>NC_136073.1:27703708-28973708 GCF_964261635.1 Lissotriton helveticus | reverse complement strand
CAAGAAACCATTGTCCGACCCAAAGGACGTGAAAAGCTACTGGTCCATCTCTCTCCTCCCCTTTGCGGCCAAAGTCACTGAGAGACTCGTAAACGCCCAGCTGACCACCTTCATGGGCGAGAGCTCCATCCTGGACACCTCCCAGTCTGGACTCCGCAGCAACCACAGCACCAAGACCGCCCTCCCCGCCGCTACCGACGACATCCGCATTCTACTCAACCAGGGGCACACCGTGGCCCTCATCCTTCTAGACCTCTCCGCAGCCTTCGACACCGATTCACATTGCACTCTCGCAGCCAGATTACACAACGTGAGAATACAAGGAGCCGCCCTTGACTGGGTCCAATCCTTCCTCTCCGGCAGAACCCAGAGGATCCGACTCCCTCCATTCCTCTCCAAACCCACGGAAATCAACTGCAGAGTACCCCAGGGATCTTCACTCAGCCCCACGCTCTTCAACATCTACATGGCCCCCCTTGCCGCCATCGTCAAACAGCATGGGCTCACCGTGGCAACCTGGATGAAGGACAGCTGCCTGTAGCTAAACTCAGAGAGGACCGAGGGTTTGATCCTCGGTCACTGTACCTCCACCTGGGACAACACCTGGAGGCCCTCCACCCTCAGGAGCCCACCCACCCCTACAGACCACGCTTTGAACCTCAGCATCATCCTTGACTTCTCCCTCTCCATGAACCGCAAGATCAACGCTGAAGCCTCTGCCAACTTCAACTGCCTTCGCATCCTCCGCAATACCTTCAAGTGGATCCTTCGACTGCAGAAGGACCGTCACCCACGCACTCATTACCAGCAGACTGGACTGCGGCAACGTCCTCTATGACGGAATAAACAGAACTCTTCTGCACAGACTCCAGACCATCCAGAACGCCGCAGCCAGACTCGTCCTCGGGACACCGTGCCATGAGCACATGACCCAAAACCTACAAGGCCTCCACTGGCTCCCCGTTGAGAAGAGGGTCACCTTTAAACTCCTCACCCACACCTACAAATCTCTCCACAACATCGGACCCAAATACCTCAACGAGAGAGTATCCTTCCACGCACACAAGAGGAACCTCGGTCCTCCGACCTCGCCCCTGGCAGAGGTCCTTCGCATCCGCTGAAACAGAACCGGCGGGAGAGCTTTCTTCTACATCACCCCCAAAAACTGGAACGAGCTCCCTGTGAACATCAGACGCTCCCTGACCCTGCGCACGTTCAAGAAGGACCTCAAGACCTGGCTTTTCGACTGACCCGGAGCCTACCGCACACCACCCCCGCCACCTTGAGACCCTGAAGGGTGAGTAGTGCTCTTGATTCGCGGTGCAGCGGTTTAATCAAGTGGGCGGGACCGCGTCAGCCAACAGATGCGCGCAGCACTACGGAGGTAGTACTCGCGACAGCCGTTCGCCGACAGAAGCAGGGAAGGGGTTATAAACCCCCGATTGATTGATTGGTTGAATGGCGTGCAGCCCAGAACTAAAGTCGCTTAATTTCAGTCCTGGTTATTCGCTACACAATGAAAAAAAATCTGATTAATTTAGTTTCTATTTTTTAAACCAAAAATTTTCCAGAGTGAAAGGAAACCTTTTGACAAATCCGTTCAGGCTGAAGGAGCAGATGGGTAGGGGGTAGATATATTTTTTTTAAAAACACAAGCTAGGGTAAAGGGAGTGATAGCAAAGCAGAGAAAGAGACCACAAAAATACAAGACGCAGATGGAGGGAAGTAGGATGCTAAACAAGCATAGTCCATAGCAATAGATCTGGGGTTAATGTGCTAGTGCATACAGCATTACCACATTAGAGTGAGACACACAAAAGGGAATCAGACTGAGCAGTGATATGTTTGCACCTTACAAATATGAATTATTATTATTTAATGGCTAAAACACATGCTCCTTCATCGACCATTTCAGTACTGCATATAGCTCCAGAGCAGGAGCTCTCTAGGGTGCGGCAGGTGCAGTTGCACCGGGGCCAGGGGAGGCAGGCGCCCAGTGCACTCCCACTTATAGCTGTTCTTTACTATTCCACCTGGGAGTAAGAGGCCCATTTTCCATGCTAGCATTATAGTCTGCAGTGCCTTTATTACTCCCTTGGTTTTTTTTGCAATATTTGGCCAAACCCTGCCAACCTGCAGGGGGCGCTCTGAAGAGACAGCAATGGAACACTATCAATATTTGAAAGGACTTCTCTGCCTCCTCAAACCTCTACCCTTCCCTCCCCCCTCCTCCAATATGTGCAGAGGTTGCAGGCCGCATGAAGAAATCAATAATGGGAAATGAGATGTAACATTTTGTTTTAATTTGCTTTCCATTTCTTTTTCTCAATTAAAACCTCATTTGGCGCCCTGGACTCCAGTGCCTTTCCTTGACAAGAAGAGGGTCCGTCTGTGTCCCTGCAGGACGGCTGCGGCTTTGGAAACATTTATTTTTCATTAATTAGCCTTCTGTATGCTGGACTCAACCGAAAAATGGTCAGAGACCTGCTCCCAGGTCTGGGAAATACTGCTGAGAGCAGATGATGGAACGGAACCAATATATGTTCCTGTTTTTGCAAAGCAGGCAAATTAATAGTGTTTAATTTGTAATGGAATAAGTGCTGGTGCCCAGAGTTTTTCCTAAAATCCATTGGCCAGATCTGCCCAATCTCAGGGTTGCTAAATTCCTAAGCTGTACAGCCTTGATTCTACCTCATGCATGCAGGAGTAGTGTGGCTCACTGGTTAGAGGTGGCAGACCCAAGAGCAGAAGTCGGCCCGGGACCAGGGTTCAATTCCCGACGTGGCAGGGTCGTGGACCTTGGTCAGCGGACTCGATAATTCTCGCTTCAGTGCTTACTCTAATCAGGGGTTCCACTCGACAACTCTGGGCATTAGCTTGCCTAATCCCCACAACGGCCCCCAGAGACCCTGGGGATGCCTGGCTCCACCTTGGGGACTCCCAGCAGGGACCATCCCACATGGAAAGCCAGGACAGGTTCCCCAGAGTTATACAGCGCCAGGAGACCTATGGACGGGTAGCAGTGTGCTTTGCAAGATCAAAAACATTTACATTTACATGCATCTTTAATCCACCACCAGACACCCCCTGCCCCTTTACCTCACTCTTGTAGGTTCTTTTCCATCTCCACTGTTTTTGTGATTCTTTTATTCTGGCCCAAAGTTTGATGATGAAAAATGAGTGGCCATCCCCAAAGGTGAGGGCAGCTGGTCACCACGCGCAACTTTAAAATACTTGGGTTTTATTTAACAATATTTGCGCCCCTTCAGAGCTTGTGCCAGGGTGGAATATTTTAGAAAATCCCACGAGAGTCCAACAAATCCTTTTTGCAGAGAATAATCCTCAAAGGCTGCCCTGTGATCCTTTTACCTGCTATGTGGTGTAGGTAAACACATATTTGGGATAGCTGCTGTTGAGGGGGTAGAGGAATATAGTGGATAAACTGGCAAAATCTGACATTTAGCCAGTAGACCACTTCTGAGAAGACATGTACAGGATCATTTACACACCGGTGGCCATCCGCACATCTGCCAGCTTTGCCCCCCATGTTGATATGCCTTGGGAAGAGTGGAAGTTGATATGCCCTGGGAGGGGTGGGAGTTGATATGCCATGGGAAGAGTGGGAGTTGATATGCCATGGGAAGCGTGTACGTTGGTATGCCATGGGAAGCATGGAAGTTGATATGCCATGGGAAGCATGGAAGTAGATATGTCAGCTGATATGCCATGAGAAGCATGGAAATGATATGCCATGAGAAGCATGGAAGTAGATATGACTTAGGGTAGCGTGGAAGTTGATAGGCCTTGGGAAGTGTGGAAATTGAGACGCCATGGAAAGCATGGAAGTAGATATGCCATGGGAAGCGTGGATGTTGATATGCCTTGGGAAGCGTGGAAGGAGATATGTGAGCTGATATGCCATGGGAAGTGTGTAAATTGATATGCCATGGGAAGCATGGAAGTAGATATGCCTTGGGAAGTGTGGATATTGATATGTCAGCTGATATGCCATGGGAAGCCTGGAAGTTGATATGCCATGGGAAGCCCTTGATATGTCAGCTGATATGCCATGGAAAGCATGGAAATTGATATGACATGGGAAGCATGGAAGTAGATATGTCTTGGGAAGCCTGGAAGTTGATATGCCTTGGGAAGCCTGAAGTTGATATGCCTTGGGAAGCGTGGAGGTTGATATGCCATGGGAAGCGTGGAAGTTGATATGCCATGGGAAGCATGGAAGTTGATATGCCTTGGAAAGCCTGAAGTTGATATGCCTTGGGAAGCCTGAAGTTGATATGCCTTGGGAAGCGTGGAGGTTGATATGCCATGGGAAGCGTGGAAGTTGATATGCCTTGGGAAGCATGGAAGTTGATATGCCTTGGGAAGCATGGAAGTTGACATGCCTTGGGAAGCATGGAAGTTGATATGCCTTGGGAAGCATGGAAGTTGATATGCCTTGGGAAGCATGGAAGTTGATATGCCTTGGGAAGCGTGAAAGTAGATATGCCATGGGAAGCATGGAAGTACATGCGCCTTGGGAAGCGTGGATGTTGATATGCCTTGGGAAGCCCTGCAGTCGGTGGATACAAGGATGCAGGGCCGTGGGCCCCCAGGTTTGTCCATATTTGAGGGGTTCCCTCAGACCCCTCTGTAGCAGAAATGTCACTATGAGAATGTCTAAGTAGGTTCAAGTACTGGCCAGCACCTGCTCTCCACTACTCTCTGCTGTTTGAGAAATGAGAAGTTTTCCAGGAGAAAGAACCAAAGTTGAAAATTGTACTTTCTGTTTTTGGTGTAGAGTGGCCCTGGTAGAAAGACACCTCAGGGTCACTGTGTGAAAGAGAGCTTATGAATGGAGAAGGAAGTGGAGAAGGGACTGAGGTGGGGGGTGGTCTGAAGGGGTGCACAGACATAATATCGACTCCAAAATATCGTTTGGACAGAATATCGAGTTTTAAATATCGTTTGGACAAAATATCGACTAGACAGAATATCGCCAGCCAAAATATCGTTTTTAAGGTAAGTGAAGTAATATCGACTGTAAATAATATAGACAGTGAAAATATCCAAGTATATAATCTAGATAGTAAAAAATATCATTTTTTAAATAATATTTAATTATTTATAGTGTTTTTATGTTATAATATGTTTGAAAAGTGTCATTTTATGTTATAATTATTTTTAATTCATGATTTTTTTTAATTATTGTGTAATTTTATTCTGTAGCGGGTTGTGGGTTTATAGGGGAATAGGGTGGGAAGTAATTTAATTATAATTAATTAAATATGTAAATTTAATAATTGGTAGTAATATTTAATTAATTGTTAATTAAAAAATATTTGTTAATTAATTAAAATGTAATTGGTAATTAATTTAATTTAATTGATTAATTGCTAATTATGTTAAATCAAAGGGGTATTTTTAGGGTTCAGGGTCAGTTTGGGGTTTTTGGGTAAAGGGGTATTTTTAGGGTTCAGGGTCAGTTTTTAGTTTTTGGGTAAAGGGGTATTTTTAGGGTTCAGGGTCAGTTTTTAGTTTTTGGGTAAAGGGGTATTTTTAGGGTTCAGGGTCAGTTTTTAGTTTTTGGGTAAAGGGGTATTTTTAGGGTTGAGGGTCAGTTTTTAGTTTTTGGGTAAAGGCGTATTATTAGGGTTCAGGGTCAGTTTTTAGTTTTTGGGTAAAGGGGTATTTTTAAGGTTCAGGGTAAGTTTTTAGTTTTTGGGTAAAGGGGTATTTTTAGGGTTCAGGGTCAGTTTTTAGTTTTTGGGTAAAGGGGTATTTTTAGGGTTCAGGGTCAGTTTTTAGTTTTTGGGTAAAGGGGTATTTTTAGGGTTCAGGGTCAGTTTTTAGTTTTTGGGTAAAGGGGTATTTTTAGGGTTCAGGGTCAGTTTTTAGTTTTTGGGTAAAGGGGTATTTTTAGGGTTCAGGGTCAGTTTTGGGTTTTTGGGTAAAGGGGTATTTTTAGGGTTCAGGGTCAGTTTTTAGTTTTTGGGTAAAGGGGTATTTTTAGGGTTCAGGGTCAGTTTTGGGTTTTTGGGGTACATATACAATATTGGCTATTATTTAATTAAATTTTGTTAATATATATATATATATGTTTTAAGAAATATGATTAAAAAATATTGTTTTTTTACTTTCATTAATTATTTAATTATTACAAGTTATTTTAAGTATTGTTAATTATATTTTAGTAATTAATTTTTTATATTAATGTAATTAAACATTGTTTTTAGTAAAGTCGATATTTTTTACAACGATATTTTTGTAAACGATATTTTGTACTCGATATTTTTGTACTTACCTGTTTGTAGATAGAAACTCGATATTTTGACTGTCGATATTTTCTCAACGATATTTTGGGTAGTCGATATTCTTTCAGTCGATATTCTTTCAGTGATCCGTCTGAAGGAGAGAGTGAAATGGAAGTGGAAAAGGCCCCTTCAGAGAGACAGCTTATGAAGAAACGGTGAGACTGCTGTGTGTGCATGGAGAACGAGAGCGAGTTACAGAAGAGTTGAGGGAGGTGGGCTCTAAAAACACAAGGAAGAAAGAGACAGCTGTGTGTGTACCTGTGTGAGAGTGTGTGTGTATGTGAGCGAGAGAGCAAGGGAGAGAGAATGACAGCGAGTTACAGAAGAGGTGAGGGAGGTGGGATCTCAAAAGACAAGTAAGAAAGAGACAGTTGTGTGTGTACCTGTGTGTAAGAGAGTGTGTGTGTGTGTGAGAGAGAGAGAGATAGAGCAAGAGAGAGAGAACGAGAGCGGGTTACAGTAGAGGTGAGAGAGGCGGGCTCTAAAAAGACAAGTGAGAGAGAAACAGCTGTGTGTGTACCTCTGTGACTGTGTGTGGGTGTGAGAGAGAGAGAGAGCATGAGAGTGAGTTACAGTAGAGATGTGAGAGGCAGGTTCTAAAGAAACAAGTCAGAAGGGGGGGGTCAGCCTTTACATCGCATCTCGCACCACGCTGTGCCTTAACAATGCGGTCTGAACCACACGTGTGCCTCTAGTTTACAATCTATTCCTTTGCCAGGCAAGTCGTTATAATGACTTGCCTTAGGGAAATAGTTGTTGGACTTTAAATCTAACACTTTACCAACTGTTGCACAGACTGGAGTTAGAATAGTAAATTATACTATTCCAAGGTGCAGCGCTTTCCTAAGACAAGTTGTAACAACTTGCGTGTGGATAGGAATGTATTGTAAAGAAACATTTGTGGTTTGGATTGCGCTGTTAAGGCAGGCATGGTAAATGCCTGCGTGGTTCCGACATACACCCAAAAGGAGACAACGGTGTATACGTGTGTGTGTGTGTGTGACAGAGGGAGAGAACGAGAGAATGGTACAGCAGAGAGAAAGGCGGGGTGGCTAATCATGCATCATGGCAGCTGCGTTTTAATAGAACTCCCGGCTGAGCCGCCCAATCTACTGTCATCTGCCACTTTTCTAGGCTTCTGCCCTGAATCGGTCCCTCTCTTTTTGCTGTTTAAGGGGAGCACTTGCCGTTGCCCAGCTGCTGGGCCCCGCCTCCACTGCTGGCCACCAGCTCTGCTCTTCTCTGATTGGACCTATGGCAGCTGAGTGTTGGGCCTAGGCGCTACTCACCTCTGGCCCTGGCGGGGATGACTGGCGTGCATGCCAACGTTTTAGAAGAGGAAAGTGGGAGATTTTCAAAAAAATAATCTGGAGAATGTATTTCCCCCATTGTCGTCTTTTGAAGCAGAAGCAATTTCAGGTGGGATACAGCCAAAATAAAGCCATTTATTGCTTATAAAATCTGGATTTTCACGCAAGAATGAGGTCCATTGGCATGTATACACTGGGGTCAGCACATGCCAACACCGACATGCCCAGGCTCCCTCATGGGGAGCACCACTGCTCCTAGGAAATCCTCCCACTGGCATCATTTCACCTGCACCCAGCCCTGGTCTAGTCACACTTCTGTGGCCCTGAGGTTATTGGTTGAGAAAGATGGCTGGCGACTCGATCCCAATATCTCTGCCTTCCCCCTCCCCGCTCCTCGTTGAGACTCAAGGATGGAGCATGTGAGGCTAGCTGCTGCTGTGGGCTGGTGAACTGTCCTGCTGCATGTGCCCCCTCATTGCACCCACTGCTGGACAACTGAGGGCCTAAGGGTCTTACCAGGACACACTGGTGGACCTTTGGAGCTGACTATCCCTGTGCTGTAGAGTGGTTGCTTATGGCCGGCTAAGCTCGGCTCACCTGTGCCGTTAGATCGCCTTCATCCTGGTATGTTGCACTATTGCAGCATTTGTGCCATGGGCTGCTGCTTCCTTGGGCTCCTTCTCTTGCCATTCGTGGCTCCCGGCCTGGCTTTGAGGGAAGGGAACAGGGGCTTGCCACTGAAAAATCCATTTACACTATGTTCTATCTGCAGTGGTGTTGGACCCTTGTCGGGAGGTGGTGCAGGGGCCTAGTGGGTATTCTTTGCTCGAGCGGTGTATCTGTGGGTCCTGGATCTACACCCTGACCGTGACGTGGTCTGCAAGGCTTGTCTACAACTGAGACGGTCATCATCGGCACTAAGCTCTCATGTGCACCACTGTCGTGCTCCCGAGACTGTCCCCTTGGCGTGGAATGTACAGCGGCGGGCATGCTGCGTCGACTAATTACTCCATTCTTGTCAGTATCCTAGTATCGGGCTGTGTGCTAGACTCTTTCGGTAATACCTCTGGCCTGCTTTGCTAGGAATTACTCAGGGTAACGCTCTTGGAAGCAGCGCCCAGCTGGCGCTCCTCTCATTTCTACTCACAGTTCATCCTTGCGTTGCACTGTTGCCTGACCTACTCACACCGACCATGGTCTACACGGGGGAGGCAAGAGCCCAGAAAGCTGCGTCCTGTCGGCACAAATTCTGATCCTGTTCAACTAATATTGTCCAACGCGCAAGAGTAGCCTCCAATCCCTGAGCCTTCCCCATCAGCAGCTAAATTCAACAAAATCCAGGAACTTATCGAGGCCTCGTAAAACACCTTGGAAGCTAAAATGGATCCTGTAGCTATAGACCCTAATCTGCTCCTCAAAGATCTGTGCAAATTTGCGGAAAGAGACACCAACAACAAATCGCTATTGAAGGGTCTGCATCGCTACGCACAAGATCTCCAGAAGCAGTGGGAGGAATTAGTAAATGGAATCAGGTTGCTTTACGGCAGGGCAGAGGACGCTGATGGCCATTGTTGCTGCAATAATATTCAGATTGTGGGGATGCCCGAGGGCTGGGAGGGCCCAGATCCCACAGTTTCATTGGGAAGTTGGCTGTCGTAGATTGCGGTAGAGAGAGAATATACCGATTTCCCAGCCAGCTCCCGATCTGCGGGCTGTGCCTAGACCAATGCTGGCCTGACTATTCAATACAGAGTCTGGGATCATTTACTGTATTTGTACACATAAGGCCAGCCACTCTGGCATTCATGGCCACAAGGTCAATCAGGCTGTTCCCTGACTTCACTCTGGCTGTCCAGCACAAGCGCGCCTCTTCACCGGTGTTATGCGACGGCTGGGAGAGCTAGACGAATGCCCTCATTTTTTCTGCAAAGCTGAGGGTCTTCATGCACCAGCAGACCCAATTCTTCATGGAGCCCAAGGAGGTGAGCGACTGACTCAACAGGCATACTTCTACAGAGGGTTCACTCCTGATGCTGCCTGAACTACCTGCGTGTGGTGCTGCTGGACAAGTGGCCATTCCTGCATTGCACCTAAAAGCTCTGGTTCTTATAATGAACCCTCCTCCGTGCAGGTGCTCGACAATCATCAGGCTGCCCTGGCCACTGCTGCGGCCTTGCATCAGCGTGAAGCTCTGACTTCGGCAGAAGAATTGAATAGTGATCCAACTCTTTGTCATTGTCCCGGACTAGCAGTGAGACAACAGCTCGTCCTCTGTTGGTGACACCTCAGACTGCTGACGACTTGATCGAGCCTACTGCCCCTGTGTGACCACAGCATACTTAGTTGGTTCACCTGTATTTATAGCTACTTGTCTCTTACATTGCTGGAGCTTAAGCATGTAGTAAATGGAGCAATGACCTGACAGAGGCCATATGCGTTCTTAGATCGGGTAATGCCTGGCCCCATCGTTCTGGCCACCTCCCTATCCCCTTACCCCAGTATACTGCCTCAGGGGGCTCCTCCCCTAGTCTATAGTTTTACTGTTTGGGCGAAAGGGTGTTTGTCCTTGACCCTGGGATGGGGAGGAGGGCTGTGATTGCACATCAGGTCCAGAGCTCAGACTTTTTTTTATCATCCTGGTATGTTGATATATCAATGGTGACTTAGCTGGTACATTCTGTAGCAAGCCACAAGACCAGGGATGGTGCTCCCCATACCCAGCACACAACTTTTCCCGTAATGTCTACGTGTATCGTATGTCATTTATGTCCTGGAATATCAGCTGCATGCACACCCTCAAGAAACTACATAACATTTATTCCTACATTAAGTGTAGAGGTGTACGTGTAGTGTTCCTTCAGGAAACCCACATCACTTATCCTGAGGGAACGGGGTTCTTAAAGAGGTGGAGGGGACAATGCTACTATACCAAGTTCTCTGCGTTTGCCAGAAGTGTGATCATGTGGGTGCACCCAGAGGTCACGTTCAGTTCCGTCACGGTTTAGGTGCATAAGGGCAATAGATATGCAACAGTGACGCGGTTGCTTGATGGCGTCTCCATCTTGTTGGGCCGTCTATACCTCACCCAGTACAGACGGGGTGGCATTCGAGTCTGACCTGTCTCAGGTATTAAGCAGATGGGCCTGGGATCATGGGGAGGGCTTCAACTGTACCCAGGATCCCTCCCTTGACAGATCAGATGCCTCACTTTCACATCCACCCGCGAGTGCAGTTGCTAAGACATCCTCACAATTCACACTGGTCAATAGGCGACATGTGGAGAATCCGTAACCCACCCAAAAGGGAGAACTGCGTTTACTCACCCTCTCATGACTTACATGTACATATTGACTCTTTACTACTTGCTGATACATTAACCTTGGGTTGAATATTGAGTATCCAGGAAAAGTAGAAGAGTAACCCTTCTCCGATGTTACGGCAGTAGCTGAGCGCCATGTTGAGATGGGCTGAGGCCAGGAGTACAGCCTTACACAGAAAAGATATGTGACCCATCTGAATGTACCCTATACCGGGCTGCTGGGATGAAATACTGCTTGAACTGCGCAGAACGGTGAGAGACTAGACTAGACCCCTTGACCTCTCGGCAGTCACCTAAACCTAGTCGGCATCGTTCCACCTGTGCCGGGTTTCCACAGGTAGGCTCTGATGCTCGGCTCATTAATACCCATTCATGTTCCTTTGTGTCAATCCATCCATCCATCCATCCATCCATCCATCCATCCATCCATCAATACATACATCCATCCATCTATCCATCTATCCATCTATCTATCTATCTATCTATCTAT
Source organism: Lissotriton helveticus (assembly GCF_964261635.1). Lineage (NCBI taxonomy): Eukaryota > Metazoa > Chordata > Amphibia > Caudata > Salamandridae > Lissotriton > Lissotriton helveticus. The sequence continues at coordinate 28,962,278 of NC_136073.1, read as the reverse complement.
CTATCTATCTATCTATCTATCTATCTATCTATCTATCTATCTATCTATCTATCTATCTATCTATCTATCTATCTATCTATCTATCTATCTATCTATCTATCTATCTATCTATCTATCTATCTATCTATCTGTCTATCTATCTACCTGTCTATCTATCTATCTATTTATCTATCTATCTATCTATCTATCTATCTATCTATCTATCTATCTATCTATCTATCTATCTATCTATCTATCTATCTATCTATCTATCTATCTATCTATCTATCTATCTATCTATCTATTTATCTATCTATCTGTCTATCTATCTATCTATCTGTCTATCTATCTATCTATTTATCTAGCTATCTATCTATCTATCTCTCTATATATCTATCTATCTATTTATCTATCTATCTATCTTTCCATCCCCAATGTGGCCCACAGCTTGTAAAGAAGACTTTTGATATTGGTGCAACTGTCTCCCCATTGTTGGTTCTGCCTTGGTGACCCCTCATTCCCCGAGTACCTATGCATTATGCTAGTCAACCCCCACCTCACCTCAATACCACATTGTGCCCTTTTCTTCATTATTAATGTAGAACTTCTGTGATGCCCTATGTTGTTAGTCACTGCCTTTATTCACTATATTTCGATGATGTGTTTAGTTCATGTTGATGGTCTTAACTTTCAGTTTGCTGCACAATGTTGCATCCATTGTATCACAGCCTGTGTTAGCATTACGTGTGTGTTAGCATACATGCCAGCAGACCCGATCTAGCCTGGAGACTCCCAATTTTTAAGACAAAAATTGCTTTCTTTCTGCTGTCCGCCCCACCCCAGAAATTGCCTCTACTTTAATAGAAGTCAATGGAGGAAATACAGTCTCTCCATTATTTTATTTTGTTATAAATCTCCCACTTTCCTTTTCCAAAATGTTGGCGTGTGTATGTTAGCATCATGTGTAATTTACCATTACATTTGCATTTTTGCTGACCTGTGTATTGTGACCTCCGCGCTGGCCAGATTGCTGTAAATTGTGAAAAATTAAATTAAAATACTTTTAAAAAGCAGAGATAAAAGGGCCAGGTTCTGAAGAAACAAGCAAGAAAGAGTCAGCTGACTGTACGCGTGCCCGTGAGAGAGAGCGCGCTTGAGTGGGAGAATGAGAGGGAGCTACAGCAACGACGAGAGACCTGCCTTCTAAAGAAACAAGTGTGAAAGACAGCTGTGTGCGTGAGGGTGTGCGTGAGGGTGTGCGTGAGAAAATGAGAGGAAACTGCAGCCGAGACGAGACAGACGGGTCCTGAATACACAAGTGAGAAAGAAACTGGTGTGCATGTGTGACTGGTGTATGTGTGTGTTATGCATAACCCTCTCTGTGAAGACCAGATTGGTCCTCACAGCATGGCAAACACTACCTTTGTGAGTACCGGTGCGTTAGGAGGACTGGTCCCCATAGGGTATTAAGGTACTTTCGAGTGAGTGTATAAAAAAAAAAAAAAGGGGCAGATTTACAAGCCCCTTGCAACACTTTTGCGCCGCAGTTGCATCACTTTTCTAATGCAGCGGCGGAGTAAAATATGCGGCCAATTTACTATCTGATGCATCTAAGGAGATGAGTCACGTTGTAAAGCCCTCCGTCACATTATACCTGCGCAGGCGGGCAACGCCATTGGGCTCCAAGGGCTTCAGCCCCCCCCGTAGTGTGTGTCAGCCTGCGTGAGACAGCTTCCCGGGCACACATACACACGGTTTTTGCACTGCTGTGGGCTGGCGTCCGTCTTCTTGCAGCCGCACCCCAGTACTTCACAGGTCTTTAAAAGACCATTCACTAGTTAATGAGGCTTTGTTGTTTTTCACCCCTTCTTAGAGCCCCTGCATCTCCACTCTGCATATTGCTGGAAGAGCCAGCCCCCCCCCCCCGAAATTTTTATTAGCCCCTCCCCCCCGAAATTTGGCTCTACTTGCACCTCTGTACCTGCGTCAGGTATAATATATGCAGAGTGGGCATTCCCAAGCGGGAAAGCCTTGTAAAAGTGACGCAGTGAAATCTACATGATTTTACTGCGTCACTTCTAGGATACTACTGCGTCAAAGCCTTACGCCTGCTTGAAGCAGGTGTAAGGAGTGACTCAGTGTAGTGGGAATAGGCCTCAAAATGCATGGTTGGAATTGCGTTGTGCTTGCGACACGAGTCCAGCAATGCGTGACTTTTGCCCGAACAGATGCGTCATAATTTCTGACACATATGTCAATCCTTGCATCATGGTGCGACGTATTGTAAATACGGTGCATCCATGGTGGCGCAAGAGTTTCTCAGGGTAGCGCAGGGAAAGTGACGCCTCTATACAGAGGCGTCACTTACTTGTAAATCTGCCCCTTAAAGTGCAGTTATAGTTGCCTCATCCGCTTTATACCCTGCCCTAGTATCAAAGCACACGTGGAGTTAGAATAGTAATTACACACTTCGTTATGGTCAATGGCCGGTCCCCATTATAATAGGCATGGTATGGTGTATGTGTGTGTGTGAGAAAGGAAGAGAGAAGGAGAGAGAGAGAGAGAGAGAAACAGAGCAGGGGGACAAAAGGTTTCTAAAGAGTAAGGTAAGCAAAGGGCAGATGCGTGCATATGCGAGTGTGAGAGACAAGAGAGAGGGGGAGGCAGGAGTGGAAACAAGAGAGGAGGAGGAGAGGGAGAAGATGACCAGAGTGAGCGAAAACAAGTTAACCGCATGCGTGCGGGCGGAATTCCGCCCGTACGCTGGGTTTTTCGTAATCGCACTTTACGTGACGAGCTGGGCTCGTCATGAGCGTGCGAGGAGGCTACGCCATGACGAGCCCAGCTCGTCATGAGCGTCGAAGGGGTTAAAGCAGGAGAGAGAATTGTCACGGTGGCCATAATTCTTACCCCCCACTCCTGGTAATGTTCAGCTTGTTTTGGACTTGGTCCACCATGGAGAGAATGCGCGGCGCTGGCTGGGTTAGGCACAATTGAGAACGCCCACATGCATGTCGGCAATGCGTCTGGGAGTGCTGATGTGCGTCGCCTGCATCCCCCCGGGGCTACTTGGCAAATTATGCAGACCATTAACTCTGGCCGCCGACGACCTCTGCCCAGCTCGTATTTCCATCTCGTGGCACCGATGATGTGTGCGCCTCTACGGCAGGTAACACGGTCATCCTCCCGGCCCAGCAAGCTGCAGGAAGGATGCAAACATGCATGTGTGGGTCTCAGAAGCGTGACATGATGGGGCCCCTGCAGAAGGTGAGGAGGGGCCCCTGCGTCTCCCATATCTCACAAATATGCATTGTACTTGGGCGGAATGGGCGGAACGGGGGCCCTCTGTCATAGGCCTGTGCGGTAACTTCAGTTCTGCTCACGGAATTTGGGTAATTTCGCGTTCCGCAAAGAACGAAAACTGGCCAAAATTCTTCGTTCCATGACTTTGCGGAAACCTTGCGTGCAGGCAGGGGTCCCCGGGGACCTTGCTCTATGGAGGTACAGGGGCCCCTGGGGGCATGTGGTGCAGAAGGGACCAGGCTGGAGTCTGTGGCCCCCACGCTGCAGCTCCAGCCCCCCCCCACCCGTCCTTCTGCAGTGGGAGCTCGCCTGCTGAAACCTTGCGTGCAGGCAGGGGTCCCCAGGGACCCTGCTCTATGGAGGTACAGGGGCCCCTGGGGGGCATGTGGTGCAGAAGAGACCAGGCTGGAGTCTGTGGCCCCCACGCTGCAGCTCCAGCACCCCCCCCCTCCCCCACCCGTCCTTCTGCAGCGGGAGCTCGCCTGCTGAAACCTTGCGTGCAGGCAGGGGTCCCCAGGGACCCTGCTCTATGGAGGTACAGGGGCCCCTGGGGGGCATGTGGTGCAGAAGAGACCAGGCTGGAGTCTGTGGCCCCCACGCTGCAGCTCCAGCCCCCCCCCCTCCCCCACCCGTCCTTCTGCAGCGGGAGCTCGCCTGCTGAATCCTTGAGTGCAGGCAGGGGTCCCCAGGGACCCTGCTCTATGGAGGTACAGGGGCCCCTGGGGGGCTTGTGGTACCGAAGGGACCAGGCTGGAGTCTGTGGCCCCCGTGCTGCAGCTCCAGCCTTCCTCCTCCCCCTCCTGTGCTTCTGCAGCGGGAGCTCGCCTGCTGAATCCTTGAGTGCAGACAGGAGTCCCCGGGGACCCTGCTCTATGGAGGTACAGGGGGCCCTGGGGGGCCTGTGGTGCAGGAGAGACCAGGCTGGAGTCTGTGGCCCCCACGCTGCAGCTCCAGCCCCCCCCGTCCTTCTGCAGCGGGAGCTCGCCTGCTGAATCCTTGAGTGCAGGCAGGGGTCCTCGGGGACCCGGCTCTTTGGAGGCACAGGGGCCCCTGGGGGGCATGTGGTGCAGAAGAGACCAGGCTGGGGTCTGTGACCCCCACCCTGCAGCTCCAGCCCTCCCCCTCCCCCACCCGCCCTTCTGCAGCGGGAGCTCGCCTGCTCAATCAATCAATCACAGCATTTATATAGCGCACTACTCACCCGGAGGGTCTCAAGGCGCTGGGGGGAGGGGGTCCGCTACTGCTCGAACAGCCAGGTCTTTAGCTGCTTCCTGAAGGCGAGGTGGTCTTGGGTCAGGCGGAGGTGGGTCGGGAGGGAGTTCCAAGTCTTGGCGGCCAGGTAGGAGAAGGACCTTCCTCCTGTGGTGGCTCTTCGGATGCGGGGGACGGCGGCGAGGGCGTGGCTGGTCGATCGAAGCTGGCGTTTGGGAGCGTAGAAGTTAAGGCGGCTGTTGAGGTATCCTGGGCCTTGGTTGTGTAGGGCTTTGTGTGCGTGGGTGAGGAGCCGGAAGGTGATTCTCTTGTTGACCGGGAGCCAGTGCAGGTCTCTCAGGTGTCCGGAGATGTGGCTGCGGCGGGGGATGTCCAGGATGAGTCGTGCTGAGGTATTCTGGATCCGCTGGAGTCTCTTCTGGAGTTTGGCGGTGGTTCCGGCGTAGAGGGAGTTGCCGTAGTCCAGACGGCTGGTGACGAGGGCCTGGGTGACCGTCTTCCTGGTCTCGGTGGGGATCCATCGGAAGATCTTACGTAGCATGCGCAGGATGTTGAAGCACGACGAGGAGACGGCGTTGACTTGTCTGGTCATGGAGAGGGAGGAGTCCAGGATGAAGCCCAGGTTGCGTGCGTGGTCTGTTGGTTTGGGTGCCTTGCCTAGGGCGGGGGGCCACCAGGAGTCGTCCCAGGCGGAGGGTGAGGATCCCAGGATGAGGACTTCCGTCTTGTCCGAGTTCAGTTTCAGGCGGCTGTTCGACATCCATTTGGCTACGTCTGTCATCCCTTCGTGCAGGTTGCCTCTGGTGGTGGCGGGGTCGTTGGTGAGGGAGAGGATCAGCTGGGTGTCGTCGGCGTAGGAGATGATGTTGAGGTTGTGCTGGCGTGCGATGGCTGCAAGGGGGCTCATGTAGACGTTGAAGAGTGTTGGGCTGAGCGAGGAGCCTTGAGGAACGCCGCAGATGACTTCGGTGGCTTCAGATCTGAACGGGGGGAGGCGAACTCTCTGTGTCCTTCCGGCGAGGAAGGAGGTGATCCACTCCAGTGCCTTCTCCTGGATTCCGACGTTGCTGAGGCGCTGTACTAGGGTACGATGGCAGACAGTGTCGAAGGCCGCGGAGAGGTCCAGGAGGATGAGGGCCGCTGTTTCCCCGTTGTCGAGCAGGGCTCTGATGTCATCGGTGGCTGCGATCAGGGCGGTCTCGGTGCTGTGGTTGGCTCGGAAGCCAGACTGCGAGAGGTCGAGGGAGCCGTTCGTCTCGAGGAAGGCGGCCAGTTGCTTGTTGACGGTCTTCTCGATGACTTTTGCCGGAAACGGGAGCAGCGAGATGGGGCGGTAGTTCTTGAGGTCGGAGGGGTCGGCTGATGGTTTCTTGAGTAGAGCGCTGAGTTTGGCGTGCTTCCAGCTCTCCGGGAAGGTCGCGGTGTCGAAGGAGGTGTTGATTATGTCCCGCAGGTGGGGTGCGATGACAGCGTCGGCCTTGTTGAAAACGTGGTGAGGGCAGGGGTCTGTTGGAGATCCGGAGTGGATGGAGTTCATCATGCTGATGGTGTCTTCGGTGCTGATCGGGGTCCAGGCGCGGAGGGTGGTGGTGGGGGGCGGTGGTTCGGTCGTGGCGTGCGTCGGAAGAGTGCTGAAGCTTTTGTGTATGTCCGCGATCTTGTTGTGGAAGTAGGAGGCGAGGGAGTTGCAGAGGTCTTGCGAAGGGGTGATGTCGTTGTTTCCGGCGTTGGGGTTGGAGAGCTCTTTCACGATGTTGAAGAGTTCCTTGCTGTTGTGTGCGTTGTTGTTCAGTTGTTCCCTGAATGCGGTTTTCTTGGTGGTGTGGATCAGTTGGTGGTGTTTTCGGGTGGCGAGCTTGAGGGCAGTCATGTTGTCCGGTGTTGGGTCTCTGCGCCAGGTTTTCTCGAGTGCTCTGCAGTTCTTCTTGGAGCTCTTGAGTTCGTCGTTAAACCATGGGGCTTTCTTGCTGCCGGGTCTGCTCGGAGGGGTCTTCAGAGGGGCAAGGTCGTCTGCGCAGTCGCTGATCCATTTCGTGAGGTTGGTGGCCGCTTGGCTGGGGTTCGTTGTGTTGGTGGGCGGGTTCTTGCTCAGGGAGGTGGCGAGCTGGTCTGCCGTGATCTTATTCCAGCTTCTGCGGGGAGCCTGTTGCTGGTGATGGTGGAGCGTGGTCCTTCTGAAGCTGAAGTGTACGCAGCTGTGGTCCGTCCAGTGGAGTCCCGTGGCGTGGCTGAAGGCGATGTCCTTGCTGGAGGAGAAGACCGGGTCGAGTGTGTGTCCGGCGTGGTGGGTGGGGGTGGTTACCAGTTGCTTGAGTCCGAGGTTGGCGAGGTTGTCCAGCAGGGCGGTGGTGTTGCGGTCGTTGTTGTTCTCCAGGTGGAAGTTGAGGTCCCCGAGGAGGATGTAGTCGGCGGAGGGGAGGGCGTGTGGGCTGATGAAGTCGGCGATGTCTTCACTGAATCGTGTGCGTGGTCCCGGGGGTCTGTAGATGAGGGTGCCTCTGAGTGTGGTCTTTGGGTTGACGTGGATCTGGAAGTGCAGGTGTTCGGCGGGTGCGAGGGTGTCGTCGGAGTTGGTCGTGATGCGGATGGTGTCCCTGTGGATGATGGCGATGCCTCCTCCAGTCTGGTTGACGCGGTCCCTCCGGATGATCTTGTAGCCGTCCGGGATGGCGATGGCGATGTCGGGCGCTGAGGAGTCGTTCATCCAGGTTTCCGTGAGGAAGGCGACGTCTGGGGCTGTGGTGTCGAGCAGGTTCCAGAGCTCGACGGCGTGTCTGTGGACGGAGCAGGTGTTGAGCAGGATGCACTTCAGGTGGGTGATGCTGGTGTTCGGCTTGGTGGGTGCTGGTGTGGCGTGGGTCCGGTTGCAGGTGAACTTGCAGGAGTGGCAGCTGAAGGGTCCATGGGTGCGTCTCGGTGTGGCTCGATAGCAGCCTGGGGTTCGGCCGGTGTTGAGTGCGTTGAGTTCGGTGGCGTCGTAGGTCCGTCGGGTCGGCTTCCGTCGGTGGGGGCCAGGGGTCCTGGCGCTGGGCGCGGTCCAGGCGCGGACGGGCGCAGACGGGCTTACCTTTGGCGCTCAATCGGTGCTCCCGCTGCGCGCGTCCGCTGCGCGGTCGCTCTGGGGGCGTCATAAATCGGGGCCGGGAGGGCGGGTCAGCTGGGTGGCAGGAGCGGGGCTGCCAATGGGTGGACGGTGGGCGTGGCCTCAGGGGTCAGCGGCGGGAAACGGTCACAGGCGGGTGGCTCAGAGGCGGCTGGGTCGCTCGTGGCCGCGACAGCAGGAGGCAGGAGGCGTCTGGAGCAGGTGGGGAGCAGGTGGGGTGACCCGGCCAGTAAAGGCACAGTGGTTACATCCAGACCTCGCGCTGCCGCTCTCCTTAAGTCAGGAGCCGGGAGGGCGGGTCAGCTGGGTGGCGGGAGCGGGGCTGCCAATGGGTGGACGGTGGGCGTGGCCTCAGGGGTCAGCGGTGGGAAACGGTCACAGGCGGGCGGCTCAGCGGCGGCTGGGTCGCTCGTGGCCGCGACAGCAGGAGGCAGGAGGCGTCTGGAGCAGGTGGAGCACCTGCTCCCCACCTGCTCCAGACGCCTGCTGAATCCTTGAGTGCAGGCGGCGGTCCTCGGGGACCCTGCTCTTTGGAGGTACAGGGGCCCCTGGGGGGCATGTGGTGCAGAAGAGACCAGGCTGGGGTCTGTGACCCCCACCCTGCAGCTCCAGCCCCCCCCACCACCCCACCCGTCCTTCTGCAGCGGGAGCTCGCCTGCTGAATCCTTGAGTGCAGGCGGCGGTCCCCGGGGACCCTGCTCTATGGAGGTACAGGGGCCCCTGGGGGTCATGTGGTGCAGAAGAGACCAGGCTGGGGTCTGTGGCCCCCACGCTGCAGCTCCAGCCCTCCCCCACCCGTCCTTCTGCAGCGGGAGCTCGCCTGCTGAATCCTTGAGTGCAGACAGGGGTCCCCGGGGACCCTGCTCTATGGAGGTACAGGGGCCCCTGGGGGGGGGGCATGTGGTGCAGAAGAGACCAGGCTGGAGTCTGTGGCCCCCACCCTGCAGCTCCAGCCCTCCCCCACCCGTCCTTCTGCAGCGGGAGCTCGCCTGCTGAATCCTTGAGTGCAGGCGGCGGTCCCCGGGGACCCTGCTCTCGCTCAAGGCCTCCCCCTCTCATTTGCCTTTTCAAATTGGTCATCGATTGCTGAAGCCGCGCTCAGTGCTCGGGAAATCGCTGCTGTGAGAGAGACCTCAGCCGCGCCGGAGTATCCGCGGATCTGGGCACCTGAGTGACATGGGGGCGCCAAAGCGGAGGGAGAGGGGCGGGTGCGTACTGCTGCAGGGCCCGGCGGTGCTGACTGACATGGAGCCGCCAAGGAGGGGGGTTGTGCACTGCTGCAAGGCCCCAGCAGGAAAGGCATATCCGCCAATCTGGGCAAGGAACCATCGCGCAATAATCAGTCCACACTGTTGTTAAGCGTAAAAGGTCATTTATTAGGACCAGGCTGCACAACATAAAACCACAACAATAATCAACAACAACTACATCTCCCCCCCAACGCCAAACTCCATCATCGTACTCTCCTTTCATTCCACCTTCCGTTCTTCAACCTTACCTCCAATCTCTCTTCGCATCCTGGCACCACTCTCATGCCACCAGTCGCCCCTCCCATCATTCACTCCTCCCCCCCACGAGAGGTGGGTGCGCCCATTAGTGATTCCCCACCCCTCCCAAATACCGCTAAACCCGCAGCCTGTCCGAAACTGGCACGCTCTGCCAACCCTACCCCCAACCCTAAAACTGTAGGGCGGGTGGGTGGTCACAGAAAAAACTAACCCCCACCCAGCAATGCCAGAATGTAGAAAGAGGAAGTCACCTTCCTCCCCCTGCATTCTTATACCCACCCTCCAACCACGCCCCCAACCCCAGCCTGGCCCTTCCCCGCGCGAAAGACCCCAGAGGAAGACTAGACTGCGTCTTTGCTTCCCCCCGGGGCCCTCCAGACTGGCGTGGGGGTGCCGCGGAGGGAGGGGTGCTGCACTGCTGCAGGGTGCAGTGAGCGAGGAGGGTGCTGCACTGCTGCAGGGTGCAGTGAGCGAGGAGGGGGCCGTGCATGCCACTGCTGCAGTTTATTATGTCACTGCTCAGTGCATCACTGCTGTGAGAGAGGCCTCACTGGACACGTGCCTGGATACAGGGAGCAGGGCACAGTGCACGGGACCCGATATAGGGAGCCGGGCACAGTGCACGTGACTGGATGCAAGGAGCAGGGTACAATACCTGTGACTGGATCCGGGAAGCAGGGTACAGTACAAATGCCTGGATCCAGGAAGCAGGGTACAGTACACGTGCCTGGATCCGCGAAGCAGGGTACAGTACACGGGCCTGGATCCGGGAAGCAGGGTACAGTACAAATGCCTGGATCCAGATAGCAGGGTACAGTACACGTGCCTGGATCCGGGAAGCAGGGTACAGTACAAATGCCTGGATCCAGGAAGCAGGGTACAGTACCCGTGCCTGGATCTGGGAAGCAGGGTACAGTACAAATGCCTGGATCCAGGAAGCAGGGTACAGTACACGTGCCTGGATCCAGGAAGCAGGGTACAGTACACGTGCCTGGATCCAGGAAGCAGGGTACAGTACACGGGCCTGGATCCAGGAAGCAGGGTACAGTACACGGGCCTGGATCCAGGAAGCAGGGTACAGTACACGTTCCTGCATCAAGGAAGCAGGGTACAGTACAGTGCCTGGATGCACAGGGTAGGGTACAGGGTGGCCCCCTTGGTGTCGTGAGCATTTCATCCAGTGATCTTCCATCGCGCATGCAGGGCCACAGCGTCACTACTCTACAGCACTACTCCCTGAGAGCCCTTCCTGGCCCCCTCAGAGCACGGAGGGGACCCCTCTGATGGGCACCTGCTCCACCGCATCTCCAGGGACCAATCACTGGAGCCGAACACCCCGAAGGGCCACAAACCATCCACGACAGGAGGCCTGGGTGAACCTGGCCCTGCCTCAGCACCGGGCGGTGCTGACCGGACCACGGACACTGGCGCGGGGGCAGTCACCCAGAGCAGCCACACACTGCACACACCAAGGCACAGGAGGGAAGGCGAAGAGAGCAATCACAAAACCGCAAAGCCTCACCCCCACAGCGGCTGGGTTCAGCACTCGAGCCCCCTCCCCGTAGGATAGCACTGGGAGGAGCCCCCGCAGCAGGAGCAGCGAGGCGCTGTCCAGGGTGCTGAAGGCCACATGTGCCAGCTGTTGAGCGACGCTTCACCCTGAGTGATTACCAGCGGCGTAAAACCACTCGCAAGCGCCCATCACTGTTCGTGTGTTTGATGTAATGCCCTACGTGGCCAGTGGTATCCAGACATGGTATGTCCAGCCGTGGCATGCCCAGCTGTGGTATGCCAAGCCGTAGTATGCCCAGCCATGGTATTTCCAGCCCAGCAGTGGTATGCTCAGCCGTGGTATGCCCAGCCGTAGTATGCCCAGCCGCGGAATGTCCAGCCTTGGTATGTCGAGCCCAGCCGTGGTATGCTCAGCCATGGTACGCCCAGCAGCGGCATGCCAAGCCGTGGTATGCTGAGCCGTTGTATGCCAGACATGGTATGCCAAGCCGTAGCATGCCCAGCCTTGGTATGTCGAGCCCAGCCATGGTATGCTCAGCCATGGCATGCCCAGCCGTGGTATGCTCAGCCATGGTACGCCCAGCAGCGGCATGCCCAGCCGTGGTATGCTGAGCCGTTGTATGCCAGACATGGTATGCCAAGCCGTAGCATGCCCAGCCTTGGTATGTCGAGCCCAGCCATGGTATGCTCAGCCATGGCATGCCCAGCAGCGGCATGCCCAGCCGTGGTATGCTGAGCCGTTGTATGCCAGACATGGTATGCCAAGCCGTAGCATGCCCAGCCTTGGTATGTCGAGCCCAGCCATGGTATGCTCAGCCATGGCATGCCCAGCCGTGGTATGCTCAGCCATGGTACGCCCAGCGGTGGCATGCCCAGCCGTGGTATGCTGAGCCGTTGTATGCCAGACATGGTATGCCAAGCCGTAGCATGCCCAGCCTTGGTATGTCGAGCCCAGCCATGGTATGCTCAGCCATGGTACGCCCAGCAGCGGAATGCCCAGCTGTGGTATGCTGAGCCGTTGTATGCCAGACATGGTATGCCAAGCCGTAGCATGCCCAGCCTTGGTATGTCGAGCCCAGCCATGGTATGCCCACCCGTGGTATGCCCAGCCGTGGTATACTCAGCCGTTGTATGCCAGATATGGGTCCTGTGCTCACAGTATTGCATAACGTGTATTTGTAAAGCGCACGCTCACCACTACGGGTATCTTGCCGCTGAATAACAGATGTTTGTTGTTCCCCAACTCAATGGTACTCATTTTATCGACCTCAGATGGATGAAAGGCTGAGTGGACCCGCCGGGATTTGAACCTGTGACCATGAGGTGGAACACAGGCCCCTGTAGTGGACGCATTAGTCCACTGAGCCACCAGACCCGGCTGTATACAGGGTGCACCTCACTGACGGGGTGTAATAAGGCTGACAGCGGTCTGAGGTGACTTGCAGTCCTCTCTGGAAGGGGCCTCACCAGGCACTTAGGGATGGACGGTTCCGGTGAGGAGCAGAGTCAGTACTGATCTGCATAAGGAGATAGTCCGGCAGCCGTGCAAAAGGGGAATTAACCGCATGCGCGCTAGCGGTTTTCCCGCTGCGCGCTGCGATTTGAAAAAACCCGCGTTACATCAGCGTAGGGCACGTTACGCTCATGACGAGCTAAGCTCGTCATGAGCGCCGAAGGGGTTAAAGAAAAGGACCAGGTACCGCTCCAGGACACCCGTAAGCATCGTTCTAGGGATGAGAGCTCCTGCTCTATGCACACAGCTATGCCAGGACCAGCCCTGGAGGCCGCGCCTCCTACCATGCTTCTAAGAGACAGCCCAGTGCGTGCATAAGAATAACTCAAGAATAGGACCAGTGCACCCTCAAGCACAGCTGTAGGGATGGAAGCCCCTGCTGTGAGAGAACAGCTATGCCAGGACCAGCCCTGGAGGCCGTGCTTCCTACCATGCTTCTGAAAGACAGTCCGGCAGACGTACATAGGGTAATTCAAGAAAAGGACCAGACAAGAGAGTGCTTGCTCCATGCGGACAGCTGTGCCAGGCGGCCCTGGTGGTCCCTTTGGGATGCGACACATGGTAATGTAATTCTGCAGAGAGGAGCACAAGAAGCTGAACTGAAAGTTCCCCAAAGAGTGCTCCACCCATAGGCAGGAACATCTTTTTTGAGCCAGACGACCGCATGGAGACGGGTGCATTTATTCACCAATTTACTTTTATTATTGAACCTTCTGAATCAGCACAATCACCCTGCTTGGATACCCGTATTCTCAAACCAATTGGTCCAACACATTGGCAACGGGTATATGAAAATGCATAAAGCTTACACTGTGAGCCCTGAAGAAGTCCGATTGTGGACGAAACGTGTTGGTGGTTGCAAAAAATATGAATAAAGGATGAATTTCAATATTGAAAGAACATATCGACTTTTTCTTGGGAAAACAATTGTGTCATAAATCTACTCTACTGTGGGCTGTTCACATTTGATATTTATAAGTGTGCTGAGCTGTTTTTGTTGTAAGGAACGGGAAGTGCCCCTATAAAGTTTTATATAGCGTGAACTTGATCCCGAAGGATATCAGAGCGCTTTACAATTTGAGGCAATTAAATAACTTCCCACCCTATTCCCCTATAAACCCACATCCCACTATGGAACTAAAAATGCAAAATTAGAACAAATAAATGTAATAACTACTAAGATTTTTACACAGATAATAAAAACAAAAACAAATCTTATCATTGGAGTCACTCCCTTTCACCAGAGCATTGCTTGTCGTGTTCATGTGTGACATGCGTGTACACCATGTGCTGTGTCAATGCAAGTATCTTCTCAGCGGATGTATTTTATGTCGAATAGACGGCTGACCCCTGTATCAGGACTGATGCCATTTGAGCAAACCCTAGCCACTTGGATCTCAGTGACTGACCCACCCGTGTCACATTTCTGGGATGGCATTAAAAGTGCACGCACACATCTGGACTCGCGCCATGCCTGGCTCAAACTGATCTGTCTGCTGATGAGGCCAGAATACTAAATCGATCTGCCCCGCGTCAGATCACCCCCCTGGGGATGCCTGGCGCGTGAATTGTCAATCCATAGTGACGTGTTTCTGCCTCTCCTGCTCCTTGCTGAGACGTGCCCAGGAGAGGGAATGAGCCCCGGCCTCCTGTCAGTGCCCCCACTCTGGGCAGACACTGATTCCTGGCTCGAAGTCCTGCAGCATCAGCTGTGTGAAAAAGGGTGAAGTACCAGGGCCTAGGGCCACCTTGTGCCCCCTCCACTTCCAGGGTGGGAAGGATTAGGGGCAAGGAGCAGCCCTGCAGCTGTGCCATGTCTGAGTGCCAGAGCTGCCTGGAGAGGAGAGGAGCCGCCTGACCCTGGAGACAGGCACCTGGCCGGACAGACCGACAGCCGTGCGGACCCAGGAGGAAGCCGCAGGAGCCAGAAGGGCCTGCGCCACACCCCTGGCAAGCAAGACGGGCAACCTGACCTCAAAGGGTTAAGGGTGTGCTGGATAAACCGAAGAGAGGCCCCTGTATCCCCCCACCCCTCTTCCGGTCTGCTGCCATTCACACAGGTCCTACTGCCCTCTTCTGAGCCCTGAGTCTCTGCCCAGGGCTGGACTCCAGTCTCTGAGGCTTGTAGCAATGCTTACTGTTTGCAAAGACAGGGCATTCGAGCACGCGTGCTTTGTTTGATCCCAGACCCACACAAACACCTGTTTGCGCAAGGGTCGCAATTGCAAGGGGTGCAGAACTGGCCTCACTTAGAAAGTACAGGGCGCGGTAAAGTCTGCACCCCTGGATTTCCCCACTCTAAATACTAGTAGGTCAAACCTGGTGACATTTAACAGGTGAAAAGACCCCATTTGAGATGGAGAAACTCTTCTTCAGAGATAAACATCGCGCCTGGCAGATTCCAAACCAGATGCTGTGTGTATCACATAACCAACATAGTGAGGGCTGGTCGCACATAAACCTGGCACTGTCAGAACCACATCCTTATGCCTTATGATTGGCGAATTATAGTGCTTTGAAGATTCATAAAATGCATAGCAGTCATTACAACGCAGCCATTACATTACATGTCACTACAACGCATGTCATTACAACGCATGACACTACAATGCAGGCATTACATCGCAAGTCATTACAATGCATACCATTACAACGCATAGTACCCTTACACTATCCGATACTTACCCTCCTGTTGCACCCGCTGGAGTTAGAATAGTAATTTTTAACCCCTACACTATCCAACACTTACCCTACGGTTGCACTCACTATAGTGCGAATAGTAATGATTAACCCTATACTATCCAACACTTACCTTAAATGTAATGTAATGGTATGAATTGTAATGGGATGCGTTGTAAAGGTATAATGCGATGTAATTGAATGCGTTGTAAAGGTAGCTTCTGAAAATGCAATGTAATGGCATGCAATGTAAAAGAATGCATTGTAAAGGATGTTGCGATGTAAAACCTGCGCTGTAAAGGCATGCATTGTAAATGTATGCGTTGTAACATCATACGTTCTTCCGGCAGTTGTGACAGAGCTTGCAGGGCCGTGAGACACCAGTGGTAACAACAGGAGCCATTAAGGATTCGACACAGTAACAACGGACTGCCCCCAGACTCGGAAGACACCACACACACACATACACATCATACACACTGGGTTTCGAGCTAACCACAGCATACCGAGATAGCCCTAATCACAGCCACCAATTACATCAAGCCCATCTGCACCGCGGAGCAGCGACAGCCCTCTTCTTTCTCAACTTGTTCACTGCGTTCAACACAGTCTTCCGTCACACCCTGATCAACAAACTTCAACACATAGGGATTGAGGGAGACGCCCTCAAATGGATCGCTGCATACCTCACCGGCAGAACCCAGAGGATCCGCCTCCCACCGTTCACCTCGGGGTCCCAGAAGATAATGTGTGGCGTCTTCAAGGATCGTCCCTCCGCCCTACCCTCTTCGACATCTTTATGACCCCCCTGACAGGTACCATTACATCAGCAGCAGCCCAAGCACAAAAGAGCGGCAGGCAGTGGGGCCAAGTGGGGGGGATTTTGACAGACGGTGATGAAGGAAAATTAATTACTTATTTAATTTTCCCTGGTTGTCGTCTGTCAAAGTCCCCCCCCCCCACCCCACCCCCCGAGCCGGCTCCATTACTCCTACTTGCATGGACTGTGGCTGCATTATATCACATTGAATCAACATCATCTCCTATGCTGACGATACCCAGCTCATCCTATCTCTGTTCGAAGACCCCTTCACCTTCAACTCCAGCTTCTGCCGATGCATGACGAATGTCGCAAACTGGATGAAGGAAAACTGTCTCAAACACAACACGGAAAAGACGCACATCCTCATCTTTAGGAACATCCAGCTGTGGAATGGCACATGGTGGCCCCTGGAACTCGGCCCACCACCTGCCCCAACAGGTAACGCCCACAACCTCAGCATCATTCTGGATAGCAAGCTATCCATGAAGACACAAGACAACGCAGTCTCTTTCACCTCCTCCCACCCCCTTCGTAAGCGCTGTTAAGATTTCCAAATGATTTCCAGCCAACACCAGAAGATCCGTCATGCAGGCCCTCATCATCAGCAGACAGGACTACGGAAACACACTCTACGTAGGAATCACCGCCCGTGTCATGAAGAGACTCCAGACAATACAAAACTCAGTGGCAACGCTCATCCTGGAATTCCCTAGAAGGACCCACATCACACCCCATCTCAAGAAACGACACTGACGTCCAATTCAGAAGAGATGCCAGTTCAAGATGCTACAAGGCCCTTCACAAAGGTCCTGCATACATCAACAAACACCTGACCTTCCCCCAACCAACTAGACACCATAGATCCGCCTCCATCTCTCTGCGAACTACAGTGGAGGACGCTCCCTTTCACACCTGACAGCCAAGGCATGGAATGACCTTCCTGTGCACCTCAGAACTACGCCGTCGCTCCATCTATTCAGGAAGCATCTGGCGACCTAATGTATGAATGGCCATACCACCATGCGGCAGCCAACTATTCCTGGTCCTCGAGACCCTTACGGGTGATTTGCTGCACTTTATAAATGTTTGATTGATTGACACATACATACACACACAAATCACCCTCTGCAACAAGCATCTGCCCCTAATAAGCTTTCACCAGACCACCTTCCTCCATTAGGGTCCGCATTCAGAATCTGCTATTATGGGTATTCTTTTTCATGAGCACCAGTGAGTATTCGGTTGGGTGAGCACAGTAACCACCCACGCAACCCAAACACCTGATGACGTCGACTGCTACATGAAGCTGACTGCCTCAGTGCTAATCCATTCAAGCTGCCTGGGAAAAAGTCTCCCAACTCACTAAACCTCACGGAGAACAAACACTTGGAAATACTGATTAGAAAACATGCTGACACTATTTAAGATAAAATATAATATCCACCCCTCTCCCAAATCACTAAAACCTCATGATGAGCAACTACTTGAAAACCAAGCCTGGGTGAAATGTTAATGACACCAGAGTAACTGGAGTAATTTCATTAAATACACATTACTCTTGTGTGGCGAAATTAACTAAATTACGTGATTACGCCAGCTTGAGTAATTAAGAGTCATTTGGGACAAAAATCCTACCACATCAGCACAGGAAGAAAGATCGAAAAAAGAGCGAGTGGCTGCTCGCGACTTCTGATTGTGTTCTGTAGCATTTAGGGCTATTTTCTTAGCACAAAATGCATCCTCGGGGCCATTTTGGATGCAAGGGAACATTTTGCACTAAGAAAATAACTCTAAATGCTGGATTACACTTCTAAAGTAATGACATGACGCATAATTACAAGTAATTTTGCTATAATTACAAGCTATAATTACAAACTATAATTACAAGTAATTATGCTAGAGAGAATTATGCCAATTAAGTCAACCCCATATAAAAACTGACAAGGAAACATGCTGACAATATTTAATGAAAACATGTAATGTCCACCTATCTCCCAACTCACTGAAACTTGGTAAGGAATAAACACTTGGAAACACTGGCAAGGAAACATGCTGACAATATTTAAGAAAAATATAATATCTACCTATCTCTCAAATCACTAAAACCTGGTAATGAATAAACACTTGGAAACACTGGCAAGGAACCATGCCGACAATATTTAAGAAAAACATAATATCTACCTATCTCTCAAATCACTAAAACCTGGTAATGAATAAACACTTGGAAACACTGGCAAGGAACCATGCTGACAATATTTAAGAAAAATATAATATCTACCTATCTCTCAAATCACTTAATCCTGGTAATGAATAAACACTTGTAAACACTGGCAAGGAAACATGTTGACAATATTTAAGAAAAAAATATATATATATTGTCCACCCGTCTGTAGAATGCGTGAAATGGAGAAATTTCAATTCTTTGGAGAAATCAAGAAATAAAGAAGGCGTTTATGTCAATAGGAAATCCCCTTTGGTTGAAAGAGAGAATAGGGAAAATCTACAGTGTGACTGTAGGTCCCACCTAGCTGAGACAAGCCAGAATTAGATACCTGTATCAACTGCCTCCAGATAAATGTAAAGTCCCAGATTCTCAATAAATATCAGAAGACAACACACAATCTCACACCACTGGAGAGAAAAATAATGATAATAACACATTAACCCCTTCGCTGCTGCCGTTGGCCGTCGCGCGAGCTACACCCCTGGTGCTGCGCACGTCCAACGGCCGACGCGGCCGCACCCGTTTCTTCGAACGTTCAACTGAACGTTCGAAGCAGCAAACGGGTTAAACACAGCTATAACTCTAAAACTGTTATACAAGTAGGGCCGGACTGGGAACAGAAATCGGCCCTGGCAAACTGCTCAGCTGCCCCCCCTGGGGTGAGGGGGAGTGCAACTGAGCAGTTTGCGAGGGCCGGTTTCTGCCGATTTTGTTACCAGGGGCTGATAATGACAACCCCGGCAACCAAAACGGCCCGCCAGGGGCCCAAAACTGGCCCCCACCCTAGCGGCCTACTGGAGAAACGCCCGGCGCCCGCTATGGCCAGTCTGGCCCTGTATACAAGGGAGGCACACTGGCTGCTATAGACAATGTTTATTGACATGCAGACAGCCCATGGCACATTAGTGTCAGGTATTCACCCAAATCCATACTCCAAGAAAAAAATAATCCAAGCAAATGTCAAGCAGCATCTACAAACAGCTCAACTTATAGCCACAGACACCTCAACACCAGGAACATTCTACAAGCACTCCGCAGACCAAACGTGACATAACCCCAGATTCACAATTATTTATGATATCAGTACACTGACTGAAAATGCATCACTTTTTACTGATCATTGTTAAACCCTCTTCTACTAACTAAATACTGCTTCATCCAAGACAGCAGTGAGCTCATCGGGACACTGCAATGCACAACAAAACTGTCAGGTGCCATTTTTGTCATGATGGAGTGGAGGTTAGTGTGCTGTATTCTAACAATCCACACTAAGATGACATGACAGTCTGCAAATACTTAATGAGAGAATCAACTGCATGGCGAGGAATGATCTCCTTGAAAATGCCTCCCCTGTTCTTACAAGATTAGTACTAGCACCCAACAACTTCCCCTTCAATCGACAACATTTCTTACAGAAGACGGGAACGGTAATGGGTACAAGGATGGCACCATCATATGCAAGGCTAATTTTATGGCTTACATGGAAAAGGACTTCATGAATAAAGGAACTTCAAAAAGGACTAACCAAACTCTGTACAATGATAACACATTCCTGATTTGGACAAAGGAGTGACAGTTAAGCAATTTCATCACAATTTAACAGGTTCCACTCCTGCATCAACTTCACCCTGTATTTTCCTTTTATTTATGATCCTTTTCTTTAACACCATCACAAAAGTCACTAAGACTGGAGAGACAAAAACAGCTGCATACAAAAGTTTCACAGACTGCAAGAAGTACCTGCATCAGCCGAGCTTTCACAGAAGCCGCAAAAAGAAATCTATGTGCTACTGCACCGTCAAGCAGTTTGGTACCTGCACATGTACTTGAATGTAAGGGCAAGCGGCCAGCATCTCACTTCACTTCATGCTGCATTTTGAAAACAAGGGCATTCTGGCAGACTAATTGGCATCGAATTCGACTGTGCATGGCGAACACCCAGAGAGAACATTCTCAAACACAAAGCGACAGAAATAAAACAACAAGAACACCTGGTTATCACAAACCACCCACTGCATTCACAGCTGAAACACATCATTAAAGATCTATAAGCATTGCTTGAGAGAGGTGAGACATTAAAGGACCTGTCCACACAACAGCTGTAACTGTGTCCAACCACCATATCCGGCACAGATGCTAATTAGAATCGTACACCAATGGCAACAGGAACTGCCATATATTGAAACAGTCGCCTGCAATGTCAAGTGCCGCAAACGTAACCGTATGGGCAAAATTCTAGGGGTGAACGGAATTTGCGTAGTTGCGCTACGCAAAATTCAATGAAACGGTAAGAAATCTCCGCGACACGGAAAAATTCCACGAACACGCGGAATTGCTTGTTCGCAATGCTTTTTTCCTGTTCGTGATCGCTGTTTGCGTGCTCAGAGGGAAATATCTCGCGAACATGCATTTTGAGAACGCGAATAAGCAAAAAATCCCGCAAAGCCGCAGAACTTAGAATTTTGGGTAATTTTGCGTTCTCCGCAGAAATCGAAATTACCCAAATTCCGCGAGTGGAACAGAATTTACCGCCCAGGCCTACAAAATTCAAGCGTGGAAGGGTATACTCAGATGTGAGTCCCTTGCTCATTGCACCATCAGGATTCAAGCAAGCCGGGCCGACGACGCCTGAAATGGCAGAAACCGGTCCCCGGAAGCTTGTTTCCTTCCCAGTACAAGAATTGGCTTGGTAGTTTGGTTTGCCCTGTTCCCATCATGCACTGGGACAGGAACAGACTAATTTGCATATAGCCAAGTTCTGAGCTGGGATGGTGCAGTGAGCTAAAAAACGGTGATGGATCAAGCCCTGATCTTTGGACTGGGTAAGAGTGGTCTGCTTAATTCAGGCACTCTGTTCATCACCACCCACTTTTCTGAATCATTTTGTCCACCTAAGCGTGGAAGGGTATACTCAGATGTGAGTCCCTTGCTCATTGCACCATCAGGATTCAAGCAAGCCGGGCCGACGACGCCTGAAATGGCAGAAACCGGTCCCCGGAAGCTTGTTTCCTTCCCAGTACAAGAATTGGCTTGGTAGTTTGGTTTGCCCTGTTCCCATCATGCACTGGGACAGGAACAGATTAATTTGCATATAGCCAAGTTCTGAGCTGGGATGGTGCAGTGAGCTAAAAAACGGTGATGGATCAAGGCCTGATCTTTGGACTGGGTAAGAGTGGTCTGCTTAATTCAGGCACTCTGTTCATCACCACCCCCTTTTCTGAATCATTTTGTCCACCTTAAGCGTGGAAGGGTATACTCAGATGTGAGTCCCTTGCTCATTGCACCATCAGGATTCAAGCAAGCCGGGCCGACGACGCCTGAAATGGCAGAAACCGGTCCCCGGAAGCTTGTTTCCTTCCCAGTACAAGAATTGGCTTGGTAGTTTGGTTTGCCCTGTTCCCATCATGCACTGGGACAGGAACAGACTAATTTGCATATAGCCAAGTTCTGAGCTGGGATGGTGCAGTGAGCTAAAAAACGGTGATGGATCAAGCCCTGATCTTTGGACTGGGTAAGAGTGGTCTGCTTAATTCAGGCACTCTGTTCATCACCACCCCCTTTTCTGAATCATTTTTTCCACCATAAGCGTGGAAGGGTATACTCAGATGTGAGTCCCTTGCTCATTGCACCATCAGGATTCAAGCAAGCCGGGCCGACGACGCCTGAAATGGCAGAAACCGGTCCCCGGAAGCTTGTTTCCTTCCCAGTACAAGAATTGGCTTGGTAGTTTGGTTTGACCTGTTCCCATCATGCACTGGGACAGGAACAGACTAATTTGCATATAGCCAAGTTCTGAGCTGGGATGGTGCAGTGAGCTAAAAAACGGTGATGGATCAAGCCCTGATCTTTGGACTGGGTAAGAGTGGTCTGCTTAATTCAGGCACTCTGTTCATCACCAGCCCCTTTTCTGAATCATTTTGTCCACCTTAAGCGTGGAAGGGTATACTCAGATGTGAGTCCCTTGCTCATTGCACCATCAGGATTCAAGCAAGCCGGGCCGACGATGCCTGAAATGGCAGAAACCGGTCCCCGGAAGCTTGTTTCCTTCCCAGTACAAGAATTGGCTTGGTAGTTTGGTTTGCCCTGTTCCCATCATGCACTGGGACAGGAACAGACTAATTTGCATATAGCCAAGTTCTGAGCTGGGATGGTGCAGTGAGCTAAAAAACAGTGATGGATCAAGCCCTGATCTTTGGACTGGGTAAGAGTGGTCTGCTTAATTCAGGCACTCTGTTCATCACCACCCCCTTTTCTGAATCATTTTGTCCACCTTAAGCGTGGAAGGGTATACTCAGATGTGAGTCCCTTGCTCATTGCACCATCAGGATTCAAGCTAGCCGGGCCGACGACGCCTGAAATGGAAGAAACCGGTCCCCGGAAGCTTGTTTCCTTCCCAGTACAAGAATTGGCTTGGTAGTTTGGTTTGCCCTGTTCCCATCATGCACTGGGACAGGAACAGACTAATTTGCATATAGCCAAGTTCTGAGCTGGGATGGTGCAGTGAGCTAAAAAACGGTGATGGATCAAGCCCTGATCTTTGGACTGGGTAAGAGTGGTCTGCTTAATTCAGGCACTCTGTTCATCACCACCCCCTTTTCTGAATCATTTTGTCCACCTTAAGCGTGGAAGGGTATACTCAGATGTGAGTCCCTTGCTCATTGCACCATCAGGATTCAAGCAAGCCGGGCCGACGACGCCTGAAATGGCAGAAACCGGTCCCCGGAAGCTTGTTTCCTTCCCAGTACAAGAATTGGCTTGGTAGTTTGGTTTGCCCTGTTCCCATCATGCACTGGGACAGGAACAGACTAATTTGCATATAGCCAAGTTCTGAGCTGGGATGGTGCAGTGAGCTAAAAAACGGTGATGGATCAAGCCCTGATCTTTGGACTGGGTAAGAGTGGTCTGCTTAATTCAGGCACTCTGTTCATCACCACCCCCTTTTCTGAATCATTTTGTCCACCTTAAGCGTGGAAGGGTATACTCAGATGTGAGTCCCTTGCTCATTGCACCATCAGGATTCAAGCAAGCCGGGCCGACGACGCCTGAAATGGCAGAAACCGGTCCCCGGAAGCTTGTTTCCTTCCCAGTACAAGAATTGGCTTGGTAGTTTGGTTTGCCCTGTTCCCATCATGCACTGGGACAGGAACAGACTAATTTACATATAGCCAAGTTCTGAGCTGGGATGGTGCAGTGAGCTAAAAAACGGTGATGGATTAAGCCCTGATCTTTGGACTGGGTAAGAGTGGTCTGCTTAATTCAGGCTCTCTGTTCATCACCACCCCCTTTTCTGAATCATTTTGTCCACCATAAGCGTGGAAGGGTATACTCAGATGTGAGTCCCTTGCTCATTGCACTATCAGGATTCAAGCAAGCCGGGCCGACGACGCCTGAAATGGCAGAAACTGGTCCCCGGAAGCTTGTTTCCTTCCCAGTACAAGAATTGGTTTGGTAGTTTGGTTTGCCCTGTTCCCATAATGCACTGGGACAGGAACAGACTAATTTGCATATAGCCAAGTTCTGAGCTGGGATGGTGCAGTGAGCTAAAAAAGGGTGATGGATCAAGCCCTGATCTTTGGACTGGGTAAGAGTGGTCTGCTTAATTCAGGCACTCTGTTCATCACCACCCCCTTTTCTGAATCATTTTGTCCACCATAAGCGTGGAAGGGTATACTCAGATGTGAGTCCCTTGCTCATTGCACTATCAGGATTCAAGCAAGCCGGGCCGACGACGCCTGAAATGGCAGAAACTGGTCCCCGGAAGCTTGTTTCCTTCCCAGTACAAGAATTGGCTTGGTAGTTTGGTTTGCCCTGTTCCCATAATGCACTGGGACAGGAACAGACTAATTTGCATATAGCCAAGTTCTGAGCTGGGATGGTGCAGTGAGCTAAAAAACTGTGATGGATCAAGCCCTGATCTTTGGACTGGGTAAGAGTGGTCTGCTTAATTCAGGCACTCTGTTCATCACCACCCCCTTTTCTACAAAATTCACCATCACTGACATTACAAATTCAAGAAAGGTCCAGGAGGACAGTATTTATGGGAGGCCAGGGTGGTACTTTTCTACTGGGCCAGAATGAATCAACCTTCACTTGCCATTCGGTCACTGGTGAGACATCATTTTCGTTGCCCGTGCTCTACATTCTGGTGTCAAAGGCGACATAAAACACGCAGAGTGATGTTCACCGAGCCTGGCTACTTGACATTACTAAACTATAAAAGCACTGCATTAAATCATGACGTAGGGTTTCTGAGAGACTATGGGGAACTGTGAATCCTATACCACTGTACCTTTGAAGAATGAATATTTGAAAATCAGTAACAATGGTCGATATGAAATTCTGCTAACATCTGACTTTGCGTGTCTCCTGATCTCTAAGTGGACAGGATGGGACTGTGATAGCCTTCATCACGATTAACTTTAGAGTACTTCTTATATTTCAACCTCAAACCTTGGAAATACTGTTATTTTTTGCAGGGCTCTTCACCGCTTTGCTTACACTCTCACACCCCCTTAAGAGAGTGAAAACACATTCCCACCGCTTACGGTGTCATTGCGAGTGCCCGGGTACTTGGGTGGAAAACAACTTTGGCTAAACATCAATGTTGCTGCTGTATTTCCAGAGTGTGGTGTTATTCGCCCATCCAGAGAATGAGGTATCACAGGCATTATATATATTTGTGCACCCAAATACCATGTTTTGCCTGTTTCCAAACTTTATGCCCCTGACACATTTCACAAGGGTTATCCTTGTGAAATGTGTCTGGGTAAAAAATTGCAGATACGCGGTACTCACAGAGCACACATCCAATCAGTAATACAAGAACTGCCGTGACGGGGAACATCCATTACGACGCGGTTGTCACACTGCGCTACCATTACAACACGGGCAATACAACGCAAGTCGTTACTAGGCGCTCTAGGCTAAGGAATAGTAGATTTACTATTCCAACACCTTCCCTACTGTAGGTAGGCTGGTGTTGGAATAGCAAATTTTACTATTCCTAAGTCCAGCACCCTACACCGCGAGTCGTGGTAACGACTTGCATTGTAAAACCCGCGTTGTAATGGTAGTGCGGTGTAACAACCACGTTGTATTGAAATACAACCGCCGTGACTATAGAGGTGAAAGAGAACCGAGGGCTGGTCGGTCAATAATCACTGGGTTCATATTCTAGTACTTCTTATCCGTCGTGCTTAGGGTAGAAAGATGAGCGAGAACACACACTTTTCAATCACAACCAACAGCAGAACAAGTGGAGGTCCCAGGATAACCCAGAATAAGGGCGGTGGCGGTTTGCAAATAAATATAGCTCCCTATCACCAGCAAGCCTGACCCATGCCAAGCACAGCAAACCTGACTGTGATGCACAAGAGGCAACAAACTGCTCAAGCACAAAGGTTCATGAACAGAACTTCAAGCCCACAGGCAACACCAGCCCCCTCAACACCTCTGTCAGACTAAACACACTTGGTTAAACCATTCCTTCTGCACCAGAGGTAAAGTTTTTGAGTCTCTCTTGACTTAGCAATGACGCTCACTGCCCAGATCTTATTGGTAGCCATCTTGGCCCAATAGAGTATACATAGCTATGCATCCTTTTGATAGAGCAAGATTTCGCATATTACGCGACTTGCTTGAATCATGAACCTCGAATCTGTTATAACCCGGTAACCAAAAGTTGTATGTTGTACTAATTTCCCTTATTTTTGAATGTGCGTGTATCTTAGTGATGCTTGCCTATGTGTCTTACTAAAACTAATAACTCTCGTTTCTAAAAATGGCCGCTGCTTTGAAATTGTGCTTCTGCGCATGCGTTAGTCACACTCACGTGACGTGACGTAGTTGTAATTCTGGAGGGAAAGGGTGCGCATGCGTAATGGCCACAAGATGGCTGCTTTTGTATTAACGTGGTGAAGCTCGTGCAGATGCTCTCGTGTTATTGTGTATTGCACTAATATAAACCCGCATAGTATATTTTTATAGTGATAAACCATAAGTATACAATCATGATGTGTAGTATATTCATTTATTTCTATGTTTTAATTTGTTTTCGCTTACTTTTCATGTACCACGATAACTGGGGGGTCTGAATGAGCCGGGAACCATCTTGAAGGTCCCTTCTGCGCATGTCGCGCAGCCAGGGAGAAATGTCCTTGAGCAGTGGAACTCAGCCAGCTGGCAGCCACAGTCAAGATGCTCCTGCGAAAGCCACCTCTGACCTAGGAGGATGGAGCAGAATTTGTTCTTCGTTTGTAACAATTGTAATTCTTCATTGTATTCTGTGAAACTTTTCGTGGGAACCTCAATCCTGCTAGGCGGATCCCTAGAATGTAAATTTGGGCTTACAATAGTCTGTTCTGATTGGTGTGTTAACCTAGCCTACTTTGGGACCAATCGAAATTGTGGATTCTGACACTTTGCAACATTGGGGGGTGGTACACTGACCCGAAAACAGTATATCTAGCCTAGGTTCAGCTAGGGAAATTGTCCGACTTGTCTGAATAGCTGACCTGTCACTGGCCCAACGCACTCAATAGGTGACTTAATACAGAGTGCTGCGGAGCACTCTGTCCGAATTATGACCATAGACTCTAAAGGTTTTACTAAACCTTCAGTGCTGGCGGAGCACTTTGCTGGGGAGTTCGCTAACCCAATCGGGGTTCTGACTGATAGCTGCAGAGAGGGTGGAGCGCAGGCGTTGCTTCCAAACTGCGGGTGCTGGTCGTGCCTTGGTGGTCCTGTCCTGATCCTAATCTGGGTTTCCTGTCCTGTCCTGGGGTGTCCATTCTGCACCTGCTGTCCCATTGATGACTGCTATTCCTTGGGGTATTTCCTGTCCTTGACTGATCCGTGGCCAGGGTTGGTTTTCACACCATTCTAGGTAAATATATAGATAGGGCTGAGACCTCTATACTGCACCTTTCTATTTTCTGTCTTTGCTTTAATAAAGACATACCTTTGCACATGTTATAATTTCCATGTTTTCGCAATCTACTATATGAATGACCATTGCATTTTCCATAGCATGTTCCTATGTTACCTTACCTTTTAGAGCACAAATCTCTCCATACGGTTTATGAATTTAGATGTGGTTTATAGTTTCTCCTGAATTTTATTCTTGAAATGATAATATTAGAATTATAGCGTGTTCCACTTCTCACCCTTTCGATAGATGTATAGGATTCCTAATTTTCCACTCATTTTCATGAAGTACGTCCCAATAGTATAATTCTAATACATGCAATAAGTTGGACATTTATAGATGTCTATTCTTGAATTTCAGTTTAAGCCTACTTAGCGTGTTCCCTGTCGCACCATTTACAACTTAAATGATTGCCCTTACACTTTTCTTGTATGGTTATGTTCTTTTTGTTATCTTGATTATCGATTGCCTTTTAACTGTAAGCCTAATGCTCTCAGAAACTGATTTCTAGATAAAACCTTTAAAACTTCTCTGTTGTCCGTGGTCATTTTATGAACATCAAAGGTATTTTAAAGTTGGGTTTGTATTTGTGTCTACTTTTCTTCACAGCTAGCTCCCTGATCCATTGTGGTCATAGGTACCCGTAACGGTGGATTGGTAAGTCGGGTACACTAGAATAAATGAAAAGGGAATCAGGGTTGCTGATGGTAGGTTTGTGAGGTCACCTGATTAATGTATATGGTGAATTGAAATCTATGGGCCCGAAATCTATATGGTGAAATTGTTGGTCGGGTGACCTACGATCTCTATCACTTTACACACACATTTAACTGTTGGGCTAATCCATTGGTCCCTGGCAGCACCTGGCTAACTTCACGGGTGACACGTAGTGCTCTACAAATCTACTGATTGGTTGATTAAACCTCCTCCAACTTGGTCAACCAAGTACCAAAGCACACATCCAAGGAAAGCATAGAGGCTGTTTTGTCATTTATCCAGCTCGTTCATACCACTAGGGGGGCCTTAGAAGACCCTGAGCCTCCTTGGGACATCATTATTCAAAAACTGGTGAGTGTCCTGACCGACAAACCTCTTTGTTCCCTGTATCATTTAAGTGATGGTGAAGGTCCATCTGGATAAACACAAGGTGCTCAACACTGCATAATTTCATGTAATCACTCTACCACTATTAGCTGCTGCATAAGACAGCTCTGTGAACCATGGCATCCTTGCACAGAAAGCCTTATTAAACCCTCTAAGATGCTTGGTGAGAAATTCAAACCAACCTCAATTTGCGAGATGGTACGTTTGAGGTACCTATCAATGTTTGACGACAATCCTATCATGGCTGGCTGGCATGGTGGATATATTGACGTTAACGTTGACGTGGCACCTGCTGGGGCGTCTGGCGCCTCACCTTCAAAGTGAGTAAGTCTAAAAAAGAAAGACCACCCTTTGTTGGTGTGGCCAATTCAAATACTCGGTCCTGTGTACATGCACTCCATCACTTATCCTTACACTCATGCATTATTTCATCCACATACTGACTCACTCTTAAATTCATTCACTCACCAAAATATATCACACAGGCACAAACTCAAGAAGCATATGCAATGTAAAGCAAAAGAATACAAGTAGAAAAGAAACGCCCTACTGCATAAACCTGGAGGGCAAGTGCCTGCCATTAGGTATAAGTATACAATTAAATGTCACACTGAGCAACAATATTGGGATGGTATTGTGTAAAGTGATTAATTGCGTTACCAATCCAAAATGGCTGACATGTTGCTTTTAAGTGTAGCGGCCATCTTGGAACAGTAAATCTATTATATGCTGTGACCCTGATTACAAGTATTGAGGAAAGAAACTAACAGATTCTTTTATGCTATAGTTTCATTCAGCATTACTATGACATGTTTGGTTTTCCTCACCGGTTTTACAGCAGCCATGCCGCAGTCTCTATTTTTTTTTCTAGTGGGGAGCATACAACACTCACTCTGGTAGGAAAAAAAAGTTCCCTTTCCTTTCCTGAGCCCCTCTAAGCCCCTCCTTTCCTCACCCGCAAACCTCCTACAAGCCCGTGGAGGCATTTAGCACCTGTTCAGAGCAGGTGATAAATGTATAAGTATAACCACATGAAATAGGTGATTCAATGTGGTTTTACGACTATAAAGATTGGTTACACATGGTAACATACCATTCATTTGGCTATTACTTGTAACTGCACAGGGATTGTGCAATTTTACCAGGTGGAAATGATAAAATTGCATCTGGTTTTACCCCAGACGCAGTACCATGCAGCCTAGAATCAGGGCCTGTGGACGATACGCCTCAAGATGGCCACCCTGGTTTAGAAACAGTGGCCACGCGGGCATCCCGCGTGGCCACTGTTTCTAAACCAGTAACTCTGCAGTGGGGTGCATCACCCCACTGCAGAGTTACTGGGTGCTCCCCCAAAAAAAAACTAAGGAAAAAAGGGGAGGGAAAAAAAGAGGACCCTATAGAAGAAGAAAATACAAAATTAAAGTGAGTGATGCACAAGCTCTGCCACTCCTCAGCTTCAGGAGGAAATTCACATGTGATCAGGCAAAACGCTGTCACTCAGAGTGCCATAGAGAAAATGGCTGAAGTGGGCGGACCCATTAACTAGTTGCTTTATGCTGTCATGGGCAGAAATAATAAAATAATAATCCACATTTGTAAAGCGCACAATCACCGGTAAGGGTCTCTAGGCGCTGGGGGCCATCGGAAAGATTAAACAAGCTATTGCCCAGAGTCACATGGTCCTGGGCTAATCTGCCACCGGTGCCAGGGATCGAACTGGGATCCCCAGATTCCGGAGTCAGTCACCCGAGCCGCGGCGCCACACCTCTTCCTATGAGTGACACTCAAACAGACCAATTGTTAATGAGGGCTGTTCCAGTGTTCATTTTTCTGATTACAGGATCCTGGCAGAAATCGAAAGCTGTCAGGCCAGATCTAAAAAGTACTTTAATACACACCACAGTAAGCTACGCATACAATTACAAACACGTACAAAATTACAGCTAGCAGACAATATGCAGCTCCTCCTGAGAGCCCTGAGAAGAACTATCAATTACAAATCTTCTACCTCCTAGGCTTGATAGAGGAGGTAATAAACATCGAAACGCTTGCCAACTACAGTAATCTGCCAGATTCCAAGTAACAAACTTAGGGCCATATTATCAAGAACGGTGATAACTTTATCGCCGTTTCAGCAGCAGGAAAATGCCGCTAAAGCGGCGATAAGGGGCTTAATAATATGCCCTTGTGAATTCCTATAGAAGCCCAGGTTCTGGTGTGATTTTGGGGTTCTTTTGGAATTCTCAAGGGCGTATTATCAATCCCATTAGCGCCGCTTTAGCGGCAGTTTCCTGCCACTAAAACAACGGTAATTTTTACACTGTTCTTGATAATATGTCCCCAGGTGTCTGTGACAATTTTTTTTCTCCATAAGTAAGCCAGCCCTACTTCCTTTGCCATAGCTTTCTGTAATGAACAAACTTTAGACAGCTGACATTACATTTCCAATTAGCATACCTGTAGCCTTTATAATGGGCCGGTCACTATAAACAGGTTTTGCCACAGTGTTAGTGTTAAAAAATGTAATTTATTTTAAATTTACTTTTGACAAAAATGTCTGCAACATCTTCTAAAAGGGGCTAACAAGGAATATCAAAATGCCAATTGCCTACCCCCATGGTTCGTAAAAGGAGTGATACTTGCCTACTAAGGTAACCTGTGAGATTCCATGTAACAAACGTCTGTCCACAGACCATAGCTCTGTGCAATAATAATGCATCCTTAAAGGCCTATTGACTTGTACATACATCTCACAATAGATAAATCAGGCCTACTACCTTTGTCGTGACATATCATATTGGATAGATCAGGTCCCTGGCATCGGACTTAAAGTTTCTGCGATTCAAGCCTTTGGGCCATATGTATCAACATACCGTTTTGCGATTCCTGAATAGCGATTTTTAAGGAATCGCTATTTAGAAATCGCAAAATGGTATGTATGTAGGAAATCGCTTCTTTTTAGCGATTCCTTAACATTCCTAAATTGCGATTAGCAAATTGCTAATCGCAAATTTCCCATTCATTTCTATGGGCCAGGAGGCCCATAGGAATGAAGGGGAAATTTGCGAATAGCAATTTGATAATCGCAAATTGCGAATATTTTCAAGGGTGCAGGGGTGTCACAAGAACACCCTGCTGCACCCCTGAAAATAACATGTGTGGGCATATGGCGCACATACATGCCCTAAGGGCATGGATGAGCGTCATATGACACCTTTGGATTTTTTAAAAATTGCTTTTTGAAAAGAATTTGCAACTTTTTGCTAATCCTTATGGGCATTTTTGAATTTATTTTTCTTTGATACATTGCATTTAAGGAATCGCAGAATTTGCGAATCCTTAAGTGCAATCGCAAAATAAGGAATGGCAAATTTTGCGATTCCTTATTTTGCTGCCAAAATGTTTCATACATACCATTTAGCAAATTAGCATTCGCAAAGGTTGAAATTCTGCGAATTTCGGCCTTTGCGAATGCTAATTTGCTTGATACATATGGCCCTTTATCCTTTATCATTGGCTTGTAACCATGAAAACAATTCAGTCCTAATTTATTGAGCCTAAGCAGAGCTGTCAAACCAGAATTTAAAAAAAGAAAATGTACTATACATTAGTAATTGCCCATGTAAGTAATTATGGTCCTACAAGAATGTCTAATTATCCAAAGGGAAACATGTATGTGTCCACCCAGTAAGCAGCCATACCAATGTCAATTTAATCCTCCTCGTCTTCGCGAGCAATGCATGTGTCCCCCACTAAAGATCTACCAGAAAACAAACCTATATTTTAGGAGATTCAAGGGTTCTCTCCTGCAGTTCCACAAAAATGTGACTATTATTCCTCTTTTTAACATTTATTTTTATTTTGAGATGAATTCTGGCACCTGTCAGGCATTTTGAAGCCACCAACAGGGCAGAAAATAGAGCAAGGACTGGAGGTGGGCGAGGACAGGCAGTCAAAATGGCTTCCAGCAAGCCCCCCCTCGTGAAGGCATGGATCCTTGAGGAATCTCTATCAGAATAACCATCCAATGCTGAGAAACGTCATCTGAACAGACATGCGATGGACAGAAATGCCCTGGCATTGGTTGGAGGAGCTGACATCCGGTGTGAGATGTTTGTTAGCCAATGGCATCTCTTTGAAGCCACATCATGTAAACTTGCAGATGCATGACAAAGTGGCACTTTTTGAGAGACTCATTTATAAGTTGAATGACAAGCTGCAGTTTTTAAAGAGATCTGGGGCTCCTTTCTCCAACACTGAGGATTTTACTTGTTGTATGCCCGGATTACTAATTGTAAATTAATAAACAAATGCATCACAAAAAAGAATGCCACTTCCCCAACCTCTACCAGGAGCGTTCTTGGCACTTTCTTTCACTCTCGATGCTCCTGGAGTCAGGGGTCAGTCTGGGAATTCCCGTCTGAGCATTTTTATCCTGTCATAATGTGCTGACTTCACCTCCATGCCCTATTCCTTCCTTCCTCCCTCCCATTCCCCTCCCTTCCCTTCCCTTCCCTTCCTTCCCTTCCCTTCCCTTCCCTTCCCTTCCCTTCCTTCCCTTCCTTCCCTTCCCTTCCCTTCCCTTCCTTTCCTTCCCTTCCCTTCCCTTCCCTTCCTTTCTTTCCCTTCCCTTCCCTTCCCTCCCTCCCTTCCCTTCCCTTACCTTCCCTTCCCTTCCTTCCCTTACCTCCCTTCCCTTCCTTTCCTTCCCTTCCTTTCCTTCCCTTCCCTCCCTTCCCTTCCCTTCCCTCCCTTCCCTTCCCTTCCCTTCCTTCCCTTCCCTTCCCTTCCCTCCCTTCCCTCCCTTCCCTTCCTCCTTCCCTTCCTTCCCTTCCCTTCCTCCCTTCCCTTCCTTTCCTTCCTCTTCCCTTCCCTTCCCTCCCTTCCCTTCCCTTCCCTTCCCTTCCCTTCCCTTCCTTCCCTTCCCTTCCCTTCCCTTCCCTTCCCTTCCTTCCCTTCCTTCCCTTACCTTCCCTTCCCTTCCCTTCCTTCCCTTCCTTCCCTTCCCTTCCCTTCCCTTCCCTTCCTTTCCTTCCCTTCCCTTCCCTTCCTTTCTTTCCCTTCCCTTCCCTTCCCTCCCTCCCTTCCCTTCCCTTCCCTTCCTTCCCTTACCTTCCCTTCCCTTCCTTCCCTTACCTTCCCTTCCCTTCCTTTCCCTTCCTTTCCTTCCCTTCCCTTCCCTTCCCTCCCTCCCTTCCCTTCCCTTCCCTTCCCTTCTCTTCCTTTCTTTCCCTTCCCTTCCCTTCCCTTCCCTTCCCTTCCCTCCCTCCCTTCCCTTCCCTTCCTTCCCTTACCTTCCCTTCCCTTCCCTTCCTTTCCCTTCCTTTCCTTCCCTTCCCTTCCCTTCCCTTCCCTCCCTTCCCTTCCCTTCCCTTCCCTTCCCTTCCTTCCCTTCCCTCCCTTCCCTTCCCTTCCCTCCCTTCCCTTCCTTTCCCTTCCTTCCCTTCCCTTCCTTCCCTTCCCTTCCCTTCCTTCCCTTCCCTTCCCTTCCCTTCCCTTCCCTTCCCTTCCCTCCCTCCCTTCCCTTCCCTTCCCTTCCCTCCCTCCCTTCCCTTCCTTCCCTTCCCTTCCCTTCCCTTCCCTTCCCTTCCCTTCCCTTCCCTTCCCTTCCTTCCCTACCCTTCCCTCCCTTCCCTTCCCCCTTCCCTTCCCTTCCCTTCCTTCCCTTCCCTTCCCTTCCCTTCCCTCCCTTCCTTCCTTTCCCTTCCCTTCCCTTCCCTTCCCTTCCCTTCCTTCCCTTCCTTCCCTTACCTTCCCTTCCCTTCCCTTCCTTTTCTTTTTCTTCCTCTTCCTTTAATTCACCTATCCTTTCCTTTCCTTTCCTTTTCACAGTTATAGCTCATGAATTTCTCATGACTCTTGAATGTGTCTATATTTCTCTGTTTTATGATAGGTTTATTGTCGCTGGTTCCACCCTTGGCACAACAGGCTATGAATACTGTATGGATGTTGGAATAATAGTTGTTGTTAATATACAGATTTCATACTGAGACTATTTTCAGCTACTTTTTTTGTATACCTGGATGACAAGTTTAATTTAATAAAGAAATGTAACACCGAGAGCAGGTTGTAACCTAAAAAATAAAAAGAAACTAGGCACAAGCAAATATGCAGTGGGTTTGTTGGAAGTTGACCTCTCACTGCATCGGAACAAACATGTAGTGCTGCATAATCAAAAACTGATTGGAAGACAACACAGTTCTCCATTATTTTTTGCATCAGCCTCCCGTTCTGGGGGTGCTGCAGCACCCCTAGTTCCAGCGCCCCTGAAAACCAAGCATCCATTAGAGGGACTATCAGTGGAAATGTATGTCAGAGCATTGAAACCTAGATAATGTTTGATAAACCTAGGCGGTCTAAAAATTGATTACAAAAATATCCAATAATTGGATGTTGATTTTCCATCATTAGCACCAATAGGGTAAAAGTTTTTGTGAACGATATAAAGAGCCATAGGTAGAAGAGAGATAATGCTTGGGTGCAGACACTTAGGGGCAGATGTACAAGCCCCTTGTGCCAACTTTTTGCCGCCATTGCATCCCTTCTGTGACGCTGCGGCATCGTATACAGTGTGCCACGATGCAAAATATTTACAATGTGCCGCATCTAGGGAGATGCGTCACATTGTAAGGCCTTTCCTTACATTATACCTGCGTCCGGTATAATGTATGCAGGGTGGGCATTCCGTCGCAAGGAAGCTTTGCAAAAGTGACGCAGTGAAATCTACAAGATTTCACTGAGTGACTTACGGCGCCACTGCGTCAAAACCTTACGCCCGCTTGAAGCAGGCGTAAGGAGTGACGTAGCATATTAGGAATAGGCATTCCTAACCATTGCTGGAGTTGCATTGTGCTTGCGACACGGCTCTAGCAATGCGCTGTCCTTACGCCGACAAGATGCGTCAAGCAACTGTCTATCCTTCCGCCACGGTGTGCCGCATTGTAAATGTGACGATTCCATGATGGCGCACGGCTATTTTTCGGTTACGCAAATGAACCAGAGCTTCCCTGCTAATATGCAGTGAGACGCCAGTTCTTATAAATCTGTCCCTTATTGTGTTTTGTAGCAGTCGCTGTCTTTATGCCCAGGCCCGGACTGGCCATAGCGGGCTCTGGGCGTTTCCCCGGTGGGTCGCTAGGGTGAGGGCTGGTGTTGGACCCCTAGGGGGCCGTTTTTGTTACTGTGGGTCAGTAATATCGGTGCCTTGTAACAAAATCGTCCGAAACCGTTCCTCGCAAACTGCTCGGCTGCACTCCCCCTCACCCTAGGGGGGGCCAGCTGAGCAGTGTGCCGGG
The DNA here is from genome assembly GCF_964261635.1 of Lissotriton helveticus. Taxonomy (NCBI): domain Eukaryota; kingdom Metazoa; phylum Chordata; class Amphibia; order Caudata; family Salamandridae; genus Lissotriton; species Lissotriton helveticus. Next base: position 28,927,097 of record NC_136073.1, on the reverse strand, counting down.
ACCAGTTTCTGTTCCCAGTCCTGCCCTGTTTATGCCAGAGATAGAACTTGGCTATTCAATTATGGTTGTGCATCAGAAATATCATGCCTCACAGTAGATAAAGGGGTACCGTGTACCCATACTGAGGTTATGGTGTTCCATAGCACAACCAAATGTTTAACATTTTGTGGAAATCAATCTTGCATTTCTTTTTTCATTTAAAAAAAGAATAGTTTCTTTGGTTTGTAAAAACCATGAAAAACAATAAAACGTAATACGACAAGTCTTATACAATATCTTCAAAACTGATACAGTTTGTAAATACATTTGTTTTATGAAAGTGCCTTACATTTTAGTAGTCTTGAAATGGTAAATTTTGTCAACATTGCAGACATATCGCCTTAGCGCGAATAATTGCACACATTTCCAGGTGGTATAAGGCAGACCCTCACGCAGCCTGTAAGTATAAGTAATATAAAATGAATTTGTTCTACTTGAATGTTTTTAAGAAAAAACAATATATGGTCTCCAGGTTCATAGGAAGGTTCTCAGTGGGATTCCACTGGTAAGACCCTTGGTTGGGAAGGAAGGGTGTTCACCAAGGGGTGGTATCCTGTCCATGAGAGAAGAGAAGAGACAGCTCTTGCTGTGACCCTCCTAAGTGACAAAACACCATATTATAGGTCACAGCATCCAAGAGGGCGAGCGCGGTCCATTGTGGAAGCCGATCTCAAAGCGAGGAGAATGCACATGCATTGAACTCATTGACGTCGGCATCTGTTCCATAGAGACAAGAGCACAGATCTCACGGCCTGATTCAGATCTCGGCGGACAGGTCACTCCGTCACAGCAGTGATTTATATCCCGTCCACCAAAATATCTATCATATTATATCCCACCAAGATCAGGCCCTTATGCAAAACAGCAATTTTGATGAGGAGTGTGAATTTGCCAGGCCAGAGATGTCTAGTACTTCTTAAAAAAATTCTAATAGCACACCCACAGCATGCCTGCAGTTTTCCACCCCCACATACGTCTAAACACCAACATCAAATGTGTGATAACTCTTCTAGCTTTGAGTGACTCCTAGATTTCGTTAGGTTCTTCTAGGTCTTCTTAGCTGGCAATTGAGAGCAGCTTCCTCCATCAAAGGAGGTTTTGCTCCCATTACTTGCATATTAATGAATGGTTTTTAATTATTTGTCTGGATCTGTGCTGGTTGGCAACATTCCCAGAATTGGTTTAAATAATAAGAATAGCACAACGTGTAGCACCACTGAGTAGTGGGGGATCTGATGTAGGAAGAGAGATCAGTCCTTGACTAGAATTATGTAATTGATTTAATATAGTAAGGAGCTTGTTAGTGGCTTTCATATTCAGAGCAATTGTTGCAGAAAAATTCCTTTCACTTTCTAGAACTTTCTTCATATATTTTTCTTTTTAAAACCTAATAATAGAAACTTGTTGCTTCACTGGATAACCCCATTTTTCCAGTTTGAGTTCTTGAGGGAACTTTTCCTGTATTTTTCTTTTGCCCTCAGATTTCCTGTTTTAGAGGTGCTAATCGGTCAACGATTGAGGTAAGAAGGTCATTAAAATCTATCGCACATTGGGCTGCCTGCGTTAGCAGCTCCAGAGCGCCCAATTTACTCATCTCTAAGGGTTTAACTAGTGATTTTGCAGGAGGCCTACAGCCTCATCATTCTACTTTCTGTAGTGTCAAAACCTGGAATATGGACTTTATTTCAAGTCAACAAATGCCTTTAGTGATCCGTCCAATTGAAAGGTAGAATTTCTGTGATGCTGATGGCAGGAAATGAGTGGCCTAAAGTTTTCCTGTCATCATGAGTCTCACAAATGTGTTGACATTGGCGACTGGTTGACTATGTGACCAACCATCACTTGGGGAATCCGACTTAGGATACAGATCACCCATATTTGCCGTACTCCTGTACTTCCCCCATTGTGATACTAAGACCTTACAGGACTGTCTCTAAAGTCTGCCCTGCCTTAGGCACATGGTCTAGGACAGAACCAACCCACAGTCCTACTAATGGTTGAGAGAATTTTAGGATAAGACTGACCTGCCACTAGCCTGGGTGGCTGGAATATGTTCCATCTGCAAGCCCAGTAGATTCTTGGAAGCCTGTCTGCTGACATCCTTCCAGACCAGTGTAGCAAGGACTTTGTCCAGTCCTTGTTGTAAATCTCTCAACCACCAGACCATACAAAGTGCTTGGAAGTCCTTCTCTCTTCTTTGCACAAGATTTCTTTCACCCAGCCTGGAATGTAGCATCTCCCCAGACAATGGATACGGAAGCCTTGCTAACTCACCATTGCGGGATTGTGGAACAGATCCTGCCGAAAGCCCATGGTGATGGGAACTCTGCAGATCGTAGCAAGGCGCTGCATGCCGTGGCCACCGAAGACATGCTTAGGATCACAGGCTCCATGTCCGAGTGCCGCGTGGAGAAATCAAGAGGTATAAGCACTAAGATGAAGTGAAATGCATGTTTTACTACAACAAAACCTGACATGCTAGGGTCCTTCTTTCACAGTTGTAACCTCTGCTTCTGGTTGCTGTTGACCTGCTCCTGTCGGGCACTCCCAGGAAATAGACTCCCAGAGCACACAGCTGAGGAGTGAACTTCACCTCACAAATCTTGAATGCAACCTCAAAGTCACTTTCCTTAGCAGTTCATGCATTGGATGCTTGCAGACCTTTCCAAAGCTAAGCTACCTGCCCGAAGGCATTCAAATCTGGGACCTTGGGTGGATACTTAGACTTTATTGTTTACTTCTTCTTTTAGCTTTTGAACTGTTTATAAAATCCCTAAGAGAAATCCCAAGAGGAGAATTTATGAGGCTTTGAACTGTTTATAAAATCCCTAAGAGAAATCCCAAGAGGAGAATTTATGAGGCTTTAGAGTTGGATCCATTTTTGATCAAAATGTTCACAGCAGCAGGGAAGAGGAACACAAAATGAATTGTCCACAATAAATGGGTGGGAGGATCTTTGTGGTGTTGTCAGGTTCCCAGGAGTTTAGGGGAGTTGAGATCTTGTTTCAAGAGACAATTCTTCATTTTAAAAGAGCGAACAAGAAAAAAATTCTGCGAAGCTGCAAAGACTTTCCGCGTTCTCCGCCGAACGCCAAATTACCCATATTCCGCGAATTCCACGAGCGGAACGGAATTTACCGCCCAGGCCTACTTAGATCTTGCATCTCAATGAATGCCCTTTTAGTGAAATTGAATCTTTGTCTGGATCTGGGCTGGATGTCAACATCCCTAGAATACGTTCCATTAATGAAGAGTTGAACCCTCCAGTGGTTTAGCCCTTTCTGTGCCACATGCTCCCTCATGCCAACTAGGCCAGCATGTTACCCATATCCATTTGTTGTGGTGACTTTGGGGCCCCTGTTTCGTGAGTAGGTGTTTTTGCCATATCCTGGAGCCCGGTGGATGGGGATAGGCCATGGCCTTCCCATGCCGCGCCGTGAGAGCCATTGTGCACAACTGAAGGCAGGACATAATTGGGGCGTGAGTATAGGGTGTTGCTGAAGGCCACGACCTGTTCCCAGGGGCTACTGCGCCCAATCAAAGCCTTGCACAGTTGGGGACATTAGGTCTGGGTGAAGGACATGATAAAAAGCCACGCCCACATAGAACATCTACTTCCCATAGCCGAAGCCATGTGCTGTGGGTCTTAGGGGCACAGGGGCTGGGTACAAGGCATGGCCCAGGGATGGCGCACACAGCAGAAGCCTTTGCCCAGCTGACCGAGGTCCACTTTACGAAGCCTTAAATTTCAGAGAAAACATTGTTAAAGGGAAGGTATTCTGATTCTTCAATCTGAGAAGAAATAGGGTTTGTTATTTAAAAAAAGACAGAATTCTGCAACAAAATCGATTTTGCAGTCATGGTAGGAAGCCTAAAAACACTGAAACTTGTCTGTGTACTATTAGCAGATGGCTTGGTGTTCAATCAAACCTCATGTTTTACACATCGGCCTCTTCATCCAAACCCAGTGCCCACTGGGTGCAGGGCCTGACCTTTGACCTTACACAGAGGAGAAGTGAATACATACAAAGAAGTAGGATGTACTATATCGTGGAAATGACATTCATTGGAATACTACTGTTACAAAGCAACCCTAATGAACACTGAAATTTGCCAGTTATGGTTAGATACACACTCCACAGTTCACACAACAGCCATGCAAATCAGTGTCTTTTCGGTTTCGTTTTGTAACCATAAATTCACATTAAATGTGATTTGCAAGTAAAACGTAACATATTTTTATAAACATCCAGTAAGGTGTTTAACCATAACTTCATATTTAATTGTACATTTTTACAATTAAATAGTCCGTCCGTCCGTCCGTCCGCCTGCCTAGACACATCAGGTAGTTAGAAGGATTTGGAGGAGTGATTCAGACATGAATGCACGTGCCCTGTACATGTATGTCAATTCATAAATTCAATATCTATTTTTCTATTTATGTCTCTCTCTCTCTCTCTCTCTGCGTGATGCACCTTTATCCAAACCACTCATCCGTGCCCTTCTGTCTTGCCGTTTGTCAGTGAATGCTAATTAGTGCCTATTTAAACATTAACCGCCGCCGCGCCTACTCGTATACGATGATGTATCACGTTACGTAACGTTGCTTTACGCAGGGCGCGCGCCCCATGTCCAGTGGCGCATGGGCCTCTCAGATGCAGCGTTCCCGCTGTGCTTGCATCCCTAAACATCCCATCCTCTGCGCTGCATAAGATAATGAAGACATGTTCCAATCTGCTCTCCAATTAAGGACATTTAAGCAATGCAAGGCTGGCTTTGAGCATCTAATCAGTTTTGGGACGCTGGCATTTAGAGTTCAGACTCGTCAAGCTGGCATCAGGGCTGAGACAGTGGGAAAGAGGCAGAGATTTGTGGCAGATTAAAACGTGACATGGTGCACGAGGGTGCGGATCAGGTTATGTCTGCACTGATTGAGTGAATAAATGTGCTTCTATAGTGTGTGTTTACATAAAAAACAACAACCTCTGTTGTATGTCTTAGGTTGCATTTTCACAGCATCAGCATATAAATAACAAATTAAATAATCATGGCCACACACAGACATTGGGAAATATTTAATTGTTGTTTTTTCAATCACATGGGTAATGGTCCTTAGAAAGGCATGGCAGTTGGGTGATACATTTAACTGGGGTCAGAGCATAAAAGCCTCCATTCACCCACAGGAGACACGCCCCCTCATTATGCATGCAAGTATAAAGGGGGGCAGCTCCATCTGGAGTCAGCTCCTGGGCCTTTCTCAGACATAAACAGGATTGTGCCAGGGAGGTTAAAACAGCTTTGAGGCCAGATTGCATCGCAGGCACAAACTGGCATAAGGTGCAGTGGCACCGGGCCATAGATGGCCCCATTACACCCTGATATTGGCTAGATTTTACAACTCAAGGAGCGCATATGCAAATTTTCCATGATTTTGCTAGGAATCATGGCACACTTGATACCCACTGAGTGCATGCAATAAATCATAGATTGCTGGTCCCCTTAAGGTTCCAATGTGACATTAAGACTGGTGGTGATTGTTTTGAGGTCTGAGTATTTCCTCTACCACCAGAAAATGTGCAGCAAAGTGAAGGTGCCTGCAACCTTGTTCACCCCCAATGCAGAGGGCCTATCTCCAAGCCAAAACCCTTGGGGGGTCTGAGTAACTATGAAAACGGCACAGTCTCCAGGGGCAGGGCAGGTCAGACACAACTCGCAGTGTGCAGCTAAGGCAGGCTCTGAAAGTGGCTGACACTGGAAAACCTCACTGAAACGCATTCAAAGTCACAAACTTTTGGACATTTAAGACATTGAGGCAGTGGTTAATTTAAGCAGGTGGTTTCCAGTGGGTCTGAGTAACTATGAAAACGGCACAGTCTCCAGGGGCAGGGCAGGTCAGACACAACTCGCAGTGTGCAGCTAAGGCAGGCTCTGAAAGTGGCTGACACTGGAAAACCTCACTGAAACGCATTCAAAGTCACAAACTTTTGGACATTTAAGACATTGAGGCAGTGGTTAATTTAAGCAGGTGGTTTCCAGTGCTCGACACCGGCACTTAATTCTTAGCACTGGCACTTGTGATAGTCTGCCACACGGTGGCGCTCTCTGCCAAATTTTAGTATGAGCACAATATCAGCTGTTTATTAATTTAATATCTTTTAACAATCACTAATACCTGCCGCCCAGGCCATTCTTATAGCTTTGGGGGCCTGCAAAAGTCTGAATTGTCATACTTGTAGAAGTGTGATGGTTAGTAGTTGAGTTGGTGCTGTCATTGGTGTTGCTAAAGACATACAATTGTCACCCCGAGTGGGACGGGTATGCCCAGACATGAGTCTCGTGCTCTCCATGCCACTGGAATCAAGCCATCCTGGCTGATGAGGGCTGAAATCCCGAAAACGGTCCTAGGATGCTTGTTTCCAGTCTAGGGAGGACCTGGCCTGGCAGTTCGGGTTGGACTGTTCCCAACGGGCGCAGGGTCAAGACTGATTTGCATATGGCTGGGTCCAAACTGGAATGGCATGGTGAACAAAAAAACGATGGATTTAGGTCCAGATCTCTTTACTGGGGTGAATGTATGACATTTTTCTGCATTCTGTCCATCAATTGTTCTTTTTGCATTTGTCACCCAAGTGGGACAGGTATGCTCAGACGTGAGTCCTGTGCTCTCCATGCCACTGGATTCAAGCTATCCTGACTGATGAGGGCTGAAAGCTCGAAACCAGTCCTAAGATGCTTGCTTCCAGTCCAGGGAGGACTTGGCTGGGCAGTTCGGGCTGGACTGTTACCATAGGGTGCAGGGTCAAGACTGATTTGCATATGGCTGGGTCCAAACTGGAATGGCATGGTGAGCAAAAAAAGATGGATTTAGTCCCAGGTCTCTGTACTGGGGTGAATGTATGACATTGTTCTGCATTCTGTCCATCAATTGTTCTTTTTTGCATTTGTCACCCACAGTGGTCCTAGGATGTTTGCTTCCAGTCCAGGAAGGACCTGGCCTGGCAGTTTGGGCTGGACTGTTCCCATTGGGCACAGGGTCTAGACTGATTTGCATATGGCTGGGTCCAAACTGGAATGGCATGGTGAGCAAGAAAACGATGGATTTAGGCCCAGATCTCTGTACTGGGGTGAATGTATGACATCGTTCTGCATTCTGTCCATCAATTGTTCTTTTTGCATTTGTCACTGGTGATGCTGGCAGGTGTAGTGGATGCTGCAAGCTGCTATGTTCTCCTGACGAGAGCTCTGACACTAATTGTTTTACAAATTAACCACTGCACTGAGATATTGCAGCCACCTTTTGTATGCATCAGAGACAATGTGCTCCATTGTAAACACATGTTGTTTCCACTCGTTTGGAAAGGGGGTGGGGAATCTATCAATGATCGCGCTCAACAAACCGGGTCATCCTTTCTAGCCCCCTGCCCGGTCATGGTAACGAATGGGTCTGCACGAGCACCTCGCACATGAGGGCCAACCGATGTCTTATCTGAATAGTATGCCCAGGTGATGCCTTCTACACCCCTGCATGCAGGCAACATACCCAGCTCAAATGTGTAAATGTAGTTCAGCTTATATAGCGCACAGCTACCCGCAGTGGGTGTCCCGGCGCTTGCTTAGGGAACCCTTCCTGGTATTCCCCTGTGAGATAGCAGGGTATCCACAAGGTGAAAGTCAGGCATCCCGCCGCGAGGGGCCGTTGTGGAGATTAAGCAAGCTATTGCCCAGAGTCGCAGAGTGTGAACCCGTGAGTCGAGTAGGCACCGGGGCGAGAATTATTCAGTCCGTGGAATTTTTAGCCCAAGACCCGCCGAGGCGGGGAATTGAACCCTGGTCCAGGACCGATCTCCACTTCCGGGTCTGCTGCCTCTAACCCCTGAGCCACACTTCTCCACTCAAACTCCGCTCAAACCCTCTGGGTCCTTTAACAACCTCTGCAGAATCACCCCATCTCAAGGCACGCCTGGTCAAGAAGATACCTCTCAGATGGACAGCGAGAACCAGGAGCCAGGACATCACCAGACTGAAGAAATGCAAGAGGAACAGGCCAGAAGGCAAACCATCTCCAGCTAGAAACCCCAGATCTGTAACAAGGTCCCCATGAACGGCCGGAGCGTACGGCCACCCCACGCATCAGGAATGTAGGATCCATCTTTTATCAATGTCCACCAATCGTATGCCACCGATCAGCTCTCCGCTGCTCACCACCTAAGCTAGGGTGACCAGGCGTCCTGGATTTGCCAGGACGGTCCCCGTTTTTCAACAGCTGTCCGGGTAGAGTTCGAGAAATTTAGCTCATGTCCCGGTTTTTAAAGAGGGTCGACTGAAAATGGTGGGAGGTGTTTACAAAGCAGGGATAGTTAGCAGTTGTTCCAAGAAAGCAATTTAATTCACAGGCAAGCTATTGGGTTTAAAAATAGCATCTTATGTATGTTCTTACTGGCTGTTTTGTAATTCTCTGCTGAGGAGCGCTGTCATTCTGTGTGCTCCCTTGATGTAAAATTATAGTCCTTCTTCTATTGTTGTGAAATGTCCCTTTTTTTGCTTTAAAATTCTGGTCACCCTAACCTAAGCACATACTATAATTATACCCCTACACATGTACATGCCCCTACTCAGGATCACAACAGGTATACCGTTCACAGTTACACTCAACTTGCCACCCCCACTCTTTTCAAGCACCGCCTGCTCAGGAATGGCGGTGCATGGGCACTCTATACTAGGCCCTTGTGGGGCTGGTGTGAGTCCAATGGAGTTTTGGGGGCGGTGGCCTATCACCAGCCCCACCCCCACCGCGGTTTTACACGTGGCTGCTGGGCAGCAAGCACAGGGACTGCCACGGGCTGCACAGCGCCTAGCTACGCCTCTGTGTGTCATTCCATTGCTGACCCTGAGGCCATGTGAACCGTTGTCCCACCACAAACACACCACCAGTGCCGACACTCCCCAGACAGATGCGGCATTGGCTAACAAATAACAACTTGAGGCCAGTTGGTGACTCAGTGACCCCAAAGGCAGCTACTACCCATCCCAGGACAAAGACCCCCTCCCTCACTGATGTCACAGGCGGTCACTGGACACATACAACATCTCACTGATGACACAGAAAGTCACTGGACACAAGCATACATCATCTCACTCATGACACAGGCAGTCACTGGACACAAGCACCATTCCACTGGTGATGACACAGGCAGTCTCTGGACACTAGCATACACCATCTCACTCATGACACAGGCAGGCACTGCACTGAAGCACACACAATCTCACTCATGACACAGGTAGGCACTGCACTGAAGCACACACAATCTCACTCATGACACAGGCAGTGACTGGACACAAGCATACACCATCTCACTCATGACACAGGCAGTCACTGGACACATGCACCATTCCACTGGTGATGACACAGGCAGTCTCTTGACACTAGCATACACCATCTCACTCATGACACAGGCAGGCACTGCACTGAAGCACACACAATCTCACTCATGACACAGGCAGTGACTGGACACAAGCATACACCATCTCACTCATGACACAGGCAGTCACTGGACACAAGCATACACCATCTCACTCATGACACAGGCAGTCACTGGACATAAGCATACACCATCTCACTCATGACACAGGCAGTCACTGGACACAAGCACCATTCCACTGGTGATGACACAGGCAGTCACTGGACACATACAACATTTCACTGATGACACAGGCAGTCACTGGACACATACACCCTCTCACTGATGACACAGGCAGTCACTGGACACATACACCCTCTCACTGATGACACAGGCAGTCACTGGACACATACACCCTCTCACTGATGACACAGGCAGTCACTGGACACATACTCCTTCTCACTGATGACACAGGCAGGCACTGAACACATACTCCTTCTCACTGATGACACAGGCAGGCACTGGACACATACTCCTTCTCACTGATGACACAGGCAGTCACTGGACACATACACCCTCTCACTGATGACACAGGCAGTCACTGGACACATACTCCTTCTCACTGATGACACAGGCAGTCACTGGACACATACTCATTCTCACTGATGACACAGGCAGGCACTGAACACATACTCCTTCTCACTGATGACACAGGCAGGCACTGGACACATACTCCTTCTCACTGATGACACAGGCAGTCACTGGACACATACACCCTCTCACTGATGACACAGGCAGTCACTGGACACATACACCCTCTCACTGATGACACAGGCAGTCAATGGACACAAGCACACACCATCTCACTGATAGTACAGGCAGTCACTGAACACATACTCCTTCTCACTGATGACACAGGCAGTCACTGGACACATACTCCTTCTCACTGATGACACAGGCAGTCACTGGACACATACTCCTTCTCACTGATGACGCAGGCAGTCACTGGACACATACTCCTTCTCACTGATGACACAGGCAGTCACTGAACACATACTCCTTCTCACTGACGACACAGGCAGGCACTGGACACATACTCCTTCTCACTGATGACACAGGCAGTCAATGGACACATACTCCTTCTCACTGATGACACAGGCAGTCACTGAACACATACTCCTTCTCACTGATGACACAGGCAGGCACTGGACACATACTCCTTCTCACTGATGACACAGGCAGTCAATGGACACATACTCCTTCTCACTGATGACACAGGCAGTCACTGAACACATACCCCTTCTCACTGATGACACAGGCAGGCACTGGACACATACTCCTTCTCACTGATGACACAGGCAGTCAAAGGACACATACACCCTCTCACTGATGACACAGGCAGTCACTGGACACAAGCACACACCATCTCACTCATGACACAGGCAGTCACTGGACATAAGCATACACCATCTCACTCATGACACAGGCAGTCACTGGACACAAGCACCATTCCACTGGTGATGAAACAGGCAGTCACTGGACACATACAACATTTCACTGATGACACAGGCAGTCACTGGACACATACACCCTCTCACTGATGACACAGGCAGGCACTGGACACATACTCCTTCTCACTGATGACACAGGCAGTCACTGAACACATACTCCTTCTCACTGATGACACAGGCAGGCACTGGACACATACTCCTTCTCACTGATGACACAGGCAGTCAATGGACACATACACCCTCTCACTGATGACACAGGCAGTCACTGGACACAAGCACACACCATCTCACTCATGACACAGGCAGTCACTGGACACAACGACACACCATCTCACTGATAGTACAGGCAGTCACTGAACACATACTCCTTCTCACTGATGACACAGGCAGTCACTGGACACATACTCCTTCTCACTGATGACACAGGCAGTCACTGGACACATACTCCTTCTCACTGATGACACAGGCAGTCACTGGACACATACTCCTTCTCACTGATGACACAGGCAGTCACTGAACACATACTCCTTCTCACTGACGACACAGGCAGGCACTGGACACATACTCCTTCTCACTGATGACACAGGCAGTCAATGGACACATACTCCTTCTCACTGATGACACAGGCAGTCACTGAACACATACTCCTTCTCACTGATGACACAGGCAGGCACTGGACACATACTCCTTCTCACTGATGACACAGGCAGTCAATGGACACATACTCCTTCTCACTGATGACACAGGCAGTCACTGAACACATACCCCTTCTCACTGATGACACAGGCAGGCACTGGACACATACTCCTTCTCACTGATTACACAGGCAGTCAAAGGACACATACACCCTCTCACTGATGACACAGGCAGTCACTGGACACAAGCACACACCATCTCACTCATGACACAGGCAGTCACTGGACATAAGCATACACCATCTCACTCATGACACAGGCAGTCACTGGACACAAGCACCATTCCACTGGTGATGAAACAGGCAGTCACTGGACACATACAACATTTCACTGATGACACAGGCAGTCACTGGACACATACACCCTCTCACTGATGACACAGGCAGGCACTGGACACATACTCCTTCTCACTGATGACACAGGCAGTCACTGAACACATACTCCTTCTCACTGATGACACAGGCAGGCACTGGACACATACTCCTTCTCACTGATGACACAGGCAGTCAATGGACACATACACCCTCTCACTGATGACACAGGCAGTCACTGGACACAAGCACACACCATCTCACTCATGACACAGGCAGTCACTGGACACAACGACACACCATCTCACTGATAGTACAGGCAGTCACTGGACAAATGAGACAAAACACTAAACCACAAGGATCACAGCAAAGCATGTATTACCAGGACACAAGTCAAGGGTACACACGGGTAGACAGTGTCTACCCACTCTTTTCACAATGAGGGCGCCCCCTACCCTGCCAAGAGGTTGTGCCCCACAGAAATGTGCTGAACTTGTCCTGGTGTAATTTTCAGACACTGGGGCACTCTCAGCAGTGCCTGCAAGTTGTCTGCTTTACCTCTGAGCAGCAGAGTGCATACAAGGAAAGGGCTTATCAAACTCCAGCTGGGCCCATAACAAAGGCCGAAGGTAAGGGGCCATCAGGCCTTCTTTTGTTGGAGTATCCTGGCTAGAAGCTATCGGGAGTACAAAGGAGGGGAAACAAAGGCTCACAGCTTGTCAATTCACAGGTACCTAAGAGAGTTGTGCTTTTGACTATGTTCAGTCCCTGTGTGTAAGGAATATGCATGTATGTAAAATGTCAGATGTGTTGATCTGTCCCAGTATTTACATAATTAACCATTTAATTGACACTATTTTGTTTAATTTCTTTTATAGCGTGAAAGAGATACTCAACCCAATTCAGGGTGTTAGAGAGCTTTACATCACACGTACATTGAAAATAAATCATATGTGTGTAAATCAATGTGCAGACTGTTTTACATAAGACATTGGGTTACAAGGAATGCTATTTTAGAAGTATTACAATTTAGGAGCTGCAAGTAACAATAGGATCTCTGAGTTAAGAGCAATAACCGACTTAGCCATTAACATAAAAAGCCAAGACCTGGACCTCTCTTCTGTGTGTCACAGAATATCCTTTGCAGGAGACATATTAACCTTCTATGCGACTTTGATGCAAAACTGGGACTAGACAAAACACAGATCTCTCCAACAAATGCATAAACCTCCAGAGTTATCTTACCATTATTATTATTCCCTGAGATTTAGTTGGCACACAAAGATCTCTGCAGCAGCTGCCTTAACCCCATAAGATATTTAAAAATGCGTACTTTGCAACCAATTAAGCAGAACATGTACTGCCACGTTTCTCCTAGTTGCCAATTTCTTTGTGGCGGAGTTAAAAAAAAAAAATGTATACGTTGAGGCTCAGATTGTGTGTTGGGTCTAATCTCTTTTTTGGGCAGAACCAGGATGCAAAATCTAATTTGTTAAATATTGTAATGCACTCAAATGTTCTCATGCTAGACCTGCTAAACATATGTGTGAGGTCTTAAGATCTGATGTCACTTCTTGTGATGTAATTTCCTGTGAGGTCATGGGTTGTGATGCCACTTTCTGTGATGCCACGGGCGATGCCACATGGCTGTGATGTCATGCACTGTGATGTCACATGCCATTACGTCAGTTGCATTCTGCCTAACTTGGCTGGTTCCCACACTTCTGTTTTTTAGGACTTGTTCCCTGTTTATTACTATTGGCTAACTTCCAGCTAAAAAAAATTAGTCAGGAAGATGAATCACTGACTAACTTCATATGCTGGCATGATGATACGATTCGTTGGGTAGTCCAAAGCCAAGAACTTTAGTTAAATAGAGCTAAGCAACATAAAAAGAAGTTTCATGCTGAAACCATGCATCGTGGTTTGATGGAGAATGTAAAAGCTTAAAAAGACAGGTGAGGAAATTGAAAAAAAGTGTGAAGTTTAAGTGAGATTGTGAGGGAGAAGCACTGTTTAATTCCACAAAAAGAAAGTATAAATTGATGTTAAATAAAAAGAAATTAACACGCTACGATATAAATTGACAAACTGTGATGGACGGGGTATAAACAAAAGGTGTCAAAAAGTCTTGTCAGTAGGAAAGGAGATGGGTAAGATGTGTTGTTTCGTCAAAGAAGAATCTAGGGTAACTTATCTTGAGAAAATATACTCAAACGAATCCTCTGCCTAAAAAAAATTATTAAAAGATACTTCGCCTGAATAAATTAATTAAAAAACAGTGAAACAGTAGTCCAGTTTACAACCAAGAACATAAAAGCAACAATCAGATCTTAAAACTCACGACAGCAGGGGCCCTGACAAATTGCGACTATCACAATTAAAACGAACATTGATTGGTGGGCCAAGATTTTTTTTTCAAAGAATATTAAAAACATGGATTTTCCAGGCAAGCTGAAAGAGAGCAATATAAAAGTCCATATTTATAAAAGATGACGTAAATGTCCTCACAAAACTATAGATTGATACACCTCTTATTTGTAAGACAAAAAAATATTTTCAAATATATTGTTGGGCCTTTGAAAGTTATTCAACCAACTCTGGGGACATTTCCCAGTAGAACAAAATGGTTCAAAGAGGGGCTTCCACCATGGATCACTGTTATAGTTTGTGGTCATTAGAGCGAAAGTCGAACAAACAGGCATCGTATACTGTTGTTTCGCAGACCACTGCGCTGCCTTTGACTAGGTGGACCGGGATTTAATATGGGAAATGCTAGTAAAGCTTGGAATCCATAATGGAATACTTTTTATCCTCTAAGTACTACACAGAGAGCAGTGGGCACTAGTGGAAATAAACACCGTAAAATACCAATCAGTAATGGTCTGAGGCAGGGATGTGTATTGACCCCACTTTCATTTTCGATTTTATTTGGGACTTATCTTCAGAATTAACAGCGACAAAGGGGCTGATTTACACCCCCTTGCACCACCCGTACGTTGCTGTTCCCATGTTAAAAGTGACGCAAAAGTGGCCCAAGAGGCTTGCAAGTAAGCCCTAAAGAGTTTTAGACCCAGAATAAATGGCACAGACTTCAATCCCTTTTGCACGAGGACAACATTTTTGTGAGGATATGAGAGAAGTGTGTCTTCAGAGGAAAGCAGTAGAGTGTGACAAGTACTGGACTAAGAAAAAACGAAAAGAAAATATGGATAAATACTAAGACATGGCTGTGGGAAAGGGAACTTGAATTTGAATTATACTTGCTTCTGAAGTAAAACAAAAATAAAAGAAATATAAATATCTAGGAATATGTTTCGAGAAGAGATTACAGTGGCAGGACCACACTGAACTTTTAAAAGCAAGAGTACTTTCTAGAGAGTGTGGGCTGCAGTGATGTACTACAGACTACGGTGGCCCAGCCAGGACCGGTTCTATCAGCGTGCTTCGCCACAAAACACCCAGGGCCTCATTTATGAGGCCTTGCGTGAGTTTTGCGCTTCCGATGCGTCACTTTTTGTGACGCATCGGCGGTGTAAAACATGCCTCCTGATGTGCACTATTTACAAAGTGATGCATCTAAGCAGATGCGTCACTTTGTAAACCCCTGCGCTACATTATACCTGCGTCAGGTATAATGTATGCAGAGGGGGCGTTCACCCGCAAAAAGCCTTGTAATAGTGACGCAGTGAAATCTATGAGATTTCACTGCGTCACTTTTAGGACGCTATTACGTCAAAATCTTGCGCCTGCCTCACAGCAGGCGTAAGACTGACGCAAGCCCTTTCACATGGGGCTTTCCCCATGTGAAAGGAAGCATTGCTGGAGTTGCGTCACTTTTGTGACACACTCCAGCAATGCGTCACTTTTGCGCCTACAGATACGTCAGAAATACTGACGTATCTGTAACTCCTTGCGATATGATGCGTCATACTGTAAATATGATGCATCAATCATGTCGCAGGGAGAGCGCAGTGAAAAGTGACGCATTGCTGTTTTCACGCAACGATGCGTCACTTTTCATAAATGAGGCCCCCAGAGCACCAGCCTGGCGCAGAGCTGAGATGTTTAAGGGGGAAATACTACTGTGGTTACGTAGAAGGGACATGTCAGTAGAATCTGCTGGCCCCACCAAAATCAGCAATGACCCCGGCTCTGAGGGTCAAACTGACTTCACAGCTAGGAACTGTTTCCACTGTGCAGATGTATTAAGGTTTTGGTCAAGGAAGGGAAGCTGTGAACTAAATACCGCCAGGCTTGGCCAGAAAGAGATTGTTAACAGGGAACGAACATTGGCACAAAAAGTCAGGAAGAAAGGAAATTATAAAAATAGTAGGAGGCAATGAAATCAGTGACAGCAGAACTACAGGTGATGAGACATGTACATCTGAGCTCCGATCACTGATCAAACCATGTGCAAGGGAATTTCTCACTGGTGACAAAGGCGGTCACTGGACACAGGCAGCATCTCACTGATGACACAGGCAGTCACTGGATACAGGCACCCTCTCACTGATGACACAGGCAGTCACTGGACAGAAGCACCCTCTCACTGATGACACAGGCAGTCACTGGATACAGGCACCCTCTCACTTGATGACACAGGCAGTCACTGGACAGAAGCACCCTCTCACTGATGACACAGGCAGTCACTGGATACAAGCACCCTCTCACTTGATGACACAGGCAGTCACTGGACAGAAGCACCCTCTCACTGATGACACAGGCAGTCACTGGATACAGGCACCATCTCACTGATGACACAGGCAGTCACTGGACAGAGGCACCCTCTCACTGATGGCACAGGCAGTCACTGGACAGAGGCACCATCTCACTGATCACACACGCAGTGACTGGACACAGGCACCCGCTCACTGATGACACAGGCAGTCACTGGACACAGACACCATCTCACTGGATCGGAAATAAGCATCCTGGGACCGGTCTTGCCCTAAGTGGGATGGGTGTGCCCAACGTGGGTCCCAAGCTCAATGCGCCCCACTGGATACAAGCTAGCTTGGCTGATACCCCAAAACTGGTCCTAGGATGCTTGTTTCTAGTCCAGGGAAGACCTAGCTTGGCAGCTTGGGCTGGATTGTTCCCATGAGGCACAGGCTCAGACTGATTTGCATACGGCTGGGTCTGAACTGGGGTGGCAAAGTGAGCTAAAGAGCGATGGATTTAAACCAGATCTGTTTACTGGGGTGAATGTTTGATTTGTTCAACATTTGGTCCATCATTTGTTTGCGCCCAATTATATTACAGAACAGAAACTCTTGTAATTTTACTGCAAAGCACCCGGCTTTGACACGATCTGCCATCGCACTCTAAAGACACGCCTCCTAGAAGCCGGAATCCAAGAGAAGGCCCAAAACTGGACCACGTCCTTCCTCTCCGGCAGAACCCAGAGCGGACGCCACCCACCCTTCCGATCCGAAGCCACCGACATCATCTGCGGCGTCCCCCAGGGCTCATCCCTCAGCCCGACGATGTTCAACCTCTTCATGGCCCCCCCTCTCACAAGTGGCCCACCATCACGACCTCAACATCATCTCCTACGCTGACGACACCCAGCTCTTCCGCTCCCTCACCAAGGACCCACACACCGCCACAACAAACCTCCACGAGGGAATGAAGGCCGTCGCCGACTGGATGAGGAGCAGCCGTCTGAAGCTGAACTCAGACAAGACGGAGGTACTCATCCTCGGACCCACCCCCTCAGCCTGGGACGACTCCTGGTGGCCGACCACACTGGGAACAACACCAACACCCACCAACCATGCACGCAACCTAGGATTCATCCTCGAATCCTCCCTCACCATGTCTAAGCAGGTCAACGCCATCTCCTCCTCCTGCTACAACA
This sequence comes from Lissotriton helveticus, assembly GCF_964261635.1. Classification (NCBI taxonomy): domain Eukaryota; kingdom Metazoa; phylum Chordata; class Amphibia; order Caudata; family Salamandridae; genus Lissotriton; species Lissotriton helveticus. Next base: position 28,909,280 of record NC_136073.1, on the reverse strand, counting down.
CCCTCCGCATGCTTCGCAGGATCTACAAGTGGATCCCGACCGAATCAAGAAGAACTGTGACACAGGCCCTAGTCAGCAGCAGATTGGACTACGGCAACGCACTCTGCGCAGGAATCCCAGCCAAACACCTATGACGACTACAACGCATCCAAAACGCCTCCGCCCGACTGATCGTCAAAGTCCCCCGCCGCAGCCACATCACCCCCCACCTGAGAGACCTACACTGGCTCCCCGTTGACAAGAGGATCACCTTCAAGCTCCTCACCCACGCTCACAAAGCACTCCACAACTCCGGATCAGCCTACCTGAACAGCAGAATCAGCTTCTACACCCCCACCCGCCAGCTCCGCTCTGCCAGCCTCGCCCTCGCTGCTGTCCCCGGCATCCAACGAACGACCTCCGGTGGCAGATCCTTCTCCTACCTCGGCCAAGACCTGGAACATCCTCCCTACCCACATACGGCAGACCCAAGACCTACTCGCCTTCAGAAGACTCCTAAAGACCTGGCTCTTCGAGCAGTAGCAGGACCCACCTCCCCTCAGCGCCTGAGACCCTCATGGGTAAGTAGCGCGCTTTACAAGTACTCTGATTGATTGATTGATTGATTGATTCATTAGAGTAGATACCCCTATTTGTATTACAGCAAAGAAATGACTGCAGTATTCAAGCAAAGGTACCCCGCTGCATTACAGCAGCAAGCCTGAAATTATGTTACAGCGCAGAAACGCCTGCTGAATACGAGCAAAGGCACCCCGCTGTATTGTTGCAGCACAGAAACGCCTGCTATATTCGAGTAAAAGAATAATTACAGATTGCAGTGGGCCGGAGGGACAGGGGACGATTTTGGGCCCATTGTTCCCTTTTTGTCACTGGGGGCTGGTTTTGTAGTAGTGCTGCAATATCAGCCCTTTTTAACAAAAGCAGGAGTGGTGCTTCTTGTTAGTACCCCCCCCCCCCCACTTCTTCACCCAGGACCGGTCGAGCAGCAATCTGCCAGTTGCTGTTCCTAGTCCGGCCCTGCTTATGGTGTACTACAACTGACAGCACTCCTGCTGCAAAGAAGTGCAATCATGGACAGTGTCCGAGGGCAGTGCCATACACAACACATAACCTACCCTGTAGCACAGCGAGTGATTTACAAACTGTGATTTTCTAAATTCAGAAATGGTATTGGAAATACTAATTCATTTGCCATAAAAAAGTAATTGCAAGAATATACAAAACAGAAAGAATCAAATTTGGAGATACAACTGCAATCGCAACAATGTCCAATGCATTCTACATAAAGAAAATACAGATGTAAACAATGCGTTGTTCAGTCCAAGCACATCCCCAACACTATGTTAATTCATCCGAGCGCAGCCAACACGTTTCGTCCACATCCAAATCTTCCTCAGGGCTTCTGAAGAGTAGTCAAATAGCTGTAGGATCCTGCGCATTTCCGTAGTGATGGCCCAAAGGTAATGTAGATATTAGTGACATATAATAACAAGTGCTCAAGAGAACCTGTGACACTGCGATGCCAGGTAGCAACCATCTACAGCGCGGAGTAAGATAAGCACATTAATGAAGGTACACAGGTATCCCCTGATAAGGGATTCAAATCCCCGATATCAGACCCTTTAAAATGCCAAATTCATGAGTATTTCTAGCACAATATCTGACTAGAGACACCCACCCACAATTCGTAAATTACTCTGTATATGCTGTGCCCAGAGTTAGGTTGGATATATTCGACTAAAAGCACCATCTGTATTACAGTAGATATTATATAGCACAGTGATGCATGCTATAATCAAGCAAAGGCACCCGTCTGTATTACACAGCAGGCTCACCTGTTAAAGAACAGCACAGACACGCCTGATATATTAAAGCATATGCACCCGTCTGTATTACACAGCAGGCCCACCTGTTAAAGAACAGCACAGACACGTCTGATATATTCAAACATAGGCACCCGTCTGTATTACACGGCAGGCCCACCTGTTATAGAACAGCACAGACACGCCTGCTATATTCAAACATAGGCACCCGGCTGTATTACACAGCAGGCCCACGTGTTAAAGAACAGCACAGACACGCCTGATATATTCAAACATAGGCACCCGGCTGTATTACACGGCAGGCCCACCTGTTATAGAACAGCACAGACACGCCTGCTTTATTCAAGCATAGGCACCCGGCTGTATTACACAGCAGGCCCACCTGTTATAGAACAGCACAGACACGCCTGCTATATTCAAACATAGGCACCCGGCTGTATTACACAGCAGGCTCACCTGTTATAGAACAGCACAGACACGACTGATATATTCAAGCATATGCACCCGGCTGTATTACACGGCAGGCCCACCTGTTAAAGAACAGCACAGACACGCCTGCTATATTCAAACATAGGCACCCGGCTGTATTACACGGCAGGCCCACCTGTTATAGAACAGCACAGACAGGCCTGATATATTCAAACATAGGCACCCGGCTCTATTACACGGCAGGCTCACCTGTTAAAGAACAGCACACACACGCCTGATATATTCAAACATAGGCACCCGGCTGTATTACACAGCAGGCCCACCTGTTATAGAACAGCACAGACACGACTGATATATTCAAGCATATGCACCCGGCTGTATTACACGGCAGGCCCACCTGTTAAAGAACAGCACAGACACGCCTGCTATATTCAAACATAGGCACCCGGCTGTATTACACGGCAGGCCCACCTGTTAAAGAACAGCACAGACACGCCTGATATATTCAAACATATGCACCCGTCTGTATTACACGGCAGGCCCACCTGTTATAGAACAGCACAGACAGGCCTGATATATTCAAACATAGGCACCCGGCTCTATTACACGGCAGGCTCACCTGTTAAAGAACAGCACACACACGCCTGATATATTCAAACATAGGCACCCGGCTGTATTACACAGCAGGCCCACCTGTTATAGAACAGCACAGACACGCCTGCTATATTCAAACATAGGCACCCGGCTGTATTACACGGCAGGCCCACCTGTTATAGAACAGCACAGACAGGCCTGATATATTCAAACATAGGCACCCAGCTCTATTACACGGCAGGCTCACCTGTTAAAGAACAGCACACACACGCCTGATATATTCAAACATAGGCACCCGGCTGTATTACACAGCAGGCCCACCTGTTATAGAACAGCACAGACACGACTGATATATTCAAGCATATGCATCCGGCTGTATTACACGGCAGGCCCACCTGTTAAAGAACAGCACAGACACGCCTGCTATATTCAAACATAGGCACCCGGCTGTATTACACGGCAGGCCCACCTGTTATAGAACAGCACAGACAGGCCTGATATATTCAAACATAGGCACCCGGCTCTATTACACGGCAGGCTCACCTGTTAAAGAACAGCACACACACGCCTGATATATTCAAACATAGGCACCCGGCTGTATTACACAGCAGGCCCACCTGTTATAGAACAGCACAGACACGCCTGCTATATTCAAACATAGGCACCCGGCTGTATTACACAGCAGGCCCACGTGTTAAAGAACAGCACAGACACGCCTGATATATTCAAACATAGGCACCCGGCTGTATTACACGGCAGGCCCACCTGTTATAGAACAGCACAGACACGCCTGCTTTATTCAAGCATAGGCACCCGGCTGTATTACACAGCAGGCCCACCTGTTATAGAACAGCACAGACACGCCTGCTATATTCAAACATAGGCACCCGGCTGTATTACACAGCAGGCTCACCTGTTATAGAACAGCACAGACACGACTGATATATTCAAGCATATGCACCCGGCTGTATTACACGGCAGGCCCACCTGTTAAAGAACAGCACAGACACGCCTGCTATATTCAAACATAGGCACCCGGCTGTATTACACGGCAGGCCCACCTGTTATAGAACAGCACAGACAGGCCTGATATATTCAAACATAGGCACCCGGCTGTATTACACGGCAGGCTCACCTGTTATAGAACAGCACAGACACGCCTGATATATTAAAGCATAGGCACCCGGCTGTATTACACAGCAGGCTCACCTGTTATAGAACAGCACAGACACGCCTGCTATATTCAAGCATAGGCACCGGCTGTATTTGCACGGCAGGCTCACCTGTTATACAACAGAACAGAAACACCTGATATATTCAAACATAGGCACCCGGCTCTATTACACGGCAGGCCCACCTGTTATAGAACAGCACAGACACGCCTGATATATTCAAACATAGGCACCCGGCTGTATTACACAGCAGGCTCACCTGTTATAGAACAGCACAGACACGCCTGATATATTCAAGCATAGGCACCCGGCTGTATTACACTGCAGGCCCACCTGTTATAGAACAGCACAGACACGCCTGATATATTCAAACATAGGCACCCGGCTGTATTACACGGCAGGCTCACCTGTTATAGAACAGCACAGACACGCCTGATATATTAAAGCATAGGCACCCGGCTGTATTTCACAGCAGGCTCACCTGTTAAAGAACAGCACAGACACGCCTGATATATTCAAACATAGGCACCCGGCTCTATTACACGGCAGGCTCACCTGTTAAAGAACAGCACACACACGCCTGATATATTCAAACATAGGCACCCGGCTGTATTACACAGCAGGCTCACCTGTTAAAGAACAGCACAAACACGCCTGATATATTCAAACATAGGTACCCGGCTGTATTACACAGCAGGCTCACCTGTTATAGAACAGCACACACACGCCTGATATATTCAAACATAGGCACCCGGCTCTATTACACGGCAGGCTCACCTGTTAAAGAACAGCACAGACACGCCTGATATATTCAAGCATAGGCACCCGGCTGTATTACATGGCAGGCCCACCTGTTATAGAACAGCACAGACACGCCTGCTATATTCGAGCATAGGCACCGGCTGTATTTGCACGGCAGGCCCACCTGTTATACAACAGCACAGACATGCCTGATATATTCAAGCATAGGCACCGGCTGTATTACATGGCAGGCCCACCTGTTATAGAACAGCACAGACACGCCTGCTATATTCAAGCATAGGCACCGGCTGTATTTGCACGGCAGGCCCACCTGTTATACAACAGCACAGACATGCATGCTATATTCAAGCATATGCACCCGGTTGTATTACACGGCAGGGCCACCTGTTATAGAACAGCACAGACACGCCTGCCATATTCAAGCATAGGCACCCGGCTGTATTACACAGCAGGCCCACCTGTTATACAACAGAACAGAAACACCTGCTATATTCAAGCATAGGCACACAGCTGTTTTACACAGCAGGCTCACCTGTTATAGAACAGCACAAACACACCTGCTATATTCAAGCATAGGCACCCGGCTGTATTACACGGCAGGCTCACCTGTTATAGAACAGCACAGACACGCCTGCTATATTCAAGCATAGGCACCCGGCTGTATTACACGGCAGGCCCACCTGTTCTACAACAGCACCGAAATGCCTTCTATATTCAAGCATAGGCACCCGGCTGTATTACAAGGCAGGCCCACCTGTTATACAACAGCACATACACGCCTGCTATATTCAAGCATAGGCACCCAGCTGTATTACACAGCAGGCCCACCTGTTATACAACAGAACAGAAATGCCTGCTATATTCAAGCATAGGCATACAGCTGTTTTACACATCAGGCCCACCTGTTATAGAACAGCACAGACACGCCTGCTATATTCAAGCATAGGCACCGGCTGTATTACACGGCAGGCCCACCTGTTATAGAACAGCACAGACACGCCTGCTACATTCAAGCATAGGCACCCAGCTGTATTACACGGCAGGCCCACCTGTTATAGAACAGCACAGACATGCATGCTATATTCAAACATAGGCATCCGGCAGTATTACACGACAGGCCCACCTGTTATAGAACAGCACAGACACGCATGCTATTTTCAAGCATAGGTACCCGGCTCTATTACACGGCAGGCCCACCTGTTAAAGAACAGCACAGACACGCCTGATATATTCAAGCATAGGCACCCGGCTGTATTACACAGCAGGCCCACGTGTTATAGAACAGCACAGACACGCCTGATATATTCAAGCATAGGCACCCGACTGTATTACACAGCAGGCTCACCTGTTAAAGAACAGCACATAAACGCCGGCTATATTCAAGCATAGGCACCCGGCTGTATTACAAAGCAGGACCAACTGTTATACAACAGCACAGAAACGCCGGCTATATTCAAGCATAGGCACCGGCTGTATTACACAGCAGGCCGACCTGTTATACAACAGCACAGAAACACCTGCTATATTCAAGCATAGGCATCCGGCTGTTTTACACAGCAGGCCGACCTGTTATACAACAGCACAGAAACGCCGGCTATAGTCCACCCAAATCACCCGTCTGTATTACAGCAGAGGTGCCCTAGTAATATTACAGCAGAGAAACGCATGCTATATTCAAGCATAGGCACCCGGCTGTATTACACAGCAGGCCCACCTGTTAATCAACTGCACAAAAACACCTGCTATATTCAAGCATAGGCACCCGGCTGTATTACACGGCAGACCCACCTGTTATAAAACAGCACAGACACGCCTGCTATATTCAAGCATAGGCACCCGGCTGTATTACATGGCAGGCCCACCTGTTATAGAACAGCACAGACACGCCTGCTATATTCAAGCATAGGCACCCGGCTGTATTACACGGCAGGCCCACCTGTTATAGAACAGCACAGACAGGCCTGCTATAGTCAAGCATAGGCAGCCGGCTGTATCACAGAGCAGGCCCACCTGTTATAGAACAGCACAGACATGCATGCTATATTCAAGCATATGCACCCGGTTGTATTACACGGCAGGGCCACCTGTTATAGAACAGCACAGACATGCATGCTATATTCAAGCATAGGCACCCGGCTGTATTACACAGCAGGCCCACCTGTTATACAACTAGTGAATAAGGAAACAAGGGACACCCTACTAACACGGAACCAGGGTACTTACAATTTAGACAAAAAAACAGAGGTTCCTGTGGACGCTCAATGATTGATATACAGCACTAAATGTCACACTCCATGCGTATAGGTTTCACTTTTCACTTGGGACACTTTGCACTGGAAATTTTGTGACAAATGCGAATTTATGATATAAAAATACTTTGTTTCTCTCCATACTCTGTGTTACATGTCATTTCTTTTTCTGACATCTATGTACCTCCCTTTTACTGCGATTGCACTGATATATGTTATGTTATGTTATAGGGTACTTATTAAGCGCTCGTTCACCAAAACGGTTTCCTGGTGCTGAAGGAGACGCGAAACAACAACAGAGGGGAAAGACCTAGTTATCATATGCCTGGGAGAACAGCCATGTTTTCAGCTGTTTTCTGAAAGGTGCATAAGAGGTGGCCGACCTCAGCTTCATCGGGAGCGAGTTCCAGAATTGAGGAGCTAAAACTGCAAATCGAGAACCACCATGTTTCTTGCGTTTAAAAGTGGGGGTGACTAGCAGATTCAGAGGGGAAGATCGTAAGTTACGAGTTGGAGCATAACGTAGGATCTTGGATGAAATGAAAGCTGGACTATTGCCATAGAGAGCTTTAAAGATCGTGCATCCCACCTTGAAAAAGCCACGCATAGCCACAGGGAGCCAATGGAGGCTTTTCATCAGGAGCCGGACACAGTGCCATTTAGGTTGGTGGAAGATCATTTTGGCAGCCTGATTCTGGACCAGCTGGAGGCGTCTAAGTTGGTTAGCCGGGATACCTACATAGAGAGAGTTGGAATAGTCCAGTCGGGAGATGACCAAGGCCAAGATCACTAAGGTCAGAGCTTCCCGAGACGGAATCTGCTGATCTACTTAATTCTGCATTTTTGAAAGAACCCAGCAGGAACCACCAAACTGATCTGGGCTTTCATTAATAGATCATTGCTTACCACTATATATATTGTAATACTAGCTTACCCGTCGCGCGTTGCTGTGATCTCAGAAGAAAGGAAACTTGTTATGATACCATTCAATTTACATTGTGTCATTTTTATTGAAACTTATTTATTTTAATATGGAAAACTTTTCAAAGTGTTGTTTTAATTCATTTTTTTTATTCGATTGCTTGTGGATACACGATATTTTTTGTTTTTCCGTCTGGTGCATAGACGAATAAATCAGAAGGTTTTCCAACGCGTAAGCTGGCCACATACAGTTGTCCATATGAGAAGCACGGATTCTCCAAATCTAGTCCACACACTTGCAGCGATTGTCCTTGTGCTTTGTTGATGGTCATTGCAAAAGCGAGTCGCACCGGAAAGTGTAAACGTTCAGTATTGGAAAGATTATGAGGGCCCTGGGTGGCCGGGGGGGCCGATATTTAACTTTTTTTTTTTTTTGCCAGAAACCTTCGCGGGAGTGTACTCAACAACTTTTAACAATTTTTTTTTTTTTTTTTTTTTTTTAAGCCAGAAACCTTCACGGGAGTGTACTCAACAACTTCCCAAAGTTTCATGCCGATCGGATGAATGGTGTAGTAATGCAAAAAGGACAAACGGACATACTTTGGTTTTTATATATATAAATCAATCATTGAGGGTCCACAGGAACCTCTGTTTTTTTGTCTAAAATATAAAACACCTGTTATACAACAGTACAGAAACGCCAGCTATTATATAGTCCACCCAAGTCACCGGTCTGTATTACAGCAGCGGTGCACTCGTTATATTACAGCGCACAAACGCCGGCTATTTACAAGCAAAAGCACCCGACTGTATTATAGCAGAGGTCCCACGGCTATTTCACAGAAACGCCGGCTATATTACATTAAAGGCGCCCAACCGTATTACAACAGGCCCCCAGTTATTACAGCACAGACACGCTTGCATTTGCAACATTACGCCGCAGGCGCCCCTGCCACTCCACAGCACAGGCACCTTATTACAACGCAGCATCCTCACCGCCACAGACCGCAGCTAAAGACGCATCCGTGACTATTTCCAGGCCCTGCCGCTGTCAGAGATGTGAAATGTTTTGTCCTTACAGAAGAGCAGAGATTCACAAAAGCAAAGAGTGTCTTAATTAATTAAAAGTGTAGTTTTTGTTTATAGTTTAGAATCCCACAATTAAAAGACCAAAGCTGCAATTAGAGAGGCAGGACGCCTCGCAGACAGTTACAGTGGTGCTCCTGGGAGCAGGGCTCCTGCGGAGGGGGCGGCGCTCCTCACCCCCTGCTCACTCCGCGGCGTCTCTGAGCAGACAGCGCGGGCAGGAGCGCTCTCTTCTGCCGCCCGGGCTTCTGGGAGCCGCGGAAGGGCCACCGCGTGCGCTCCACGGGCGTCTCTGAGATGGGGAGGTTCGATCCGCGCACTCGCTGAGCACGGCCAGCCTCACCCATAGCCAGGGCCGGACTGAGAACGAAAACCGGCCCTGGCAAAGTGCTCGGCCGGCCCCCTGCGGGAGCAACCGAGCTCTTTGCCGGGGCCGGTTTTCGGCCGTTTTTGTTACAGGGCAGATTTTGCAGCTATGCTGCGGAAAAAAAGGCCCTGTAACAAAAACGGCCCCCAGGGCCCAAAACCGGCCCCCACCCTTGCGGCGCACCGGGGGATTGCCCGGTGCCCGCAACGGCCAGTCCGGGCCTGCCCATAGCTCAGACAGTCTCACCCACAGCTCGGACAGCCTCACCCACAGCTCGGACAGTGTCACCCACAGCTCGGACAGCCTCACCCACAGCTCGGACAGTCACACTCTCTGCACAGTGACATTCTGTGCACTCTCTACACTCTCAGAGCTCTGACAGCCTCGCCCACAGCTCGAGCAGTCACACTCTCTGTTGGGGTGGGTGGAATTTGCGTAGTGGCACTATGCAAAGCTCTGCGAAATGGTAAAAAATCTCTGTGAGCACGCAAAAGTTCAGCAAATGTGCGAATTGCTTGTTCCGCCCGTTCAAAATGCTTTTATCCTGTTTGCGAACGCTGTTTGCGTGCTCGGGGAGAAATATCTCACAAACGCGCATTTTGAAAGCACGAACAAGCAAAAAATTCCACGAAGCCACGAATTGTGGAATTTTTGGCAATTCCGCGTTCTCCGCGAAATTATCCAGATTCCGCGAGCGGAACGGAATTTACCACCCAGGCCTTCTCTCTGCACAGTGACATTCCGTGCACTCTCTGCACTCTCAGAGCTCTGGCGGCCTCACTTCAGCCAAGTCTGAAGTGGTTTACAGGGCCACAACATAGTTCCCTGTATTTTAGACGGTCATGATATGCTGCTGTCTTTCTACGACTCGACTGCTGTGGGACATGTTCACGTGCGCCCTACGGAGCAGGCAGCATTCATTCACACAAACATAGGCCCCTCTCCATCATCGAAGCAGCAAAGAAACACTACTTCCCTCAAAGCCGCTCGCAGAGGCTGAGCTGCGCACTCCGTGTAGTTTGGTGAGAATTGGGTTTGTCTGGGTCTTCAGAGAGCAGGGTGCAGAGACCGGCTGAGCTCACAAACACTTCTGCATGTCTCTCTGCAGAGCAGTAATGAGTGTTTCATTCACTCCTGAGGGGTTCTTTCATCAGCTCGTCAGATGTGTGGCAGAGCCCTCAGATCTACGCTCCCGCTGAGAGGAGAGAGCTGTCTGGGGTCCCTTCAGGTGGTCGGACAGCTCAGACCCTTGTCTGGCTCCTGCGTCTGTTCACCACATCCGTGAAAGTCCGGACACACCTCCTCCTTTTCAGGGTAGGGTCCAGGCAGGGCCGGACTGGGAACCAAAACCGGCCCTGGCAAAGTGCTCGGCCGCTCCCGGGTTGCGACTGCGCTCTTTGCTACGGCCGGTTTTCTTGCTGCAAAAACGGCCCTGTAACAAAAACGGCCCCCAGGGGCCCAAAACCAGCCCCCGCCCATGCGGCCCACCGGGGGATTGCCTGGTGCCCGCAACGGCCAGTCTGGGCCTGGGTCCAGGTTAGACACTACCTTGCCATCTCTCTGTCCCAAAGTCCTGATGCTAATTTGAGCTTCAGAAAAAGCTGACCCGTTCCTGTCCTGGTCTGTAATTCTCTTCTGAGTCAAACTTCTTCTGCCTCTGTTCTAGCTCAAACTGCCCGACCATCCTGTCCCAGGGCAGTGTGCGACATACATTGAATACATACATAAACAGCTCCTCCTCACAGGAGTGAGTGCTTTGGTGAAGCTTTGAGGTGTTTCCACACTTTCGCCCATATGGTGTCTGTACTCTGGCTCTGCCCCTATTGAGTGACCCTCAAAGTAGTGATGTGTTCTGGCTTTACAAGCAAGGCACCCTTTACTCCTGCATGGTGCACAGGGAAGGCGGTGACCCCTGCTCTGACCTGTGTCCGCTACATCACTTTTATACTTTTATATTTTCAGCCTCTACATTTCCAATGTCATCATTTGAAAGTGACTTTTTCATTTTAATTTTAGTTAGAAATTGAGGAAGGATTTCATTACAAGACCGGAGACTACATTATGCAATAACTTTTTGGTGTGGCTTAGCGTTCATGGTTGTAGTCCAGGTTATGGTAGGGTTAAGGTTCAAGTTATCAGTAAAGGGCAAAGTTAACAGTAAGGGTTTGGGTCATGGTAATGATAAGGGTAAGGTTCAAGGTCAGAGTAAAAGTCAGAGTAAGGCTATTGGGGTGACGGTAAGGCGAAGACTCAGGGTGATGGGAAGAATATGAGTAATTGTCAGGGTGACAGTAAGGTTAAGAGTAAGAATCACGGTCAAGGTGCCAGTAAGGCGACACCACACAGTAATCAACCTAACCCCGCTCCGAGACCATTGGGAAGGAGACGACTCACAAAACCTGAATGGTCCGCAGTCCTGACCAATTCGATACACATCCCCAGGAACGTACACCTATGCCAAATCCAATATTATATCACACACAGAGCATACCTCACACCCGCAAAGATCAACCAGTACTTTAAGCGCGGAGACGCTGCGTGTCCCAGATGTTCGCTTCCGGATACAGACCTGTTGCATATGCTATGTGGGTGCCCTGCGCTGATAGAATACTGGAAAGCAGTGGCAGGTACCTTGTCTCTATGCTCGGACTGCGTCCCCCCATCTGAATTGCACGTATACGTCCTGCACCTACACAGCAGAAACCGTAGTAACATAGTAACCACTAGGGGGCATATTTACAAGGGCTTTATCTCTGCTTTTTTGGCTTAGAAAGCTAAAAGAGCGGAGATAAAACCTGCACCATATTTACAAGAGGGTGCTAACATGCATAATCGCATGTTAGCACCCTTTTTCCCAACGCCTCCCTTTGCATCTCTAGTGAGATGCAAAGTGGGCGTTGCTGGGTGTACCCCAGATGGACTACCTTGCAAATATCGCTGATGTTTACATCACGATATTTACTAGGTAGCCCACATGATTTTAGGAAACATTAGATTTTGGCGAAAACTGACGTTTTTGCCAAAATCTAATGTCTGCTAAAATCCTGATTTAGCCATTCCTAACATAGGGGTGGATTATGCTGATACGACCCTCTGGGGGTTGTATTCCGTTATGCCAACATAACGGAAATATCACCTGAGGGAACAGGAGCCAGTTCTGTTGTTAAGATGCACACCCGATTATATTTAATTTGTCACTGTTCCTTTATATACCGCCTCCATAGTTAGTAAAATATTAGGTACTCCGCATTCACTCTACTGACGCATAATACGCACCTGGATAACTCTCTTAACCTGTATTAACCAATGGTCAAAGACGCAAAATGTTATTTGCAAGTGATGTTCTTTTGTACATGCAACAGTCGTGCGTTAAATGCCTAAGCACTGGTAATTCTTGGTCATGAGATGAACACTGCCGACGCATCCAACAGAAGATCTCTGTATTATGCAACTATAAAACGATAAACTTGTCTGCCTGTACAATTTATGAAAATGTGAAACCTAATAAAAACATATTTAAAAACAAAAGAAAAAGGTGCCAGTGAGGCTGAGAGAGGCTGTGAGTAAAGATTAGAGTGAAGGTAATGTTAACGCTAAGAGTAAGTTCTGGAGTTCTAGTTAGAGTATGGACCGTATCCATATTTCGGGCAGCAATGTCTAACCATATCTAAACATATCAGAAAAAAGAATTGCTGGCAGATTCTCTTTTCAAGAAGGCAAATAGCAAAAAAGATTATGAGAATGCATGTCTCACAAAAGGCTGAAGCAACTATTTTTGAAGCATGAAAGACTTATGATTAAGGACATTTCTAAATGGTGGGAGTTCCAAAGGCTGAAACAATATTTTGAAAGAAAAACAATTCTTAGAGGATTATGTATAAATGTCTCCTTATCTGCAGAAGGAACCACAGAGGAAACGGGTGACAGCTGGCACTCTGGATTACCACAGACCTCATTCAAGATAATAAGAATGTTAATTGACCAAGCTGAATCAATTTTATCCAACTTACATACCGAGATTACAGAATTTAAAACAAACTGAAGAGTCAAAATTGAAGATTTGACAGCAAAGAATTGAAAAATCTAAAAAAAAACATCCCAGATAAGTACCAGTATAAAACGAGAAAGAAGAAACGTGCTAAATTAGGCCGAGATACACAAGATCACAATTCCGGTCAAATGTACTTTTATGCCAAGCGATATGATGATCCCGTACTCACCAGACCATTGAGACCTCAAAAACAAAACTTGTATCCAAAACACTCCTGATCAGCACAGCCAGTATCACAACACACAGTGACCAATCAACCAGACCCTTTCTTTCTATCACTAAAATGAATTTTTAGAGAAATTCCAAAGGATACGAAAAGCAGAAAGGACAGTACTACAACCCGTAAAGAAAGATTCTAATAACAGACTTCAAGGGGAGCTAAAGCAGCCATCGAAATGGAGAGAAATTCGAAAGGAATAAAGATGAGACCACAATCGAAACAGAAAATAAACATGAATTGAACATTCTATAAAATTTGGCTAAAATGAATTTGTCTAAAGAACAATTATGGATGCTCAATAAAGGTTTACATTTTGTTCCCTTCCAGCATGTAGACTTCTTTCAATTTTGTGTGGGCTTGCTAAGATTTATAAGACTACTGAAACTCAAAACGTATTTTGAAATGAAAATAACCCCTCCAAAAAATACCAATTGCTATTGTAAGTACATTCTCGTCACATTCAATGCACGATTTAGTGGTTTTACAAATAGTGGTATCTCTAACTGAATCAAACCATGTAGGACTAGAGATGATTATACAAGAACTTGACATACACTTTTTTCAACCACTAGATAGCAGCTTAAAATTAAAGTCCACTTTTTTCACAAGCTATCTAGTAAAGACATCATTGATATTTTTGAGAAACACGTTTTACAGGGTATAGATTGCATCTAATTCCATAATACAGCATTGAACCTGAACAAGAAACAAAAACTAGCTTTAAAATGACCTACATTATAATAGTTCAAATATAGTGATACATAAAACTTAAAAAAGAGGTGCAATTGTTGTTATGCATTATACCAGTTATAATTATGAAGCAAAAAGACAGTTATCGGATGCATCCTATTTCGAAGTTTCAATCAAAATGGAGGTAAAAAGAGCAGAAAAAGATTTAGAAAAAAATCGAACCAAGTGGAAGTCACTAGGATTACTTTCATATAAGAAATATCAGTATTTGAATATTCCTTTTCCTATACTACCAGTGATATATTTTTACCCAACGTTCATAAGCCATTAGAGAATATACAAGGGAGACTGATAGTCTCAATTAATGGATCTTTAAAAGAAACTGTCAGAATTTATAGATATCTTCATAGCCCTAGTAGTCAAAGATTTACCTTCTTACATACAAGGATACCACTGAAAGCAGTTGATAACATTCCTTGAGAGGAAAATGTGTTATTAGTTGCAATGCATGCTGAATCATTATATTATTGTTCAGATGTGATGATTGTCTCTTTAGCATGAAGTACTTTTTGAATAGCAGGTCAGGCAATCTATTATCTCACAGCAACAAGTTACAGGAATTGGATGATTTCACATTGAATAATAACTTCTTCCACTATGAGAAGGAGGTGTTGCATCAAATACGCAGGACTGCGATGGGTTCCCATTTTGCACCCTCACATGCCTCATTATTCATGGGTCGGTTTGAAAGAGAGCTCTAATCTCTTGCAGATCAGCAGGGATTTGAAAACCAAATCCTTCCTTGGTTAGGGTGTATTAAGGATATTATTACTGTATTGAAAGGCAGCGAGAGAGAACTAAATCAATATTATCTGTGTTTAAATGATAATTCCTACAAAATAGAACTGAATTTATATTACAGCAAAGAGAAGATCTGCTTCTTACACTGTGAAATGTGTGAAAGTGGCAGTGAGATCATGATTGGAATTTGCAGAAAATCTACATCAGTAAACAGCACTTTGCATTACAATTCAGCTTATTGACTATATATAAAATCCTGTGTCGCTTATGGAGAAATGTTAAGAGCACATAGGATTTCTAGTTTGGAGACCGAATACAAACAAGAAATAGTGAATATAAAGAAAGTACTTCTAGTTTGAGGGTATACCATAAACAGTATAAACAAAGCTATAAACAGTGCCAATCTGATTGCTAGAGGAGATTTACTGTACAAACTAAAATCGAAAACAAGCAGAGGTGCAGTGAGACTTGTCAGATTTTCAAGAAGTATTGGCACTGTTTATGTCTTGACAAAACTCTGGATAAATCCATTAAGATAAGACCTAATATCACTTTATAGAACATCAAAATAATATTCCCTGCCCAATTGACACACTCGAATATTCACAAAATAGGCAGACCGATGGGACAATAATTGATTTACCAGGTTTTTTCAAATGTGGGAAATATATATGTTGTAAGTACACATATGGAAAAGGAACCAGTTTGTGGCACTGTAAAAAAAGAAGTGATGTATCCCCATAAATTGTTCTTGAACTGCAACCGTAAATTCTGAATATATGTAATCTCATGTGCTCACTCAAAAACACATCTTGGATGCACAATCCGACCAGTAAAGGAACTGTGGAGAGAGTGCATAAGAGCATTTAGAAATCCCAATGAAAAGTAACACATATCCTTGCATTTCAGGAATTCAAAATGAGAATCAAAATTCAGTGAGGTAAAATTTGTTGCAATTTGAAGCATCAGGAAACACAAAATAGGTGAAAATTGTGAACAAACGCTAAGAGAGGTAGAGAGAGAGTGCTGTTGGATATTCAAAATGATGCTCCTTTAAAAATGGTTTTAATTTAAATGAATAACTAGACTAATTTATTAAAATCATACGAGAAATGTTAGCATATGTAAATAATGATTACAATCTTTAACATTGGTTTGGACTGAGTCACTTTCTTTCACTATATTTTAGTATACAATTGTGCAATGACTATGAATTATTAGTAGATGACCTATCAGGGGAATTTTATTATTGCTCTGTGTGGACCAAGAACAGCTAATAACTAATGGGTCCTGTAATAGTCTTTATGCTGTTAAGGATCGCGACCCTGAAATATGAGTTTGATACCAGCAGGTACGCTGCAATAATCTATGACCTGTACCATAAGCAGAATATTTGTAATTCAGTTTAAATATACTTGTAGGGATGAATCTTCTCTTGAAATATTAATTTTGATGCTACAATGACGCCACTCAAATCTGTCTCACAATTAATTATGAAGTCAGTGTTGGCTATTTATCAGATGACTGAATACACACGAGGTTAGCATTCTAGCATTATTAGACCATAAAGAACAGAGTCCGCCTCCCTGGAGAGGAAAGCACACTTATGTCTGAAATACATTATAAAGTGCAATATGGCATTCATGAGTTTTCAACCTGAATGTTCCCTTAACGTTCTAGCATTACTAGACCATAGAGACGAGAGTCCGCCTCCCCAAAGAGTAAAGAAAGCTGACGTTCAAATGACTTCATATAAGCGCAAAATATGGTGCTGATGATAGTTTTCACACAGAACCTTCCTAGGCACACAGTCGGTTATCATGCCAGTAAGATTTTGGTTCTTAACATTTCACTTTTAGACTATGAAACAGATTTATAATCCTAAATGAGGGTGTCTCTTAACATTATCTGTATAACATAACTTTATATAACCTCATAATTGAGATATTGGTATTATTGGCTACATCTATACTTGACCTGAAATATCCATTGAGGCAATCTATGCACCTTGATTGGATTTAGAGTAAAAAAAAAAATTCTAACTACTTGCACAATGTTCATTAGATTTCAAATATATTGTACTTACAACGTTGAGCATACACAATAGTATGCACATATAGTTTATTTTGTTTATTAGCACCGTATTATACAACTCGTGTCTTTTGATATATAAGGTTACCACATGTAACATTTAGCTAAATACGATTTCTGCAATAGGAGTTAAACTAGCATATATGTTATCCATTTCTAATGATAAGCATTGAGGTGTTTACTGCTTGGATAACTATGGACTATGAGATGCAATTTATTTATTTGTACAAGTTGACTGAATGTACTAAGGTGTAATCCACAATTTCAAAACCAAAGGGGATGATGGACGGAGTGTTGAACATTGCAAGCACTCAAGCTATCCTGGCTGAGGAGGGCTGAAAGCCCGAAACCGTCCTAGGATGCTTGTCTCCAGCCCAGAGAGGACCTGGCCTAGCGGCGGTTCGAGCTGGCCTGTTCCCATTGTGTACAGGGTCAAGACTGATTTGCATATGGCTTGGTCCAAACTGGAATGGCATGGTGAGCAAAAAAACGATGGATTTAGGTCCAGATCTCGGTACTGGGGTGAATGTATGACATTGTTCTGCATTCTATCCATCTATTGTTCTTTTTGTGTAATCCAAAATGTCTACATCCTAGAAGTATCTGTTTTTTCAAACTATTGCCTTGATGTAATGGTAAGCTACTTACTCTTTCTGACAAGGTTTTTTTAGCAAACTTATTACATGCAACTTTAAATCCTCTTTTTCTCCCATTAAATCAATTGATGAACTAACATTTGACATTTACCCTTCTCCTATTAATATTGGTACTATTAGACAATATAACGTTTTAAGTCTTAGATAACATTTTAGATTTTCTCTTTAAAGATATGTCTAATTCTACTTCCACACTGACAGAGTGTTTCATGTTATTTTGTAAGATGAAAATGTCTTCCAAAATGCAATTGCTTCAATTATATCCTTCTCTGATTAGTTTCATGTGAATTAATGATAGGCTTTCACCTGAGGCACCAGCCTTCTAAATCCTAATTGTATGCTCATAAGTCATTTGTAACAGATATGAGGATTGAAATCATTAGAAATTCCCATCTCACTTCATAGATCATGAATAATAATTGATTCTGATTTGTAATTTCATTCCTTTCAGGAAATGCGATAAAAATATTTTCATGAGATCAAATGCATTTATGAGTTGGATTAATGTCAGATAAATTAATGATTGCCTTTAATTTCTTGAGGTATGCATACTGATATAATATATTAGCCCTTGTGTAATAACTGAATAACTATGCGGTGTAGGTTGCATCTTAAGAGATTCTGCCTTCTAGTTTGCCATGTTAACCTTTGTTCTCTCTTTTACATGGTAACAAAGCATGTGATGCTTTCTTGATCACTTTTTTAATATTATGTTTTCTTTACATTTGGTACACGAGATCCAATATATTCAAAGCTTTCCTTTCTGATCACAGATTTTCTACTTTATTCGTTTTCTGGGTCACACACCAGATCTAATTTCCACTACTTTCACCCTTTACCTAGCCTAAAAAAATTGGTATGGTGAGCATCAAGAATTCTCAAAACATTGACCAATATTATTTGTATACAGAAGTCTAAGATTAAGTATTTTCTCTTTTTTTCTTTTTCTGAGTCCGTTACTCCTGGTCTAATTTTTTCATAGTCGAGGTTGATTGGTATTAACATCATGTGACGCTTGGCTTGTGGGTCCTTATTTTATTCATTTTTCAACAATCTTACTTGTAAATATGATTAAAATGCTTAATGTTAGGCCCTGTTGAAGTGACCTCAGTCATTGTAAAGCCACAATACATATTTTGGATGGGTTCTTTTGAACAAGATGTTTGGAATTAATCAAAAAATGGTATATGACCCCGGTGGCAATATTTGGCCAACCCTGACTTGATTTTTATACAACAATTCATCACTAAACTATTAAACCCAAACCTTGTCCTCTCGTAGTTTACATAAATAGTGCTAGGAGAATAGGTGCTATACCCTGTTTGAGGTTAAATATTCTGTCAAAGAGCCTCTTTCACTCCCATTTTTGTTTTGGTAATGGTAAGGCTAAGACCCAGGGTCAGAGTGATGGTAAGACTAAAGGTATGGGACATGGAAAGGATGATGCCAAGGCTAACAGCAAGAGTCGGGTCAGGAGAAGCATCTTAGTCAGGGTATGGGTCTAAGTCCGGGTAAGGCATTAGGGCTGGGGTCAGGCTAAGAGCCAGGACTAGTGCAAGGAGTAGGGGTAGGGGTAGTGTTGTAGTTGGAGCTATGGATAATGTTAGCATTAGTGATAGGCCCAAGGATAGGGCTACTATTAGGGTCAGACATTGGATTAGAGCTAGAGGTAGGGTTAAGCCTAGAGTTAGGGTTAGGATTATCATTGTACTTAATGGTAACTGATGGACGTAAGGTAAAAGATAGGGTAAGAGATAAGGCTTGTGTAACAGATGGGGTTAGCACAGTAGATAGGGTTAGGGTACGGGACAGGGTTAGGTTAAGAGATAGGGTTAGGTTAAGAGATGTAGTTAGGGCAAGAGATACGGCTTGGGTAAGATATGGGGTTACAGTAGGAGATAGGGTTAGGCTATGGGATAGGGTTAGGTTAAGAGATAAGGTAGGGTTAAGGTTAGAGCTAGGGTTAAGATTATGGTTGTAGTTAAGGGTAAGTGATGGAGGTAACGTAAGAGATAGGGTAAGAGATAAGGTGTGTGTAATAGATGGGGCTAGGATAGGAAATAGGGCTTGGGTATGGTTTAATGTTAGGTTAGGAGATAACGTTTGGGTAAGAGATGTAGTTAGGGCAAGAGATAAGGCGTGGGTAAGATATGGGGTCAGGGTATGAGATTGGGTTAGGATAAGAGATGTAATTAGGTTAATAGATAAGGCTTGGGTTATAGATGGGATCAGTATACCAGATAGGGTTAGGTTTAGAGATGTGGTTAGGGTAAGAGATAAGTCTTGGGTAAAATATGAAGTTAGAGAAGGAGATAGGGTTAGGGTACGGGTCAGGGTTAGGTTAAGAGATAGGGTTAGGTTAAGAGATGTAGTAGGGTAAGAGATTCAGCTTGGGTAAAATTTAGGGTTTACAGTAGGAGATAGGGTTAGGATATGGGATAGGGTTAGGTTAAGAGATAAGATAGGGTTAAGGTTAGAGCTAAGATTAGGATTATGGTTATACTTAAGGGTAAGTGATGGAGGTAACGTAAGAGATAGGTTAAGAGATAAGGTAGGGTTAAGGTTAGAGCTAGAGTTAAGATTATGGTTGTAGTTAAGGGTAAGTGATGGAGGTAACGTAAGAGATAGGTTAAGAGATAAGGCGTGTGTAATAGATAGGGCTAGGATAGGAAATAGGGCTTGGGTATGGCTTAGTGTTAGGTTCAGAGATAAAGTTTGGGTAAGAGATGTAGTTAGGGCAAGAGATAAGGCTTAGGTATGATATGGGGTCAGGGTACGAGATTGGGTTAGGAGAAGAGATGTAATTAGATTAATAGATAAGGCTTGGGTTATAGATGGGATCAGTATACCAGATAGGGTTAGGTTTAGAGACGTGGTTAGGGTAAGAGATAAGTCTTGGGTAAAATATGGAGTTAGAGAAGGAGATAGGGTTAGGGTACGGGGTAGGTTTAGGTTTTAAGAGTTAAGGTTTGTGTATGGATAGATCTAGGATTAAGATTATGGTTGTAGTTAAGGGTACGTGTTAAAACAAACGGTTCCTGCAGCAAGCTTCAATCCATGCCGTCTCCCGCACCTTGCAAAACACCTGTACAACATGTCTTTACAAGTTCAAAACTACCACAATAGGGTAAGAAATAAGGCTTGTGTAACAGATGGGGTTAGCGCAGGAGATAGGATACAGGATAGGATTAGGTTAAGAGATAAGGTTTAGGGAAGAGGAGTAGTTATGGTAAGAGAGGAGACGTGGTTAAATTAGTAGATAGGGTTAGATTAAGAGATGCAGTTAGGGTAAAAGATAAGGCTTGGGTAAGGTATGGGTTTAGGGTAGGAGATGGGGTTAGGTTCCGAGACGGAGTTAGGGTTAGCAGCAGAGTTAGGCCTAGAGGATATGGTGAGATAAAGGCTTTGATAAGGTAATTATTACAAGGCAGTGCTGCAACACAAGAACAGTATGCAGTGATAATGTACAGGACAAAGAAGTAAAAGTAACAGTGTAAGTTTGGATAGGTATAGGCTGTAGATGTACACACACAGATACTTAAATGGTGTGTTAAGTTGCACTTGTCTTACACACGAGTACAAGTATCCACACCGTTCCCCCGTAGGCCCTGGTAGCCCTCCAAAAGAAGTTCCTTAGTAACAATTTGCTTCTCATTCTTCTAAGTGATAAGGGGGTGCTGTAAGATCAGATGTCAGAGTCGCCTCAAGATGTATATATATATAACAGAAGGAGAGAGTCAGGGAACTTACATAAACTATGTGAGGTGGGAACTCCTGGTCCCCAGAATAAATTGTAACAACAATGGAGGAGTACCCCCCTCAGCAAAGAAGGCAGAGCAGATTCTCTGTTTCTAGAGCTTAAAGCTGTGATCAGTGTGAGGACAATTTTCTTGGCTGTTTGTGGGTCTGTGTTATGGTCGGCTAGGCTGGAGTTTACTGTTGATTTCCCTGGTATTAAAACAAACGCTTCCTGCAGCAAGCTTCCATCCATGCCGTCTCCCGCACCTTGCGAATCACCTGTACAACTTGTCTTTACAAGTTCAAAACTACTGCAATTTGCAAACAAGGGCCACCTTTTTAGCTATCTAATTCACTAATGGGGGCCACTTTTATTTTGGTGCCCGGGCCTATTTTCTGTCTCAGTCCAACCCTGAACATGGCTCCCACATTCCTGGAAGTCAGAGTACAGGACTCCGTTACTAGAAGATGTCAGCAGGGAAGGCTGAAACCACTCCAGGCCGGTTTTAGAAAGCCAGGGACCTCTGCCTGAACCAGTGATACTTCTCAAGCTCCCCGGGGATAACTACATTCGGCGGATGGAGCGTGAGGAGGGAGAGAGAGATATAAGTGAGCGAAGGAGAGAAAGGAATGGAAGGATAGAAAGAGAGCAATAGAGACAGGGGTGGAAGGTAGAGGGCTGGCTCCAACATTTTTGCCATGACTGCTTTTAGTTCCCAGTGCGGCCCTATCGCCTGCCTTATATTGAATGCTCATTCTTCAGCTAGGGAAGTCTTTGGTGATGCTGCGGCTGCCGCATTCGGTCCAGAAGGGTCCCAAATTGTTTGTATGTGAGTTGACAGCCAGGGGTGTAGCTTGGTCATTAAGATCAGGAGCGTGTGAGCTTCAGATTTTCAGACAATCAGGCTGGCATATATCGTGTCAATACATTATACACAAGGAGTGTGCATGAGAGGGGCCTATGGGCAGTGGGAAGGGAGAGGAATGTGGATTGGTAAGAGCTCTATGAGAAAAAAATACAATATTTTTAAAACTGCAATATTTTGAGGACTTTCAAAACAGAGAGGGAGAGACTGTGGGGCCGATTAGTATGTCGGGCGGATCGCCACCGCCTGCATGGCGGTAGCGATCCACCCGACATTTGTGCCCGCCCGCATGCCAATTCTCCCAGCCATATTACTATGGCGTGGGGGACCCCGGCAGATGAAAAGACTGTCCGCCAGTTGTCCGCCGGTAGGCAATCCACCCGATTGCCTACCGGGCAGAAAAGCGGTTAATATTGTGGCGGTGTCTGGTAGGCACCGCCATCCATATTCGTATGCATGCGGGGACATGCCTTTCCGTGGCGCATGCGGTCTTCAACTGTGGGGGCCCGTAGCAGGCCCCCAGGGATTCTGGGGGGTGGGGGGTGCACATGGGGGGTACCTATGGTACCCCCCTGCATTTCAATGTACAACATGGCAGGCACCACGTGGTGCCTGTCACGTTGTGCATTGAAATGCGCACCTTGCATTTGTGGCATTGCGGTGGGCGGTGCTTTCAGCACTGTCCACCGCAATGTTACAAATACAGGATGCGCCCGCCAGTGTGGCGGGCGCATCGTAATTGCAGGTGCTGGACCGTCGCATGCATTGTGGGTGGTCCCGTTTCCCGGGGCAATGGCGGGCGTACTTTGTCCGTCCGCCATACTAATGAGCCCCATAGTGCGCGCTCTGTCTGTGTGTATGTAAACATCCCTGGTGAAACCTGACTGACATCTCACAATACCCAACTGAAAGCACCTGTACCCAACTATTTTTCAGAAAATACATTTATTGGGGGGGTGTAACATCCCAAACACACCCACAAAAGCTACTTCCCTGTTTATAACTTCCATAGTTCTGAATTTTGTCACAAAGGTCCCTCTTGTGCATCACCCACGGTGTGTCTGTGACCGGTCTAGACTTGGGCCTATCACCAGAGCCTGTTGGTTTCTCCCTGGGACTGGTTGCCTGTTCTGAGGTAGGCGACCAGCCGGGCGCGGCCATGTTCAGGAGCCGGCTGCCTCAGCTGAGGTCTCATGGGGGATCTCTCTTGCGATGTGTTACAGACATCGACTTTCGATGAAATGGATCCCTGGACCACAGAGCGCGGGTCAATAGAGTCCTTGGTCCTGGGAAACCGGAGGAGACCACAGCTTCAGGCTGGAGCTCCAGGGAGAGCTGAGCATTGACTGTTCCCCCCAGCCCCCCAGGCCCTCTGCCTTCCATGGGCGGGTGTTGTGTGCATTGGATGCTGTGGTGCTTGGTGCAGTGTTGTTGCAAGTGACAGAAGGTGTCTTGCGCCCCACAAGAGAGCCGGGAGATCAACATTCAGCATCCTCGGCGCCATATCAAGGGCGCTTGTGTCCTAATGCAAGCAAGGAAAAGGGCCATTTGCACCCAGTTAGAGAGTAAAAGACAGACATAATTAGGGTGCAGTGAGACCCTCACACCCAGAGACCACTGAACCTGAGAAACTGAATGACCCTTCAATGAAATGGGGAAATTTCCAGGACATAAAACAAGTTCATTCACCCAGATCATCTGCCAGTCTGTCCAAGTACCACCAGGGGTACAGCCAGGCCATCCCAGTTGGTTCAACAAGAGTCCTGGATGCTGCTGGGAAAATGTCTAAAACCAATACTTGAACATGCGCATCAATGCAGGACATGCATCCGCATAGAGCACACGGAACATCCAATACTTGAACACACCCATCAATGCTGGTCTTGCATCCGCATGGATCACACAGAATCTCCAATACTTTAACACGCAAATCAATGCAGGACTTACATCCGCATAGAGCACACGGAATATCCAATACTTGAACACACGCATCAATGCTGGTCTTGCATCCGCATGGATCACACAGAATCTCCAATACTTGAACACATACATCAATGCAGGATTTGCATCCGTAGAAAGCACACGGAATATCCATTGCTTGAACACATACATCAATGCAGGACTTGCATCCACATGGAGCACACGGAATATCCAATACTTGAACACATACATCAATGAGGATTTGCATCCGTAGCAAGCACACGGAATATCCAATGCTTGAACACGCCCATCAATGCAGGACTTGCATCAGTAGCAAGCACATGGAATATCCATTGCTTAAACACACAAATCAACGCAAGACTTGCATCCGCAGTGAGCACACGGAATATCCAATACTTGAATACGCACATCAATGCAGGACTTGCAGTCACATGGAGCACGCAGAATATTCAATACTTGAACACACACATCAATGCAGGACTTGCATCCGTAGCAAGCACACAGAATATCCGATGCTTGAACATGTACATCAATGCAGGACTTGCATTCGTAGCAAGCACACGGAATATCCAATGCTTGAAAACGCAAATCAACGCAGGACTTGCATCCACATAGATCACATGCAATATCCAATACTTGAACACGTGCAGCAATGCCGGGCGTACACCTGCATTGAGCAGATGGAAAATTCAATACTTGAACACAATGCAGGACTTGCATCATCATGGAGCACACAGAATAGCCAGTACTTGAACATGTGCATCAATGCAGGACTTGCATCCACATAGAACACACGGAATATCCAATACTAGAACATTTGAATCAATGCAAGACTTGCGTCCACAGGGAGCACACGGAATATCCAATAATTGAACCCTCACATCAATGCAGTATTGCAGCCGCATGAAGCACTCAGAATACGCAATACTTGAACACATTAATCAATACGGGCGCTCAGATGTTTTACAGATGTCTGGAGTGACATGGGCGTGAATAGTGGCACTGGATGGAACTTTCACCACATAACTCTAGAAGGTCCAGATAACACCAGGCAAGGTATGGAGAACGGAGCTGAAAGATATAATGTACAGAACCAGCTCTCGTTACAGCCCACCCCTGAGGAACAATGAGTGGCATCTCCAGATTTTGAACCTGCTCAATGAAGTAGGCATCATGGAGCTACTGAAAATGATATGTAAACACAGCCTTCCTTTGCATGCTAATGCAAGAGGCACAAAACTTTAATTCAAATTAAAAATGTATGTTGAATGATTGCAAGATTCTCGAAGGTTGGATAATTGAAGGCCATGAACGGACAGGTCAGAGTGGACTAAAGCAGAGTACTTCATAATCAATGGTCATCTTTTAAAGACAGCCACCTCTACACTTTGGAGAGCCATCTTCGCCACCCCTTCTCAGGTGTTGTGAATGGAAATATCCTGGCCAAGCTCTGTTCGCGGAGTTTGCGGAGTATTCTGCACTCCGTGCAACATGTGGAGTTCTGCAAAACTCTGCACCGCGGAGCAGATTTTTTTCCTCGCTCATGCACGCCAACGTTAAGTTGGCAAATGGGAGCAAGGAAGATCCAACACTGGACCACCTCCCAGTGAGATTTCTCAATGCGGGCGATCGTGGATGGTCAGAACCACTCGCGTTGAGAAAATATCCGTTCGCGTTGAGGAATCGCTCGCTCAAGTCGAAAATCTACTCAAGCAGCAGAAAGAAGCAGCACCCTCTTGCGCTGCGCATGGTGCAGTTTGCACTGATTTTCCAATGTGGAACAAACACTTGAGGCTTAAAACGGCGTGACCTAATGCACTCCACCACTCGCGAAACTCGCGTAGCGCGGCTGAGATTTTTGGTAACGCGGAAAACCACAAACTCCGCCCAGGCCTGATCCTGGCTGTACCAGCCGCATCTACACTGTGGAAACCCGTTTTCACCACCCCTTCCTAGGGGTAGTGAATGGAGATATCCACCTGTACCAGCCACCTCTACACTGTGTAGAACCATGTTTACCACCCTTTCTCAATGGTTGTGAATGGAAACACCCTGGCTGTACCCAGAGTCTTCAAGTGAAAGCAAACAACAGAAGGACAATGCGCGGAGATAATAGGATTTGGATATGATCCTACAGTTAATTATTCAGAGTAAGGATGCCAGGATTATAACCCAGGTCTTGTGGTACCCACAGTCCACAGGTAAACTAGGGCATCACATTTCCAAAAGTCAGTCTCCCCGAAATGTAGGTGGGAAAGATATTGCTTTCGACAAACAGATCACCAGAGTCGTTAAATCTCCAAATTCACAGATGAGAACACTGCGAAAAACATCCTGTCCCTGCTGAAGAAGAAGAGAGACTGGCAGATGGTGCCCAGAACAACAACCACATGCACTGCCCTCCCTCACAAAGCATCCTCCTGTTCCAGAGGGACCAATGCAGCGCCCCAAGTCTGAAAAATGACCCTCTTGGACCAGATAAATCCCCTGATATCATTTTACGAGCTCTGCATGCAGTCGATTGTGTCATTTTGAGACTTTTGTGTCAGTGATGCATATACCTCTTGCGTCAGTCAGCGCAGTGCATAGAGTCTTCGATAGAAGACTGTGGGGCATATTAGCAACAAATAGCGATAATTATCGCTAAATGAGCTTAGCAATTATTTTTTTAATCGCCGAATTTTATCACAGAGATAACGTGCTATCAGCAACGTTTATCTCAAATGCGATAAAATATCCGGCGATAGCGGCTCAATGCGTGATTCAGGCATCATCGCCAATAGGGTCTTAACCTGAATATCCACCTCCCATTGGATATACAGGTTAAGAAGTGGTCTGAGCAGGCGTTAGGTTTTGGCGATATTCGCGCTTAGCGCTAATTTTTTTATCGCTTTCCCTGCGTTGATAATAGGCGATAGCAATGTTAGCGACTGCTTTCAGTCACTAACAGTTTGGGTACGCCCACTTTGCATGTCATTAGCGATAAATATTGCTGACACGCAAAGCGGGCCCCAAACCCGTCACTATCGCCTACAAGCTGTCGCTAACTGTTGTTAGCGACAGCTTGCTAATAGGGCGATTAAATTATCGCCACTTTTGCGGGAAAAAGTCCCGGTAAAGCGGCAATAATGCCCTTGATAATATACCCCTGTGTTCCGGAAGTTACCGACACCCTCCACCCCCACAGCCCGGGTTCCAGCGGTGAGGCAGGGAATGGCTGCTCTGGAGAGCAGGTGATTCTTCGTTGCAGGCCCTCAACACTGGAAAACACAAGCCAAATGCACAAGGTTTCCACTGCTCAAAAGATACGTCTTCTAAACTACTTTGCATACTTGCAGTCAGTTGTGCAGGAGGAAAGTAGAGAATATGGAAAATAAGTTGTATATTGCCTAAACATTCATGTCAAACTGAGAAAGGAAAATGGAGGCCAGGTGCTTTTCACACAAAATGGAGGCTCCCATCACGGACTCTGGCATAAAGGTACAGCGACTGCCTCCTCCTAAAACATTACAGCCCATCCACATGGAGGGATTCTTGCACTCCTTGTACTCCTGGCTCTCTGTACTTAGTCTGGACCTAGTCGGTGCGTACTCCTGGAGTCTTTTAAGTCGCGCAGGCTCCTAAGGCACTTGCTTTGTACTCAGTTGTGATATTGAGCCAAAGAAGGATTCCTCCTCAAACCTCACATAAGGAGGGCCGCCATTTTGTTGCCATAAAGTCTGGAAGAAGAACCATCGTTGCTAGCATTCTAAGCAGCAGCACACCATGGGCAGCAGGGACTGGTCAACATTCAGGTGACAAAGCTATTTTGACCAAAGGTTGACCCCACACACTGCATTCAAACTTCTTTGCACCATCCCTCTCCTAATGTATAATGCAAGGGGGCGTGTCAGGGGCGAGTCACCACAAAAAAAATGCTATTTGGTGCAAATCCATTGCACAACAGCACAAGGCCGAGTGCCATGCAGAAGAGTCACATTTAGCACTAGCACCGATGATGTCATCACTGGGCGACTCTTGCTAAATTTGGTGCAGCGCTTTTTTCTGCCCTTTGCGCAATGCGGTTTTGCAGTTTTTTATGCAGGACTCTGTTGTGCTAAGGGCAGAAGTTTGGCCATTGTTTATTAGGACTACCTCTTCCAAAAGGTCGCCTGGCTCTCCTCAGGTATAGGCCACCCAGATACATTCTCACGGGGAAACATCCTTTACAACGCAACTTTTACCACGCAGTGCCTTTACGACGCAACTTTTACAACGCAAACCATTACAACGCATTGCGCTGGGGGGGCGCTCTAGGATAGGGAATAAGTTTAATTTACTATCCAACACCTTCCCTAGTGTCCACGGGGACTGGAGTTGGAATAGTAAATTAAACTATTCACTATCCAGCCCCCCAAAGCGCTATGCGTTGTAAAGGTTTGCGTTGTAAAAACCGCGTTGTAAAGGCATGCGTGGTAAAAGCATGCGTTGTAATGTCATACATCCATTCTCACGTAGTCACAGTAAACACAGAACTTAAAATAGGCTGCCACTTATTCCAGGTGACCGCGACTCTTCGTCACCTGTCCCACTGCCCCTGTCCTGTACTCGGCCCGCATCTGCGTGAATCTGCAGGACAGATCTGTCCTTCTTTTGTTTCGATGAAGGTCAATAGATATAGAAGATGGACAACCAACATAGCAAAGCTTTGCCATTCAGTGCATTGGCAGTCCTTCTTCTAATTCCACAAACAATGGAAATAAAAGAAAGCGTGTGCTTTCCCTCCTGGACAGTGTGCATGCTGCTCTCGAACCATGGTGACTACTGGGCAGTTGTCAGAGGCAGGGAGACATCCATTACAACGCAGGCACATGGTGGTCATTACAACGCAAGTCGTTACAACGACTTGCGCTGGATGGCGAGCTAACCTAAGGAATTGTATGATTTACTATTCCAACCCCTTCCCTACTATACGTAGACTGGAGTTGGAATAGTAAATCATACTATTCCTAATTCCAGAGCCCTCCAGCGCAAGTCGTTGTAACAACTTGCGATGTAAAGAACACAATGTAAAATACCACGTTGTGAATGTATGCAATGTAACGTTATACATTCTCAAAGGCGTTCATGGTCTCCAGGTGCCTTGTGGGGCTGCTGGTGTTTTTCTAAGTATAAAAAGGGGGACCCCCTGTAGCTAGATGAGAGTTCCTAGGACAGAGCAACAGTATTTCAAAAATAACAGGTTCCTAGGCAACTGAGGGGCCTGCAATGTGGCAGGTCAAGCAACACAACAGATAACATAAGCTACAGTGTACTGAACAAATGATAACAAGGTAAATAAACAGTTATTTTTCATTTATTATAAAAAAAATATACATACAAAATTAAAACCAATGTGATAAACAATCATGGGAATGATAACAATATATATCAAATAATGTGGGTCATGGAATGATACAAACAACAATCTATAAAAATCAATATACACAAAATGATCAAATTCAATACCAGACAAGAAATTATTAATACAACACAGTAGTCTCAAAGACCAACAACAAAACCACTGTGTTGTATTAATTATTTCTTGTCTGGTATTGAATTTTATCATTTTGCGTATATTGATTTTTATAGATTGTTGTTTGTATCATTCCATGACCCACAATATTTGATATATATTGTTATCATTCCCATGATTGTTTATCACATTGGTTTTAATTTTGTATGTATGTTTTTTATAATAAATGAAAAATAACTATTTATTTACCTTGTTATCATTTGTTCAGTACACTGTAGCTTATGTTATCTGTTGTGTTGCTTGACCTGCCACATTGCAGGCCCTTCAGTTGCCTAGGAACCTGTTATTTTTTTTTTTAAAAAGGGGCTGCTGGTGTTGACAGAACATGACACAATCAAAAGTTTAGAAAGTAATGCCTGCCTCCCCATCCCAAATCCCCTCCTCATTGAACCTCCAGAAAAAACTTTGGGGACCGGCACTTATTTTTTAACAAATTAAGCATTAAGTAGACATAGATTTTGAGGTGTATTATTTTGTAACTACATCATGAATTCAGGTATGGAAATGATGTTTGAAGTAAACCAGCATCAGTGATTGGTCTGCACCTTAATTCATATTAATGTAATAATTTGTTAATACTAGTACGTCTCAGACAGAAGCTGGGACAACCAACCCGGATTCAAACCCTTGGCCACCCGGTTATACACAGACCTCGAACACGTCAGCAACTCAGGATGTACGAAAATATAACTGTACCTGTGTCCTTTTGGGAGGGTGACAAACATTCAGCTTCACTAAGTTGCAAAGTTTGTCGGCCTGGCAGAACTTCACCTGGGGGAAATTCCTGTAAACAATGTCTTAGCAGGAGGCTTTTCCTGCGAAAACCTTTCTGCAAGAGACATCCAAAAAAGGATCTATATATACTCCACCTGCTGAATTTTCAAGGTGACCCCTCCATCCTTCTCTGCCCTAGGAACCACATGTTGTTTTTCCATGTTCTATAGATGATTTACTTAAAACGTTCATTTCCCAACACTTTCCAAGTGGTGGATGAAGCCCCCAGCTGAGGCACTCTGATAAACTTCTTAAGACTTTGATCAAACGACTTCCCTGGCTTCAATCCCCCCTCTGAGGACAGGAAAGCGTGCAGGGCTTCCAGGGTTGTTGTTGACTTGTTTTTCGCTGCAGTCTCAGAGGGTTCTTTGTTTTACTGTTTGCTGCAGTCCAAGCCTCATGACACTGGATCATAATGAGGCCTTTAAAAGGAATAATTCAATTTGTGATTCAAGGGATCAGTGTCCGTGGAGATTTGGACCTGCACGCAGGACTTACTCCTGCGGACAACGGACTACCTTGGTGGATAGCGCGATGGAGTGGATATCTGACCACGGGGGTGCTCATGGGTGGGTGGCTACCGAATCGATGGTGAATGCCCTCACGTTCCAACCTTGAGGTCATCTGTCTACGTTCAGAAGGCTCTTGTCCACTGGTGAAGCTACCCTGGTGATTAGTGAGTCACTTTCCAGGGTGGGACAATAAAGAAGCCACATGACACACTTTGAGTATATTAGTAGAAATCTATATGTGTAAATGTAAATTGATACTTGTATAGCGCACTACTCAACCGCAAGGGTCTCAAGGCGCTTGTATGAATACCACTGTGGAACCCTTCCTGGCTTTCCCTGTGAGGTGTCCCCTCCTGGGCACCCCCAAGGTGGAGGCCAGGCATCCTTAGCGTTGTGGGGGCTGTTGTGGAGATTAAGCAAGCTATTGCCCAGAGTTACAGAGTGGGACTCCATGATTGGAATAGGCACCGAGGCGAGAATTATCAGGTCCGTGGAATTTTTTAGCCCAAGACCTGCCGAGGCGGGGAATTGAACCCTGGTCCCGGGCTAGACCTCTGCATCAGGGTCTGCCGCTCTAACCATTGAGCCACACTTCTCCACCACGTGTTTCCACAAGCATGTCCATGAGAAGGGTTTGCGATGCATGCGTGAAGGACTCTGAAGGCATGCTTCTATGGGGTTTGTGTACTTTTAAATCTCTAAGTCTGGGCAGATCAGAGACAGAAGTCTACGATGCACACGTTTTTTGCATAGTTTTGTGACTTTGGCACCAAGACTACTCATAATAACCTCAGAATAGATCCTACCAGTTGCAATTTCATATTATTCCATCAAAGATTACCACCAGAAGTTAATAATTATTTCGATGAATTTAGCAATTTCCTGCGATAGGACTGTAGCCTTATATCCCATTGATAGTATACAAGGTCTGGAAATCCCAATACTCTCAGGTTGGACACTGACTCTTAGCTTCCGGCATTCGTTTTTAGAAGACGTCCTTACAGTTCGTTTTTAGAAGACGTCCTTACATGTATGTGACACACCTCAACATGGATCCCTGTAGTTACGCGTGATAGTGGAGTGGTGTGGCTCACTGGTTAGAGGCGGCAGACCCGGAAGCAGAAGTCGGCCCGGGACCAGGGTTCGATTCCCGACGCGGCAGGGTCGTGGACCAGGGTCAGCGGACTCGATAATTCTTGCCTCGGTGCCTACTCTAACCAGGGGTCCCACTCGGCAACTCTTGGCATTAGCTTGCCTAATCTCCACAACGGCCCCATCAACGCCGGGGATGCCTGGCTCCACCTTGGGGATTCCCAGCAGGGACCATCCCACAGGCAAAGCCAGGACGGGTTCCCCAGCGGTATACAGCGCCAGGACGCCGACTGGCAACAGTGCGCTTCACAAGTATACACATTACATAGTGGTTTTGTTTTTTGTAAAAGTATATATCGATAAAGAAGTGTACGGACTGCTTTTGCTTTACCACTTGCACTCCATGGCTGTAAATGCCGGCGAGCTTGCGTTAAAGAACAGAGTGACATTTGTTGGAAATGTGGAAAATTTCACGTGGCCTAAGTGTATGTCGCCTTTCTGCCATTACCTCGGGTCCAGTATGTATTTCCTTTAGTGGAGTCACACGCGAACGCTTAATATTATCTGGAACGCTGGCATTCATTGCCAAAAGTGTACAGAAGCACAGTGGGATGAATACCAATTGATCAGACGAAACAAAGAGAACTAATTTCTCATGATATCCCAAGATAGGCCACCAAATTCTCAAATTTATGATAGGATATGTCTCAAAAGCAGTAGCATCAATAACGTCAAGAGAGAGGAAATCCTGCAGTGATGAAGTCAATTCTGGAGATACAACTTCCTACTTACAAAAATCAGCA
The DNA here is from genome assembly GCF_964261635.1 of Lissotriton helveticus. NCBI lineage: Eukaryota > Metazoa > Chordata > Amphibia > Caudata > Salamandridae > Lissotriton > Lissotriton helveticus. Next base: position 28,876,088 of record NC_136073.1, on the reverse strand, counting down.
AGCTAAAAATACATTGAGGCAAAAATATAAAATGGATGCCTAAAAAAAGAATGATGATGTACTTCTGCTAAAATGGAGGCGAAATTCGATGAATCAAAGGCGGAATACATGGACATTGATTGACACAGACAAGGGCTGTATGACATTACAACGCATGCCATTACCCTGCATGCCATTACAACGTAAATCTTTACCCCGACTTGCTGTTGGGGTGGACTGGAAGTTGGAATGGTATAATTTACTATTCCAACTCCAGTGTGTGCAACAGTAGGGAAGGTGTCGGAGTTAAATGCAACACCTACTGCCCTTGCAACAAGCCATTTGTGTTATAACGACATTTGAGGTAATGGCATGCGTTGTAACGCATGCGTTGTAGCGGTTGTTTCAACAGACAGGAGATTGGATCGAACAACTGAACACAAAAATACTAAATATGAAAAACTGTAAGTCAAACAACTACGTTCTCAAAGACGTGCACTGGAGACACCTTGAGGATGGGTGTAACTGTAGCTACAGTGTCACAGGTAAGACAAAGAATGAGGGATTTGAGAAATTAGTCATGCGTAAGATGAAGAAGACATGCATTTTTGGTGTTTGATGGCATCACCCAATGGACATTTGATATCAGCTCCGTTGTAACATTCCATCCCATTCTTTGCGTTCTCAAGCCCTATTTGTTACCATGGTACCTCGCTATATATGAGTTTGGGACCCCAAGTGTCGCAAATTCTACCTGTTGCTCTTAGAGAGATATCAAATCACAGTATGTTTAATGAAGCCTTAAAGATTTTCTCTCTTATTGTCAGTTCTCAAAAAATATGGAGTTATATAACTCATTATCCTGCACTTACATTGACTCCACAATACCAGCTCCCAACCAATCAGCGTATGCACACTTGGAGTTAAGAAGAATAAATCAATGTTTCCTTATGCATGATTATCTTGATGATAACGTGGTAGGTGATGCTCTGGAGTAAATATAAGGATATATACCCATAATATTAACCTCAATAATGTGATAAACAAGCCATTTCTTTCTCATTACTTAGCTCCGCTCTTCCTGTTTTAGCACCAGGATGCCCCGGGGTTTACCTGCCCCTATAGGTTTATTCGCTCGCTCACAGTGATCCATGGCCTAAGGCCGGGGGTCTCAAACCAGATACTCAATGTCGAGAGATGAATTTACCAATTGCATGAGCATCCTGACGGAAGAGCGGAAGCGGAAGGAAACAACTGTCCGGGATCCAACCAGCTAAATAAAGTGAGAATATGATAGATGGACACACTACAGCACACTCATTTCAAGCAAAAGATGAGCATCACAAAATGATATTATGAAAACAATAAATTGTTTATCAACAGCTGCAGGCTCTGTGAACATGACCATTGTTAGAAGCTGTTTTATAACTGGAGTGGAAGTCATTGTGTTGAGGGTCAAGAATTAAATTACAAGATTAAGATTGAGAGCTTCTTAGACATACTCCGGAGAGAGGAAGCCGATACTCCCGCAGGGATGCTGTCCTGTTCCTCTTTGTTGTCACTGAATGGAGGATGAATGATGGATGAACAGAGAAGAATCTGGAACCTGGTTGCAGCAGCATAGCTCCTGAGTGCAGACCTCGCCTACTTTAGGAAAAAGCCCAGTTCAGGCGATTTGAGGATCAATCAATCAATCAATCATGGACATTTATATAGCGCACTACTTACCCGGAGGGTCTCAAGGCGCTTGGGGGGGGGGTGCTGCTACTGCTCGAACAACCAGGATGTGCGTAGACCTCACCTACTTTAGGAAAGAGCCCAGTTCAGGCGATTTGAGGATGCGCACAGACCTCACCTACTTTAGGAAAGAGCCCAGATCAGGCGATTTGAGGATGCGCGCAGACCTCACCTACTTTAGGAAAGAGCCCAGATCAGGCGATTTGAGGATGCGCACAGACCGCGCCTACTTTAGGAAAGTGCCCAGATTAGGTGATTTGAGGGTGCGCGCAGACCTCACCTACTTGAGGAAAGAGCTCAGTTCCGGCGATTTGAGGATGCACGCAGACCTTGTCTACTTTAGGAAAGAGCCCAGATCAAGGGATTTGAGGATGCGTGCAGACCACGCCTACTTTAGGAAAGAGCCCAGATCAGGCGATTTGAGGATGCGCGCTGACCTCGCCTACTTTAGGAAAGAGCCCAGATCAGGCGATTTGAGGATGCGCGCAGACCGCGCCTACTTTAGGAAAGTGCCCAGATTAGGTGATTTGAGGGTGCGCGCAGACCGCGCCTACTTTTGGAAAGAGACCAGATCAAGGGATTTGAGGATGCGCGCAGACCTCGCCTACTTTAGGAAAGAGCCCAGATCAGGTGATTTGAGGATGCGCGCAGACCTAACCTACTTTAGGAAAGAGCCCAGATCAGGCGATTTGAGGATGCGCGCAGACCTCACCTACTTTATAAAAGAGCCCAGATCAGGCGATTTGAGGATGCATGTCAACCTTGCCTACTTTAGGAAAGTGCCCAGATCAAGGGATTTGAGGATGCGCGCAGACCTCGCCGACTTTAGGAAAGAGCCCAGATCAAGGGATTTGAGGATGCGCATAGACCTAGCCTACTTTAGGAAAGAGCCCAGATCAGGCGATTTGAGGATGCGCGCAGACCTAACCTACTTTAGGAAAGAGCCCAGATCAGGCGATTTGAGGATGCGCGCAGACCTCGCTTACTTTAGGAAAGAGCCCGGATTAGGTGATTTGAGGATGCGCGCAGACCTCACCTACTTCAGGAAAGAGCCCAGATCAAGGGATTTGAGGATGCGCCAGACCTCGCCTACTTTAGGAAAGAGCCCAGATCAAGGGATTTAAGGATGCACGCTAGCAACTGAGGATACGGGATCCATCTTAAATTGTCCGGCTGTACTAGTCGCCGGATATCAACAAGCCAGATTATCCAGTGTATATGTATCTTGACGTGTCGATGCTGACCATGATGTTTCCATGATTATAACTGTGATCCATACATAACTATACACCCTCTGGCAAGATGTGAATGTACTGATAATATGTCATAGTGTAAGTGTCTACAACTCTACAATTAGAGCTCAAAGCTGACCAAAGGGTACAAGATGTGAAAATGTAATGACAAATTAAGTAAGGCTTAAAATCTGAGAAACCAAATTTGTACAGTGACCTGTTCCTTGTCAATCACACCTACAGATTCAATGCATGTACTACATGCTGAAATACATTTCTTAAATTGAGTCAAGCAATCATATGTGTTTATTTGTAGTAGAAACAGTAGCTAAGCAGCTGCAGCTACAATAATAAAGAAAATATAACTTGCTATAAAGAAGGCGGCTGAAGAATATTGACACAAAGAAAAGAGAAGTAACTAGACGAGAGGCACATGACAATGACCATTACCACAGAGTAGGAACATTTATTCTGACAATCTGATAGAGATCTGGCTGTCTCAGACCTACACTGGTCAGGCGTGATGTACACAAGTGCTTCTCAGAGTTTACCGTAATCTTGAAAATTCATCAGTGGTTTTCCTCTGTACCTTGTTTGTTACTAAGTCAAGGAATGTGTCTGGTCCATGCTGTGACGGCATGGTGGGATGAAAGATCTAAACCCCGCTCCAAGGCACTGAGACACTGAAGCGAGGAATGATTGAGGAACGCGGGTTCATGGACCGCACACAGGTCATTGTCACATAGGAGGAGGACACGTTTATACTCAGGTCTTAGGGTATGCTCTATTGAGGCCCAATATTGAGTGAACCCATCCTTCCTGGTGGTGTAGGCGAGAAGAGACACTAACGTTGACTCAGGTGAGGCTGGCCTCCCTGCATCCTCGCCACGCCGACTCTTTACCTCGTCTGGGGTAAGGAGTCAGAGGCCCGTGCGGGTGTGGTTGGAAGATACCCCATAGGGCCCTCTTTTCTCTGTCGACTCTCTTTATCTGGGCTGGGGTAAGGCGTCAGACGCTGGTGCGGATGTGGTTGGAAGATACCCAATAGGGTTATCTTTTCTCTGTCGACTCTCTTTATCTGGTCTGGGGTAAGGAGAAAGACGCCGGTGCGAATGTGGTTGGAAGGTACCCAATATGGCCATCTTTTCTCTGCCGACTCTTTACCTGGTCTGGGGTAAGGAGTCAGACGCCGGTGCGGATGTGGTTGGAAGGTACTCAATAGGGCCATCTTTTCTCTGTCGACTCTTTACGTGGTATGGGGTAAGGAGTCAGAGGCCGGTGCGGGTGTGATTGGAAGATACCCAATAGGGCCATCTTTTCTCTGTCGATTCTTTATCTGGGCTGGGGTATGGAGTCTGAGGCTGGTGCGTATGTGGTTGGAAGATACCACATAGGGCTATCTTTTCTCTGTCGACTCTTTACGTGGTCTGGGGTAAGGAGTCAGACGCGGGTGCGGGTCTGGTTGGAAGATACCCAATAGGGCCATCTTTTCTCTGTCGACTCTTTACCTGGTCTGGAGTAAGGAGTCAGATGCGGGTGCGGGTCTGGTTGGAAGATACCCAATAGGGCCATCTTTTCTCTGTTGACTCTTTACCTTGTCTGGGGTAAGGAGTCAGACGCCGCTGACGATGTGGTTGGAAGATACCCCATAGGGCCATCTTTTCTCTGACGACTCTTTACGTGGTCTGGGGTAAGGAGTCAGACGCCGGTGCAGGTGTGGTTGGAAGATACCCCATAGGGCCATCTTTTCTCTGTTGACTCTTTACCTGGTCTGGGGTAAGGAGTCAGACGCCGCTGACGATGTGGTTGGAAGATACCCCATAGGGCCATCTTTTCTCTGTTGACTCTTTACGTGGTCTGGGGTAAGGAGTCAGACGCCGCTGACGATGTGGTTGGAAGATACCCCATAGGGCCATCTTTTCTCTGTTGACTCTTTACCTGGTCTGGGGTAAGGAGTCAGACGCCGCTGACGATGTGGTTGGAAGATACCCCATAGGGCCATCTTTTCTCTGTTGACTCTTTACCTGGTCTGGGGTAAGGAGTCAGATGCGGGTGCGGGTCTGGTTGGAAGATACCCAATAGGGCCATCTTTTCTCTGTTGACTCTTTACCTGGTCTGGGGTAAGGAGTCAGAGGCCGGTGCGGGTGTGATTGGAAGATACCCAATAGGGCCATCTTTTCTCTGTTGACTCTTTACCTGGTCTGGGGTAAGGAGTCAGACGCCGCTGACGATGTGGTTGGAAGATACCCCATAGGGCCATCTTTTCTCTGTTGACTCTTTACCTGGTCTGGGGTAAGGAGTCAGATGCGGGTGCGGGTCTGGTTGGAAGATACCCAATAGGGCCATCTTTTCTCTGTTGACTCTTTACCTGGTCTGGGGTAAGGAGTCAGAGGCCGGTGCGGGTGTGATTGGAAGATACCCAATAGGGCCATCTTTTATCTGTCGATTCTTTATCTGGGCTGGGGTATGGAGTCTGAGGCTGGTGCGTATGTGGTTGGAAGATACCACATAGGGCTATCTTTTCTCTGTCGACTCTTTACGTGGTCTGGGGTAAGGAGTCAGACGCTGCTGACGATGTGGTTGGAAGATACCCCATAGGGCCATCTTTTCTCTGTTGACTCTTTACCTGGTCTGGGGTAAGGAGTCAGACCCCGCTGACGATGTGGTTGGAAGATACCCCATAGGGCCATCTTTTCTCTGTTGACTCTTTACCTGGCCTGGGGTAAGGAGTCAGACGCCGCTGACGATGTGGTTGGAAGATACCCCATAGGGCCATCTTTTCTCTGTTGACTCTTTACCTGGTCTGGGGTAAGGAGTCAGACGCCGCTGACGATGTGGTTGGAAGATACCCCATAGGGCCATCTTTTCTCTGTCGACTCTTTACGTGGTCTGGGGTAAGGAGTCAGACGCCGGTGCGGGTGTGGTTGGAAGATACCCCATAGGACCATCTTTTCTCTGTCGACTCTTTACCTGGCTGGGGTACGGACTCAGAGGTCGGTGCGGGTGTGGTTGGAAGATACCCCATAGGGCCATCTTTTCTCTGTTGACTCTTTACCTGGTCTTAGGTAAGGAGTCAGACGCCGCTGACGATGTGGTTGGAAGGTACCCAATAGAACCATCTTTTCTCTGTCGACTCTTTACCTGGCTGGGGTAAGGAGTCAGACGCCGGTGCAGGTGTGGTTGGAAGGTACCCAATAGGACCATCTTTTCTCTGTCGACTCTTTACCTGGTCTTAGGTAAGGAGTCAGACGCCGCTGACGATGTGGTTGGAAGATACCCCATAGGGCTATCTTTTCTCTGTCAACTGTTTACGTGGTCTGGGGTAAGGAGTCAGAGGCCGGTGCGGGTGTGGTTGGAAGATACCCCATAGGGCCCTCTTTTCTCTGTCGACTCTCTTTATCTGGGCTGGGGTAAGGCGTCAGACGCTGGTGCGGATGTGGTTGGAAGATACCCAATAGGGCTATCTTTTCTCTGTCGACTCTCTTTATCTGGTCTGGGGTAAGGAGAAAGACGCCGGTGCGAATGTGGTTGGAAGGTACTCAATAGGGCCATCTTTTCTCTGTCGACTCTTTACGTGGTATGGGGTAAGGAGTCAGAGGCCGGTGCGGGTGTGATTGGAAGATACCCAATAGGGCCATCTTTTCTCTGTCGATTCTTTATCTGGGCTGGGGTATGGAGTCTGAGGCTGGTGCGTATGTGGTTGGAAGATACCACATAGGGCTATCTTTTCTCTGTCGACTCTTTACGTGGTCTGGGGTAAGGAGTCAGACGCGGGTGTGGGTCTGGTTGGAAGATACCCAATAGGGCCATCTTTTCTCTGTCGACTCTTTACCTGGTCTGGAGTAAGGAGTCAGATGCGGGTGCGGGTCTGGTTGGAAGATACCCAATAGGGCCATCTTTTCTCTGTTGACTCTTTACCTTGTCTGGGGTAAGGAGTCAGACGCCGCTGACGATGTGGTTGGAAGATACCCCATAGGGCCATCTTTTCTCTGACGACTCTTTACGTGGTCTGGGGTAAGGAGTCAGACGCCGGTGCAGGTGTGGTTGGAAGATACCCCATAGGGCCATCTTTTCTCTGTTGACTCTTTACCTGGTCTGGGGTAAGGAGTCAGACGCCGCTGACGATGTGGTTGGAAGATACCCCATAGGGCCATCTTTTCTCTGTTGACTCTTTACGTGGTCTGGGGTAAGGAGTCAGACGCCGCTGACGATGTGGTTGGAAGATACCCCATAGGGCCATCTTTTCTCTGTTGACTCTTTACCTGGTCTGGGGTAAGGAGTCAGACGCCGCTGACGATGTGGTTGGAAGATACCCCATAGGGCCATCTTTTCTCTGTTGACTCTTTACCTGGTCTGGGGTAAGGAGTCAGATGCGGGTGCGGGTCTGGTTGGAAGATACCCAATAGGGCCATCTTTTCTCTGTTGACTCTTTACCTGGTCTGGGGTAAGGAGTCAGAGGCCGGTGCGGGTGTGATTGGAAGATACCCAATAGGGCCATCTTTTCTCTGTTGACTCTTTACCTGGTCTGGGGTAAGGAGTCAGACGCCGCTGACGATGTGGTTGGAAGATACCCCATAGGGCCATCTTTTCTCTGTTGACTCTTTACCTGGTCTGGGGTAAGGAGTCAGATGCGGGTGCGGGTCTGGTTGGAAGATACCCAATAGGGCCATCTTTTCTCTGTTGACTCTTTACCTGGTCTGGGGTAAGGAGTCAGAGGCCGGTGCGGGTGTGGTTGGAAGATACCCAATAGGGCCATCTTTTCTCTGTTGACTCTTTACCTGGTCTGGGGTAAGGAGTCAGAGGCCGGTGCGGGTGTGATTGGAAGATACCCAATAGGGCCATCTTTTATCTGTCGATTCTTTATCTGGGCTGGGGTATGGAGTCTGAGGCTGGTGCGTATGTGGTTGGAAGATACCACATAGGGCTATCTTTTCTCTGTCGACTCTTTACGTGGTCTGGGGTAAGGAGTCAGACGCTGCTGACGATGTGGTTGGAAGATACCCCATAGGGCCATCTTTTCTCTGTTGACTCTTTACCTGGTCTGGGGTAAGGAGTCAGACGCCGCTGACGATGTGGTTGGAAGATACCCCATAGGGCCATCTTTTCTCTGTTGACTCTTTACCTGGTCTGGGGTAAGGAGTCAGACGCCGCTGACGATGTGGTTGGAAGATACCCCATAGGGCCATCTTTTCTCTGTTGACTCTTTACCTGGTCTGGGGTAAGGAGTCAGACGCCGCTGACGATGTGGTTGGAAGATACCCCATAGGGCCATCTTTTCTCTGTCGACTCTTTACGTGGTCTGGGGTAAGGAGTCAGACGCCGGTGCGGGTGTGGTTGGAAGATACCCCATAGGACCATCTTTTCTCTGTCGACTCTTTACCTGGCTGGGGTACGGACTCAGAGGTCGGTGCGGGTGTGGTTGGAAGATACCCCATAGGGCCATCTTTTCTCTGTTGACTCTTTACCTGGTCTTAGGTAAGGAGTCAGACGCCGCTGACGATGTGGTTGGAAGGTACCCAATAGGACCATCTTTTCTCTGTCGACTCTTTACCTGGCTGGGGTAAGGAGTCAGACGCCGGTGCGGGTGTGGTTGGAAGGTACCCAATAGGACCATCTTTTCTCTGTCGACTCTTTACCTGGTCTTAGGTAAGGAGTCAGACGCCGCTGACGATGTGGTTGGAAGATACCCCATAGGGCTATCTTTTCTCTGTCAACTGTTTACGTGGTCTGGGGTAAGGAGTCAGACGCCGGTGCGGGTGTGGTTGGAAGGTACCCCATAGGACCATCTTTTCTCTGTCGACTCTTTACCTGGCTGGGGTACGGACTCAGAGGTCGGTGCGGGTGTGGTTGGAAGATACCCCATAGGGCCATCTTTTCTCTGTTGACTCTTTACCTGGTCTTAGGTAAGGAGTCAGACGCCGCTGACGATGTGGTTGGAAGGTACCCAATAGGACCATCTTTTCTCTGTCGACTCTTTACCTGGCTGGGGTAAGGAGTCAGACGCCGGTGCGGGTGTGGTTGGAAGGTACCCAATAGGACCATCTTTTCTCTGTCGACTCTTTACCTGGTCTTAGGTAAGGAGTCAGACGCCGCTGACGATGTGGTTGGAAGATACCCCATAGGGCTATCTTTTCTCTGTCAACTGTTTACGTGGTCTGGGGTAAGGAGTCAGACGCCGGTGCGGGTGTGGTTGGAAGGTACCCCATAGGACCATCTTTTCTCTGTCGACTCTTTACCTGGCTGGGGTACGGACTCAGAGGCCGGTGCGGGTGTGGTTGGAAGATACCCCATAGGGCCATCTTTTCTCTGTTGACTCTTTACCTGGTCTTAGGTAAGGAGTCAGACGCCGCTGACGATGTGGTTGGAAGGTACCCAATAGGACCATCTTTTCTCTGTCGACTCTTTACCTGGCTGGGGTAAGGAGTCAGACGCCGGTGCAGGTGTGGTTGGAAGGTACCCAATAGGACCATCTTTTCTCTGTCGACTCTTTACCTGGTCTTAGGTAAGGAGTCAGACGCCGCTGACGATGTGGTTGGAAGATACCCCATAGGGCTATCTTTTCTCTGTCAACTGTTTACGTGGTCTGGGGTAAGGAGTCAGACGCCGGTGCGGGTGTGGTTGGAAGGTACCCAATAGGTGTCCCGGACCCTTTGCTGCAAGGCGCCCTGCTATGGATTCAGCACAACAATCACCTGCCAGGGAAATGTACTGTGAATTCATCATACATCGATAATGTTGAGATCATGGCGGTTGTGGTAGCGTTCTAGTTGTTCCTGCACAGGAACAGGAATCAGCTAGGCAGGAAGCGGAAGGCGGCCATGCTTGTTTGCTGGCGCCGACCGCAAAGACGCAGCTCAGCCCCGGCGCTCCGATTAAAGATTCAAATTTAACTCAATACACGTGTGTGACTCACCTCATTACAATGGCGACGAGTCGGGACAAGTGAAGACCCGGACACACGCGCGACGTATGCGCGAACACCCGCATTACGCGTGAGAAGCAGCAAAATCCCCGGAGCGAGCCGAGACAAGCAGCGTTTTGGCGCGAAGGAGACACACAGCGCCCTCCAGCCAAATACAGCACTAGTAAGCCTGCAGAGCCCCATAAACCACCCTGCCCAGCAAGAATCAAGCCCACTCAGCGCTGAGGGCACACAGGGGCAGAGGAGGAAAATCCTGTGGGAAATAAAGGCACAAAGCTAGGTGCAATCCAGAGAGGCCTCAAGCAGGGTCCGGGCACCAGGCGGTGAAGCGCAAACTGGCGGAGACAGCAGGCCCATCGAGTCCAGGGGCAGGAGGAGCACCGCAGGCGGCAGCTGACCTCGCAAAGAGCACGCAGGAAGAAGACAGCGAAGGAGAGCACAAGGAAGACGGCGGAGAGGAACAGGACGCTCCAGGCAGTCCGACCAGACGAGCAACTTCCACAGCCACAGTAAGGAGGAAAACACCAGCAATGGCGAACCAAAGCACGTCTCTCACCCAGCTGGTACCTTTCCTGACGAAGAGCGGAGAGCCAGAAAGGAAATGGGAAGACTGGAAGAGGTACTTCCTTAATTACTTGGAGGCACTAGAAGAGGAGGGTGACACCCCATTCACAAGCAAAAGAAAGAAGAAAATTTTGCTCCACAACTTAGGCCCAGAAGGGCTAAGGATATATGACACCATCGTAAAAGGTGAGAGGAACGCAGGGGACCCTGAGGTGTTTGCTCATGCCATTGAGGACTTGGACGCACATTATAGACCCGTGGTGTGTGTCGCCATTGACAGGTTTAACTTCTTTCAGAGGAAGCAGAAAAACGGCGAGTCAGTAGATGAGTACGTGGTTGCGTTGAAGAAGTTGGCCCTCACTTGCAAGTTTGGGGGTTTACACGATGAACTCATCAGGGACCAAATCATTATGCATACCTCCAGCTCTCACATTCAGGAGAAGTTGTGGGTTAACGGCGACGCTCCCCTCAAGGAGATCTGGGCGATGGTCAAGAAGGCCGAGCTGTCGAAGAGGTGTGTTCAAGCAGCGAAAAGGGATGCCCAGGAGTCGCAAACGGTTTGCAGAGTAATGACACCAAATAGGAATGACCGATGGAAACAGAATGAGTCACGGAGGAACCAAGGTGGAGGCAGAGCAGACTTCGCGGCCAGACAACAGGTGGACAGTAAGTCACACAAAGCAGGGAAAACACAATGCTACCGGTGTGGCAGCGGCAGTCATCTGGGGAACGACAAGGCGTGCCCCGCCTTCAGAGCTAAATGCTCCTACTGCAACATCTTTGGACACTATGAGAAGGTATGTCGCAGGAAGCCCAAAAACGCCATCGTAAGGTTGGTGGACCAGGAGCAACGAGACGACTCCAGCGACCAGGAGGACACGGTTGAAGAGGAGGAATTCCTGTACATTGACGTACAAATATTAGAGATGGATAGCTCCAGTTCGGACAGACCCAGGTTAGATATGCACATAGGTGGAGTACCTTTGGAGATGATTGCGGACAGTGGAGCGCCCATATCCATCGTTCAGAAGAAGGTGTGGGAAAACAACTTCGCGAACAGAATCAAAGATTCTCTGCTACCCATGGATGTGAGGCCGGTGACGTACACAGGACAGAAGATTCCTATGTTAGGGTACTGCCCGCTCATGTTTGAATTCAGAGGAAGGCACGCTCAGTGCAAACTGTATGTCGCGGAAAAAGGCCCGTCCGTACTGAGTTGGAAGGACCAGGGCGCATTAGGAATCCAGCTCAACCCAGGAGGCATCGAAAAAATTCTTCTCATGGACATGGCTGTCAAGGAGGATGTACAGCTGTGGCGGACTACGTATCCGAGAGTCTTCAACGGACAAATTGGTGAATTGAGCAAATATACTCACCTGATTAAGCTTAAAGGAGGTGCGGTGCCGGTGGTGCACAAAGTGAGGAACATCCCGTTCCGCAGCAGAGAGGCGGTGCAAATGGAACTGGAAAGACTTGAAAAGGAGGGAGTCATCAGGGCGATAGAGAGCGCGGAGTGGCTGTCCCCCTTAGTTGTGGCCCAGAAGCCCAACGGTAAGGTCCGTCTCTGCGTGGACCTGAGGGAATTGAATAAAAACATTATCATAGATAAATTTCCCCTGCCACGCATCAGTGAAATGTTGGCTAAAACCAAAGATGTCCAATGGTTTTCCACGGTGGACCTGTCATCGGCCTACCATCAAGTTAAACTTCACCCTTCATGCACCCACCTCACGTCGTTCATCACGCCGTTCGGGTGCTATGAGTTCGTGAGGATGCCGTTCGGCCTTGCTTCAGCCGCGGCTGTGTTCCAGAAGATCATGCACAAACTCTTGAAGGATCTGAAGGACGTACTCTTCTTCCAGGATGACATCTTGGTGATGGGGAAGTCAAGGCAAGATCACAATGTGAAGCTTCACAAGGTGCTACAAAGACTGCAGGACAATGGGCTAACCGCTGAATGGACCAAATGCAACTTAGGAGTCCAGTCGGTTACATACCTCGGACATGAAGTGAGTGGGCAGGGCATAACGCCTAAGAAGTCGAACATGAGGGCCATCATGGAGGCGCCCACTCCAGAAAGGAAGGAGGATGTTCGGTCATTCCTAGGAATGGCTGAATATTACAGCAAATTCATTCCCCACTTCGCAACGAAGACACACTTCATTAGACAACTACTCAGGGAAAGAAATACATTCCAATGGGGAAAGGAGGAACAGACGGAATTTGACGCACTCAAGCAAGAAATGAGCACGGCTATCCCCCTCAAAGGTTTCGATCCAAGTGCCGAGTCCATCCTCACCACGGACGCCAGTGACCGCGGCCTAGGGGCGGTCCTGATGCAGAGAGAGGAGTCCGGAGAGATATCTACTGTCAGTTTTGCTTCCCGCTCGTTGGCTCCCAATGAAGAGAAGTTCAGCGTGGTGGAAAAGGAGATGCTAGCGGTGGTCTGGGCGGTAGAGAAATTCAGGCAGTATCTGTGAGGAGCCAAATTCCTAGTCAAAACGGATCACAAGCCTTTGGTCCGTGTCCTGACGTCGAGCGGGCATGATCATGCCACGCCCCGCATTGCCAAGATGACCCTTCGGCTTTTGGACTTTGTCTATGAAGTGGAGCACATTCCGGGGCCTCAGAACAAAGTGGCTGACTTTCTTAGCAGAGCGGCGGCCATGGAGGGGGCAAAGGACGAAGAAAGGCACGAGTGGGAAGGCTATGTGGTAGCCACCATCCGGGACACTGAGGAAGTGATAAGTGCCCAAGACTGGGAGTGTGCCTATAAGGAAGACTCAGATTTGGATGCCGTGAAGGGATACGTCATCCATGGCTGGCCTGAAAAAAGACATCTGAAGGAGGAGCTGAAAAGGTACTGGGAAGTCAGGGATGAACTGTCAATAGCGGACAACCCAGTGTTCTTACTACGTGGAGACAAGGTAGTTCCACCCCAAAGCATCTTGGAAAGGCTGATGTCTTTACTCCATGAAGGGCACCAAGGGATCACGAAAACGAAAGCGTTGGCCAGGCAAGCTTACTGGTGGCCGGCCATTGATGCGCAGGTCGAACGGCACGTGCGCACCTGTGAATCATGTGCAAAGTCGGACAAATCACAGAGTATGCTAAGGCCGCCATTAGGGAGATTCCCAGTTCCGGATGGCCCATGGGAAATGTTGTCAGTGGACATAATGGGGCCAGTCCTGAACAAAGAAGGCATTGCAAAGTATGTGGTGGTGGCAATTGACAAGTATTCAAAATGGCCAGAGTTACAAGTATTGGAACAAGTGGACACGGAAGCGGTTATACGTTTCTTGCGCACTACATTCGTCAGTGAAGGCATCCCAAGGATCATCATCTGCGACAATGGTCCCCAATTCACATCTGAGAAGTGGGTCGCATTTACCAACAGGAACGGCATTGAGGTGAAGCATACCCCGATCTACCACCCGGCTGGCAATGGACAGGTGGAACGCTTCAACCGTGTGATAATGGGCACCATACAAGCAGCCATTGAGGACGGTCTGGACTGGGAAAAAGAGCTAGAAAAGATGATTTGGGCATACCGCATCACACCAGGGAGCACCGGATACAGTCCCTTTAAGATCTTGAGAGGTAGAGAGGCATTCACCAAGGACAACGTGGCATGGAGGAAGTTGGTTGTACAGAGCAGGTGGTCACCGGCGGTGGTCAGGAAGAATCTGGAGAGGGCACAAGATGTTTACACTGCTCATTACAACAAAAGACGGAACACTCGCAGTACGGAATTGGACAAGGGAGATTGGGTGAGGGTGAAGCTCGCCATCAGGAAAAGAAAGGGGGAAAGCAAGTTTTCCCCACCCCTCAAGGTAGTGGAGCCCTATGCCCGGTCTGCCCTGCTGAGTGATGGAAAGGTGTGGTCGATGGACAGAATGGCAAGATGCAGCAAGATAGTGAAATGGGAAGAGGAAGTAGAAGAAAGAGAGGAGCAAGTTGTCGAGGAAGGAGAAAGTGAAGAAAGAGAAAGGCAAGAAGAAAGCGTTGGAGGAAGTGGAGAGAGACAAGGAGAGAACGTCGAGGACGCAGAAAAGCGAATAGAAGGTGAAGAAAGAGAAAGGAAGGAATCAACAGAAGGAAGAAAGGGAAGTGCAGGAGGTAGTGAAAGGAGAATGAAGATCAGAGAAGTGGAAAGCACGAAAGAGCGCATGGAAGACAAGACTACAGAAGGGGTGAGAAGCAACGAGGGAATGGAGACTCGAGTAGGAAGAAAGATCAAGGTACCGGAGAGATTCAGAGACTTTGTGATGGACTAGAAGTAAGACTTTTTGTAAATATTGTTGGGTGCATAAAGGGGGGAGATATGTGGTAGCGTTCTAGTTGTTCCTGCACAGGAACAGGAAGCAGCTAGGCAGGAAGCGGAAGGCGGCCATGCTTGTTTGCTGGCGCCGACCGCAAAGACGCAGCTCAGCCCCGGCGCTCCGATTAAAGATTCAAATTTAACTCAATACACGTGTGTGACTCACCTCATTACAGCGGTCTTGTGAGATGCTTTAAGTACAACATGCCTGGGGAGTGATTCCAGAATACCCTCGCACGATGAAATGATAAAATACAACATCTACAAAAAGAACAGCACGAGGCAGTTAAGGAGGTGTTATTAAATGCAATCTGAACTAATCACTCTTCAAGGGATTTGGAAGCGAATAATTATCTTTATTGCACGCACTTAAAAATCAAGGTAAAAGCCGTGCAATCACTGAACGGGTGTGCAGGCACGGAGGGGGCGTGCAGGCACGGAGGGGGCGTGCAGGCAAGGAGCTCCCGTGCAGGCACGGAGGGGGCGTGCAGGCACGGAGGGGGCGTGCAGGCACGGAGGGGACGTGCAGGCAAGGAGCTCCCGTGCAGGCACGGAGGGGGCGTGCAGGCACGGAGGGGACGTGCAGGCAAGGAGCTCCCGTGCAGGCACGGAGGGGGCGTGGACGAGCGGAGCGGGCGTGCTCGCCCTCCGGACTTTTCCAGTGCTATTTATTTATTTAACAGTTTCCTACGGGGGGCAGCGCTGGGCAGTGCCATTAGTGCGCTGTTGAATCAGGACAACGGTATGAAATAAATTTAACATTCAAAGTAAACGGCGACTAAAGAATATCAGGAAGACAGGCCTAGACGTGGTATGCTGTATGGCTAAAAATACTTAAAATAATAATTGAAAAACACAAATGCCCTGATCCGACAAGCCCTAATAGGGTTTCATTTTCTTAAAAAAAAAATAATTAAAAAAAATGGGGCGTGGTCTGGGAAACGAGACTATACAGAGGTATGGCGGATAGAAGGTCGGGGGGGGGGTGGCGGAGAGGCACAAGGACAATGAGGGTGGGCGGTGTCAGCTGGGGAGGCAGGTGGACAATGGAGGGCGGGCGGGGACGGCTGGGGAGGACAAAGGAGATATGGCTCGGGAGGCCGGTGGACAACAAAGGGCGGGTATGAATGGCTGGAGAGGCCGGCGGACAATGGAGTGAGGGCGGGAGCCGCTGAGGGTCTGGTGAACAATGGAGTGAGGATGGGAGCTGCTGAGGGGTTGGTGGACAATGGAGTGAGGGTGAGAGCCGCTGAGGGGCCGGTGGACAATGGAGTGAGGGCGGGAGCCGCTGAGGGTCTGGAGGACAATGGAGTGAGGGCGGGAGCCGCTGAGGGTCTGGTGGACAATGGAGTGAGGGCGGGAGCCGCTGAGGGTCTGGTGGACAATGGAGTGAGGGCGGGAGCCGCTGAGGGTCTGTTGGACAATGGAGTGAGGGCGGGAGCCGCTGAGGGTCTGGTGGACAATGGAGTGAGGGCGGGAGCCGCTGAGGGGTTGGTGAACAATGGAGTGAGGACGGGAGCCGCTGAGGGGTTGGTGGACAATGGAGTGAGGGCGGGAGCCGCTGAGGGTCTGGTGGACAATGGAGTGAGGGCGGGAGCCGCTGAGGGACTGGTGGACAATGGAGTGAGGGCGGGAGCCGCTGAGGGTCTGGTGGACAATGGAGTGAGGGCGGGAATGGCTGGGGAGTCAGGTGGACAACAAAGGGATGGCGGGAATGGATGGGTAGGCCGGTGGATAACAAAGGGTGGGCGGGAATGGATGGGGAGGCTGGTGGACAATGTAGGGTGGGAAGGAATTAACCCTGGGTGCAGTTCGCACTACGCATGCTACGCGTAGCTACGCGAACTGCGTAGTGCGGTAGGGAAAATGTTGCTCGCACTGATTGCACAGTGCCGATGCTTGTCTGCACTGTGCAATCATTGCAAACGGCATCTTGCACAGTGCAAGCGGTCATTTTCTGCCGCTCGAGTAGATTTATACTCGAGCGGCAGCTTTCTCAACGAGGACTGGTAGTTTCTCATCGTGAGCGATCGCGAGCATACTTGACCACTCGTGGACAATTGAGGGTGGGTGGGAGCTGTTGGGGGCCAGTGGACAATGGAGGGTGGGCGGGGGTGCCTGGGGAGGCCAGTGGACAATTGAGGGTGGGCGGGAGCTGCAGGGGGCCTGGGACAAGGATGGGTGGGCAGGAGCTGCTGTGGCCTGGTGGACAATGGAGGGTGGGCGGGAGCTGCTGGGGGCCGGTGGACAATGGAGGGTGGGCGGGAGCTGCTGGGGACCGGTGGACAATAGAGGGTGGGCAGGGATGGCTGGGGGTCGGTGGACAATGGAGGGTGGGAGGGAGGAGCTAGAACACTAAGCGGGAAGGAGGGGATGGGCGAGCAATCTGACAACAGGAGGGTGAGCGCGAGCGGATGGTGAAGAACATGGACAAGGGGTATTTTAACAAAATATTAGAAACACAAGTACTGCGGGACAGAATATGGCATCAAATATATCGAGGGCCGGAATATCGTGTAGGGCATTTTGTATGGGTAAGTAAAGTTTTACTACATGTAACTCCACATTTATGCACCTTGACGATCTATATATATATATATGTATATCGTCAAGGTATATAAATATATATATATATATATATATATATATATATCATCAAGGTACGTAGATCTGGAGTTAAGAATAGTATATTTATACTTACCTATTTGCACTTACCTTCTTGATATTCTTGTCCTCGATATTTTTGACACAATATAATGTCCACATAGTATTTGTGTTTCCGATATTCTGTCAGTGATCTGGACAAGGGAGGGTGCACAGGAGGGAATGGGGAACACAACTGACAACAGAGGGCGGGCGAGCGGTAGAGGGTGAGGAAGCAAGGTGACAATTGAGGGTGGGAGGAAGGGGTGGACTACAAGAACGTCAAGGGAAGGTGGGCATGGAGGAACAAGGGAGGAAGCAAGAATGTGAAAGAAGAGGCATGCAGTTCCTAAACAAGAATGGCAAGTGAGGAATAGCTAGGAAAAGGAAAGTGGAGAGGGGAGCAAGACAAGAAGGAGACAGCTGGAAACTCGCACTCTCTCTAAGAGTGATTAAACCAAAAGAAAAAAGTAGTGCCTGAAAAAGGAGCATTAGAAAGACACAACGAATGTGTCCATGCTCCAGGGGAGGGGCACACACAAGAAGAGGAAGGAAACCTTATGGATGCTGACGAATATGGAGCAAGTAAATTAGAGTGACAATGAAGCCAACCAATGGTAAATAATGGGTGTGCTCTAAGCCCACTTAAAGTCAACAATACATCTCTCGATACAGGCATTGTCTTAGGTGAGACCCAAAAAATGTCAGGACAGGAACCAAAGTGATATGTAGATAGCAGGTTTAATGTCTTGGCTGCTGAGGTGCTACTGTAGACATTACATTTCATTAAAAAGATAGAGGGAACATCCGTCATCTGGAAAATGATGGATAGAGCAGAGGGCCACAAATTTATGATCTACATTAGTTGGCCTTTGATCCAATCATGAGACAAAGATCTTGCTGATGTCAGTATGGGACCGCCCGTTCGTTGTGGTTAACCATGTAGAACTGGGCCGTATTAGCATATGACTAATATAACCCAGGTTCTTGAATAAGCATGTGTAGCCGTCACCTACAGAATTTGAAAATGATCAGGGATGTGGGAGATCCGGCAGGGTAAGACAGGTGATGATGGAGTTGTACATAATAAGGAAAGAAATATGGGTTTCACTGTTGTATATACACTCCAGGGAGAAGCCGTGCGCTTTATAAGTACCTAGTAACATAGTAACACAAACTCTACTCAATAAGCTGGCCTGTTTTTTAAATCAGGCGAAGATACCTCTCTGTATCTCCTGTTTCTCTAAGGCAGCACCTACAGCTGGTCTTTCATGCATCCATAAGAGTATTGGCACCTGTAATCTCAAACAGACTAGGAAATAAAACTTCATGGTCCAAGTCTCAGAGGCAGTTCTAAGTTCACAACAAGAAGTATAGGGAGTTTTCAACAATCAACCACCGGTGTGTGGCTATCACTGCAACAAGTGTGGTTTCCTTCCTTTGGGATGGACACACACCCCCAGTGGGCAGTGTGTAGCAAAGTGTACAGTGCCCAGTTGGGTCTAAAGTTGACTCATCACAAATGTTCTAGCACTATGGACATCATGTGGAGACCAACATCGTTTTGTTGTTACTGTTAATGTGCAGACTGGTGAGGGGCAATGGCGCAGACCAGACTCGGGGCAGTTTTTAGCCTTGGCCAAATGCCCCAGCAGGCGGCAGTAAGACTATCGCCTCTGGAGCAGCCAGGGAGGGGCAACCAGGGCTTCTCCGACAAAGGTTGGTAGAGAGAACACAAACGCAACAACAGCCTGGAAGCAGGGGGTTAAAGAGGCGGGTAAAATGAGGAATACCAGCATTAAAACATGGAACCATCTGGCTCAGCTTCTCTTTGTAGTGGTGTTCTTCAAATGACCCTGGAGTGGAGCTGTAAGTGGAACACTCAGCCAGGAGGTATGCAGAGGAGCCTCGTCCACATACAGCATGTCTCTATCTAGACTGTTGGCCTCTAGGGCTGCCTGGTATGCAGATGTAGACTCCGATGCCACATTGCACCCGCCATGGTGATCGCAGAGTGTGCCAGGAGCCAGACGAGTGGTATTATGTCATTCTTTTGTGACAACCGTTGGAAAACAGTTCGCTCAGTAAGGGCTACACTCTTGTGCAACCATCCCAAACTTTAGCCCAACATGTTGCCAGCTTTGGTGCAGACAGCTGTCTGTCTTGTGCCATCCTTGCATTCCCTTCCCCTCTACCATGTGCTGCCCTCAGCCTGACCATAGAGGAGACACCAGGAGGGCAAGAACTCCCAGCATGCGGACCATAGAGAGAGGCATGGTGAGGACAGTAGAGGAGACATCAGGAGGGCAAGAACTCCTAGCATGCAGACCATAGAGAGAGGCATGGTGAGGACCATAGAGGAGACATCAGGAGGGCAAGAACTCCCTGCATGCAGACCATAGAGAGAGGCAAGGCGAGGACCATAGAGGAGACACCAGGAGGGCAAGAACTCCCTAGAGAGGCATGGTGAGGACCATAGAGGAGACACCAGGAGGGCAAGAACTCCCAGCACGCAGACCATAGAGAGAGGCAAGGTGAGGACCATAGAGAGACACCAGGAGGGCAAGAACTCCCAGCATGCGGACCATAGAGAGAGGCATGGTGAGGACCATAGAGGAGACACCAGGAGGGCAAGAACTCCCTAGAGAGGCATGGTGAGGACCATAGAGGAGACACCAGGAGGGCAAGAACTCCCTAGAGAGGCATGGTGAGGACCATAGAGGAGACACCAGGAGGGCTAGAACTCCCAGCATGCAGACCATAGAGAGAGGCAAGGTGAGGACCATAGAGGAGACACCAGGAGGGCAAGAACTCCCTAGAGAGTAATGGTGAGGACCACACTGGAGACACCAGGAGGGCAAGAACTCCC
Source organism: Lissotriton helveticus (assembly GCF_964261635.1). Taxonomy (NCBI): domain Eukaryota; kingdom Metazoa; phylum Chordata; class Amphibia; order Caudata; family Salamandridae; genus Lissotriton; species Lissotriton helveticus. The sequence continues at coordinate 28,855,821 of NC_136073.1, read as the reverse complement.
AGCATGCTGACCATAGAGAGAGGCATGGTGAGGACCATAGAGGAGACACCAGGAGGGCAAGAACTCCCAGCATGTGGACCATAGAGAGAGGCATGGTGAGTACCATAGAGGAGACACCAGGAGGGCAAGAATTCCCTAGAGAGGCATGGTGAGGACCACAGAGGAGACACCAGGAGGGCAAGAATTCCCTAGAGAGGCATGGTGAGGACCATAGAGGAGACACCAGGAGGGCAAGAACTCCCAGCATGTGGACCATAGAGGGAGGCATGGTGAGTACCATAGAGGAGACACCAGGAGGGCAAGAATTCCCTAGAGAGGCATGGTGAGGACCACAGAGGAGACACCAGGAGGGCAAGAATTCCCTAGAGAGGCATGGTGAGGACCACAGAGGAGACACCAGGAGGGCAAGAACTCCCAGCATGCTGACCATAGAGAGAGGCAAGACGAGGACCATAGAGGAGACACCAGGAGGGCAAGAACTCCCTAGAAAGGCATGGTGAGTACCATAGAGGAGACACCAGGAGGGCAAGAACTCCCAGCATGTGGACCATAGAGGGAGGCATGGTGAGGACCACAGAGGAGACACCAGGAGGGCTAGAACTCCCTAGAAAGGCATGGTGAGGACCATAGAGGAGACACCAGGAGGGCAAGAACTCCCAGCATGTGGACCATAGAGGGAGGCATGGTGAGTACGATAGAGGAGACACCAGGAGGGCAAGAACTCCCAGCATGTGGACCATAGAGGGAGGCATGGTGAGGACCACAGAGGGGACACCAGGAGGGCAAGAATTCCCTAGAGAGGCATGGTGAGGACCACAGAGGAGACACCAGGAGGGCAAGAATTCCCTAGAGAGGCATGGTGAGGACCACAAAGGAGACACCAGGAGGGCAAGAACTCCCAGCATGCTGACCATAGAGAGAGGCAAGACGAGGACCATAGAGGAGACACCAGGAGGGCAAGAACTCCCTAGAAAGGCATGGTGAGTACCATAGAGGAGACACCAGGAGGGCAAGAACTCCCAGCATGTGGACCATAGAGGGAGGCATGGTGAGGACCACAGAGGAGACACCAGGAGGGCTAGAACTCCCTAGAAAGGCATGGTGAGGACCATAGAGGAGACACCAGGAGGGCAAGAACTCCCAGCATGTGGACCATAGAGGGAGGCATGGTGAGTACGATAGAGGAGACACCAGGAGGGCAAGAACTCCCAGCATGTGGACCATAGAGGGAGGCATGGTGAGGACCATAGAGGAGACACCAGGAGGGCAAGAACTCCCAGCATGTGGACCATAGAGGGAGGCATGGTGAGTACCATAGAGGAGACACCAGGAGGGCAAGAATTCCCTAGAGAGGCATGGTGAGGACCACAGAGGAGACACCAGGAGGGCAAGAATTCCCTAGAGAGGCATGGTGAGGACCACAGAGGAGACACCAGGAGGGCAAGAACTCCCAGCATGCTGACCATAGAGAGAGGCAAGGCGAGGACCATAGAGGAGACACCAGGAGGGCAAGAACTCCCTAGAGAGGCATGGTGAGGACCACAGAGGAGACACCAGGAGGGCAAGAACTCCCTAGAGAGGCATGGTGAGGACCATAGAGGAGACACCATGAGGGCTAGAACTCCCTAGAAAGGCATGGTGAGGACCATAGAGGAGACACCAGGAGGGCAAGAACTCCCAGCATGTGGACCATAGAGAGAGGCATGGTGAGTACCATAGAGGAGACACCAGGAGGGCAAGAATTCCCTAGAGAGGCATGGTGAGGACCACAGAGGAGACACCATGAGGGCTAGAACTCCCTGGAGAGACATGGTGAGGACCATAGAGGAGACACCAGGAGGGCTAGAACTCCCTAGAAAGGCATGGTGAGGACCATAGAGGAGACACCAGGAGGGCTAGAACTCCCTAGAGAGGCATGGTGAGGACCATAGAGGAGACACCAGGAGGGCTAGAACTCCCAGCATGCAGACCATAGAGTGAGTAATGGCGATGTAAAGGCGCCAGAGGGCAAGGATTCCTGACAAATCCTGTTGAGAATGTGGTCTGAGATGTGCTTGTTTGGAGGACAAACCATAGGGTGCTTTGTTGGAGATGGCAGGCGTCCTTCCAGAAGTGAACTGCGCACTTTAGTGGTGAACACTGGTGTAAAAATATCAGGTGATATGCACCTGAAGGCTCAAGGGCGACGAAGCGGGTCTCAATCTCCTAGGATGGCTTGAATGGCAAGTAGGCCAAGAAGGGGGGACATGGTAAGCACAGTCGGCTGAAGTCAATAAAGAGACAGCTGAGGGGTTACCACTAGACACAGCGCCCCCCCCTCTTCAAGGGTGTGCTAAGAGTCCCCGTCACCCAGATCTTGAGATGCCACAGAACTAGAGAGGACCCAAGAGGACAGAACTGAAAATACAGAAAAGATACTTTGTTTTATAATAAGCTTGATAGAATATTTTTGTAATTACAAAAAAAAAAAAAAAAACCCTTTTATTTCGCTATTGGATAAATATTATTTTTCGAGCCCACTCTAGACGCTTGCACTGAAAAAGTGCTTTACGAAAAGTGTGTGAACTTGTAATGGTTATTTGCCATCTTTGCAAAGCTCTATGGAACTCTTTGCAGTGTTGCATAGTTCATTAGTTATTGCCCCCTTGGGTCTCCATGTGCAAATCCTAACTTTTGGGACACTTTATGTTGCCTACATTATTGGCCACCACTAGTCTTCTGGAACATATACTTTGCAGAGAAGAGTGAGTTTCCTTCTCCCCAGAGACATTGTGCAGAGAAAAGCTACATAAAAGTCCACTTGTAGAGAATAATTCAGCATACACTTTCTAGAAAGGAATTAGGGTACACACATGAAAGCAGAGGGAATCCTACCTGGGGGTCGGGTCTGGCTTGGCCGGGTTCTACTAGCGTGAAAAGTATCTCACGATGGATAAATGAACTGCACGGGTAACAGAAAAGGAGCGCCAAGAAGCTCTATGAACTATGGGGCATAGTTATGAAATGAGTGGTGCAGCTGTGTCACTGGGAAAGGGCAGTTCAGAGATTATTTGCCGTCCTTTTTCCCTTAACCTGCAGCATTTTGGCAGCTTAGCGCCAACACGGGCACCCTTGCACCATGGTGCAAGGGTGCCTCCGTTGCATGTAGGATTGTTTTTGTGCAGGAAGGGGCACTTTCCTACACAAAAACAATTCTAAGAGATGTTTTCCTCTCTCTATATGGGGTGCAGAATACAGCACACATCCAAAGAACTTGAAGAATAAACGAGGAGGAATAAAGATATTTCACCTACTTACTAGGCCTGGGCGGCAAATTCCGTTCCGCTCGTGGAGTTTGCGAAATTTGGGTAATTTCACATTCCGCGGAGAATGCGAAATTGCCCAAAATTCTGCGTTCCGCGACTTCGTGAAATTGTTTGCTTGTTCGCGAGATATTTTCCCCGAGCAAGCAAACAGTGATTGCGAACAGATAAAAAGCATCGCGAACAAACAATTCCGAGTGTTCGCGGAATTTCTGCGTGTTCGCTGAGAATTTTTACCATTTCGCGGAGATTTGCGTAACACGATTACACAAATTCCGTCCACCCCTACTACTTACTCCCCGTCTGGGGAGGCCGACCATTTTGGAGCATTTCCAGGTTGACAAGTCCTCGTAAATCTGGGAATGCATCAAAAACTACGGGAGTGTGTGGGACCAGCCATGCAAATCCCATGGAACGCCTTCCCAATGCAGAGCAAGGCAACGAAGCAATTTGCGTTGCGTTGCATTATACTCCAGATTTTGTAAGCCATTTAAAGCCATGCAAAGTGGCTCTGTGTAGCTTCATAAATCTGATTTAAAGGCTTGCGTCACGAATTGATTGCTGCTGCCGGAGGGACTTTGTTCTTGCACAAAAGCGTGGTGCACCAACCAGTCGGATATGGCCATCTGAAAGCTACCAAGGGCCGTCGGTGCACCTAGTAGAGCCCTCCACGGGATGACGGATAAGAAGTCAACTTAACAAACGACTTACCCGGGAGAGTGTTTACAACAAATTATTAGATTTGTATTTTCGTGTACTACAAGAGAAGTCCACTACGTTGGCATCTACGTTGGTACTCGAGAAGATTACAGCCGTGTTTAAAGCGATTCACTCATTCAAGTCACGTATTCACTCGTTTTTCTGGACTACGTCATCCGGTAGCGAATTCTATGGATCCTTCTGGTTTGGACAGAGATTACATTATCCATATGAAAGTTTAAAAAGAGCCTTGAAAAAGTCGCGAATTAAACTTTATGGTGACGAAACACGTGTCGGCTGTGGCTGTACCTGTACCCATGTTGTAATTTAAGAACATTTGTGAAGGAATATTGTTTGCTGAACGAGATAATTTTTATGAAATTTCTACAATAAACAAGTTTGTTGGTTGGGCTCAACCAGCTATTTACTTAATTGGTTGCTGTGCTCTGTCTATGTTTTTCCTGCTTGCGTCACGCATGTACCACTTTGCATGGAGCAAATGTGACGCAAGCCTCTCATAAATATGCCCCTATGTGTAGGGCAACAGTCAAGAACTCACGAGTGAAAAAACAAACTTTGCACGCCCACCGTTTTTTCACTTTTCTTCCTGTGCTTCCTCCATTTCATTCCCTCCTGTCCTGCTTTGGAGGTCATGTTCCCAAATCTTGTGTGCACCAAGAGGCATAATGTGATGGGACCCTCGGCAATGTCATGGCAGAAATGTATTGTAAATCGAATGATGTCAGCTTATTTTTTGACAAGCGAAGTACATTTGGGGGCGGCCTCCAGCAAGCATTGATTTCTGAGAGTCAAGCATATAAAAACTAACAACTTGTTCTTTCTGGCTGATATTGCAGGAGATGTGCCAGCAGTTCACATGGGCAGACCACAGAGCCCGCCGGGCAAATATATCCTGCATCTGAATGTCTTTGACAAACAGAAAGACAATAAGCACTGGCAAAGCCAAGCGGTCTGGGTTTAATGTAGGCCTGGGCGGTAAATTCCGTTCCACTCGCGGAATTTGAGTAATTCTCCCCGAGCACGTAAACAGCATTCACGAACAGGAAACAAGCATTGCGAACGGGCAGAAAAAGCAATTCCGCGTGTTTGCGGAACTTTTGCGTGCTCGCAGAGATTTTTTACCATTTCGGGGAGCTTTGCGTAGCGCGACTACGCAAATTTCGCCCACCCCTAGTTTAATGTACTAATACGTGTAGCTTTAGTCATTGTGTATGACTCTTTTGGGCTTTGAGGACTAAAAAAATTAAAGCTGTTGCACCCCTTGTGAACACGCTGCCGGAATGGGTTGAAAGTATACATGCCAACCCTCCCGATTCAGGCAGGAGACTACCGATTTCAAGGCTATTTTCCCTATATCTGTATGCAAAAACCGAATTCCTCTGCAGGCTTTTGTAGACAGGGACTGGTCTTGTGTGACTCAGAGTATGACTGCCAGTAACCTGTTCCTTCAGGCCAGTGCTCAACATTTTTGTCACGCTCTCGCTGCCTGCCATAGCACTTTCACCGTGCGCCTGACAGGTAAGATTAAAAAAAAGCAATACTTTCAATTAGTCCATGTACATGATACACCCGATTCAAGCCTCAATAGACGTCAATGGGAGAAATACATTCTCCCAATTATTTAAAAAAAAAATCCACTTTCCCCTTGTAAAATGTTGGCATGCATTTGTAAGCATTAAAGCTGTGGCATCCTTGGGAGCAATGCTGTAGGATGTCACCACCAAACACAGCGGAAAGTATTGCATATAGATTAAGCACCGATGGAAGACATGCTGCATCTTGGCACCTGAAGAAAGATGGCTGACTCTGTGCATCACGGCACCTGAAGAAAGATGGCTGACTCTGTGCATCATGGCACCTGAAGAAAGATGGCTGACTCTGTGCATCATGGCACCTGCAGAAAGATGGCTGACTCTGTGCATCATGGCACCTGCAGAAAGATGGCTGACTCTGTGCATCACAACCACAGCAGCTGTGCCAGATCTTTATTTCTGTTTGGATACTGCCCCGATGGTGGTCGTGACTCGACTAGTACTTCCGGGTCTTGCTACCTCCAGGATCTGTAAGGTGACTCCCTCTGTGAGTCCCCGATGGAGCACTGTGCACTGGCAGGGGTTCTGCTGGTGATGCTCCCTCTATGAAGGGCAGAGACAATCAGCACCATGCGCATCTTTTATGATCAGTAGCGAGGCAGTCATTAATTCTGCATTCAATGTGGATAGCTCCTTTCACTCCTCTCCCCCTTTCCTGCCCATGACTTCACAGGTATTTAAAAAATCAATGAATGACTGCATTCCATTTGCCTGGCAGTGTACAAAAGGGCACAGAGCAAGGCCAGACTGACTGTGCCAGTCATAGGGAGGGGGGTCGGTTTTGTTACTGGGGGCCAGTTTTATAAGAGTGCAGCAGTTTTAAAAGCACTGCAGAATTCCTTGTAGATCCAACAGGTTTCAGGCAACAATAAAAGTGCAGAGATAACTCTGGTTATGTACCTGCTTGAGAGAGACTGGAGTTTTATCTAGTGGCAGATTTGATGCTTCTAAGGTAGCAGACAGGGTTAATGTGCTTGCTGCAGAGAGCATGTACTATGCAGATCACAGAACAGTATTTTATGTGCATAGCTCAGTGGGTTACTGCTTGTGTCACAGAGATGCTGTTGTTACTGTGAAGTTACAAACCTAATCTGGGTTAGAAAGTTATGTTTTCCCCAAGTCTTTTATTATCCTAATTTTGCTAAAAATAATAAATTCAACCCTAACCACTGTGTTACTTCCTCAACCCTGAGCTTGAGCTTCCCCAGAGCAAGCACTAATAAGAAAAAAATCCCTACCAGTATGGACGACATTTGAATCCTACACCATATAGTCCCCTTTGCCTTAAGTAATATTTTCTATATACTGATTTACACATGCATAATTCATTGTCTCTATGTGTTTGTGATGTGAAGTGCTCTGACACCCTACACTTGTTTGGGAGGAGCTATAAAACATGTGAGAGAGAGGTTATGGAGAGATGAGAGGCACTGTTAGAGGGTGAGGGAATCATTGAAGAGCCCCGATAAAGATTGGTGTTTCCTGGTGCACTATAAGGTCATCACTTACTATGTTTGAAAAATTAATATAACTGAATATATGTATATAGAATATATGTGATCAAGGACTGGTGAAATCCGAAACGCTTAATTTTTGAGACTATAAAACAACAACTCAAGCCATACCTTCCAGTGATCCGTGTCTCTCTATTCGCCGATGGGAAATTGGAGAGTCGTCTGCTGTATATATATATATATATATGAATGAGTGTGAAAAATGTGTTGTAGAATGCACTATTTTTACAATTTTTTCCCAAATTGTCTTGAGGGGAGAACACCCCCAAGCCCCCTTGTAGTTGTCAGGCTCGCTCGCTGCGCTCGCTATGCACTATATGGAGGCTGGTCTGACAAAATTTGCCAGGGCTGCTTTGGGTTCTCAGTCCGGCCCTACACCGAGGGCATTTGTACCCATTTTTTTTTGCAGGTGAGCACACTTTTGACTGAGCTCAAGTTGCTCCCACTCTCATTTTGCACTTGCTGTTACCACCTATTTGTCACTGAATGTGTAATATGGATAATACATGCACAACAAGTATAAACACAATGGAACGTGTTATCACATACCTAAAGTACAAAAAAGAGTCTGCTGCAAACATAGTGGCATATTTACTAGAAAATTTCGGAGTGCAGCGCAGTGCCAAATTTGGTGGTGCCGCACTCCAACATTTCCAAAATGCAGGGATGGGGTGTATATTCTACAATACAGTGCACCCCTGTGTTTACCCTAGCGCTAAAAGTTGCTGCCTAGCGCCAAAGCAGACACCTATGCACCATAGAACAAGGGTGCCTGTGTTTCAGGGAATGATTGTTTATGTGCTGGAAGGTGTCCCTTCCTGCACATAAACAATCATTTACCCTTTGTGTGCGAGCGTCGGCCAACAGCTGTCACGAGCATTACCTCCGTAGTGCTGTGTACGTCCGTTGGCCAACACGGCCGCGTACGGAAACGTCCGCACCGAGGCAGATTCTACGCCACGCTAAAGGGGTTAATGGTGTTTGCTATTCCTATATATGCTGCAGCACACATAGAAAAAACAAAAAGGAGAAGAAATGAAGGCATTTTCCCTCGTTGCGCCATTCTAGCGTTTGCTATTGCATCGTCAAAAAAAGTGACGCACCTGTGGTATTGGGAGCTTGTACATATGCCCCATAGTTTGTGCTAGAAATATAACGACCTTTGTCAGCAATTGGAGTGAAATGGCCAATTTTACTGCTATCTATAAAATCTATTTACTATAAAAAATAATAAACAATGTTGTTGTAGCTCAGAAAATAGATGTAAAAACATGAACTCCAGAAAAATCGATAACCGGAGAATGTATACAAATTCTACTTAGGAAATACTCTGTCTACATTATGACCACTGCAGCTCCAGAAGAGACCCTGTGGAAAATCAACACTTTTTATGTAACTGGACTATTGTGTGTGCAAAAGGTGGCATTCGGAAGGAAGTATGCAACTTCCCGACAGCAAACTATGTAAATACATATATAGGGGAATTATTTAAATACATGTTTAGTGGAATTTTTTAAATACATGTTATGGGGAATTATTTCAATACATGTATAAGAGGGAAAAAGTCCAGAGCATGGCACTGCGAGGTATAACCCTAACCCGAGACAGACCTTTAATTGAAATTAAACTTTTAACATCAATGTATTGCATGTTTCAGAATTAATGGATGTATGACGTTACAACGCACACTTTTACAACGCATACCTTTACAATGCATTTTTTACAACGCAACATCCATTACAACGCATTCCATTACAACGCATGCCATTACAACGAAATTTTTAAAACTACATTTACCACGCATTCCATTACAACACATACTACCTTTACAACGCATACCATTACAACGCATTACATTACATTGCATGTTTGGTAAGTATTGGATAGTGTAGCGGTAACATTTACTATTCTAACTCCAGGGGGTGCAACAGTAGGGTAAGTGTTGGATAGTGTAGGGGTAAAAATTACTATTCTAACTCCAGGGGGTGCAACAGTAGGGTAAGTGCTGGATGGTAATGTTATGCGTTGTAATGGTATGCGTTGTAATGACTGAGTTGTAATGACATGCGTTGTAGTGGTGTGCGTTGTAGTGTCATGCGTTGTAATGGTTGCGTTGTAAATGCATGCGTTGTAATGGATGTTGCGTTGTAAAAGTTTTGTTGTAATGGTAGTGCGTTGTAAAAGTTGCGTTGTAAAGGTTGTTTCCCGAATTAACCAACACCAATGTCCCAGAATGTTTTAAGTACATTAAAAGTAATAATACTTAGGGCCTTTTTTGGTAACAAAATGACATGGCGGCCAAGCGACAATGCCCGTAGGGCAGAGGCGGTCCACGCCCCAGCTTTAAGGTGCAGAAAGGACCTCGGTGATGGAGTGTGTATCATAATCAGTCGAGAGTAAGTCCCTTTACGATTCAATTTGAATCGTATCAGCATCAATCTCTCCGAATTCCTTAAAGATATATAATGCACCAAAATTTGGACAGCAAGTTATATATATTGTTTCCCTATAAATGTGCCTGTCCGTTCTGTATGTGAGAAGTGGCTCATACGGGGTAACCAGAGCCTGAAACACATTGATGAAAATGGAAAGCACTGTTTGTCCTGCCCTCGTGTGTAACATGTCAGGCAGCGCTCCAAAGAGGGCAATGAATCTACAGCACTGGGGGGATCCAGGCACAAGCCAAGATGGAACCCAAGGCCTCGTGACAGGCGTGTTCACGGGTTCCCCTCGTTCATTGGAGGCATATAGTGTTACCCAATGATACTGCAAGCTGAGAAAGTAACAAAGCTCCCCACATTAGCGATGTCTCCAAATCTAACAAAGCTCCCCACACTAGGGCTGTCTCCAAATCTAACAAACCTCCCCACACTAGGGCTGTCTCCAAATCTAACAAAGCTCCCCACACTAGGGCTGTCCCCAAATCTAACAAACCTCCCCACACTAGGGCTGTCTCCAAATCTAACAAAGCTCCCCACACTAGGGCTGTCTCCAAATCTAACAAAGCTCCCCACACTAGGGATGTCTCCAAATCTAGCAAATTTCCACACACTAGGGATGTCTCCAAATCTAGCAAATTTCCGCACACTAGGGCTGTCTCCAAATCTAACAAAGCTCCCCTCACTAGGGATGTCTCCAAATCTAACAAACCTCCCCACACTAGGGCTGTCTCCAAATCTAACAAAGCTCCCCACACTAGGGATGTCTCCAAATCTAGCAAATTTTCGCACACTAGGGATGTCTCCAAATCTAACAAAGCTCCCCACACTAGGGCTGTCTCCAAATCTAACAAACCTCCCCACACTAGGGCTGTCTCCAAATCTAACAAAGCTCCCCACACTAGGGCTGTCTCCAAATCTAACAAAGCTCCCCACACTAGGGATGTCTCCAAATCTAGCAAATTTCCGCACACTAGGGATGTCTCCAAATCTAGCAAATTTCCGCACACTAGGGATGTCTCCAAATCTAGCAAATTTCCGCACACTAGGGATGTCTCCAAATCTAGCAAATTTCCGCACACTAGGGCTGTCTCCAAATCTAACAAACCTCCCCACACTAGGGCTGTCTCCAAATCTAACAAAGCTCCCCACACTAGGGATGTCTCCAAATCTAGCAAATTTTCGCACACTAGGGATGTCTCCAAATCTAACAAACCTCCCCACACTAGGGCTGTCTCCAAATCTAACAAACCTCCCCACACTAGGGCTGTCTCCAAATCTAACAAAGCTCCCCACACTAGGGCTGTCTCCAAATCTAACAAAGCTCCCCACACTAGGGATGTCTCCAAATCTAGCAAATTTCCGCACACTAGGGATGTCTCCAAATCTAGCAAATTTCCGCACACTAGGGATGTCTCCAAATCTAACAAACCTCCCCACACTAGGGCTGTCTCCAAATCTAACAAAGCTCCCCACACTAGGGATGTCTCCAAATCTAGCAAAGCTCCCCACACTAGGGATGTCTCCAAATCTAGCAAAGCTCCCCACACTAGGGATGTCTCCAAATCTAGCAAATTTCCCCACACTAGGGATGTCTCCAAATCTAACAAAGCTCCCCATACGAGGGATGTTTCCCAGTCTTACAAAGCTCCCCATACGAGGAATATCACCAAATCTTACAAAACTCCGCACACTAGGGATGTCTCCAGATCTAACAAATGACCCCATACCAGGGATATCACCAAATCTAACAAAGCTCCCCACACTAGGGATGTTTCCCAGTCTTACAAAGCTCCCCATACGAGGAATATCACCAAATCTTACAAAACTCCGCACACTAGGGATGTCTCCAGATCTAACAAATGACCCCATACCAGGGATATCACCAAATCTAACAAAGCTCCCCATACGAGGGATGTTTCCCAGTCTTACAAAGCTCCCCATACGAGGAATATCACAAAATCTTACAAAACTCCGCACACTAGGGATGTCTCCAGATATAACAAATGTCCCCATGCCAGGGATGTCTCCAAATCTAACAAACCTCCCCACACTAGGGACGTCTCCAATTCTAACAAAGCTCCCCACACTAGGGATGTTTCCCAGTCTTGCAAACCTCCCCATATGAGGAATGTCACCAAATCTTACAAGACTCCGCACACTAGGGATATCTCCAGATCTAACAAATGTCCCCATACCAGGAATATCACCAAATCTAACAAAGCTCCCCAATCTAGGGATGTCTCCAAATCTAACAAAGCTCCCCACACTAGGGATGTCTCCAAATCTAGCAAATTTCCCCACACTAGGGCTGTCTCCAAATCTAACAAAGCTCCCCACACTAGGGATGTCTCCAAATCTAACAAAGCTCCCCACACTAGGGATGTCTCCAAATCTAACAAAGCTCCCCACACTAGGGCTGTCTCCAAATCTAACAAAGCTCCCCACACTAGGGATGTCTCCAAATCTAACAAAACTCCCCACACTAGGGCTGTCTCCAAATCTAACAAAGCTCCCCACACTAGGGATGCCTCCAAATCTAGCAAATTTCCACACACTAGGGATGTCTCCAAATCTAACAAAGCTCCCCACACGAGGGATGTTTCCCAGCCTTACAAAGCTCCCCATACGAGGAATATCACAAAATCTTACAAAACTCCGCACACTAGGGATGTCTCCAGATCTAACAAATGTCCCCATGCCAGGGATGTCTCCAAATCTAACAAACCTCCCCACACTAGGGTTGTCTTCAAATCTAACAAAGCTTCCCACACTAGGGACGTCTCCAAATCTAACAAAGCTCCCCACTCTAGGGATTTCTCCAAATCTAACAAACCTCCCCACACTAGGGACGTCTCCAAGTCTAACAAAGCTCCCCACACTAGGGATGTCTCCAAATCTAACAAACCTCCCCACACTAGGGACGTCTCCAAATCTAACAAAGCTCACCACACTAGGGATGTCTCCAAATCTAACAAAGCTCCCCACACTAGGGATGTCTCCAAATCTAACAAAGCTCCCCACACTAGGGCTGTCTCCAAATCTAACAAACCTCCCCACACTAGGGACGTCTCCAAATCTAACAAAGCTCACCACACTAGGGACGTCTCCAAATCTAACAAAGCTCCCCACACTAGGGCTGTCTCCAAATCTAACAAACCTCCCCACACTAGGGACGTCTCCAAATCTAACAAAGCTCACCACACTAGGGATGTCTCCAAATCTAACAAAGCTCCCCACACTAGGGATGTCATCAAGTCTAACAAAGCTCCCCACACTAGGGACGTCTCCAAATCTAACAACGCTCACCACACTAGGGATGACTCCAAATCTAACAAAGCTCCCCACACTAGGGATGACTCCAAATCTAACAAAGCTCCCCACACTAGGGATGTCTCCAAATCTAACAAAGCTCCCCACACTAGGGATGTCTCCAAATCTAACAAAGCTCCCCACAATAGGGATGTCTCTAAATCCTAATATTGGGAGCATTGATGCTGGCTCAGTGGAGTCTGGAGAGAGGACGAGTTATCTTCTATAACATTTGCAGAAAGTTCTGAGAATGTCTGCACTTGGCAATCGGGTCTACTGCAGGCAAAACGCTGTCTTGCATTTATATTTTTTTCTGATATGTCACTGTCCATTAAGCAGGCAATCGACTTGACATGAAATTATACCTTGTGACTAAAAGGAGACAGACCTGGCCAACAGAAGCGGGCTGTCTCTCCTAAGGAGGGGCAGTGAGGAGGAATGCTGTGAGTGGTGGACAAGGACAGAAAGGGACAACTCGGGTGCAAGAAGACACGGGTGACTAATAAACAGATCACTTTGTATGATCGATCTTTGAGAAAATACATGGAGTGTGTTTTACGAATGTAGAATGTAAGGTGCTATATGAACGCAAACCTTTCTTCCCCTTGTATCCCTCCGAAATCCTTCTCACTCCAAATAACTTACTAATATCCACCACTAAAAATTACTTTCATATTTCACCATACTAATTCAGCACTAATCCTTTATGGGCTTCTGGAGTAGCGTGCTTCAACACCCCATCAGGGATAACAAGCACTGTATAAATACAAACCTTTTTTCCTCCTATCCTTCTGCTATCATTCCAAATCCAAATAACTGACTAACCTATCCACCACTTAAAATGTACTTGCATGTTTCACTAGACTAATTCAACACTAATCCTCTATGGGTCCCGGAGTACCGTGCTACCCGCCGAAAAAACGCTTTGATGCCTCGTCAGGGGTAGTAAGAGCTATATAAATGCAATTACAATACAATACAATACAAGTGAAGTATATTAAACCGACATAAATATGTACTTAGGCATACTAATAAACAAAGTGTCCCATATGCTCGTCACATATGTGTCAGAGGAAGTGTGCTGTGTCTTGAGACTTATCATTCGAAAAGCAGCGGAACCCTAGGAAGGGAATGGAAGGACACGATTAATGGATACAGATAAAAAAGGTTGATCAGCAACATCGACTGTGCAAAGACTAAAAACGGTTGTGACCACGATGCATTACCAGCCACAAGACAACAATAGTTATTGATTAGAGGAACCACAAATGTTTTGAAAATGTATGTCCTTAAGGAAGTATTCGATTACCTTTCATCGGAAGGGGAGGCAGAAGCTATCCTCGCCGCCAATGCGCTATATTTTACCACAAGTGCAGAAATATTAGGGCCACACATAATGTAGGGGTGGGGGGAATTTGCATAGTCGTGCTACGCAAAGCTCTGCGAAATGGTAAAAAATCTCTGTGAGCACGCAAAAGTTCCGCAAACACGCGGAATTGCTTGTCCCGTCTGTTCGCAATGCTTTTTTCCTGTTCGCGAAAGCTGTTTGCATGCTCGGGGAAAAATATCTTGCAAACACACATTTTGAAAACACGAACAAGCAAAAAATTCTGCGAAGCAACGGATCGAGGAATTTTTGGCAATTCCGCGTTCACCGTGGAATGCGAAATTACCCAAATTCCATGAGCGGAACGGAATTTACCGCCCAGGCCTAATTAGTATCTGAAGTAGAGCGCTTGCAATGATCATCATTGACAATGATTGATCAGTGGTTAATCACCTTGTATGGTAGAGTGCAGGTAAGGAAGGGGCAGGGTCTGTGCTATTCACCAGCTCATATTCTGAACAGTGCTTAATTTGAGCCGGTTGTTACAATTGTGGCCCACTGGCACTCAGTTTTGGGGACTAGCACTTATTTTTCCTCAAAAGGGTTTGACCCAGAGAAAGAACAACTCAAAAGGAGGAAACATAGAGGAAGAGAAAAGGGGAAAAGCAATGAGAACGGGAGAAAGGAGGGATGAAATAGAACCTGCAAAAGTGAGATAAAGAGGCAGGGAGTTCTGGTTGTTTATTAAAGAGGTACGGTGCGGAATCAAGACTGTGCAGCCTTAGTATTCAGTGTCTTGAACTTCGATAGCTCTAACTTTGGGCCGTGGCACTTACTGTTTGACAAATTAAGCACTGACTCTGAATCTCCTACTTCAATTACAGTCAGAGACTGGGGAGCCTTGAAAGCACTGTATGCTCCAGTAGGCCTCAACTAGATGACAGAGACCTCAGTTTAAGAACAGAGAGTTCCTCAGTAAGCTACGGATCTGCCAACTCACACGGTGCCACCATGTGTCTCACCCAGGAAGAAGCCGATGTCACACTGTGGCAGGGACGGCAAGCTGTAATCCCCTGTATTGAGTGGATTTCAAGCCCGTTTTGGATGTCATAAGCACCCTGTGTCCATTAACCCCTTCAGCGCTCATGACGAGTTCAGCTCGTCATGAGCTGCGGCGCTCCGGTGCTCATGACGAGCTGAGCTCGTCATGACCGCGCCCGTTCCTTGGAACGCTCGCATGCTGGGCTAAATCCCCTGCAGTGCTGAGCGTTCCATTGGAACGGGTGTGGCCATGAGCACCGGGGCGCCGTAGCTCATGACGAGCTGACCTCGTCATGAGCATGGGGGCGCAGTGTGCGCCCCCCAGCACAGCGGGGGAAACAGCCCCGCATGAAAGGGGTTAAGGGATGTAAAGACACTCCAGGTCATTGGCAGCCGCCTCAGCAAGCTTTTGTATTTATTTTGAGGTGGCGGTCGGAAGAGCCACTCAGGCAGGCCCCTAAAAGAAGCCGGACCGCTTTAGAGGCCTGACCTCTCCTAACAAGGTGATTTTTCTTTTCTTTCTAAGTTGACAGGTCTGCAGTAGGGGTGGGCGGAACTCTTGGAGTTTCACTCCACGGAATTCCGCAGTTACATATAAACGCTGCAAGATTCCGCGGGATTCCGCCAACGGGCAGAAATATGCACGTCGCGCTGCTCGTACTGCATTTAGCCGGTGTGGTTGGAAGATACCCCATAGGGCCCTCTTTTCTCTGTCGACTCTCTTTATCTGGGCTGGGGTAAGGCGTCAGACGCTGGTGCGGATGTGGTTGGAAGATACCCAATAGGGCTATCTTTTCTCTGTCGACTCTCTTTATCTGGTCTGGGGTAAGGAGAAAGACGCCGGTGCGAATGTGGTTGGAAGGTACTCAATAGGGCCATCTTTTCTCTGTCGACTCTTTACGTGGTATGGGGTAAGGAGTCAGAGGCCGGTGCGGGTGTGATTGGAAGATACCCAATAGGGCCATCTTTTCTCTGTCGATTCTTTATCTGGGCTGGGGTATGGAGTCTGAGGCTGGTGCGTATGTGGTTGGAAGATACCACATAGGGCTATCTTTTCTCTGTCGACTCTTTACGTGGTCTGGGGTAAGGAGTCAGACGCGGGTGTGGGTCTGGTTGGAAGATACCCAATAGGGCCATCTTTTCTCTGTCGACTCTTTACCTGGTCTGGAGTAAGGAGTCAGATGCGGGTGCGGGTCTGGTTGGAAGATACCCAATAGGGCCATCTTTTCTCTGTTGACTCTTTACCTTGTCTGGGGTAAGGAGTCAGACGCCGCTGACGATGTGGTTGGAAGATACCCCATAGGGCCATCTTTTCTCTGACGACTCTTTACGTGGTCTGGGGTAAGGAGTCAGACGCCGGTGCAGGTGTGGTTGGAAGATACCCCATAGGGCCATCTTTTCTCTGTTGACTCTTTACCTGGTCTGGGGTAAGGAGTCAGACGCCGCTGACGATGTGGTTGGAAGATACCCCATAGGGCCATCTTTTCTCTGTTGACTCTTTACGTGGTCTGGGGTAAGGAGTCAGACGCCGCTGACGATGTGGTTGGAAGATACCCCATAGGGCCATCTTTTCTCTGTTGACTCTTTACCTGGTCTGGGGTAAGGAGTCAGACGCCGCTGACGATGTGGTTGGAAGATACCCCATAGGGCCATCTTTTCTCTGTTGACTCTTTACCTGGTCTGGGGTAAGGAGTCAGATGCGGGTGCGGGTCTGGTTGGAAGATACCCAATAGGGCCATCTTTTCTCTGTTGACTCTTTACCTGGTCTGGGGTAAGGAGTCAGAGGCCGGTGCGGGTGTGATTGGAAGATACCCAATAGGGCCATCTTTTCTCTGTTGACTCTTTACCTGGTCTGGGGTAAGGAGTCAGACGCCGCTGACGATGTGGTTGGAAGATACCCCATAGGGCCATCTTTTCTCTGTTGACTCTTTACCTGGTCTGGGGTAAGGAGTCAGATGCGGGTGCGGGTCTGGTTGGAAGATACCCAATAGGGCCATCTTTTCTCTGTTGACTCTTTACCTGGTCTGGGGTAAGGAGTCAGAGGCCGGTGCGGGTGTGGTTGGAAGATACCCAATAGGGCCATCTTTTCTCTGTTGACTCTTTACCTGGTCTGGGGTAAGGAGTCAGAGGCCGGTGCGGGTGTGATTGGAAGATACCCAATAGGGCCATCTTTTATCTGTCGATTCTTTATCTGGGCTGGGGTATGGAGTCTGAGGCTGGTGCGTATGTGGTTGGAAGATACCACATAGGGCTATCTTTTCTCTGTCGACTCTTTACGTGGTCTGGGGTAAGGAGTCAGACGCTGCTGACGATGTGGTTGGAAGATACCCCATAGGGCCATCTTTTCTCTGTTGACTCTTTACCTGGTCTGGGGTAAGGAGTCAGACGCCGCTGACGATGTGGTTGGAAGATACCCCATAGGGCCATCTTTTCTCTGTTGACTCTTTACCTGGTCTGGGGTAAGGAGTCAGACGCCGCTGACGATGTGGTTGGAAGATACCCCATAGGGCCATCTTTTCTCTGTTGACTCTTTACCTGGTCTGGGGTAAGGAGTCAGACGCCGCTGACGATGTGGTTGGAAGATACCCCATAGGGCCATCTTTTCTCTGTCGACTCTTTACGTGGTCTGGGGTAAGGAGTCAGACGCCGGTGCGGGTGTGGTTGGAAGATACCCCATAGGACCATCTTTTCTCTGTCGACTCTTTACCTGGCTGGGGTACGGACTCAGAGGTCGGTGCGGGTGTGGTTGGAAGATACCCCATAGGGCCATCTTTTCTCTGTTGACTCTTTACCTGGTCTTAGGTAAGGAGTCAGACGCCGCTGACGATGTGGTTGGAAGGTACCCAATAGGACCATCTTTTCTCTGTCGACTCTTTACCTGGCTGGGGTAAGGAGTCAGACGCCGGTGCGGGTGTGGTTGGAAGGTACCCAATAGGACCATCTTTTCTCTGTCGACTCTTTACCTGGTCTTAGGTAAGGAGTCAGACGCCGCTGACGATGTGGTTGGAAGATACCCCATAGGGCTATCTTTTCTCTGTCAACTGTTTACGTGGTCTGGGGTAAGGAGTCAGACGCCGGTGCGGGTGTGGTTGGAAGGTACCCCATAGGACCATCTTTTCTCTGTCGACTCTTTACCTGGCTGGGGTACGGACTCAGAGGTCGGTGCGGGTGTGGTTGGAAGATACCCCATAGGGCCATCTTTTCTCTGTTGACTCTTTACCTGGTCTTAGGTAAGGAGTCAGACGCCGCTGACGATGTGGTTGGAAGGTACCCAATAGGACCATCTTTTCTCTGTCGACTCTTTACCTGGCTGGGGTAAGGAGTCAGACGCCGGTGCGGGTGTGGTTGGAAGGTACCCAATAGGACCATCTTTTCTCTGTCGACTCTTTACCTGGTCTTAGGTAAGGAGTCAGACGCCGCTGACGATGTGGTTGGAAGATACCCCATAGGGCTATCTTTTCTCTGTCAACTGTTTACGTGGTCTGGGGTAAGGAGTCAGACGCCGGTGCGGGTGTGGTTGGAAGGTACCCCATAGGACCATCTTTTCTCTGTCGACTCTTTACCTGGCTGGGGTACGGACTCAGAGGCCGGTGCGGGTGTGGTTGGAAGATACCCCATAGGGCCATCTTTTCTCTGTTGACTCTTTACCTGGTCTTAGGTAAGGAGTCAGACGCCGCTGACGATGTGGTTGGAAGGTACCCAATAGGACCATCTTTTCTCTGTCGACTCTTTACCTGGCTGGGGTAAGGAGTCAGACGCCGGTGCAGGTGTGGTTGGAAGGTACCCAATAGGACCATCTTTTCTCTGTCGACTCTTTACCTGGTCTTAGGTAAGGAGTCAGACGCCGCTGACGATGTGGTTGGAAGATACCCCATAGGGCTATCTTTTCTCTGTCAACTGTTTACGTGGTCTGGGGTAAGGAGTCAGACGCCGGTGCGGGTGTGGTTGGAAGGTACCCAATAGGTGTCCCGGACCCTTTGCTGCAAGGCGCCCTGCTATGGATTCAGCACAACAATCACCTGCCAGGGAAATGTACTGTGAATTCATCATACATCGATAATGTTGAGATCATGGCGGTTGTGGTAGCGTTCTAGTTGTTCCTGCACAGGAACAGGAAGCAGCTAGGCAGGAAGCGGAAGGCGGCCATGCTTGTTTGCTGGCGCCGACCGCAAAGACGCAGCTCAGCCCCGGCGCTCCGATTAAAGATTCAAATTTAACTCAATACACGTGTGTGACTCACCTCATTACAATGGCGACGAGTCGGGACAAGTGAAGACCCGGACACACGCGCGACGTATGCGCGAACACCCGCATTACGCGTGAGAAGCAGCAAAATCCCCGGAGCGCGGCAGAGGAGCCGAGACAAGCAGCGTTTTGGCGCGAAGGAGACACACAGCGCCCTCCAGCCAAATACAGCACTAGTAAGCCTGCAGAGCCCCATAAACCACCCTGCCCAGCAAGAATCAAGCCCACTCAGCGCTGAGGGCACACAGGGGCAGAGGAGGAAAATCCTGTGGGAAATAAAGGCACAAAGCTAGGTGCAATCCAGAGAGGCCTCAAGCAGGGTCCGGGCACCAGGCGGTGAAGCGCAAACTGGCGGAGACAGCAGGCCCATCGAGTCCAGGGGCAGGAGGAGCACCGCAGGCGGCAGCTGACCTCGCAAAGAGCACGCAGGAAGAAGACAGCGAAGGAGAGCACAAGGAAGACGGCGGAGAGGAACAGGACGCTCCAGGCAGTCCGACCAGACGAGCAACTTCCACAGCCACAGTAAGGAGGAAAACACCAGCAATGGCGAACCAAAGCACGTCTCTCACCCAGCTGGTACCTTTCCTGACGAAGAGCGGAGAGCCAGAAAGGAAATGGGAAGACTGGAAGAGGTACTTCCTTAATTACTTGGAGGCACTAGAAGAGGAGGGTGACACCCCATTCACAAGCAAAAGAAAGAAGAAAATTTTGCTCCACAACTTAGGCCCAGAAGGGCTAAGGATATATGACACCATCGTAAAAGGTGAGAGGAACGCAGGGGACCCTGAGGTGTTTGCTCATGCCATTGAGGACTTGGACGCACATTATAGACCCGTGGTGTGTGTCGCCATTGACAGGTTTAACTTCTTTCAGAGGAAGCAGAAAAACGGCGAGTCAGTAGATGAGTACGTGGTTGCGTTGAAGAAGTTGGCCCTCACTTGCAAGTTTGGGGGTTTACACGATGAACTCATCAGGGACCAAATCATTATGCATACCTCCAGCTCTCACATTCAGGAGAAGTTGTGGGTTAACGGCGACGCTCCCCTCAAGGAGATCTGGGCGATGGTCAAGAAGGCCGAGCTGTCGAAGAGGTGTGTTCAAGCAGCGAAAAGGGATGCCCAGGAGTCGCAAACGGTTTGCAGAGTAATGACACCAAATAGGAATGACCGATGGAAACAGAATGAGTCACGGAGGAACCAAGGTGGAGGCAGAGCAGACTTCGCGGCCAGACAACAGGTGGACAGTAAGTCACACAAAGCAGGGAAAACACAATGCTACCGGTGTGGCAGCGGCAGTCATCTGGGGAACGACAAGGCGTGCCCCGCCTTCAGAGCTAAATGCTCCTACTGCAACATCTTTGGACACTATGAGAAGGTATGTCGCAGGAAGCCCAAAAACGCCATCGTAAGGTTGGTGGACCAGGAGCAACGAGACGACTCCAGCGACCAGGAGGACACGGTTGAAGAGGAGGAATTCCTGTACATTGACGTACAAATATTAGAGATGGATAGCTCCAGTTCGGACAGACCCAGGTTAGATATGCACATAGGTGGAGTACCTTTGGAGATGATTGCGGACAGTGGAGCGCCCATATCCATCGTTCAGAAGAAGGTGTGGGAAAACAACTTCGCGAACAGAATCAAAGATTCTCTGCTACCCATGGATGTGAGGCCGGTGACGTACACAGGACAGAAGATTCCTATGTTAGGGTACTGCCCGCTCATGTTTGAATTCAGAGGAAGGCACGCTCAGTGCAAACTGTATGTCGCGGAAAAAGGCCCGTCCGTACTGAGTTGGAAGGACCAGGGCGCATTAGGAATCCAGCTCAACCCAGGAGGCATCGAAAAAATTCTTCTCATGGACATGGCTGTCAAGGAGGATGTACAGCTGTGGCGGACTACGTATCCGAGAGTCTTCAACGGACAAATTGGTGAATTGAGCAAATATACTCACCTGATTAAGCTTAAAGGAGGTGCGGTGCCGGTGGTGCACAAAGTGAGGAACATCCCGTTCCGCAGCAGAGAGGCGGTGCAAATGGAACTGGAAAGACTTGAAAAGGAGGGAGTCATCAGGGCGATAGAGAGCGCGGAGTGGCTGTCCCCCTTAGTTGTGGCCCAGAAGCCCAACGGTAAGGTCCGTCTCTGCGTGGACCTGAGGGAATTGAATAAAAACATTATCATAGATAAATTTCCCCTGCCACGCATCAGTGAAATGTTGGCTAAAACCAAAGATGTCCAATGGTTTTCCACGGTGGACCTGTCATCGGCCTACCATCAAGTTAAACTTCACCCTTCATGCACCCACCTCACGTCGTTCATCACGCCGTTCGGGTGCTATGAGTTCGTGAGGATGCCGTTCGGCCTTGCTTCAGCCGCGGCTGTGTTCCAGAAGATCATGCACAAACTCTTGAAGGATCTGAAGGACGTACTCTTCTTCCAGGATGACATCTTGGTGATGGGGAAGTCAAGGCAAGATCACAATGTGAAGCTTCACAAGGTGCTACAAAGACTGCAGGACAATGGGCTAACCGCTGAATGGACCAAATGCAACTTAGGAGTCCAGTCGGTTACATACCTCGGACATGAAGTGAGTGGGCAGGGCATAACGCCTAAGAAGTCGAACATGAGGGCCATCATGGAGGCGCCCACTCCAGAAAGGAAGGAGGATGTTCGGTCATTCCTAGGAATGGCTGAATATTACAGCAAATTCATTCCCCACTTCGCAACGAAGACACACTTCATTAGACAACTACTCAGGGAAAGAAATACATTCCAATGGGGAAAGGAGGAACAGACGGAATTTGACGCACTCAAGCAAGAAATGAGCACGGCTATCCCCCTCAAAGGTTTCGATCCAAGTGCCGAGTCCATCCTCACCACGGACGCCAGTGACCGCGGCCTAGGGGCGGTCCTGATGCAGAGAGAGGAGTCCGGAGAGATATCTACTGTCAGTTTTGCTTCCCGCTCGTTGGCTCCCAATGAAGAGAAGTTCAGCGTGGTGGAAAAGGAGATGCTAGCGGTGGTCTGGGCGGTAGAGAAATTCAGGCAGTATCTGTGGGGAGCCAAATTCCTAGTCAAAACGGATCACAAGCCTTTGGTCCGTGTCCTGACGTCGAGCGGGCATGATCATGCCACGCCCCGCATTGCCAAGATGACCCTTCGGCTTTTGGACTTTGTCTATGAAGTGGAGCACATTCCGGGGCCTCAGAACAAAGTGGCTGACTTTCTTAGCAGAGCGGCGGCCATGGAGGGGGCAAAGGACGAAGAAAGGCACGAGTGGGAAGGCTATGTGGTAGCCACCATCCGGGACACTGAGGAAGTGATAAGTGCCCAAGACTGGGAGTGTGCCTATAA
Source organism: Lissotriton helveticus (assembly GCF_964261635.1). Taxonomy (NCBI): domain Eukaryota; kingdom Metazoa; phylum Chordata; class Amphibia; order Caudata; family Salamandridae; genus Lissotriton; species Lissotriton helveticus. The sequence goes on along the minus strand of NC_136073.1, from coordinate 28,832,977 downwards.
GGAAGACTCAGATTTGGATGCCGTGAAGGGATACGTCATCCATGGCTGGCCTGAAAAAAGACATCTGAAGGAGGAGCTGAAAAGGTACTGGGAAGTCAGGGATGAACTGTCAATAGCGGACAACCCAGTGTTCTTACTACGTGGAGACAAGGTAGTTCCACCCCAAAGCATCTTGGAAAGGCTGATGTCTTTACTCCATGAAGGGCACCAAGGGATCACGAAAACGAAAGCGTTGGCCAGGCAAGCTTACTGGTGGCCGGCCATTGATGCGCAGGTCGAACGGCACGTGCGCACCTGTGAATCATGTGCAAAGTCGGACAAATCACAGAGTATGCTAAGGCCGCCATTAGGGAGATTCCCAGTTCCGGATGGCCCATGGGAAATGTTGTCAGTGGACATAATGGGGCCAGTCCTGAACAAAGAAGGCATTGCAAAGTATGTGGTGGTGGCAATTGACAAGTATTCAAAATGGCCAGAGTTACAAGTATTGGAACAAGTGGACACGGAAGCGGTTATACGTTTCTTGCGCACTACATTCGTCAGTGAAGGCATCCCAAGGATCATCATCTGCGACAATGGTCCCCAATTCACATCTGAGAAGTGGGTCGCATTTACCAACAGGAACGGCATTGAGGTGAAGCATACCCCGATCTACCACCCGGCTGGCAATGGACAGGTGGAACGCTTCAACCGTGTGATAATGGGCACCATACAAGCAGCCATTGAGGACGGTCTGGACTGGGAAAAAGAGCTAGAAAAGATGATTTGGGCATACCGCATCACACCAGGGAGCACCGGATACAGTCCCTTTAAGATCTTGAGAGGTAGAGAGGCATTCACCAAGGACAACGTGGCATGGAGGAAGTTGGTTGTACAGAGCAGGTGGTCACCGGCGGTGGTCAGGAAGAATCTGGAGAGGGCACAAGATGTTTACACTGCTCATTACAACAAAAGACGGAACACTCGCAGTACGGAATTGGACAAGGGAGATTGGGTGAGGGTGAAGCTCGCCATCAGGAAAAGAAAGGGGGAAAGCAAGTTTTCCCCACCCCTCAAGGTAGTGGAGCCCTATGCCCGGTCTGCCCTGCTGAGTGATGGAAAGGTGTGGTCGATGGACAGAATGGCAAGATGCAGCAAGATAGTGAAATGGGAAGAGGAAGTAGAAGAAAGAGAGGAGCAAGTTGTCGAGGAAGGAGAAAGTGAAGAAAGAGAAAGGCAAGAAGAAAGCGTTGGAGGAAGTGGAGAGAGACAAGGAGAGAACGTCGAGGACGCAGAAAAGCGAATAGAAGGTGAAGAAAGAGAAAGGAAGGAATCAACAGAAGGAAGAAAGGGAAGTGCAGGAGGTAGTGAAAGGAGAATGAAGATCAGAGAAGTGGAAAGCACGAAAGAGCGCATGGAAGACAAGACTACAGAAGGGGTGAGAAGCAACGAGGGAATGGAGACTCGAGTAGGAAGAAAGATCAAGGTACCGGAGAGATTCAGAGACTTTGTGATGGACTAGAAGTAAGACTTTTTGTAAATATTGTTGGGTGCATAAAGGGGGGAGATATGTGGTAGCGTTCTAGTTGTTCCTGCACAGGAACAGGAAGCAGCTAGGCAGGAAGCGGAAGGCGGCCATGCTTGTTTGCTGGCGCCGACCGCAAAGACGCAGCTCAGCCCCGGCGCTCCGATTAAAGATTCAAATTTAACTCAATACACGTGTGTGACTCACCTCATTACAGCGGTCTTGTGAGATGCTTTAAGTACAACATGCCTGGGGAGTGATTCCAGAATACCCTCGCACGATGAAATGATAAAATACAACATCTACAAAAAGAACAGCACGAGGCAGTTAAGGAGGTGTTATTAAATGCAATCTGAACTAATCACTCTTCAAGGGATTTGGAAGCGAATAATTATCTTTATTGCACGCACTTAAAAATCAAGGTAAAAGCCGTGCAATCACTGAACGGGTGTGCAGGCACGGAGGGGGCGTGCAGGCACGGAGGGGGCGTGCAGGCAAGGAGCTCCCGTGCAGGCACGGAGGGGGCGTGCAGGCACGGAGGGGGCGTGCAGGCACGGAGGGGACGTGCAGGCAAGGAGCTCCCGTGCAGGCACGGAGGGGGCGTGCAGGCACGGAGGGGACGTGCAGGCAAGGAGCTCCCGTGCAGGCACGGAGGGGGCGTGGACGAGCGGAGCGGGCGTGCTCGCCCTCCGGACTTTTCCAGTGCTATTTATTTATTTAACAGTTTCCTACGGGGGGCAGCGCTGGGCAGTGCCATTAGTGCGCTGTTGAATCAGGACAACGGTATGAAATAAATTTAACATTCAAAGTAAACGGCGACTAAAGAATATCAGGAAGACAGGCCTAGACGTGGTATGCTGTATGGCTAAAAATACTTAAAATAATAATTGAAAAACACAAATGCCCTGATCCGACAAGCCCTAATAGGGTTTCATTTTCTTAAAAAAAAAATAATTAAAAAAAATGGGGCGTGGTCTGGGAAACGAGACTATACAGAGGTATGGCGGATAGAAGGTCGGGGGGGGGGGGGTGGCGGAGAGGCACAAGGACAATGAGGGTGGGCGGTGTCAGCTGGGGAGGCAGGTGGACAATGGAGGGCGGGCGGGGACGGCTGGGGAGGACAAAGGAGATATGGCTCGGGAGGCCGGTGGACAACAAAGGGCGGGTATGAATGGCTGGAGAGGCCGGCGGACAATGGAGTGAGGGCGGGAGCCGCTGAGGGTCTGGTGAACAATGGAGTGAGGATGGGAGCTGCTGAGGGGTTGGTGGACAATGGAGTGAGGGTGAGAGCCGCTGAGGGGCCGGTGGACAATGGAGTGAGGGCGGGAGCCGCTGAGGGTCTGGAGGACAATGGAGTGAGGGCGGGAGCCGCTGAGGGTCTGGTGGACAATGGAGTGAGGGCGGGAGCCGCTGAGGGTCTGGTGGACAATGGAGTGAGGGCGGGAGCCGCTGAGGGTCTGTTGGACAATGGAGTGAGGGCGGGAGCCGCTGAGGGTCTGGTGGACAATGGAGTGAGGGCGGGAGCCGCTGAGGGGTTGGTGAACAATGGAGTGAGGACGGGAGCCGCTGAGGGGTTGGTGGACAATGGAGTGAGGGCGGGAGCCGCTGAGGGTCTGGTGGACAATGGAGTGAGGGCGGGAGCCGCTGAGGGACTGGTGGACAATGGAGTGAGGGCGGGAGCCGCTGAGGGTCTGGTGGACAATGGAGTGAGGGCGGGAATGGCTGGGGAGTCAGGTGGACAACAAAGGGATGGCGGGAATGGATGGGTAGGCCGGTGGATAACAAAGGGTGGGCGGGAATGGATGGGGAGGCTGGTGGACAATGTAGGGTGGGAAGGAATTAACCCTGGGTGCAGTTCGCACTACGCATGCTACGCGTAGCTACGCGAACTGCGTAGTGCGGTAGGGAAAATGTTGCTCGCACTGATTGCACAGTGCCGATGCTTGTCTGCACTGTGCAATCATTGCAAACGGCATCTTGCACAGTGCAAGCGGTCATTTTCTGCCGCTCGAGTAGATTTATACTCGAGCGGCAGCTTTCTCAACGAGGACTGGTAGTTTCTCATCGTGAGCGATCGCGAGCATACTTGACCACTCGTGGACAATTGAGGGTGGGTGGGAGCTGTTGGGGGCCAGTGGACAATGGAGGGTGGGCGGGGGTGCCTGGGGAGGCCAGTGGACAATTGAGGGTGGGCGGGAGCTGCAGGGGGCCTGGGACAAGGATGGGTGGGCAGGAGCTGCTGTGGCCTGGTGGACAATGGAGGGTGGGCGGGAGCTGCTGGGGGCCGGTGGACAATGGAGGGTGGGCGGGAGCTGCTGGGGACCGGTGGACAATAGAGGGTGGGCAGGGATGGCTGGGGGTCGGTGGACAATGGAGGGTGGGAGGGAGGAGCTAGAACACTAAGCGGGAAGGAGGGGATGGGCGAGCAATCTGACAACAGGAGGGTGAGCGCGAGCGGATGGTGAAGAACATGGACAAGGGGTATTTTAACAAAATATTAGAAACACAAGTACTGCGGGACAGAATATGGCATCAAATATATCGAGGGCCGGAATATCGTGTAGGGCATTTTGTATGGGTAAGTAAAGTTTTACTACATGTAACTCCACATTTATGCACCTTGACGATCTATATATATATATATGTATATCGTCAAGGTATATAAATATATATATATATATATATATATATATATATATATCATCAAGGTACGTAGATCTGGAGTTAAGAATAGTATATTTATACTTACCTATTTGCACTTACCTTCTTGATATTCTTGTCCTCGATATTTTTGACACAATATAATGTCCACATAGTATTTGTGTTTCCGATATTCTGTCAGTGATCTGGACAAGGGAGGGTGCACAGGAGGGAATGGGGAACACAACTGACAACAGAGGGCGGGCGAGCGGTAGAGGGTGAGGAAGCAAGGTGACAATTGAGGGTGGGAGGAAGGGGTGGACTACAAGAACGTCAAGGGAAGGTGGGCATGGAGGAACAAGGGAGGAAGCAAGAATGTGAAAGAAGAGGCATGCAGTTCCTAAACAAGAATGGCAAGTGAGGAATAGCTAGGAAAAGGAAAGTGGAGAGGGGAGCAAGACAAGAAGGAGACAGCTGGAAACTCGCACTCTCTCTAAGAGTGATTAAACCAAAAGAAAAAAGTAGTGCCTGAAAAAGGAGCATTAGAAAGACACAACGAATGTGTCCATGCTCCAGGGGAGGGGCACACACAAGAAGAGGAAGGAAACCTTATGGATGCTGACGAATATGGAGCAAGTAAATTAGAGTGACAATGAAGCCAACCAATGGTAAATAATGGGTGTGCTCTAAGCCCACTTAAAGTCAACAATACATCTCTCGATACAGGCATTGTCTTAGGTGAGACCCAAAAAATGTCAGGACAGGAACCAAAGTGATATGTAGATAGCAGGTTTAATGTCTTGGCTGCTGAGGTGCTACTGTAGACATTACATTTCATTAAAAAGATAGAGGGAACATCCGTCATCTGGAAAATGATGGATAGAGCAGAGGGCCACAAATTTATGATCTACATTAGTTGGCCTTTGATCCAATCATGAGACAAAGATCTTGCTGATGTCAGTATGGGACCGCCCGTTCGTTGTGGTTAACCATGTAGAACTGGGCCGTATTAGCATATGACTAATATAACCCAGGTTCTTGAATAAGCATGTGTAGCCGTCACCTACAGAATTTGAAAATGATCAGGGATGTGGGAGATCCGGCAGGGTAAGACAGGTGATGATGGAGTTGTACATAATAAGGAAAGAAATATGGGTTTCACTGTTGTATATACACTCCAGGGAGAAGCCGTGCGCTTTATAAGTACCTAGTAACATAGTAACACAAACTCTACTCAATAAGCTGGCCTGTTTTTTAAATCAGGCGAAGATACCTCTCTGTATCTCCTGTTTCTCTAAGGCAGCACCTACAGCTGGTCTTTCATGCATCCATAAGAGTATTGGCACCTGTAATCTCAAACAGACTAGGAAATAAAACTTCATGGTCCAAGTCTCAGAGGCAGTTCTAAGTTCACAACAAGAAGTATAGGGAGTTTTCAACAATCAACCACCGGTGTGTGGCTATCACTGCAACAAGTGTGGTTTCCTTCCTTTGGGATGGACACACACCCCCAGTGGGCAGTGTGTAGCAAAGTGTACAGTGCCCAGTTGGGTCTAAAGTTGACTCATCACAAATGTTCTAGCACTATGGATATCATGTGGAGACCAACATCGTTTTGTTGTTACTGTTAATGTGCAGACTGGTGAGGGGCAATGGCGCAGACCAGACTCGGGGCAGTTTTTAGCCTTGGCCAAATGCCCCAGCAGGCGGCAGTAAGACTATCGCCTCTGGAGCAGCCAGGGAGGGGCAACCAGGGCTTCTCCGACAAAGGTTGGTAGAGAGAACACAAACGCAACAACAGCCTGGAAGCAGGGGGTTAAAGAGGCGGGTAAAATGAGGAATACCAGCATTAAAACATGGAACCATCTGGCTCAGCTTCTCTTTGTAGTGGTGTTCTTCAAATGACCCTGGAGTGGAGCTGTAAGTGGAACACTCAGCCAGGAGGTATGCAGAGGAGCCTCGTCCACATACAGCATGTCTCTATCTAGACTGTTGGCCTCTAGGGCTGCCTGGTATGCAGATGTAGACTCCGATGCCACATTGCACCCGCCATGGTGATCGCAGAGTGTGCCAGGAGCCAGACGAGTGGTATTATGTCATTCTTTTGTGACAACCGTTGGAAAACAGTTCGCTCAGTAAGGGCTACACTCTTGTGCAACCATCCCAAACTTTAGCCCAACATGTTGCCAGCTTTGGTGCAGACAGCTGTCTGTCTTGTGCCATCCTTGCATTCCCTTCCCCTCTACCATGTGCTGCCCTCAGCCTGACCATAGAGGAGACACCAGGAGGGCAAGAACTCCCAGCATGCGGACCATAGAGAGAGGCATGGTGAGGACAGTAGAGGAGACATCAGGAGGGCAAGAACTCCTAGCATGCAGACCATAGAGAGAGGCATGGTGAGGACCATAGAGGAGACATCAGGAGGGCAAGAACTCCCTGCATGCAGACCATAGAGAGAGGCAAGGCGAGGACCATAGAGGAGACACCAGGAGGGCAAGAACTCCCTAGAGAGGCATGGTGAGGACCATAGAGGAGACACCAGGAGGGCAAGAACTCCCAGCACGCAGACCATAGAGAGAGGCAAGGTGAGGACCATAGAGAGACACCAGGAGGGCAAGAACTCCCAGCATGCGGACCATAGAGAGAGGCATGGTGAGGACCATAGAGGAGACACCAGGAGGGCAAGAACTCCCTAGAGAGGCATGGTGAGGACCATAGAGGAGACACCAGGAGGGCAAGAACTCCCTAGAGAGGCATGGTGAGGACCATAGAGGAGACACCAGGAGGGCTAGAACTCCCAGCATGCAGACCATAGAGAGAGGCAAGGTGAGGACCATAGAGGAGACACCAGGAGGGCAAGAACTCCCTAGAGAGTAATGGTGAGGACCACACTGGAGACACCAGGAGGGCAAGAACTCCCAGCATGCTGACCATAGAGAGAGGCATGGTGAGGACCATAGAGGAGACACCAGGAGGGCAAGAACTCCCAGCATGTGGACCATAGAGAGAGGCATGGTGAGTACCATAGAGGAGACACCAGGAGGGCAAGAATTCCCTAGAGAGGCATGGTGAGGACCACAGAGGGGACACCAGGAGGGCAAGAATTCCCTAGAGAGGCATGGTGAGGACCATAGAGGAGACACCAGGAGGGCAAGAACTCCCAGCATGTGGACCATAGAGGGAGGCATGGTGAGGACCACAGAGGAGACACCAGGAGGGCAAGAATTCCCTAGAGAGGCATGGTGAGGACCATAGAGGAGACACCAGGAGGGCAAGAACTCCCAGCATGTGGACCATAGAGGGAGGCATGGTGAGTACCATAGAGGAGACACCAGGAGGGCAAGAATTCCCTAGAGAGGCATGGTGAGGACCACAGAGGAGACACCAGGAGGGCAAGAATTCCCTAGAGAGGCATGGTGAGGACCACAGAGGAGACACCAGGAGGGCAAGAACTCCCAGCATGCTGACCATAGAGAGAGGCAAGATGAGGACCATAGAGGAGACACCAGGAGGGCAAGAACTCCCTAGAGAGGCATGGTGAGGACCACAGAGGAGACACCAGGAGGGCTAGAACTCCCTAGAAAGGCATGGTGAGGACCATAGAGGAGACACCAGGAGGGCAAGAACTCCCAGCATGTGGACCATAGAGGGAGGCATGGTGAGTACCATAGAGGAGACACCAGGAGGGCAAGAACTCCCAGCATGTGGACCATAGAGGGAGGCATGGTGAGGACCATAGAGGAGACACCAGGAGGGCAAGAACTCCCAGCATGTGGACCATAGAGGGAGGCATGGTGAGTACCATAGAGGAGACACCAGGAGGGCAAGAATTCCCTAGAGAGGCATGGTGAGGACCACAGAGGAGACACCAGGAGGGCAAGAATTCCCTAGAGAGGCATGGTGAGGACCACAGAGGAGACACCAGGAGGGCAAGAATTCCCTAGAGAGGCATGGTGAGGACCACAGAGGAGACACCAGGAGGGCAAGAACTCCCAGCATGCTGACCATAGAGAGAGGCAAGGCGAGGACCATAGAGGAGACACCAGGAGGGCAAGAACTCCCTAGAGAGGCATGGTGAGGACCACAGAGGAGACACCAGGAGGGCAAGAACTCCCTAGAGAGGCATGGTGAGGACCATAGAGGAGACACCATGAGGGCTAGAACTCCCTAGAAAGGCATGGTGAGGACCATAGAGGAGACACCAGGAGGGCAAGAACTCCCAGCATGTGGACCATAGAGAGAGGCATGGTGAGTACCATAGAGGAGACACCAGGAGGGCAAGAATTCCCTAGAGAGGCATGGTGAGGACCACAGAGGAGACACCATGAGGGCTAGAACTCCCTGGAGAGACATGGTGAGGACCATAGAGGAGACACCAGGAGGGCTAGAACTCCCTAGAAAGGCATGGTGAGGACCATAGAGGAGACACCAGGAGGGCTAGAACTCCCTAGAGAGGCATGGTGAGGACCATAGAGGAGACACCAGGAGGGCTAGAACTCCCAGCATGCAGACCATAGAGTGAGTAATGGCGATGTAAAGGCGCCAGAGGGCAAGGATTCCTGACAAATCCTGTTGAGAATGTGGTCTGAGATGTGCTTGTTTGGAGGACAAACCATAGGGTGCTTTGTTGGAGATGGCAGGCGTCCTTCCAGAAGTGAACTGCGCACTTTAGTGGTGAACACTGGTGTAAAAATATCAGGTGATATGCACCTGAAGGCTCAAGGGCGACGAAGCGGGTCTCAATCTCCTAGGATGGCTTGAATGGCAAGTAGGCCAAGAAGGGGGGACATGGTAAGCACAGTCGGCTGAAGTCAATAAAGAGACAGCTGAGGGGTTACCACTAGACACAGCGCCCCCCCCTCTTCAAGGGTGTGCTAAGAGTCCCCGTCACCCAGATCTTGAGATGCCACAGAACTAGAGAGGACCCAAGAGGACAGAACTGAAAATACAGAAAAGATACTTTGTTTTATAATAAGCTTGATAGAATATTTTTGTAATTACTAAAAAAAAAACCAAAAAAAACTTTTATTTCGCTATTGGATAAATATTATTTTTCGAGCCCACTCTAGACGCTTGCACTGAAAAAGTGCTTTACGAAAAGTGTGTGAACTTGTAATGGTTATTTGCCATCTTTGCAAAGCTCTATGGAACTCTTTGCAGTGTTGCATAGTTCATTAGTTATTGCCCCCTTGGGTCTCCATGTGCAAATCCTAACTTTTGGGACACTTTATGTTGCCTACATTATTGGCCACCACTAGTCTTCTGGAACATATACTTTGCAGAGAAGAGTGAGTTTCCTTCTCCCCGGAGACATTGTGCAGAGAAAAGCTACATAAAAGTCCACTTGTAGAGAATAATTCAGCATACACTTTCTAGAAAGGAATTAGGGTACACACATGAAAGCAGAGGGAATCCTACCTGGGGGTCGGGTCTGGCTTGGCCGAGTTCTACTAGCGTGAAAAGTATCTCACGATGGATAAATTAACTGCACGGGTAACAGAAAAGGAGCGCCAAGAAGCTCTATGAACTATGGGGCATAGTTATGAAATGAGTGGTGCAGCTGTGTCACTGGGAAAGGGCAGTTCAGAGATTATTTGCCGTCCTTTTTCCCTTAACCTGCAGCATTTTGGCAGCTTAGCGCCAACACGGGCACCCTTGCACCATGCTACAAGGGTGCCTCCGTTGCATGTAGGATTGTTTTTGTGCAGGAAGGGGCACTTTCCTACACAAAAACAATTCTAAGAGGTGTTTTCCTCTCTCTATATGGGGTGCAGAATACAGCACACATCCAAAGAACTTGAAGAATAAACGAGGAGGAATAAAGATATTTCACCTACTTACTAGGCCTGGGCGGCAAATTCCGTTCCACTCGTGGAGTTTGGGAAATTTGGGTAATTTCACATTCCGCGGAGAATGCGAAATTGCCCAAAATTCTGCGTTCCGCGACTTCGTGAAATTGTTTGCTTGTTCGCGAGATATTTTCCCCGAGCATGCAAACAGCGATTGCGAACAGATAAAAAGCATCGCGAACAAACAATTCCGCGTGTTAGCGGAATTTCTGCGTGTTCGCTGAGAATTTTTACCATTTCGCGGAGATTTGCGTAACACGATTACACAAATTCCGTCCACCCCTACTACTTACTCCCCGTCTGGGGAGGCCGACCATTTTGGAGCATTTCCAGGTTGACAAGTCCTCGTAAATCTGGGAATGCATCAAAAACTACGGGAGTGTGTGGGACCAGCCATGCAAATCCCATGGAACGCCTTCCCAATGCAGAGCAAGGCAACGCAGCAATTTGCGTTGCGTTGCATTATACTCCAGATTTTGTAAGCCATTTAAAGCCATGCAAAGTGGCTCTGTGTAGCTTCATAAATCTGATTTAAAGGCTTGCGTCATGAATCGATTGCTGCTGCCGGAAGGACTTTGTTCTTGCACAAAAGCGTGGTGCACCAACCAGTCGGATATGGCCATCTGAAAGCTACCAAGGGCCGTCGGGGCACCTAGTAGAGCCCTCCACGGGATGACGGATAAGAAGTCAACTTATTATTATTATTATTTAGGGATTTGTAGAGCGCCTGGTGACCCGAGGGCATCCCCGCGCTAAAACTGTGAAGGGAAAGCCAGGGAGGGGGAAAGGGGAGGAGCGAAAATTTACTTCGGGAAGAGCAGCGTTTTAAGTTGTTTGCGAAAGCGAAGGTAGCAGGGTTCCAGTCGCAGGCTGCGGGGAAGTAGGTTCCAACGGGAGGCTGCCTTTACGGAGAAGCGGCGGCCTCCAGTGCGTGCCCTCCTATACTTGGGGACATTTGCGAGTCGTTCGTTGTCTGATCGTAGTGACCTCGAGGCTTTGTACGGGGTAACCATTTCTTTCAGGATGGAGGGGCCCTGTCCATTTAGGAGCTTGTGGGAGATGCACATAGCCTTGAACTCGATCCTTTCACGTACTGGTAGCCAGTGGAGTGCTTTGAGGGCCGGTCTTGCGGAGGATCTGGGGGGGAGGCTGAGCAGCATCCGAGCAGCTGCATTTTGCGTTCGTTGCAGCTTAGCCAGGGTGGATTCGGGGGCACCAAGATAGACGGCATTACTGTAATCCAGTCGGCCAAGAACAAGTCCCTGAATCAGCAATTTCCTGGAGGAGGGGGGGAGTAGTGGCAGAATCTTGCGGACAGACCGCATGAGTCCAAAGCAGGTACCAGCTGTTTTAGTAGCTTGGGTCCTCATGGTTAGGTCTGGTTCCAGCCAGACCCCTAGGCTCTTAAGTTCTTTCTTAGGGGAGGGCACCTCACCTAGGGTGTTGGGCCAAACAGAAGGTGGAATAGATGTCCATTTCTTGCCCATCAGCATGACCTCTGTTTTAGACCCATTTAGCTTAAGCGAGGATTCGCACATCCAGTGGTGGATCTGCTGGAGGCAGTGCAGAAGACTGTCTGGATGCTGGTCTAGGTGTGACAGTGAAACGACCAGTTGTGTGTCGTCTGCGTAGCTTACGATCTTAAATTCGAAGGGGGCAACTACATCTTCCAGAGGAGCCATGTATGCGTTAAAAAGGGTAGAGCTCAATGAAGAGCCCTGGGGAACCCCATTTACCAGAGGGAGCGAGTCAGACCGAGAGCAGCCATCCCAGACCTGAAAAGAGCGGCCCGAGAGAAAGGACTCTAGCCACGCCAGCGCTGTGCCCCTGAGTCCCGACTTCGCCAGCCGGTGGAGCAGGACACGGTGGTCCACCGTATCAAAGGCTGCACTAAGGTCCAGGAGGATCACTGCCACTGATCCCCCTGAATCCAAAATGCACCTTGCCTCCTCGATGACAGCGAGGAGGGCGGTGTCCGTGCCCTGGCCAGGACGAAACCCAGTTTGGGACTGACGCAGCAGTTTATTTGATTCAAGGAACTGGGATAGCTGTGCGTTGACCAATTTTCCGGCAATTTTGCTGATGCCAGGAAGGAGCGATATTGGTCTGTAATTGGCTAGGTCGGATGGGTCTAGTTGGGGTTTCTTTAGCAGAGCTTTGACAACCGCTCCCTTCCAGCCAGGGGGGACCAGGCCTTGAGACAGGGAGGCATTGATCAGCTCTGTGACTGAGGGAGCTATCACTGGGGCGACTGCTTTAAGAAATCTCATGGGTGCAGGGTCTAGGGGGGAGCCACTTTTCATTTTGGCTAGGGTTTTTTCGACTTCGTCCGGTGTGACTGCTCTAAAGGCGTTAAGAGACGGGCCGGGGGAGCTTCCTGTGCTGGTGTTAGGTGTGCTCGCGTCCTGATAGTGTGGCTGACTGGGCTGTGGAAGCGACTCCAAGATGGTGGTAATTTTGGAGTCAAAGAATTTAGCAAGTTCTTTACTCCTATCTGAGGAAAAGCTGGGCAGTGGTGGAGGGTCCGGGATCTTTAGGAGTTCTTTAACTATTAGGTAAGATTCTCTAGCGGAATTGGAGGCATTTTTTATTCTGTCATCATAGTAGCTGGCTTTCGAAGTTTTCAGGGCGGCTTTGTACAGTCTGACAGTTCTCCGGTACGCGTCTTTATTTGAGAGAAGCCAGTCCTTCCTCCATAATCGTTCGGCTTTTTTGCAGTTTTTTCGGAGAGCTCTGAGTTCTGAGTTAAACCAGGGGGCCGAACCTAGCTTTCCGCTTTTATCTTCCCGAGTTTTCATAGGGATAATCGTATCAACTTAACGAACGGCTTACCCGGGAGAGTGTTTACAACAAATTATTAGATTTGTATTTTCGTGTACTACAAGAGAAGTCCACTACGTTGGCATCTACGTTGGTACTCGAGAAGATTACCGCCGTGTTTAAAGCGATTCACTCATTCAAGTCACGTATTCACTCGTTTTTCTGGACTACATCATCCGGTAGCGACTTCTATGGATCTTTCTGGTTTGGACAGAGATTACATTATCCATATGAAAGTTTCAAAAGAGCCTTGAAAAAGTCAGGAATTAAACTTTATGGCGACGAAACACGTGTCGGCCAGTGGCTGTACCTGTACCCATGTTGTAATGTAAGTACATTTGTGAAGGAAGATTATTTGCTGAAAGAGATACTTTTTATGAAATTTCTACAATAAACAAGTTTGCTGGTTGGGCTCAACCAGCTATTTACTTAATTGGTTGCTGTGCTCTGTCTATGTTTTTCCTGCTTGCGTCACGCATGTACCACTTTGCATGGAGCAAATGTGATGCAAGCCTCTCATAAATATGCCCCTATGTGTAGGGCAACAGTCAAGAACTCACGAGTGAAAAAACAAACTTTGCACGCCCATCGTTTTTTTCACTTTTCTTCCTGTGCTTCCTCCATTTCATTCCCTCCTGTCCTGCTTTGGAGGTCATGTTCCCAAATCTTGTGTGCACCAAGAGGCATAACGTGATGGGACCCTCAGCAAGGTCACGGCAGAAATGTATTGAAAATCGAATGAAGTCAGCTTATTTTTTGACAAGCGAAGTACATTTGGGGGCGGCCTCCAGCAAGCATTGATTTCTGAGAGTCAAGCATATAAAAACTAACAACTTGTTCTTTCTGGCTGATATTGCAGGAGATGTGCCAGCAGTTCACATGGGCAGACCACAGAGCCCGCCGGGCAAATATATCCTGCATCTGAATGTCTTTGACAAACAGAAAGACAATAAGCACTGGCAAAGCCAATCGGTGTGGGTTTAATGTAGGCCTGGGCTGTAAATTCCGTTCCACTCGCAGAATTTGGGTAATTTCACATTCTGCAAAGAATACGGAATTGCCAAAAGTTCTGCGATCCGTGGCTTCGTGGAATTTTTTGCTTGTTCGTGCTTTCAGAAAGCGTGTTAGCAAGATATTTCTCCCTGAGCACGCAAACAGCGTTTGCGAACAGGAAAAAAGCATTGCGAACGGGCAGAACATGCATTTCCGCGTGTTCGCGGAACTTTTGCATGCTCGCAGAGATTTTTTATGATTTCGGGGAGCTTTGCGTAGCGCGGTTACGCAAATTCCCCCCACCCCTAGTTTAATGTACTATTACGTGTAGCTTTAGTCATTGTGTATGACTCTCTTGGGCTTTGAGGACTAAAGAAATTAAAGCTGTTGCACCCCTTGTGAACACGCTGCCGAAATGGGTTGAAAGTACACATGCCAACACCCCCGATTCAGGCGGGAGACTACCGATTTCAAGGCTATTTTCCCGATTCCTGTATGCAAAAACCTAATTTCTCTGCAGGCTTTTGTAGACAGGGACTGGTCTTGTGTGACTCAGAGTATGCACTGCCAGTAACCTGTTCCTTCAGGCCAGTACACACCATTTTTGTCAAGCTCTCGCTGCCTGCCATAGCACTTTCACCGTGCGCCTGACAGGTAAGGTTAAAAAAAGCAATACTTTCATTTAGTCTCCGTACATGACAATAAACTCCATTCAAGCATCAGTAGAAGTCAATGGGAGAAATACATTCTACGGATTATTTAAAATAAATCTCCACTTTCCCCTTGTAAAATGTTGGCATGCATGTGAAAGCATTAAAGCTGTGGCATCCTTGGGACCAATGCTGTAGGATGTCACCACCAAACACAGCGGAAAGTATTGCTTATAGATTAAGCACCGATGGAAGACATGCTGCATCTTGGCACCTGCAGAAATATGTCTGACTCTGTGCATCACAGCACCTGCAGAAAGATGGCTGACTCTATGCATCATGGCACCTGAAGAAAGATGGCTGACTGTGCATCATGGCACCTGAAGAAAGATGGCTGACTCTTTGCATCATAGCACCTGAAGAAAGATGGCTGACTGTGTGCATCATGGCACCTGAAGAAAGATGGCTGACTCTGTGCATCATGTCACCTACAGAAAGATGGCTGACTCTGTGCATCATGGCACCTGCAGAAAGATGGCTGACTCTGTGCATCACAGCCACAGCAGCTGTGCCAGATCTTTATTTCTGTTTGGATACTGCCCCGATGGTGGTCGTGACTCGACTAGTACTTCCGGGTCTTGCTACCTCCATGATCTGGAAGGTGACTCCCTCTGTGAGTCCCCGATGGAGCACTGTGCACTGTCAGGGGTTCTGCTGGTGATGCTTCCTCTCTGAAGGGCAGAGACAATCCGCGCCATGCGCATCTTTTATGATCAGTAGCGAGGCAGTCATTAATTCTGCATTCAATGTGGATAGCTCCTTTCACTCCTCTCCCCCTTGCCTGCCCATGACTTCACAGGAATTTAAAAAATCAATGAATGACTGCATTCCATTTGCCTGGCAGTGTACAAAAGGGCACAGAGCAAGGCCGGACTGACTGTGCCAGTCATGGGGAGAGGGGTCGGTTTTGTTACTGGGGGCCAGTTTTATAAGAGTGCAGCAGTTTTAAAAGCACTGCAGAATTCCTTGTATATCCAACAGTTTTCAGGCAATAATAAAAGTTCAGAGATAACTCTGGCTATGGACCCGCTTGAGAGAGATTGTAGTTTTATCTAGTGGCAGATTTGATGCTTCCAAGGTAGCAGACAGGGTTAATGTGCTTGCTGCAGAGAGCGTGTACTATGCAGATAACAGTATTTTATGTGCATTACTCAGTGGGTTACTGCTTTTGTCATAGAGATGATGTTGTTACTGTGCAGTACATAAGTTACAAACCTAATCTAGGTTAGAAAGTTATGTTTTCCCCAAGTCTTTTATTATCCTAATTTTGCTAAAAATAATAAATTCAACCCCAACCACTGTGTTACTTCCTCAACCCTGAACTTGAGCTTCCCCAGAGCAAGCACTAATAAGAAAAAAATCCCTACCAGTATGGACAACATTTGAATCCTACACCTTATAGTCCCCTTTGCCTTATGTAACATTTTCTATATACTGATTTACACATGTATGATTCATTGTATCTGTTTGTGTTTGTAATGTAAAGTGCTCTGACACCCTACACTTTTATGGAGGAGCTATAAAACATGTGAGAGAGTGGCTATGGAGAGATGAGAGGCACTGTTAGAGGGTGAGGGAATCATTGAAGAGCCCCGATAAAGATTGGTGTTTCCTGGTGCACTATAAGGTCATCACTTACTATGTTTGAAAAATTAATATAACTGAATATATGTATATAGAATATATGTGATCAAGGACTGGTGAAATCCGAAACGCTTAATTTTTGAGACTATAAAACAACAACTCAAGCCATACCTTCCAGTGATCTGTGTCTCTCTATTCGCCGATGGGAAATTGGAGAGTCGTCTGCTGTATATATATATATATATGAATGAGTGTGAAAAATGTGTTGTAGAATGCACTATTTTTACAATTTTTTCCCAAATTGTCTTGAGGGGAGAACACCCCCAAGCCCCCTTGTAGTTGTCAGGCTCGCTCGCTGCGCTCGCTATGCACTATATGGAGGCTGGTCTGACAAAATTTGCCAGGGCTGCTTTGGGTTCTCAGTCCGACCCTTCACAGAGGGCATTTGTACCCATTTTTTTTTTGCAGGTGAGCACACTTTTGACTGAGCTCAAGTTGCTCCCACTCTCATTTTGCACTTGCTGTTAGCACCTATTTGTCACTGAATGTGTAATATGGATAATACATGCACAACAAGTATAAACACAATGGAACGTGTTATCACATACCTAAAGTAGAAAAAAGAGTCTGCTGCAAACATAGTGGCATATTTACTAGAAAATTTCGGAGTGCAGCGCAGTGCCAAATTTGGTGGTGCCGCACTCCAACATTTTCAAAATGCAGGGATGGGGTGTATATTCTACAATACAGTGCACCCCTGTGTTTACCCTAGCGCTAAAAGTTGCTGCCTAGCGCCAAAGCAGACACCTATGCACCATAGAACAAGGGTGCCTGTGTTTCAGGGAATGATTGTTTATGTGCTGGAAGGTGTCCCTTCCTGCACATAAACAATCATTTACCCTTTGTGTGCGAGCGTCGGCCAACGGCTGTCACGAGCATTACCTCCGTAGTGCTGTGTACGTCCGTTGGCCAACACGGCCCAACCGCACACGGAAACGTCCGCACCGCGGCAGATTCTACGCCACGCTAAAGGGGTTAATGGTGTTTGCTATTCCTATATATGCTGCAGCACACATAGAAAAAACAAAAAGGAGAAGAAATGAAGGCATTTTCCCTCGTTGCGCCATTCTAGCGTTTGCTATTGCATCGTCAAAAAAAGTGACGCTCCTGTGGTAATAGGAGCTTGTACATATGCCCCATAGTTTGTTCTAGAATTATAACGACCTTTGTCAGCAATTGGAGTGAAATGGCCAATTTTACTGCAATCTATAAAATCTATTTACTATAAAAATAATAAACAATGTTGTTGTAGCTCAGAAAATAGATGTAAAAACATGAACTCCAGAAAAATCGATAACCGGAAGAATGTATACAAATTCTACTTAGGAAATACTCTGTCTACATTATGACCACTGCAGCTCCAGAAGAGACCCTGTGGAAAATCAACACTTTTTATGTAACTGGACTATTGTGTGTGCAAAAGGTGGCATTCGGAAGGAAGTATGCAACTTCCCGACAGCAAACTATGTAAATACATATATAGGGGAATTATTTAAACACATGTATAGGGGAATTATTTAAATACATGTTTAGTGGAATTTTTTTAATATATGATATGGGGAATTATTTCAATACATGTATAAGAGGGAAAAAGTCCAGAGCATGGCACTGCGAGGTATAACCCTAACCCGAGACAGACCTTTAATTGAAATTAAACTTTTAACATCAATGTATTGCATGTTTCAGAATTAATGGATGTATGACGTTACAACGCACACTTTTACAACGCATACCTTTACAATGCATTTTTTACAACGCAACATCCATTACAACGCATTCCATTACAACGCATGCCATTACAACGAAATTTTTAAAACTACATTTACCACGCATTCCATTACAACACATACTACCTTTACAACGCATACCATTACAACGCATTACATTACATTGCATGTTTGGTAAGTATTGGATAGTGTAGCGGTAACATTTACTATTCTAACTCCAGGGGGTGCAACAGTAGGGTAAGTGTTGGATAGTGTAGGGGTAAAAATTACTATTCTAACTCCAGGGGGTGCAACAGTAGGGTAAGTGTTGGTTAGTGTAGGGGTAAAAATTACTATTCTAACTCCAGGGGGTGCAACAGTAGGGTAAGTGCTGGATGGTAATGTTATGCGTTGTAATGGTATGCGTTGTAATGACTGAGTTGTAATGACATGCGTTGTAGTGGTGTGCGTTGTAGTGTCATGCGTTGTAATGGTTGCGTTGTAAATGCATGCGTTGTAATGGATGTTGCGTTGTAAAAGTTTTGTTGTAATGGTAGTGCGTTGTAAAAGTTGCGTTGTAAAGGTTGTTTCCCGAATTAACCAACACCAATGTCCCAGAATGTTTTAAGTACATTAAAAGTAATAATACTTAGGGCCTTTTTTGGTAACAAAATGACATGGCGGCCAAGCGACAATGCCCGTAGGGCAGAGGCGGTCCACGCCCCAGCTTTAAGGTGCAGAAAGGACCTCGGTGATGGAGTGTGTATCATAATCAGTCGAGAGTAAGTCCCTTTATGATTCAATTTGAATCGTATCAGCATCAATCTCTCCGAATTCCTTAAAGATATATAATGCACCAAAATTTGGACAGCAAGTTATATATATTGTTTCCCTATAAATGTGCCTGTCCGTTCTGCATGTGAGAAGGGGCTCATACGGGGTAACCAGAGCCTGAAACACATTGATGAAAATGGAAAGCACTGTTTGTCCTGCCCTCGTGTGTAACATGTCAGGCAGCGCTCCAAAGAGGGCAATGAATCTACAGCACTGGAGGGATCCAGGCACAAGCCAAGATGGAACCCAAGGCCTCGTGACAGGCGTGTTCACGGGTTCCCCTCGTTCATTGGAGGCATATAGTGTTACCCAATGATACTGCAAGCTGAGAAAGTAACAAAGCTCCCCACATTAGCGATGTCTCCAAATCTAACAAACCTCCCCACACTAGGGACGTCTCCAAATCTAACAAAGCTCCCCACACTAGGGCTGTCTCCAAATCTAACAAAGCTCCCCACACTAGGGCTGTCTCCAAATCTAACAAAGCTCCCCACACTAGGGCTGTCTCCAAATCTAACAAAGCTCCCCACACTAGGGCTGTCTCCAAATCTAACAAAGCTCCCCACACTAGGGATGTCTCCAAATCTAGCACATTTCTGCACACTAGGGATGTCTCCAAATCTAGCAAATTTCCGCACACTAGGGCTGTCTCCAAATCTAACAAACCTCCCCACACTAGGGCTGTCTCCAAATCTAACAAACCTCCCCACACTAGGGCTGTCTCCAAATCTAACAAACCTCCCCACACTAGGGCTGTCTCCAAATCTTACAAAGCTCCCCACACTAGGGCTGTCTCCAAATCTAACAAACCTCCCCACACTAGGGCTGTCTCCAAATCTAACAAAGCTCCCCACACTAGGGCTGTCTCCAAATCTAACAAAGCTCCCCACACTAGGGATGTCTCCAAATCTAGCAAATTTCTGCACACTAGGGATGTCTCCAAATCTAGCAAATTTCCGCACACTAGGGATGTCTCCAAATCTAACAAACCTCCCCACACTAGGGCTGTCTCCAAATCTAACAAAGCTCCCCACACTAGAGATGTCTCCAAATCTAGCAAATTTCCGCACACTAGGGCTGTCTCCAAATCTAACAAAGCTCACCACACTAGGGATGTCTCCAAATCTAGCAAATTTCCGCACACTAGGGATGTCTCCAAATCTAACAAAGCTCCCCATACGAGGGATGTTTCCCAGTCTTACAAAGCTCCCCATACGAGGAATATCACCAAATCTTACAAAACTCCGCACACTAGGGATGTCTCCAGATCTAACAAATGACCCCATACCAGGGATATCACCAAATCTAACAAAGCTCCCCACACTAGGGATGTTTCCCAGTCTTACAAAGCTCCCCATACGAGGAATATCACCAAATCTTACAAAACTCCGCACACTAGGGATGTCTCCAGATCTAACAAATGACCCCATACCAGGGATATCACCAAATCTAACAAAGCTCCCCACACTAGGGACGTCTCCAAATCTAACAAAGCTCCCCACACTAGGGATGTTTCCCAGTCTTGCAAACCTCCCCATATGAGGAATGTCACCAAATCTTACAAAACTCCGCACACTAGGGATATCTCCAGATCTAACAAATGTCCCCATACCAGGAATATCACCAAATCTAACAAAGCTCCCCAAACTAGGGATGTCTCCAAATCTAACAAAGCTCCCCACACTAGGGATGTCTCCAAATCTAGCAAATTTCCCCACACTAGGGCTGTCTCCAAATCTAACAAAGCTCCCCACACTAGGGATGTCTCCAAATCTAACAAAGCTCCCCACACTAGGGATGTCTCCAAATCTAACAAAGCTCCCCACACTAGGGCTGTCTCCAAATCTAACAAAGCTCCCCACACTAGGGATGTCTCCAAATCTAACAAAGCTCCCCACACTAGGGCTGTCTCCAAATCTGACAAAGCTCCCCACACTAGGGATGCCTCCAAATCTAGCAAATTTCCGCACACTAGGGATGTCTCCAAATCTAACAAAGCTCCCCACACGAGGGATGTTTCCCAGTCTTACAAAGCTCCCCATACGAGGAATATCACAAAATCTTACAAAACTCCGCACACTAGGGATGTCTCCAGATCTAACAAATGTCCCCATGCCAGGGATGTCTCCAAATCTAACAAACCTCCCCACACTAGGGATGTCTTCAAATCTAACAAAGCTCCCCACACTAGGGACGTCTCCAAATCTAACAAAGCTCCCCACTCTAGGGATGTCTCCAAATCTAACAAACCTCACCACACTAGGGACGTCTCCAAGTCTAACAAAGCTCCCCACACTAGGGATGTCTCCAAATCTAACAAACCTCCCCACACTAGGGACGTCTCCAAATCTAACAAAGCTCGCCACACTAGGGATGTCTCCAAATCTAACAAAGCTCCCCACACTAGGGATGTCTCCAAATCTAACAAAGCTCCCCACACTAGGGCTGTCTCCAAATCTAACAAACCTCCCCACACTAGGGACGTCTCCAAATCTAACAAAGCTCACCACACTAGGGATGTCTCCCAATCTAACAAAGCTCCCCACACTAGGGATGTCATCAAGTCTAACAAAGCTCCCCACACTAGGGACGTCTCCAAATCTAACAAAGCTCACCACACTAGGGATGACTCCAAATCTAACAAAGCTCCCCACACTAGGGATGTCTCCAAATCTAACAAAGCTCCCCACACTAGGGATGTCTCCAAATCTAACAAAGCTCCCCACACTAGGGATGTCTCCAAATCTAACAAAGCTCCCCACACTAGGGATGTCTCCAAGTCTAACAAAGCTCCCCACACTAGGGATGTCTCCAAATCTAACAAACCTCCCCACACTAGGGACGTCTCCAAATCTAACAAAGCTCACCACACTAGGGATGTCTCCAAATCTAACAAAGCTCCCCACACTAGGGATGTCTCCAAATCTAACAAAGCTCCCCACAATAGGGATGTCTCTAAATCCTAATATTGGGAGCATTGATGCTGGCTCAGTGGAGTCTGGAGAGAGGACGAGTTATCTTCTATAACATTTGCAGAAAGTTCTGAGAATGTCTGCACTTGGCAATCGGGTCTACTGCAGGCAAAACGCTATCTTGCATTTATATTTTTTGCTGATATGTCACTGTCCATTAAGCAGGCAATCGACTTGACATGAAAATATACCTTGTGACTAAAAGGAGACAGACCTGGCCAACAGAAGCGGGCTGTCTCTCCTAAGGAGGGGCAGTGAGGAGGAATGCTGTGAGTGGTGGACAAGGACAGAAAGGGACAACTCGGGTGCAAGAAGACACGGGTGACTAATAAACAGATCACTTTGTATGATCGATCTTTGAGAAAATACACGGAGTGTGTTTTACGAATGTAGAATGCAAGGTGCTATATGAACGCAAACCTTTCTTCCCCTTGTATCCCTCCACTATCCTTCTCACTCCAAATAACTTACTAATATCCACCACTAAAAATTACTTTCATATTTCACCATACTAATTCACCACTAATCCTTTATGGGTTTCCGGAGTAGTGTGCTTCAACACCGCATCAGGGGTAACAAGCGCTGTATAAATACAAACCTTTTTTCCTCTTCTATCCTTCTGCTATCATTCCAAATCCAAATAACTGACTAACCTATCCACCACTTAAAATGTACTTGCATGTTTCACTGTACTAATTCAACACTAATCCTCTATGGGTCCCGGAGTAGCGTGCTACTCGCCGAAAAAGCGCTTCAACGCCTCGTCAGGGGTAACAAGCGCTATATAAATGCAATTACAATACAATACAATACAATACATGTAAAGTATATTAAACCAACATAAATATGTACTTAGGCATACTAATAAACAAAGTGTCCCATATGTTCGTCACATATGTGTCAGAGGAAGCATGCTGTGTCTTGAGACCTATCATTCGAAAAGCAGCGGAACCCTAGGAAGGGAATGGAAGGACACGATTAATGGATACAGAAAAAAAAGGTTGATCAGCAACATCGACTGTGCAAAGACTAAAAACGGTTGTGACCACGATGCATTACCAGCCACAAGACAACAATAGTTATTGATTAGAGGAACCACAAATGTTTTGAAAATGTATGTCCTTAAGGAAGTATTCGATTACCTTTCATCGGTAGGGGAGGCAGAAGCTATCCTCGCCGCCAATGCGCTATACTTTACCACAAGTGCAGAAATATTAGGGCCACACATAATGTAGGGGTGGGGGGAATTTGCATAGTCGTGCTACGCAAAGCTCTGCGAAATGGTAAAAAATTTGAATTTGAATTTGAATTTAAAAATATTTCTATAGCGCACTTTTACCACGCGGTTTCTTGGCGCTTTTGAACAGTAGGAAGGCCAACAGGAGCGGAGGGAAGACTAAGCATTGTAGGCTTGAGAAAAGAGCAGGGTTTTTAGACCTTTCCGGAACTCAGTGTAGGAGGGTGTCCCGCGGAGTCCCGCCGGAAGAGAGTTCCAGAACGCAGGAGCGAGAACTGCGAATTTTGTTCCACCTGCCTTTTTCTTTCTAAAACGTGGGATGGTTAACAGGGCCTGATGAGAGGAGCGGAGCTCTCTGCCCGGCGTATAGGGAATAATAGCGGAGCAGATGAACTCCGGAGCGGTGCCCATTCTGGCCTGAAAGGCGGTGCAGCCAAGCTTAAACAAGGCTCGCTCTTTCACCGGCAGCCAGTGCAGGGCCTGCAATAGAGGAGTGACACGATGGAATTTAGGCAGGCCATGAATCAGGCGGGCAGCCTGATTCTGCACTAGCTGCAGACGGCGAATGGCATAGGCTGGGGCGCCGTTGTAGATGATGTTGCCATAATCAAGGCGCGAGAGCACCATAGCCATTACTATGATCTTTAGAGCGGGCAGAGAGAAGAAGCGAGAGATCTTCCTAATGGTTCTCATAGAAAAAAAGCTAGAAGAAACAACTGAGTTGACCTGGGAGTGAACAGAAAGTGAGGAGTTCAAAAGAATACCAAGGGTTTTGACCTTGGGAACCGGGATCGGAGGGACACCAAGTGTTGGAGGCCAGTAAGAGGGGGACCAAGGACTGCAACCACCTCCAGTTAGGACTAGTTCCGTTTTGTCCGGATTGAGTTTGAGGTGGTTGCAGTTCATCCAATCCTGAATGAACAACATGATGGATTGGACGTTCAGGGATGAGGAGGAAGCGTGGGAAAGGTTAAAGATAAGCTGGAGGTTGTCGGCGTAGTTGAACACCGTGACCTCCAGCTGCTGTAACAAAAAAATAAGGGGGTAGATGTATAAATTAAACAAAAGGGGAGAAAGTGAGGAACCTTGAGGGACTCCACATACAACCCCACGAGGGGCAGCAGTGAAACCAGCTAGATGGACCGCCTGAGCCCTGTCGCTCAGGAAGGACTCAAGCCAGGCGAGGGCCAGGCCCTCTATGCCCGCCGCCCTGACACGGGTAAGGAGGATGGAGTGGTCCACCGTGTCAAAGGCGGCGGACAGATCTAAAAGAATGAGGGCCTGCGGGAGGTTGGTATCAATGCCCTCGCGTAGGCAGTCCATCACTGAGGTCACCACCTTCTCCGTAGAATGGAGGGGGCGAAAACCCGCCTGCCGAGGGGAGAGGCAGTGATTAGCTTCCACGTAGGTGCTCAGGGTGCTGGTGACATGGGTTTCTAGAACCTTGCCCAAGTAGGGCAGAAGGGAGATGGGACGGTAGTTAGAAGGTGATGAAGGGTCGACACCGGGCTTTTTAAGGATGGGAATAACAGCCGCGAATTTGTGAGCGGTGGGGACCACACCATTGCTGAGTGACTCATTCAGAAGAGTGAGGGGGGGGGTAGGGCAGTTAAGGAAGATTTCTCTCAAAATATGAGCTGGGGCAAAGTCTAGAGGGGAGCCTGAATTTATCTTGTGAAGCAGGGGAAAGAGCGTGACCTCGGTGAGGGGGGGAAAGGAAGTAAATTTGGAAGTGACGGCAGGAGGAGAAGGGTTGGTGAAGGTAGAGGAGGGGGGGGGATATTGGCCTTGATCTTTGCGACCTTGTTAATGAAAAAATCATTAAGTGAGTCGCAGAGCGATTGGGAAGGGGGGATCGAGGCCATGACTCTGTTAGATGAGGCAAGCTCGTGTACCGTAGCGAAAATCTCTTTGGTTTGGGATTCTGCTGCCAGTATCCTGTTAGAATAAAACAGGGTCTTGGAGTCGAGGATGCCTTGCTTGTATGCTTTGAGAACAGAGAGATAAGAGAGTTTTTTGACAGGACAATCTCTGTGAACACGCAAAAGTTCCGCAAACACGCGGAATTGCTTGTCCCGTCTGTTCGCACTGCTTTTTTCCTGTTCGCGAACGCTGTTTGCTTGCTGAGGGAAAAATATCTTGCGAACACACATTTTGAAAAGACGAACAAGCAAAAAATTCTGCAAAACCACAGATCACGGAATTTTTGGCAATTTCACGGAACGCGAAATTACCCAAATTCCATGAGCGGAACGGAATTTACCGCCCAGGCCTAATTAGTATCTGAAGTAGAGCGCTTGCAATAATCATCATTGACCATGATTGATCAGTGGCTAAACACCTTGTATGGTAGAGTGCGGGTAAGGAAGGGGCAAGGCATGTTCAATTGACCAGCACATATTCTGAACAGCGTTTAATTTACGCCGGTGGTTGCAATTGTGGCCCACTGGCACTCATTTTTGGGGACCAGCACTTATTTTTCCTCAAAAGCATTTGACCCAGAGCAAGAGAAAGAACAACTCAAAAGGAGGAAACATAGAGGAAGAGAAAAGGGAAAAAGCAATGAGAACGGGAGAAAGGAGGGATGAAATAGAACCTGCAAGAGTGAGATAAAGAGGCAGGGAGTTCTGGTTGTGTATTAAAGAGGCACAGGTGGAATCAAGACTACGCAGCCTTAGTATTCAGTGTCTTGAACTTCGATAGCTCTAACTTTGGGCCGTGGCACTTACTGATTGACAAATTAAGCACTGACTCTGAATCTCCTACTTCAGTGACAGGCAGAGACTGGGGAGCCTTGAAAGCACTGTATGCTCCAGTAGGCCTCAACTAGATGACAGAGACCTCAGTTTAAGAACAGAGAGTTCCTCAGTAAACTACGGATCTGCCAACTCACACGGTGCCACCATTTGTCACACCCAGGAAGAAGCCGATGTCACACTGTGGCAGGGACAGCAAGCTGTAATCCCCTGTACTGAGTGGATTTCCAGCTGTTTTTGGAGGTCATAAGCAGCCTGTGTCCATCCAGGGGTGTAAAGACACTCCAGGCCATTGGCAGCCGCTTCAGCAAGGTTTTGTATTTATTTTGAGGTGGCGGTCGGAAGAGCCACTCAGGCAAACCCATTTATGAAGCCCGACCGCTTTAGAGGCCTGACCTCTCCTCACAAGGTGATTTTTCTTTCTTTTTTTTAAGTTGACAGGTCTGCAGTAGGGGTGGGCGGAACTCCCGGAGTTTCACTCCACGGAATTCCGCAGAGTTACATAAAAACGCTGCAAGATTCCGCGGGATTCCGCCAACGGGCAGAAATATGCACGTCGCGCTGCTCGTACTGCATTTAGCGCCAGTAGCGCGAGCACTGCTGAAAATTCAGCGTGAACGGTAACATGCAGTGCACAAGAGCGCTCGGCCATTCGAGTTCATTTTGCTGCCGCTTGAGTTGAAAGCCTACTTGAGTGACAGCAAATCTACTCAAGAACTGCCCTCTGACCGCACAACCACTCGCAACCGCCCACAACCGCCCGCATTAGAAAATGGCACCAGGGGATGCAAAATCTTGCTTGCATTTCTGAATGTTCACATGAAAGATTTTTGCTGTGCGGTGAATGGCGGAAATTGTCAGGAACTCCACATTATAAGAGTAAAGCGGAGTGGCCAAATTCTGCCAATTCTGCATGCGGAATGAAAGATTCCCTCCACCCCTAGTCTGAAGCCGCATCACACATTTGCAGCATATGTTCCTATGACCCTCTTCAGCTCAGCGGATCCAGACCCAACTACCTGGGTATGAGTATGCGCATGGATTGAGTAGTGCGAAGAGGAAAAAACTGAATTCCAAAGCCGATCGTTCCTACCCAGTAAATCCTTCGACCTAAATGAATGAACTCCCCATTTGTGTTTCATAAATGTAAAGATCGGTGTTAGTGATGTTCAACAATACTACTTCAGACGCGTCCATTGGGTCCACACCATACTCCATGTGAGTACCTATACCCGTCTGTACTACATGACTACTACTCTCACGCTCTCACTACTACTCTCATGCTTGTGCAAACTCTGCACAAGCATGGTACAGCCCTCCCCCAACCCCCAACACACATGGAAACACAAAAATGACTTAATTGCAAATCAGCTGTTGTGAATGCCCAGAGTACATGCAACTGCTACATGTCTATCTGATACCCATCCCCCCAGTCCAGCAAGACTTCTGCAACACAGAGGGGCCAGTGGGGAACATCCTTTACAACGCAACTTTTACACTGCACTGTCATTACGACGCAGCTATTACAACGCAAGTCGTTACAACGACTTGCGCTGGAGGCCGCTGTAGGAAAGGGAATAGTTAAATTTTCTATCCAACACCTTCCCTACTATCCACGGGGACTGGAGTTGGAATAGAAAATTAAACTATTCCACTATCCAGCGCCCCCCGCCATTGCAAGTCGTTGTAACGACTTGCGTTGTAAAAACTGCGTTGTAATGGCATGCGGAGTAAAAGCATGCATTGTGATGTCATACATCCGCCAAAGGAGCTTTGTGACAATAGAGCCTACATACCTCCAAAAATGGACTCTACCGTACATCCCAGGGTGGAACCTTACGCCTAGCAATGCATCTGATCATTCAATCCAAATACAGGACATGTACCACCCCCAGATCCAACAGGGATCAGGCCCCTTCTTCCACCAGTGACTTCAACACAGTTTTACAACACAGATTTGCAGTCATGCAAAGCAAGTCGACCACATGTCCCCTCACTCTTGCATTCCCCATAACTGCCAAGTGTCCCCATGCCAAGGGTGATAAGGGTACCTGCATCAGGCCTTGATATTTAGGTAACAGCACTTTGCATGTATGGACTTGTAGTAGGCCCAAGTATGTACTGGAACACCTGAAACTACAAGTTCCAGCATGCACAGGGCTACTTGGCAGCTATGATTTCTCTTCAGGTCCCACGGTGAGATCCTTTGGCCCAAAACCTTGGCAAGGAGCACTAGCCTAGTATTAGGCTTGGTTAAAGCTGAGATCTCGCGATGGTTAAATTATGTTGAAGGTTAATCTAGAGCTCTACTCAAGAGGTAACTTTTACAGGAGGTGTTAAGGCGACTTAAAGAGAGGGGGAGAGAGAAAGAAAGAGGAGCCTTTTGGATAAGTAGAGAGGGGGCTGGAAATCCATCTGGAGCGAGTCAGAATGAGCGGCCCATCAGACCGGCAAATAACCACAATTAGGTCCTGTCGACAGTGCCCGTTCCCAGGAAGTCGGGCTGTGAGAATATAATGATTAACAGAAAGGATGAAGGCGCGTCCAGCAGGACAGATAGGGTTAGTCGCAACCATGGGTGGCACTCCGTTAATGCTATTAAAGTTCATCGTTGGCGTGATGTAGGTTTTTGTAATGTCTGTGGTGCAGAAGTGTAGTGTCCTGATACTATACATGTTTGCCACATTGCCACTCATGATCTGGAAAGTTGTCCAGAGCAGGCCTGGGTGTAGTTAGCAGAGTTTTGATACTCAGAACTCCACGAGAATCCGCGAGTGGCAGAGTGCAGTTCAAACTGCAGTTTGTGTTGGTATTCCTGCCACTCGGGTAGGAATTCTACCCGAACGGCAGCTCGAGCTCGTGAACTTACTGTTCATGCTCGCGCACTTACTGTTCGAGATCACAAAATTACTGCTCGTGATTGCGAGTGGGGAAAAAACATTGTGCACATCGTGAAGCAGAGTTTTCTGCACTCCACGATCTCCGCGGAGTGTGGAGTGCAGAAAACTCCACCAACGGAGCAAAGTTCACCACCCAGGCCTAGTCCAGAGCCACACATGTTAGCATTCGGCTGCAAGATGACTCGTAGTCCTTGTTGTGGTTTTGAAGATAATTCTATTAAAGGAAATGTGAGATACAAATGCATCCGCTCAATGCATTTTGAGCCTCAGCCCTTCTTCAGGAGTTTAAATCACAAAAATCACCTATTCGGGGAGACTAGAGGCCTTTAATGTTGTCAATTAGGGAATGGAAGGCTATATGAGGGAGTTAAACCAATACTTTATGGTAGGTGCATTGTACTTGACCGACTCAAAATGCAAAGTGCATCACCAAAAGAAATTAAATTCAAGTACAAGTTTGATCTGCGATAGTGAACAACAACAGGCAAGTTAAGTAGAGGGCAGGGGAACAGCAAGGAAGAAAACAAGAGAACATAGGAGCAGAAGGAGTTTGAAGAAAAAATAGCAGTACAGTCCAATCCGAGAGAAGACACTACACCAGGAGGACAATGGTGCAAACCAGTTACCAGATTCCAAAAGGCAGCTCCTAGTTCAACAGTAGTGCAAGGAAGCTGCCACACAAGAAGTCCGGAGAGAGGGACCGTGAGGTGCCACCCCCTGATACTGAAGTCAAGTAGAGGCATAAGTGAGTTGTGTCCTATGCATAGAACACAAACTGCCAGTCAAAGAAATAAAAATGTGCAAAGTAATAAAATGACTAAAATGAGTGCGTGAAGTGCGTTAGAGGCACAAGTGTTGTGGAACAAGGGCTGTTGCGTGGGTGGCCTTACCACCATCTGAAGCATCATTTGCGGATTTTAATTATTTTTTTAAATCGGAATTCTGCACATTATGCAGCAGATGGCGGATGGCGTGCCTGGACTGCATCCCTTTTGCTTCTATCTGATAGTTTATGACAATGTTCATTCATTCAAGGAATATGTATCTGGATTGCGCTGTAATCTACCTTTCGTGCTGTCCGGGATCGCAAGTGTGACAGCTGTGCCTCTCTGAAAGCTGTCCCCCGAAACACTACATACATCTGAGTAGTGTTTCCCTTCCATCTGTCTACATTTCCTATTCCGTGACTGAGTCTTAGAACTTGGGAAAGGCCATTCCTACTGTGGGGGAGGGGGTGTACGGAGGAATCCGCCATCTTACATATCTAAGAGATGGTGTGGAGCAAGGGAGGCCAGTGAAATCTCAAATGCCTTGCTATGCTGTATGCCATAATTAGGCTGTGGGGTTTTAGGTTTAAACCTATAATAACTGATAAAACCCCACTGAAAGAAAATTAGCCCTCACCGGTGAAAACATATAAACACTGAAAAAACACCTGCACAACCACAAACTAAATGCCATTCAAAGAAAGGAAAAATAAAGTGAAAGAGTCATTTTGCTCTTACTGAAGGGGTCAATAAAATGTAACTTTGTTATACAAGCTAGCAGTAAGAAAGACTGGCTAACATTATTATGCTTGAGTATTGTTCTTTAGGGATGCCACTAAAATATTGTATCTTCTTCCTTTTACTTTTTTTAGTTTTATGGCCTTTGGTCTAAAGATGCAGGGTTTAGTTTCATGTTTTAAGTTTAGTTTAATTATTTTATAAACTGTAGAGAATCAGGACATATCAAACTCACATTTGATATTTTGTCTGCATTTGATTCTTTCACTGATAGGTAAAATGGCTATATTCATAAAAATCTTTCCTAATATGTGTCATCACATTTACCCACAGAGAATGGGTAAAAACCCTTAATACATCACACCATAGTTTCTAGTGGGTCAGTATTGATAGTAGACGAATTGCCAACACCTCAGGCTTTAAACATTAATTGCAAGGTATAGTGACAAGTATATATATCACCAAGCATCTGGGATAGTGGTGAAAACGTGACACCAGACTTTTGGAAAACATGAACGCAGTGTCACTTGTTATGCTCTGCAAACAAGGTTCTTTCCAAGTTCAACAAAGATTGGAGTGGTATTGTTTGTATTTGTAGTGATTCAGCTACGTATATAAAACATTTGTGTGATGACCTGTCAAAATTGATACCCAAGCTGAAGTGATTCCCTGTAGGAGATCCTTGCCACTTGTTAGATGGTATGCTGAAAGCATCTTTACAATCTTAAGAGTTAATGAGGGATGCTATTGACTTTTTAGTCCATTCTGGTGCACTGTTTTCTTATGCCCAGGAACTAAAACGCAAATATTTATCATTTCGTGCTTTATGTGGCATCAAAGAAAGAGTCATCCCAACTGTGTCCCTTAGCTGACGGTTCTCAGCCCAAGGGGCTATGAATGCTGAGAGGGCCTGTTCACAGAGGTTTACATGAGAAGGAAAGCACGAGTGCACATAACCAAATACACACTGAAGAAGTATTGAATGGTGTACTACAATAAGATTGATTTGCAAACATCACTTTGGACCTCATATACACTATACGTACACTGTCTATATACCATGTTCTTTCAGTGCAGAAAGCAAGCAGTGATAAAAGCAAAATGTTCCATAAACACCGGAAAAACACTTTTTTCTGTTGGTTTTAGTGTCGTGAAAATGTGTAAACACTGATAACAACTGTTTTTTAAAATATTGAAAATACTGAAAAAACCCCACCAGAATGTACCAAAAATAGAATCTGAAAACAGGACAGCCTAGCCATAATCATTGTTTAGATACAGCCCTTGTCCACCCTATCTCTTTAGCTACGAAAAGATTACACCTCTGGTCTCCTCTCACACGCTCTCTAAATACAACAGCAAAGAACACTTCTTCCCCAGCTCCTTCAATGCAAGAAGTTACCAAGCCTCCCTGACTTCCTGTTGTTTGTTTTTACATAATTATGTTCAATTTGTCACTCCCTATTATACCCTTTCAAGTGTATATTTTTTGCCATGTACTGCTATTTGCAATTTTTATGAATCTTGAATGTATTCATATAATTTCCTAAGCTATACTTTTATTGAAGATTTTTGTATATCAATAGTATTCTTAAGTAACCTTTGCTGTTTACCATGCATCTGTAAATCATTGGCTGTACGAAGTATTGTTTTTGTAACCACTTTAATGTTTCAATAAACCTTTACTTGAACTTTAAAAAATCTCATATGGCGGTAGTCCTCATTTCTCTCGCCTTCCTTAGCGCTTCACCTGTCCTTCAGGAGGAAGCTGGGCTCATCCCTCTGGGTGAACAGATCTGATGTGCCTCGTTGGAAGGATAGTGCCTAGAACCTAACACTGAAAGAAGGGTAGCCATGTCTCACCCAATATGAGTGAGGGTCACACATTTGGTCGTCAAGTTGAGGTCTCACTCAAAGCAGGCTAAATGTTGCACCTGATGAAAACTGGTCTCTAAGTGCATCTCTCTCCAGAGCCCTGCTGAGGGTGAACATGGGAGTACTGTGAGCTTCAGGAAGTGAACTCACCTCTGGGGAGCCCTCTAAGTACAGGGGGGTAATGGAAGGAACTGCTGTGGGATCGTTATAGTGCTGCTCCACTCCTTTATGTAACCCTTAAACAGTGCCACTGGAATTATGCGATTGTGCGGCCACAGAGATTTTCACATATATATAGATTTGCCACATTTGCCACATAATCCATCATCTGACGCATAATTTGCAAATTTTAACAGAAATTATTTGTGTCTCGCTCAAACGGTTCAAAAGGTACTAAAAATGCAGCGACACGTGTTGCCGCACAGTGAAAGGCCATTCGCAAAGCTGGACTTGACTCCTTTTTGTTGCTTATTGCTATATTTGGGTATTAAAATGGCACTAATGAGGTAAAACGAATGCCCAGACAGCGTTACCAAGTTTAAAAGTGACAAAATAATGAAGTAATACTATTACAAAATGTGCAGCATTATTGTTGTATAATTTGCCTTTTCTTGCCACATAATTTATTTGATCCTGCCACATAATTCCAATGGTCCTGCCCTTAAATCTACTATACCGAGGCCTTATGGTTATTGTATGTATTTAACATTTATATTGAGGTTTCTTTTATCCCTTTACTCATATCCCTTTCAGTGTTGTTATTGACTTCGGCAGTTGTGTGACACCAATTCCTGTGATGTCATCAAATATGCCAACTCGTTCTCACTCCTAAGAATCTTCAAAAAGTGCTTTGAAATGGAAATCTGCTAGGCACCTCTGCAGGTAACGGCCTTGACTAGGGATGCTGGGCTCTGCCCACTCACTCAGTCACTACACGAAGCTCCGATACGTTCCCACGTGGAGGCTGAAGCTCGTATACGTTCCCACGTGGAGGCTGAAGCTCGTATACGTTCCCGCGTGGAGGCTGTGGCCTGCGTAGAGCCGGTGTTTGCAGCCAGAGCATCATGAACACAATATCGAAGGTCGCAATGCCGCTGAGAGACTGCTAGCGCCTTAAAGCATCTGCATTCAGTTATCCCTGGCAGAATCCTCCCATACATGATAACCAACCAGAGGAGGGGACTCAATGGAATGGGGAATCCATGGCCACTGGTTGGACCTTCCCCCACAAGACCAAGGAGGTCCCTGGACTCAGAGTGAATAGTTTTCCGGATTGAAACTCAGCTCCAGCGACCTTCTCCTGCAAAGCACCAACGAGTCCCCTGCACCCCCCATGGCTGTGGAGCGGCCTACGCATGATGGAATGTTAGCACGACGCGGAAGGGTTCTGTGGCACCGTGTATAGACTAGGCCTGGGAGGTAAATTAAGTTTGGTTTGCGGAATTTGCGAAATGTGCGAAATTTGGGTAATTTTGCGTTCCGCGGAGAACGCGGAATTGCCCAAAATTCCACAATCCGCGTCTACGTGAAATTTTTTGCTTATTCGTGTTTTCAAAATGCGTGTTAGCAAGATATTTTTTCTCGAGCACGCAAAGAGAGTTCGCGAACAGGAAAAAAGTATTGCGAACACGCAGAACAAGCAATTCGGCGTGTTCACTGAACTTTTGCGTGCACGCGGAGATTTCTTACCATTTCGCGGAGCTCTGCGTAGCGTGACTACGCAAATTCCGCCCACCCCTAGTATAGACCAGTGGCCTTCTCACGCCTTCCAAAGCTCTGCTTCATGTGTTCCTCTCACCCCACTGCTAGAAGTCAGGCATTTATCACCTTATGTTAATGTGCAGCCTCCCTGCCTTATCTCGTGACCCTCTGTTACAGAAGCAGACCTCGCTGGGACGTTCTCACCTTTTCTTATGTATTACACCCCTAAGATAATGTCATGGTGCCCTCAGATCATGCCCCGCCTCCTCTGCTGTGATTCCAGGTCCTGAGATGGTTAAAGGTTGCCCTCTTCTGCTTTGTTTACATCCCCTGAGGTATTAAACATCTCTCTCATGTGTCCCTCTTCCTCCTCTGCTCTGGGTGCAACCCTGATATATTTAAATGTCCCTCTGATGTCACCCTGGCTTACTCTCTCCTCATCACATCTGCTCTGTTTATTCCTACACGGCATTTGAATGCCTCTATCACACCTCCTGCCTCCCACTTTATTATATGTATTTGTTTGAGTTGCTCAAGTGTTGTAAGACCCCCTGACATTGATGACGTTGTAGGTCAGCTTTACTCTCTGTCTGTCTGAAGCAGACCGGTCACAGAGATCACGTGACTGTGGGTAACGCTTGACTCGCAGCCTCCCTGGAGACGTCCCTGCCCATACAGTTGTGCCCAGAAGAGCATCCCTCCAAAGACACAACCAATGGCCAACCAGGAACCAGATCAGACCCGCCCCTTGGAGCATCACAGTATCCTAGGCAACCCTGGGGATGTCTACGCTCCCAGCCTGGCTGCAGTTCATTGGTCAGAGAGACCAGGTGAGCTCGAGAAAGGAAGTGTTCTCCAAACTCTACAATGGCCACTGGCACTTAGGAAATGAAATGAAATGTAAAGAGCATTTGTAAAGCGCGGTAGCTACCCTGAGGCGTCCTAGCGCTGCGGACAAACGCGTGTGATAGGGCAGAGGGAGCCTATTCTAGTTGTTAAAAAGCTGGGTTTTAAGCTTTTTCCTGCAGGACAGCAAGTTGTGTTCCGCATGTAGGTGGGGGGATAAGGAGTTCCAGAGTTTGGCCGTGTTGTGGGAGCAGGAGGGGGCCGCGCCTTTACACAGTCGACAGCACTTTGCAACACCCAACGGAAAGTCTTTTGCACCCACTTCTTGGCCCACCTTGGTTCCTATGGCTACAAAACAAACCCAGCAGCCATCTTTACTCCGTGTCTGTACTCAATAGATTGGTCACAGAGATCACATGTTCCTTCCCTGCCCTCTCATGATCTGGACTGATAGGGCACCACGAAACAAGTGCGTGACACGGAGGATGCAAAAAGACTGGGTTGACTTCTATAGTGATGTGGGTCTTGTCCTCATACATCTTGGACATGACCAGGTATGAGAGAACCACTTCATTTTACACCCTAGCTAAACACTGCACCCAGAGCAACACATCCCTTAAACCCTACACAATTCCTACTCTAACACCTACCTACACATCGTATACACACAAACACACATAACTCATGCACACAACTATGTCTGTCTCTCTTTCTCACACACACAAACCATAAACATGTCATTGATATGCATCTGACACTATAATTCCTGGTCTCACCAATAAAAGTCTGACCTCATGTACAATAACTCTCGCCCATCGGTACTGCACCTAGCATATACCACCAACACCGCTGCTACGCAACCATCAACTTCTCCTGTACACCTGAGGAAAGATGCCGCACCTGAAGGTAACTGTCCTACAGTGGGACCTCTCTCATCTTAGAGAGATCTCTCCAGTGGTCATAAGAGACAACACCCCCTCTCCCATGCCGAGCCCCACATGGCTTCATCACTGCACCACTTCTCTTCAATATCTATGTTGAATCCCAGGGGGACCGCCTTCAAGATTTTGATGTCTAGTTCCACCAATACTAGAAGGCACCCAGGTCTTTCCAGAACTGAACTCCCACAATTGTGTCACAAAAAGAAAAACTTTACATAAGAGCATTCAAGGATGGATGGATGGAGCAGGCCAGTCCGAATGCAATGTGTTGAAGACTGGATTTCCTCTTCTCATCGCAAACCAACTGGTCCATCCACCGATCTAGCTTGGATCTAAATAATCCACAGATATTGCCACAACATTGGGCAAATTCTTATGTTTCCTGTTGAATTCCAATCCTGACCTCAAAGGCCACATCCAGATGGCTGGCTAGTTGGGTCATCTCCCACTTCCACATACTCATATGGCAGGGAGCTGTTTTGGCATACTGCGAGGGCTTAAACCGCTGCTGGGCTTTTTCGACCCATCCATCAGGCAGGTTATCGTACAGGCCTCCATCTTGTCGAGACTGGACTACGCTAGCTCGCTCTATCTGGGGACAAACAAGGTGGACATTCTGAGATTGCAAAGGGTCCAAAATGCTGCAGCCAGAACTCTTCTTGGCCTGCCTAGAACTTGCTCTACAACGAGTGCTATCCGCCGGCTACACTGGCTGCCTGTGGCTAAACGAGTAGAGTTTAAGTCTCTCTGCATTGCTTTTAAATTTTTTTATTTCTCCCTGCCAAGAATTTTGGCCAATCTGCTTGTACCCTATACACCCTTCCGCCAACTTCGGTCTATGGGGCAGCATCTGGCAGTTGTTCCTCGGGTGAAGAGGGCGCGTGCTCATGGGCGTTCCTTTTGTATTTTGGCTGCCAAACTTTGGAACGCTATACCTATACACATCCGCAGTATGAATAACTGCCTGGCTTTTCGTAAGGCAATCAAAAGGTACCTTTTCTCTCCGTTGTAGGCTTCCCCCCTGTCAGTTGCTTTGCAGTTTTCTGCTTTCAGCGCTGGGACGCCCCTTCGCTGGGGCAGCTATGCGCTTTATAAAAATGTTATAACATAACATAAGGCTCACACATTGTCTCTCCTACCATGATTTGAAGGTGGTCTGCTGCTCACTCACCCATATCACATCTTTCTCACATACTTGTACGTCTCTGCTCCTCACTCTTTCACTGAGTTTCTACTTCATTTGCTAGCTATACAGCCAATCAGCAGCAAGAACAACATCACAGACTTCACAATGTATCCCCTTCCGCGATAGAACCCAGCACATCACTACTACACGAGTGATGAAAGCACTCCGTACAATCCTTTACTACTGACCGCTCCACAAGCGGCCTAAACCTTGAGGGACCTACTCCTGGTCCTCTCGCTGAAGCCCTCACCAGCCCCACTGCCACCCTCTCAGAGTCCCATCAAAAGTACAACAACACCCTACTGGACACCCTGGCCATAAACAAGCATGCTCCAGAAAACCAGAGACCCAGACCAGAAGCCATAGGCACTCAGGGACTTGAAGATCAGAATGAAAGCAAAGCAGGCATCTGTGGACCAGGGAAGCTGAGCAGACCCCTCAATCCTGGCCTCACTCACTTGGACGGTCTCCAAGAGACCTGCAAAAAGCTGAAAACCAGGGGCAGAGGCATCTAATAACAAGAAAATGCCCAAGCTTGAAGTGGTCAACAAATACATAAATCCCACATTTTATTGAACAATCGACTGTTATAAAAAAAAATGCTTAATCTACAAAATCAGCAAAACCGAATGAGTCGTAAAAGGAAATCCACAAGCCTCTAACGCCCCAACAGTCTCTGTAGGAGAAACCTTAAAATGGGGAACATTTTGGTATCACTCTCTCTCTGTCTCTCTCTCTCTCTCTACCTCTCTATCTCTCTCTCTATCTCTACCTCTCTCTCTCTCTCTCTACCTCTCTATCTCTCTCTCTCTCTATCTCTCTCTCTCTCTCTCTCTGTCTATCTATCTCTCTATCTCTACCTCTCTCTCTCTCTCTCTCTCTCTCTACCTCTCTCTCTCTCTCTCTCTCTCTACCTCTCTATTTCTCTCTCTCTCTACCTCTCTATCTCTCTCTCTCGCTCTCTATCTCTCTCTCTCTCTCTGTCTATCTATCTCTCTATCTCTACCTCTCTCTCTATATATATATATCTCTACCTCTCTCTCTCTCTCTCTCTCTCTCTACCTCTCTATTTCTCTCTCTCTCTCTCTCTCTCTATCTCTCTATATCTCTCACTCTCTCTCTCTCTCTATCTCTACCTCTCTAGCTGGCTCTCTCTATTTCTCTCTCTCTCTCTCTCTCTCTATCTCTTGACTATAAGATAAAGTCACCAGTGATTCCTAGAAACTTTCCAAAATATAACGTTTATTTTCTGTAGCTAAAATCCCCTCCCCCATTCAAAACGGAGAGGGGAGAGAGTGTGTGATTTTGTGTTTGTGTATTTGTGTGTGCATGTAAAAATCCCAGGTGAAATCCGACAGGCACTTCACCGACTAGCACCCACACTTAACTATTTATTACAGAATAATTTTTTTAAGGCAGGTATGACACCCCAAACACCCATCCCCCCCCCCAAGCTACGCCCCTGGCACCCCTCAGATTCCATGCCATTTACCGCCCTCTTTAAAAACTAATTTTTTCCTGCTTTTGCTTTTATTTTTAGTTAGCAATCTAACTCAGATCAGTAACTAAAAAGAAAGAAAAAAAAGCATGTGTAGATTTGTAGGATATGGGATTTATAGCCCTGTTTTAAATTGGAACAAACAAGACTACAAGTCCCAGAATTCAAAGGAAAAACCTGGACTGGAGCAGCACATCACACCTGGACATGGGGAACTTGACAGGTCTCTGTTTCATGAGGGAAGCCTATCAGTCCTCACTTTTTAGCCAACATCCCTTTGCATCTGGAATGTGTGGGTAATCACTCTTCAAGGAGCAGGGGCCTAAAAACCCAAGCCTGCAAAGTGGTATCAGCTGAAACTCCAGGCCTGGCCAGAGGAGTCACAGGGGTCAGCAGTGCCCTACAGAAAGGACAAGAGGGAAAAGAAGAAAAGAAAAGGCAGGGGGCTGGGGAAAGAGAGGAAAAGAAGAGGAAAAGAAGAATGGGCGAGGGAAGCGATGGTGAAGACTGAAAAGTAGGTAGAAGATGGACGAGAAGGAGGAAGATGGAAAAGGAAGAAAAAGATGAAAGAGGAAGAAGAGGAAGAAGACAGAAGAGGAGGAGGATTAGGAATATGGCAGCGGGGGAAGAAGGTGGCAAAAAAGCAGAAAGATGGAAGACGAGGAGGAAGATGGAAGAGGGGGAGGAAAATGGCAGAGGAAGAAGAGGATGGAAGAGGAAGATGGAAGAGGAGGGGGAAAGATGGGGAGTACGAGGAAGAAGATGGAAGAGGGGGAAGGAGGAGAAGAGGGGAGCACATATGAGAAGGCAGTCGATGAAAGAGTCTTGAAGGGGAGTAAGAAGATGAGGGGGCGAAGATGAGACGTGGAGGGGAGGCTGAAGGTTGTGCGAAGGGAGACGCAGAAGAGAAGGAGGGAGGAGACAAGGACCCGGAATAAATGAAGACGAGGGAGAGGCGAGCAGAGCTGGTTCCTATCAGGATCAGGAGCGAGAGGAGGCAGGGACGCACCCCAGAGGACTTGACGCATCACTGTTCAGAGCCCCCACCCCGCCCCCCACTGTACTGTACCCCGAGAACTCTGGGCAGCTTCGAACAACACTGGAAAACAAGCTGCCCCCCCCCCCCCCCCTACACACTCAACTATAGCTGCCCCTGCCTGTCACCTGCAGTCACCCCCTGGACACCCCCACCCATGACTGCACTCGGGGGAGGGGGGGCACTCACTGCCTGTGATAGAGCCCCTCCCTACTGACCCCTTGGCCTCTGCAGTCACCCCCTGCACATCCACCCCCATGACACCACGTGGGCAGGGGC
Organism: Lissotriton helveticus; assembly: GCF_964261635.1. Classification (NCBI taxonomy): domain Eukaryota; kingdom Metazoa; phylum Chordata; class Amphibia; order Caudata; family Salamandridae; genus Lissotriton; species Lissotriton helveticus. Next base: position 28,793,545 of record NC_136073.1, on the reverse strand, counting down.
ATTCCCTGCCTGTCATGGGTCCACCCCCCCCACACACTGATGCCCTCTGTCTGCAGTCCACCCCCCCCCCCCCCGCCCAAGACTCCACTTGCAGGGGGGCACTCCCTGCCTCTCAGAGGCCCACCCCCTACTGACCCCTTGCCCTCTGTCTGCAGCCCCCCCCCTACCCACACAGCCCCCTCCCCAGGCCCAAGCTGGCGCGCGGGAGCTGTCACCGCTGCCGCGGCGCTGCTGACTCCTGGGATTTGAAGCGAATAAGAGGCTATTTTTGCTGCAGGTGTAAATTTATTCCAGAGATCAGCTCGGCGCGCGTGCGGCGGGGGGACGTTTCTGCTGCTCTGCCCCCCCCCCCTCCCCAGCAGTGCAAATCAACCCTCATCTGAGATTCCGATGCAGCGCCCCCACCCGCCCCTAGAATGACGCACGCGCACGCGCGATGCAAGCAAATGTATGGATGGCACAGGAAGGAACACACATCTGGTTCGATCCCCCCCTCCATAAGTCTGCTCCATATAGGGTGCGAGACTGCGTGGGAGTGTATGGCCTCTGGTGTGCGCCTACAAGGGCCATGTCTGGGGGCTGCTGCTTGCAGCTAAGTGTGAGTATCCGAGTGCTCACTTCACCTGAGCATAGGTAAGGAGCCCTCGTGGCCGAGTGTGTAAGTGGGAGTCATTCACGGATTTGCACCAGTGAGTGACACTGTCACTTGTGTGCACGCATAGAAGCCGGTAACATGTTTGCATGTATGAGCGAGGGTCGCGTGTGTCTATGTTCGAGAGTGTCCCTTGAGGCACCAGCCTCTTTGTCTGTATAAGCAAATGTCATATATGTACGTGTACATGTAAGTAGCACTTGTATTTGGGTGCATATGTTTTGGTGATTTGCACTTGCATTTGAATGTGTCAGTCAGTGGCTCTTGCGGCTGTGTGCATGCCCCTGTCGTTTTTGTCTATAAAAAAATGGGTGAAACGTGTCTGTGTATAAATGAGTGGGCACTTGTGTACCCGTGTGTGTATGTAAGTGGCACTTGAGTTTGTTTTTATTTGTGAGCAGCACTGGTTGCTGTGTATATGTATGAGTATTACTTGCATCGCAATATAAATAAGAGACCCTTGTGTCTGTGTATAAATATGTAAGTGATACTTGTGCCTGTGCAGGAGTAATACCGTGTGTGTTAAAAATAATATATATATATATATATATACATATATATATATATATATATATATATATACATATATATACATATATATATATATATATATATATATATATATAAAAAATACCCCACTAGAATAAACAAAAGTTAAAGTGACGTTATAGTTAGGTGAAAGTTAAAATTAATACATTTGAAACTACAAAGAAGACACATTCCCCAGTTCAACTGAAATGAAGTAACTGTAACTTGCACAGTCACCTTCCACAGTGATGTTATTAATTATGTAATTTTAGGTGTCACCAGTGAGTTTATCAATGAAATCATAGAACATGCCATAAGTGGTATAATATGTGAGGTCATAAACAGTGCATGGAGAGTGCACAAGTTATAGTTTCGTCATTCAACTACAACATGTGAATTTCAGTGTTTTGTTTTAGTTCAAAATGTTACATTTTAACTTACATTTTCACCTAACTATAATGTCACTTTAGCCTATGTTATTTTCTGTAACTTTCTGAGTTTCTTTTTAGTAAGTAAGGTATTTTTACCATGCGTAACTATAACATCACTTTAACCTTAGTTTTTTAATGAATTTGTAAGTTTTTTTTTAAGAAATGTAATATGCTAATACCATTCCATTCCTCGCCCGGTGGGCGCCTGACCCCCTGCGTGGGACCAAACCCGGCGCACACGGCCGTTGCCCTTGTGGGACATGGGGAGGCCACAGGACCAGCCTACGACCAGGCCCTGCCCCCAAAACCCCACAGGTGCCCAACCTTTCACCATGCACAGCATAGGGCTTGGAAGCAAGGCTGGGCCCACCACAAGGTACATCCACTGTGCTTACTTAAAAAAAAAAATCAATCATGCGGAACTCTCTTTGAAATAAGCGGGGGTCGTGCGGGCTGCCTTGATAGTCCCCTGGTGTCGCGGCAACTGAAAAAAACACATTTTTTTTTAAAATGTAGCCAGGGGTGCCTCTACCCTGCCTCCTTATACTTTTAAATATCATTTTCAGGACACCGAGCCCGAGTCCACGTGTTCTGTAGTGATGGCCGCCACATTTTTCTTTATGTTGTGGCTAACCAATCAGAGCGAGCTCCTGCAAGCCTTTTGGTAGCTTCTCACTCCCGCTGTAGCAAAGAGGCTGATGGGAAAAAAAATCCCCTTGGTCAATCTGAGTATTTGAAGTTGTGCGCCGGCAGGACTTACATAGACTCATTTGGATCCAATCGTCCAGACATCTATACATTTTAAACCTTCATTTCTCAAAAACTACTGAATGGATTTACACCAAATAAACAACGCTCACTTTCTGGGTAAAGATCTCGATTTTTGATCAATTTTATGTAAATCCGTTCAGCTGTTTTGGCTGTAGCGCTGTTAAAGAATCCTGGTGGAAATTATTTGGGAAAATTGCATTTGGGGGCCCTCTTAGTCTTGCCCCCCCCCCCACACCTGATGGCTCACTTTTAAACTTACCTCAAGGGAGCTGAGGCAGATGAACTTTTTTCTTGGAAAGTTTTGTGAAGATTTCAAAATTATTAGCAAAAGAAAAAAAACAATTCCTTATCGTAACTGGGTCTCTAATATAACTACACAGTGGCGACCTATATATATATATATATATATATATATATATATATATATATATATATATATATGTATATATATATATATATATATATATATATATATATATATATATATATATATATATATATATATATATGTATATATATATATATATGTATGTATAGCACTTTGTACAAGTGAGCCATAAATGAGAGTTGTATCTGGTGCATATGCATTGGTCAATGGCTGTGTGTGTGTAAAGGTTAGTGGTACTTGTCTCTGTATAAGTCAATGACACTCATATCTGGGTTTTAGTGAACAATATTTATGTCTGCTCGTATAGACAATGGTGTGTGTGTGTCTGTGTAAGTGGCATGTTTGTCCCAGGGTGTATGTGGGTGGCGTGTGTGAGTGTTTGAGTGTTTGCATACGTTTGTCCCACTTTTATGTGTAAATGTGAGTGACACTTGTGTCTGTGTGAATTTCTGTCACTTGTGTACCAGTATCTATATATATATTCACTGAAAAAAACATAGGTTATAGACCATATATAGTTAGGAATTAGCATTTACAAAACCTTGAAAATTCACTGAAAAAACGATAGGTTATAGACCATATATAGTTAGGAATTAGCATTTACAAAACCTTATTTTACTCACACAAAACCATTGAAATTCGCATATATAGTTAGTTGCACAGTCACCGGAGAGCCAATCCGCTTCTCCTCGCGAAGTTCCGTTACGCGTCTGGTACGCGAACCGGGGCGCTAACCGGGACGCTGTCTCAGATATATATTTTTTTGGAACGTTAATTTCTCAAAATCCACTGGAGCACATATCTTGAGACCTAGCAAAGGCACATCAGGCAAACAGTCTCTACAATTTTGCCAAGTTTCATAGAAATCCATTCAGCCGTTCGAGCTAAAAGTGAGTCCAACCGCCCTATGGAAAACTCAATGTTAAAAGCACGTTTCGGGACCCCCCTTTTTTCTCGGTCCCCGCTTGACGAAACCCCCCCAAACCTTCAGGGTACGCTAAGAAACAAAATGTGCCATTTTCCTGAATATTTCAGCCAATTCCGTATATCAACGCCAAAGTTATTCAACATAGAATTTTCAGAAATCCCTATTCAAAAAAATCCTAACTATATATACCTACTGGCGGTCGCCAGTAGGTAATATATATATATATATATATATATATATATATATATATATATATATATATATATATATATATATATATATATATATATAAAACATTTCTATGGCAAAATGAAACCCCTTATTTTGTTCCTTTTCAAATTAAATGTATTAAGTGTTACCACTTTATTCCAATCAAGATGACTTCAGGTGTGCCATACTTTTGTCATAAGTAAGACTGTTAGCGTTCTAGTTGTTCTTTAAAACACTCAGGGACATTCTGTCACTGGGCTATAGTTGGGCTACATCTGGCTGATATTTGGGCTACATTTGTTTTTTTTGTCTCTGGCGGCCATCTTTGGGCTCATTGGGCTTCATTGGGCTTCATTGGGCTACATTGGGCTACATTTGGGCTCCAACATATATATAGCCCAATGTAGCCCAATATATATTTTTCAAAGTTAATTTTCGTAAAAACCACTGGAGCATATATCTTGAGACATAGCAAAGGCACATCGGGCTACCAGTCCCTACAATTTTGCCAAGTTTCGTGGAAATCCATTCAGCCGTTCGAGCTAAAAGTGAGTCCAACCGCCCTATGGAAAACTCAATGTTAAAAACACGTTTTGGGACCCCCCTTTTTTCTCGGCCCCCGCTTGACGAAACCCCCCCAAATTTTCAGGGGCTGCTCAGAAACAAAATGTTCCATTTTCCAGAAAATTTCAGCCAATTCCGTCCCCAAACGCCAAAGTTATTCAACATAGAATTTTCAAAAATCCCATAGGAAAAAAATCCTAACTATATATACCTACTGGCGACCGCCAGTAGGTAATATATATATATATATATATATATATATATATATATATATATATACATACACATATATGTGTGTGTTACTGGTACACACACAAGTGACACTAATTCACACAGACACAAGTATCACATTTACACACACACATATATATTTATGTGTGTATATATATATATATCTGTTTATAAGTGTATGACACTGGTGCATACGTGAGCATCACTGTTGTCTATTTTTTAATTGTCTGGCACTTATGTCTGTTTGCACACGTGAGTTGCACTCACATCTGTGTGTATAAGTGAATGGTACTTGTGTCAGTGTTTTTAAATCAGTGGCACTTGTCTCCAAGTGTAAGAGAGCAGCACTCGTGTCTGTGAATATAAGTGAGTGGCACCGGTGTCTGTACCAGAGGTAGGTATGCCTCTTAGCATAAGTGTGTGGTACTTGTTTATACGTGGGCAGCTTGTGCCTGTGTTTATAGGTGAGACACATTTGTACCTGTGTCTACAAGTGACACGTGTGCCTGTGTATGTGTGAGTATGACTTGCATACAGGTGAGGGACGCATACGCCTGTGTGTACAATGAACCCCCATGTGTGTGTGTGTTAAAGTGAGTGCAGCTCGTGTGAGTGACACTTGAATGACACTGTGTCTGTGTATAGAAGAAACACGTCACCTGTGTGTTTAAGTGGGTGGTGCTTGTGTGCACGTGGATGGCACTTGCATATGCTGATAGAACTGAGTAGCGTACAGCTGTAAGCTAGTGACATGTCTGCTGGTATACTCAGCAACATATGTAACTGCAACATATCTGTGTGTGTGTAAATAACCATATGTGTTAGTGATAATTGTTTTTTTTCTATATAGATGGAGTGTACTGTCTGTGTTTGTCAGTGAGTAGTCTGCTACTGTGAGAGGAGAGCATGTGTGCACATGTGTGCACGTGCACGTGCATGTATATGTGCATATCATTTTTGTGCATGATGTCTATGTGTTTGTGCATATTGTGTGCACGCGCATGCATGTAAATCCAAGATCTGGCCTGACTGTCTGTATGAGAGCGATGAACAGACAATAGTCTTCTTGGCTGCTTGCAACAATGACTGGAGTACTTTGTGTGAGAGAGACCCTTCTGTGAGAGAGACCCCTGTGTGAGAGAGACACCTGTGTGAGAGAGACCCTTGTGTGAGAGAGACCATTGAGTAAAGGGAGAGACCCTTGTGTGAAAGAGACCCTTGTGTGAGAGAGACTCTTGAGTGAATGGAGAGACCCTTGTGTGAAAGAGACCCTTGTGTGAGAGAGACCCTTGTGTGAAAGAGACCCTTCTGTGAGAGAGACCCCTGTGTGAGAGAGACACCTGTGTGAGAGAGACCCTTGTGTGAGAGAGACCATTGAGTAAAGGGAGAGACCCTTGTGTGAAAGAGACCCTTGTGTGAGAGAGACTCTTGAGTGAATGGAGAGACCCTTGTGTGAAAGAGACCCTTGTGTGAGAGAGACCCTTGTGTGAAAGAGACCCTTCTGTGAGAGAGACCCCTGTGTGAGAGAGACACCTGTGTGAGAGAGACCCTTGTGTGAGAGAGACCATTGAGTAAAGGGAGAGACCCTTGTGTGAAAGAGACCCTTGTGTGAGAGAGACTCTTGAGTGAATGGAGAGACCCTTGTGTGAAAGAGACCCTTGTGTGAGAGAGACCCTTGTGTGAAAGAGACCCTTCTGTGAGAGAGACCCCTGTGTGAGAGAGACACCTGTGTGAGAGAGACCCTTGTGTGAGAGAGACCATTGAGTAAAGGGAGAGACCCTTCTGTGAAAGAGACCCTTGTGTGAGAGAGACTCTTGAGTGAATGGAGAGACCCTTGTGTGAAAGAGACCCTTGTGTGAGAGAGACCCTTGTGTGAAAGAGACCCTTCTGTGAGAGAGACCCCTGTGTGAGAGAGACACCTGTGTGAGAGAGACCCTTGTGTGAGAGAGACCATTGAGTAAAGGGAGAGACCCTTGTGTGAAAGAGACCATTGTGTGAGAGAGACTCTTGAGTGAATGGAGAGACCCTTGTGTGAAAGAGACCCTTGTGTGAGAGAGACCCTTGTGTGAGAGAGACCCTTGTGTGCGAGAGACCCCTGTGTGAGAGAAACCCTTGTGTGAGACTGACCCTTGTGTGAAAGAGACCCTTGTGTGAGAGGGACCCCTGTGTGAGAGAGACCCCTGTGTGAGAGAGAACCTTGAGTAAAGAGAGAGACCCTTGTGTGAAAGAGACCCTTGTGTGAGAGAGACCCTTGAGTGAGAGAGACCCTTGTGTGAAAGAGACCCTTGTGTGAGAGAGACCCTTGTTTGCGAGAGACCCTTGTGTGAGAGAGACCCTTGAGTGAAGGGAGAGACCCTTGTGTAAAAGAGACCCTTGAGTGAAAGAGACCCTTATGTGAAAGAGACCCTTGTGTGCAAGAGACCTTTGTGTGAGAGGGACCCTTATGTGCGCGAGACCCCTGTGTGAAAGAGACCCTTGTGTGAAAGAGACCCTTGTGTGAGAGAGACCCTTGTTTGAGAGAGACTCTTGTGTGAGAGAGACCCTTGAGTGAAGGGAGAGACCCTTGTGTGAAAGAGACCCTTGTGTGAGAGAGACGCTTGTGTGCGCGAGAGACCCTTGTGAGAGAGCCCCTTGTGTGAGAGAGACCCTTGTGTGGGAGAGACCCTTTTGTGAGAGAGACCCTTGTGTGAGAGACCCTTATGTGAAAGAGACCCTTGAGTGAGAGAGACCCCTGTGTGAGAGAGACCCTTGTGTGAGAGAGACCCTTGAGTAAAAGGAGAGACCCTTGTGTGAAAGAAACCCTTGTGTGAGAGAGACGCTTGTGTGCGCGAGAGACCCTTGTGAGAGAGACCCTTGTGTGAGAGAGACCCTTGTGTGAGAGAGACCCCTGTGTGAGAGAGACCCTTGTGTGAGAGAGACCCTTGAGTAAAAGGAAAGACCCTTGTGTGAAAGAGACCCTTGTGTGAGAGAGACCCTTGTGTGAGAGAGACGCTTGTGTGCACGAGAGACCCTTGTGAGAGAGACCCTTGTGTGAGAGAGACCCTTGTGTGGGAGAGACCCTTGTGTGAGAGAGACCCTTGAGTGAGAGAGACCCCTGTGTGAGAAAGACCCTTATGTGAAAGAGACCCTTGAGTGAGAGAGACCCCTGTGTGAGAGAGACCCTTGTGTGAGAGAGACCCTTGAGTAAAAGGAGAGACCCTTGTGTGAGAGAGACCCTTGTGTGAGAGACACCCTTGAGTGAATGGAGAGACCCTTGTGTGAAAGAGACCCTTGTGTGAGAGAGACCCTTGTGTGAGAGAGACCCTTGTGTGAGAGAGACCCTTGTGTGAAAGAGACCCTTGTGTGAGAGAGACCCTTGTTTGAGAGAGACCCTTGTGTGAGAGAGACCCTTGAGTGAAGGGAGAGACCCTTGAGTGAAGGGAGAGTCCCTTGTGTGAGAGAGACCCTTGAATGAATGGAGAGACCCTTGTGTGAGAGAGACCCTTGTGTGAGAGAGACCCTTGAGTAAAGGGAGAGACCCTTGTGTGAAAGAGACCCTTGTGTGAGAGAGACGCTTGTGTGTGCGGGAGACCCTTGTGAGAGAGACCCTTATGAGAGAGACCCTTGTGTGAGAGAGACCCTTGTGTGGGAGAGACCCTTGTGTGAGAGAGACCCTTGAGTGAGAGAGACCCCTGTGTGAGAAAGACCCTTATGTGAAAGACACCCTTGAGTGAGAGAGACCCCTGTGTGAGAGAGACCCTTGTGTGAGAGAGGCCCTTGAGTGAATGGAGAGACCCTTGTGTGAAAGAGACCCTTGTGTGAGAGAGACCCTTGTGTGAGAGAGACCCTTGTGTGAGAGAGAACCTTGTGTGAAAGAGATCCTTGTGTGAGAGAGACCCTTGAGTGAAGGGAGAGATCCTTGAATGAATGGAGAGACCTTTATGTGAAAGAAACCCTTGTGTGAGGGAGACCCTTGTGTGAGAGAGACCCTTGTTTGAGAGAGACCCTTGTGTGAGAGAGACCCTTGAGTGAAGGGAGAGACCCTTGAGTGAAGGGAGAGACCCTTGTGTGAGAGAGACCCTTGTGTGAGAGAGACCCTTGAATGAATGGAGAGACCCTTATGTGAAAGAGACCCTTGTGTGAGAGAGACGCTTGTGTGCGCGAGAGACCCTTATGAGAGAGACCCTTGTGTGAGAGAGACCCTTGTGTGAGAGAGAGGCTTGTGTGCGCGAGAGACCCTTGTGAGAGAGACCCTTATGTGAAAGAGACCCTTGAGTGAGAGAGACCCCTGTGTGAGAGAGACCCTTGTGTGAGAGAGACCCTTGAGTAAAAGGAGAGACCCTTGTGTGAGAGAGACCCTTGTGTGAGAGACACCCTTGAGTGAATGGAGAGACCCTTGTGTGAAAGAGACCCTTGTGTGAGAGAGACCCTTGTGTGAGAGAGACCCTTGTGTGAGAGAGACCCTTGTGTGAAAGAGACCCTTGTGTGAGAGAGACCCTTGTTTGAGAGAGACCCTTGTGTGAGAGAGACCCTTGAGTGAAGGGAGAGACCCTTGAGTGAAGGGAGAGTCCCTTGTGTGAGAGAGACCCTTGAATGAATGGAGAGACCCTTGTGTGAGAGAGACCCTTGTGTGAGAGAGACCCTTGAGTAAAGGGAGAGACCCTTGTGTGAAAGAGACCCTTGTGTGAGAGAGACGCTTGTGTGTGCGGGAGACCCTTGTGAGAGAGACCCTTGTGAGAGAGACCCTTGTGTGAGAGAGACCCTTGTGTGGGAGAGACCCTTGTGTGAGAGAGACCCTTGAGTGAGAGAGACCCCTGTGTGAGAAAGACCCTTATGTGAAAGACACCCTTGAGTGAGAGAGACCCCTGTGTGAGAGAGACCCTTGTGTGAGAGAGGCCCTTGAGTGAATGGAGAGACCCTTGTGTGAAAGAGACCCTTGTGTGAGAGAGACCCTTGTGTGAGAGAGACCCTTGTGTGAGAGAGAACCTTGTGTGAAAGAGATCCTTGTGTGAGAGAGACCCTTGAGTGAAGGGAGAGACCCTTGAGTGAAGGGAGAGACCCTTGTGTGAGAGAGATCCTTGAATGAATGGAGAGACCTTTATGTGAAAGAAACCCTTGTGTGAGGGAGACCCTTGTGTGAGAGAGACCCTTGTTTGAGAGAGACCCTTGTGTGAGAGAGACCCTTGAGTGAAGGGAGAGACCCTTGAGTGAAGGGAGAGACCCTTGTGTGAGAGAGACCCTTGTGTGAGAGAGACCCTTGAATGAATGGAGAGACCCTTATGTGAAAGAGACCCTTGTGTGAGAGAGACGCTTGTGTGCGCGAGAGACCCTTATGAGAGAGACCCTTGTGTGAGAGAGACCCTTGTGTGAGAGAGAGGCTTGTGTGCGCGAGAGACCCTTGTGAGAGAGACCCTTGTGTGAGAGAGACCCTTGTGTGAGAGAGACCCTTGAGTGAGAGAGACCCCTGTGTGAGAGAGACCCTTGTGTGAGAGAGACCCTTGAGTGAAGGGAGAGACCCTTGAGTGAAGGGAGAGACCCTTGTGTGAGAGAGACCCTTGTGTGAGAGAGACCCTTGAATGAATGGAGAGACCCTTATGTGAAAGAGACCCTTGTGTGAGAGAGACCCTTGTGTGAGAGAGACGCTTGTGTGCGCGAGAGACCCTTATGAGAGAGACCCTTGTGTGAGAGAGACCCTTGTGTGAGAGAGACGCTTGTGTGCGCGAGAGACCCTTGTGAGAGAGACCCTTGTGTGAGAGAGACCCTTGTGTGAGAGAGACCCTTGAGTGAGAGAGACCCCTGTGTGAGAGAGACCCTTGTGTGAGAGAGACCCTTGAGTGAAGGGAGAGACCCTTGTGTGAAATAGAATTGTGTGACCAGTATCTATATAGAAGTGAGTAATGATGTCTGTGTGTTTTATTGTCATTGGACAGTGGGCCTGCGTGTGTTTATGAACAGTGTATGTGTTTGTATGTACTTGTGACTGAGTGAGGCGTGTGTCTGAATCTGTTTGTTGCTGGTTTCTTCAAAGGTTCTCGGATGTGGAGTTTGATACGTGCTTGTGAATGCTGACTGTGTGTTTGTATGCCTGTGTGTGCACTGCGTGTATCTGACTGTCAGTTCATTGTGTATCTGAACAAACTTGCAAATTAAGCATGTTACTGTACCTGCTTGTGAACAGTGTGTATGTGTCTGTGTGTGCTTCTGAGCAGTGTCTCATGTGAGTGTGTAACATGTATGTCTGTAGGCGCTAGTGACCGGATTGTATCTATAATGACATTATTGGTGCTAATTAGCACTTGTGTGGTGCACAACGTGCGCTTTTTTTTGCATGTGGATGGGTTGTGTATCTATATGTGCTTGTGGGTCATCAGTGCATTGATATATTTGTGTTAATGCTGTGTGCATGTGTGAACGGTGTTTGTCTCTGTTTATTTTGGGGTTGCATCAACAAAGAAGGGGGAGAAGGAGGTTAAACCAAACCAGGTCGGCCTCCAGTCTATGTACGAAATACAGGGACCTTATGTCAAAGGTCCAGAGACCTGGTGGGTATGCTTATGGTTACTGCTTACTAAGTCAGTGTGTACCATAATTTGTGTGTGAGAAAGAAAAATTTCTTTCTAGAGTCCCCTCACTCACCGGGGTTGCCCCACGGTGACATGCTTCATCATTGGGGCCATCCCAGTTCTCTACGAAAAGGGGCGTGCTGCGACAAGGCGACTACGCTGGAGCACTAGTTTTGTGAGATGACTATGTGTGGTGCAAGTGTGATGATGGTGGAGTGGGTGTGAGATTAAAAATACCGTGCTAGTGGGCCTCAACAATTTATTTCGCTCCTAGTGTGGTATAAAAATTAAAAAGGGGTAACACTGTGTACTAACTTTTACTGAGCTAGATCAGTGTTCAGGTCAACATGTTTCAAGCTCCCCTAAGCTTTTCTTCAGGACCATACAGGGTCCAGCCCTGTATTGCCACTCCTATTTTCTAATGAAAAAAGTGTTGCTAAAGAAATATATACATATATGTGTGACAATCTACGCTGTTATTAATAAACATGCGTGCTGTACATACGTTCTGTATTTCACTGCGTTTTATAAAAGAGTGTATGGTTACACCCCATGGTCTTAGGCGAGGGCAGGAACGCCTCGTGGAAACGTTGTTCCTATTGGCAGACCCGCTCGGTACTACCTGGTTGCTTCCTCACCCGACCGCATACAACGTTTCCACGAGGCGTTCCTGCCCTCGCCTAAGACCATGGGGTGTAACCATACACTCTTTTATAAAACGCAGTGAAATACAGAACGTATGTACAGCACGCATGTTTATTAATAACAGCGTAGATTGTCACACATATATGTATATATTTCTTTAGCAACACTTTTTTCATTAGAAAATAGGAGTGGCAATACAGGGCTGGACCCTGTATGGTCCTGAAGAAAAGCTTAGGGGAGCTTGAAACATGTTGACCTGAACACTGATCTAGCTCAGTAAAAGTTAGTACACAGTGTTACCCCTTTTTAATTTTTATACCACACTAGGAGCGAAATAAATTGTTGAGGCCCACTAGCACGGTATTTTTAATCTCACACCCACTCCACCATCATCACACTTGCACCACACATAGTCATCTCACAAAACTAGTGCTCCAGCGTAGTCGCCTTGTCGCAGCACGCCCCTTTTCGTAGAGAACTGGGATGGCCCCAATGATGAAGCATGTCACCGTGGGGCAACCCCGGTGAGTGAGGGGACTCTAGAAAGAAATTTTTCTTTCTCACACACAAATTATGGTACACACTGACTTAGTAAGCAGTAACCATAAGCATACCCACCAGGTCTCTGGACCTTTGACATAAGGTCCCTGTATTTCGTACATATTTTGGGGTTGGCCTATGTTTTTCTGAGCGGTGTATATTTGTGGATGTGTGTGATAGGTGCATTAAGATGTCATTGTAAATAGTGTTCGTATTTGTGTGTGTTTATTCCTCCAAGTGCACATGAGTGGTAGTTGTAAATGCACGTGATTGTAGTATGTCTGCCTGTAGTTGTACTAATGTCTTTTTGCGTCTGCCTGCTCTGGTATAGCGATTGTGACTGTGTGTGATGGTCAATAGTACATATACGACTGTATATGCTTGTCAATGTGTCTATGCATGTATGTGCGTGTGAGTGATGCTGGTGTATGTGATTATGACTGTTGCATGCACTTGTGACTGACATGCATGTGAGTGGTGTATATGGGTTTCTATGTGATGTGAATGGGGTATATTTCAGTATCTATTTGCTTTGATCGGTGAGTGTCTTTGAGTGTTTTGGAATGGGGTGTGTATCTTCAAGTGCTTGTGAGTTATGTGGCTTGTAAGTGCTTGTGAGTGGTGTGTGTCCCCGCATATGCTTTTTAGTTGTAGGTGTCGGTCTGTATGTGCTTTTGAATTGTATATTTCTGGATGCTTATTAGTGATTTGTGTGTCTCTATCTGCCTGTGAAGAGTATGTATGTGTGTGAGTGTGTGTGCGTTCGTGTGTGCGTGAATTCACGCTGCACGCATCCATAGGTGATTGTTGGCCTTGTGTTTGTATCTATGTGTTTGTTACCGGTGCAGTGTGTGCCTGTATATACAAGCATGTGGTGTGCACCTGATTGCATTTCCAAGAGTTGTGTGTATGTGTGCTTGTGACTTGGTGTCTACTGTGTTTACATTTTGTGAATGATGCGGGTGCGCCTGTAAAGCCCTGTGAGTGGTGCCTGCGCCTATATCTGCTTGTGACTTTGGTCCACATGCCTGTATGTAATTGGGTCAATGTTTTATCGTCGAGTGTGTGAAATATATTTATATCTGTACGTGCTTGTGAATTGGATGTGTTTTTGTGAATGCTATGTGTGTCTATTTTTGCTAGTAAGTTGTTTGTGTTTAATGTATGTGGTTATGGGTTGAATGTGTGTGCAACTCCCCAAACACACTGTCATTATATGTGAGCCTGTATATATATGCCTGTGGGTCATATGTATGTAGAATTGTGGGAGTAGTTTGTGCCTGTGCTGTATCTGTATGCGCTTATAAGTGATGCGTGCGGAAATGTGCTTGTGAGAGGTTTGTGAGTCTGTGTGGTTTAAATCTGCCGGTGTAGAGTGTGTCGACATGTCTATAGGTGATGTCTGTATCTGCACCCTCTGTATGAGCTGAGAGTGGAGTGTGATCGGCCTTGTGGTTGGTGTGTTTCCGCATGCGCCTGTGATTGATGTCTGTTTACGTGTGTGTGTGTGTGTGTGTGTGCACGCTAGTGGTGTATGATTTTACGTCTGCCTGTAGGTGATTTGTATATATGTGCATGTTTCTTACAGTGTGTGTCGTTGTGTTTTTAGTGGTCTTTATGTATGTGTTGTGTTTGTGAGTGGTGGGTCTCTCTTTCTGCCTTTATATGGTCTGTATGTGTTTGTGTGTGTTCGTATGTGTTTTCGAAAGGTATCTTTAGTGCCTGTGGATGCATGAGAATAGACAGTGCCTGTATGTGTGCGTTTGGAGCATGTGTGTGTGCGAGAGGTGTGTGAGTGGTACATGTATCTGCTAGCGGTGTGCTCGCGTGTCCCTGGGAGTGATGGTTGCCTGTCAGATGCAGCTGTGTGTGCTCTTGGGCGCTGTTTGTGGCTGCGTGTATGTGTGAGTGGTGTGTAGCTAGCTGTGTTTGCTTGTGGGTGTCTGCTGCAGCAGGTCTATGTGCTTATGAGCAGTGTTGGTGAGCAGTGTGTGTCTTGTGTTTGCTAGTGGTGTGTGTGTATCTGCTAGCGGTGTGCTCGCGTGTCCCTGGGAGTGATGGTTGCCTGTCAGATGCAGCTGTGTGTGCTCTTGGGCGCTGTTTGTGGCTGCGTGTATGTGTGAGTGGTGTGTAGCTAGCTGTGTTTGCTTGTGGGTGTCTGCTGCAGCAGGTCTATGTGCTTATGAGCAGTGTTGGTGAGCAGTGTGTGTCTTGTGTTTGCTAGTGGTGTGTGTGTATCTGCTAGCGGTGTGCTCGCGTGTCCCTGGGAGTGATGGTTGCCTGTCAGATGCAGCTGTGTGTGCTCTTGGGCGCTGTTTGTGGCTGCGTGTATGTGTGAGTGGTGTGTAGCTAGCTGTATTTGCGTGGTGTGGGTGTCTGCTGCAGCAGGTCTATGTGCTTATGAGCAGTGTTGGTGAGCAGTGTGTGTCTTGTGTTTGCTAGTGGTGTGTGTGTATCTGCTAGCGGTGTGCTCGCGTGTCCCTGGGAGTGAAGGTTGGCTGTCAGATGCAGCTGTGTGTGCTCTTGGGCGCTGTTTGTGGCTGCGTGTATGTGTGAGTGGTGTGTAGCTAGCTGTATTTGCGTGGTGTGGGTGTCTGCTGCAGCAGGTCTATGTGCTTATGAGCAGTGTTGGTGAGCAGTGTGTGTCTTGTGTTTGCCAGTGGTGTGTGTGTATCTGCTAGCGGTGTGCTTGCGTGTCCCTGGGAGTTATGGTTGCCTGTCAGATGCAGCTGTGTGTGCTCTTGGGCGCTGTTTGTGGCTGCGTGTATGTGTGAGTGGTGTGTAGCTAGCTGTGTTTGCTTGTGGGTGTCTGCTGCAGCAGGTCTATGTGCTTATGAGCAGTGTTGGTGAGCAGTGTGTGTCTTGTGTTTGCTAGTGGTGTGTGTGTATCTGCTAGCGGTGTGCTTGCGTGTCCCTGGGAGTTATGGTTGCCTGTCAGATGCAGCTGTGTGTGCTCTTGGGCGCTGTTTGTGGCTGCGTGTATGTGTGAGTGGTGTGTAGCTAGCTGTGTTTGCTTGTGGGTGTCTGCTGCAGCAGGTCTATGTGCTTATGAGCAGTGTTGGTGAGCAGTGTGTGTCTTGTGTTTGCCAGTGGTGTGTGTGTATCTGCTAGCGGTGTGCTTGCGTGTCCCTGGGAGTTATGGTTGCCTGTCAGATGCAGCTGTGTGTGCTCTTGGGCGCTGTTTGTGGCTGCGTGTATGTGTGAGTGGTGTGTAGCTAGCTGTGTTTGCTTGTGGGTGTCTGCTGCAGCAGGTCTATGTGCTTATGAGCAGTGTTGGTGAGCAGTGTGTGTCTTGTGTTTGCTAGTGGTGTGTGTGTATCTGTGAGTGGTGTGCTTGCGTGTCCCTGGGAGTGATGGTTGGCTGTCAGATGCAGCTGTGTGTGCTCTTGGGCGCTGTGTGTGGCTGCATGTATGTGTGAGTGGTGTGTAGCTAGCTGTGTTTGCTTGTGGGTTTCTGCTGCAGCAGATCTATGTGCTTGTGAGCAGTGTTGGTGAGTTGTGTGTGTCTTGTGTTTGCTAGTGGTGTGTGTGTATCTGCTAGCGGTGTGCTTGCGTGTCCCTGGGAGTTATGGTTGCCTGTCAGATGCAGCTGTGTGTGCTCTTGGGCGCTGTGTGTGGCTGCGTGTATGTGTGAGTGTTGTATAGCTAGCTGAGTTTGCTTGTGGGTGTCTGCTGCAGCAGATCTATGTGCTTGTGGGCAGGGTTGGTGAGTCGTGTGTGTCTTGTGTTTGCTAGTGGTGTGTGTGTATCTGTGAGTGGTGTGCTTGCGTGTCCCTGGGAGTTATGGTTGCCTGTCAGATGCAGCTGTGTGTGCTCTTGGGCGCTGTGTGTGGCTGCGTGTATGTGTGAGTGTTGTGTAGCTAGCTGTGTTTGCTTGTGGGTGTCTGCTGCAGCAGATCTATGGGCTTGTGAGCAGTGTTGGTGAGTCGTGTGTGTCTTGTGTTTGCCAGTGGTGTGTGTTTGTGAGAGATGGGGCTGAGCATTGCACCTGTGATTGGTATGCAAAGAGCTATGCGATGTATTTGCAGTTCATGGCCGTTCCTGAATGTCTGCAACCAATAGCCTTTTTTAAAAGAATTCAAGACACCTCGCGTTAGTAACCACAGTGCTTTGAAGTAAGAAAACACTTAGCGCTATACAAACAAATCAAAATTAAAAATGGAAAATATACCAAGACGTGCAACGACCCCCAAACCAAGGAAAGGGAAAGGCACAGAAATGGGGGAAGGGAGCACTAGCTGCATATTAAAAGGCACCCCTGAACATAAATGCATGAGAGGTGGGGTGGGGGGCACAGATGAGGCTGCTGATGCCCCCCCCCCCCCCCCCAGGAATGGTCCCTGGCTGAGACTCGCGCATCCCTCCGAGCCGAGGTCTGCTCCCAGCCTGGTGGTACCCAGGCGCGCGCCGCCTCCCTCCCTGCATCCCAGCCTCCGACATTTACCTCTCGAGCATCCGTCGACGGCAGCTCCGGGCGAGGATTACACGCAAAATGGACAAGAGAGGACGGGTGGGAGGAGAGACGCGGGTCCGAGGCAGGGTGCTGGCGGTGGGTGCTTCGACGCTCCCCTCTCACGGCGACATCTCAGGCCGGTGGGCCGGGGTGGGCGCAGCCGAGGCGGACAGACAGACATCCAAGCAGCCCCGAACCAATCCGGCATTCCTGGCGTGCAGCGAGCCTTCACCGGGGACGGGCTCCCCCAAAGCCCCTCATCTCTGTCGCCGACACCGCCGCGACATGGGGGATACACAATCACGCACAATCCGTCCGCCGGGCGTGGGAATTATACAGATATATATATATTCTTCAGTGTCACCATAACCAGAGTCGATACCGCAAAAAAATAAAAAAAATAAAATGAAACCCAAAAAAATCTTCCTCCTCCGCCGGGGCCAATCAGACGACGAGATCCCAAGATCCTCTCAAACAGGTGGGAAAAGAAGGGGAGAAAAAATCAGGGATCTTGCGGGAGCGACTTGGGAATGTGGAAAAGAGGGCGCCGGAGGAGGCGAGGCTGAGGCGTCATTGCTCGCCGGCGGGGGCTCGGGGGCCAGGCAGCATCTGACGAGGAGGTGGGGGCTGCTATCGGCGAGCGGGGGGGCGCTGCGGCCCTCTGCGACCCTCCATCACCGGTCCATCTCTCCGGGTCCCCCGCAAGAGAGGTGCGCTCGCCGTCTCCCCCTCTTTTTTTCCGCCGAGCCGACAAGGATGGAGTCGGTTTCGCGTCGGCGCCCCCCCACCACCTTACTCACTCACTCCCACTGCCCTCCCACCCGCAGACCCCGCATCACACAGTGACGACATGCAGCCGAGGCCCTTTAAAGCGCCAGCGCCCCGGAAAGACGTGCCATTCCCCAATTATTACGAATTCACGTTTTATTCGGCCTCCCTGTCGACTTGGGTCCCTGCCAGAGCGTATTCTTGGATGTGCCCTTCCCAACGGGGAATAACAACACAGAGCTGCTTTAATTCTCTTTGCTGCCGCAGCTCCTGCAACGTATGGAATGTCAAGAAGGCGTTTTACATATAGCGCTTAATACCACAGCGCCGCGGTTTCGTAACTATTCAAATAGCATTCTTTACTGTTAACCGATTTTCCTCATTTTATCAACTTTGGAAAGGTGAAAGGCGGAGTCCACCGTGTTGGGTTGTGAAGGTGGAGCCAGCAGGCTGCATAGATACAGCTGGAGCAGGTGCATTAACCCAGCGAGTTATCTTACATCCCACGCATTGCTCAGAAGTGATTTGTTTTGAACTGCCTTGTGTGTGTGTTTGGGGGGGGGGGCGCATGCCCCATGCAAAAAGAACTATTGATGGACAGAATGCAGAACAATGTCATACATTCACCCCAGTAAAGAGATCTGGGCCTAAATCCATCGTTTTTTTGCTCACCATGCCATTCCAGTTTGGACCCAGCCATATGCAAATCAGTCTTGACCCTGTGCCTCACGGGAACAATCCAGCCCGAACTGCCAGGCCAGGTCCTCCCAGGACTGGAATCAAGCATCCTAGGGCTGGTTTCGGGGTTTCGCCTCTCTTCAGCCAGGAGTGCACATGTCCCACCCATTAACCGGTAAAAGTGCACTCCCCCCCACACATACCACTGCCCCCCTGTCAGCCTGTGGCTTCCTTCCCCTTTTCCAGCCCCCTTTGTCCCCCATGCCTCAACATGCCGTCTCCCCCATGCCTGTGGAGGGCGCTGGCTGTCGGGGGTGTGCTGGGGCTGGGCACGGTTGTGCCACACTGCTGCCACCCACTTTCACCACAGTGTGCACGTGCCACTGTTGCCCCTGAGGGAATCTCTGTCCGCAGGTTGCAGTCCTGCTGCAGAGGGGGCCTGGGAGACCCCCACGATGGCTCAGTCCCATACCCACCCCCTCCTCGTCAAACGCACACGCTTTCAATGATGCATGAGCAAAAAACAACGATGCATAATTCACAAGTGCTTATGTTTTTATATGGCTGCTGCCTGGACCGGTTGTTGCTCACTGCCAACAGCCGAGCCCCCGGCTGCCTTCTGTCTTATGTGTACTGTGGAACGTCACCGTGTCAAGTTGTCATGCACTATACCATGACATAGCATGGCATAATTGGTTTGCTATGGAGTGATAACATGTTCTCTTATGTTATACACAGGGCCACTGGAAGTATGCGGCAGGAGATGACCAAATTATGCAACGGCATTGACTAAATAATGCTGCCAAACAGTAGGGGTGGGTGGAATTCGCGTAGTCGCGCTACGCACAGCTCCGCGAAACGGTAAAAAAATCTCTGCGAGCGCGCAAAAGTTACACAAACACACGTAATTGCTTTTTCCGTCCGTTTGCGATGCTTTTTTCCTGTTCGCGAACGCTGTTTACGTGCTTGGGGAGAAATATCTTGTGAACACGCATTTTGAAAGCGCGAACAAGCATAAAATTCAGCGAACTGCGGATCGCTGAATTTTTGGCAATTCCACGTTCTCCGCGGAATACGAAATTACCCAAATTCCAGGAGTGGAACAGAATTTACCACCCAGGCCCACCAAAAAGGCAAATTATGCAGCGTAATGTGGCACATTTTCTGTTACTATTACTTCATTATTTTGGCATTTTTGCACACGATAACTGTGAAAAACGTCTTTCAGAGGGCCACGGAGCACGTAGGTGGTACTGAGCGCAACCGTGGGGGTTGAGGCCTTTTACTCCTGATGCCCCGGGGCTCGACCTACTATGGATGCTGAGCAACTGGGCCAAGTAAGAACCCCTTCTGCACTTGACTCTCAGTGATAACGTGCTCCGAGCAGAGCAAGGCTGTCCGAAGGGGAGGAAGACGTGAGGCTTACACAGACTCATGTCTCAAAGCACCCCCGCAGTAAGATGATTGCCCAGCAAGATACTTGTTTTCATGAAAATGTAGCATTTTAATCTGATCACACAAAGGGGGTCATTAGGATGATAAAGTCCGCCCGGCATTCTGTCGAAAAAAGGGACCGCCCGCCATAAGGGCGGGGGTCCCGCGGGTGCTATTAGGATGCGCCCGCCACAGTGGCGGGCGCATCCTGCATCCCTAACATTGTGGCGGGCGGTGCTCTCAGCACCACCCGCCACAATCCCAGGGAGGCATGTTGTGCACTTCCATGCACAACATGGCAGGCAGCACGCGGTGCCTGCCATGTTGTGCATGGAACTACAGGGGGGTACCATAGGTACCCCCATGTGCACCCCCTACCCCCCCGGAGTCCCTGGGGGCCTGCAATGGGCCCCCCCTAGCAGACTCCGCATGCCTTATTGCCACCACGGAAAGGCATCTGTAAACCCACATCCTAATATGGCTGGTGGTGTCTTTCAGACACCGCCACCATATAGAACCCTATTCCCGACCGGTCGACCTGTCGACCGGGCGGAAAAGCGTTGGACGGTCTTTCCGTCCGCCGCGGACCCCCCAGCCATTATAATATGGCAGGGGGTCATTACTGCAGGGATGGCGGGCAGATCCCCCCGCCGGGCCGGCGGTGGCTATCGCCGGCCTGGAGGGGGCCATCCGCCCGCCATCCTAATGGGGCCCAAATTATCTAGGCAGTACAATAAATAATACCTGCAGTCTCTTAGTGTGAATTTCAATTCAATTTATTTATTTATTTTGTTTTGAAACTCCTACGGAGGTCTACAAAAACACACCAACAATTAAAAGGACAAACTTTACATACAATACAAAATTCTTCCTTATACGTTGCTATAAAAATTATATCAAACATACTGAGAGATGTGCAGATAATGCTATAATTACATAAGGCAATCAAATAACCGACCAATAAAAATTTCGTATAGCAAACATACTATAAAATGTGCAAATAATGCTATGAATACATGAAACAATCAAATAACCAACCAGTTGGTATTAAATCATAACCATAAGTCTCTTAATGTCGGCGTCGGCGCTAGTGTTGTTTGGCACAGTGTCCCCGGGTCCCTTCATCCCTGTCTGTTGAGGCTGGTTATTACCCCATCAATACTGCAGAAGACTCTCAGATGAGGCCTACCCTATTCCCTACATGACAAAACTCCGGTTTGGCCTAAAGAGTCCCCGCTAAGAGCGCTACGCACTAAGTTCATGCAAGTCCCCAGCAGGCCCGCTGTCCTCAAACAGTCTTAGCCGATCTGATTGCGGCTGGCAAGTGCCGTAGGATGGCGGCTTGTCTCAGCAGGCTCCAGTCTCCAATGCTGAGGGTTTGCGACCTCTTGCGGTAATTTCCTGATGACTCATCGGGCATCGTTCAGTCTCCGGACAGCCTGCGTCAGTGTTGGACATCCTCCTCCGCGGCTCCTGGTAATCAGTAAGTGTTCCTCGGCCGCAGCCTGGTCACGACGGGTCTGGGCAATGGTCGTGCTTCCACCGCGGCCCCTTCTGCTGCATGGTGGTCGCTGGCTGGCTCCGCACATGTCCAACGGCCCTTACATCACTGCAGCCACCACCTGGCGTATGGGAGCCATTGAGTATTGTTGCATAAGTGTTATGGCCTTACTTCATAGTAGCCCCAGCTGACATACTAGGGTGACCAACTGGCACTGCAGCAACGGTCCCGACCGGACGAGACATCCACTCGGTAGTATCCATGCGGGGCCACGCTCCCTCTGGCACTCTTCTCTTCGCAGGCCCCACTGTTCTCAGCAGGCAGGCAGAAAGCTGGTGCTCCAGGCTCAGGGCAAGTGGACTTAAAATTCATTTTATTGATTTAATTGTCTACTTACCTTCATTCATCCGTATTCCGGTGTTTACTACCCCCCAACCTGTCCCTCCGCAGCTCCACGTCACCGCCCGGCAGTACTCCCACCAGGAGCCACTACTGATGGAACCTTACCCAGGATGAGACTAGCAGACCTAGGGCCTAGTTCCACCAGCAGCTAGCAATCTTGGTGATCTTTTGAATGAACAGTGATGTCCAACCAAGTGTGGGACTCATGCTCCCACCTTTATAATAGGCCTTAGCAGTAAATTCCGTTCCGCTCGCGGTATTTGCAGAATTTCGTGTTCCGCGGAGAACGCGGAATTGCCAAAAATCCCGCGATCCGTGGCTTCACGGAATTTTTTGCTTGTTCGCGCTTTCAAAATGCGTGTTCGCAAGATATTTCTCCTCGAGCACGCAAACAGCGTTCGCGAACAGGAAAAAAGCATTGCAAACAGGAGGAACAAGCAATTCCGCGAGTCCGCAGAACTTTTGCGTGCTCACAGAGATTTTTTACTGTTTCTTGGAGCTTTGCATAGCGCGACTACGCCAATTCCACCCACCCCTACTGTCTGGTCCTTTGAAATTCTGTTTATGGGTGTTAGCTCCTTGAAAGTGCTCTCTCCTCTTCACTGCCCTTCATCAAACGATCAGACTGCAGCAGCAGGAGTGGCTCCAGTTATGATTGAGCTGCAAAACAGGCCAAGGGAGTAAGCGGGGATCACACCTGGCTGTCAGCCATGACTGAAATAGGCCTCATAAAGGTTCAAAGAGCTGAACCTTCCTTTCTGTCAATATTCCCTGGTCCACAGTTGGAAGTAGGCCTGGGCAAAGTTTAAATTACGCTGCTGTTATTTGCATAAAACTAATTTTGGAAGTTCACATTACGCTTGCTGCGCGAAATTCACACAATGACACCATTACTTCACTTTGTACAACTAAGCACTGTTCACGGTAAAAAGTTATAGCAAATGGTGCAATTTGCTGGAATTTACTGTAAAATATATACGGCAAACACGCAGGAGCAACAGAACACAAGTGGCTGTTTGCAGTGCTTTTGTTCAAATGCATACTTGCGACAAAAATTGACCATGAGGATGCATTTCGCCCTAAAATACATAGACTGTATTGAGAAATTACAGATTTCATTGCATGCAATTTTGCAATAATTTTGTGTAATTACATGAATGCAAATTATTGGGCTCATCAGTGTTACCATCTCCCTGACAATGAGCCCAGGCCCGCTGACCTGCACTTCTTGCTGGCATCAAAGAAACATTTGATGTTGTTGGAGGATTCCCTGCTCCCCTTGCCTCAAAAGGTGTTTCCACCCCATGCCTGAGAAATGTCAGCAATCCTTATCTGCTGTCTGAGGGTTGCAGTCCTCACCTACGCTAGCCTTTCCAGTCCCTGTGTTTCCAAAATGGAGCCAACAGACCTCCATGTCCTGTACCATACACACGCTACACATGTATTCTAGAACGAATATGCAAGTATCACCTGCTTCCTGGCGCTAAACACAATCCATGAAGGCCAAGGGTGCATTGACTGGGGGTGAGTGTTTGAAAAGTTTCAGCGCTCCGTCCATCATCTCCTTGTGTTTGCTTTGTTCGTCCTAAATTGGCAGGGGATGCCCAGACATGGATCACTTGCTCACTTTGCCACTGGAATCAAGCTAGCCTGGCTGATGAAGGGTGTTACCCAGAAACCGGTCCCAGGATGCTTGTTTCCGGTTCAGGGAAGACCTGGGTTGGCAGTTCAGGCTGGACTATTCCCATGAGGCACAGGGTCAAGAGTGATTTGGATATAGCCATGTCTGAACTGGGTGTGGCGAAGTGAGCTAAAGAACAATGATGGATTCAACCCAGATCTGTAACTGGGGGTGAATGTCTGAAAAGTTTCAGCGCTCCGTCCATCATCTCCTTGTGTTTGCCAGGGTGCATTGAGTACACAGCCACTGTACTTCACATGAAAGGGCCAGTATGGAAACCCTCCAGTGATACATATTTAGAGGCCTGCTCACACTACTGGGTACTACTGAACACAACAATGGCTTGCTGCTACCACATTGCTGGTGTCATCTCCTGTTAAAGGCAGCAGGGCTTTGCATTCATGAGAGTAGAGGTCGGTGAGCCCGTCCCGGTCTCACAAGCCCACATCACCATGAGGCAAGCCTAGAACGTGGCACATACGCACATGATCCATCTTCACACATGACCAAAAATGTTTACCAGGGGTCCAGATATCCGTGCAGCTGGGGAACTCAGGGCAGGGATACACATCTGTCACCATACAGGGGACTTTTCCAACCCAACATTAACACTCTCTGAACAAAGGTTTCACCTCATTTGTACCACTTTGGCACTCAAATGCAGAAATAGGCAACAGAAAGATGAATAGTCAACCTTTGCAAAGGGCCTTCCACTGCGAAACAACCCGTGTTACCACGTTTTTCGTAATTTTTGATCTGTTGCAGCTAAACTTCTTAATCTGCAGATTATGCAGCAGATAATAGATCATATAGTAAATGTGGCAAATCCATAATTATGTGGAACACACAGCTGTCACAGAACCCATAATTCCAGTGGCCCTGGTTATACCAGACTGTGTCATTCTAGTTTATGTTATGCTGTGTGTTGGACAGGCCACATGAAGGGCCGCTCTCCCCCGGCCCAACCAGGCCCGAACCAGCCACGCAAGTACCACACACCACCATTGCACGTCCACCGTCCCCGCAGGGACCCCTACACTCGAACCTGTTGACCGCGTAGGCCGACCCACTACCGGCCTGCGCGCCCATCCTGGGCGCCATCTTGGACACTCCACCACGAGGCCGCCTGGCCCCCGATCGACCTCAACCCTGGGCCTGGCCAGGCCTCAGACATTCCGGCACCAACACCCACCCAGGAGGTGAGCGGGCTACTTGGTCAGTCAATGGGAGCAAGAGGTGTCGATGGCTCTCCCCCGCCAAGTACCGCTCGCCCATCGCCTCCCCGGGCGCTGGCTCCACCCCCCTGCTGGGTGTCTGAACCCCCTCATCCCGGACCTCCCGACCTCCAAGTGCGAGGGTCCGGACATCAAAGCACACCAGCCCTATAACTGGGGCAGCTCCAGAGCCGGACGGGAGTTGTATCTTGGAGTCGAGAGACGCAAAGAAGAACTCATCCTTGACGGACTACTGGCGCTGCCGTAGCTCTGTCTTGTGCACCCTCGTCTTGCCTGCTGGCGCTGCCGCGGCTTTGGGAACCACCCTATCCTTCATCGTCGTCGGGACCTGCTGGCGTGGCCGCGGACCGTTTGTAACCACCACCTTCATCGGGACCTGCTGGCTCTGCCGCGGACCGTCGTCTTCCTTCATCCATCTCGGGACCTGCTGGCTCCGCCGCGGCCCGTTCATCTACTCCACCGAGCTCGAGGATTGAGAGCTATTTCCATCTCTTTGGTAACAAGACTGTCCCGCTACCCTTTTCCCAAACAGAGACCAGAATAGAGGGGACCCCTGAGTCCAGACCTCCTTGTACCATTCTACCGTACTTGAAGAATTGCCTATAAAGTATCGTTGAACTTTATCATTGTGTGGTGTCCGTCTGTGGGGGGGAGTTACTTGTCTGTACGATTCACTGGAGACGGCTCTCCCCGGAGACCTCTCCCCTTATCCTCGGCCGACCCTCCCGGTCCGTCTAACATTGGTGGCCAGCGACGGGATACGAATCACCGCATAAACCGTACAGAGAGTAGCTCACCCCACGGCGAATCACGATGTCAACTAAAGACAGCGGATCAACGGAGAAATTCCAGATGGAGAAATTGGACGAGTACAGCCATCGTGAACTTAAACAGTTCTGTATCGAATTAGGTATCGCTACCACCGGACTAAATACCAAAGATGACTTTAAGCAGGCCCTGGAATCTTGGGCAGAAACCGGGGCTGCCGGAACCCCCGATCAAGACATCGCAGCACAAACCCCCATGGCCCCTGAAGAACGAAGAACGGGTCTCTCGCCAGACGAGATCCAGGAACGAGAAAGAACCCGACTACACGAGCTGGAAATGGCCCGGCTCAAAATGGACGTTGAACTAAAGTTGGCCGAACAGAAAATCAACTTAGAGCACCTGCGTCTCCGAGAAGAAAGAGAGGAGAAACAGAGACAAAGGGAGCTCGAGGAAAAGAAACTGGCATATGAACATGAGCGGAAATTAGCTGAAATCGACCTACGCAAACAGAATAAAGAAGCAGGGGTGCCCGAGCAACCCCACACTCCAGGGGCAACAGAGAAGAAGGTACACATCCCTAAGGATGTCGTTCGAGAATACTTCCGAGAGGACGACATCCAGCAATGGTTTAAGGCCTATGAAATCGCTATGACTGCACACCGGATCGATAGAAGCGATTGGGGGGCCGGTCTGTGGGGGAGATTCCTCAATGAGGGCCGCGACGCCCTGCTGCAACTCCCGGACCACCAGATGACCTCCTATGACCATATGAAAGCTGCACTCCTCACCCGCTATGGCCTCACACCCGAGATGTACCGTCAGAGGTTCCGAGACTGCACCCGCATCCCAGGTACAACTTGGGTGGACTATGTCAATTACTTTAGCCGAGCCTTCGAGGGCTGGATCAAAGGAAGCAAGGTCACAACCTACGAACAACTGTTCAATCTTATGGTATGGGAGCATCTGTCGAACAATTGCTTCATTGAACTTCGCCAGCACCTCCTCGACAGCAAGTTAACGGATCCCCGGCAGCTCGCAGCCGAAGCAGACCGGTGGGAGATCACCAGAGTGAGTCGAAATGGGTCCTCCGAACAGAACCGGAACAACAATGGTCAGCACCGTCCCCGAGGAGGTGGAGGCCAAGGACGCGGAAGAAGCAACGCTCCGGTCACCCCCACTACCAGCCCCACCCCCCCGGCCAACCGGGGCAGCACCCCAGCGCGACCGGGACATCGAGCCAATGTTACCTGCCATCGATGCCAACGAGTCGGACACTATGCAAACGACCCAAACTGCCCCCAGTACCAGAGCCCAAGACCCCGCCAAGTAGCCGCTGCTGCTCTGGGGGAGGAACAGAGCTCAGAGGAACAAGAAGAATATGAACAGGAACACCAAGAATGGGAGCCAGCCGCCATGGCTCTCGCCTGCCTAGGGGGGAGAGACATGGTCCCGCGGGTCCCCCTACCCGCTAATACCCAGAAGTACAGCCAATGGGTGGGCATCAATGGACGCCGGGCTGAAGCCCTTCGTGACACTGGGGCCAGTGTAACAGCCGTCCGCTGTCACCTGGTGACCCCCGAACAATACTTACCAAACATTCTCTGCCCTGTACGTTCAGCCGATAACTCAGAAAGTCTGTGTCGGATGGCCTGCGTCCCCTTCGAATGGGGAGGGGTCTCCGGCATGTTGAAGGTGACGGTCCGAGATGATGCCCCCGTAGACTGCCTCCTGGGTAATGACCTGGAAAGCTCTCCATGGGCAGCAGTCGAACGAAAAGAGCACCTGGGGATGCTGGGCGTCCCGGACTGGGCGTGCGTCACCACCCGGTCCATGACCGCCCGTGCCAACACCCGCCCAGAGGAACTCGAATGGCCGGCGCCACCGCCTCCGGTCGCCCCCGCCGAAACCACCGACCGTGACGTCCCCCCCGAACCAGCTCAACCTCCAGACCTCGCTAACCTCGACCAGTGGCCTCAAGAGGGGGGGCCCACGCAAGAACAATTTCGCCAAGAACAAAAGACCTGTCCCTCCCTCGAGGGACTCCGCCAGCAAGCGCTAGCCCAAAGCGCAGGGGATACCTCCGGAACTCACTGGGTCTACTGGGACAATGATCTGCTGTACAGTGAGCAAAGAATCGCGGAGCTGGGGGCCAGCCGAGTCCTAGTGGTACCCCTCCGTTTTAGAGACTTTCTGCTAAACCTGGCCCACGATGTCCCCCTGGCAGGACACTTGGGTCAAGACAAAACCTATAGCCGCCTGGTGACCCACTTCTTCTGGCCCAAAATGAGGGACAATGTACACCAGCATTGCCGATCTTGCCCCACGTGCCAAGCCAGTGGGAAGAGCGGCCGCAAACTGAAAGCCCCCCTGCAACCTTTTCCCGTGGTCACCACCCCGTTCGAGAGGGTCGGAATTGATATCGTAGGGCCCCTGGACCCGCGCACAAAACAAGGCCATCGATTCATCCTGGTGCTAGTGGACCACGCCACCCGCTACCCGGAGGCTGTTCCCCTGCGGACTGTGACAGCCCCGGTAGTCGGCCGGGCTCTGATGGGGATCTTCTCCCGGGTGGGCTTCCCCCGGGAGGTCGTCAGTGACAGAGGCACGAACTTTATTTCGAAATATATGAAATCTCTCTGGCAACAGTGCGGG
Source organism: Lissotriton helveticus (assembly GCF_964261635.1). Taxonomy (NCBI): domain Eukaryota; kingdom Metazoa; phylum Chordata; class Amphibia; order Caudata; family Salamandridae; genus Lissotriton; species Lissotriton helveticus. The sequence goes on along the minus strand of NC_136073.1, from coordinate 28,765,543 downwards.
GTTACCTACCGGTTCACGACCCCCTATCACCCTCAAGGAAACGGCCTCGTTGAGCGGTTCAATCGCACGCTCAAAGGGATGATCGGGGGGTTGGAAGAGCCCCTCCGTCGCCAGTGGGATGTGCTGCTGCCGTGCCTCCTCTTCGCATATCGAGAGGTTCCCCAGAAGTCCCTGGGCTTCAGCCCATTTGAACTGCTATATGGACACCCCGTGCGGGGCCGCTCAGCCTAGTTAAGGAAGGCTGGGAGATGCCCCCTCTAAAGAACCCACCAGATGTTTTCCGCTACCTCCTAACACTCCGCAACCAGACCCGGCGATTCCGAGGACTAGCAAAAGCCAACCTAGAGGCCAGTCAAGAGGACATGAAAAGGTGGTATGACCGGAATGCCTCCTCCATCGAATTTGAACCTGGGCAACAGGTATGGGTGATGTCCCCCACCGAACCCTGCGCCCTACAAGACAAGTGGACAGGGCCCTTCAAAGTGGTCGAGCGCAAGGGTCCGGCTACCTATCTCATCGACTTGGAATCTTCCCGGAACCCCCTCCGGGTCCTCCACGCTAACAGACTGAAACCGCACTTTGTACGGACAGAACTCAGCCTCCTGATGGCCACAGACAATGGGGCTGAAGAGGACTCCGAGCCCCTCCCGGACCTCCTACGAACGCGGGAGAAAGATGGTTCCGTAGAGGGGGTCCGACTCTCAGAGGGCCTCACCCGAGAGCAACACCAGGAGTGCCAAGTTCTCCTGTCACAATTCGCCAGCCTGTTCTCCCTCACCCCAGGTGTCACTTCCTGGTGTACGCACGATGTGGACACGGGGGACAGCCCCCCTATCCGCCACCGGGCCTACCGCGTGCCAGATCGGGTACGGGCCTGCATCCAGGAGGAAGTAGCCAAAATGCTCACGCTCGGGGTCATCGAGCCCTCAGACAGCCCCTGGGCCAGCCCTGTAGTACTGGTCCCCAAAGCAGCTGCCCCCGGCACCACACCAGAACTCCGGTTCTGCGTCGACTACCGGGGCTTGAATGCGGTCACCAGGACAGACGCACATCCCATCCCCCGGGCAGATGAACTAATCGACCGCATGGGAGCTGCCCGCTACCTCAGTATCTTCGACCTGACGGCGGGCTACTGGCAAATCGGCCTCACACCCCGGGCACAAGAACGTTCTGCCTTTTCCACTCCCGATGGCCATTACCATTTCACAGTCATGCCCTTCGGCATGAAGAATGCCCCAGCAACATTCCAACGGCTCGTCAATCAGGTCCTGGCGGGGCTCGAAGGATTCAGCGCCGCCTACCTAGACGACATCGCTGTATACAGCAACCAGTGGTCCGAGCACCTCCACCACCTCCGAGCAGTGCTGCACGCCCTTCAGCAAGCTGGCCTCACGATCAAGGCCAGCAAATGTCAAATTGGGCAAGGGTCTGTAACCTACCTCGGGCACCAGGTGGGAAGCGGCCTGGTGGCCCCTCTGCAGCTAAAAATTGCCGCCATCCAGTCCTGGCAGCCCCCCATTACCCAGACCGAGGTACGAGCCTTCCTGGGCCTCACGGGCTATTACCGAAGGTTCGTGAAAGACTATGGTACTATCGTGAGGCCCCTCACAGAGCTCACGTCAAAAAATCAGCCCCAGAAAGTCAACTGGACCCCAGAGTGTCAAGCTGCATTTGAACAATTGAAAGCCGCCATGTGCTCCGCCCCTGTGCTCCAGGCCCCCGACTACAGCCGGGAGTTCATCGTCCAGACGGATGCCTCCGACCATGGCATTGGGGCAGTCCTGTCTCAAGTGAACACCGAAGGCCGTGATCAGCCGGTGGCCTTCATCAGCCGGCGACTCCTACCACGGGAACAACGCTGGAGCACCATAGAGAGGGAGGCCTTCGCGGTGGTATGGGCCCTCAAGAAGCTCCGGCCCTACCTTTTTGGCACACCCTTTCGGGTACAGACCGACCACCGACCCCTGCAGTGGCTGATGCAGATGCGGGGGGAAAACCCGAAGTTACTACGCTGGTCCATCTCCCTACAAGGGATGGACTTCACAGTTGAACATCGGCCTGGGCCAGATCACGCCAACGCAGACGGCCTGTCCCGGTTCTTCCGCCTCGACGAGAAGAGTCCCCAAGAGAATGGGTAACTCTCCCCGCCTTCAGCTGGGGGGGACGCATGTTGGACAGGCCACATGAAGGGCCGCTCTCCCCCGGCCCAACCAGGCCCGAACCAGCCACGCAAGTACCACACACCACCATTGCACGTCCACCGTCCCCGCAGGGACCCCTACACTCGAACCTGTTGACCGCGTAGGCCGACCCACTACCGGCCTGCGCGCCCATCCTGGGCGCCATCTTGGACACTCCACCACGAGGCCGCCTGGCCCCCGATCGACCTCAACCCTGGGCCTGGCCAGGCCTCAGACATTCCGGCACCAACACCCACCCAGGAGGTGAGCGGGCTACTTGGTCAGTCAATGGGAGCAAGAGGTGTCGATGGCTCTCCCCCGCCAAGTACCGCTCGCCCATCGCCTCCCCGGGCGCTGGCTCCACCCCCCTGCTGGGTGTCTGAACCCCCTCATCCCGGACCTCCCGACCTCCAAGTGCGAGGGTCCGGACATCAAAGCACACCAGCCCTATAACTGGGGCAGCTCCAGAGCCGGACGGGAGTTGTATCTTGGAGTCGAGAGACGCAAAGAAGAACTCATCCTTGACGGACTACTGGCGCTGCCGTAGCTCTGTCTTGTGCACCCTCGTCTTGCCTGCTGGCGCTGCCGCGGCTTTGGGAACCACCCTATCCTTCATCGTCGTCGGGACCTGCTGGCGTGGCCGCGGACCGTTTGTAACCACCACCTTCATCGGGACCTGCTGGCTCTGCCGCGGACCGTCGTCTTCCTTCATCCATCTCGGGACCTGCTGGCTCCGCCGCGGCCCGTTCATCTACTCCACCGAGCTCGAGGATTGAGAGCTATTTCCATCTCTTTGGTAACAAGACTGTCCCGCTACCCTTTTCCCAAACAGAGACCAGAATAGAGGGGACCCCTGAGTCCAGACCTCCTTGTACCATTCTACCGTACTTGAAGAATTGCCTATAAAGTATCGTTGAACTTTATCATTGTGTGGTGTCCGTCTGTGGGGGGGAGTTACTTGTCTGTACGATTCACTGGAGACGGCTCTCCCCGGAGACCTCTCCCCTTATCCTCGGCCGACCCTCCCGGTCCGTCTAACACTGTGTTATAATATGTTTCACTATGTTATGCTATGTAATGCCAGGCCATGTTATTTTTTGCTGTGCTACGCCATGGTATATCATGTCACACTATACAGGATTCTGGAATATCAAGTCACGCTGCATTATACAATGACAGGCTGAGCTATATTATGCAATGAATACATCAAAACTACACCTACCAAAGGACAATGGGAAAAACAGACTGGTGGCCTAAACCTGACATGACAAGAGGAAAAAATAAGCTTAATCTGACCTTGTCCCATGTCAGGTGACATCCTACTTAATTTTAATGTCATGTACCCTCATTTCTTTAGGATATTGAAAAAACTGGTGCTTGAAGCAAAAGCACATCATATTTTCTTTTTTGCAAGGTGGGTAATAGACTTTTCTCAACATGCTGAATAAAAACTGTGACCAACTCAGCCAACCCTACTTTTTAGCGTTCTCATCAATGTTTATTTTACTATTATCATCAGAAATTCAGAACCACAAGCACCAGAATGCCAAGATCAAAACAAACCTTGATTAACTTACACAAAACAAGGCTTTACCTGAGAACTCCATTACTGAAGAATACCACTGTCCCCATTGCAACACAGATTGGGGTGGCACTCTCCACGCAGCTCTCTCAGGTCTATAAGCAAGCTTCTTTTGTGAGATTCCTTAGCTTTTCCAAAAGACCAGGGGTGGCCGGCCCTTTTCTACTGTAGCAGCGGCAAAATGGTGCCACTGTGCGGCCATCAAGAATCTGAACTGTTCGAAATTCAGGAAAGCATTGTAGACATAGTTGTTTCCAGGCCCTCAATGACATGGTGACATTCAGTGAGTTTTTTTTTTTTTAGTGTCAAGCAACTGTAGTTAGGGTATATGCTGCACTTTATAAAAACCAAAACAAAACTAACTTACCTGCATGTTCTGTTTCTTATCATGTTCTCAAACCTTGTGTTTCTGGAAGCCGTGTGAAAACCACAATTGCCAGTTATTGGAAATCTGCATTTTGTACATGGCCACCTCAGATTTTGTACCTTTTGCTGGAACTTTACTCCTGCTAACCAGTGGAAAGTGCAGTGCTCCTCCTTTCAACATGATGAAATTGGTAAACTCCTATTTGGCATGTTTAATGTACCTACACGTCACTAGGTTATGGTAGAATATGTACCTATGGTATGTAAGCTAAATGTAACTAGTGGACTGCTGCACCTATTATGCAGTCCACTACAACAACAGTGTAAAACATGGTTACAAACCTACCAGTGTAGCTTGATGGTAACAGTGTAAAAAATACAATTGATCTGTCAAAATAAACCCTTTGACAGGTCAAAACCTCCCTTTTAACTATTTATATCACCCTTATGGAAGCCTTGTAGACTACATGGCATGCTCCATTGTATTTAAAAGTAGGATATGTAGAAATGTAATGTTAACATGTCTTACAGTGAGTAACACCCAAAAGCTGTTTTTCACAGTGGCAGACCTAGCTGTCCTATGTAGAAAATCAGTATACAGATTAAAATCCTAATTCTGTATCTCAGGGATGAGGCTAGCTAGAACAATACTTACTCAACTATTTTAATAGTTATTAAACATTCAACTCAAAGGTAAAGTCGGATTGTAATAAATATTAAGGAAACGTAATCTTTAGAAAGTTACCCTTTCCCTGCCTAAAGCTTCTAGCGGGTACGTTGTATTTGCTTTCTAACTTCTCTCAGCTAGTGATTAGTATTTGAATAGGTGTGAATTGTGAGAAGTTAGCTTGGCATATGATGTCCACTATTCAAGTGGGCACCTTGCACCAGTCTAATTGACCCTTATTGATGGTAGTTGTAAAGTCAACCTTATAGACACGCTATCCTAGTGGTAGCATGGACCAGCAGTCTTAGGCTAAGACTTCAGAGAGCATGTGAAGCAAGCTGTTTTACCAATTATAATCCCTTGAATACCAAATGAAAGGACACCACACAAGGTATATATCAAATATATATGTATTTATTTCTAACACAACCCCTCTGCAGTCTTTATGAGGTCAGAGATCGAAGTACATCACAAGTTACTCAATTAGCATACGATAAGTTGCACAGTATGCGTTATGCCCTAGGGGCCTCACAAACCATATACTAAAGAAGTGATATAACAACCACGTGAGAGTTAGACAGCAGGCCTAGGGCCTGTAGAATCACTGGGACTACACTAAACCACCAAAGGTTAGGAAGAAGGAGGCCCACGGAAGAAGCGTGTAGTGTCTAAACACAGTCGCGCGTTACCATTGACTTATAATGGGAAACAAAGAAGTTACAACGTTACTGTTTAAGGACACTTCCAGAAGGAACCCTTTTAAACTAGGACACTTCGAGAGTCAAGACCCGCGGGATCACCAGAGTACTCGTGTTACCTCACCCAGGGAAGCCGGTGCATCGGTGCCTTTTGGTGTCTTGTTTCGTTGTTGTTTTCTATGGAGAGCTGCAAAGAAGTGCTGCAGGTGACCAGAGGAAAAGTGTCCAGGTGGATCCAAGGGTGGATCGGTGATGTGATGAACCTGAAAGCAGAGGGGACTGAGTCTGGCCAGTGACCAGGAAGGAACAAGGCGATGTCACGTGCTTGAAGGTGAAGAAGATGAGTTTGTCTCTTCAGCCACGAGGTCCAGGAGGCATTGACGATGACCAGGAGCTGCATACGAGCTGTCCCACAATGGATCTAGTTGACAGCGGTGTCAGTATCCGGATTAGACCCAACAAGCCTAGGCAACCGCAACTCACGCAGGATGTCGAGATTGGCTCTGTTGCGGACCAGCAAGGTCTGTGGGGCTTCTCCTTTGGAGGTACGCTGGAGCAAGCCTGGAGCAACCAGGAAAGCAGTTTAGTTAAAAAAGAAAGTCTTAAGGGGGCTCACTACCCAACAGGCAAGGAACCGAGATGAAGCGCCATGCTGAAATGCAAGAGCAGGCCCCAGCAACACTCGTGGAGTGTGGAGGGCTGAGCTTCGGTGCAAATGGCGCTCGGGTCTTGGGATTCTTGTACCCCAATGCACAACTGCAAGTGTACCTCGGTAGTTGAGCTGTTAGCAAATTGCAGGATATCCAGGGTGTCCGGTCCCACGTCTCTGGTGTCCGCCACGGGTCTCAGCTTTGCTTTGAATGTGGGTCGGAGTTAGAGAAGTCTGAGAGTTCAGGTCCTGTATCGCTGAGTCTTTGGGTTCAGGCGGGAGCCTCTACAAAGCAGACCGACAAGTTACTGGTGGTGCCTGTTTGCACAGGGTGGTCACTCCTTGACCACAAGGGAGATGTATTCAGTCTTCTAGTCAGAATAGAACGTCGAAGGTCCAAGAGTTCTGTATCAAAGTTTCTTTCCAGGATAATCTAAAGTCCTGGGGACACAGCTCCTATACTTATACTAAGCTAAGGGGCTGGATTACCTGCCTAGGTCCCTCCTATGGGTGGACCTGAGAAGGGGGTGGTTACACCCCTTTCCCTTTGTCCAGTTTTGTGCCAGAGCTAAGGCTGGAGTGCCCCAGCAACTGGTTTGAACCGGGCTATGCATGGAGCACCTTGTGTGCCCCAGGCAGTGTCTAGATGCATTCCCTGAATTCAGCCCTCCCTGCCCCAAAACACATAACCCCTGTCTGGGGAGGTGCTGGCACTTCCCTGGACAGGAAACCTATTGTCCAGGCTGCCCTTGCCGGAGTTTCCCCCAGCACCAGGTGGTCAGACTCGTGTCTGTGGCAGCAACATCCATTTTGTGATACTGAGGCTCTGTTTAACTTTAACCGGGTAGAGCATACATGTCTTTTCCCTCTAGAAGGGTGGAATGCTACCCCCGCTGCCACAATTGGTGGGGGTGGGGGGGGGGTAGTATTCCAAAGTGTTTGACACCTTACACAACATGTATTGATAAAGCCAAACTAAAGTTAGCATTAACTGCGAGGTTTATAATGCACTTAAGAGTTTATGGTATGGCTATATCATAGAACAGCTATAAGGAGATGGTTCCAAAAGCTGCAGAGGGGCTCAGCTCATGCTAGGGCACCCTCTCACATAAAACCAAGCACTCTACCTCCAGGATTGTCGAGGCCTACCATAGCAGTGACTTATAGGTGCATATGTATCTATATAAAAGGTAGATATAGGTATACTATATCTAAGTAAGAGGTGATTACACCACCTTGCTCAGGCTGAGTGATCAGCCTGTGGTGTCAGTTTGGAGGGCCAGCCAGGGGTGGCATAATACATGCTGCAGTCCCTGGTAGGCCTTGGATGCACCTATGCCCTGGGTACCTATGGTACACTATACAGGGGCTCACAGCGGTGACCCCATACCCAATCTGGTACCTAAAGTATATGCGATCAATTTAGAGAGAGAACAGCTGGGCTGTGGGTCTGATTAGCAAGCCCACAGCCACACTAAAGTAAAAAAAACAGAAAATCACAGCAACCCTGCTGGGGGGGGGGGGGGGGGGGGGGAATTGGGGTGCCGCCGAGCTCTTTGCCAGGGCCGGTTTTCTGCCGATTTTGTTATAGGGACGACTTTGCAGCTATGCTGCAAACACGGCCCTGTATCAAAAACGGCACCCAGGGGCCCAAAACCGGCCACCATCCGTGCGGCGCACCGGGGGATTACTGCCAGTCCAGCCCTGCCCAAGCTGCTTTTCAAGGGGGTTCACGAATAAACAAAGATGGCAACACAAATGGACATTTTCATTTTATTTATTTTTATTTTGGGTTTTTATAGAGCGCGTAGTCACCCAGGAGTATCCCAGCGCTAACCTCGTGGTCCTGATGGATGAAAGTGCAGGGGTGAAAGTGGTTTAAGGGAAAAGAAAAGTTTTGAGAGATTTCCTGAAGCGCAGGAGGTTAGGTTCTGATCTAAGTTTCAGTGGGAGCGCGTTCCATTGTTTCGCTGAGTGGACCGAGAAGCGGCGGCCTCCTGTCCGGGCCCTTTTCACCCTGGGAACCACAATAAGGTTTCCATGGTCTGATCGAAGCGCTCTAGTAGGTCTGTAAGGTACAATACAGTTGTTGAGGATTGGTGGACCTGCGTTGTGAAGTGCTTTGTGAGCCAGGCATAGTGCCTTGAATATCACTCTTTCCCTGATCGGAAGCCAGTGTAGTTTTTTCAGTGCGGGTTTGGCTGATGTTCTGGCTGGGGTATTCGTGAGCAGCCTGGCCGCAGCATTCTGGGTTTTCTGTAGTATCTGGAGAGTGGTTTGCGGGGCTCCTAAGTAAATGGCATTGCTGTAGTCCAACCTGGACACAATTAGGCCTTGGATCAGCAGTAGTCGGGACTTGAAAGGGAGTAGGGGGATCACCTTCCTACATGATCTAAGTAGGCCGTAACAAATGCCGGCCGTTTTCCTTGCCTGAGTTCTGAAGGTGAGGTCTTTCTCTAACCATACTCCCAAACTCTTAACTTCTGTCTTAGGGGTAGGGGGTTCACCCAGACAGGCGGGCCAAATGTTTGGGGGTAAGTTCAGTGTTTTTTGACCTAGGAGAAGAATCTCTGTTTTGGACCCATTTAATTTCAGGGCTGAGTCGCTCATCCATTGATGTATATTGGAGAGGCAGTCATGGAGATTGGAGGGCTCTTTTTTCGGGTGAGAGAGAGTTACCACCAGCTGTGTATCGTCAGCATAGCTGACGATGGTGACTCCAAATGGGGAGACCAACCCCTCCAGTGGGGCCATGTACACGTTAAATAACGTGGGGCTTAGTGAAGAGCCCTGTGGCACACCACACCGGAGGGGGATGGCGGGGGAGCGGCCTTCACCTTCCCAGACTTGGAAAGAGCGTTGGCAAAGAAAGGACGAGAGCCATTTCAGCGCCGTCTCTTTCACTCCGATGTTTTCTAGGCGTTGGGTTAGGACCTGGTGGCTGACAGTGTCGAAGGCCGCGCTCAAATCCAGGAGGACCACTGCCACTGATCCTCCTGTATCGAGAATTTCTCTGGTCTTCTCCACTGCTGCAAGGATGGCGGTGTCCGTGCCCTGCCCTGGTCGGAAGCCCGTCTGGGAATTTTTAAGGAGATGGTTAGTTTCCAGAAAGTGAGACAGTTTTTTATTAACAAGTTTCTCCGCGACCTTTCCAATCCAGGGGAGGAGAGAGATCGGTCTATAATTTGATAGATCCTCAGGGTCTAGTGATGGTTTCTTAAGGAGTCCTTTCACGATCGCCTCCTTCCAGCTCGAGGGGACTTCACCTTGGGCTAATGAGGTGTTGATTAGGGCGGTCAGCGGGGACGCTATGGTATGGGTGATATCTTTGAGGACTCTTAAGGGTACTGGGTCACTGGGGGCGCCACCCTTGACTGAGTCAAATGTTACTACAACCTCCTCCAAGGTGACCGGGCCGAATAACGCCAGGTAAGGTGTGTCGGGTTCCGCGGGGGAATTCCTTTGTATGGGAGGTAGGTCCTTAATTTTTTCAGGGGTGTCTGTTTTGGCAGCGGGAAGGGAGGCAAGGATTTTTTTAATTTTTTCGTCAAAAGAGGTGGCTAGATTGACACATTTTCCTACTGCTGCTTTGGGGTCCATAGGTTTTTGTGGGGGGTCAGGGACATGAAGGAGCTCTTTAAGGATACGGAAGGTCTCCTTGGCTGAGCAGGATGAATTCTTTATTTTTTCCTCATAAAAAGTACTTTTAGCGTTACGAAGAGCTAGTTTGTACGCTTTCATGGATAACTGAAAGGTGTCTTTATTCTCCACCGACTTGTCTTTCCTCCAAATGCGTTCTGTCCTTTTGCACTCCTTCCTTAATGAATTCAGTGTAGGTGTATACCAAGGAGCAGGGTTGATCCTTTGATATGTTTAAGGGTGCTGGTTAATGGAATTAGGCTATCTAGGGAGTGGGTGAGCCAGTCATTGAATTCTCTATCTGCCGTGTTGGAATCCGAGGAGAGAGGTGCGATGGATTCTCTTAACTTAGCTTCCCATTCCTCTGGTATCAGCTTGTGCCAGCGTCTCCCGAGTGTCCTGGTTTTCTGTGATTGGGCCGGGGCAATTTGGAGATACCAGTACATGGGGACCAGTAAGTGATCTGTCCAAGGGAGGGGGGTGGGATCCTGAGTTTCAAAGTTCCTAATGTTCGTGAAAATCGGGTCTAAAAGCTGGCCTTTCTCATGGGTAGCTTTTGAGTTCAGGAGAAGTAGGTCGACTGACGCAAGCTCTGCTAGGAGGTTAGTTGCGGAGTTATCCGCAGGGTCGAGGAAATGCAGGTTGAGATCCCCAAGGAGGAGAAAATTGGAGGCGGTGATTGCTTTTAGTGTGATATGATCCATCAAGGTGCTGGAGAATTCCCCTAGTGGGCCTGGCGGTCGGTACACTAGTAATCCCGACAGTGAGATTGTTGGCGAGATCTGGAAAAAGAAGTTGCAATTTTCACAGTCTTTAACCATTCCATTGTCGGTCCTGCAGGTGATATAATCTTTGTACAGTATGGCTAGCCCGCCGCCTCTGCCGACCGGTCTATTCAAAGAGCAGATTTGATAACCTGGAGGGACTGCATTGGCCATGTCGAAGCCGCTGTTTGATGTCATCCATGTCTCTGTCAGAAACAGTATGTCCAGCATAGAGTTCTGGACAAGGATGTTTATCTCGTGTGCGTGTCTTACAAGAGACCTGCAATTCAATAGACCGAGTCGAAGTGCTTGGCCGCGCTCCGTTTCCTCTATCGGATTGCAGAGGGTGCAGCCCGTGTAAGGGGTGTCTTCTTTGAGGATGAACTTACACTTGGGATGTTTGTTCGTGTTCCACGCTCGGAGCGTATCTTGGGTGTAAGTAATGCGCCTTTGGGAATCGGGCATAGTGTCTAGGCCTAAGGCCGTCTGGGCCCAGACGGGCCCAGACGGGCTTGCCTTAGGCGCGCCTTCGGCGCGCTGACGGCGCGCCCGCTGCGCCCGTCCGCTGCGCGTCCGGTGGTTGCACATCTTTTTGGGGATGACAACAGTGCGTGTGGGCGTGGCCTAAGGGTAGGCGTGGCCTCGTCCCTCGCCGTCAATGGCGGCTGGGTTTGTTTGTTTTTGGGGGTGATCGCTACAGCGATAAATCCGCTGTTGTAGGCGATTCTGGATCAATCTCTAGTGGTGCCAGAAGGGTGAGTGCTGGTTAAAATCTAGCGTTCAAGTATTGCGTGACACAAGAAATAATAACAATTTTAAAAACACAGTTCAGCTCCCGGCTTCCGCCTCAGGAGTGTGCGAGGTTCTGGTATACCGCGCTTCAGTTCGCGCTTTATACTCAGTGTGGGCGTGGCCTAAGGGTAGGCGTGGCCTCATCCCTCGCCGTCAATGGCGGCTGGGTTTGTTTGTTTTTGGGGGTGATCGCTACAGCGATAAATCCGCTGTTGTAGGCGATTCTGGATCAATCTCTAGTGGTGCCAGAAGGGTGAGTGCTGGTTAAAATCTAGCGTTCAAGTATTGCGTGACACAAGAAATAGTAACAATTTTAAAAACACAGTTCAGCTCCCGGCTTCCGCCTCAGGAGTGTGCGAGGTTCTCGTCTTACCAAAACAACGTATACAGCATTTTTTTGCACCATTTATGAAAGACGTCAGGAAACCTTTGGCTCAGTAACTCATGTTCACTCCTATTTAAAAGGAAATGGTGGAGCGTAGAGCTGCGGCAAAATTTGCAGCGCCGGGTCCGCCATTTCCAAAATGCAAGGATGTGCCGTATTTACAACAAAACGGCACACATCTGTGTTTTGCCTGTCGCTGGCTCTAAAAATAACTGCCTAGTGCAGGAAGGTGTCCCTTCCTGCATTTAAACATTCAATAATGGCAATGTGTTACTGCTATGTGTGCTGCATTCTGCAGCTCACATAACAGCAGCAAATCGTCATTATTGAATGATTGTTTATGTGCAGGAATGGACACCTTCCTGCACATGAGCAATCATTAATGATGTTCAGATTTTTCTATGTGTGTTGCAGAATGCAGCACACATAGAAAAGGCAAAAATTAGGAGAAATAACAGTATTTTTCCTCTTTACACAATTCTAACTCATTCTATTGCAGGGCATATTTGTACATCTGGGGCAGCATTAAAAAGCAAAGGGTGTTGTGGTGGAACACCCACAGCAACACCCATTTCATGCCCCTTTCATGTAGAAAACTGAATGAAAGGGAACCATATTTACAAAGCGAATTAACACAAATAGTGGCTTCATGCCACTTTGCAAATATAGAGCAGGGCATTGCGCCACACGAAGGTCGGTTAAAGTGACGTTCCTGTGGCGTAATCCCCTTGTAAATATACCTGTTAGAAATTGGTTTTCTGGTGGGCTAGGGTTTGCACCTAAGTCAGGCAGAATCCACCACTCTAGTCAGGATAAGGGATTACACAGCTAAAATAACCCCAGCTCACCCCCTTGGTAGCTTAGCACAAGCAATCATGCTTATATCAGAGGCAATGTGTAAAGCATTTGCACATAACAAGCAATAATGCAGTGAAGGCACTACAAAAGGACACCATACCAGTTTTAGAAAAATATCCAATATTTTATCTGTGTAAAACATGACCAAAATGGTAAAAATCCAACATACAGTTATCAAAATACAAATAATGCAAAAATAGGCTTTATATACAGTTCTTTGAAGTTGATAGCTCCATCTGGGGCTATTACTGAGTCGTGAAAAAACAAATCCAACAGTTCCCACTGGTCACGACACCGTGGGCCAGGTACAGTGTCGGGGAGACCTGTAAAACAATACCTTTGGAGATGTTGGGTGTCGGACATTGCTGTGCGCTCCGGAGGAATGGCGCCAGCAGGCGTCGGTTCCGGAAGTCAGTGCAGGAGTCATCTGGCCCTTGAAGTCACACGCATTGCAGGTCGAACTCCGTAAATTTTAAGTCAGGTGCACTGGCGTCAGCAGGGTAAACAGCACTTACAACGAAACTTTTACAACGCACTACCATTACAACGCGGTCATTACAACGCAAACTATTACAACGCATTGCGCTGGGGGGCGCTCTAGGATAGGGAATAGGTTAATTTACTATCCAATAACCTTCCCTAGTGTCCACGGGGACTGGAGTTGGAATAGTAAATTAAACTATTCACTATCCAGCACCCAAAAGCGCTATGCGTTGTAATGGTATGCGATGTGAAAACCGCGTTGTAAAGGCAGGCGTTGTAATAGCCTGCGTTGTAACATCATACATCCGTCAGCAGGCATCAGGGCTGCAGTGTGAAGTGGAGAGGTGCGGCGTGCAGTGCCCTCAGGTCGCTGTGCAGGCAGCAGCTCAGAGAGGGTCATCCAGCAGCATCGGTGAGACCAGGGCTGTAATGCAAAGTGGGGCGATGCTCATTGCGGTAATGACAGATCAAGGTACAGGCATCAGCGTCATAAATGCTGAAGCGCTGTTGTCCATAGACCCAAGGCTGCGGTGTGAGATGGGGCAATGAGGTGTTCGTGGCCCACAGATCGTGGTGCAGGCAGCGGTGTTGGTTGATGAATTGGAGTTGATGGTGCTGGCGTTGCTGGGCCAAGGCTGCGGTATGGGACGGCCTAGTGTGTCACGTAATTTACAAGCGTTGCTTCCAAACCACCGTCATATCAGTTTGGAGCGGCATCGTTGGTGAGACTAGGGCTGCCATGCAAAGTGGGACAGTCCTCAGGGCCGTACTGTCCGTAGCGGGCACCGGGCATTTCCCCAGTGGTCTGGAAGGGCGGGCCGGTTTTAGACCAGTGGGGACAGTTTTTTGTTACTGGGGCTGGCAAAATCGGTCCCTTGTAACAGAACAGCCCCTGGGCGTAATTGCCAGGGCTGGTTTGTGATCCCAGTCCGACCCTGATGGTGTTCTGTGTTCTCCACTAATGGTGTCCACAGGTTACAGTGCAGGCGGCGGCATCAGTGATGACATCTCAGCATCGTCTGGGATACCAGGGCAGCAGTGTGACGCGAGGTGGTGCGGAGTGCGGTGCCCACCGTTCACAGTGCAAGCAGCAGCTCGGTGGTGGCGGCGGTGAGACCAGGGTTGTGGTGCGAAGTGCAGCGGTGCTCTGTGGTGCCTTCAGGTCACAGAGCCAGCAGCTGCATCATTGACAACATTGGGTTGTATGTTATTACAACGAATTCCGTTGCAACGCATGCCTTTACCACGCATGCGTTACAACGGAATGCTATTTCAACGAACAACCTTTTCCTCTAATTGTTAGTGGTGACGTCATACGTCGTTAAGAGGAAACGGGTTTCTTTCCGTTTCCTCTTAAACGACGCCGAGTGACTTTAGGTGAGTTTCTCTTTATTTGGGGGGGAGACCCCCAAAGCCCCCTTTTTTAATGTTAACCTTTACCACACATGCCTTTACTACGTACCTCGTAGTAAAGGTATGCGTGGTAAAGGCTTTCGTGGTAACCACGCTTGCGTTGTAATGAATGCGTGGTTAATGTTTCCGTGGAAACGGCCACGTTGTAGTGGTCGTTTCCCACAACATTGAGTTACCTTTCTCCTCTGTGACAGCTGAAACATCCAATTCCAGAAGCTAGTACCCGAAAGATGTTGACATCTTTGATTTCCTTGAGACTTCCAGCAGAAGGCAAGCTCTACATCAAGCCCTTGGAGATACTTAGTATGCAGAAAGAACAGTCCAGTGCTCTCCTTGCCCTGGACAGAACCTGCAAATGCAGGCCAACCCAACAAAGCAACAACAGGAAAGGGGCAGTGCTCCTCCTGGCAGCTCTTCCAGCTTTTCTTCCTGGCAGTTCCTTAGTCCAGCAGTAATCTAAAGTTCTGGGGTCAGGGCCCCAATATTTATACCACATTTTCCTTTGAGGTTGGTACAAACAAAGTTCCTCTGGCACACATTAACCAGTTCTGCCTGGCTCAGGCCAGGGTCACTACAGGAGGTAGAGACAGCTTTGTGGAGGGCAGCCACGGTCCATCCAGGTGCCAGTGGCAACTCCACCCACTACTCTAAATGCAGCCAGGTCTATTCAGCATGGCTACGAGTCCCCCAGGGCACACCTCAAATGCCCTTGTTTTTGTCTAGTATGAATGCACTTCCCCAGCTCTGGTCACTTCAAACCCAGATGCTGAATACACAAACCGGCAGAGGAACACCGGCTGGTTAAGCAGGAAAATGGCCACTTTATAAAAGTGACATTTTCAAAAAAACACTTTAAAACCAACCTTTCCTACAATATGTGTTATTATATTCTGAGTTCAGAAAGCCTAAACCCCAAGTCTCTTTCTTGACCCAATGTAAAATTTACACTTGATAAGATGTGAAAAAACAACTCCCATGTTAACCTATGGGACATACAGCCTTGCAATAGTTAACCACAAAATGCACAGTATTTCACTATCAGGACATCTAATACACACCAGTACATATCCTGCCTTTCACACACACTACACACTGCCCACAGGGTTACCTTGGGCCTACCTTAAGGGTGTATTACATTTAAGGAAAGGGAAGTGCCTGGCAAGTGGGTGCACTTGCCAGGTCGACATGGCAGTAAAAACTGTGCACAGACACTGCAGTGGCAGGTCTGAGAACCCTATGAAAGGCTACTTGTTTGGGTGGCACAACCAGTGCTGCAGGCCCACTAGCAGCATTTGATTTACAGGCCCTGGGCACACACAGTGCACTGTACTAGGGACTTAGTAGTAAATCAAATAAGCCAATCATGGAAACAACAATCCATACACAATTTACATGGAGAGCATATGCACTTTAGCACTGATTAGCAGTGGAAGAGTGCCCAGAGTTATAACACCAATGAATTGGTCAGAAACAGGAGTCCAAAAAGCAAAAAGTCCAGGGCCAAACTGCTGAAAAAGCCAAGTCTAACAATTCCCATCTGTTTTAGCTCCAACCTCTCTTGGGTATAAGTGTTGCAAAGCCTTACAGCTGCACTTTGATATTTCTCGCTCTTCCTTTAAATACCAACTTACTGGTGAAACACTGAAGCTTATTGGATGGGAGAAAAAAGAAGAGAAGAGCACAAGATCACACAGGGCATCTTAGGAACATTTCTCTGGAGAAATACACTGGTCTGGCCTATTCATTGTTTGCTGCACATCTCAAAGAAGACCTGCTTCACACCCAGGCAGAGTCAGCGATAAAAAGAATCAGTAGTAGGCGTGACTAACTCACTGCTCTGGGGTAAAGTGACGTAAGTCTAATTTGTGTTAGTGTCAGATGCAATGTGTGACCCTCGGAAAGCACCTCTGGGCATTTGAAAGGCTGGAAGCTATGCCCGCTACCCTGGATCCTCCCTTTTACCCCGCCCTCTCTGCTGTTCCTGTTCTTCTACCTCCCTTACTCTATCTTTCCTTACCCCTTGCCTCCCGCAAACCTCCCTGCCTCACCAACCTTCTAAAAATCCTTCTTTCTCCTCACTACCTCTTCTGCCATTCCTTTGTCCCACAATTAATTTGTCCTACCCACTTCCCACCACTTTCCTAGATTCTTCCTGCTTCTCAGCACCTCACTCTCTCTTCCCCAATCCCCACTATCCCCTCCTGCCGTGCTGCTCCCCACCACCTCCATCCATCTGTTCTGCCCCCAAAACGTGAGTGCATCTTCCCTCTGCCCCACTACCCCCCCATCTTCCATAATTCCCACCAAAACTGCTGTCCTTCTTACTGTTCATCCCTTCCATCCATTCTTCGTGTGTGCATCCCCACTCCCTCTTTCCTCCCCTCCACCCTTTCTGCTCCAGGGTGCTGTGATGGCTCCTAGCTCAGACTCTTTCTTGTCAGTGGCCCCTGGAAAAGACTGCAACGTGTTCGCAGCAGTGGACCAGGTTCTTCTGGGTCTCAGCACCAGTAAAGAAATCCCCATAAACACTCTGTGTTGAGATGTTTCCCCACTGAGTCCTCTTGTGGCTTCCTTTCAGCATAAAAAACAGGTCAGATTAAAAAAACCTGAAAAGCAGGCCTAGAGGCGGGGCAGGCTGACCATTGACCGATTCTGGGATACCAAAGGGGATGATGGACGGAGCGTTTGAGCAAATCAAACACTCACCCTAGTCAACTGATCTGGGTTTAATCCATCATCATTCTTTAGCTCACTCCACCACCCCAGTTCAGACATGGCCATATGCAAATCAGTCTGAGCCTGTGCCTCATGGGAACAGTCCAGCCCGAACTGCCAAGCCATGTCTCCCCTGGACTGGAAACAAGCATGCTGGGACCAGTTTCGGGTTCATAACCCTCATCAGCCTGGCTATCTTGAATCCAGTGGCAAAGTGATCAAGGGACCCATGTCTGGGCATACCCTGCCAACTTCAGGCGAACAAGGATGCTTGTTTCCGGTCCAGGGAAGACATGGCTTGGCAGTTCGGGCTGGACTGTTCCCATGAGGCACAGGGTCAGACTGATTTACATATGGCCATGTCTGAACTGGGGTGGTGGAGTGAGCTAAAGAATGATGATGGATTGAACCCAAATCAGTTGACTGGGGGTGAGTGTTTGACTTGCTCCAACGCTCCGTCCATCATCCCCTTCGGTATCACTTCATTGACCAATTCTGGCCATTGATGCCCTTGCCCCCCCCCCCCTGCAGTGAGCCCCATGAATGTTCAATCAATAATATTCGTGGACAGAATATCAAAATGAAAATATTGACATGTAAGCGAGCCTATACCTAGCTCCACACTTGTGAGGTACATATATCTTCAAGGTACAGAGACGTGGCGTTAGGAATAGTAAATCTATACTTCTCTATATGCACTTCCCTTTCGATACTTTGTCTCTCGATCGTCTGTCCTCTGTATGCCACAATTTTGTTGGCGTCGATATTCAGTAGTGCAATCTCCCCTGACGGTTCTGGGCTGCTTGGCTGCAGATGCTCACATTCTGGCTTGTTAGCATCCTTAAGGTGCATATGTGCTCCCAAAGCTGGGTTTATCAGCACATTATGTGCTGCTGCTGCTGCCTCCAAGCCTGCTGGTAAACAAGCAGGGGCCTCTCAGGTCCTCCTGCAAAGCTCAGAGCAAAATGTGCAAAATCTTGCCTTTCTGGTGTCCTAGTACGCCCCTTCTTAGAGGTCATACCTGGTTTTCTTCGTTTGGGTGCGGGATGCGGGGTGAGAGATGGGGCAGGGGACGAGAATCATTTCTCACGGGGGAGAGCCAGAAGAAGGAGGAGGACAACCTTCAGAATAAAGAGGCAAGTGAGGTGGTGGAGGGCCAGAGAACTAGGACCAGGAGGGCCCGGACCAGTAGGAAAAGGTGCCAGAAATACCAGAAGTAGGAGGAAAATGACCAGGTGATCCAGGAGGACAAAGACTACCAAGAGGATCAGGAGGAGAAAAATAAAGAGGGGCAGAAGGATGAAGAGGAGACGGGGGACCAGGTGGATGAGATCGACTAGAAGGAGGACCAGAACGGTGAAGAGGACCAGTAGACCGTCTCACAGCAGGAGAGACGCGCAAGAGAACAAGGAAGCACTGGACGCATTGAGGTCTCAGCGCCATACCAACCACCACCTTAAGAAGCCTGGGGATGATGGCGACGGTCTACAATTGAATACATGGGCCATGGTGAAATACGAAGCCACAAGCTCACGCCACAGCTAAGAAGCATAAGGATCTCACAACCAGATCCCACCTGGCCCCCAACAAAGCATTACGGTACACAAGTCCTGTTTTGAACACCCACCTTCCCTGACGAAGACCTTCACAAAAAGAAGTGCCACACAGAAGGTCGAAACGTGTTGGCTTCACTTGAGAGAGGTTCCAGGTTGAACCGAGCTTAAATCAGGTCCCAAAATTTGCCTAAACCAGCCCCTAACCTAGGGTCTATTCTCGAGTTCTGAGAAATATCCCTGATCTCTCCTTTGGCGAGAAAAGCAGAAAAGCTTGAGGAAAGGATAATGTAGCAATCTGCCCTTGCCTTTGTCCATAAGTGACAGAAGTTAATAGGACTTTTCCTTGCACTGGACGTAATGTTCATTTCTGTATATGCACCTTTGAAGAATTAGCATTTTTTGATGCACGTTTTATTGTATAAAGCACTGTATGTTTAATTTCTGCACTGTATATAGTTGTTGGACACATTGCTTTTTGGAAACAAATTTTCATTGTCTAGCTGTACATATTGAGAAGACGAGGAAGTGTTGGTCTAGCTTGCCCAGTGACGGGTATGATTGTTTTTGCAAATTGAATAAGGAAAATGAGATGAATATAAATGGATATATCCCAACGTTAATTAAAAATCGTATGGGAAGAAACACGTTTGTTTAATTTATGGTGTCAGAGGTAACTTGTTTTTTGTACACGTATATCAGGATTCTAGCCTCTGGCCATTCCTTAACTGAATCAATCCCCTTTGTTAGAGTAGGCCCACTAGTAGCATTTAATTTAAAGGACCAGTGTGCATGTAGTACCACTTCACTAGGGACTTACAACTAAATTAAATGTGGCAATCGGGTATAACCAGTGCTTAATTTGTAAAATATAACGTGCCAGGGCTCTGACCTCTGCAGCTTGCACCACCCATCGCCCTTGTCATCACTGCCAAAACAACTACTAACCATCTCTCTTGCATGTAAATGGGACAGTTCAGATTATTCCAGGTCCACCAAGCTAAAGGAATGGCTCGGGAGGCAGGTATTAGCAATTCTAATGTATATTGTATTCCTAAACAACCGTCGTACAGCTCATCTCTAAATTAGATGAGCAGCGCCACCATGTGGTAGACTGCTCTAAGTATGGTGTTGACAATTAGGTGCTGGTGCCGAGCACAGGAAACCAATTAAGTGCTGGTGCTGAGCACCGGCTCAAATTAAGCACTGGGTATAACCCAATGTTACCATGTTCTAAGGGGAGAGCACATGCACTTTAGCACTGTTTAAATATGGTAAAGTGCCCAGACATCTAAGGCCAACAAAAACGAATGTAGCAAAATTAAGAGGAGGATAGCAAAATGTTTGGAGATGAGCCTGCAGAGAGGGACATTTCCAACTACGATGATGCCATGAGTTTTGATTAGCAGGTCCCTGGCAAGAACCCTTTGATTTGATTTACATACATCACTGATGCATGCAAATTAATGGAAAACGAGAACTGAGAATCCACATTGAATGAAATCATATCAAAGAATTTTTTTTTAAGGAAAGACAATCTTAAGGAAACACATAGAAATAGAAAATGAAGGCAACATTATAAAGGAAAGATAATTTTAAGGATACATCCGAAATGACATTAAAAGTAGGAGTTTAGGGGAAGCGATTAATTTAGGGAGGTGGTGAGGGTTTTTAGGGATCAGGAATGGGTGGAGTTTGAGGGTAGTGAGTGTTTTTAGGGTTCATGGATGAATGAGGTTCAGGGATAGGGAGGGGGTTTTAGGGCTTAGGGATGGCTGGAGCATAGCGGTGTTGACAGTATTTTAGGGTTCACCGATGACCAGCGTTTATGACTGTGAAGGTTTTTTAGTGTTCAGTGATGGATTGAGTTTTGGGGTGGTTAGTGGTTTTTAGGGTTCAGGAATGGGTGGAGTTTACAGGGGGTGAGGAGTTTAAGGAGTCAGGGATGGATGAAGTTTATGGTCTGAAAGAGTTTTAGGGTTCAGGAATGGGCGGAATTTGGGGGTGGTGAGGGGTTTAAGGAGTCTGGGATGGACAGAGTTTATGGTCTGAAAGAGTTTGAGGGTTCAGGAATGGATAGAGTTTATGGTGGTGTGGAATGTTAAGGGATCTGGAATGGATGGTGTCTAGGGGTGGTGAGGAGGTTTTAGAAATCCGGGGTGGGTGTTGGTTAGGAGTGTGGGTGAATTTTAGGGGTCAGTGATGGATGATAGGGGTAGTGAGATTTTTTTAAGGTTCAGGAATTGGGGAGGTTAGGGCTGGCGATGGAATTAAGGGTTCAGCAACGGGTGGGGTTTGGACATGGAAAGGAAATTTTTAGGGTTCAAGAATGTGTGGAGTTTAGGGATAGTGAAGGGTTTTTAGGGCTCAGAGTTGAGTGGAGTTTAGGGAATAAAGGGCCTTTAGGGTTCAGGATAGATAGAGTTTAGGAGTCAGTGATGGGTATATTTTAGGCATTATAGGAAAGTTGGATCTGCTTTCATGGTTACCCCCACTTTTTGCTGGTGTCATTATGTTTTTCCGACTAGTGTGACTGGAATCCTGCTAGTCAGGACCCCAGTCTCTGTGCTTCCTCCCAAAATTGGACCTCAGTGAGTAATTAGGTTCCCCCTAGATTGGCTACTGGTGTACCCTTATAAGCCCTTACTATATGGTACTAAGGTACCCAGGGCATAGGTACACGAGTGTCCCCTATGGGCTGAAGCATGTATTCTGCCACCCATAGGCGACCACTCAAATTCAAATCCTGACTACAGGCCTGCTATTTCAGCCTGTGTGAGCTGGTGCAAGCACGGCTTACAACAGATATAAGTTTTCTTACATCTGAGGTCACTGCACTTAAAAACTATAAGTCACCCCTAAGACAGGCCTTTCAATCCTGAAGGTAGGGTGCTCGGTTATAAAGTGTGAGGATGGCCCTGCAGAAGCAGGACACCCCTACAATTCCCGGAGTCCATTCTCCAGGCGTTGTAAGTGCATTCTCCATTGTCAATTCTCTAGGCGTTGTAAGTGCATCAGCCATTACGATACATAGAGTGGCCATGTGTCATTACGCGATGGCTAACTCTAAACTGGCTGTAACGATTCGTGGCATTTTTGGTATCAAACATGTTGGAATCATACCCCAACAACGTGCAAGGTGTTGGAAGTATGATTCCATGCACTGGGGGGCTCCTCGGAGAAGCCCTCCATGCTCCCGGTACCAGTCTTCCAGACCCAGATAGCAATTTGTGGCTGCTGCCGACCAGAGACACGATTCTGCACTCCTGCTGCTGAGCCAAGCTCAAGCAGGGGAAGGTAGAAAAAAAGGTTTCATGTCACAGGGAGGTGTGGCCACCTCCAGACAGGACTTAGAGTATTGGGCCAGTGTGGGGGCGCTTGATAGTGCCACTAGACTGCTTTGAATACCACATTTGGTGCCCTCCTTGTATACTCCAGTTGGAACCAGTTCATGGAGCTGTTGGATCCCGTTCTGGCATGAAACTGGACAAATGACATGGGAGTATCTTCCCCACTGTCCAGCCCCTCCTGCGGCAGGGACCCCAGAATCGTCCCAACCCTTTTCATAGGGTACTTAAGGGCTTACTTGTGGGTGGTTCTTTAGATTCATTGTGGAACAAGAATCATATCCGAAACCACTTCATCTTCAACTGTCTGGGCACTTTGGACTTCGTTTTGGGAACCGAGACTGCACCCGGAAGACTCCTGCTGCTCCTGGTCTCGTCGTCCTTCCAGTCTTCTGTGTCATCTGTGCCTGTGCTCCAATTCAGGTTTTTCTCCAGGCCTGTGGGCATCCAAGACACCAAAATGAATCTCCCTTGGAGTGAAGGAGCCTGTTAAAAAGTAAAATGATCCGAGTGGTTTAAAAGTATTTATTCCAGGAAAGAGCAGCACAGCAACAAAGCGCAACTGGCCAGCAATGAGGAACAGTGCAACTGACTCAATTGCTTGGCACCAGCCGCAAGGTTCCAGGTGGAATTGGAACTCACATTGTAAGATGCACAGAACAGTGGGGAAATTAGGAAAGAGGATAAAATAACAAACATTGAAAATGTAAATACAACATACCTCCCTTTTTCCAAATACAAATAAGGAAGGTGGAGGATGCCAATGTTATTTAAGGAAATCAGACAATCTTTGAGGAAAGTGTCTAAAGCGATCTGACACTTTGACCCTAGAATCAACAGTGTCTTCAGGACGAATGTGAGATTCAGAAGATGAGTTTGGCATCCATCCTTGATTGGGTCTTAAACAAGAACATTCTGTTGTGTCACCCACCATATTCGACCCAACAGGACATTTGGCAACACGCTTAATGGTCCACAACTTACCATCTTGTGTGATGACACTATTATCAAAGATTTTAACAATCTTCATAGCTTTGCTAAATTTGTCTGAGCATTTGCTGGTGAACCGTGGTTTCCTAATTCTAACCCAGTCACTAATCTTAAAACTATGTGATTTTGTTTTCCATTTGTAGTGATACCACATCTATGCTTTGAACTGCTTGGCTTCCACCCTTTGCGCAGCACCACTCATCATCTCATCCGAAAAGGCATTGCTTCTGCACTTCTCCCTAACCTTTTCCGTGCTCATGACGAGCTCAGCTCCTCATGAGGCACGGTGCTCCTGGGGATAATTCCCCTGCTGTGCTGAGCGTTCCACGGAAACGGGTGTGGTCATGACGAGCTCAGCTCGTCATAAGCACACGAGCACTGTGCCTCATGACGAGCTGAGCTCGTCATGAGCACCGGGGTGCTGTGCGCGCCCCCCGCCCGCGGGGGAATATGCCCCACACGGAAAGGGTTAAACCAGCAAGGACAAATTTTGGAAGCGGGATCTCTTCCTTTTAGAAGGCGGAATGGACCAATCTCTGTTGTAGTATGGGGGGTGATTCGATTTAACCAAAGCCTTTCTCCTAATGAGTTTCTCCAATCTCCTAACTTGATCACATCTGACACATAACCCTTCAACACTCTATTAAAGCGTTCGACTCGCCATTTTCATGTGGTTGGTATACTGAGGTAGTGTGATGCCTAATATTGTGACATTCAAGGAAATGTTCCATTTCTACGGAGGTGAGCTGCACTCCATTGTCAGTCACAAGGACAGAGGGACAACCCTCTCCGGAAAAGATCTCTTAAAAAAATTCTATAACCTTGTTTGTGGAGGAGCTTGACACAAATTTCACTTCCGGCCACTTTGAATGATAATCAACAAGTACAAATGCATAGCGAGAATCATATGGTAAACACATAAAAGGACCAGAAATGTCAAAAGCCAACTTTTTCCAAGGTTCATCTGGCCACTTTGAATTTTTAAAAGGTGGCACATTGAGTCTCATCATTTTCTCACTTACATACATCACATTCTCTGACGGTACGATCAACCATGCGATCCAATCCTGGCCACCAAAAATTCTTTTTAACCAACCGTTTCATGGCAGACATGCCAGGGTGAGATTTGTGTGCCAGCTCCAAAATTAAGTTTTGCACTCTGAAAGGTGGCACACATTTCCTATTTTAGTACATCAGTTCTCCCTCTAACTCTAGTTCATCAGCCACTTTGAACATAGGCATGACTTCGGCAGAAAAATTCTTCTTTTCTGGCCATCCCTTCAAAATGTACTCCTTAATGGTCTGCCATAAAATATCTTCCTTTTCACTGAGTCTCCAGGACTCTTCAGAAATACCCTCAAAAACACCAGAAACAACATCTTGAATAGTGGTAACAACCTCAGAGTCATCAGAACTATAACAACTGTTACCCTGATACGGAAGGCGAGACATGAAATCGGCCTTGACTTTTTCTTACCAGGTACAAACTCTGTTTTAAAACAATACTCCTGCAGCCTGGAAGTGAGTCTCGCAATGCGGGCCATTGAATTCCATCCACCACCTGGCGATAAGACAAAGCGCAACTGGCCAGCAAAGAGGAACAGTTCAACTGACTCAACTGCTTGGCACCAGCCACAGGGTTCCAGGTGGAATTGGAACTCACATTGTAAGATGCACAGAACAGTTGGGAAATGAGAGGAAAGGATAAAATAACAAACATTGAAAATGCAACTACAACAGAGTCACTCCCCTGCATCTGTAGGCACTGCAACAAAACTGACCGGTCTGCTGTTCCTGAGCTCCCACGGGCTCCAAAAGGTTCAGCAACACAGGTGGTGGTTCTGCATCTCCCACAAGGCATGCACTATCTTCACAGCAAGTTTGAAGCCAGTATCCCTTGCCGGAACCGTTGGAGCAGTACCTCTATGCAACGGGTCAACTTCCCGTTGCCAATGCTTTTTGACTCTCTTCTCCAGAGATCTTCGGGCTCCAAGAAGCTCCACCTTCCAGCATCTATTGCTACCAAAATCTTCTTCCTCACCATATGCTTGGCACTGTGGGCCTGCATCATTCGTGAGCTGCTCGAGATCCTCTTGCGACTCCTGTGCCTTTGGCCTGTGGGTCCTCTTGAGGGTCGTCTTTGGTTGGCTCACCTGCTTGCTAGTGGCCTTTGATTTAGCTGCACTTGGGGAGTCCCTTGGACCTTGCTTGTCCCAATACTGCACCTTTTTTGTCTGCCACATTTGTTACCGCTGCCAAGGCTTAGTGCTCCAGCCGGACACCGACCCCCAGGCTCTTGACACCCGATGTGGGACAGCTCGTGAACTGCTCCTGGTCTTCTACAGCATCGCCTCGTCCGCCCAGCTTCATAACCAAGGTCACCATCAACTCTCCTGAATCTTCCGACATTGGTGGACATTCGTCTCCCGTGCCTCCTGGTCACTCCTGAGCGTCATAGACTCTGTCCCCTCTGCTTGCAGGTTCCTCTCATCCTGAATCCACTCTTGGATTCCACTGGACTCTTTCTGCTTCTTCGCCAGCTGCATCTTTACTGAAGTTCTCCATTTGTGGTCTACAGTGGTTTCCAACGTCAATTCACACCTATGGATCTGGCTTCCCTGGTGTATGTTTCCTGGTTTCCTGGGTATCCACATGTGGGGTGACTCTCCAACCTTCCATCTTCCACGGGGTTTCTTCAGGGTCCACTGGGAAGGGTGCTTCTTCTTGAAAACTGCAACCGCAACTTCCACATTGACTTGTATTGAGCACGCGGTCATGTTTCCACTGTGCACATGGCCTCCGTGGGGTTCCGGGGTACCCACCTTGGGCGGTTCTGTGGGTCCCCGGCTCTTCTAAGTCTTCTGGGTCCAGTATCGACTTAGGTCGTGGGTCGTTGTCCACTTTCTTAGTATATGGTTAGGTCTCCCCCTGGAGACCACTATTTATTTGTGCTACTTACAAATATATGACGTTACAATGCAAATAATTACAATGCATGCCTTTACAACGCGTTTTTTACATCGCAAATACCATTACATCGCATGATTTTACAACGCATGCCATTACAACGCACTTTTAAAAACTATCATTACAATGCATACCGTTACAATGCATACAATTACAACGCATAATACTTTTAGGGCAACAGTGGGGTCAGTGTTAAATAGTGTAGGGTTAAAAATTACTATTCCCACTCCACTGAGTGCAACAGTAGGGTAAGTGTTGGATATAACAGGCACACGACTGATAGACGGATATACTCCAAAGGAGGTGTCATGCAGAGGATGGAAGGTAAGGATATGTGGCTGGATGGAAGGTAAGGATATGTGGCTGTTGTCCTTTTATTTTCTACCCTCTATTTAACCTGAAACAGTAAGACGTGCCCCCAATGTCCCGTCCCTTCAGTGACAGTTCACCTTTGCCCTTCTGTCTGTCTGTGTGCACATTTGTGTGAGCATTTAATTCTACCCAGGTCCAAGGACATATATTCAATAAAAACGCCAGGGGCAGCAGAAGCCACATGGTGCATTGTTTGGCCCTATTAACGTCACAATGATGACCCTTTATCAAGCCCTGAGTCTTCCAATTGTCTCTGGGCTTTAAGTGGGCTGGGTCTCACCGGTGCTGAGCACTGGCAGTTTTTTAAAGGGGGCCTCGAAACGGGTCTCTGTGGGCTCTGTTTTGTACCCTGGCACAAGTGGTCCGTTTTCTTGCAGACTGCAGAGACAGCAGGCACATGGATGTGCGCTGCTCACACTGCTCACGTCTCACTAGTGGTGAAGTTACGGCATGACGTCATGCCAGGTGAGCCTTGTAGGGGACAGGAAATCCTTTAAAGGGGGACATTTTCTCTCTGGATTTCCTTTCTCTTTTTGATACTCAGGAGCAGCAATGTTTAAGTGGAAGCTTTTTCGATAGTATATACAAGCCTTAGTTTCTGCTTATTTATCTTATGCAACTAACAACCATTGACAAAGCCAATCGTCCTGACTTCTTGTAGATATGAGGTTACTTGTTGTATCACATATCTGAATACAAATGACAGAAACAGTAAGATACAAGTCGGGCGGCACACCATACTAAGCACAGATTTTTAGCTTAGGTGTTTTTAAGCCACGCCCTTAATTACACTGGCCACGCCCCTTTGAGAGACCCCCTAGTTTTTCCATCCCACTTAAAGCCCTGAATTGCCTCCTATGTGCTTCTAAGGGGTTATGGGAAAGGCAAGCATAGGAAAATAAAGACAACAAAATATGACTTTTGGGCCCATTTTTGGTGTTGCCTCGTGCCACTGCCTTCAGGATCCCTGTGGCAAGGGGTAGAGAGTTCAGTGCCAGGGGGTACAAAGGGGAACGGCAGGGCAGCAGAGGCCACACCTAGCTACTTTTAAATAATGTCCATGTCTGTGTGACAGTGTGTTTAATGTTATTATGTGTCTGCAAACTAAGAGCCTCATTTATGAGAAGTGTTGCATTGCTGCGTGAAAGCAGCGATGCTTCTCAGTGCGCCCTCCTTGCGACATGAATGATGCATCATATTTACAGTCTGACGCATCATGTCACAAGGAATGACAGATACGTCAGTATTACTGACGTATCTGGCAGAGCAAAAGTGGCGCATTGCTGGAGTTGTGTCAGAAGCGTGACCTAACTCCAGCACTGTGCCTTTCACATGGGAGAAGCCCCTGGTGAAAGGGCCTTCATGACCCTTACTCCTGCCATGAGACAGGCGTAAAGGTTTTGACGCATTGGCGTCCTAGAAGTGGCGCAGCGAAGTGTCATAGATTTCAATGCGCCACTCCTACGACCCTTTCTTAAGGGGGAACGCCCACCCTGCATACATTATATCTGATGCGAGTACAATGTAGCGCAGGTGTTTACGAAATGATGCATCTGCCTAGATGCGTCACTTTGTAAATATGGCGCAACATGGTGCAGTATTTACGCTGCCGCTGCGTCAGTAAAAGTGACACAATCGCAGCTCAAAAGTGACGCAGGCCTTCATAAATAAGGCCCAATCTGTGTGTATGTTTGTGTCCATGTGTCATGTCGGTGTGTCTGCGTCAGGGCCGGACTGGGAACCACAACCGGCCCTAGCAAAGTGCTCGCCCGCCCCCTCCCCCCCACCCCAATCTGGGGGGTTGTAGGTGCTGCTGAGCTCTTTGCCCGGGCCGATTTTCGTCCGGTTTTCATCCGATTTTGGTACAGGCCCGATTTTGCTGCAAAAACAGCCCTGTTACAAAATCGGCCACCAGGGGCCAAAACCGGCCCCCACCCGTGCAGCGCACCGGGGGATTGCCTGGTGCCCACTGTGGCCAGTCCGGCAGTCGTCTGTGTGTATCGGTGTGGATGTCCACATGCATCAGAGCATGGCTGCATGTGGGCGTGTGTCTGCATGTATCTGTGTGTGTCTGTGTATGTATCTTTTCTTGTTGTGGCTTTGCGTGTGTCTGCGTTTGAGTCTGCATGTCTGTTTTGTGTGCATGTGTTTGCGCGTCAGAGTGTCTGCCTGTGTGTCTGAATCTGTCTGCATGTGTGAATGCGTCTGTGTGTGTCTCCGCGTGCCTGCGTTGCGCTTGTCTGCCTGTGCCTGCTGTGTGCGTGGCTCTGCATGTGGACCAGGACCACACGAAGGATGGGGGACCCCCCCCCCCCCTACCCCCCCAGAGCCCGTCCTTGAGCCGGCCCGCCTCTTTCCTTCCTTGCCTCCTTGGCCATGTCCCCGTCTCTCTCTCTTCTCTCCAGCCCTCCGATGCCCCCCGCCGCTCCCCGCTCACTGCTCATCCGAGTGCAAAGAACTAACGTGCCACGTGGGGGCCACGACATATCATTAAAGGCAGATTAACCACATTTTCAAAGGCCCTCCTGTGACCGCGGCTGCAGCGCTCTGCCGCGCGCCCGCGCGCGCGAACCGGGGGCAGCCCAGGCTTTGTCCGGACGAGGACGGCTGTCCCCTCCCACCGAGAGGCCCCCTGACCCCATGAACCTCCGTCTGAAAAATGTACCGAGTATCAAAGACATTTATCCCTGTCTGCTCCTGGGAGCAACAGGAACAGCGCACAGAGCCGGCTGGCACTGCAGTGCAACGTGTGTGTCTGGCCTGTCCTAGTGCACAAGTCTAGCGCTTCGAGCACTCACCAGCTGCCTTCTCCTCGCTTTATATTCACTTGTGCCTCAAACCCTAAACAATGCACCTGTAGCGCCTCACAGGCCGTGTTTGCTGTTGCTCCAGCACTCACAGGATGCTGAGCTGCAAACAGTGCAGATCAAAAGTGGTCTCAGGCTCACAAATGGTGGGCCCGATTCACAGAACTAACTTAAGACAAAATCCTAAACTTACTACCATTTTGGTATTCACAGAAGGCACTTACTCATTTTGGTATTCACAGAAGGCACTTACTCATTTTGGTATTCACAGAAGGCACTTACTCATTTTGGTATTCACAGAAGGCACTTACTCATTTAGGTATTCACAGAAGTTAGGAGTCCTAACTTTAGGACTCCTAAATGCCTTCTGTGAATACCGAAAGTCTTATAGTTAGGATTTTCTCAGTTTAAGAGTAGTAAAGTTAGGACTCCTAACTTCTGTGAATACCGAAATGAGTAAGGGCCAGATGTAGGAAGACCATTACCGGTCGGTAATGGCCGAAATCGGCCGTTACCAACCGGTAATAGGCTTTTCCTATGTAGTTGGCAAATTTACCGATTCGGTAAATGAAATGTAGGAAGCACTTTGAAGAGTGCTTCTGTGGTTACAGGATTTGTTATTTATCACCAACTATTAGTTGGTGGTAAATAACGAATACCTCTGCAAATGCAAATCTGTGCATTTACACCTGTTCCATGTGACAGCATGTATGTGTGCCACATGTGCACACAAGCATTATTCAGGGGTGCAGCAGGGTGTCAAAGTGACACCCAGCGACCCTTGACTCTTTCCCTATTTTACCAATTGACATTCATTCCTATGGGCCTTCAGGCAATTACCGAATCGGATATAGATTTTTTTATCTACATAGCATTTACCGATTCGAAAATACCGAATCGGTAAAATTCGGTATTTTCGAATTGGTAAATTTAAATTACCTACATCTAGCCCTATGTGCCTTGTGTGAATACCAAAATGGTAGTAAGGCTGGGATTTTGTCTTAAGTTAGTTCTGTGAATCGGGCCCAGTGTCTTTGCGTCCAGACGCACAGGACACTGCTCATGGATGTAAAGGGCTGCCTTGTATCTGGAGAGGAGCAGCACAGACACCTCTAGAATTGAAGCTATCCATCAACAAACTGATGCAGTCTGACCTCGCATGACCTCTAGCACCAAAAGAAACCCGGCAAGTGTGTGGGGCACGTGGAATGTATGTGAAATCACACATATATTATTTACCCATGAGCGCCTGCCATCACATTCACATTCGCACTGAAGGCTGCACCTCGAGTGCAAAGCACACATAGTTTGCTCAGCTGCAAAGTGCCTCCACCGTGCTTAAAGTGTTATCCAAGGTTTCTGAGTTGCTTCCCTTGGCGGCTAAGAAGTTGGTAGTGCAGGCCCTTGTGGTCTCAAGACTGGATGACCGTGACAGCCTCTACATCGGAGCCTCCCAGGGCAGAATACAGAAGCTCCAAAGAGTACAAAATGCATATTTGAAGCTCCCTAGAAGACGAGCACATGCAGGGCTTTAAGTGGGCCGGGTCTCACCTGTGCTGAGCACCGGCAGTTTTTTAAAGGGGGCCTCGAAACAGGTCTCTATCAGGCTCTGTTTTGTGCCCTGGCACAGGCGGTCCGTTTTTTTCCTGACTGCAGTGAAAGCGGGCACATCGATGTGCGCTGCTCACACTGCTCACTTCTCACTAGTAGACAAGTTACGGCATGACGTCATGCCAGGTGAGCGTTGTAGGGGAAGGGAAATCCTTTAAAGAGAGTCCTATTCTCTCTGGATTTCCCTTCTCTTTTTGAAACTCAATATCAGCAACATTGTTGTGGTGTCACCAGGGCTTTAAGTGGAAGCTTTTTCAATATTAAATACAAACCATAGTTGCTGCTTATTTATCTTATGCAGCTAACAACCATAGACAAAGCCAATAGTCCTGACTTGTTGTAGGTATGTTACTTGTTGTATCATATCTGGATGCAATGACAGAAACAGCAAAATACAAGTCGGGCGGCACACTATGCTAAGCACAGATTTGTAGCTTATGTGTTTTTAAGCCACGCCTTTATTTATATTGGCCACGCCCCTCTGAGGCTGCTAGCTCCATCATGGTACTGCCTAAATATGTCATGTTTTGTATCAAACAACACACCTTCTCACTTCTGAAATGAATTTCGTGCCAGGATCATTGTGGCATGCACCCACGTGGCTACCTCAGAGGTTGCCCAACCGGTTGCCCCGTCTTTCCTGTGCTCTGGCTGATAGCATGTGATTGATGCCACCAAGACAGGATTCTGACCTCCTGCCCGGCAGTGTGAACACTCCCAGGAGTCAGGAGCAAAGGCCTGGGCAGGAAGGAGGTAACACCTCCTCCCTCCCAGGATGGCTAGTGAAGTGGAGCATCAAGGGGATGAGCTTCAAAGCTTTCAACGCCTCTGATATGCATCCAGGCTGCCTTGCAAAGGAAGGCACAGCTGTCCTCCTGCCCCCAGGCACAGTTGCACCCAGACAGGCTGGAAAATCAGATATTCAGGAGGCCTACACCCCCAGAAGACTACCCACACCTCTATGGTGGGTAACCTGGTCTGTACAGCTGAGGACGACTTCTGACATTTTTAAAAGTGGTAGAATAGAGGGTTCTGGGTAGAAAAGGTGACCTACACCCCCGGATGTGGCCATTTCAGGGGTGGATAAGCCCCTAGGGTTAGTAGCCCATTGGCCACTGGCACCCACACCCCTAACATCCCTAAATCTAGGATTCGAGGGTCACCCATGACAATAGCCCCTCAGTTCTGAATGAACCTTCATCGAAGACGACAAAGAAGAGACCCATGTCAGCGACACAGGACTTGCCCAAACCAAAAGAGGGATGCTCTGCACCTGTGGCAAGGATCCTGGAAATGCCTGATTGAGATTGTTCCTAGACTAACTCTCAGACAGAGGGACCCCTGTGAAAGCCTGTAGCACCCTCAGACTCCCCTGGACCAGTGGCACCATTCCCCTGCAAACTGCAGGTAAAACAACGCTCCAGATCTTAAGAATCGCTGGCCATCTGGCCCTCTGAGGGGTTGCCCGAATCCAGATGGCCTAGTGCATTGTGGGAACTGTAGTCCTGCCTTCCACAAATTTACAGGCAGCTACCATGTTCTTCAGGACCACCAGATGTCAAAGTATCCATCTGCTATACTTATTTATTTATTTATAAGTTTTATATTGCACTAGCTAGACCCGAAGGAATCAGAGCGATTTACATATAAAAGTAATAGCATAACGTTGCTTACATAGGATGCCTAAATGAGAATTCAACTAACGTAGCTCTGTGTATACTTACTGCTGCCAAGGCTTGTTGGTTGCCAGTCTGTCAACGGACCCCTGCACTGGGTGCTGCCCCTCGAAGGATCTCCATCCAACTTTTGCCCGATATCAACAGTGGCCCGTTGTGATTTTGCGTCTTGCTCCCAGCAACAGCGTGTAAGGTGTAAAAGCAGCTCTCCCGCGGATCCCGCTCGGCACCAGGGACAGTCAGGACAAGTCTGCACCTGGGCTCCACGGGCCGTGTAAAATTGAACTGACTGTTGTGGCTTGGTCCTGGGACCTGCATCACCGCTACCATCCTTGGGTTCAACGCAACTCGACCACAAGTGACCGATTGTCACTAACACGTTTTCCCATTGACCGCGAAGCAAAAGTTCAGTAGTTTTGAATTGCCATGATTCATGTTTTCTTCTAAAATCATGATTCCTGTTCTATGAATCTGATCATGTTCATTTGGTGTCTACATTAATATAAAAGTCCTGTCGATTGCTTGTCCCCCATGTTGGTACTCTGAAATGCTGAACACGTGTTCCACAACTAACAGAGCTAGCCCCTATGCCCACACCCACTTCACACACTTTTGGTAAAGCAATTCTACCTTTTCATGCTAAAGAGCATATAGCTACCTCACAAATGTGAGCTTGGGAATATATCAAGAAGTGAGAGAGGTGATGATTTTGCACCCCCCCCCTTAACCTAGGGAGAGGGCCAAGCAGATGCCTTGAACATAAACAGCACATTATGCTGAACGATTCAGTGGTGGTCCCATCCTCCTAGAACCACCCCAAGCAAAGTTGTGGGCAAAAATACAATCCCAACCAAAGGCCCAGCAAAGCATTATGGGGGAGATTCTAGAGTGCAGTGAATATCATAGTATCAGCTCTCCCACTGAAGTGGAGGGAGAACCGCTGTGGCTTCAGGAATGGTTTTGTCTGGGTCTGATGGAGGTGCCCATCCCACCGGGCACCTCAACAGTGATCCTTGGTAGAGGACAGCTTGGGGAGCCCACCCCCGGCTGTCCTCCCCAGCTCCCTGCCCCAGCAGCACCCACGCATGCTGCCTCAGGAGCCGGCAACAGGTATGGAGGTCTGCCCGCTCCAGAAGGCAGTCCTCTGCGGTCGCCTCCCACTCGCTGCAGGACTAATTTTGCATAAATCTTTGAAATGTTCATGGATTTTATAAAATTTTGTGAAAAGGGAAAACTTACAGCATTTCTCACATCCATAGCTTGTGATAATCACCGAGGCCCTAATTTATTGGCTGTCTCAGCAACCACTTTCCCCGCTACAGTGAATTTGACCTCCCCAGCATCGGTGGAATGGAACTTCAAGTTTCTTCATGAATTAAGAGACATACATTTTAGAATAATTCAGCTAAAATCAGCTTAATCATACCGTCGCCGCACACGGTTTGCTTCAAATCACGTCATAGCTACTTACCTGGCCACCGATGCAGTCCAGAAAACAAACAACCTGCCCAGGCCTGGCAGAGAGCACCAACCCTCTTAGATATAGAGTGCAGAGTTTATCAGACACCCAAGATGCACATAGCACAGTTAAGCATCTTAGCAAGGTCAAGCTCATTTTACTTTCACATTAGCCAGCAGGAACCATTGCTAAACTAGGCACTTAGCACATTTCTACTATCCATACACAACCAAACAAACATACAGGTGATTGATTGAAACCCTAGACCAGAAGAACAAACACCCAGATTAAGAATGCTTTGCTGCCTAAGAAAGCTTTGTACACATACTGACACCACAGCACAGCACAGCATCTCTGAAAGCCAGGGTTGACTTGGCTTTGCTGACTTTCACCAAATAGGAGAGCAGTTTTTGATTTTGGACTTGATTATGAGTAGGGCTCTCGGTTTTATGGTATTTAACTTTTTGACACTCCCGTCTGTATTTATCCATATTAATTTTTTGTCAACTTTATCTATATTTATCCATATTTATTATCGGTTTTGTGAAAAAAATAAAGCTGGAAGTGGTATATTTCCACATTTATTTAACCAATTAATATGCAGTCCAGTCACACTTGAATGCCTGCCAGGTTTCAGTGATATGAACACCTGCAGAAGATACATCAATGCACTTATATGAAAATATGCACCTTCCAGTATCAGCCTTGTATATATCTACTACTGTTTAAGCCTCTCTACTAAAATTCCTTTTTTTAACCCCCTTACCTTTAAATCCACACAGTTATTGGCCTGGCAGTCATGGTAAAGTGTATTTAGAATCACTCAAAAAGCACCCAATATCCGTTTTTATCCAGATTAAAAAATAAATACAGACAAGAAAATAAGGGCCGCATTTATGAGGCCGTGCGTCACTTTTACGCTGCTGGTGCGTCACTTTTTGTGACGCATCAGCAGCGTAAAAAATGTGCCTTGTTGCACCATATTTACAAAGTGACGCATCTAGGTAGATGCGTCACTTTGTAAACCCCTGCGCTATATTATACCTACTTCCGGTATAATATATGCAGGGGGGGGCGTTCTGACGCAAGAAAGGGTCATAGAAGTGACGCAGTGAAATCTATAAGATTTCACTGCGCCACTTCTAGGACACAAATGCGTAAATTTCTTATGCCTGCCTCACAGCAGGCGTAAGACTGATGCAGGCCCTTTCATATGGGGCTTGTCCCATGTGAAAGGACACATTGCTGGAGTTGCGTCACTTTTGTGACACTCTCCAGCAATGCGTCACTTTTGTGCCATACAGATACGTCAGAAATACTGACGTATCTGTAACTTCTTGCGACATGATGCGTCATACTGTAAATATGACGCATCATTGGTGTCACAAGGAGGGCGCAGTGAAAAGTGACGCATCGCTGTTTTCACGCAGCGATGCGTCACTTTTCATAAATGAGGCCCAAAATGTTTTTCTGTCTATATTTATCTGTAAAAATCAGTAAAAACGGAAAACAGGGAGCCTTAATTATAAGTCCGGGCTCAGTATGACCCTGTATAAACAGAAGTTTGAAAAGGAAAGAGAATTATGAGTCCTCCCCCTCAGATTTCAGTATGTCAAACTTGGCGAAATTTATCAAGGAAAAAGCCCAGAAAAACTAAGAAGAAATGAAAAAATATGTGTGGTATATAACAATTCTGCATATCATGCCTCATTTCCAGCAGGGAAACTCAGAAATAGAGATATTTATAACAGTCATTAAATAGTTCCCGCTGTGGTAATAGTATTTAATGGATGTGGCATATATAATCCATCGTATTCCATACAGCTGGTAATCAGGGCGCTGTGTTATTTTGATGTACACATCTGCCATCCAAGCCAGGATGAGGTCATGATGATAGAGTCTGCAGTGATGATTATTGGATGCAGGTGACACTGACGTAGAACTGAGGGGGAGATTTACCAAACCTGCACGCAACGCAGCGCAGCCCGCCGCGAGGCTGCGCTGTGTTGCGCGACAGGGAGGGAGCAGCAGAGCGACACATTTTCAAAGATATGCCTCTCTCCTCCCCTTTCCCTTGCACCAGGGCTGATTACAGCTGTTGTGTGCCACCACACATCTTAGCGCCATAGCACCAGGGAGTGTGTGTGAGTCCAGCAAAGGTTTTGTTTAGGAATGACACCCTTCTTTACAAAATACTATGCCTAGACTCGAGGGAAAGCTTTTCCCACTTTGCATGCGTGCTGCAAAGTGCCGCACGCATGCAAAGTCGGAAAAGGAAGGAGAAATGGAAGGAGAAATGAAAGTATTTCTCCTTTCTTGCACCTAGTTTAAAACCCAATCTAATGTATTTGGCAAATTGGGTTTAGCGTGAAAAACCTTGGGTGGTTGCATGGAAACGCCCATGCACCACCCTTGGCACGCCCCCATGGCACAAAGTAATGCGAAGTAGCGACATGCGCTGCTTCACATTACTTTTACTTTATTTCCGCCGCTAAAGAAGCTTTGCGATGGAAAGTAAATTGGAAAAAAAAAGATTTTGTGCCGTTATAAGTCACTTTTGTGATGCAAACATGGCGCAAAACCTTAGTAAATCTCCCAATGAGAGTTAGCAGTGTTTTGAGAGAGCGTGACGTAAAAGGTAGTCATAAACGCACCTAATTGTTCCATATATACATTGCACAGGAAGGGTGTAAGGATGAAGCCAAGAAGAGCCCTGTGATTGACAGTTAGTGGGAGTCTGGAAGTCTCTGTCCTGTTGATGAGCTCCTGGTGACTTGAGACTTAGAAGAGACAAATTGCAGGCTGGTATGAGTGATACCCCTGCGGGAGACACAGACAGAAGGACTTGAAGCCAACAGAATCAAATGCCGTAGACAGATTCATCGACCACCTACACAGAGGCTGTTCATGTTCTGCTTCTGAGGAAGCCACTGAGTTGATGCAAGAGTAGTAATCTATGATGTTCATTGTAGGGTTGTGATTGAAATCACATCTCTTTCTCAAAGATTTTGGTGAGAAATAAAATGGCAATAGGGATGAACTTGTATCATCACAAGCTTAAACCTTCCTTAAAGTTGGTTTGTGATAAAAAAATTCAAATCGAGAGGAGAATTTGCCGATGGAGTTTCGCCCGCCATAGGAGTAGTATGTGGTTGCACAAAATATTCTTGTGAATTTTCTGCCAGATTGAAAAGTTCTTCCAGAAATTGGAGGTTTCTTTTTTATCCAAAGCAAACAGAAGGAGATGATGGACAGAGTGCTGAAACTTTTCAGACACTCACCCCAGTCACAGATCTGGGTTGAATCCATCATCTTTCTTTAGCTCACTTCACCACCTCACTTCAAACACAGCCATATGCAAATCAGTCTTGACCCTGTGCCTCATGGGAGCAGTCCAACCCGAACTGTTAAGTCATGCCTTCCCTGGACCGGAAACAAGCATCCTGGGACAGGTTTCGGGCTAACAGCCCTCATCAGCCAGGCTTGCTTGAATCCAGTGGCAAAGTGAGCAAGGGACCCACGTCTGGGCATACCCTGCCAACTTAGGGTGGACAAAGCAAACACAAAGAGATGATGGACGGAGCGCTGAAACTTTTCAGACACTCACCCCAGTCACAGATCTGGGTTGAATCCATCATCTTTCTGTAGCTCACTTCACCACCTCACTTTAAACACAACCATATGCAAATCAGTCTTGACCCTGTGCCTCATGGGAGCAGTCCAGCCCGAACAGCCAAGCCATGTCCTCCCTGGACCGGAAACAAGCATCCTGGGACCGGTTTCGGGCTAACAGCCCTCATCAGCCAGGCTTGCTTGAATCCAGTGGCAAAGTGAGCAAGGGGGCACGTCTGGGCATACCCTGCCAACTTAGGGTGGACAAAGCAAACACAAAGAGATGATGGACTGAGCGCTGAAACTTTTCAGACACTCACCCCCAGTCACAGATCTGGGTTGAATCCATCATCGTTCTTTAGCTCACTTCGCCACCCAGGTTCAGACATGGCCATATGCAAATCAGTCTTGACCCTGTGCCTCATTGGATCACTACCTAATGGTAAGGCAGGCTCTTAGACCCTTGAGCACCAATGAAAGCGCAATTTCTCACCTGTTTAAGCAGCTCTTAATAAGTCCCTACATAAGGTTGTTTTAAGAGACTCAGGGTCATATTTACAAGGGCATTGCACCACCAGAGCGTCACTTTTTCCGAGGCTTCGATGGCGCAATGCCTTGCTCCATATTTACAAAGCGGCGCTATGCCACTGTGCGCGGCTTAACTCCGCAATGTAATTATTGTACCCTTTCACACAGGTATCTGCATGAAAGGGGCGTGCACTGGGTATCGCTTTGGGTATTCCACCGCAGCACCCATTGCTTTCTGACACGGCCCCAGATTTAGAAGGATCTGTACATCTGAGGTAGTGGCAAAAACTAAGACCATTGAAAAGCAGGCGCTAGAATGGCGCAACAAGGAGAAATACTTCTATTTCATCTCATTTTTTGCTCTTTCTATGTATACTGCATTCTACAGCACTCATACAAAGAGCAAAGAGCCTTTAATGATTGTTTATGTGCAAGAAGGGGTCACGATCATCCCTGCAAAACAGACACCCTTGCACTATGGTGCAAGGTTGTCTGTGTTGGTGCTAGACGCTTTTTTAGTTCCAGTGCAACAGAAAACACAGGGGTGCACAGTATTCTTGTGAATACAATGAATCTCTGTGTTTTTTACATGATGCAGCGCTGCGCTGCTAAATTGCTTGCAGCATTGCGCAGCGTCATTTCTTTGTGAATATGTCCCTCAGTGTGGCGGCTCAGAGAGAGGTGGAATCCTGCATGGGGAAAGAGAGACCCTGACAATGTATGACACTATCAAAAGAGGGTGGAGCCTGGTGTGGTGAGGCTTTGATTATGCAAGATGGTAGAATGTCACTGGCACAGGAGGTAGCTTGGAGGGTGCAGGGAATGTCACAGAGATTGTGTGAAGCGTGTGGGATGAAGGTGGGCCCTGTGTGGGTGTCTCACCAGAGAGCCTTTAGAGCGTCACTTGGGTTATAGGCTGACACAATGCTGTCACTCTAGGTGTGGATTTTGTTGAAGAAGTTGAAGGAGATCGCTGCAAATTTCTGGATTGAATGAGGATGTCTGCTGGACTAGAGCTATTCAATGCAATGAATTACAGCTTTGAAAAGAGGTCTGTTTGTTGTCTGCTAAGTGCAGCAGGTGCCTTTTATTTAGGTCCAATATGAGGCGTTATATCACATGTTTGCCCTGCTTAGAACCATGGCCCTCACCTTTTAGTGACCTCAAACACGACAATTACAGCATGCCACCTATCAAATACACTATGCTCCCCGACAGCCACCTAAACACATTGGGCCCGATTCACAGAACTAATCTGAGACAAAATCCTAAACTTACTACTTTTGGTATTCACAAAATGCACTTACTACTTTTGGTATTCACAGAATGCACTTACCGCTTTTGGTATTCACAGAATGCACTTACCGCTTTTGGTATTCACAGAATGCACTTACTACTTTTGGTTAAACTTACTACTTTTGGTTAAACTTACTACTTTTGGTTAAACTTACTACTTTTGGTATTTACAGAGGCATTTAGTAGTAATAAAGTTAGGACTCCTAACTTTACTACTACTAAATGCCTTCTGTGAATACCAAAAGTAGTAAGCTTAGGATTTTGTCTCAGATTAGTTCTGTGAATCGGGCCCCTATATGGTAATATATGAAACAAAACAACAGGTGTGGATGTCTCTGTCTCCTGCACTACTCCATGGGAGTGGTGATCTTGCCTCTCTTGTAGTGCATAGCAGGAGTGGTTGTGTCTCTCACCCTTTAATACATTACAGTAAAAGACATCACCCGCTTTGTGTTCTCCTGCCTGTGTGCCTCATTGTATTTAATTTATTCATGTATTCATATGCACATTTCACACGTATACATACCTGTTGCATTCAGCATTAATTGCACATATTTATCATATAATGTTTGCCCTATGATAGGTTGTTAGTGCAACAATGGCTCAAATAATATGTGTGAATTAATATGTGGCAGATTTTGGCAAATGAATAAAACAATGTGAAAACTTGCATTTTACATCACTAATCATGAGGCCTGATCATTTCACAACAATTAGAAAAGAGTATTTAAGTCGACTAAAGTCATCTTAATGAACAGACACTTTCCTGGTTTCCTGGGAGCTTTGAACAAGCTACAAATATCTTAACTGCAGGCAACATGCTGCTGCAGCTGGTCCTATCTGTGCACTGGCATCTTGGAGCACCATGGCACTGCCAATCTACAACCCTCTCACAGCACAGAAGCAGATTGCAAACAACTTTATTATACACCAAAAGTATGTGTGTAAGAGGCCATATGGGAAGCTAGTGTGGGTGTTTGGTACTAAGAAAGATTGCTCTAGATGCTAAAAGATGCTGGCTCCATCACTCAGGGCTCTGATTAATGAACGCCATCAAAACACCATCTGATATGTTGCCCTTCTTTTTCATCTATAGTTGTGAAGTTTTTTTACATTTTTGTAGAAATTATGTTTATTTTTTACAATAACATCTATTAATGTAATCTGCACTAGATTATGGCATTAATTATTAATAAACCTGTTAAATATATACTGTGGATTTTTTGGCGTGTTCCTCCGTGGAGAAAGGTGGCAGCAGGAAATCAACCTTTTCTGAGGGTATTTTGCCTTTTGCTGGACCCTATATTTATGCGGGCCTTAGAAGTCTGTGCACTTTAACCCTGCTAACTAGTGTAAAAGTGCCTGTGTTCCCACTTTAAACATGGCAGAACTGGCATATTCCAATTTGGTATATGTAACTTACTTAATAGTACTAATATATGGTACAAGGTGCACCCCTGGACTGGAAGTTAAATGCCACTAGTGAACTGCAGCAGCTATTGTGCTATCCACTACAGCAGTTGTGTAAAAATGGCTGCATGCCTACCCTTTGTAGTCTGAATGTAGTAATGTAAAAAATGCAATCCAACCTATCAAAATAAACCCTTTTGACAGATCAAAACCTCTCTTTTAAATATTAATAAGTTGCCCTATGTTAGCCTTGTAGCCCCAGTGGCAGAACGATAATTGAGGGGGCCCCCCTGCCAGGTACATGGAGGGGGCCCCCTCCGGACTCAATTAGGAGCTCTCAGGCCGAAGTGCAGCGCTAAGGGGGCCCCCTTGAGCTTGAGGGCCCCTCCCGCACTGCGGGGGATGCGTGGGCCTGTGTTACGCCCCTGTGTAGCCCACAAGGCAAGGTGCATGGTATTTAAAATTAGGACATTTAGAAATGTCTTATAGTGACAAAATCCCAGAAATGTGTCAGTGTGACAGGCCTAGCTGTCCAATGCAGAAAACCACAGTACAGATTAAAATAGTAATACCATATCTTTGGGAATGGACTAGCTAAACAATAATTAAAAAACTATTTTATTAGTTATTAAAAATCCAATTCTATGGTGGTCAGATTCCTGAAACATATTAGGT
The DNA here is from genome assembly GCF_964261635.1 of Lissotriton helveticus. Taxonomy (NCBI): domain Eukaryota; kingdom Metazoa; phylum Chordata; class Amphibia; order Caudata; family Salamandridae; genus Lissotriton; species Lissotriton helveticus. Next base: position 28,724,049 of record NC_136073.1, on the reverse strand, counting down.
AAAAATAACTTTTGGAAAGTTACTTTCCTGCCTGAAATTCCTGGAGACTTATTTGCACTTGCTCTCATATGTCTCCCAACTAGGGACACGCATTTGAAAAGGTATGATAAAAGTGTAAAATGCCCCTTAGAAGCAAACAATAGACTGCCCATAGGGACAGAGATAACTCCCCTGAACCTCACAAAATATGCAGGGTGGGGCTTTCAGCATCCTTTTTGACATAACAACTCATAACGCATAAATGTGGCACCTCCAGCCACCCACTTCAGAACACTCCTGGACCTGAGGAAGAACCGAAGAGGACTTGACCTGAGTGGAGCTCCGAAAGATTGCACCTGCTCTCTCTAGCATCAACGCCAAAGAAGTGGTCTGAAAGGGTCACAAGGCTAACCTTCTGTCCAAGCTACAGGTTTGCAACAAGCTATAAGTGGCCTTTGCTCCGACTTCATAGCTGACCAGTGGAAATTTGACCTTGACTGGACTCTGCTGTTGGGCTCTGCCTAACACCCTGTGAGTCTATAAGTGCCTCCCCTGAGGTCCTGAGGGCTTTAGAAGTGTTCCCCTGTGGTGGATTGGGACTTAAAGGACTAAGAGCCTGATTTAGAATTTGGGGGAGGGTGTGTACAATCGCCATCGCTATGGCGAGGATACCCTGTCCGCCAAATTTAGAGAATGAACCTCACCACCAGGCTTTACCTGATGGTGACAGAAAACCTGCTATGTCTCCTCCCACTCTACAGCAGACAAATAGCAAAACCTCAGGCGACTATTACGCTTTTGGGCTGTTTGAGGTGTTCATCGGCAGCGGAGACAGCGTAGACTCCGCCATTGACATATTGAAGGTCCACCCGACACTAAACGAGTCGGATGGACCTGCAGTTTGACAGAGGGGTACTCTGTCACCATTGCAATGGAGTACCCCCTCCATCAAACTTTTAATCAGGCCCTATGTCAGAAGGTGAAACCTTTGACCAGCATGAACCTGGTTTGTGCATCCAACCCGTGCTCCATCGCGGCCAGCCTCAAATTTCACCTAGGTCCTGGTCTACCACAAAAATTGACTACCATTGTCAATGTATGCTTCTTGGTGCTAGTCCTATTTAACACTTTACAAATTCATATCTCTAATTCCTCTTATTCGACTTTTGTCACTTTGGTGCCATTTAATTTATTACATTTTATTCTATTTTTATTTTCTAGTTTCATTGCTTTGTATTTCAATTGTATTACTGTTTTGGTACTATCAATTAATCAATCAGTCTTGTATAGCACAGATTGTCACCCGGGTGGGGTTTCCAGGTGCTTGTGGGCCATGCGAGCTTCGGTCGAAGAGCCATGTCTTGAGTAGGGCTGGGCGTAGTTTGCGAAGTAGCGCTACGCGTAGCTGCACGGTGCAAGATGCCGTTTTCAATGATTGCACAGTGCGGACAAGCATCCAGCACTGTGCAATCATTGAAAACAGCATCTTGCACAGTGCGAGCTGTAGTTTTCTGCCGCTCGAGTAGATTTTTACTTGAGCGGCAGCTTTCTCAATGCGGACTGGTAGATTCTCATCGCGAGCGGTCGCGAGCATACGTGACCACTCGCAATGAGAAACCTGACCTCCCCGCATTGATAATCTTGCCAGGAGGTTTATTTTCCACGCTCGCGATTGGTAACTTGATGTTGCTGATCGCGAACGAGGAAAAAGTCTCACCAGGATGTAATTTTGCTTGCTTGCGGTCGCCAACTTGATGCCAACTTGACGTTGAGGACAGCGAGCAAGCAAAAAATGACCGCTGCACTACGCGTGTTTGCACTGTGCTAGGCGCAGTTCACGTAGTGTGAAGTAGCACAAACTTCACAATCTACGCGAGCGTAGCAAAGTGCTTCGCCCAAGGTTAGTCTTGAGCTGCTTTCTGAAGTCCTTCAGAGAAGTGGCAGTGCAAAGGGGGAGGTTGTTCCAGGACCTGGAGGCGAGATCAGAGATGGAGCGGCCTCCACATCGGCTGCGGTGGATGCAGGAGATGTGGGCCAAGGTGAGGTTGGAGGATCGGAGATTCCTAGCCAGTCAGTGGAATGATAGGCGGTCGTTGATGTATGCGGGTCCGGACTTGTGGAGGGCTTTGTAGGCATGAGTGAGGAGATTAAAGAGGCATCTTTCCTGGAATGGCAGCCCGTGGAGAACTCTGAAGAAGAGGGTGATGCTGGTTCTTCTGGGGAGGTTGAAGATGAGATGTGCGGCGGAGTTCTGGATGGTCTGGAGGCAGTTCAAGAGTTTTTGATGGTTCCAGCATACAGTGTGTAACAATAGTCCAGTTGGCTGGCGATGAGGGCCTGGGGGAGACGGGAATCCATCAGAAGATCTTGCGGAGCATGCGGAGGGAGAGGAATCAGGCAGAGGAGACACGTTGATCTGTTGCTTCATGGTCCGGTGGGTGTCGAGGACCACCATGTGTCATCCCATGGGGAGGACTTCTTTCTGAAGATGATGTCTTCTATCTTATCCGAGTTGAGTTTGAGGCAGATGGTCTTCATCCAGGTGGCAATGTCGTTCCTGGTGTGTCGGAAGTTGAGCCAGGCGGAGTCTGCATCTTCTGTGAGGGATAGGACGAGCTGGTTGTCGTCGGCATATGAGATGATGTTGAGTCTGTGGGTATGGACGATGTCTGCCAGAGGTGTCATGTAGATGTTGAAGAGGATGGGGCTAAGGAAGGATCCTTGGGGTATGCCACATAATATATCTTTGGGTGTCGAGGGGAAGGGTGGTAAGTAGATCCTCTGGGTTCGGCCAGAGAGGAAGGAAGAGATCCAGTTGAGTGCATTGCCCTGGATGCTGATGTGGTAGAGTCTGGTGATCAGAGTGTGGTGGGACAGGTGTCGAAGGCTGCTGATAGGTTGAGGAGGATGAGGGCTGTTGTTCTGCTGAGAACGAGAAGGTGTCCGATGTCGTCAGTTGCTGAGATCAGTGCGGTCTCGGTGCTGTGATTTGGTCAGAAGCCAGATTGGGAAGGTTTGAGCAGGTTGTTGGTTTCGAGGTAGTCCGTGAGCTGGCGATTGATGGCTTTTTCCAAGACTTTGGCGGGGAAGGGAAGGCGCAAGATCGGGAGGTAGTTTTTGAGTTTGTTGCGGTTGGTAGAGGGTTTCTTCTGGAGGGGCTTGAACTCTGCATTCTTCCAGATGTTGGGTACGGTGGCTGTGGTGATGGAAGTGTTGAGGAGTTCAGTGAGGGGGTGTGCAATGACTTTTCTTTCCAGTTTGTAGATGTGGTGCGGGCAGGGGTCAGTGGGGGATATGGAGCATATAAAGTTCATGATAGAGATGGTGTCTCCTATGGAGAACTGATTCCAGTTGGTGGTCCTGGGGCTGTGGGAGGGCAGGCTGGGGTGCTGTGGTTGAAGCCGGTGGGTTGGGGGGTTGAAGTTGCAGTGAATGTCGGCAATTTTGCAGTGAAAGTAATCTGCCAGGTTTGTCGAAGAGGGCTTGGGAGGGGCAGAACATGTTCTCTGTGGTGGAGGGGCAGGAGAATTCTCTGACGATGCTGAACAGTTCCTTGGTCCGGTTGGTGCTTGCCTCAAAAAGGGTGTTGAGGGATTTTTACTTGGTCTCTCTAGATGGTGTTTGTTGTTGTGGAGGGTGGATCTGTAGGAGTCGAGATTGGTGGGGCCATGTTGGATCGCCAGTGTCTCTCTTATTTTTTGCAGTGTCGCTTGAGGGCCAGTAGCTCCGAGGTGAACCAGCTGGCCTGTTTGGTGAGTCTTTTATTTATGGAGCTCTTCAGGGGAACAATGGTGTCAGCCGGCTGAGGAGATCCAGCAGTTGTGGCCATTATGTTCAAAGGAGTTCGAAGGGGCAGGCCTTGTCACTTTTATGGCAGTGGTCCAGAGGGGTTCTGTGGCCTTGCCCCAGTTGCGGCAAGGGTGGGTCGGGACTCTCATCGGAGGATCTTGTGGACCATTGAGAGTGAAGCGGATGATGCTGTGGTCTGTCCATTAAGTATGGGCCAAAAATCCGCTCCGCTCGCGGAATTTGTGGATTTTCGGCAATTTCGCGATGCGCGAATCTCGCAAAATTGCCGAAAAATCAGCAAATCCACTCGCGGGCGGATTTGTTTTTTTTTTGGGCAGTTTGTAAGTTGTAACATTCTGGCCCACAGGAAGCACTTACAGAGTTAAGGCAGGTGCCCGAGTTGAAGCTAACTTTGTAATCATTTTAGAATGGCGCCGGCAAGCTGCCAGAGTTGAAGTTGGTTACTTGCAAGTTGCAACTATTCTCTGACCCTGCCCTGACCCTAAACAGCCGGGTGCCAAAGGCAGGATCAGAGAATAGGTGCAAGTTGCAAGTAAGCAACTTCAACTCTGGCAGCTTGCCGGCGCCATTCTAAAATGGTTACAAAGTTAGCTTAAACTCAGGCACCTGCATTAACTCTGTAAGTGCTTCCTGTGGGCCAGTTGAAGCTCAAATTCAGCGGTGGCAAAGTTACAGGCATACAAGTTCTCTGGAGACAAATCTTCTGGCCCTTTACGCAGCTGCAGTGTGGGAAAAGCACTATACATTTACCCAACGAGGTAGCACTTACTGATTAGCCAGTAGAAGTAGAAAGTACAGTCTATTTGTGCAAATCCGCAATTTTTTTGCAATTTCGCGCAAATTTGCGGCCGCAAATCCGCAAAATTCGGCCATACTTACTGTCCATGTCAATTTGGTGGTGTGGGAGAATTTAGCTATGACGAAGGTGGAGAAGATGGGGTCCAGGGTGTGACTGGCTGTGTGCGTGGGGGTGGTGACCAGTTGAGATAGGCCGATGATGCTCATGTTTTCGAGAACTGTGGTGGAGTTTTAGTCAACCGAGCTTCTAGGTGGAAGTTCAGGTCGCCCAGGAAGATATAGTGGTAAGTCGATGGCTAGGGGGGCTATGAAGTCCAGGATGGATTTGCAGAAGCTGGGGCGGGGGCCAGGAGGTCTGTAGGTGAGGATATCTCTGATGATGGTGTTGGTGTCGGGTCTGATCTGGAAGTTTAGGTGTTCCATGATGGGTGTTGTGTCATCATCAGCGGTGGTGCAGTTGAGGGAGTCCTTGTGGATAATGGCAATGCCACTGCCGAGTCTGTCTGGGCAGTCGCTGTGGATCATCTTGTAAGCAGGGGGGTTGCGGTGGCGATATCAGGTGCTGAGGTGGGGGTGATCCATATTTCTCTTATGAACATGACGTTGGTGTGAGGGCGGTTATATTGTCCCAGATTTCCGTGGCTTGCTTGCAGAGTGATCTGACCTTGAGCAGAGTGCAGTGAAGCTGAGGCACGTGGCTGGGTCTCTGCTGGGTGGTGGTCGTGAGGGTACTCAAGTCGCAGGAGAAGCAACAGTGGCGGCAGGTGATGGGTCCTCTAGTGGAGCATGGTCAGGCGATGTGGCAATTGGTGGTGGGGGTTTTGTGTGCGAGATTGCTGTCAGACGTGAGCTGTAGGTTCAGGGGTCCTGGCGCTGGGTGCCGTTTAGGCATGGACAGGAACAGACAGTCTTGCCTTTGGTTTGCCTTTGGCATGCGAGCGCTTTGCCCGCTGCGCGGCCTCCATTAAGTAGCCTTGTGAGGTGGGCAGGTCAGTCGGGGAGGCGAGAGGGCAGGCAGGAAGGAGGAAATGGAATGAACTGGTTGGCTGAGACAGAGAATGGCCTGGAGGGGGAGGAGCAAAGGGGTAGGGCCGCTCAGAAGGCTAACACAGAGAATCCAAAATACAGTCCCTAAATGGAGAAACAAAATAAAATGTAACTTAATGAAATAAGGAAAAAGAAGGAAGAAATAGAGAACAAAATCTAGGCACAACCACAGCGAAGGAATCGCCTAGGTCAGCACGGGACCAAGGCAACAGGAGGCTGGAACCTCCATGCAGCGAGGCAGGAGTATCGAGAGCAGTTCCTCTATGCCACTGCCGCGGAAGGAGGTAAAGGGCTACATACATTCCTTACAGATTGACCTAAGTTTAGCCTGTCTGCTCTGTGCCATAGCTACCAGTGGGTTGGCTCCGGCTAAATTACTGGCTTTGAGGGTTCACCCTGAGAAGGGTTGTGATTACTCCTTGAGGGGGGGGTGGTCACCTACCCCAATGAATGATCCAATCTTTTGCAGGGGCTCCAGAAATCACTTATTGCATACAATGCTGTAGTCTCACAGGACTGATCCTTACCCTAGACTCACCATACTCAAGTAAGTTGTGGGTGGGATGTTAGCGCTCCCTCTTTTGTAATGCATAATTCAACGGATGGTCACTCACGCTCCAGTAATATGTAATAAGAGTGGGGTTCTCACTCTTTTGTAATACATAATAGGAATAGTTGTCTCATTCTCTAGTGATATGTAATAGGATAATGGCCCCTTCCTCTCCAGGGATACAAATTAGGAGTGGGGAGCTCATTCTCTTTAATCCATAATAGGAGTGGTGGTGTCTCCCTCTCTTGTAATGGGTAATAAGAGTGATGATCTTTCCCTCTCTTGTAATACATAACAGGAGTGGTGGTTACTCCCTCTCTTGTAATGCGTAATAAGAGTGGTGATCTTTCCCTCTTTTGTAATACATATTAGGAGTGGTGGTTTCTGCCGCTCTTGTAATGCGTAATAAGAGTGGTGATCTTTCGCTCTCTTGTAATACATAACAGGAGTGGTGGTTTCTCCCTCTCTTGTAATGTGAAATACAAGTGATGATATATCCCTCTCTTGTAATACATAATAGGAGTGGTGGTTTCTCCCTCTCTTGTAATGCATAATTGGAGTGGTGATCTTTCCTTCTCTTGTAATACATATTAGGAGTGGTGGTTTCTCCCTCTCTTGTAATGTGTAATACAAGTGGTGATCTTTCCTTCTCTTGTAATACATAACAGGAGTGGTGGTTTCTCCCTCTCTTGTAATGTGAAATACAAGTGATGATATATCCCTCTCTTGTAATACATAATAGGAGTGGTGGTTTCTCCCTCTCTTGTAATGCATAATTGGAGTGGTGATCTTTCCTTCTCTTGTAATACATATTAGGAGTGGTGGTTTCTCCCTCTCTTGTAATGTGTAATACAAGTGGTGATCTTTCCTTCTCTTGTAATACATAACAGGAGTGCTGGTTTCTCCCTCTCTTGTAATGTGAAATACAAGTGGTGATATATCCCTCTCTTGTAATACATAATAGGAGTGGTGGTTTCTCCCTCTCTTGTAATGCATAATTGGAGTGGTGATCTTTCCTTCTCTTGTAATACATATTAGGAGTGGTGGTTTCTCCCTCTCTTGTAATGTGTAATACAAGTGGTGATCTTTCCTTCTCTTGTAATACATAACAGGAGTGGTGGTTTCTCCCTCTCTTGTAATGTGAAATACAAGTGGTGATATATCCCTCTCTTGTAATACATAATAGGAGTGGTGGTTTCTCCCTCTCTTGTAATGTGTAATACAAGTGGTGATCTTTCCTTCTCTTGTAATACATAACAGGAGTGGTGGTTTCTCCCTCTCTTGTAATGTGAAATACAAGTGATGATATATCCCTCTCTTGTAATACATAACAGGAGTGGTGGTTTCTCCCTCTCTTGTAATGTGAAATACAAGTGATGATATATCCCTCTCTTGTAATACATAATAGGAGTGGTGGTTTCTCCCTCTCTTGTAAGACACAAAGGGCAAAGTCTACTTGTGCCTTACTTAGTCCTGTCAGCAGTGCTTCTGCGTGGACCTAGTTTCATGCTAGCCTAGTAGAATATTAACCTTTCAACCGCTTACAATATATAGCGCCTCCACTCCCTCTTCACAGTTCTTCACCTATATTCATGATGGACTGAAAAATTGTGAATTACTTAATCACATAATAGTAAATGTATAGTCAGCTTTCAGAATTTCCTTCCCACCAATTATCTGGGTTTATATGATTTCATTATGTATTTGAACTAATTAAGATATGTACAAATAATACAGAGGCAGACAGTGATTCTGGTATACTAGTCTAGGTCTTTCCGAACCTTTCATGTAAGTCTTCATATAATAAAGAATTTCCCTGTCTCCTGAATAAATCCCCCCAGGTGGAAATGTTTACCTTCTGCATGAGTTTCAGCCCCTCAACCTGGAAGTTACATGTCAGAAGCATTTTGCATCTTATTCACATTAAGTATCTGTGAGTCAACAACAACCCAGACGAGGCCCATGAAATGTTGAAAGTAAAGCTGCATGCCTGAGTAAATGGTAAGTAGGTTTATTCGCCTCACCCACCAATCAACAAATGCACCAGCTATCACAGTAGAACTCTTGAATGGGCAGGTCACAGAGCTCTCTACGCCTCGCGTCATCAGTGCAAATACTGCACATCTTCTCTTTATCAACAAAAACAATAATGCATCATACATGAAGGTGAGATATTCTGTTAAGAAATTAATCAAAGATAGATTACCTTTGGAACTGAACAATTGATCATTGGCAAAATAAATTTCATGGAAAAGAAAATAATCATTGGAAAACTAAACAATAGATGAGCGACATGTTCAAAGGCAAAATAAATGTCATGAGAAAGAACGAATTCACTGGAAACCTAAAAAAGAGATAAGCACCAAAATTGACTGCCCCTTTAAGTAAATAGTTAAACGTATTAGTCGGTTCAAACACAAGGGTTGTTGATGGGTGTAGTTGACCTATTACGTTGAGAGTAAACACTTGCATGGTGAGACACCTCACTTTTAGATGGGAACACACTGTCTTGACTCTCATCCAACACAGCACATGTCCAAGGTTCAATATGCATTCTTCATTGGTTTCAATGGCATTGCTGACCAACTTGATCATTTTTCTAAGAGGACTAAATTTTGACCATTTTAAGCACCGACAAGGGCAGGAATTCTTACAAGATCACCCACAATTATCCTCACACCCTTCACAAATTTTCTAGAGTCAAAGTACCTCTTCCTGTTCTCATATAAACACAGTTCTCTAGCTCTAAAAGAATATCTATCAGAAACTTCCACGCATTCCTTGTTCTAATCCATCCAGCCAGGTACAAGTTTAGAATGAGGCTTCCTTCCTCAGTGCAATTCAAAAGGAGTTTTTCAAGTAGTCGAGTGAGGAGACAAGCTCAAAGGCGTTCTTGAAGAAAATTCTTCCCAAAAATATTATTAGCCCCGGGCCAGTTGGATGCCATCTTTAATGGTTCTATTGAACAGTTCTACTATTGCATTAGTTTCAGGATGGTAAAGTGAGCATTTGTTGTAGGTTATTCCACACTCTTTAAGACATTTTGTATATGAACACAGTTGTCTTCCATTTTCATTCAGAACCGAAATTGGGAGACCTTCTCTAAAAATCAAACCTTGTAAAAACGTAATCAGAGAATTTGAAGTAATGTCTTTAACGCATGATTCTAAGACCATCTTGACAACAAGTCAGTGGGAAATAATAAATAGGTAGTTGGGGAGGGTGGATGTTGCGTAGTTTCACTCAGTGGTATTCTGCATAGTTACATAAAAACTGTGAGATTCCGCGTAGTTCCGCAAATGGATGGAAATCGCCACATTGCACTGATTGTAATAATTTTTAGCACTGGAAGCTTCTTTCATGCAGCAAATTTAGCACAAACTGCACCACGCTTCACGCTAGAGGGTGCTGCTTCTTTGCTGTCGCTCAAGCAGATTTTCAACTTGAGCATCAACTTTCTCACTGCGAATAGACGCGACTACCCACGACCACCCTAGTTGAATACATCTCGCCTGGTGCCCTATTAGCACATGATAATCATTCTAAGGGATGCCACACAAGAAAAAAAACTCCACCCCACGGCGGTTGGCAGAGTTTGTCCAGAACTTTGCATTACAAGTGTAATGAAGAGTGGCCAAAACTCCACAAACCCCCCAACGGATTGGAATTTATCGCCCACCCCTAGAAAGGAGTATCTTTCTCTCCTCCTACAGTTCACACAATATCCATAAAGATCTTATCCTATTTTGTTTTAGTTAAATCTGTACATACCATGGTAGATGTCTTTGTGACATACATTTTAACACTGAAATTACACTGACAACAAATGTGGATTGCCTGCTACACCTCAGCATCTTGCCCAGCCCACCAATAATTATCCCGCAAGCATTCCTTGGCTTTAACAATCCCAGAGTGACCTTCATGAGTTGTTCCAATCACGTGTTTCCTCAAACATGTTGGACCGCTAGTCTAGTGCCTCTAAACACCAAACCATTGTGCAGAGACAGTTCAACTTCACTACAAAATACACACAGGAATCGCAGCTTACCATCTACTTCACTGCCCATAGGCCACACAACCCATAAAAGCTCCTTGAGTAACTACATACACATAATCCACACTTTACTTTCACCATCCAACTCATAAGAATCATAAACAGCACCATGAAAATGTTGATAAGTAAAAAGGAATTGGTGAACTTAGGAAGACAAGAGTCACGCAAAAGAGTCATGCAAAATGTTCGAAACAAGTATAATGTGGAACTACCTACTGGCTAAATATGTTTCTTTTATAAACAAAATAAGAAACTGTAAAAAAATAAAGGAAAAGGAGAACAACTAAGAGTCAATTACTGCATGTTTGGCCAGCAAGAAGCAAGGGTGTGGTGTGCTTAGGAATATTCAAACAGCACACAAAAAATGGCCTTAAGCTCCTCAATGCGTAGTACTATCAAAACATTTCAGATGACCAGCCCCTTCCTTGCCTTTCAGCCCATTCTGCTCACAAAACACACCAGTTGAGTGAAATAATTGTCATGTGAAGGGATTCCTGCCACAGCTCACCTCTCTTGGCTATCACAATATGCCGGCATGGCTCATATCATTCCTCCCAACACTTATAAATGAACGAACAAACGTTGTGTGCCCTGGCTTTTGACCATATTACATGCTGTTGGTAATAGCTAGCTGCAGCTGGTGTTCCCTGGTTTGTTTGAAAAGGCTTAATAGCTTTTATAAATATTTAACCATGTATATGCAAGGACAGGTTTCAGAAACCACGGAAACATCTAGAAAATCCACTAGAATAAGCATCAAGCAACCGGCATACATGACCTCAACGTGAACCTTACGGAACACAGCCCTCATCAAATTAATCTCCTGCATTTGTTCATTGCTATAAGCAATTAAAATGTGACCTTTGTGAACATTCTAAAACACTTTCTAGAAGACAGATTCATCCAATTAATCATCTACACCTTTTGCCTCCTATAAGTTATTAGAACATGACCTTTGTGAACATTCTAAAGCACCTTCTAGAAGGCAGCCTCATAAAGTTAATTATCCGCACCTGTTCCTTGTTACTAACAATCAGAATGTGACCTTTATGAAAGTTCTAAAGCAGTCTTATTTAAAGACCATCCACACTCCTCCCCTTTACGTGGCCTCTTCGCCTTCCACTTACCTGTTTCCGTGCTTCGGGACTCTGTCTTTCCAGCTCCCTTATTCCTTCCTCTTTGAACTCACAGCAAAGGACGTCCCGCATCAGTCTTGCACCTTGATGGAAAAACAAGAAGAAAAGGAGAGACCCATTCACAGACTTGATTTTTACTACGGGAAGAGCTCAGTCGCAACATCGTGTTTGCAGACAAGGTAACCAGTGTTTTTGTTGAACTTGTACAGTTTGTTGGCAGGGCTCTGCCAGAAAGGGCTTGGGTGAAGCTAAGCCCGTCGAAAATAGCTTGTGGGTTTCATGCTGGAATCATACTCACTACAGTTCTGAAACTTTGATGAAGGAACCGCTAGGGACTCTCTAAAAAATGTTTACAACAAAGCTAAAGGTTGGTTGACATATAAAGAGCTTTCAAGAGTTGATACTTTAAAAGATATAGCTAATACTAGACTAAAGCCGTATTATTTGTTTGCTTATAGATAACACATCTGCTGGTTTCATTCATCAGACTGGGTTAATGCCTGCTGCAGTTTTGCATTGGAGTAGACGACCCACAGCATCTTTTTGACCCCGCAAGCTCTCTCCATCCCCAAACCCTTCCCCCTCGGATTTGCCATCAGAGCAGTGTCTCCTTCTGTAAACCGAGGGCAAGACTCAGGAGCATTTGGGAACTAGTGTTGCCGCCCCATTGGAATCACCAGGGATTCAGGTAGGTGGCTTATGACATCATCGCTTTCAAATACCAAGGCACCCTAGTTGACAGGCCTCACGGAGTTACCAATTATTAAACTTTATCGTCTACTGAAGATGACAGACTCTTGCTGCTATTCACGACAATAATTTACACTTTTGAACAACTTATGCATCTAATTTACTCTTACTTTTTAAAATAACTTAATTACTTTTGGCTATTCACAAAATCCAAGTGCAAAGTTACTCAGAAGGGTGCACTTCTGGTAAAGGGGGAAAGGGGGTGAAGCCAAACTTACAAGCGTAAATTACTACTGCCAAAAAAGAAAGTCCAGTTAGTCCAGTACTGCACTTTATCAACCACTGTAACACCGTCCCATGGAAATTAATGGAGACAGGGAACCAATAGAAAATAATGTTAAATTTAAATACATTATTTAAAAAGTTACAAGAATAAATAAATGTAATCTAATGTAACAAAAATAAAAATAATAACATTATTATTATTTAATTATGAATTCTTTTATCAACGTTTTTCAATTTGAAAATAAAGCTAAGATTACATTTTTATAAAATAAAGCGAAATTATTTTTTAAGGAATTCTTTACATCACTTTTAATAATTAATAATACAGAATAGGATTTTTTTTCTTTAGGTGAGAAATGATGTTTTAATATAAACTTCAGAAAAATAATTTTCATTGCAATTTAATATACTTACATTGATTAAAGATCTAATTAAAATATACGTTAATAGTTCTCTAGAATTGTTTTCTTTTGTTCTACATTTAAAATAAATAGATACAAATACTTTACAATACTATTTAACATAAAGATAGTTTTACTAACTCTTTCCAAATTTAATAAATAAAAATAAACAAATCTTGAAACTTTTCCTAGCGGTGATATGCACCTCTATTGCATAGTCTCCCCATGGTATGGTCAAGTATAGGGAAAAGTAAAATAGATTTTAGGTAGCAACATCCTCACTATATGTTGATGACATCACAAACTCCAAGCTTTAAGCCAGCCTCAGCATACTTTAATGACATCAAAGACTCACATCTTTCAGTCAGCTCCAGCCTCAACATTCCAAGATAATATCACAGACACTCTACCTTCATTCAGCACTGGCTTCAAAATTCTATGATGCCATCACAGACTCACAGTTTTCAGTGAGTACCAGCCTCAACATTCCAAGATATCATCACAGATGCTTTGGCTTCAGTCAGCATCGGCCTCAACACTCTATGACATAATCACAGACTCACAGCTTTCAGTGAGCACCAGTATCAACGTTCCAAGATATCACCAAAGATGCTCTGCCTTCCTTCGGTCAGCACCAGGCTCAACATTCCATGACATCATCACAGACTCACAGCTTTCAGTGAGCACCAGCCTCAACATTCCAATATATCATCACAGACGCTCTGCCTTCAGTCAACATCAGCCTCAACATTCCATGATATAATCACAGACTCAGTTTTCAGTATGAACCAGCGTCAACATTCCAAGATATCATCACAGGCCCTCTGCTTTCAGTGGACATTAGCCTAAACATTCTATGACATTAATTCAGACTCCCAGTTTACAGTAAGAACCAGTCTCAACATTCCACGACATCATCACAGATGCTCTGCCTTCACTATTTGGCCTCAACATTCCATGATATCATCTTAGACTCACAGCTTTCCGTAAGAACTAGCCTCATCATTCCAAGATATCCTCACAGGCACTGCCTTTAGTCAACACCGGCCTCAACATTCTAAGATTTTATTTCAGACTCCCAGTTTCCAGCAAGAACCAGCCTTAACATGCAATGATATTATCACATACAGTCCAGAGCTCTGGCTGGCCCTAAAATGTCTGTGAGTGAAAATACACCCAACAGATTCCATCTCAAATGCACAAACCTTGACTAAACATAACAATGAGGAATATATGTCGACAAAAAATACTCAAAGTAAAATGAAACTATGACATTGGCCAAAATGTCAGAGTCACCCCTGGGAAGCATCATGCAGATGGAAATACCCCTGGCCCCGGATCCAGATTTCCTGCTTCTGGAACGCTATTCCTGCTAAGGGTTTGGATGTAAATGTGCCCCCTTGCCTCTGCAAGCAAAAACCATCAGGTGTTTGTTGAGCGCGACTACTCACCCGTAACCGTAGCTGTACGGAGCCCAAAGACTGCAGACATAGGGCCGACTTAGAGTATGGCGGACTGGTCCTCCATCACAAATGTGAAATCATGTCCACCATATTATTGCACTTGTAAAACGCCAGAGGGGAAATTAGTCATGTTTGTGTTGGAGTATCCACCTGCCAAAATCTAGATCAGGCTTCAAGTTATGTTCTGGGCTCTCTGGTGTTTTAGGTCAGCTAGAGCTTAGAGGCCTCTGGGTAGTCACACACTTGATAAATACAATCAATAAATGAAGAGTGACCGTGAGGTCAGTAGGACTAGAAATGCACTGAAAGGCGATATGTTGGTTCAAAAAGAATTAGAAAAGAGTGGAGAGACCTTCAAAGGAGCCGCTTTTGGAGAAACAGAGAGGAGTGAAAGTTTGGGGAGGTTGTTGAAACTAACAAGGCCACCGCCAGTTGTGCGTGTGCAATTGTGGTGCTGAAGGAAGACTGATGCTGGACACTGGTCTTCAGATTTTCTATTGCAGTACCTCTTCTCTTAGAAAAAAAATCCATTCCCCCCCAGAATGGCAAATAAGTTGTTTCACTATTATTCCCCATCAATGACAGCTCCAGATGCATTTAACAATCCAAACACTGCAGTTACGTTCAGTTATCCCTCTTAAAAATGCACTCAAGCACTTGATTGCTAACAAACAAAGCTCCGCGAAACGGTAAATAATCTCTGCGAGCACGCAGAGTTTCACGAACACGCGGAATTGCTTGTTCCGCCCGGTTGCAATGCTTTTTTCCTGTTCGCGAACGCTGTTCGCGTGCTCGGGCATATATCTTGCGAACACGCATTTTGAAAGCGTGAAAAAGCAAAAAATTCCATGAAGTCGCTGATCGCGGAAATTTGGGCAATTCCATGGAATGTGAAAATACCCAAATTCCGTAAATTCTGCAAGCAAAACAAAATTTACAGCCCAGGCCTAGTCATTTGGTGTCTGGTCATGTGACGATGATTACGTGATGATGATCAGCCGATAGGCCAGAGAGCGCAAGGACCGTCTTAAGGACAGGTACCAGGATGGTGCGCAGGGATCAGCAGTCACTGCTGAGCAGGGTGCAAGCATCCTTGTTGGAGGGCCACCGAAGAGGAGCGGGAGCAGGTTCCTAGGCAACCCCGCCAACTTAGGGCTCAGCAGACACTCACCACCAGTCACTATTAGATCTGGGTTGAATCCATCATCGTTCTTTAGCTCACTTCTTCACCCCAGTTCAGACTCAGCCATATGTCCATCACCTAGGCAACCCCGTCTGTATAGCAACGTGTGCAATTCGAGATTCATCGTTCAGCAATGACTATCAGCCAATCGGTGTTCAGTCGCACGTATAGAGTAATCTACTCGTTCCAATAAGCCTCAGGGGTCTGCAAGTGCCTGGGTACCCTATCGGGTGATTAGCAGCGCTTTATAAATGCTGATTGATTGATTGATTGTTTGATTTTCTAAAACAGGAAATGCCCAGACACCCCTAGAGGCAGCTCATATCCAAGACTGATCACTCTATTATTATTATTATTATTATTAAGCTTATAAAGCGCCTGGTTACTCCAACGGAGTGTCCCCGCGCTAGGACATCACAGGAGTCTCTAGGCACAGGGGCCACACCTTGTATGACTACGGGATCTAGACATATTGGAGGGGCAGGAGGCAGGCTGAAGATTACCTCAGTTGGTCTGGTGGTTCAGCGAGTAGCACACTCTTTCCAGAGTCCTCTGTTTAACTGTAGGGTCATGGGTTTGATAGACAGACAGACAGATAGATAGATAGATAGATAGACAGACAGAGATAGATAGATAGATAGATAGATAGATAGATAGATAGATAGATAGATAGATAGATAGATAGATAGATAGATAGATAGATAGATAGATAGATAGATAGATAGATAGATAGATGGATGGATGGATGGATGGATGGATGGATGGATGGATGGATGGATGGATGGATGGATGGATGGATGGATGGATGGATGGATGGATGGATGGATGGATGGATGGATAGATAGATAGATGGATGGATGGATGGATGGATGGATGGATGGATGGATGGATGGATGGATGGATGGATGGATGGATGGATGGATGGATGGATGGATGGATGGATGGATGGATGGATGGATGGATGGATGGATAGATAGATAGATAGATAGATAGATAGATAGATAGATAGATAGATAGATAGATAGATTAACAGACAGACAGACAGACGGACGGACGGACGGACGGACGGACGGATGGACGGATGGATGGATGGATGGATGGATGGATAGACAGATAGATAGATAGATAGATAGATAGATAGATAGATAGATAGATAGATAGATAGATAGATAGATAGATAGATAGATTAACAGACAGACAGACAGACAGACAGACAGACAGACAGACAGATAGATAGATAGATAGATAGATAGATAGATAGATAGATAGATAGATAGATAGATAGATAGATAGATAGATAGATAGATAGATAGATAGATAGATAGATAGATAGATAGATAGATAGATAGATAGATTAACAGACAGACAGACAGACAGACAGACAGACAGATAGATAGATAGATAGATAGATAGATAGATAGATAGATAGATAGATAGATAGATAGATAGATAGATAGATAGATAGATAGATAGATAGATAGATAGATAGATAGATAGATAGATAGATAGATAGATAGATAGATAGATAGATAGATAGATAGATAGATAGATAGATTAACAGACAGACAGACAGACAGACAGACAGAAAGATAGATAGATAGATAGATAGATAGATAGATAGATAGATAGATAGATAGATAGATAGATAGATAGATAGATAGATAGATAGATAGATAGATAGATAGATAGATAGATAGATAGATAGATAGATAGATAGATAAAAGCGCAGAGATACTCCATCTGGAGTCGATTCAAGCGCTATAAAAACCAGCAAATAAATAAATAAATAAATAATAGATAGATAGATAGATAGATAGATAGATAGATAGATAGATAGATAGATAGATAGATAGATAGATAGATAGATAGATAGATAGATAGATAGATAGATAGATAGATAGATAGATAGATAGATGGATGGATGTGTGTGTTTGTGTGCGCATGCCAGAAGTTAAGCTACCAGAGGGCGCCCTTGTGTATTTTTATCCAGGAAACCATGCACTTTAAGGCCAGTGCTGTTAGGACAGCAGGCTGGCTTATTTTTGGCTGTTTTCAGTCCACTCACCAACCAACAGCCCTTATATTTTTACACTCTGTCATATATAGCCTCACTTCTGAATCCAAATAACTGACTAAAATATCCACCACTCAAATTACTTTCATATTTCACTCTACTAATTCAACACTAATCCTTCTTGGGTCCCGGAGTAGCGGACTACTCGCCGAAAAAGCTCTTCGACGCCTTGTCAGGGTTTGTAAGCGCTATATAAATACAATTACAATACAATAGATACAAATGTATTCGCACACACGCGCGGTCACATGCATGGCTGTCAGTGTGTGTCTGTGGCCAATGTATGTATGTGCCTCTGTGACTGTCTGTCTGCCTCTCTATGCGCACACCGTCCTCTGCCTGGAATGTGTCCAAGAGCACACCATGTATATGTGTCTTTTGCGTATTTGGGATGTGTCAGGCCCTCGCCTAAGCCTCACCGGGCAGCATGGCTCGGGCACGGGCCGTGCCCGCTGCCCCCAGAGGGTAGGGCTGCCACAGAGGCCTTTCCCAGCCTCTCCCCGGGTTTTCAGCTCAGTGGGAAGAGGCTGTGGAACAGAGAATCCCTTCATCCCTGGCACGCCTTGCCCCCACCTCCCCCCCAGGCACCCACACACCAGCTCCAGGCCTGTGAATGAGCTCTCTGCAGTCACCAGCCCCCAGGAACGCCCCCGGCCCTGGCACTGCAGGGGCAGAGATGCCACTCTCCCCGGCTCCCCCCGCCTGCATTCATCGCCCTCTCATTCACTCCATCAGGCCTTTCATCTGCCACCCCGGCCCGGGCAGGCTGGGGTACCCCCGTCCCTCGCGCGGGCCCCCTCATTCATGGCGGGGGCGGGAGCGCGCAGGAGCCTTTCAAAGCCGGAAGAGCTTTGGAGGCGGGGGCGAGGGGGAGAGGAAAGAGGCAAGAAGGGAGAGAGTGTTAGCAAGCAGGGAAAAGCAGTGCAGGGAGGGGGAGAGGTGAAAGGGTGAGAGGCGGGGGACAAAGGGGGTCAAAGGAAGAGGGACGAGAGAGAGAGAGGGAGAGAGAGAGAGAGAGAGAGAGAGGGGGAAAGAGAGCGGGTGATAGGAAAGCAGAGGGAGGGGTGTTAGCAGTCGAAGCTGTGTTTACTTCTGTGGTGTTTACCCGAATTTGTCATTTCTAGTTGGATGGGGGTAGAGAAAGGTGACCAGATCTTAAGAACAAAGTGCGTCACTTTTACGTCGCCGGTGCGTCACTTTTTGTGACGCACCAGCAGCGTAAAAAATGCGCCTTGTTGCACCATATTTACAAAGTGACGCATCTAGGTAGATGCGTCACTTTGTAAACCCCTGCGCCACATTATACCTGCGCCAGGTATAATGTATGCAAGGGGGGCGTATAAACGCAAGAAAGGGTCATAGAAGTGACGCAGTGAAATCTATAAGATTTCACTGCGCCACTTCTAGGACACAAATGCGTCAATTTCTTACACCTGAGTTGCAGCAGGCGTAAGCCTGATGCAGACCCTTTTACATGGGGCGCCCCATGTGAAAGGACACATTGCTGGAGTTGCGTCACTTTTGTGACACACCCCATCAATGCGTCACTTTTGCGCCATACAGATACATCAGAAATACTGACGTATCTGTAACTCCTTGCGACATGATGCATCATACTGTAAATATGACGCATCATTGGTGTCGCAAGGAGGGCGCAGTGAAAAGTGACGCATCGCTGTTTTCACGCAGCGATGCGTCACTTTTCATAAATGAGGCCCAAAGGGCTTATTTACTAGCCCCTTGCGCCACTTTTGCGTCATTTTTAACATGGGAAAAGTGACTTACGGGTGGCGCAAGGGTCTAGTAAATAAGCCCCAAAAAACCGGGACATTTTGGAAAAATAGAAGGACTACAATTTTTCAGCCACAGAATGGCGCAGAAAGACAGCTCTCATCAACATGGGAAAACAAAGATGCATTAAGAAAATAAATAAAATGTAATTTCTACAACCAACATAATACCTATTAATCAAATTGCTTACTTATAACAGCTGCCAACTAGCTCAGCTTTGGAATAGCCAGAAAAAGTGCCTCTCACTGTTTTCAGTCGACCCCCTCTAAAAACAGGGACAAGGGCTAAATTTGCAGAAATCTGCCGGGACAGCAGGTGAAAAACCGGGACTGTCCACACAAATCTGGGATGTCTGGTCACCCTAGCGGAAGGGAATGCCCAAGGCGCAGATAACTGGAGCGCTCGCCTCCGTAGGAAGCCATTGCGGCAATAGCTGGTCAGGTGAGATGTGGTCAAACGTCTTGATTAAAGTAACACAGTGGAGTGAGTTCTCGTAGGCTAGTTTGTAGAGAACGCCTGAATAACGGAGTATAAATTCTATTCCGGAATGATTAGTGACATGGTTAGTCCCCACTTTTTCCCCTTATGCCTGATTTGATTTCAAACAGTAAGTACCCTCGTTCCCTGCCAACCAGGTACCCAGTTCCAGAGTTCTTTCCCAAACACTGTACCATGATTGCCACCACTTCAACTACCCCTGAAAGTCCTTAAGTAAATGGCACCTCTGGTACCCAGGGCATGGGTACTGAAGAGAGTCCTCTGAGGCTGCCTCACTGATTGGTCCACCCCAGGGACCCTTCGCCAAGGCTATGCACTCTGCCATTGTAGGCTGCATGTCTTGATGCAGAGAAATACAAAGAGTCAACATGGACACAGCGCTGTGTGCCATGCCCCCATACACTGCATGAGGTATAGGTAAGTCACCCCTACTGCGGGCCTTTAGCCCTAAGGCAGAGTGCACAATATCCTATGTATGGGCATATCAGCATGAGCAGATATGCCTCTATAATGTTCAGTTCATTCTGAGATGTGCACAGGGAAGACATGAAGAGTACTTAGACTGGACACTTGTCCACTTGAGCTTCCTAGCTCCATGATGGCTTCACTGATATCTAACGATGTTTGGTACCAACCATCTTATCTTATTACATCCTCACTGATGCCTGTGTTGGATTTATCAATAAATTCACACAGGAGACCGAGAAATGTTTCTGGCCTGGTGGGGTGACAGCCAGCACTCTCACAGGACAGAGGCAAAGTCTCCTCTGGGCAGAGGTGTTTCACACCTCCTCCCGGACAGATTGGCCTTCCTGGACAGGAAGCTCCAAAGGAAATACAACCCAGGAACCTCCAGATAGTGGGGGAAGCCAAGCCCCCTTTCCTGCTCCACTTTTGGTGGTAAGAAATGCCTGAAAATTAGATTAGGAGAAGGGTACCCACTTAGCCTACATTATCCCTAAAGTGGGGCAGGCAATGTGAACCCCTCTCATGACATTCCACCGTCTTGGGATGGTGGAGAAACAACCTAGCAGGACTAGGGTAATGCCCCTTCTCACAGGAAGTGGTCACTAGAGGGGTTTGACGATCTAAAGGTAGGTAGCCCATTGGCTACTACGTGTCTCTCCTTGTAACACCCCTAAATTCAGTATTTAGGTGGCACACCAAGACCTAAACATCAGAAGTGTGGAGAAGTGTGGCTCAGGGGTTAGAGGCAGCAGACCCGGAAGCTGAGATCGGTCCTGGACCAGGGTTCAATTCCCCGCCTCGGCGGGGTCTTGGGCTAAAAATTCCACGGACTCGATAATTCTCGCCCCGGTGCCTCCTCGACTCACGGGTTCACACTCTGCGACTCTGGGCAATAGCTTGCTTAATCTCCACAACGGCCCCTCGCGGCGGGATGCCTGACTTTCACCTTGTGGATACCCTGCTATCTCACAGGGGAATACCAGGAAGGGTTCCCTAAGCAAGCGCTGGGAAACCCACTGCGGGTAGCTGTGCGCTATATAAGCTCAACTACATTTACATTTACATTCAACAGAAAAGGGAAGACCAGGACAAAGAAGACCCGCTGCACAAGATCTGGAGCCCTGCTGCAGAAGACAAAAGGCGCCAAACCATGCCTGCTACCTCAAGGACTCAACAATCGCTGCTGCTGTTTAGTCCTAAATCTGAAAGGGCTCCAAGAACTCCAGAGCACTTCCAGCCTTCAAGAAATCACAGATAAACTCCCTTTGTGTAAAGGTATCACTCCCCTGCACCCCATAGGTGCTGATCCTGTGAAGTCAGGTTTGTCAACATGCTGCTCCGTGACGACCTCGATGCAGCACCAAAGAAAAAAAATGCACAACGGCTCTGGAGGTTCAGATCTGCCTCCAAACCAAGTTTGGAGTCCCCAGGACCTCTGGGGCCGCATCGCATCAATACCTGGGGTACTAGAGCCGCAACAGCAAACTCAGAGAAGAAGAGGCCACACTGGACTCCCAAAGCACCAGAAGCAAGCATGCGTCAATGGATGACGAGACACCAGAGACCCACTCCCTGAGTGGCCCAACTGTCCCAAGATCACCTCTCCAGGGTGCCTGTTCCTGACCACGAGGACCTCAAGACGCTCTGCACCTAGCCCCACCGGTCCCAGCAACGACCAACCGGCTGTGCTTCTATGGTCCCCAAGACCTTGCAACCTCCTCCCCCCAAGGAGACTCACCAAACTTATCTTTAAGTCCTCCTGTGCAGTGGGTTTTCAAGTGGCCCCTTTGTCTTTGCTCACCAGCTTCCAAGACCCTCAGCACCCTGCTCCCAGGCGATCCGGGATGCGCCCGAATTTCTTCTGACAGAACTTTGGGCCTGGTACTGACATCGGCCTAAAATGAGAAGGTGAACTTTGTGAAAGCATTGCCTGATTGTGTATGTATTTTTTTGCAATTTACTGATTGTTTCCAATGGTGCGTAATTGTGCACAAAAGTGATATATTTTCCGAACTTGTAAACATCATAACTCCAAAAATACTGACCATAGAACTGTGTTCCTGGTCTTAAAAAATACATAAAACCAATATTATTTTTATAAATTGGTCTCAGATTTATTCTTGAGTGTGTGTCTCATTTATTGCCTCTGTGAGTATCACAAATGTTTAGCAGTACCCTCTGATAAACCTAACTGCTCACCCACGCTACCACAAAAGAGCATCAGAATTATCTGCTCTTATCTCTGTACACCTTTGGGGATTCATTGGACTCTCTGTAGAGTGTACTTCATTTTACTACACTATACCCTGTATATATATACTGTACCCTGAGCACCCATGTGGAGACAAATCGTTGCCTCTCCTCCTGTCAGGCGGGTTTTCGACCCCTCCACTCCACGGAGAAGGTGGTGGTCTCAGTGATGGATGAACTACGGGAAGGTATCGACATCAACCTCCCGCAAGCCCTCATCCTCCTGGACCTGTCCGCCGCTTTTGACACGGTGGACCACTCCATCCTCCTCACCCGTGTCGGGCGGCGGGCATAGAGGGCCTAGCCTTTTCATGGCTTGAGTCCTTCCTGAGCGAGAGGGCTCAGGCTGTCCATCTTGCTGGTTTCACCGCTGCCTCCTGCGAGGTGGTGTGTGGTGTTCCCCAGGGCTCTTCACTTTCCCCTCTTTTGTTTAATTTATACATCTACCCTCTCATTTTTATGTTACAGCAGCTCGAGGTCACGGTGTTTAATTACGCCGATGACCTCCAGCTAATTTTTAACCTCTCCCACTCCCCCTCATCCGCCCAGAATGTTCAAACAGTTATGCTGTTCATTCAGGATTGGATGAACTGCAACCATCTCAAACTTAATCCGGATAAGACAGAACTGGTCTTGACCGGAGGTGGTTGCAGTCCCTGGTCCCCTTCCCACTGGCCCCTATCACTTGGTGCTCCCCCACTCCCGGTCCCTAAAGTTAAAACCCTGGGGATCCTTCTCAATTTACAACTTTCTGTTCATTCCCAAATTAGTGCAGTGATATCCTCTTGTTTCTTTTCTCTTAGGACAATCAGGAAGATTTCCCGCTTTCTCTCCTTCCCGGCACTAAAAATCATTGTGATGGCAATGGTGCTTTCGCGCATTGATTATGGTAACATAATCTACAATGGCGCGCCGGCCTATGCCATCCATCGTCTGCAATGAGTGCAGAATCAGGCCGCTCGCCTGATCTATGGCCTGCCTAAATCTCATCGTACTACTCCTTTGTTGCAGGCATTACACTGGTTGCCCGTGAGAGAGCGAGCCTTATTCAAACTCGGCTGCCTCACCTTTCAGGCCAGGATGGGTACTGCTCCTGAGTTTATATGCTCAGCCATCAAGCCCTACCTGCCGGGCAGAGAACTTCGTTCCACTCACATGGCACTTTTGGCTACCCCCCGTTTTAAAAAGAAGAAAGCTGGTGGAGCAAAATTTGCGGTTCTTGCCCCAGCTTTCTGGAACTCTCTCCCTGTGCGCCTCCGCACTTCACCCACCTATTTAGAGTTTCGAAAAAGTCTTAAAACTCTTCTCTTTTCTCGAGCTTTCGCTGTTTAGCCTCCCCTTGCTGCTGGTACTGGTTATTATCTGTAAAAGCGCCATGAAACCGCTCGGTAAAAGTTGCGCTTAATAAATGTTTTTAAATTCAAATTATATAGAGAGCCAGCTACCTACAACCCACCTGATCTCCCACAGAAACCTTAGTTGGAACTGGGCGCTCTTGACCATGGACGCAATCGGACTCTGGAGCTTGAGCCACGCCCATTGTCTAGTGCTCATTGGACAGAGCAACAGTCTGTACTCAGGGGGTACTTGGAGAAGGGTACGGGCATCGGTCATAGGGACAGGTCATACCCTGTATCCAGTTAATGCCTGCTAGGGTTAGCCATACGCGGACATTGCAGCTTGCACATACATTTTGGGTGCACATGATGTCTAAAGTGCAACAGCTGGGAATTTATGGGTGCTACAATATAAACATAAATGGTTCATATATATCTATATATATATATGTTAACGAATAACCAAAGTCAAATAAACACGCTCTCAGGACAAAAGAGAGTAGTCACCCAATCCAGGAAGTGCTGTTTATTCACAACGCGTTTCACCAAAAAATAGCTTGATCACGTGAAGAACGCTTGTAGTTCGTTGGTTTAAATTGTACGAATCAAGTCATAGACATAAACACAGGACTTCGGCTTAGGTAATCATGAAATTAAATGCACATATCTAATGTTAAATGCAAAAAATACATATTGAAAACAGAACTAAAGTAAATGTATTATATTAGCAGTTGGTCTCATACAAAAAATATGCAAATGCAATAAAATAACAAAACATCTTGCCCCGATTGGCACTCACTCCAAATAAAGATTGTTACATCCTGTCTGTCCGACAAGCGGTAAAAAACTCAATAGTTATTATACGGCTCCTGTATATATAACATCTACATTTCATAATTATGTATTATTTATTTTCTATAATTCAAATAAATTAGATTAACCCTGTGAACTAAATATTTCAACCTATGACAATCCAAGAAAATGGTACAGTTTACTGTCACAAACAGTATGTTATGTTTAATTAATTTGTCAGGAACACTAATTGCCTGAGTGGAGATCCAGGCGCTTGGACAGGTGTGTGGATGTGTTGTTCCCAAGGTGCTTTTATGAAGAGCCAGATCTTCAGCTTCTTGCGGAACTCAAGAGGTGAGGAGGAGGCTCTGATATGTTGAGGGATGTTGTTCCGTGTCTTGGGTGCGATTTAGGAGAATGAGCGACCTCCAGTTTGCTTTTGTGGATGTGGGGAATGTTTGAGAGTGAGGCAGAGCCTAGACGTCTGGTGGGTTGGTGAACGTGTAGGATATTGTTCGGGAATTCTGGTCTTGTGCTGTGCAGGACTTTGTATGTGTGCATGGGAATTTAGCATTGGCTGCACTTGTGAGTGGGGAGCCACTGAAGCTTCTGGAAGTGCAGTGTGATGTGGGTGCAGCATGGATGGTCCAGTATGAGTCTAGCGTGGTGTTCTGGATGGTCTGAAGTCTGCGTAGGAGTAGTTTGGAGATTCCGGCGTAGAGACTATTGCTGTAGTCCAGCTTGCTGGTGATAAGTGCTTGCATGGTGGTCCATCTGGTGTTCTGAGGCAACCATTTGAAGATCTTTTGCACCATGCGTAGGATCAGGAAGCAGGGGGTGCACACTGTGTTGACTTGAGCCAAAAATACTGACCATAGAACTGTGTTCCTGGTCTTAAAAAATACATAAAACCAATATTATTTTTATAAATTGGTCTCAGATTTATTCTTGAGTGTGTGTCTCATTTATTGCCTCTGTGAGTATCACAAATGTTTAGCAGTACCCTCTGATAAACCTAACTGCTCACCCACGCTACCACAAAAGAGCATCAGAATTATCTGCTCTTATCTCTGTACACCTTTGGGGATTCATTGGACTCTCTGTAGAGTGTACTTCATTTTACTACACTATACCCTGTATATATATACTGTACCCTGAGCACCCATGTGGAGACAAATCGTTGCCTCTCCTCCTGTCAGGCGGGTTTTCGACCCCTCCACTCCACGGAGAAGGTGGTGGTCTCAGTGATGGATGAACTACGGGAAGGTATCGACATCAACCTCCCGCAAGCCCTCATCCTCCTGGACCTGTCCGCCGCTTTTGACACGGTGGACCACTCCATCCTCCTCACCCGTGTCGGGCGGCGGGCATAGAGGGCCTAGCCTTTTCATGGCTTGAGTCCTTCCTGAGCGAGAGGGCTCAGGCTGTCCATCTTGCTGGTTTCACCGCTGCCTCCTGCGAGGTGGTGTGTGGTGTTCCCCAGGGCTCTTCACTTTCCCCTCTTTTGTTTAATTTATACATCTACCCTCTCATTTTTATGTTACAGCAGCTCGAGGTCACGGTGTTTAATTACGCCGATGACCTCCAGCTAATTTTTAACCTCTCCCACTCCCCCTCATCCGCCCAGAATGTTCAAACAGTTATGCTGTTCATTCAGGATTGGATGAACTGCAACCATCTCAAACTTAATCCGGATAAGACAGAACTGGTCTTGACCGGAGGTGGTTGCAGTCCCTGGTCCCCTTCCCACTGGCCCCTATCACTTGGTGCTCCCCCACTCCCGGTCCCTAAAGTTAAAACCCTGGGGATCCTTCTCAATTTACAACTTTCTGTTCATTCCCAAATTAGTGCAGTGATATCCTCTTGTTTCTTTTCTCTTAGGACAATCAGGAAGATTTCCCGCTTTCTCTCCTTCCCGGCACTAAAAATCATTGTGATGGCAATGGTGCTTTCGCGCATTGATTATGGTAACATAATCTACAATGGCGCGCTGGCCTATGCCATCCATCGTCTGCAATGAGTGCAGAATCAGGCCGCTCGCCTGATCTATGGCCTGCCTAAATCTCATCGTACTACTCCTTTGTTGCAGGCATTACACTGGTTGCCCGTGAGAGAGCGAGCCTTATTCAAACTCGGCTGCCTCACCTTTCAGGCCAGGATGGGTACTGCTCCTGAGTTTATATGCTCAGCCATCAAGCCCTACCTGCCGGGCAGAGAACTTCGTTCCACTCACATGGCACTTTTGGCTACCCCCCGTTTTAAAAAGAAGAAAGCTGGTGGAGCAAAATTTGCGGTTCTTGCCCCAGCTTTCTGGAACTCTCTCCCTGTGCGCCTCCGCACTTCACCCACCTATTTAGAGTTTCGAAAAAGTCTTAAAACTCTTCTCTTTTCTCGAGCTTTCGCTGTTTAGCCTCCCCTTGCTGCTGGTACTGGTTATTATCTGTAAAAGCGCCATGAAACCGCTCGGTAAAAGTTGCGCTTAATAAATGTTTTTAAATTCAAATTATATAGAGAGCCAGCTACCTACAACCCACCTGATCTCCCACAGAAACCTTAGTTGGAACTGGGCGCTCTTGACCATGGACGCAATCGGACTCTGGAGCTTGAGCCACGCCCATTGTCTAGTGCTCATTGGACAGAGCAACAGTCTGTACTCAGGGGGTACTTGGAGAAGGGTACGGGCATCGGTCATAGGGACAGGTCATACCCTGTATCCAGTTAATGCCTGCTAGGGTTAGCCATACGCGGACATTGCAGCTTGCACATACATTTTGGGTGCACATGATGTCTAAAGTGCAACAGCTGGGAATTTATGGGTGCTACAATATAAACATAAATGGTTCATATATATCTATATATATATATGTTAACGAATAACCAAAGTCAAATAAACACGCTCTCAGGACAAAAGAGAGTAGTCACCCAATCCAGGAAGTGCTGTTTATTCACAACGCGTTTCACCAAAAAATAGCTTGATCACGTGAAGAACGCTTGTAGTTCGTTGGTTTAAATTGTACGAATCAAGTCATAGACATAAACACAGGACTTCGGCTTAGGTAATCATGAAATTAAATGCACATATCTAATGTTAAATGCAAAAAATACATATTGAAAACAGAACTAAAGTAAATGTATTATATTAGCAGTTGGTCTCATACAAAAAATATGCAAATGCAATAAAATAACAAAACATCTTGCCCCGATTGGCACTCACTCCAAATAAAGATTGTTACATCCTGTCTGTCCGACAAGCGGTAAAAAACTCAATAGTTATTATACGGCTCCTGTATATATAACATCTACATTTCATAATTATGTATTATTTATTTTCTATAATTCAAATAAATTAGATTAACCCTGTGAACTAAATATTTCAACCTATGACAATCCAAGAAAATGGTACAGTTTACTGTCACAAACAGTATGTTATGTTTAATTAATTTGTCAGGAACACTAATTGCCTGAGTGGAGATCCAGGCGCTTGGACAGGTGTGTGGATGTGTTGTTCCCAAGGTGCTTTTATGAAGAGCCAGATCTTCAGCTTCTTGCGGAACTCAAGAGGTGAGGAGGAGGCTCTGATATGTTGAGGGATGTTGTTCCGTGTCTTGGGTGCGATTTAGGAGAATGAGCGACCTCCAGTTTGCTTTTGTGGATGTGGGGAATGTTTGAGAGTGAGGCAGAGCCTAGACGTCTGGTGGGTTGGTGAACGTGTAGGATATTGTTCGGGAATTCTGGTCTTGTGCTGTGCAGGACTTTGTATGTGTGCATGGGAATTTAGCATTGGCTGCACTTGTGAGTGGGGAGCCACTGAAGCTTCTGGAAGTGCAGTGTGATGTGGGTGCAGCATGGATGGTCCAGTATGAGTCTAGCGTGGTGTTCTGGATGGTCTGAAGTCTGCGTAGGAGTAGTTTGGAGATTCCGGCGTAGAGACTATTGCTGTAGTCCAGCTTGCTGGTGATAAGTGCTTGCATGGTGGTCCATCTGGTGTTCTGAGGCAACCATTTGAAGATCTTTTGCACCATGCGTAGGATCAGGAAGCAGGGGGTGCACACTGTGTTGACTTGAGCCGTCTAGTTTAGCTTGTCGTCTAGGATGATCCCCAGATTTCTTGCGTAGCCTGTGGGTGTGGCTGTTGGTCCTAGATCCAACAGCCACCGGGTGGAGTCCCATGGGAAGGTCTTGTTGCTGAAGACCAATTCTTCCATCTTTTCGGAGTTGAGCTGCGGGCTGTTGGCTAACATCCAGTCAGCTACCATGGTCATGCAGCTGAAGTTGGTTCTGATAGTGGTTGTCTTGTTTGTCAGGGTGAGGATGAGTTGGGTGTCATTGGCGTAGGAGACAATGGTGTTGTCTTGTGATCGGATTATGTTGGCGAGCAGTGTCATGTATATGTTGAAAAGGGTGGGTCTGAGGGACGATCCTTGTGGGTCTCTGCATATCAATTTCTTGGTCTCTGATGTGAAGGATGATAGCCTGACCCTTTGAGTTCTTCCCTTGGGGAAGGAAGGAATATAATTGACAGCATATCTTTATATACCACTCTTGTGGAGACCTCTGATGTGGATGTTATGGGATAAAAGGGGATGGTGATGGACGGAGCATCTGAACCAATCAAACACTCACACCCAGTCAACAGATCTGGGTTTGATCTATCACCGTTCTTTAGCCCACTCTGCCACCCCAGTTCAGACATGGCCATATGCAAATCAGTCTGACCCTGTGCCTCATGGGAACAGTCCAGCCCGAACTGCCAAGCCATGCCTTCCCTGGACCGGAAACAAGCTTCCGAGGACCGGTTTCTGGCATTTCAGCCGTCTTCAGCCCGGCTTGCTTGAATCCAGTGGCCAAGTGAGTAAGGGACTCACGTCTGAGCATACCCTGCCAACTTATGGCGAACAAAGTGGTACAAAAGGGGTTGGTGATGGACGGAGCATCTGAACCAATCAAACACTCACACCCAGTCAACAGATCTGGGTTTGATCCATCACCATTTTTTAGCCCACTCTGCCACCCCAGTTCAGACATGGCCATATGCAAATCAGTCTGGCCCTGTGCCTCATGGGAACAGTCCAGCCCGAACTGCCAAGCCATGCCTTCCCTGGACTGGAAACAAGCTTCCGAGGAATGGTTTCTGTGGTGGATGTTATGGGAGTCAGTGTTGAAGGCCACAGAAAGGTCGAGCAGGATGAGGGCTGTTGTTTCTGCTCTGTCCAGGATGATTCAAATGTCATTGGTGGCCGTGAGACAGTTGGCTAGAAGATGGTGAAGTTAGAGGTGGATTATTAGTTGCTTGTTGATGGTATACTCAATCACTTTGGCTGGATAAGGAGGAGATAGATGGTACATATGTTTCTCAATTGATTCGGGTCAGCTCTTGGCTTTTTGAGTAGAGCGTTGGTTTCTGCAAGTTTCCATTTATCCAGGAAAGTGGTGAACATGATGAAGGTGTTAATGATGTGGGGTCAAGGTGGTGCTGATTGGTGATGTTCCCAGGTTGTAGAGGTAGTGTGGCCATGGATCCATTGAGGTAACTGAGTTGGTGGTCTGCCTGATTGCTGCTGTGTAATTTCTGGTGGGTTTGTCTATTCAGTCTTGGGTGGTGGTGGGTAGGTTAGCAATGTGTTCTCTGGAGTTGGGTTGGTGTGCAAAATTGCTGTAGATCTTTGTGATTTTGCTGTGGAAAAAGTTGAATAGATTGTCACAGAGTTGTTGGAAGGCAGCAATGTTGTTGACAGTGGCTGAGGGCGAGGTGAAATCCTTAACGACAGAATAGATCTCCTTGCAGCTGTTGGAGTTGACTTCGATGCGGTCCGCTAGTGTTTTTTCTAGGTGTCTCTTATTTGCTGGTGAGAGTGTCTGAGTGCACCCTTGTAGTTAGTTCTGTCTGTAGTGTGGCGGCTGGCTCTCCATTTCCTTCCTAGCTGTTTCTAGTGTTGTTTGGTGTCTTGGAGATATTATGTGTACCATCAGTGCTGCTTGTTTTATATACTATGCTTGTTGGATTTGATAGGTGTGAGGGACTCCACACAATTCTTTATCCAGTTTTGAAATTGTTGATGTCCTTGTTGAGGTTATCTGTGGGGCTAGGTTGATCCATGCTGAGGGCGCTGATCCAGTCTGCCTCCGTGATTGTGCCACAGCTGGGGCTTAGAGTGCTGATCCTGGTAGGGATGTTGGCTTGAGGTGTGTTGACTTGGAAGTGGATGATGGTGTGGTAAGTGCACATGAACGGTGAGGTGGACTTGTATTTGATGCTGTTGATTGTGGGGAAGATGGGGTCCAGTGTGTGACCTGTGGTGTGTGTTGGTTCTGGGACGAGGTGGGTGAGTCCAATGTTGCTCTAGCTTTCAAGGAATGCTAAGGAGCAGGGGTAATTTCAGTCTTCCAGGTGAACGTTGATGTCACCGATGATAATGTAGGCCCTGGAGATGATGAGTGGAGTGTTGAAGTTGGGAATGAGGTTGGTAAATGTGGCTGATGGTCTGGGTGGTTGGTAGGTGAGGGTTCCGTTCAGGATAACGTTTTTGAAGATTTGCAGCTTGAAGTTCAATGTAGGTGTGGTGTTCTCTGTGAATAATGTGCATATAATGGATTCCTTGTAGATGATAGTAAACCTCCTTCTGCCTTGTGATGGGGATCCTGTTGAGCATTCTTGTAGCCCGCCAGGATTACAATGGCCATGTTGGGAGCCGATGAGGGGGGGAGCCAGGTCTCTGTGATGAAGAGAATGTCAGGTGAGTTGCTACTCAGCAGGTCCCATATTTCGGTTGTGTGCTTGCTGAGTGATTGTGTGTTGAGAAGCATGCATTCGAGTGGGTGTTGACGAGCAGGTTTTCTGTGGCAGGTGGTGTAGGGTGGATGTGTAGGCATTGTTGTTGCTTGGGTGACATATGTGTTGGGAGGAGTGAGAGTAGGTGAAAGCTCCTACTGTGGTGTGAGACACGGCAGCAGTTGAGGGAACTGCATCCGGGTCAAATGACCTAAGGAGTGCTGTGTGGTGATTGGACCAGGGTTCCTGATGCTGGGCGTGGTCCAGGCATGGAGGGACCAAGACAGGCTTGTCTTTGGAGTCCCAGAAGCGCGCCCGCTGTGTGTCCATGTTGCAGCTGCTATTGAGAAGGTCCTGGAAGAGGGGAGGAGTGCAGGGTGCCGTGATGTAATTTCCTGTTGTGACTGGTGAAGGCACCGGGAACAAAGGGAAGGGACTGGAGGCTATTTCCCACTATAGGAGAAGTAGGGAGGTCCAACAATAGAGGTGCCTCGACTCAAGCAATATACAAAGGGTTTCTATGTTGTTCCTCTCTTCAATGAAGTAGCTGTTTAGGAGAAGTAAGGTGATAGGATCTCGCTCTTCCCTATAAAGGGTAGTAGTGGGGATACTTTTGTTGGATGTAGTGCCCTCACACACCCTTTCAGGTGTCATGCTTCATCATCTGGGCTGCTCCTCGTTGGGGCGGCGGTGCAATCCCCAACGGGCTCCCTAAAAAGGGGCTCTTTGTCGGAGATCTTCTACCCAACAGCCGTAAGATGAGTGTGGGTGTGGGGTCAAAAGGTGTAGATGCTGTGTGGTGGTTTAAAATAGGGCTGGGAGTACCTGGAATGGACACACTTTATTCTGGGGGTCTCCTGTCCTAATTAAAAGAAGTGAAACAAGGCATTAACATGAACCTCTCTGCGGGTCTATGTGCTCTTCTTAGAGTGTGTTGGTCAACATGTTTCTCGCTATTGGTATATTAACCCTGCGATACTTCAGGACCTAGAAAAGTGAGCTATCTACAAGAAATAATAAGTGATGAAAAGGAAAAGTGCGTCAGGGATAACAATATTACCCTGAGTCTTCTTCTACCTGCCTGGATATACCTGTGATGGAGAAAGAGACATTCAATGGAAGAAGGAATTTACATAAGTACACATTATTCATCAACACCAACAAGATTTCCCTGGTGACTCAAAAACATGCTACTTATTTATCAGTGAGCCTGCTCGCTGGCAGACAAAATGCAAAAACAGGATAAGGGTTTAAAAGCAGGTGATCTACTTCAGTGAGCTAAGATGATTCTAGTCCCTGTGGATAAATAGAACAGAACAGTAGGAACAGTTGGTTTTAAGGAGGATTCACCCACTCTTTGTGGTCCCCAGGCTTCAACAGTGCCCGGTGGAACCTGTCACGCGGCTCTGCTCCTGTGCACGTCAAATGGTGGGATTTGGGGGACAACATTTTTTGTAAAAACAGTGCAGTAAAGTAGGAGTTATTATCTACTGTTCACACTTGTAAAAACTAGTTTAGAAGGTTAACGCCAACAATACCCCCATCCGGGTGTGTCACCTTACTTCTCCTAAACAGCTACTTCATTGAAGAGAGGAACAACATGGAAACCCTTTGCATATTGACTGGTGAAGGCAAACAAAGTCCTGTTGCTTGGCTTCTTCATTTAAAGACAATTTTTGTGGGAGATCAAGTAATTGCCACTTCCTGTCCAGATGGATGATGGGAAATTTAGTAATTCACTTGATGTGGAGGTGGATGATGGGAGATCCATTGATGTCACTTCCATTACTGATGTGTCCTGTTGTTTGGCTTTTTCTTTTAAAGATGGTTTTGGCGGGAAAACCAGTAACGTCACTTCCTATGCAAATAGGTGATGGAAATTTCAGTGATGTCACTTCCTGTGTAGATGAATGATGGGAGATCCAGTGATGCCACTTCCTGTGCTGATGGGTGATGGGAAATCAGCTCCTGTTGTTTGGCTTCTTCTTTTAAAGATGGTTTGTCAGGACACCCAGTAATATCACTTCCTCTCCAGACGGATGATAGGAAACTCAGTGATGTCACTTCCAGTGTAGGTGGATAATGGGAGAGCCACTGATGTCACTTCATATGCTGATGGGTGATGGGAAATGTGTGCTGTTTTTTTGGGTT
Source organism: Lissotriton helveticus (assembly GCF_964261635.1). Classification (NCBI taxonomy): domain Eukaryota; kingdom Metazoa; phylum Chordata; class Amphibia; order Caudata; family Salamandridae; genus Lissotriton; species Lissotriton helveticus. Next base: position 28,690,523 of record NC_136073.1, on the reverse strand, counting down.
CTTCTTTTAAAGACAGTTGTGTCAGGAAACCCAGTTATGTCACTTCTTGTTCGAATGGATGATGAAAAATTCAGTGATGTCCCTTCCTGTGTAGGTGGATAATGGGAGACCCAGTGATGTCACTTCCTGTGCCGATGGGTGATGGGGAAAACAGTAGTATTATGTATAACTATTTTCAGTACATATTTCCTTTTATAACATACATGTTAGATAAAAAAACATCTCTGGTTGCAGTGCATTGTTAGCCCCGAGTGACAAGAGGAAGCCCAATAACAAGCACATTCATATCCCGCCTGCTGCTTCAAGTCCAACATTAGCACTTCCTGCATCACTGGAGGGAGGGTGCTGCTGATTCGTCACATCCGGTATGACGCCACGTGATTGCCGACCTGTGTGGTGCAGAAATGTACCCGCTGCAGCACAAGGCCTGCTGGCCTTAAGTTTAAAAAAAAGATGTTGGCTGTCTTAGCACTTTGAGGAAGTGGGAAGATGTAAAAAGTATACAAAATGCTAACTATCGTAAGTTTGTCTACTGGGTATAGAGTCCTAAAACTAGATGCCTGTAATCCATAATTACAGATGTACACAAATAGATCATATAGCGTTGCAACAGTGCAATCACACCGCCATAGCCGAGTGTGTTACACTCTCCAGTGGGAATCAAAATAGGTTTTTGACTGCTGGAATCTGTGCCCAACGTTCACAACATTTTGACTAGCCTCCTGGGTGCATGTGTGATAATATATGTATGAAGTTTTGTGAATATTGGAAAATAATGTCATACTTTAAAAGATTATTATTTTTGCTGGCACTATGACGTTTTTGATGAACTTTAACCGTATAGTTTCATACTCTTGTAATTTGTTTTATGTGTTCAGATGATCCCATTGAAACCTTATTTTTTCATGAAACAGATCGACACCTTCTGTTTTACGCAGCACTTGCTACCCGTTGCATCAATCTCAGAAGGAAGACTTTTGGAGATGTTCCCGCTGCCGTTACTCGCAGATTCCTGCTGGAGGCGCTGTCCTGCCACTTATCTACAGGCACAAGAACGTGACGTGACCCGACCAGCTCAAGACATAGAATGCTGTTCCTTCAAACAAGTAAAGGTAAAACATCCTTTTGAGAGTGTTTCCTACATTTCACTGTCTTTGACTCTCAATTAGTTTATGGTAGGGGGGGGGTTCCTTCCCTCTCTATAGAGAGGGGGTGGGGTGCCTTCCCCATCTTCAGCTGTAGGGGGAGTGTCGCACAATGCCCTGTTGTTGATTTGCTGATGGGAAGGGGCGTGATAATATCAGTTACCGTGACAGCTGAGGCCCCACCCATCCACTCAGAGACTACGCAGCACATGTTATTATGCACTTGGGGGCATATGTACAAGGAGTTAATGCCGCCTTAGCAGCACTTATCTGGCGGTTTTGCGGCGATATTCACATTGGCATATTTACAAGCTATCGCTAACCTCTGTTAGCAGCAGTTTTCCTGCGAAAACGTCCATAGAAAAGATCGCCACATCTGTTAGCGATAATGACATGCAAGGGAGGCGTTCCCATGCAAAACCGGCCGCTAACCCCACTATGCGATATGTACAAGGGAATCCTTGAAGGTAGGAGGACCCCAAAAACTGCCTCTAACTGCATTTATAGGCAGTTTTTTTAAGACCAGAAAATAGCTGGTCTTAACCCCTTCGCCGCGGGGCTAATTCTCCCACGGCGCTGGGGGGAAGGGGGGCGTGCACAGAGCCACGGTGCTTGTGACAAGCTTGTCTCGTCACACTGCACGGTGGCGCTGTGCTCATGACGAGCTGAGCTCGTCATGACCACGCCCGTTTCCGTGGAATGTTCAGCACAGCAGGGGAATTATCCCCGCGTGTGAGCGCCGCGCGGGTCTTGAGCACAGCGCCACCGTGCCTCATGACAAGCTGAGCTCGTCATGAGCACGGAAGGTTTTAATAATGGAGATAACACATGGGGCCTCATTTCTGCGGGTTTCGGTGCTGGCCAGCGCTGCAAGCAATGTTGCTGCGCTGCCCTGCGACAAAACTACAGGGCAGGAATGCGGACCATCAATAAGATAGTGCGCATTCCTGGGCCCCAGTCATGAAAAGTGTTGCAACGATGTGACAAGACAGCGTTGCAACACTTTTCACTATGCCCTTCTTGCAACACCATATATGCGCTGTATTCACTATTATACAGCGCCATGAAGCCTCCGGGCGTACGAGCGCTTATAAATACATACTAACATTAACATTAACATTAACAGCGCTCCATGACGCTAGTAATGACAGATACGTCTGGAATCCTGAAGTATCTGTCTTTGCTAAAGTCATGCATTGCTGCAGTTGTGTCACAAGCATGATGCAACTCCAGCAATGCATGGGGCCAGCCTATCACTGTGGCACTGCGTCACCCTTAAGCCTACCATCAGGCAGGCGTAAGGTACTGACGCAGTGCCGTCCTACAATTGGTACAGTGAAATCTGATGGATTTCACTGTGCCACTCCTATGAGGCCTTGTTGTGTGGCAACGCACACCCTGCTTAGATCATACCCGATGCAGGTATGATGTGGCACAGGGCTTCACAAGGTCACGCATATGCCTACATGCGTCACTTTGCAAATATGGCCCAACGTGGTGCTAGATTTTGCCTGGTCTTTTCTTGAGAGGTGCAAGGGTGTCGGCGCATTTGGAGATCCATTGGTGGCGGTCGCGCTGTGGTGTTATCGCCTGTAAGCATTGGCGGAGTGGTGGAGCTGAGCGGGTTGATTGAAAGTTCTTACGTGGCCTTGATGCAGCTGCGAGGGGGGGTGATGATGGCGGTGGTGTACTGTGGACCTGGTGAAGACATGAAGTATACAATGATGGTCGTCCAGGTGAGTCCGGTGGTGTGACTGTAGTTGAAGTGCCTACTGGTGGACGAGACTGTGTGTCCTGCTATGTGACTTGCTGCAGTGGCTAGCTGCTTGAGTCTGGTGTTGGCGAGCTTCCCCAGGAAGGGGTGGTGTTCTGATCACTGGGGTTGTCCAGGTGGAAGTAGAGTTTACCAAGTAGGATGTTGTCGGTGGATGTGAAAGCCTAGGGTGCAATGAGGTCTACAATGTTATCGGAGAATGGGGGTTCCTTGCCCGGGGGGCTGCAGATGTGGGTGCCGCAGAGGATGGGGTTGGGTTGGTCCGGATCTGGAAGTGGAGGTGTTCCATGGTCACCTGCGGGTCATTAGAGTGCGTGGTCAGTCCGAGTGTGCTTCTCTAGGTGATGGCAATGCCTCCTCCTGGACGGTCGGGGTGGTCCTTGTGGGTGATTTAGTAGCCATCAGTGATGGCAATGGCGATGTCCGGTCCAGAGTAGAGGTTGGTCCTGGCAGGTGGTGTGGCATTCAGAGTTGATGGCGAGGAGGGTGCTTGCGCCATAGCGGTGGAGTGTCAGAGAGGAAGGGCCTTGGTGCTGAGCACCGTCCAGGGGCAGACTGACACAGACGGGCTTGCCTATGGCTTGCCTTTGGCATGGGAGACGTCCATTACAACGCAGGCATTACATCGTAATGCCTTTACAACGCAACAACAACGCAGATGCCTTTACATCGCATTCCATTCCAACGCATTGTGAGGTTATTTTTTTTTATTTGTAGGGTGGGTGTGGGTTTGGGGGTCAGAGATAAAATTTGAGGTGTTTATATGGGGAAAAATATGAAATTTGGGGTGTGTTTTATAGTCAAATATGAATTTTAGGGTGTGTGTTGGGGGTCAAATATGAATTTTAGGATTCAGGGTGTGTTTTGGGGATCAAGGGTTAGTTTTAGGGTTGCATTCACTGAAGTGGAAATAGTAATGTGTTCATCTCTGCTATCCAGCACTTTCCCTACTGTTGCAAAATGCGTAGTATTAGAATGCATTGTATTGGAATGTGATGTAAAGGCATGCGTTGTAACGTCATATATACCTTTGGCACACCAGTGGTACGCCCGCTGCGCATGGGCACACAGCGCCCGCCCTAGAGAAGTGCTGCGGGGGAGACTGGACAGCTGTGGGAAACACCGGAAAGGACACTGGATGGGGAGGGGACCCGAGGGTGTGTGTGAGCGGCTGTTGTAAAATTTTTAATGAAAGACATCTTACCTTGAGGCCAGGTCCTGTGTCTTCGTTGCTCCTGCTCTCCTGAGTCTGCTTGAAAGCCGTGGGGTGATGCGGATGAGCCGCCACTGGGGGTGCGTCACACCAGGTGCTAGGCCTGGGCGACTCGACCCCTAGTCCTTCTTTGCTATGTGTCCCACCTACTCCTTACTGGACATTGACACCGTCGCACAATCAGCTGCACTCTCTCCAAATCTGTGACTAAGCCAGCAGGAGACTCAGCCAGGTGGGATTTGAAAAGCCTGGGTACAGCAGTCGCCACCAAGTCCGCTGGGGAACCTCCAGATGCAGGTGATGCAGCAGGGCCCCCTTAGGCATGAAGTTGCAGCGCTCCCACCACACAAGTTCGGCACGGCTCAGGGGCCTCACCCTCTACAGGATCCGGCCAGCGCACATTCATCCGGCCTGTGATGCAGAGAGGAGCCGCCCACCGTTTGTTATCCCCTCCATGCACCCAGATGTAGTGGTGGATCAGAGAATGCGATGCAGACCTCCCTACGTTGGTGCGCAGGAGCGCTACTACCAATAGCAAAACACACAAGATGATCGACGGAATGTTGCGCAATGGCAAAACATTCGCCCCCAGTCACAGATCTGGGTTTAATCCATCGTTATTTTGCTCTCCGAGCCACCCCAGTTCAGACATGGCCATATGCAAATCATGGGAATAGTCCAGCCCGAACTGCCAAGCCATGTCTTCCCTGGACCGGAATCAAGCATCCTAGGACCTATTTCTGGCTATCAGCCGTCTTCAGCCAGGATAGCTTGACTCCAGTGGCGTAGTGAGCATGGGACCCACGTCTGGGCATACCCCTCCCACATAGGGTGAATAGCAAAACATTCACCCCCAGTCACAGATCTGGGTTTAATCCATCGTTATTTTGCTCACCAAGCCACCCCAGTTCAGACATGGCCATATGCAAATCAGTCCTGGCCCGATGCCTCATGGGAACAGTCCAGCCCGAACAAGCTATCCTGGCTGAAGACGGCTGATAGCCAGAAACCAGTCCTAGGATGCTTGATTCCGGTCCAGGTAAGACATGGCTTACCAGTTCGGGCTGGACTGTTCCCATGAGGCACAGGGTCAAAACTGATTTGCATATGGCCATGTCTGAACTGGGGTGTCTTGGTTAGCAAAGTAACAATGGATTCAACCCAGATCTGTGACTGGGGGTGAATGTTTTGCCATTGTGCAACATTCCGTCCATCATCTTGTGTGTTTTGCCCTTCTACCAATCACAGCTCCAAGGGGCTCAAGGCAGTCTTCTCACACAGATCAGCAATGTGTCTCCGTGCGCCCTGCCAGACTTCACCACAAGGCAAGGGCGATTGCTGCGCCTCAGTGTCTACCGCCATAGCTCATCGACTCCACAACACCTCTGCATCCCACTCCAGGCTCCAGACGCAGGTCCAGCGAGGCCTCCCGGCTCCAGACACAGGACCAGCGAGGCATCCAGGCTCCAGGCGCAGGACAAGCCAGGCCTACAGGCCCCAGGGACTGTCCGCTCTTTCAAGGTTTTGGATGCCATGGTGTTGCGAAGAGTGCGCAGTGAGAAGTGATGTATCACTGGTGTTGCACCGCGATGCACCTCTTTTCATGGATGTAGCCCTCCAATTCCTCTTCCCCTTGGACTCTGCTGGCCATCCTGGTTGTAGGGGGGCTTGAGGGGGCTGTTGATCTGTGCTACACTTGGCCCTGGCTGCTAAATTGTGCATTCCATAGTTTTTTGGCCTATTCATGTGGGGCTGACTAACGTGTGTTTTTTTGCCACTAATGAGCATTTCATTAGTTTTTGCCCGCTAATGCCGGAATTCCTATCGCTATCACGCTAATGTTACCAGCAGTTTTCACCGCTGATCCGTGAAGCTATCGCCATGTAGCAATGTCTTGTAAATACGCCGCTAACAAGGCGATAGTTTTCAACTGTACACAGCGGTAAGAAAACTGCCGCTCACTAGCGTAAGCGGTAGTTATTGCCAGTCCTTGTACATATGCCCCTTGGAGTCATTAGGCAGAGAGGGCGGGGCTCACAGAATCATAAAAACATTGAGAAACTGAGTGAGGGCCTGCTTTAGAGTTCAGCGAATGGGTTACTCCGTCACAAACATGATGGATATCCTGTCTGCCGTATTATAAGTGCCAAAGGGTAGATTCCACAGAAGTTTTAATAGAACAGGTAGGAGCAGCCGCGGCCAGTGCAGGTAAGAGCGGTGGGCAGTGGGGCCAGGTTGAGGGGGGATTCGACAGACGACCATGAGGGAAAATAAAATAAATAATTAATGTTCTCTCGTTTTCGTCTGTCAAACCGTCCCCCCTCCCACACGGCCTCGCCGCTCTTACCTGCATGGGCCGCGGCTGGGTAGGAGGACACACAGAGGAGCCATTGACCTGAGGCAGAGGACGGTACATGGTGGGTGGCCCCAGCAGGCACCTTGGCATGTAGTGGAGAGTTCACACATGACAGAAGGAGGAGAGGACCAGTGGGAGTCCCCAAGTCTGTGCCCCTCGGCAGGTGCACAAGTCCCTCCCGTGGTGCACGTGACTTTCAATGGCAGCGAGTACAACTCAGTGAGTTTGACAGCTCTCGGCTGTCTCTGGGTAGGTTTCGCTATAGAAATACCACATACATACATTCACACATACAAACTTCAACCCCGGTGCCGAATAGTCCAGCAGTGACATTGTGAACCCCCTGCTTTAGCAGCCAAAGTGGGAGTGGTCACTGGGCCTGATAGCCTGGTAAAAGTCTCTTTAAAATGTTCACTAGTTTAATATCTGGAGTCTACAGACAGAAGCCCCTAATACCGACTTAATACCAGGACTGAGACAAGAGGGTCAAAGTGAGCAAAGTTCATTTACGGAGAATGAGAGAAGTGATGGAGAATGGAGACAGCAGCAAATAGAGTGCGAGGAGATAGAAAAGTGAAATAAAAATAACAACTAGGTTAGAAACAAGGAAAAAGGGAGAGAGAAATGGTAAAAGTAAGAAAATGTGAATGGAAGGAATAAAACATGGAAAAAAGGAAAAATTAATGGATAGGTGAAAGGTAGGCATGCAAGTTAAAAAGAAAAAAGGAATTAAGAGGTAAAGATGGTGCATGTATGGAAGAACAACTGGATGGAAGTATGAAATTATATGTGAAATGCTGGATTGTGGATAAATGAATCTGTGGGTGCATGAAAGTAATGGCGGATGGATGAAATGATGGATGAAAGCGTGAAAGAATGACAATGTGAAAAAACATGCACAAATGAGAATAGAATAGAGGGCTGATAGAAGGGTGGGAGGATGCATAGATGAGTGGATATCAGGGTGAATCGAGCTATTCTAGGAAGTGTCGGATTTACTTGCTTGTGTGCCATTACAGGTTCAGGTCTAGGTAGGGGGCATTTTAATTTTTCCTACTCCCCTGGAATCCAGTATAAAATAAGTAAAAAACCCATGTGGCACAAACATCTGCCAAACAAAATAAAATAAACCAGGGTCTCACCAAAGTCAGTGGTGATGCTTTTGTGTGCCAAAACACAGCTTACAACATCTGGTACAAATACCAGAGTAGGAGTCAGTATCCCCAAAAGGACATAGTTCAAAGAAAGACCTGTTGAGGTCCAAACTGGTGTCACAGTCACAATTCAACACAGACTAGTACTGGTGCTGTAGTGGGCTGGCCACCCAATGTCACCCCAAAGAACCGCATCTCGAAAGTGGCATCATGGTCAAGATTTTCAATTCGCAAGGGCACTTATGAGATGTCGGGCACACTTTGTAGGTTCAAACTGGGATGTAGTGCTAGGAATGGTGCAGGTGGAAATACCTGGACATTGTAGAGGCCCTTCTAATGCTCTTTTCCAGGGTGATTTAAAAGGCAGGAAGGTGGTATAAGCTGGTCCAGGGTGCAGCCAGAATAAGGTCCTTTCAGCCTGGGTCTGTCACAGTAAGGGGCTGTACGCAGCACAGATCAACCTATTTATTTATTTATTTATTTATTACAAGATTTATAATGCGCATGGCTGCCTCAGCAACGAGGCGTCCCAGCGCAACCAGAAACCTAATCAGAACAGGAGAACATAGCAAGCAAGGGGTATCACAGTGTGGGGAACAGCCAAGTCTTCAGGGACTTGCGAAATGGCAGAAGATTGGGAATGGCACAAATGCAAACTGGAAGAGAATTCCACAGTTTGGCCGCCAAGAGGCCAAACGACCGGCCCCCCGCCCTTGCTTTCCTAACACGAGGGACACAGACCAGACCTTGATTGGTCGATCGTAAGGATCTACTAGGCAGGTAAGGCTTCAACAGGCCCAGTAGCCCCACTGGGGCTTGAAGTCGCAAGATTTTGTGCTCAATACAGAGCACCTTGAACTGGATGCGAGCTTCAATTGGCAGCCAATGCAGTTTCACAAGAACGTGGGCCACAGAGTGTGATTTAGGGAGAGCCACTAACATACGCGCGGCTGCGTTCTGGACCCTCTGCAAGCGTTTGTTGCTAGCTTTGTTAGCACCAAGATATAGGGCATTGCGGTAGTCTAGTCTTGCCAAGATGGAAGCTTGCAGGATGGTATGACGAACTTCGGAAGGGAAGAAACCAAGCAAGGGTCTCAACCCTCTCAGAAGCCCGAAACAGACAGAAACTACAGCTTTTGTCTGCTTATCGAAAGTCAGACCGGTATCGAACCAGAGGCCCAAGTTCTTCACCATCTCCTTTGGTACCGGTGCGGGCTTTAAATGGTCGGGCCACCATTTCTCTGACCAGAGTCCCTGGTCCTTCCCATACAACAAGATCTCGGACTTGTTGGCATTTAGTTGAAGGTAATTCACCTTCATCCAAGCCGAGATAGCTGTTAGATCCTCCTTAACATTTTCCAGATTGGTCCTACATTTTTTGGAGAAGGCAATCACCAACTGGGTGTCGTCAGCATACGACACCAAAGTCAGCCCTCTGTCTCTGGCCACTGTCGCCAGAGGTCCCACATACAAATTGAACAGAAGGGGACTCAAGATAGAGCCTTGAGGAACCCCTCTGCCCAAAGCATGTACATGCGAGTGGAACGGTGGCACGGACACTTGGAACGACCGTTCAGACAGAAATGACCAAACCCATTCCAAAGCAGCATCCCTAATACCAATCGTCCAAAGACGATGAAGAAGAATCTCATGGGACACCGTGTCGAATGCGGCACTTAGGTCCAATAGGATCAAGGCCGCTGATTCATCCGCATCCAACCTACTTCGAATCGATTCCGTAACCGCCAAAAGGGCAGATTCCGTGCTATGGCGGGGGCGAAACCCATGTTGAGATGGATCGAAGATGTTATGCTCCTCAATATAGTTGGATAAGATGGCATTTACATGGGCCTCAACCACTTTCACCATAAACGGGAGCTGTGATATTGGGCGATAGTTGCCCGGATCCTCAGGGTCTAGAGATGTTTTTTTCAACAGTGGAATGATCTTTGCATGCTTCCATGCCCTGGGAACGGAGGCTGACTTCAGCGAAAGGTTAACCAATTCTAAGGCCACTGGGGAGATAAGAGGTAGGATCTGCCGGAAGTGACTTGCTGCCAACGGGTCAGCAGGCGAGCCAGATTTAATCTTGGCGCTTATAGTCTGGAATTCTTCCAGCGACAGCAATGGCAGGAAGACCAAGTCATTATTCGTCGCATTAGCTGGCCCTGCTAACTCGACGTTTACCTTAAATGTCTCCCCAGGAGAGAGGTTTTGATAGATCTGATCCACTTTACCCACAAATGGAGTGCTAAGGTCTCGCACTGCTGATTAGAAACGACTGGAGAAGCCCTAACCTGACCAGCGGTCTTCATAATATTAAGCAGTTTGAAGATGGTTTTAGTAGGGTTAGAACTTATCAGAATTTGGTCAGCTACAAATTCTGCCCGGGTTTTACGGATAAACTTATGATAATCCTTTACTGCCTTACGGTATACCACTTTAGCCGATGGTTCATAAGAGCAACGCCATGCGCGTTCCAACTGCTTGCATCCCTTTTTTGCGTGCATTAGAAGGTCGGAAAACCAAGGATTAGAAAGAACACGGCCTTTTCCTCCCTGCTTAGCCGGGATGCAGCTATCCAGGCCGGCAATCAGCCAGTCCTGAAAGCACACCTGCGCTTCCTCAATGTCAGAAGGAAGCTGAGATCTGAATTCCGCTAATCGCTTAGCGAGCTCCTCCTGCTCAAGTTTATGCCATGGCCGTTTTGCCACAACAGCCGTGCGGAGCACATCAGCTCTACTCTGCCACCTAAGAGAAAATGGAATGATTGAATGGTCAGTCCACGTCAGCGGGACCGGGGCAAGATGTTTAGGCAGGCAAGGTTGGAAAAAATGGGGTCAAGCAAATGGCCAGCCACATGTGAGCTCTCTGAGACTAAATTGGGCAACTGAAAGGCTTCTAAATCAGCTAAGAAATGTGAAATTTTGACCTTATGCTCCAATTCCTGGTGCAAGTTGAGGTCCCCTACAATGGTAAAATTGGCCGCTTTACTAGCCATGCTACCAATTTTATTTGCTAGGTCTTCACAGAAGTTTCCTGGGGGACCGGGAGGTCGATAGATTAAAAGGCCAGACATAGTTAGGTTACAGCTCAACCTTAATTTAAAGAGAGCACTCTCGCAACCCGCGATGTTTTCCTTTACCAAATTAACCGTGACTGTTGCCTTGGCAATTATTGCGATACCCCCCCACTCTGCTCCCCTCTCTATGGACATGATATATCATGTATCCATCAGGAAGGGCAAGCCCCGGCTCAGCCACAGTGTCCTCAGTTAGCCAGGTTTCTGTGAGAAACATGGCATCCGGGGCCTTGGCCATTAAAAGATCGAACACATCCGCATGATGGCTCACCAAAGAGCGGCAATTAAGACTGAGAAAGTTATATGTAGTGTACTGCGATGGGCGGGTGGCATGCACCTCCGAGTTAACTCTGAAACTACAATGCTTACACTCAAAATAACACTCTTGAAGAGCCCATGGTAGTGATGAGCATCTAGTGGCCAATCTCAGAAGGTCGTCGCGGGTGTACCTAAGCGGCGCGCCCTTTGAAAATGCAGGGGTCCTGGCGTCTGGCGCAGTCTTGGTGCGGACGGGCGCAGACGGGCTTGCCTTAGCCGCGCGTCCGCTGCGCGTGCTCCTTAGTGTGGACATTTATAAGATCCCCGGGTGTCAGCCGGGTGATTCCCTGTCCACTAGCCAGCTGCCTTGCCCGATCCTCCTCACCCAAGATGGCGCCCAAAGTCCCCTCTTTGCCCCGAGCAGTGGCTCCAAGTGATGACCAGAGGGCAACAACTGTAGTAAAGCGGCGCGTTGACAAAGGTAATTAAAATTCAGTCCCCCAAGTGAAAAACGAATCACAATAAGTAATCTAAAATCTTCGAGCAGAAAATACAGCTTTGTTTAAAATAATTTATCTATGCTCCCGGCTCACGACCTGTGTCTTCTGTTACACATTGTGCCATATATGTTAGTGGTTTGATCAATTCAGAATTTCAACAATAAGGTAGTCAGAAAAAGTAAGCTTAAGTATGTTGGCTAACAATCCATACTGTACTCTATATTTATTTTTCATGTTTACATGTTCACTGCAGTGTGATGAATACAGTTTCTCCTGTTGCCCCAATGCTTTTCAGGGTATGCTCTTCTTCAGAGCCCTTTTATTTGCATCACAGCATTGAACACCTGTGAGATGTTCAGTGTGTCCCGTGCTCTCCATGCCACTGGAGTCAAGCTGTCCTGGCTTATGAGGGGTGAACCCCCGAAACCGGTCCTAGGATGCTTGATTCCAGTCCAGGGAGGACTTGGCCTGGCAGTTCGGTCTGGACTGCTCCCATTGGGTGCAGGGTCAAGACTGATTTGCATAGGCTGGGTCCAAACTGCAATGGCATGGTGAGCAAAAAACGATGCATTTAGGCCCAGATCTCTGAACTGGGGTGAATGTATGACATTGTCCTGCATTCTGTCCATCAATTGTTCTTTTTGCGTTTGTCGCCCTGAGTGGGACAGTATGCCCAGACGTGGGTCCTGTGCTCCTCATGCCACTGGAGTCAAGCTATCCTGGCTGTTGAGGGGTGAAACCCCAAAACTGGTCCTGGGATGCTTATTTCTAGTCCAGGGAGGACCTGGCCTGGCAGTTCGGGCTGGACTGTTCCCATTGGGTGCAGGGTCAAGACTGATTTGCATATGGCTGGGTCCAAACTGCAATGGCATGGTGAGCAAAAAACGATGCATTTAGGCCCAGATCTCTGAACTGGGGTGAATGTATGACATTGTTCTGCATTCTGTCCATCAATTGTTCTTTTTGCGTTTGTCGCCCTGAGTGGGACGGTATGCCCAGACGTGGGTCCTGTGCTCCTCATGCCACTGGAGTCAAGCTATCCTGGCTGTTGAGGGGTGAAACCCCAAAACTGGTCCTGGGATGCTTATTTCTAGTCCAGGGAGGACCTGGCCTGGCAGTTCGGGCTGGACTGTTCCCATTGGGTGCAGGGTCAAGACTGATTTGCATATGGCTGGGTCCAAACTGGAATGGCATGGTGAGCCAAAAATCGAATCGATGGATTTAGGTCCAGATCTCTGTACTGGGGTGAATGTATGACATTGTTCAGCATTCTGTCCATCAATTGTTCTTTATGCATTTCTCATCACGAGTGGGACGGGTATGCCCAGACGTGGGTCCAGTGCTCTCCATGCCACTGGAGTCAAGCTAGCCTGGCTGATGAGGAGTGAAACCCCGAAACCGGTCCTAGGATGCTTGTTTCCAGTCCAGGGAGGAACCTGCCTGGCAGTTCGGGCTGGACTGTTCCCATGAGGCACAGGGACAAGGCTGATTTGCATATGGCTGGGTCCAAACTGCGGTGGCATTGTGAGCAAACATATTATGGATTTAGGCCCAGATCGCTGTACTGGGGTGAATGTATAACATTGTTCTGCATTCTGTCCATCAATTTTTCTTTTTGCAACCGGAGGACGACAGCAAAGGTGCTTAAGAATGGGTCAGTGTCTGGAATTAAGCTATTCATGTGAGATTAACAGCTTATTCTACTTTATTGCTCATCATTAGAGGTTGCAATGGTGGAAAGCACTTCAGATGCTCTTCTGTCGCGTCCCACGGAGGAGGGCAGTCTCGAACACTGCCTTAAGACATTACTGAGTCCGTACAAACTACATTTCCCATGATTCCAGGTACGCGTGCGACGCCTCTGGCTGATGACGTCACACGCGGAAAACAACAAGACGGAGCGGAGAAGGAGAGACCTTGCCGTTGATTCTGGTTACGAAGAGAAGACACGGTAGGATTGTGCCACCCCGTATCCAGCGTATCCGTTGTGGTGTTCTTCTTTGGAATTGCTTTCCTTGTGTGTGCTCGGTGCGAGCCTTCTGATCTCGAATACGGAGCTTGTTAGAGCTCAGGGAGTCCTCGGCTGAGGCTCAGTTTCCTAGTCTCCACGGAGGCGTTTTTGCTATAACTGTTCTCCTTTTGCTAGCAGTTGTCGTGCACTCCCGCTGTGAGTGCGAACACATCCAGGTTGTGGATATTGCCTGGATCACATGCGAAACTTGCTCCATGCGCATGTTGATCTTTACTTTACTTCTTTGAAACTGTTGCTGAAAACTTCCATTCAGTAAGGGGCTTTTGACACTTGGAAGTCGTTTTATGGGAGATTCTTCTCATTACTATTGGGTTCGGTGAAACCTTGAAGTAAGGGTTTCTCACCGTCTGGAATTCGGTGTCCTGCCAGTTATACTAGGAAGTATGCAGCAGTCCACTCATGTTGGGCTAAAGTACTAATACAGAATCGTTCTTTTGGTGAAGTTAACCAGAAGCATACTGGTGGATACAGATGTATAACAATTGTTTTCTATGTTTTTGTGACCTTACAACAGGGGGTTTACGAGCTTCGCCTGGCTGGCTAATTACCATTTGCCCTCTGTTGAAGCCTTAACAGTATTATCATTTGGTACGTGTATAACCTACAAATGTTTATTAAGCGATTGTAATTTGGTTCAAGGTTATAACTTCCAGGTCCTTGTATTATAGATCTGAGATACAAGTTCTACACTTCTGATTGCCAGGCAAAGCCACTTCTTCCTCTTTCCAGGTAATGGAACATTCATAGAACGATACATAATAGTTTGTTCCTTGTTTGCCTTGCTTGCTTGTATCCACAGTTAAGGTGTGTGCTTGACTCATAGTGCCTTGTTCTCATTTCAGCTTCCTCTCCCCGCTGCTCCCTTCCTACCCTTCCTTATATCCCTCGCTTGACCACTTCTGTGAGTCTGTTCTCAATCAGACCCAGGGGCTGTCGAGAGGTGGACCCCTTATAGCATCGCTCGATCCTGAGGACACTGGGACCTGACAGAATCAACGGCCCAAGATATTTAAGTCCTCCCGATCGTGCGATACGATGTCCACCATGGATGATATAGTGGCCGCCCTAGCATTGGTGCAAACTGAGTTACAGGCTTCTAGGGCTGAGACTGCTGCCTTGCAGGCTCAGGTTGATAGGATGAATCGCAATCCCTTTGATGCAGGTACTCCGCAGTCCACTTCCCTGGTAGTGGAGGTACCCGCCCCGATACCCTTGGCTTCCCCCGAAAGATTCCATGGAGATAGTAGTAAGGTGCAAGTATTTCTTACACAGGTGTTATTACATTTTTCATGTAAACCTAAAGTTTTTAACACCAACCAATCCAGGGTAGCATTCCTCATTTCATACTTAGCTGGGGATGCGGCACAATGGGCTGTACCATTAGTGAAAAGAGATGACCCCTTATTGCGGGATTGGGAAGCCTTTAGAACAGATTTTGAGAAAACCTTCAACCGCAGATCAGCCACCCTGTCTGCAGACAGGGAGTTGTTAGGTTTAAGACAGGGTAATAGAGATTTAATAGCGTATCTTAATGACTTCAGAAGGCTCATAGCTGAAACGGATTGGCCAGAAGAAAAAAGACATGCCATATTTTACACAGGATTGACAGAGGAGATGAAGGACGTACTGGCTCAGATTGATCCCCAACCCAGTACTTGTGAGGATATGATTAGCCTGGTTCTCAGATTGGATCATCGCCTTAGTGACAGGAGGGGTGAAAACAGGCGAAGGGACAGACTAACTCCACGGTATGAACATCCCAGAGTCCCAGAAGGTGCAGCCGCTTCCAAGCCGGAACCTATGGAAATTGGGGCCGTACGATCTCCTTTGACCTCGGAAGAAAGAGAATACCGAAGAAAGAGAGGCCTATGTTTGTACTGTGGTCGGAAAGGGCATTTTATCAGGGAATGTCCTACGAGAACAAAGCCTAGGTACGAATACAAGAAGGTGTCTGTGGTGGCCTCCGAACAGGGGTCGGGAAACGAGAAAGCTTGAATGGGAAAAAAGGGATCCCTTCAAGTAAGTTCTTTATCCCTTCATTGGACGGAGATGGGAGAACGGAAGGTCTCCATTTTTTTGTGGATATTGGGTTGGAAATAAACGATAACTGGTTGTGGATTAGAGCCATGTTGGATTCAGGAGCCACGGGATGCTTTATGGACCACACCAAGGCAATCAGCTTAGGACTTGCACTACAAGAAAAAGAAACCCCAGAAGCAGTGTTTGCAGTGGATGGCAGAAAGTTGGATTCGGGTCCTATCCGATTACAGACCAGGGATCTCAGTATGATCATGGGAGTGGAACATCATGAGACGTTGTGTTTTAACATCATACACGCACCACAATACGGAGTGATCCTGGGATTACCATGGTTGCGAAAACATAACCCGGTAGTGGATTGGGAAGGACAGACGCTCCAATTCGCATCGGAGTTTTGTCAACAGAACTGCTACCCTGTGGGACCTAGACCAGCTGCTGGTTTAGCTTGTATCCATCATATTGCTACAGCCATTGAACATGATGTAGAACTCCCAGTCGAATATAGGGACTTGGCTGAGGTATTTAGTGAAAGAAAGGCAGAAGTATTACCGCCGCACCGAACATATGATTGCCAAATTGACTTGGTTCCGGGGGCGAAGATTCCGGCGGGACGTGTTTATGCGCTCACACAACCTGAAACCTTACATCTCCGAGCATACCTGGACAAGCTATTGAAGCTTGGGTTTATTAGAGAGTCAAAATCCCCGGCTGCGTCTCCACTGTTTTTCATTCCCAAGGCTAATGGGGAACTCCGGGCCTGTGCGGATTATAGAGCTCTAAATGCCATTACAGTCAAAAACAAATACCCTCTCCCTCTCATCAATGTACTGTTGGAGCAAGTGAAAGAAGCTGTGATTTTCACGAGGCTGGACCTAAAGGGAGCGTACCACCTAGTCCGAATGAGATCTGGGGACGAGTGGAAGACTGCCATCAAAACCCGTTTTGGTCTTTACGAGTATCTAGTCATGCCCTTCGGGCTCTGTAACGCGCCTGCCGCCTTCCAGTTCTTTCTGGATGATGTACTCAAGAAATATCTGGAGCGGTTCGTCGTGGTTTACATAGATGATATCATGATTTATTCATCTACCACCGAACAACACGTGGAGCATGTGAAGGCTGTTCTGAGTACGTTATTGGAACATCACCTTTATTGTAAGCTCAGCAAGTGCGAGTTCAACTCTAATTCAGTGGAATTCTTAGGCGTTATGCTCACGCCTAAAGGACAGGAAATGTCCGAAAGAAAGATATTGGCGGTGAAGAATTGGCCCAGACCTAAAACAGTGAGGGACATCCAGTGTTTTATTGGTTTTGCTAACTTTTATCGTCGGTTTATTGCGAACTTTTCTGCCATGGCATCCCCTATGACTAGACTACTGAAAAAGAAGGTGCCATTTAATTGGACTGAGGAGGCACAAAGAGGGTTCGATGATTTGAAGAAGGCTTTTGTTTCAGCACCAGTGTTGGTGCATGCAGACCCCAATAAACCGTTCATAGTGGAAGCAGACGCTTCTGATTCTGCGGTAGGAGCGGTACTTTCTCAAAGACACTCCGATACAGGCCAACTACATCCAGTGGCTTATCTCTCCCGTACTCTGAACCAGGCTGAACAGAACTATGTAATAGCCGAAAAGGAGTTGTTGGCGATAAGAACAGCATTTATGGAATGGAGACATCATCTCATGGGGGCGCGTCATGTAGTAACTGTATATACTGATCACCGCAATCTGCAATACATGTCTGCCGCCCGGCATCTAACACCGAGACAGATGCGGTGGATGATGCATTTTGCGGACTTCGATTTTATTGTGACCTACCGACCAGGAAAGGATAACAGAAAGGCGGATGCCTTATCTAGGCAGTACACCAAAACAGAACCAACTGCGGTGAGGGCAGAATCCATCATCAACCCACAGAAGGTTATAGGAGTTACGTGTACCCAGATGTTTCTACAGAGTGTCTTACGTAATGTGCAGACAGCAGAATGGAAGAAATGGATAAACGAACATAAGGAGTGGAAGATGGTTCAGGGTTTACCTATGAGACAGAAACAACTGTTGTTACCCATCCAGGCATTGAGGAAACAAGTGTTCCAGTGGTGTCACAGTGCACCGTGTGCTGGCCATAACGGAACGGGAAAAACTCTGGAAAGAATACAAAGACAGTTCTGGTGGCCTAAAATCAAGGCAGATGTTGCTGCCTGGGTAGCGGAGTGCTCGGTGTGTAGTCAAATGAAAACGTTGCACTCCAAACAATCTGGACTATTACAGCCTCTTCCCAATCCTGAGCTTCCCTGGGAGAACATTTCTATGGACTTCATAGTGGGTATGCCGATAGACCAGGGATGCACGGCCATTCTGGTGGTAGTAGACTACTTAACAAAGCTGGCACATTTCATTGCTTGTAAAAGGGTTCCTTCTGCTAGTTTGTTAGCTAAGCTGATACTCATCAACATAGTGCGATTACATGGATTACCCAAGGTGATAGTCTCGGACAGGGGGAGTCAGTTTACTGCTAGATTCTGGAAGACATGGTGTAAGGCCCTGGGAATAACATCTAGCACATCCACTAGCTTTCATCCCCAAACGGATGGGCAAACCGAAAGGGTTAACCAAACCCTAAAGCAATATCTACGCTGCTACGTGGATGTCACCAAGGAGGATTGGGTAGAAAGATTATGGCTAGCTGAAATAGCGTATAATAGTGCCGAACACGGTTCCACTAAACATGCCCCTTTTTTCAGCACGTATGGTTTTCATCCCAATTTCACACCCTTCCAACATCCTGTTTCAGCTTCCCTAGTTCCAGAAGCACAAGAACGAGTACACCATATCCAAGAGACCTGGCAGAGAGTCAAGGGTCAGTTAACACAGGCCAAAATGAGGTACAAGGCATATGAGGACAAGCACAGACGGACTGGACCAGTGTATAAAAAAGGGGATTATGTATGGTTATCCACCAAAAACATAAGTTTCAAGCGCTATAGCATTTTTAATCCTAAATACATTGGTCCATACAGAGTGGTCAAATTGGTCAATCCTGTGGTTGTTAAACTGGCTCTACCTTCCTCTTTGCGGATTCATCCTGCATTTCATGTGTCTTTAGTGAAACCCACACACTCTGTAAAAAGAACCCTTCCTGCAGTGGTCGCAGTGGATAAGGAGGGGGAATATGAGGCGAGAGGTATTGTGGACTCCAAAATATATCGCACCAGGTTGTGGTATTTGGTGGCATGGAAGGGATACGGTAATGAGGAGAATTCTTGGGAACCAGCAGCAGGTGTGCATGCTCCTAGATTCATTAAACTATTCCATGAACGCTTCCCAGAAAAACCATGTCTCTGTCAGTGTTCTTCGGGAGAGGGATGTACTGTCGCGTCCCACGGAGGAGGGCAGTCTCGAACACTGCCTTAAGACATTACTGAGTCCGTACGAACTACATTTCCCATGATTCCAGGTACGCGTGCGACGCCTCTGGCTGATGACGTCACACGCGGAAAACAACAAGACGGAGCGGAGAAGGAGAGACCTTGCCGTTGATTCTGGTTACGAAGAGAAGACACGGTAGGATTGTGCCACCCCGTATCCAGCGTATCCGTTGTGGTGTTCTTCTTTGGAATTGCTTTCCTTGTGTGTGCTCGGTGCGAGCCTTCTGATCTCGAATACGGAGCTTGTTAGAGCTCAGGGAGTCCTCGGCTGAGGCTCAGTTTCCTAGTCTCCACGGAGGCGTTTTAGCTATAACTGTTCTCCTTTTGCTAGCAGTTGTCGTGCACTCCCGCTGTGAGTGCGAACACATCCAGGTTGTGGATATTGCCTGGATCACATGCGAAACTTGCTCCATGCGCATGTTGATCTTTACTTTACTTCTTTGAGACTGTTGCTGAAAACTTCCATTCAGTAAGGGGCTTTTGACACTTGGAAGTCGTTTTATGGGAGATTCTTCTCATTACTATTGGGTTCGGTGAAACCTTGAAGTAAGGGTTTCTCACCGTCTGGAATTCGGTGTCCTGCCAGTTATACTAGGAAGTATGCAGCAGTCCACTCATGTTGGGCTTAAGTACTAATACAGAATCGTTCTTTTGGTGAAGTTAACCAGAAGCATACTGGTGGATACAGATGTATAACAATTGTTTTCTATGTTTTTGTGACCTTACAACAGGGGGTTTACGAGCTTCGCCTGGCTGGCTAATTACCATTTGCCCTCTGTTGAAGCCTTAACAGTATTATCATTTGGTACGTGTATAACCTACAAATGTTTATTAAGCGATTGTAATTTGGTTCAAGGTTATAACTTCCAGGTCCTTGTATTATAGATCTGAGATACAAGTTCTACACTTCTGATTGCCAGGCAAAGCCACTTCTTTCCTCTTTCCAGGTAATGGAACATTCATAGAACGATACATAATAGTTTGTTCCTTGTTTGCCTTGCTTGCTTGTATCCACAGTTAAGGTGTGTGCTTGACTCATAGTGCCTTGTTCTCATTTCAGCTTCCTCTCCCCGCTGCTCCCTTCCTACCCTTCCTTATATCCCTCGCTTGACCACTTCTGTGAGTCTGTTCTCAATCAGACCCACGGGCTGTCGAGAGGTGGACCCCTTATAGCATCGCTCGATCCTGAGGACACTGGGACCTGACACTCTTCTGTACCATTAACCATTGGCTGGAACCTGTGATGCTCTTCTCCAGAGGGGTTAACCGTTAATGAATCAAGTCCCTTTTAAAAAGTTTGAGCACAGTGTATGTTTGTCACCAAACAGCATTGACATAGTCGCCTCCAACTGTGCGGACTTACCGTGCTATTCCACACACCTACAAACTGTAAGCTGGAATTACAAACGAAATAAAAAACAGAAAAATGGGTCTTGCACACTTAGAGTAAGGTTGGAATTCCAATAAGGCTTAAGAAATTGGAGGCTCAATATACCAGTGGTTTCTCTCCCAGTATATGCTGAGATTCCTAGAGGCATCACCTGCAGCTTGTCTTCGGCCTGTTGCCTCGTGCCCTCTAGGGTTGGGCACTCTCTCTGTGCCTGGCACAACGCCTCCCTGGTCGGTCCCCTCTCTACTCGCCACCCAACAAGTTCAGGTAGGTCAACAAGGGAGGCAATGTCCTACTCAGTGGGCTCTGAGACAGCATTGTCTGGCATCCCATCCACATCAGCTGGGAGAAATTCTGGGGCCTATTACCCACGCCCTTCTCTCCTTTGGCAGCTCTCTGGGCCATTCCAGACTCCAGACCTCCTTGACTTCATTCTTGGGCAGCCATGGACCTGGTGGTAGCACATATCTGTGCGGGTAACCCTAACATCTCCAGATGGGACTTGAGCTCTACTTCCTCCCAGGAAGTGTGCTCAATGTCATTCCCTAATGCTCAGCCCACAAGGCATGGCAGAGCTCACAGCAACTTTCGGAATACCTGATGCCCCACCCCCACTCAAATGGAACAAAGACCACTGGATAGTGGCTCTCTCTGTTGTCAGCCACCACAACCTAGTGGAATGCATTGGGTATAACGTGCCCCAGGGCAACCAGCAGATTCCTTATCTTAGTCATGCTGGCTCCTGTGTTCCTCAGAGTCCCAATGACTTGCCCATTGATGGCCACCTTTACAATATTTGAGGGCACATGGGTTTTAGGAACTATCTCAATATCACCCAGGGACACCGGGGTGACCTCACGGGTCTCCCCCCACTCACTGGGCAACAGTGTAGCTCTATAGGTTGGCCGGCTCACACTCCATTTTGTCAGGTGAGGTCACAAACACAAAGGTAACATGCATTGGCAAAGCCAATAGGTATCGCCTATGCAAGAACAATTGACTTTGCCAATATGTTTTAGCCATGTTTACAGCAACTTGGCATCTGTTCAGCATGGTGTAAAGGAGAGAGGTGTGGAGTAGTGTTGTAAAGTAGAGTGTCTTGGAGTAGAGTGGGATGTTATGGAGTGACGTGGAGAGTTGTGGAGTGGTGTAGAGTAGAGGTAAAGTGGAGTGAAGTGTAGTGTCATGGAGTCGAGTGGCATGGTGTTGTAGGAGTGCTGTGGAGAGATTAGATTTTCATAGAGTGCAAGGGCGTAGAGTGGATTAGAGTGTTGTAGAGTTGAGTGGTGTAAATTGGACTAGAGTGTCAAAGTGGAGTAGAGGGTTGTAGAGTGAAATGGCATAGAGTGTTGAGGTATGGGGTCAAGCAGAGTAGAGTGGCTTAGAGGGTGTTGTGTAGAGTTGTTGTAGAGTAGAGTGATTTAGAGTGGAGTAGATTGTCATAGAGTGGAGTAGCATGGAGTGGATTAGTGTAGTCAAGTAGAATGGCATAGAGTTTTGTAGAGTGAAGTAGAGTGTCGTAGAGAGGAGTGATATAGAGCGAAGTAGCATAGAGTGGCATTGAGTGGAGTTGCATAGAATGGAGTACTGGAGTGGTGTAGAGTGGAGTAGTGAAGTGGAGTAGGGTGGAGTAGTGTGTCATAGAATAGAGTGGAGTAAAGTTGCATGGAGTGGTTGGTGCAGAAGGTGTTGCCTAGAGCGTCTTAGAGTGGAGTAGTGCTGCAGAGTGGCATAGAGTGGAGCACAGTGTAATAGAATGGAGTAGAGTTTAATGGAGTAGAGCATCATAGAACGGAGAGTCGTAGAGTGGAGTAGAGTGGCCTATAGTGGAGTGGCATAAAGTGCAGTTGTGCAGAGTAGATTGGCTTAGAGTACAATGGCTGAGAGTCCATTGGTTTTGAGTAAAATTGTGTAGAATGTCTTGGTGTAGAGTGCAGTGGCGTAGAGTAGGGTAGAGTGGTGCAGAGCAGAGTGGTGAAGAGTAGAGTGGAGTGGAGTGGTGCAGAGCAGATTTCAGTAATGTAGAGTGCAATGGCATAGAGTGGAGTGGTGCCGGGAGGAGTTGCGCAGGGTGGAGTAGATTGCCATAGACTGCAGTGGCGGAGAGTAGATTGTTTCAGATAGAATGAAGTGGTGCAGGGTAAAGTGGAGGGGTGTAAGATAGAGTGCAGAGGTGTAGAGTAGAGGGGCGTAGAGCGCAGTAGTATGGAGTGAAGTGGTGCAGAATGGATTAGAGTGGCATTGATTGTAGTGGAGTAGAGTGCTTTGGCTTAGAGATGAGTGATGCAGAGTAGAGTGCAGTAGCATAGAGTGAGTGCAGTGGTGCAGAGCAGCAGAGAGTGCAGTGGCGGAGAGTGCAGTGGTGTAGAGTGCACTGGCATATAGTGCAACGGAGTGCAGCAGAGTTTTGCAGAGTTGAGTGCTGAAGAGAGCAGTGGCATACAGTACAGAGGTGTAGAGTAGCATAGAGTGCAGTGACTTAGAGTGCAATGGTATAGAGTAGCCTAGCGTACAGTGGCATAGAGTTCAGTGACGTATAGTATAATGGCATAGATTGTGATGGCATAGAGTAGAGTGTTGCACAGTAGAGTGCTGTAGTGAGCAGTGGCATACAGTATAGTGGTGCAGAGCAGAATAGAGTGGCATAGAGTTCAGTGACATAGAGCACAATGGTGTAGAGTGGCATAGTGTGCAGTGGTATAGAGTGTAGTGGCATAGCATGCTGCACAGTAGAGTATAGGGGCAATGAGCGCAGTGCTGCAGATTAGTTGGCATGGAGTGCATCGGTTTTGAGTAAAGTGGTATAGAGTACATTGGGTAGAGTGCAGTGGTTTAGAGTAGAGTGGCATAGACCACAGTGGTTTAGAGTAGAATTTTTCAGAGTAGAGTGAAGTGGGGTAGAGTGGAGTGCTGCAGAGTAGAGTGGAGTGGTACAGGATGGAGTGGAGTGGTGTAGAGTAGTGGCACAGAATGCATTGGCATTGAGTGGAGTGGTGCGGAGTGTCCTAAAGTGAAGGGGTGTAGAGTGTAGTGGCAAAGAGCGCAGCGGTGTATAGCAAAGTAGAGTGCATTGGCATAGAGTAGAGTGATGAAGAGTATGAAGGTGCAGAGTGAAGTGACGTAGAATGCAGTGGTGCACAGTAGATTAGAGTGTCATAGAGTGCAGTGGCATAGAGTAGAGTGGTGTAGAGCGGCATAGAGTGCAGTGGTGCAGACTAGAGTGGTGCAGAGTTCAATGGCAGAGAGTGCAGTGTTGCAGAGTAGAGTGGCATAGAGTGCAGTGGTATAGAGTAGATTGGTGTAGAGGCATAGAGTGCAGTGGTGCAGACTAGAGTGGTGCAGAGTTCAATGGCAGAGAGTGCAGTGTTGCAGAGTAGAGTGGCATAGAGTGCAGTGGTATAGAGTAGATTGGTGTAGAGGCATAGAGTGCAGTGGTGCAGACTAGAGTGGTGCAGAGTTCAATGGCAGAGAGTGCAGTGTTGCAGAGTAGAGTGGCATAGAGTGCAGTGGTATAGAGTAGATTGGTGTAGAGGCATAGAGTGCAGTGGTGCAGACTAGAGTGGTGCAGAGTTCAATGGCAGAGAGTGCAGTGTTGCAGAGTAGAGTGGCATAGAGTGCAGTGGTATAGAGTAGATTGGTGTAGAGGCATAGAGTGCAGTGGTGCAGACTAGAGTGGTGCAGAGTTCAATGGCAGAGAGTGCAGTGTTGCAGAGTAGAGTGGCATAGAGTGCAGTGGTATAGAGTAGATTGGTGTAGAGGCATAGAGTGCAGTGGTGCAGACTAGAGTGGTGCAGAGTTCAATGGCAGAGAGTGCAGTGTTGCAGAGTAGAGTGGCATAGAGTGCAGTGGTATAGAGTAGATTGGTGTAGAGGCATAGAGTGCAGTGGTGCAGACTAGAGTGGTGCAGAGTTCAATGGCAGAGAGTGCAGTGTTGCAGAGTAGAGTGGCATAGAGTGCAGTGGTATAGAGTAGATTGGTGTAGAGGCATAGAGTGCAGTGGTGCAGACTAGAGTGGCGCAGAGTTCAATGGCAGAGAGTGCAGTGTTGCAGAGTAGAGTGGCATAGAGTGCAGTGGTATAGAGTAGATTGGTGTAGAGGCATAGAGTGCAGTGGTGCAGACTAGAGTGGCGCAGAGTTCAATGGCAGAGAGTGCAGTCTTGCAGAGTAGAGCGGCATAGAGTGCAGTGGTATAGAGTAGATTGGTGTAGAGGCATAGAGTGCAGTGGTATAGAGTAGATTGGTGTAGAGGCATAGAGTGCAGTGGTATAGAGTAGATTGGTGTAGAGGCATAGAGTGCAGTGGTATAGAGTAGATTGGTGTAGAGGCATAGAGTGCAGTGGTGCAGACTAGAGTGGTGCAGAGTTCAATGGCAGAGAGTGCAGTGTTGCAGAGTAGAGTGGCATAGAGTGCAGTGGTATAGAGTAGATTGGTGTAGAGGCATAGAGTGCAGTGGTATAGAGTAGATTGGTGTAGAGGCATAGAGTGCAGTGGTGCAGACTAGAGTGGTGCAGAGTTCAATGGCAGAGAGTGCAGTGTTGCAGAGTAGAGTGGCATAGAGTGCAGTGGTATAGAGTAGATTGGTGTAGAGGCATAGAGTGCAGTGGTATAGAGTAGATTGGTGTAGAGGCATAGAGTGCAGTGGTATAGAGTAGATTGGTGTAGAGGCATAGAGTGCAGTGGTGCAGACTAGAGTGGCGCAGAGTTCAATGGCAGAGAGTGCAGTGTTGCAGAGTAGAGTGGCATAGAGTGCAGTGGTATAGAGTAGATTGGTGTAGAGGCATAGAGTGCAGTGGTGCAGACTAGAGTGGTGCAGAGTTCAATGGCAGAGAGTGCAGTGTTGCAGAGTAGAGTGGCATAGAGTGCAGTGGTATAGAGTAGATTGGTGTAGAGGCATAGAGTGCAGTGGTGCAGACTAGAGTGGCGCAGAGTTCAATGGCAGAGAGTGCAGTGTTGCAGAGTAGAGTGGCATAGAGTGCAGTGGTATAGAGTAGATTGGTGTAGAGGCATAGAGTGCAGTGGTGCAGACTAGAGTGGCGCAGAGTTCAATGGCAGAGAGTGCAGTGTTGCAGAATAGAGTGGCATAGAGTGCAGTGGTATAGAGTAGATTGGTGTAGAGGCATAGAGTGCAGTGGTGCAGACTAGAGTGGCGCAGAGTTCAATGGCAGAGAGTGCAGTGTTGCAGAGTAGAGTGGCATAGAGTGCAGTGGTATAGAGTAGATTGGTGTAGAGGCATAGAGTGCAGTGGTGCAGACTAGAGTGGTGCAGAGTTCAATGGCAGAGAGTGCAGTGTTGCAGAGTAGAGTGGCATAGAGTGCAGTGGTATAGAGTAGATTGGTGTAGAGGCATAGAGTGCAGTGGTGCAGACTAGAGTGGTGCAGAGTTCAATGGCAGAGAGTGCAGTGTTGCAGAGTAGAGTGGCATAGAGTGCAGTGGTATAGAGTAGATTGGTGTAGAGGCATAGAGTGCAGTGGTGCAGACTAGAGTGGTGCAGAGTTCAATGGCAGAGAGTGCAGTGTTGCAGAGTAGAGTGGCATAGAGTGCAGTGGTATAGAGTAGATTGGTGTAGAGGCATAGAGTGCAGTGGTGCAGACTAGAGTGGCACAGAGTTCAATGGCAGAGAGTGCAGTGTTGCAGAGTAGAGTGGCATAGAGTGCAGTGGTATAGAGTAGATTGGTGTAGAGGCATAGAGTGCAGTGGTGCAGACTAGAGTGGCGCAGAGTTCAATGGCAGAGAGTGCAGTCTTGCAGAGTAGAGCGGCATAGAGTGCAGTGGTATAGAGTAGATTGGTGTAGAGGCATAGAGTGCAGTGGTATAGAGTAGATTGGTGTAGAGGCATAGAGTGCAGTGGTATAGAGTAGATTGGTGTAGAGGCATAGAGTGCAGTGGTATAGAGTAGATTGGTGTAGAGGCATAGAGTGCAGTGGTATAGAGTAGATTGGTGTAGAGGCATAGAGTGCAGTGGTGCAGACTAGAGTGGTGCAGAGTTCAATGGCAGAGAGTGCAGTGTTGCAGAGTAGAGTGGCATAGAGTGCAGTGGTATAGAGTAGATTGGTGTAGAGGCATAGAGTGCAGTGGTGCAGACTAGAGTGGCGCAGAGTTCAATGGCAGAGAGTGCAGTGTTGCAGAGTAGAGTGGCATAGAGTGCAGTGGTATAGAGTAGATTGGTGTAGAGGCATAGAGTGCAGTGGTGCAGACTAGAGTGGTGCAGAGTTCAATGGCAGAGAGTGCAGTGTTGCAGAGTAGAGTGGCATAGAGTGCAGTGGTATAGAGTAGATTGGTGTAGAGGCATAGAGTGCAGTGGTGCAGACTAGAGTGGCGCAGAGTTCAATGGCAGAGAGTGCAGTGTTGCAGAGTAGAGTGGCATAGAGTGCAGTGGTATAGAGTAGATTGGTGTAGAGGCATAGAGTGCAGTGGTATAGAGTAGATTGGTGTAGAGGCATAGAGTGCAGTGGTGCAGACTAGAGTGGTGCAGAGTTCAATGGCAGAGAGTGCAGTGTTGCAGAGTAGAGTGGCATAGAGTGCAGTGGTATAGAGTAGATTGGTGTAGAGGCATAGAGTGCAGTGGTATAGAGTAGATTGGTGTAGAGGCATAGAGTGCAGTGGTATAGAGTAGATTGGTGTAGAGGCATAGAGTGCAGTGGTGCAGACTAGAGTGGCGCAGAGTTCAATGGCAGAGAGTGCAGTGTTGCAGAGTAGAGTGGCATAGAGTGCAGTGGTATAGAGTAGATTGGTGTAGAGGCATAGAGTGCAGTGGTGCAGACTAGAGTGGTGCAGAGTTCAATGGCAGAGAGTGCAGTGTTGCAGAGTAGAGTGGCATAGAGTGCAGTGGTATAGAGTAGATTGGTGTAGAGGCATAGAGTGCAGTGGTGCAGACTAGAGTGGCGCAGAGTTCAATGGCAGAGAGTGCAGTGTTGCAGAGTAGAGTGGCATAGAGTGCAGTGGTATAGAGTAGATTGGTGTAGAGGCATAGAGTGCAGTGGTGCAGACTAGAGTGGCGCATAGTTCAATGGCAGAGAGTGCAGTGTTGCAGAATAGAGTGGCATAGAGTGCAGTGGTATAGAGTAGATTGGTGTAGAGGCATAGAGTGCAGTGGTGCAGACTAGAGTGGCGCAGAGTTCAATGGCAGAGAGTGCAGTGTTGCAGAGTAGAGTGGCATAGAGTGCAGTGGTATAGAGTAGATTGGTGTAGAGGCATAGAGTGCAGTGGTGCAGACTAGAGTGGCGCAGAGTTCAATGGCAGAGAGTGCAGTGTTGCAGAGTAGAGTGGCATAGAGTGCAGTGGTATAGAGTAGATTGGTGTAGAGGCATAGAGTGCAGTGGTGCAGACTAGAGTGGCGCAGAGTTCAATGGCAGAGAGTGCAGTGTTGCAGAGTAGAGTGGCATAGAGTGCAGTGGTATAGAGTAGATTGGTGTAGAGGCATAGAGTGCAGTGTTGCAGAGTAGAGCGGCATAGAGTGCAGTGGTATAGAGAGTAGATTGGTGTAGAGGCATAGAGTGCAGTGGTGCAGACTAGAGTGGTGCAGAGTTCAATGGCAGAGAGTGCAGTGTTGCAGAGTAGAGCGGCATAGAGTGCAGTGGTATAGAGTAGATTGGTGTAGAGGCATAGAGTGCAGTGGTGCAGACTAGAGTGGTGCAGAGTTCAATGGCAGAGAGTGCAGTGTTGCAGAGTAGAGCGGCATAGAGTGCAGTGGTATAGAGTAGATTGGTGTAGAGGCATAGAGTGCAGTGGTGCAGACTAGAGTGGTGCAGAGTTCAATGGCAGAGAGTGCAGTGTTGCAGAGTAGAGTGGCATAGAGTGCAGTGGTATAGAGTAGATTGGTGTAGAGGCATAGAGTGCAGTGGTGCAGACTAGAGTGGTGCAGAGTTCAATGGCAGAGAGTGCAGTGTTGCAGAGTAGAGCGGCATAGAGTGCAGTGGTATAGAGTAGATTGGTGTAGAGGCATAGAGTGCAGTGGTGCAGACTAGAGTGGTGCAGAGTTCAATGGCAGAGAGTGCAGTGTTGCAGAGTAGAGTGGCATAGAGTGCAGTGGTATAGAGTAGATTGGTGTAGAGGCATAGAGTGCAGTGGTGCAGACTAGAGTGGTGCAGAGTTCAATGGCAGAGAGTGCAGTGTTGCAGAGTAGAGTGGCATAGAGTGCAGTGGTATAGAGTAGATTGGTGTAGAGGCATAGAGTGCAGTGGTGCAGACTAGAGTGGTGCAGAGTTCAATGGCAGAGAGTGCAGTGTTGCAGAGTAGAGCGGCATAGAGTGCAGTGGTATAGAGTAGATTGGTGTAGAGGCATAGAGTGCAGTGGTGCAGACTAGAGTGGTGCAGAGTTCAATGGCAGAGAGTGCAGTGTTGCAGAGTAGAGTGGCATAGAGTGCAGTGGTATAGAGTAGATTGGTGTAGAGGCATAGAGTGCAGTGGTGCAGACTAGAGTGGCGCAGAGTTCAATGGCAGAGAGTGCAGTGTTGCAGAGTAGAGTGGCATAGAGTGCCGTGGCACAACATGCAGTTGCGTAAGTAGAGTGCTACAGAGTAAGGGGGTGTTGAGAGCAGTGGTGTAGAGTGGTGTAGAGTAGAATAGAGTGGCATAGAGTGCAGTGGCACAGAATGCAGAGGCGTAAGTAGAGTGTCACAGAGTAAAGTGGTGTAGAGAGCAGTGGTGGCATAGAGTACAGTTGTGCAGAATAGAGTAGTGTTACATAGAATGTAGAAAGGGGAGAAGGCCTACCCATGCTAAGGCAAGCATCCGCAGAAAGAAGTGTTAAAATGTACGTGGTAAAGAAAAAGCATAAGCCCATGCTGATTACAATGACAGAATAGAAAGCAAGAATAGCACAAATAGAAAGTCACAGCCTGCACCACAGGCACGCAATGCAAAGACAATGGGGCCGATTAGGAAGGAGGACGGACTTGCGTCCGTCCGCCATCCCAGAGGTGGAGGGACCGTCCGCATGGGCTGCGGCGGTCCCTCCGTGCAAATTAGGATGTGACCGCCACCCTGGCGGTCACATCCTGGATATTTAACATTGCGGCGGGTGCTGCTTCAAGCAGCACCCGCCGCAATGTTAAAAGTGCATGTTTAACATTTACATGCACAAAGCGGCAGGCACCGCGCGGTGCCTGCCGCTTTGTGCATGTAAATACTGGGGGGTACCATAGGTACCCCCCATGTGCACCCCCACCCGCCTACACCCTGGGGGCCCGCAACGGGCCCCCAAAATCAAAAGTACACATGCTTTTCCACGGCGGAAAAACCGCCGCGGAAAAGCATGTTTACAAATGCATCCTAATTTGGCTGGCGGTGTCTGATAGACACTGCCAGCCAAATGAGAGCTTTTCCGCCGCGGTTGTAATCCGACCGCGGCGGAAAAGCAGCGGACAGAAACCAAGACCCACCAGCCATCGTAATGCGGCGGTGGGTCTTTGGTGACTCCGCAGAGGATTTACCGCCTCCTCCGTGCCGGAGGTGGCTTCCGCCGGCCTGGAGGAGGCGGTAAATCCTCCATCCTAATCGGCCCCAATATGTGGATAAAAGTAGAAGCACAGGAACAAGATAAGCAGATGATTAGGCATTGCAGAACAGTAGACGTGTAGGGAGGAGAGCATTACTTGGCTTCACATGACAAGACAGTCAAGGACTCTGGTGATGCAGAAGACATGAAAATGTATCAATAACATGTGCACTTGAGTCCCATTATAAAACCGGGGGCTCGATTTTTGGCAGAAATGTGCTTGAGCAAGTGCTTGATTTTAAACTGTATGACATATTGCTGATTTCAAATTATATAAGTCAATGCCTGTTAAGTTGTATTAATGGGTCAGTTTCCAGTTCCAAGAAGCTCGCTGATTGCAAATACAAGTCATGTCATCTTTGTCTTTCTCTCACAACAATAGAGTGGCTTAGAGTGCAGTGGCATACAGTAGAGTGTTGCAGAGTAGTATATAGGGGCGTACAGTGCAGTGACGTAAAGTGTATTGGTTTCAAGTAAAGTGGTGTAGAGTGCAGTGGCATAGAATGCAGTGGCATAGAGTGGAACAGTGCAGAGAGAAAACCTGTGGCACAGAGTGCAGTGGTATAGAGTAGAATGACTTAGAGTGCAGTGGTACACAGTGCAGTGGCATAGAGTAAAGTGGTGCAGAACAGTGTTGTAGAGTATATGGGTTTCAGAGTAGAATAGAGTGACGTAGAGAGCAGTGGCATAGAGTGCAGTGGCACAAAGTAGATTGGCATAGAGTACAGTGTTGCAGAGTAGTGTATAGTGGCATACAGTGCAGTGGTGTAAAGTGTATTGGTTTTGAGTAAAGTGGTGTGTAGTGCGATGGTGCAGAGTGCAGTGATGTAGGGTGCAATGGTGTAGCGAGAAGTAGCGTAGAGTGGAATAGCGCCGAGCGGAATAGCGCAGAGTAGAATACAGTGGAGTAGATTGGGCAGGCTAGAGTAGTCGTTTCAGAGTAGAGTACAGCAGCGTAGAGTGCAGTGGCATAGTTTAGAGTGCAGTATCATAGAGCGCAATTGTGCAGCGTAGATTAGAGTGGCTTAGAGTGAATTGGCTTATAGTGCAGTTGCGTAAAGTGCAACGGTGCAGAGTGGAGTGGCGCAGGGTAGTCAGTGATTTAGAATGGAGTGATGCAGAGTAGAATAGAGCAGAGTGCCTTGGCATGGATTGGCTTAGAGAAGAGTGGTGTAGAGAAGAGTGCCGCATAAAGTGCAGTCGCATAAAGTGCATTTGCATAGAGTGTAGTGGTAGGAGTAGAGTGCAGTGCAGTGGCATAGAGTAGAGTGGCACAGAGTAGACTAGAGTGACGCTGGGTGGATTGGTTCAGTGTAGATGCAGTGCACAGAGTTGAGTGGCATAGAGTAGATTGTGTCAGAGTAGAGTGAAGTGGCAATCAGTGGAATGGTGCATGGTGCAGTGGAGTGGTGCAGGGTAGAGTGCAGTGACACAGAGTTCCGTGGCGTATAGTGCAGTTGCGTAAAGGGGAGCGGTGCAGAGTGGGATGGTGCAGGTAGAGTCAGTGATTTAGTATGGAGTGATGCAGAGTAGAATAGAGCAGAGTGCCTTGGCATGGATTGGCTTAGAGAAGAGTGGTGTAGAGAAGAGTGCAGTCGCATAAAGTGCAGTCGCATAAAGTGCATTTGCATAGAGTGTAGTGGTAGGAGTAGAGTGCAGTGCAGTGGCATAGAGTAGAGTGGCACAGAGTAGACTAGAGTGACGCTGGGTGGATTGGTTCAGTGTAGATGCAGTGCACAGAGTTGAGTGGCATAGAGTAGATTGTGTCAGAGTAGAGTGAAGTGGCAATCAGTGGAATGGTGCATGGTGCAGTGGAGTGGTGCAGGGTAGAGTGCAGTGACACAGAGTTCCGTGGCGTATAGTGCAGTTGCGTAAAGGGGAGCGGTGCAGAGTGGGATGGTGCAGGTAGAGTCAGTGATTTAGTATGGAGTGAAGCAGAGTAGAATAGAGCAGAGTGCCTTGGCATGGAGTGGCTTAGAGAAGAGTGGTGTAGAGAAGAGTGCAGTCGCATAAAGTGCAGTGGCATAGAGTGCAGTGGCATAAAGTTCAATTTCAGAGAGTGTAGTATTGCATAGTAGACTGCCGTTGAGTGCAGTGGTATGTAGTAGAGTGGTGTAGAGTGCATTGGCATAGAGTGGAGTAGAGTGGTGCAGAGTAGAGTGGCATAGAGCGCAGTGATGTAGAGCACAGTGGTGCGGAGTAGAACAGATTGGCATAGAGTGCAGTTTTATAGAGTACAATGGTGTCAAGTTCAGTGGCGAGAGTGCATTGCTTTTGAGTAAAGTGGTGTAGAGTGCATTTGCATAGAGTGTGGTGGTTAGAATAGAGTATAGTGCAGTGGCGTAGAATAGGCCTGGGCGGTAAATTCCGTTCCGCTCATGGAATTTGCGGAATTTGGGTAATTTTGCGTTCCGAGGAGAACGCGGAATTGCCAAAAATTCCGCTATCCGCAGCTTCGCAGAATTTTTGGCTTGTTCACGCTTTCAAAATGCGTGTTCATGAGATATTTCCCCCCCGAGCATGCAAACAGTGTTCGCGAACAGGAAAAAAGCATGATGAACCGGCGGAACAAGCTATTCCACGTGTTTGCGAAACTCTGCGTGCTCGGGGAGATTTTATTACCGTTTCGCAGAGCTTTACAGCACGCGACTACGAAAATTCCTCCCAACCCTTGCGTAGAGTACAGTGGTACAGAGTAGACTAGAGTGATGCAGGGTGGATTGGTTCAGTGTAGATGCAGTGCATAGAGTTGAGTGGCATAGAGTAGATTGTTTCAGAGTAGAGTGAAGTGGCATGCAGTTGAATAGTGCATGGTACAGGGGAGTGGTGCAGGGTAGAGTGCAGTGACACAGAGTTCCGTGGCGTAGAGTGCAGTGGTGCAGAGTAGATTCAAGTGGTGTAGTGCAGATGGATGTATGATGGAACAACAAGGGCATTTACCACGAACGCCTTTACAATGACACTGGAACCACAACAGCGGCTTTACAATGAAAGGATTTACAATGACATTTTTTTACCACGCGAATGCCATCACCCATGAAAATATCATTATTTTACAGGAAAGTATTACCCTAAATCCTAACCCTAAATTCTCTTTGGTCCAATTTTGTGGGTATTGCTGGCGCTCTTGGTGGTGCGATCCTCGTGGGCGGCTGAGCCTCGCCGCAAATTATTCACAATTTTTACCGTGATGGTGAAAATGAGCCACACTCATGGGTGATTAGTTTCCAATGTCCTCATTTTAATTACATTAAAGAGAATACAATAAGAACAACGTCCCTATGCGTTTCGGCCCTGCAGGGACCTTGATCATGAGATACAATGTATTTCCCACCCAATCTACACCTTAAATATTTTTTCAGTCACTTCCACTCGAACACACGTGGCGATCTTGGGAAGTGTGGTTTTTCATGTGCATCTGTGCAATAAAAGGAGTAAAAATCTGTCAAAATTCATAAATTCTAAAATCAATGCGGTAAAATTAGTTATTTGTTATGGTTATAACTAACTATATGTTAGTGGACTTATTGTCAGTATATTCTCTTGTAATCTGATACCCAAGAACATTTAATTGAGAACCGTTGTTAGTTATCTGGGTATCAGATTACAAGAGGCTATACTGACAATAAGCCCACTTTAGCGCATAAATGTTGATACAAATTTTCGGCACCCATGATGGAACTTTTTAACAATGCCTCCCTAGGTAGAATATAAAACCTTATGTATGTACTGTGGTGCCCGAGCAACCTTTTGCCGATAACCGGCGGAGCTGCCCTATGCAGCTAAGAAGAGTTTCGCTTGGGTTCACCCCTCGGCCGTCACCTACCCAGCTGGACGTCAGACACTATTTTTCTCATCACCCTGTTGTATTTCTTACCCCCTCCACCCTATGTTTATGCTATGCTCTTGTAACTCATGTAACTATTCTCCAGCACCTATTTGGCTGTCACCTACACAGCTGGTCTTCTGTCATTCTTTTCCTCGTCTCCCCATATGAGTCTCCTTCCCACCCCCTCCCTCTTTTGATTCTTTGATTTAAACTGATGTAACTATATAACCCGTAACTCGCTGATTCAACTGATGTAAATTACAAAACTGTTTTTACCTACCACGGAGCCTGAGCACCCTAGGCGGATGCCCGGTGGAGCTGTCCTATGCAGCTATAGAGGAGTCTGGCCCCTTGGCCGTCACCTACCCAGCCGGTCATCTGACATTGTTTTTCCTCATCTCCCCGTTATGTGTCTCCCTTTCTCCCCCTTCGATGGAACAATGACGACACCCCCTGGGCGGATACCAAACCTGTTTGTACGTACCACGGAGCCTGAGCAACCTTGGCCGATGCCCGGTGGAGCTGTCCTATGCAGATATAGAGGGGTCTGGCCCCTTGGCCGTCACCTGCGTAGCCGGTCATCTGACATTGTTTTCCTCTTCTCCCCGTTCATGTCTCCTTCACTCCCCCTCCCTCTGTGATTCTTTGATTCAAACGGTTGTAACTATGTAACCTGTAACTTGCTGATTCAACTGTTATAACTATGTAACCTGTAACTTGCTGATTCAACTGTTATAACTATGTATACTGTAACTTGCTGATTAAACTTTTATAACTATGTATCCTGTAACTTGCTGATCCTCATGTAAAGCTCTCTGATACCTCCGGGTCTAGCCAGCGCTATATAAAACTTTGCAAACAAATAAATAAAAATAAAATAGTGGAATTGGTTGGAAGCCAGCGCTGTATAAAACTTTGCAAACAAATAAATAAAAATAAAATAGTGGAATTGGTTGGAAGCCAGCGCTGTATAAAACTTTGCAAACAAATAAATAAAAATAAAAAAAGGGGAATTGGTTATAAAGTTTATTGTAAAAAATTGATGTATAATGAAGGATATTGATACATGAAATAAGAAAGAACTACTGATCCCAGAATGCAACTGAAATGAATACAGCATTGATAAGTGTCATTGATAAATGTCATAGATAACTGCTTGGTCATAAAATGACAAAGAACTATCAATAGATATAACAAATAAAACATTTTATAGCATTGGTTTTAGAATTAATGAATTTTCAGATTTTCTCACATTTTATTGCACATATGCACTTGAAAAATCACACTTCCCAACACAGCCCCGTGCGTTCGAACAGAAGTGATTGAAAAATTAGTTTTAAGACGTAGATATACATTGGGCAGAAATACATTGTATCCCGTGATCAAGGTTCCTGCGTGCGGAAACACGTAGGGATGTTGCTCGTATTGTATTTTTATCAATGTAACTAAAATGAGCAGTTTGGAAACAAATAACTTGTGAGTGCTGCTCATTATTAGCATCAAGGTAAACTTTGGTAATATATATGTATGTATATATATATATATATATATATATATATATATATATATATATATATATATATATATATATATATATATATATATATATATATATATGGTAGTAAACTTTGGTAATATATATATATATATATATATATATATATATATATATATATATATATATATATATATATATATATATTACCAAAGTTTACTTTGATGCTAATAATGAGCAGCACTCACAAGTTATTTGTTTCCAAACAAAATTCTCAATTTAAATGCATATATTTGACAGCCAAGCCCTATATTCGACAGTCAACACGTGTTTTGCAAGTGTCTCGCTTGTTCAGGGCTGTTATGTAGCACACATAAATGCTATCCTCTTAGTATCACTATAGCATATATCGAGATACATTTTATAAATAACAGATAACATTTTGTCATTTTCAACATCAGGCATCACATCTGGAGAATAAACAAACAAAACAAAATAAAACAAAATAAATATATATATATATTTACCCCATCTCTACAAAGTAGGGGGATTAAAGAAAAGAAAAAGGGGGAGGGAGAAAGTTAATGGAAATGGGGAGGGGCGCTGTGCGGCCCTCCTCCCGGGACATATATGGCCCTGGGGGCCACCACCTCCCTGGGGTCAGCTTGTGCAAACTGAAAGGAGGAGGCCACACAACCCCATTCCTGGAGCCATTTTCGCCCTGGTGACCGCTACCCCCTAGCTCCCTATCTCTTGAGGTGCCCACCCTCAGGAGATAGCAGTTTGCTTTTGCTTTAGCTTCACGGGAACTTTGCCAGCTCCCGCACAGCGAGAGCAAACTGTAGGTCTGCGTCCAGCAGGCGAGAGCAGAAAACCTGCTCCTGCCCGCTGGGGGCGGGCTTTTCATCTGTTTTCCCGCTGGAGGGAGGAACCGGCAGGGACCTTGGGAGCATTGAGGCTCTTTCCACCGCGGTGCCAGCAGTGTACAGTGGGTGCCCTGGGTGGGCTCCAGGGCACCCAGGATCAAGAGGTGGGCCCCTGGGAATGGTGTCCCCTGGGCCAAAATCGACTTGGGTTGGGGTGGGCCATGCTCCCCCCTTCCCTCCTGTAGTGAAGAGTGGGTTCTTTCTCTGCCTCTCCTGGGGAAAGCAGAGTCCATGGTTCTCTTTTTAAATCACTACGAATATTCAAATGTGCAAAATCACCTGGAGGCATCATCAATTTGGCCAAGCCCTGTCCACCTTGGTAGTTTGCAATGTTGTTCCCGGCTTTTTTTCAAGATGATGGACAGCTTACCCAAAGGCCCCCGGTCGAGTTGGGTAGACATTTTGTGCAAAATTGTGGACCTTTGTTGGATAAACGGGCAGGTGAGGTTCCCTTATGGTCCTGATGCTCATTTCACAGAAACTAAACGTCAACAACAAGCACTTACAAGTATAAATATAGCAGGAGCCCCAGTTGAAGCTTCAATTTTGTAAATGACACATTATCCTAACTTCCTGGGGTAGGCAAAGGCAAAGCAGGTGTGTTTTATTGGCAATTTCAAATTGAGATTCTTGGCGAAGGTGAATGAAATGTTGATTTATCAGAGCACAATCTGTGGTGAATGTGATGAGTAGGTTCTTTCTTGGCCTCTCTTGGTGTGAGCAGAGTCCATGGTTCTCCCTTTAAATGACTATGACTCTGCAAAAGTGCAAAATCACCAGGCGGCATCAACCATTTGGCCCAGTCCCATCCACCTTAGTAGTATGCAACTCACAGAACCACAAAGCCACTCCCACACCCACAAAACCACTCACACACCCTTTACAGCACTCACACACCAAGTCATCGACCCATACGGTTGTATGATGGAACCCTGCATGCATTTACCCGCATGCCTTTACAACGCAGTCACTACCCCAAGGGTGACATTAGCATACATTGCTTTACGATGCATGTTGTTATAATGGCTTGCCTTAGGGAGGTACTGGACTTTGGAATCTTATAAATTACTATTCCAACTCCAGTCTATGCAACAGTAGGGAAGGTGTTGGACTTGAAATCCAACACCACTCCAACAACGTGCCTCCTATAGCAAGTAGTTGTAATGACTTGCGGGATAATGTAATGCATGGTAACAACGCAGTCGGGGTAGTGACTGTGTTGTAAAGGTAGGTTATTATTCTGACTGTGGGGTAAAGGATGTGTCCCATCCATACAGCCACTCACACACACCCTTACAGACCCATACAGCAGCTCACACACAGCCTTACAGACCCATACAGCCACTCACACACACCCTTACAGACCCATACAGCAGCTCACACACACCCTTACAGACCCATACAGCCACTCACACACACCCTTACAGACCCATACAGCAGCTCACACACCCACCCACAGACCCATACAGCCACTCACAATCCCACTCCTACAGCTACTCACACATCCATTCACAGACCCATCCAGCCACACACAGTCACTCACTAACTCACAAATCCACTCACACACCCTCAAAACTATTCCCACTCATATACCCATACAGACACTCACATACCCACTCATATACCCATACAGACACTCACATACCCACTCATAGACCCATACAGACACTCACATACCCGTCACAGACCCGTACATCACTCACATATCCACTCACAGACCCATACAGCCACTCACACACACCCTTACAGACCCATACAGCCACTCACACACACCCTTACAGACCCATACAGCCACTCACACACACCCTTACAGACCCATACAGCCACTCACACACACCCTTACAGACCCATACAGCCACTCACACACACCCTTACAGACCCATACAGCCACTCACAATCCCACTCATACAGCTACTCACACATCCATTCACAGACCCATCCAGCCACACACAGTCACTCACCAACACACAAATCCACTCACACACCCTCAAAACTACTCCCACTCATAGACCCATACAGACACTCACATACCCACTCATATACCCATACAGACACTCACATACCCACTCATAGACCCATACAGACACTCACATACCCACTCATAGACCCATACAACATTCACACACCCAGTCACTGACCCATACAGGCACTGACTAACCCTGGGCGTAGTTTGCGTAGTAGCACTACATGTAGCTTCGCGTAGTATACTTTAAACTTTGAGTAGTACCCAAACTGCGTAGTGAGTAGCTGATGGCAGTGTATCCCTCTCTGCACTGTACAATAATTGCAAATGACATCTTGCGCAGTGCCAGTTATGATGAATTAAATATCTCTATTTTTATATGCTAAAGAGCATACAGCACTTTCACAAAAGTGAAACTGAAAATTTAGCAAGCAGGGAGAAAGGGGATGAGGGAGAGTTTCAAGCAGATGCCTTGAAAACAAAAAGCACATCTTATTGAACGATTCGGTGGTGGTCCCATCCTCTGAGGACCACCCCAAGCACAGTTATTGGCAAAAAAACAATCCCAACCAAAGGCCCTGCAAAGCATTATGGGACAAGATTAGCAGTGGGTAGTGAATATTATAGTGTCCAATATCAAAATAATTCTACAAAGAGCTGCAGTTCAACTAGTCGTTACTAGATGTCCCTCACGAGTCCGTTGTTAGACCGGCATGGTATAAACCGGAGCTGAAAAAGGAGACGGGGTGAAACAACATACACATACCCTCACCGCGGAGTGGGGCCTAGATCCAACCATAGGTCACTAC
Source organism: Lissotriton helveticus (assembly GCF_964261635.1). Taxonomy (NCBI): domain Eukaryota; kingdom Metazoa; phylum Chordata; class Amphibia; order Caudata; family Salamandridae; genus Lissotriton; species Lissotriton helveticus. The sequence continues at coordinate 28,651,637 of NC_136073.1, read as the reverse complement.
AAATGTCAACAGTGCAGTGTTTGCGAACTAACCATCAACACCAAAGACTTCATGAACAGAGGGAAAACATACAAATTGAAGAAGCTTACAAACTGCCGATCTCAGAACGTGATTTACGCCATCTCCTGCCCATGCAATCTTACATATATTGGCCAAACCACACGAATGGTCAAACAACGCATCATACAACACAAGAGCAGGATTAATAGTAAAGTGACAACTGCCCCGTTAGTCACCCACTTCATGGAAAAAAATCACGCCGACATCGACTTGAGATGGCAAGTGATTGAAAAACTGTCCCTACCAATGAGAGGTGGTGATATCAAGACACTAGTCAACAGAGCTGAATGTAAATGGATGACTTTATTTAACACTGTTCACAAAGGTTTAAACACAATTGATGAATGGAATAGTATCATCTCCATCTGATTCCTCGTACACCTCTGCTCTCTAGTTACCTCTCTCCATATCTGTGATATTGCATGAATCTAATTACCCAGTATTCAGTCCCCAGTTGTATACATATGTGTTATCCAGGTAACTGTTCTTCCTTCTCGTGCTAAATAACATTTCAGTAATACTGCATGTTTCTCCATGTTGCCTTTTGTATTAGGTTTTTAAATATATATCCTGTCTAACTTGCTGTTCGTGTTAAATAACATTCCAATAATACTGTATGTTACTCCATGTTGCCTTCTATATCAAGCCTGTAATATATGTTTTTAATATGTATCGCGCCTAATCCAACAATGTTGTATTCCGGTCACCATGGTAGTCACATACTCTTAAATTGGATAGGCTCATGAATCGCTATTGCGCATGGCTTTAGCGATTGTGACTAGTTCTGACGCTGCCCCTGGTTCCCCTTTTTCCACCTCCTCTTGTCGCATTGATTGGCCCGTCGGCCCTGCGTCATGTTACGCATCATCCTTCCCGCCCACCTCCACGCCCTTTCCTTTGTTGATTGGCCCGCCGTCCTTCTTGTTCGGCAGTACCTCAGCGGTTCTCCGCTTCGGATACCGTCACTACCCTGCTCGGATTTATTCCCCTCCAGCCGATCGATCCAGGTATGTCTATTTACCCCTCGGACACCCTCGCCGATGTCCTTTGACTAGCGGCTTTACATTCAGAGGCCTAAACTCTCTGTTTGGTGTTTGTCTCTACAGCTTCAATCACCGGCCTTTCACGGGACCGCTAACAATCGCGCTACTCCCCTTGGCGCCACGCACCCAGGTAATTGATCATTACCTATTTGTTTCACCCCGTTACCCACTTCAGCACCGGGTCTCCCCATGCCGGTCTAATTACCTCCTTTCTTGTACTTCCTCAGCGTCTCAACGCAGCGCTGGACTGTACGGGACCGCAAACAATCGCGCCACTCCCCTCGGCGCCCCGCACCCAGGTAATTGACCGTTACCGGTTTGTTTCGCCCCGTCTCCTTTTTCAGCTCCGGTTTATACCATGCCGGTCTAACAATTTTCTTTCTTATCCTCCATCAGCGTCTCCACGTAGCGCTGGACAGCATGGGACATTTACCTGAATTCCAAGACTCGTAGCTGTTAATTATCTGGGATCCACTTAGTTGTTCCTTGTTCAGGTACCCTCGGCATATGAATTTACTCCTTACTCCTTCCCTCTGTCCATTTGGCCTATAGCTTATTTATTTTTTCTTACCCCTTAGCCCTTGGTTCCGTCTTTGATCCCTGGACTAAGATTACGCCCCATTTTGAGAATCCTGATTGCCTATGGACATTGGATTCTTCTTGAATACAGGTATGGTCCATTCTGCCCCGACACCATGTTTCTTGCCCGACTCTATTTGTCCTGAATACATCCGCTCCATAGAGTCTTCCTTCAAGCAAGTTTGACGTAGGTTCCCACCACTCCTAATTATAAATATATTCCCTTGAGACCTACCCTATTAACTAAATGGTACACAGAGAGCCCTCTTCCCCAAGCCTAACTCTACCCTTCTTTTCCACAGCACTGACTTATTCACAGCATCCCTGTCCTGAAGATGATCCCTACTAACCGAGGATCGAAACGTTCGTCGACAACACACAGCGCATCTGTTGGCGCTCTACCCATAATAGCTCTTCAGAATTACCCATTTTAAATTGAAATATTGTTTAATTCGCGTTTCTAGCCATTCTATTTCACTACACTGTATATAATTTGCACTCACTCCACCTGCGCCGTCCTTAGCTGTGCACAATTGTCACTTGCGTCGCCTTTCTGTGTCACCCACATACACCTAGCACCAAGTGCAATTGGGGTTGCTTTTGTACTCTTGTCTATACAGTGCTGCTTTAACTGTACTAAATGTATACCGCTTGTTTGAATATATGATGCTATACGCACATCTTAGAAACGAACTTGAGTCTCCTTGTATCTTTGCTAGCAATGCTGTAAGCATGCACATTTAACTGCCTCTCAAATATTATCTTGTGGGATATTGTGTGTTTCTTATATCCTTCTACCCTGTTCCCAGGTTGGTCTATGGGTTCTACTCCTGTTGTTTTTTACACAGCATGTGACCAAGGCTGCTGGGCAGCCGAACCACATTGTGGCAATAAACAGCTTCCTGCAACACTGTGACTACTGTTATTGATTCCTGAGAGTGCACCTATTTAGTTTTGCAGTGGATATATATATATATATATATATATATATATATATATATATATATATATATATATATATATATATATATATATATATATATATATATATATATATATATATATATATACACTGAAAAAACCATAGGTTATAGACCATATATAGTTAGGAATTAGCATTTAAAAAACCTTATTTTACTCACACAAAACCATTGAAATTCCATATATAGTTAGTTGCACTAACTATATATCGCGCACCCGCAATCCACTGCTGATCATGTCACATATTACATCATTCATGACATGGTCAGTGACATCACTGATGACATCACTGATGACATCTCAAATGACATCACTGATGAGATCACTGATGACATCATCCAGTGACTGTGTGTTTCTGTAAAGTTTAAATATGTTTTACATATTGAAGAATGAGTAGATGTATAAGTGTCTGGACGAAGGATTTAGTAGGTGCATGACTGAATGTATGAGTGAGTGATTAAATGTGTCTCACTGAGTGCATGGGTTAGTGACTAAACTGTCTTAATTTGTGCATCATTATGTCTGTTGTTCTGTAAACTGCTGCATGTGTTGATCAGTAGCTATATGATTAACTATATGGGTTATTGATTGATTGTCCAAGTATTTGTATAGGAGACTGAGTGTGTGTGTGGCTGGCTGGGAGGTGTGTGACTCTGTGCAGATCAATGTGTACTTGTATCAATGATTGTATAAGAAAGTAAGTATGTGTTAATATATGTTTGAAAATGTAAGGTGCTCTATGTTTAACTGTATAGACAAGAAAATGGAAGTGTGATTGATTCTTTACAGGACTGACTAGGTGTGTGAGTAACTCCATGGATGAGTGGCAGAGTGTAAGTGTCTGTATAGGTGTATGAGTGCATATGATAGTGTTGTAAAGATGAGTGATTGTATGTATGAATGATTGTATGGGTGAATGAGTGAATGTGTGTGTAGACGTAGGAATCAGTGAGTACGTATGTAGTAACTAGTATTGGTGTGTCAATGGTTTCAAAAATTATACTCTGTATTTAACACTGGGTGAAACAGAGGTTATATTAAAACGTGAGGAGATGCATTGTATTGTCACATGAATGATATCATCAGTGATGTGGTCATTGATGTCAAATGAGATGTCATCAGTGATCTCATAAGTGATGTCATTTGAGATGTCATCAGTGATGTCATCAGTGATGTCACTGACCATGTCATGAATGATGTAATATGTGACATGATCAGCAGTGGATTGCGGGTGCGCGATATATAGTTAGTGCAACTAACTATATATGGAATTTCAATGGTTTTGTGTGAGTAAAATAAGGTTTTTTAAATGCTAATTCCTAACTATATATGGTCTATAACCTATGGTTTTTTCAGTGAATTTTCAAGGTTTTGTAAATGCTAATTCCTAACTATATATGGTCTATAACCTATGGTTTTTTCAGTGAATTTCAATGTTTTTTTAATAGCAAATATCATAAGCTGTCGAATGTCAAGTACGTGGTAAGTAAAAACATTTTCGTGTTTATGCACACTGATCTGCTTTGAATGCTGCCCCCCACCCCTCATTTCTATTAATACTCTCTCTTTGCAGATAGTGAAGGGTAGTTAACGCAGCCCTTTGCCCCCTTTGTAATCCGTCGTGCCTGCTTCTCTCTCCATTTGATTGATTGTTCTCTTTGGTTCATTCTCTATTTACAAACAAGCACAGAGTCGCAATACTCTGTTTAGTCTTTGCAGATAGCGAAAAATCGTGTAAAAAAACAAAAGGAATCGAGCAAAATCAGTAGGCCACTAATGGGATCTCTTTTTGACCTCGCTAAAATAGAAACATTAGGAACAACCTGTTGAAAATAGCAATGCGTATGTACATAAGCGGCGTTCATTTGTGTTCACAGTACCCCTTGTTGATTGTTTGAATCGAGCATTGAATTGTTCGAAGTTAATTCTCTTAAGGATCTTCTCTGCCTGCAAACGAGGAAGAATAGGAATATTCTCTCTCCCTTTGCAGATAGTGAAGGGTAGGTAACGCAAGCCTTTAACACGTCGTACCTATTTCATTCCTCATTGATTGATTGATTGTCCGAACATTGACTGTTTGGGAATTAGTTCTTTTTGGAGGTATTCCCTGTTTGCAAATAAACGTAGGAAAATCTTTGCAAGTAGTGAAAGGGTACGTAATGCGGACCTTTCTCCCCCGTTGTAATCTGTCATGCCTATCTACTCCCCACTGATTGATGCACCTGTTTCACCCGGACCATTTACTAGAGATATGTCATCTGGCCCGACCAGAGAGCACCCCTAGTGAAAAGGACATATGCAATAATAACGAAGTGATCACTGTATCCTGTTAACAGAAACTTTAGCATGAAACAACCTGGAAAGAAAAGAATAGGAAAACGAAAATCAGTAGGCCACTGATGAACATGAACTTTTATTAAACAACGAACAAAGAAACGATAACATAACGTAATGATAAAACCTATTAATGTCCTAGAAACAAGAAAACGTTAAAATATGCCAGTGGTGAGAGACCAGAAAAACAGTAAGAGAAACCAAATCACCCCTCGCTGTCCCACCGCCTGCCACGCCAAAAAAATCGATAGACTAGGGAAAATGCAAGTCAGTAGAACATCCGCCCCCACTCTGGAAACTTCCAAGGTGGGGCAGGGTTCCGGCTACGCCCAGCCGGGAGCAGCCCATATAAGGCAGGTCCTGCTGCCACGCCTCGGCCAGGAGATCCTAACGTAGGGTGTAGCCGGAGGAGAGGCCGAGGCCAGCGGGACCCGGCCAGGGGATTGCCTTTACAACGCTGAACAGTTGCAGGGGGGGGGAATGTCTCCTCGACCCTCCCCTCTCTCTCCCAGTCCGGCCGCGGTGGCCCTTGAGAGTTGCAGGTAGTCCCGCCACATGCTCTTCCGGTCCGGCCACCAACGGTCGGGGGGCCGAGGCCGACGGGATCCGGCTGCAGCCGATAAACCAAGAAACCCGTTCATGGGGCCAGAGCCAGGGGCGTCCGGCCGACATCTACCGGAAGCCCGGCCCGAAGACGGACGGGACACTTCTTCTTTCTTGAATAATGGCTGCGACAACACTGGGGGGGGATGTCTTGCACATGCCTCCGACCCCCCCCCCCTCGTCCTCATCGCCTGGTCCGGCCATAACAAATCTCAAGCGAGACGCCGTGGGGTGCACTGGGAGGGAGAGACGGTGCGAACAGGCCTCTCCCGCCTCCCCAGGTGGAGGCTTCCCAGCTGCACCCTCAGCGCTCCAGGCGCCCGGAAAAGGGTTCTTCCACTGTGGCCATGCTGCAACGTCTCGCCCGGCAGGGTGGAGCCCGTCCGCTCATGTGACCCCGCGATCGCCGGTAGCTGCCGAACTCTCAAAATGGCGGTCGACCTGGCAAGAGCGGGCCCAGCATAAAGAAATGGCCCGGTCACTGGTTGACTCCACCACCGTAGTCCTCCACGACCTTGAAGATTCTAGAGGAGCCGCGGGAGTCTCCGACCCCCGATGGGGAATGACTGCCATGATCGCCCGTGGAGTGACGAAACTGTATCCGCGGGACGTCGGCGCTCCCATGCTGGCGCCAGCCTCACTTTGAATTACTAGAATCCTGCAGACCTCACTTCCGGTGAAAGCACAGTGTGACCCGGTAGGAAAAATTATTGCACCCCCTCCCCTTTTTGACTGATAGTTCAAACCACCGATCCTTTCCTTTGCCCTTTTAACGGAACTTTGGACTGCCTCCCCCTCTTTTACATTTTCTAGAGAAAACAAAACATTAACCACTACATTAGCATAGCAGTTGACACCAGAACTGTTTTCAAATTGAAAACCAACAACATCTTCAACAGAATCCTTTTTGTTTCTGCTGTGACCCTGCTACAGCACAGGCATTGTCCCCAGCAGTAATTCTGCAATGCCGGTAAGAATAGCTGTGGTGCCTACTGGACTCACTCACCCCCGCGGCGCCCCACGCCGTTATTTGCTGGGCGGCAACTTACTAGACATCACCTTCGTGCCATCTAGATTTCAGCGCGTTCTGCTGCCTTGGAACTATTCGCACAACAGACCGCTACTGACAAGAATATTTCATTATTGGTGCTGTCAATTTCAATAAATCTATTGGATAATTCAAAAGAAATTGCCACGGTCTCTTCGTTGTTTAAATGTTTTTACTGTTTTTGTTTTGTTGTATATATTTATATGTTATTAAAGTTTCATATTCCTACTACTTTGTTGGAGTGCTATATATTTTTAATGTGACACATAATTGTAAAAACTTTGATGTACAAAGAGTCATTCCTGGAATCTTCCGCTTCAGGCTCGGTCCCCTCCCCAATCACAATACAGGATGGTTTTCAGATAGTAGGAACACGTGTGGTGTGACGGATCTCATCGGGTGTGGGCCTTGATCTACTATAACTCCTTTGAAGAGGGGTGATTCTTTACAGCTGGGGCCATAAACTACATCTGCAGGGCTAGCTGATAGCCTGGACAATCGGACACAGAGGAAGAGGAGTGTCAGAGGGTGCGGTAGTGAATAGGGCGAAAGGGAGGTGTCGGGCGGGCACAGAGTGTGATTCTCAGGGAAGAGCAGCGCAGATGGGGGGAGGTTTATTGCCCATGCATAAGACAGAGAGCGGTGGTGACCAGTGCCTGGGGAAGATGCTTGCGTGGGTGAGGAGCCATGCTACGAATCGACAGCGTGCAGAGAGTGGGTCTGGTCAAGACATCTAAAATGGCTGCCGTGCACGACAAAAGTGTGGCATTTCAAAAAAGGCAAGATGGCGCAGACAATGTTTTTCAACACTTCCTCATTTCCTTCGAATCGAACGTTAACAGACGTTGGGGCATATTACCAAAGTTAAGCGATATTTATCGCTAATGATGCTTACCAACGAATTTTTTACCACTAAGCATCGTCAGAAATTATCGAAGATAAACCTTGCTATTATCAAGGTTTATCGCAAATGCGATAATAAACGGCCGCAATGCATGAATATCGCTAAAAACTCAGCGATATTCATGCATTACCGAGCTAATGCTCTTAGCCATGTTATCCACCTCCCATTGGATAACATGGCTAAGAACTGCTCAGGGCAGGTGTTACTTTTTGGAGATATTCGCGCTTAGCGCGAATATCTCCAAAAGTTGGTAATAGGAGATAGATATCTTGCATGTTGTAATGCAAGTTATTGTGGTATATGGAACTCATACCATAATCTCTCAGGAAAGCAGAAACTGATCCTTTTGGGACCGCCTAAAAAGGCCTAGGGGGTGAGGAGTACTCTACTTTGCCCCCTTTTCACGTTCCGAACTATTTTATTTTACTCTCTTCTGTAATTACACAAAATAGCAGCGATAGGATGCATCGGAGACACACAGTGAGAGAAAGGAGGCCGGAGATGAAGAAGAGATGTCAAATACACATTGGAGATAATATAGTGGCAGAAGGGAAGTAAATATGAGTAAACTTACCATGTAACATAAAAATGTTGCACTCTATACTATGAGTCTAATTTTATACTACAATCACTTCGCTACAACCTCATAAATTAAAAATAAAAATGAATAATGTCTCAAACAATTTTTGATTTCTAAATTTAAATTTATTCTTCAGAATTTTCTAAATTTGAAAGAACTAGTAACATGTCCTCATCAGCAATGTCCTCATGAAAAGTCTCCAATGATGATTCTTGTAACTCTATGGTCTCCAAACACTCGATAAATTCGCCATCAAGAGATTGATCAAAAAAATCATTCAAGTCATCTCTTCCTTGTGACAATATTTCTTTATTGGTGCTGTCAATTTCAATCAATGTAGTGGAATCATTCAAGTCATCTCCTCGTGACAATATTTCATTATTGGTGCTCTCAATTTCAATCAATGTAGTGGAATCATTCAAGTCATCTCCTCCTTGTGACAATATTTCATTATTGGTGCTGTCCATTTCAATCAATCTAATGGAATCATACAAGTCATCTCCTCCTTGTGACAATATTTCATTATTGGTGCTCTCAATTTCAATCAATGTAGTGGAATCATTCAAGTCATCTCCTTGTGACAATATTTCATTCTTGGTGCTGTCCATTTCAATCAATCTAATGGAATCATACAAGTCATGTCCTCCTTGTGACAATATTTCATTATTGGTGCTCTCAATTTCAATCAATGTAGTGGACAATTCAAAAGAAATTGCCACGGTCTCTTCATTGTGAGCCATTTTATTTTGAAATTGCTTGCTGTAAATTGCAGAAAAAAATAATCACTTTCATTTATCGTTTTTAGTAATACATAATATAAAACTAACTTTATCAAGTATTTAGTATAACAGAAGGACTGCAAATAAATAACAGAAAACATTTTTCAAATTATCTTCAAGTGTACAACATAGTTCCCCTTACAAATTAACAACTCACCTTTTTAAAAGTAGGAGAAGTGTTAGTACTGTGTAAATCAAACACCAGAAATTCACCACCAAAAATTCCTCACAAATGTACCTCAGACAGTAGTATCACAAAATGGCTGTGGTTTCCTCTCATTTGAAATATATACATAACCAATTAACTTTCATCACACACAAATACAAAACCAAAGTAACATTTTAATTGGTTCTAAATTTCAACACTTTCAAATGTGTTTTCCCCATGCAATTTTCCATAGGACATTTACATACGTCTACAGCCTGAATGGCTGAACGGAATTACACCAAACTTGGCAAAATGGTACATCAAACCTAAGAGGTCAGGAAGGATCTACTATGCCCCCTTATGGTCATTTCCCCCTTCGCTTTGGCCTCCTCTTGTCTCTCAATCCTACCGAGAGACAAGATGGCGGCCGCTACGGACTGTTTGGAATGTTGACAGATGCCGGAGAACCAATCAGCTTCGCAAAGCTCCGTAACGCGAAAAGTACGCGAAGCGGAGCGCTGTTACAGATATATATCTTTTTTTGAACGTTAATTTCTCAAAATCCACTGGAGCACATATATTGAGACCTAGCAAAGGCACATCGGGCTACCAGTCCCTAATATTTTGCCAAGTTTCGTGCAAATCCATTCAGCCGTTCGATTATTATTATTTTTTTTTTTTTGCCCCGCGGGGCCCTTTTAAAACCTCCACATCAAACGTAGGGGGTCAGCGAGGATCTACTATTCCCCCTTATGGTCATTTGCCCCTTCGCTTTGGCCTCCTCTTGTCTCTCGATCCTACCGAGAGACAAGATGGCGGCCGCTACGGACTGTTTGGAATGTTGACAGACGCCGGAGAACCAATCAGCTTCGCTTCACAAAGCTCCGTTGCGCGAAAAGTACGCGTCCTGGAGCGCTGCCCGGTCCGCTGTTACAGATATATATCTTTTTTTAAACGTTAATTTCTCAAAATCCACTGTAGCACATATATTGAGACCTACAAAAGGCACATCGGGCTACCAGTCCCTACAATTTTGCCAAGTTTCGTGCAAATCCATTCACCCGTTCGGGCTAAAAGTGAGGCCAACCGCCCTATGGAAAACTCAATGTTAAAAACACGTTTTGGGACCCCCCTTTTTTCTCAGCCCCCCCTTGACGAACCCCCCCCAAATGTTCAAGGGCTGCTCAGAAACAAAATGTGCCATTTTCCTGAAAATTTCAGCCAATTCCGTCCACAAACGCCAAAGTTATTAGACATAGAATTTTCAAAAAACCCATAGAGAAAAAATCCTAACTATATATACCTACTGGCGACCCGTCCCGACGTTGTCCGGGGGCAATGAGGCTCACTGCGCAGTCCTCCGGAGCGCAACCGCCACCTTTAGGGCCCCCAAGCAGCCGCACATGGTCCGCGTGCACAGACCTCCGGCAGCATGCCGCGTCCCGAATCCCCGGCCCCCAACCACCTGTGCAGCCGTGGGCCAAAGACCGGGTGACACTCACCTACCTTAGCCCACCGCGGGCGCCGCCGCTCCTCAGCCTCGTGCTCCTGGCCACTCCTCCCCGTGCTTCTGTCCATTCCTACCCCTGGGCATGTCGGACCTCTACCTTAGCCCACCGCGGGCGCCGCGGCTTCTCAGCCTCGCTGTCCTGGCCGCTCCTCCTCGCCCTCCTGGCCGTTCCTCCTCGCGCTCCTGGTTTACTTACTTTACTTTACCAAAATGTCTGACCGTGATGTCAGCACGTTGCGCACGCACGTCGTTAGCGCACACGCCCACCTCAGACATGGCGCTACTTCCAAGGGACTACTTTGGCAAAGAACGTACTTTGCCCTTCTAACATATATATTTTTTTGTTATATAGCCTATATCCATCTGCTTACCCTGACAATTCCAATGATGTATTGGGTGTTTGGATTGGCGCTGTGGTTCCCGAGTTTACCCGCCTCAAAGCTTCCCAGTTCTCTCTTTATCATAGTAGTATAGATATATACATATATATTCACTAAAAAAACAAAGGTTACTGGGGCATATAGTTAGCAAATAGAATTTAAAAAAACCTTAGAAAATCACTGAAAAAAACAAAGTCCACAGGGACATTATAGTTAGGCTGACATTTTAATCGTACAAAATCAGAGAAATCCAGCAGTTATAGTTACCTGAGTTAACTGCACTGCTTGTGACCCCAAATATTACATCCCTCATGACATGGTCAGTGACACCACTGATGACATCTCAAATGACATCACTTTGCTTGGCCTTCCCTAAACTTTTTGACTGCATGCCTCATATTTTTGCAAATTTTCTTTTTGACTTTTTGACTGTGACTGGGTCTTTGTGTGAATGCTGTATGGGTCTGTGACTGGGTGTGTGAGTGCTGTATGGGTATGTGACTGGGTGTGTGAGCGCTGTATGGGTCTGTGACTGGGTCTGTCAGTGATCTATGGGTCTGTGACTGGTTGTGTGAATGCTGTATGGGTCTGTGACTGGGTGTGTGAGTGCTGTATGGGTCTGTGTCTGGGTGTGTGAGTGCTGTATGGGTCTGTGACTGGTTGTGTGAATGCTCTATGGCTCTGTGACTGGGTGTGTGAGTGCTGTATGGGTCTGTGACTGGGTCTGTGAGTGATGTATGGGTCTGTGACTGGTTGTGTGAATGCTGTATGGGTCTGTGACTGGGTGTGTGAGTGCTGTATGGGTCTGTGACTGGGTGTGTGAGTGATGTATGGGTCTGTGACTGGGTGTGTGAGTGCTGTATGGGTCTGTGACTGGGTGTGTGAGTGATGTATGGGTCTGTGACTGGGTGTGTGAGTGCTGTATGGGTCTGTGACTGGGTCTGTGAGTGATGTATGGGTCTGTGACTGGGTGTGTGAATGCTGTATGGGTCTGTGACTGGGTGTGTGAGTGCTGTATGGGTCTGTGACTGGGTGTGTGAGTGATGTATGGGTCTGTGACTGGGTGTGTGAGTGCTGTATGGGTCTGTGACTGGGTGTGTGAGTGATGTATGGGTCTGTGACTGGGTGTGTGAGTGCTGTATGGGTCTGTGACTGGGTCTGTGAGTGATGTATGGGTCTGTGACTGGGTGTGTGAGTGATGTATGGGTCTGTGACTGGGTGTGTGAGTGCTGTATGGGTCTGTGACTGGGTCTGTGAGTGATGTATGGGTCTGTGACTGGGTGTGTGAGTGCTGTATGGGTCTGTGACTGGGTGTGTGAGTGATGTATGGGTCTGTGACTGGGTCTGTGAGTGATGTATGGGTCTGTGACTGGGTCTGTGAGTGATGTATGGGTCTGTGACTGGGTGTGTGAGTGATGTATGGGTCTGTGACTGGGTGTGTGAGTGCTGTATGGGTCTGTGACTGGGTGTGTGAGTGCTGTATGGGTCTATGACAGGGTGTGCGAGTGGCTGTATGGGTCTGTGACTGGGTGTGCGAGTGGCTGTATGGGTCTGTGACTGGGTGTGTGAGTGCTGTATGGGTCTGTGACTGGGTCTGTGAGTGATGTATGGGTCTGTGACTGGGTGTGTGAGTGATGTATGGGTCTGTGACTGGATGTGTGAGTGCTGTATGGGTCTGTGACTGGGTCTGTGAGTGCTGTATGGGTCTGTGACTGGGTGTGTGAGTGATGTATGGGTCTGTGACTGGGTGTGTGAGTGCTGTATGGGTCTGTGACTGGGTGTGTGAGTGATGTATGGGTCTGTGACTGGGTGTGTGAGTGCTGTATGGGTCTGTGACTGGGTCTGTGAGTGATGTATGGGTCTGTGACTGGGTGTGTGAGTGCTGTATGGGTCTGTGACTGGGTGTGTGAGTGCTGTATGGGTCTGTGAGTGATGTATGGGTCTGTGACTGGGTGTGTGAGTGATGTATGGGTCTGTGACTGGGTGTGTGAGTGATGTATGGGTCTGTGACTGGGTGTGTGAGTGCTGTATGGGTCTATGACAGGGTGTGCGAGTGGCTGTATGGGTCTGTGACTGGGTGTGTGAGTGCTGTATGGGTCTGTGACTGGGTGTGTGAGTGCTGTATGGGTCTGTGACTGGGTCTGTGAGTGATGTATGGGTCTGTGACTGGGTGTGTGAGTGATGTATGGGTCTGTGACTGGGTGTGTGAGTGATGTATGGGTCTGTGACTGGGTGTGTGAGTGCTGTATGGGTCTATGACAGGGTGTGCGAGTGGCTGTATGGGTCTGTGACTGGGTGTGTGAGTGATGTATGGGTCTGTGACTGGGTGTGTGAGTGATGTATGGGTCTGTGACTGGGTGTGTGAGTGCTGTATGGGTCTGTGACTGGGTGTGTGAGTGATGTATGGGTCTGTGACTGGGTGTGTGAGTGCTGTATGGGTCTGTGACTGGTTGTGTGAATGCTGTATGGGTCTGTGACTGGGTGTGTGAGTGATGTATGGGTCTGTGACTGGGTGTGTGAGTGCTGTATGGGTCTGTGACTGGGTGTGCGAGTGGCTGTATGGGTCTGTGACTGGGTGTGTGAGTGCTGTATGGGTATGCAAGTGGGTGTGTGAGTGCTGTATGGGTCTGTGACTGGGTGTGTGTGTGATGTATGGGTCTGTGACTGGGTGTGTGAGTGCTGTATGGGTCTGTGACTGGGTGTGTGAGTGATGTATGGGTCTGTGACTGGGTGTGCGAGTGCTGTATGGGTCTGTGACTGGGTCTGTGAGTGATGTATGGGTCTGTGACTGGGTGTGTGAGTGCTGTATGGGTCTGTGACTGGGTCTGTGAGTGATGTATGGGTCTGTGACTGGGTGTGTGAGTGATGTATGGGTCTGTGACTGGGTGTGTGAGTGCTGTATGGGTCTGTGACTGGGTCTGTGAGTGATGTATGGGTCTGTGACTGGGTGTGTGAGTGCTGTATGGGTCTGTGACTGGGTGTGTGAGTGATGTATGGGTCTGTGACTGGGTCTGTGAGTGATATATGGGTCTGTGACTGGGTGTGTGAGTGCTGTATGGGTCTGTGACTGGGTGTGTGAGTGCTGTATGGGTCTGTGACTGGGTCTGTGAGTGATGTATGGGTCTGTGACTGGGTCTGTGAGTGATGTATGGGTCTGTGACTGGGTGTGTGAGTGCTGTATGGGTGTGTGACTGGGTCTGTGAGTGATGTATGGGTCTGTGACTGGGTCTGTGAGTGATGTATGGGTCTGTGACTGGGTGTGTGAGTGCTGTATGGGTCTGTGACTGTGTGTGTAAGTGCTGTATGGGTCTGTGACTGGGTGTGTGAGTGCTGTATGGGTCTGTGACTGGGTGTGTGAGTGATGTATGGGTCTGTGACTGGGTGTGTGAGTGCTGTATGGGTCTGTGACTGGGTGTGTGAGTGATGTATGGGTCTGTGACTGGGTGTGTGAGTGCTGTATGGGTATGTGACTGGGTCTGTGAGTGATGTATGGGTCTGTGACTGGGTGTGTGAATGCTGTATGGGTCTGTGACTGGGTGTGTGAGTGTTGTATGGGTCTGTGACTGTGTGTGTAAGTGCTGTATGGGTCTGTGACTGGGTGTGTGAGTGATGTATGGGTCTGTGACTGGGTGTGTGAGTGCTGTATGGGTCTGTGACTGGGTGTGTGAGTGATGTATGGGTCTGTGACTGGGTGTGTGAGTGCTGTATGGGTCTGTGACTGGGTGTGTGAGTGATGTATGGGTCTGTGACTGGGTGTGTGAGTGATGTATGGGTCTGTGACTGGGTGTGTGAGTGCTGTATGGGTCTGTGACTGGGTGTGTGAGTGCTGTATGGGTCTGTGACTGGGTGTGTGAGTGCTGTATGGGTCTGTGACTGGGTGTGTGAGTGCTGTATGGGTCTGTGACTGGGTGTGTGAGTGATGTATGGGTCTGTGACTGGGTGTGTGAGTGCTGTATGGGTCTGTGACTGGGTGTGTAAGTGGCTGTATGGGTCTGTGACTGGGTGTGTAAGTGGCTGTATGGGTCTGTGACTGGGTGTGTGAGTGCTGTATGGGTCTGTGACTGGGTGTGTGAGTGCTGTATGGGTCTGTGACTGGGTGTGTGAGTGATGTATGGGTCTGTGACTGGGTGTGTGAGTGATGTATGGGTCTGTGACTGGGTCTGTGAGTGATGTATGGGTCTGTGACTGGGTGTGTGAGTGCTGTATGGGTCTGTGACTGGGTGTGTGAGTGATGTATGGGTCTGTGACTGGGTGTGTGAGTGATGTATGGGTCTGTGACTGGGTGTGTGAGTGACGTATGGGTCTGTGACTGGGTGTGTGAGTGCTGTATGGGTCTGTGACTGGGTGTGTAAGTGGCTGTATGGGTCTGTGACTGGGTGTGTAAGTGGCTGTATGGGTAAATCACCGGGTGTGTGAGTGCTGTATGGGTATGCAAGTGGGTGTGTGTGTGTGTCTGTATGGGTGAGTGAGTGGGAGTAGTTTTGAGGGTGTGTGAGTACATGTGTGAGTGGATTTGTGAATCAGGTGAGCATCTGGAGACCTCAGTCAGATGAGTCAGCACCGGTTACAGGATTTCTCTGAGAGCAGCAGCACTCATTCAAACATACCTGTCCCTCTGAACGCCCTCAGGCTCCCATACAGTCTCAGAAGCAGATCCTGTTTCAATGGGCGGAGAATTACCAGCCAAATCTTAGTTCTATGCACGTGGTAAATCCACGCTCCATGTCCTTCCAATGGTGGCCGGTGACAGCTGCAGATGGCACGGGCCCCCACAGTGCATAATTACTGTGCGACTCTATTTGCGATTGGCTCTGCGGGCACTCGGGCATGGGCCCAAGGGCCGGTGTCTCAGTGCACTCTGTGGGCCGTTTTTTTCCCCCTTTACCAGTCCACAGAGAGCACTGACAGGGAGAGGAAAGCAGCTTCACTGTGCGGCCAGCCTTTCAGCGATGATCAGCTGGGGCCTCTCCTTGACCCCCTGACCTTCCAAGCAATCATGCTGGTGGTGGGCTGGGAAGGGTGCTTGGTGGTGGGCTGGGAAGGGGTGATTGTGTGCCAGAATCGGCCTCCCAGGGTGCCAGGTGTTGCTCAGGCCTTTGAGCCATTTTCACTTCGGCCGCCCTCGGGCCCACACAGCCCAGAAACAGTGCTTGCATTAGTCCTCACCCACAGCCCTTCTTGTCCAGGGCATAGTGGGCCAGGAAGAATGGGTCTCGCTGTGGGGGCCAGGTGATGTGGGGAACTCACACCATCTTCACCTTAGCCTGCCCCCCACCCCCATGGATGGCCCAGAAGCTGTGTTTTTGCCTTAGCCCCTCTCCTGCCACGCCATTGCCCTGAGGCAGTGAAGGGCTCCGGAGGGCTGAGTAATTTACAAATAGTTGGGGCCTTACAGTTTTCAGGTGCTCCTGCGCTGGAGGGCTGGGGAATAATTTTTTAATAGAAAGGGGCCTTACAGTTTTCAGATGCTCCTGCGCTGGAGGGCTGGGGAATAATTTTTTAATAGAAAGGGGCCTTACAGTTTTCAGATGCTCCTGCGCTGGAGGGCTGGGGAATAATTTTGTAATAGAAAGGGGCCTCGCAGTTTTCAGATGCTCCTGCGATGGAGGGCTGGGGAATACTTTTTTAATATTAAGGGGCCTCGCTGTTTTCAGATGCTCCTGCACTGGAGGGCTGGGGAATTCTTTTGTAATAGAAAGGGGCCTCGCTGTTTTCAGGTGCTCCTGCGATGGAGGGCTGGTAATAATTTGGTAATAGAAAGGGGCCTGTCTGATTTTCAGGTGCTCAGCTTGTAGGACATTGTCACCTCGGCCCTGTGTCCTTCTCAAGAACAATATCCTCCCACTTACATTCCTTGTGTGTTTCATGAAACGGCACGCCCGCGAATGTGGGCCACGCCCGCGAATGTGGGCCACGCCTCGAATGTGGGCCACGCCGCGAATGTGGGCCACTTTTTTCGTCAGTGCCCGGGCCAAATTGTGATCCCAATACGACCCTGGCGATTACTGCGGTTATTCACCATTCCTCAACAGGGTTAATTTTTAGTGCTGGACTTGGAATTGCCAATCTGTTTTGGAGACTCAAATGATCTTGGTTATGACCAGAAGGAGGCGCAGTGGAATTACCCATGATGCTCTGTGTGAGGCACGAGGGGGCTCAGGTAAGGTGGATTGGGATAGCAGGACAGTACCCCTTCTGTCCCTGAATCCAGATCAATCAATATGTGGCATGTGTGCACACGTTCCAATTCTAATGTCTCCTTAAACATGCATGTTTGAAGGCTCCCTTTTCTACTGACTGAGAGTACAGCAGGGGACAGATTAAATGTTAGTTACACGCAGGATCCTGCGCCTCCTTATTTCTTATTACAATATTGAAATTAACTCATTTTGATACATGCAGGCCTAAGCCCTAATCCCGGCTCCCTGCCAGCACCTAGCGTGACTGTAGCCAAAGCTCTGTATCTCTTAGTAACCAAAGTGTAAATATTTATAGTGCCCCACTAACGTGTTGTTCTCCCGTTCTCCTTAAATTGTGTTTTTTTGCTCCGGTTGCTTCAACCAGACCCCCATATACACAGTAATGTTCTCTGAACAGCATCTTATGTGATCATTTATGGATGTATTTTATGAATAATTTTCTATGATACACGTTGTGAATAAAAACAATGTTGTTTATATTTTCTCAAAAAAATTTTTTAGTTATGGTTTATTCATTCTAGTATCTGGGACCACCTTGTTTGTATCAATTATTCACCCAGGTCCCAGTGACGTATTGGGTTCACCCGTGTTTTTACAGCATTTCCTGTACAGGTTTTCATCCTGTGAGGTTTCATATCTGAGATTAGTTCTCTTTTTATTATGGTCGAGAGGGAATTACTTTCATATTCTGAGGAATACATTACCCAACTGATAGGTGACCCTGCCAACACCTTTCTTTCCTCCAATGTGCCCACAATCGATTTTACACTTAAGGATAAAATAGCCCGCTTAGAAAGGTTGGAGAAGAAACTTATTCGAACCAGGTGGCATGGCCACTTGTTGACTCGCTATCTCCAAGAAAACATAATCCCAGTGGGCCTTCAGATTAAAATCGAACCTGCCATTTTTGTTGAGGTCCCGAAGTTTAAAGAAGGGTTTAGTTACGTGGCCAACAATTGCTCCCGGCACTGGATGGTGCTGGGGGTTGAGACTGCAGGTGAACAAGTACAGTCTATATCTAAGGAAATTGCAGCATTCAAAGCTGAGATTAATGGCGATAAAACATTGACGAATGCTAAAGAGGCTCTAACTACACTGGAGGCTACTCTTAAAGATTTTGAGCTCACGACACAAAATAAGAAACTGGAGAAGCTGGCTCGTGACCTGCGATTATATGACAAAAAGAAGACCTACCCCTATTTACAGGAGGACTACTACCATCAGGATTCCCAGGGCCGATTTGTCAACAGGGGTCCGGGTCAATCACGTGGTAGGCGCAACTATAAAACTTTTTCTGACTCCTCCTACAGTTCGGAAGGAGAATTTGAACAGTCAGGACCCAGCCATTCCCATACTGGACAAGATTACAACTATCAACCTCGCCAACCGTCTTTTTTAGAACAGGGACAGGGACAATGGCAACCTCCCAGGAATCGAGGCAACTGGTCCAGAGGTTACCAGCGGGGTCAACAGTCGGGTCACCAGAGTTGGGAAGGAGGCCGCGGCAGACCCCAGAAGCAGGTGCGTTTCCAGTCGGAACAGCACAGCGAGATATCCACCCGCCGCAATGTATACCGTTGGTAAACCCACCATCTAACCCGGTAGTAAACATTTCTAACTATCAGCTCTCTGACGATGAGCTCAGTGTACTAGGAAAAGGACTCTCCTATGTACCAACCAACATTCCTGATCAATTTACCATCAGGTCTGAACTATTTAAGTTCTTCAGAAAAGTCCGCCTGAGGTATTATTTCCGGAACAAAGCACCATTCCATTGCCAATCACATTCTGGCTTGAGAATTCCTTCTACCTTTGTCCCGCCATCGAACACCATGTCACATAAAATTCTAGCATATGAGGCGGTGGTACTGCGGGATATTAACCAAACCTTGGAGAAGCGCCGCTACCATCCGTTTAACATCAGCAAAGAAGAAAAAATTGCCCTTCAAACCCTTGGGAAGAATAGGGAGATCATAATCAAACCCGCGGATAAAGGCGGTGCCATCGTGGTCCAGGACACCGCAAAGTACAAAAAAGAAATCTATAAACAACTTGAAGATGGTTTCAGCTATAAGAAACTCAACACTGATCCATCTTTGGCATTAGCTTCCGACATCTTGTCCCTGACGAGAACGTGGCTGGATGAAGGGTTCCTTACCGAACTGGAATTTAACTATATTAACCAGTAGACACCCAGACTACCTACTATATATACCCTCCCAAAAATTCATAAGAACTTGAATGAACCACCTGTAAGCCCCATTGTTTCGGGTTGTGGGTCCATGCTGGAACCCCTGGGTCGGTATATTGATTTCTTTCTCAAACCGCTGGCAGAGGCAACTCCCACCTACCTCCGCGATACAATGCACACTATAAATATCGTGGATGGTTTGCCTTTTGATGCTGAGAAACAAATTCTTGTTACTTGTGATATTACCTCCTTACAAACAGGTATCCCGCAGGAGGAGGCCTTGACTGTCATGACACGCTACCTGAATCTGAGGATTGCCCCAACACCGGTACCTACTGAATTCATAATAGGTTTGCTAAGGCTGGCGATGATGCATAACTTCTTTATGTTCGAAGACCACTTCTATTTACAAACCAAAGGGGTGGCGATGGGGGCTACATTTGCCCCAGATCTGGCCATTCTTTTTATGGCTGCTTTTGAGGAGGATATCATTCTCAATGACCGGAACCCATTCCGTGACCATCTTGGGCTATGGGTCCGGTATATTGATGATATCCTCTTCATCTGGAATGGCGATGAAACTCAGTTACTTGCTTTTCAAGCATGGCTTGATTTACAATCCAGGGATATTAAATTTACTTTCAAATCAGATGCAGCGCAGGTTGATTTTTTTGAGATATTACCATTTACAATAAGGATGGCACCCTGCAAACAACTCTTTTTCGAAAGCCAACTGAGCGGAATTCACTCCTTCAGTACGGGAGTCATCACCCTAGGTCCCTTAGGGATAACTTGCCCATTGGGCAATTTCTGCGACTTCGCAGAAATTGTTCAGATAAGGTACATTATATGGAGCAAGCTGAAGATCTTATGACCAGACTAATACAGAGGGGGTACCCTCGACGCCTCGTTAAAAAGGCCAAAAAACGAGACTGGTATAATCCGAGGGAGTGCCTGTTACAACCTAAACAGGATACTGACCTACAGAATAACCGGATGGTCTGTGTAACCACCTTTTCAAAGGAAAGCAATAGGGTAAAGAAAATTATAAATAAACATTGGCCACTGATATCGGCTATCCAGCCCTACCATTGCATGCTTTTAAAAGGGGTCAAGACATCAGGGATCATGTTGTCCGATCCTTCCTCCCACAGGCTGAATCTAGAACTGTGTTAACGCTTTGGAATCTTCCACCTGTGACGGGCCACCACAGGTGCACCAAGTGTAAAGCTTGTAACAATTCAATTCAGACTAAGGTCTTCGAGTATAAAGATCATAAGATCCCTCTAAAATCACACACGAATTGTAACACTCCCAATGTTATTGATGCCATCATTTGTGAGTGTGATCCGATCTATGTAGGGCAGACTCAACAGAAGGCAAAAGTCAGGATTTTGCAGCATGCAAGCAGGATCAGATGTGGGCTGGTAGGAGCCCCGCTAGTAGACCATTTCATAACTGAAAAGCACTCACCAAATAATTTTAAGTGGGTTATCTTGGAGAGAATTGTAGTGGGTCCTAGAGGTGGCAGTATTTCTAATATTCTCAACATCCGAGAAGCCAAATGGATGTTTCTGTTGGACTCTGTAAAGTCGGGCCTTAATGAAACCGAAAGTACCTTTGCCCAAATGGCGAATTTATAAGATCTATCATTATGTACATTTGGATGTCTGAACATTTGTATGATCTATGATTATGTACACTGTGATCTCTGAATATCCCGTTTATTGTTAATCTTGATCTTGGGAACCATACGGCCTTCACCATCGTGCCAGATCGGTACGCCCAATATGGTTATCCAGAATCATCTTGTTGTGTCAAATATATGTCACCCTAGGCTGTGAATATATACCCTGACTGTTTCCAACGAGGGGACGGCTTTACCATCTTGTATGATAGGTACGCCGTACTATCTATGGTTCATTGGTTATAACAATCAGCTAAGGCATTGTCTGCTATATATTCATTTTTGTGGGCCCGATCTCCACGTACATGTTTGTATTAGGAATATTTTACCTATTAAATCTGCGTTGGGAACCACAAAGCTGTACTCTGCGGCGCCCCAGTGCCTTTTAACAGACCCTTTGTAGTCTGTTATACGTTATCCTTGAGCGTACCATTGTCTCTGTATGCCCACAAGTATAGATCAATGCATTTAATTATGTTTCTTTAAAATACCATCGTTTGGGTACATCGTGATCTATGTCACTAATATTGCGATTTTGACCCATTTGTGTTTCAAACAATTAATTTTTTGAGGAATCGTTCTTTTTTCGTAATTTTTGACTGTTACTGATCGTATTTAGAATGCATAGTGTTACCTACTCGCAGTTAATCTCTGGAGTCTGTCTTCCGTCTTTATGACCATCGGGGGTCACGTGATCGTAACCTCTACCAGGAAGTTAATATCCCTGTTTTCCACTTGAACGTCGAACGCCGACTGATGTGGACCAATTGAACCCCCGTTGAAACGCACGTTTATCTCCTGAAGGTATGCATGTTAGAACTTTGCTTCGAAAAGTAGCACCGTTTGTTGGTCTTTATCTGGTTCGGCAATAACTACTTGCCGATTTTATGTCGTTGCAGATCCCTTACCAACGTATGTGGCCACCTCTATATGATACGATATACCGTTGTGACAGCTTGCGAACCCTTCTTTAGAAGGTAGGCTACCTACTACTTTGATATGCGATAATGTAGGTAATAGACTGTATCTGTGGTAATAATACAATGCAGTCACTTCTATCATTTCTAGAAGCCGGATACCTCTCCATGGGTGAGGTTATCATCGATCACGATTAACTGCCAATTCAGACCCCCTCATTAAAGCACAGTGTCTTGAACTGTGTCAGGTAAGTGACACGTTTCAATTTATCTTTTGGTAGCAAAACCATGAATGTGACCACACTTGTGCAGCTAGTATTAGGCATTTATATATTTTTTATAGAACAAGATTGAGTTGCTAAGTGGAGAGACTAATTACATATGAACCCCCTCGGTCCAACAGCCTCATTAAGAATTTCAGGTAGGCGAATGGACAATTGTTGCGTATTTTGATAAACTTTTTCAACCGAATTGTCAATGACTCTATCTCTGACAATCTACCTTATATAGGATCCTGATTCACGTGACGGATTATTTTTCATCTCTGATTACGTTCCCTAGATAAAGGTAACTAGTTTGATGTGTTTGAAATGGCTGTTACCATATTACTAGGGTTATGGAAGAACCTGTTTTTTTGATTTTTTGTTTTTTTGCTTGATATACTGCACGATATGAATCGGTGGATGTTTCTTTCTATGGCAAACCTTTTCTGTGAGTTTGTTACCAAATCTCCAACAGACCTTGACTTTTGGTAAGGTTGTTATATACATGATGCACCATGCATTAGCAATAGCAAACCTTACATAAAATTGGGCAGTGTCCATCTAATTAAGACTGGTATCACCCCCTAGTGGTATCTAACGTAGTTCTGCTGGACACCTACTACCCTTCTTATGTATTCCTCTGTGTGATTTGCTTTTATTCCTAACCGTCTCGGCCATTTATAATTGTTTTATGAGTAATATGGATCATAATGACCATTACTAATACTGATTTATTAACTTTGTACGCAGATTCACTGCCCCCTTCCGCGTTCTTGTTCTGATGAAGACCCTCTAGCAAGGTTTCATTCTACACCTGCATCATTTGGGTCGAAACGTCGACACTTCCTTTCATCTTCAGCCTTTCTCCTGATTTATCATTTGTGATTTCCCTAGGCATGATTTTGTTTCAATCAATTTATGAATTGTGATTTTTTAGTTTGTCAATCAATTATTATTTCTGGTTCATTGAGGTCATAGTGACCACTGTTTTCTTTACTCATCTCAGTACCCTCACCATCCAAACACTACCCTTCCCTTTCCATTTCTTTAGGGGCACTAAATGTGATCATTTATGGATGTATTTTATGAATAATTTTCTATGATACACGTTGTGAATAAAAACAATGTTGTTTATATTTTCTCAATTTTTTTTTTAGTTATGGTTTATTCATTCTAGTATCTGGGACCACCTTGTTTGTATCAGCCTCAGGAGAGGCTGCTGATTGGTGGAGGGAGGGCCGAGGTGCACCGACGGAGCTCAGCCTCAGCCTCAGGAGAGAGTGCTGATTGGTGGAGGGTGGGCCGAGGTGCACAGACGGAGCTCAGCCTCAGCCTCAAGAGAGAGTGCTGATTGGTGGAGGGAGGGCCGAGGTGCACCGACGGAGCTCAGCCTCAGCCTCAGGAGAGGGTGCTGGTTGGTGGAGGGAGGGCCGAGGTGCATCGACAGAGCGCAAAGCCTGTTGTGCTCGCAGGACATCTGTTGATTCGCCTCATAAGCATTTAAAAGTCCCCGTATGTTAATGAGAAGGAGTCTCTCTGGGTGCTCGGCTGCCAAGCGGCGGCTAATGTGCCCGCTAATTGGGGCCTCTGCTGCCACCCAGTGGGTGTGAGAGGCGATTATTCACACATTGCCACATTGGCAGCCATGCAGAACACCCCTTGCATCGCTCAGCCCTTCCCAGCTCTTTAGATGCAACGTGACAGCGCGCGGCGCCTGGAGGCGATGTGCAGAGGATCAGAGGGTTGGGTGGCGCCCCTCCCTCCGGGGAGAGGGTCGAGCGGCGGCTCTGGATGAGCCTGGAATCCGGGAGGAGATGGCACTGGACTGGACTGGGTCCGAAGGGGGAGATGTGTGTGATGTGCACAGCGTCCTGCAAGCACCGCGGCGGGTGCACTCCCTCTGCCTGCCGAGAGGGGGGTGAAGAGGGCGGGGAATCAAGGGGATGCAGAGAGGACTGAGAGGGAATTAATCTGTCCCTACAGAACTTTACGATGCAGCATGCATTGGGGTTCATCAGACATAGGCTGCTATGTAACCAGATGAGGCACACTTGTCCAGTGTGGGTGCAGACATTTCACAGCTAAACATTGGGGATGCCCTAGAAAGAGCCGGCTATACCTAATGGTGACGTGAGCAAAGATGGGGGACCTGGAGTATTGCGAGGTGCCATCCCCAGGTTTGGTGGAATTACAGTGCGATCCTAAGGCTGTAAACAACTAACAAGCATTGGAAATGCAATAGGTCTCGCATTAGAAAAGTTGTAGTTATTGGTCTTGTAAATGACATATTTTATTTATTTGTTGGTTTTTAAAATTGCCAAATTGATGGCTTTGTCATTTACAATGGCAATAGTTATAACTTTCGCGAATGTGACACCTATAGCATTTGGAATGCAACATGTTTTGTATTTACGTGACTTAGATGGCAGCTCTGGTCGTTAGGCCACATCTCTAGAGAGCAGGAGAGTGCAGCAGGGGAGAGAAGCACAGCAATGCAATAGGTCTCGTATTAGGAAAGTTTGAGCTATTGGTATTGTAAAGGACACATTTTTTATTTATGTGCTTGTTTTGAAAATAGCGAATTAATAGCTTTGTTATTTACAATGCCAATAGTTTTATCTTTCGCAAATGTGACACCTATTGTAACACAATATGTGTTGTGAGGGTGAGTGAGGGTGAGGGTGAGGGGTTGAGGGTGAGTGAGGGTGAGGGGTTGAGGGTGAGTGAGGGTGAGGGTGAGTGAGGGTGAGGGTGAGGGGTTGAGGGTGGGTGAGGGTGAGGGAGGGTGAGGGGTTGAGGGTGAGTGAGGGTGAGGGTGAGTGAGGGTGAGGGGTTGAGGGTGAGTGAGGGTGAGTGAGGGTGAGTGAGGGATTGAGGGTGAGGGGTTGAGGGTGAGTGAGGGTGAGGGTGAGGGGTTGAGGGTGAGTGAGGGTGAGGGGTTGAGGGTGAGTGAGGGTGAGGGTGAGGGTGAGTGAGGGTGAGGGGTTGAGGGTGAGTGAGGGTGAGGGTGAGTGAGGGTGAGTGAGGGTGAGGGTGAGTGAGGGTGAGGGTGAGGTGAGTGAGGGTGAGGGTGAGTGAGGGTGAGGGTGAGTGAGGGTGAGAGTGAGGGTGAGTGAGGGGTTGAGGGTGAGTGAGGGTGAGGGTGAGTGAGAGTGAGGGTGAGTGAGGGTGAGTGAGGGTGAGGGGTTGAGGGTGAGTGAGGGTGAGGGTGAGGGTGAGTGAGGGTGAGGGGTTGAGGGTGAGTGAGGGTGAGGGGTTGAGGGTGAGGGTGAGTGAGGGTGAGGGGTTGAGGGTGAGGGGTTGAGGGTGAGTGAGGGTGAGTGAGGGGTTGAGGGTGAGTGAGGGGTGAGGGGTTGAGGGTGAGTGAGGGTGAGTATGAGGGTGAGGGGTTGAGGGTGAGTGAGGGTGAGGGGTTGAGGGTGAGTGAGGGTGAGGGTGAGTGAGGGTGAGGGTGAGTGAGGGGTTGAGGGTGAGGGTGAGGGTGAGTGAGGGTGAGTGAGAGTGAGGGTGAGTGAGGGGTTGAGGGTGAGGGGTTGAGGGTGAGTGAGGGTGAGGGGTTGAGGGTGAGGGTGGGTGAGGGTGAGTGAGGGTGGGTGAGGGTGAGTGAGGGTGAGGGGTTGAGGTGAGTGAGGGTGAGGGGTTGAGGGTGAGTGAGGGTGAGTAAGGGTGAGGGTGGGTGAGGGTGAGTGAGGGTGAGGTGAGTGAGGGTGAGGGTGAGTGAGGGTGAGGGAGGGTGAGGGTGAGTGAGGGTGAGTGAGGGTGAGGGTGAGTGAGGGTGAGTGAGGGTGAGGGTGAGTGAGGGTGAGGGGTTGAGGGTGAGTGAGGGTTGAGGGTGAGTGAGGGTGAGGGTGAGTGAGGTGAGGGGTGAGGGTGAGTGAGGGTGAAGGTGAGTGAGGGTGAGGGGTTGAGGGTGAGTGAGGGTGAGGGTGAGTGAGGGTGAGTGAGGGTGAGGGTGAGGGGTTGAGGGTGAGTGAGAGTGAGGGTGAGTGAGGGGTTGAGGGTGAGTGAGGGTGAGGGTGAGGGGTTGAGGGTGAGTGAGGGTGAGGGTTGAGGGTGAGTGAGGGTGAGGGTGAGTGAGGGTGAGTGAGGGTGAGTGTGGGTGAGGTGAGGGTGAGTGAGGGTGAGGGTGATGAGGGTGGAGTGAGGGTGAGGGAGGGTGAGGGTGAGTGAGGGTGAGTGAGGGTGAGTGAGGGTGAGGGTGAGTGAGGGTGAGGGGTTGAGGGTGAGTGAGGGTGAGGGTTGAGGGTGAGTGAGGGTGAGGGTGAGTGAGGGTGAGGGTGAGTGAGGGTGAGGGGTTGAGGGTGAGTGAGGGTGAGGGTGAGTGAGGGTGAGGGTGAGTGAGGGTGAGGGTGAGGGGTTGAGGGTGAGTGAGGGTGAGGGTGAGTGAGGGTGAGGGTGAGGGGTTGAGGGTGAGTGAAGGTGAGGGCGAGTGAGGGTGAGTGAGGGTGAGGGTGAGTGAGGGTGAGGGTGAGTGATGGGTGAGGGTGAGTGAGGGTGAGGGGTTGAGGGTGAGTGAGAGTGAGGGTGAGTGAGAGTGAGGGTGAGTGAGGGGTTGAGGGTGAGTGAGGGTGAGGGGTTGAGGGTGAGTGAGGGTGAGGGGTTGAGGGTGGGTGAGGGTGGGTGAGGGTGAGTGAGGGTGAGGGGTTGAGGGTGAGTGAGGGTGAGTGAGGGTGAGGGTTGAGGGTGAGGGTGAGTGAGGGTGAGGGTGAGTGAGGGTGAGTGAGGGTGAGGGTGAGTGAGGGTGAGTGAGGGTGAGGGTGAGTGAGGGTGAGTGAGGGTGAGGGTGAGGTGAGTGAGGGTGAGGGTGAGTGAGGGTGAGTGAGGGTGAGGGGTTGAGGGTGAGTGAGGGTGAGGGGTTGAGGGTGAGTGAGGGTGGTGAGGGTGAGTGAGGGTGAGGGGTGAGGGTGAGTGAGGGTAGAGGGTGAGGGTGAGTGAGGGTGAGGGGTTGAGGGTGAGTGAGGGTGAGGGTGAGCTGAGGGTGAGGGGTTGAGGGTGAGTGAGGGTGAGGGTGAGGTGAGGGTGAGGGTTGAGGGTGAGTGAGAGTGAGGGTGAGTGAGAGTGAGGGTGAGTGAGGGTTGAGGCGGGTGAGGGGTGAGGGTGAGTGAGGGTGAGGGTGAGTGAGGGTGAGGGTGAGGTGAGGGTGAGGGGTTGAGGGTGAGTGAGGGTGAGGGGTTGAGGGTGTGAGGTGAGGTGAGGGTGAGTGAGGGTGAGTGAAGGGTGAGGGGTTGAGGGTGAGTGAGGGTGAGGGTGAGGGGTTGAGGGTGAGTGAGGGTGAGGGGTTGAGGGTGGGTGAGGGGTTGAGGGTGAGTGAGGGTGAGTGAGGGTGAGTGAGGGTGAGGGGTTGAGGTGAGTGAGGGTGAGTGAGGGTGAGTGAGGGTGAGTGAGGGTGAGGGTGAGTGAGGGTGAGTGAGGGTGAGGGTGAGTGAGGGTGAGTGAGGGTGAGGGGTTGAGGGTGAGTGAGGGTGAGGGTGAGGGGTTGAGGGTGAGTGAGGGTGAGGGGTTGAGGGTGAGTGAAGGTGAGGGTGAAGGGTTGAGGGTGAGTGGGGGTTGAGGGTGAGTGAGGGTGAGGGTGAGTGAGGGCGAGTGTGAGGAGTGAGTGAGGGGTTGAGGGTGAGGGGTTGAGGGTGAGTGAGGGTGAGGGGGTGAGGGTGAGTGAGGGGTTGAGGGTGAGTGAGGGTGAGGATGGGTGAGGGTGAGGGTGAGTGAGGGTGAGTGAGGGTGAGTGAGGGTGAGGGTGAGTGAGGGTGAGGGTGAGTGAGGGTGAGGGTGAGTGAGGGTGAGTGAGGGTGAGGGTGAGTGAGGGTGAGGGTGAGTGAGGGTGAGGGTGAGGGTGAGTGAGGGTGAGGGGTTGAGGGTGAGTGAGGGTGAGGGTGAGGGTGAGTGAGGGTGAGGGATTGAGGGTGAGTGAGGTTGAGGGTGAGGGGTTGAGGGTGAGTGAGGTTGAGGGTGAGTGAGGGTGAGGGTGAGTGAGGGTGAGGGGTTGAGGGTGAGGGGTTGAGGGTGAGTGAGGGTGAGGGTGAGTGAGGGTGAGGGGTTGAGGGTGAGTGAGGGTGAGGGGGTTGAGGGTGAGTGAGGGTGAGGGTGAGGGTACATGCTTTTCACTTTCTTCAAAGGTTGTCCGTGCATCAAGGGTAGTTGACTGAACTTTAAGTATAATAATTGTACGTACTCTTCAGGTGGCATTGAGCTCCACACCCTCGAATGGTCTTCGGTAGTATTGTTTCCTGTAGAATTCTATTTCCTGCTGTCTCGGTCAGTATCAGCAAAGTGGTATGTGCATGTGAAAGTCGGAGAGTTGGAGGCGGTTAAGGAAATGCAGAACATTCTGCAAAAGTAATGGGAAACCATTTTTATCTTGAAACTGTTTTTAACCGACAGTCTTTTATTCCTAATCATAGATGAGTGGGAGTAATACAGGGACTGGAGCAGCAGCGCCTCAGTTTGGATTGGTGTGGCAGGCAGGAGAAAGTCAGGAGAGGGAGGAGAGGGAGGAGGGGGAACTGCTTGCGAAATGAAATTAAAAGCGGCCGGCCGGGAAATGCTCTCGGTAGCATTCGTTTGAAGTGTGAAGCAGGGGGCGGGAGCAGCCTTTGATGTGCGGATAATTAGGGGAGGAGCAGCCAGGAGATCCAAGCTGGGGAACAGATGGCTGGCGATTTGATGCTGTGCACGCGCATTTTAGGTCAATGCGCTTGCGCATTGACCTAAAAGCGCACGGGCACAGCACCAAATCGCCACAGTTAGTTAAGCTTTGTAGCCCTATAGTCTCGCTTCTCTCAATGCGCATGCGCATTGATAGGTCACGAGACCTAAAAAGGCCTCCAGATAGAGTATCTGGGAGCCACACGAACATTCATCGGGGGCCTGGGATGACACAACGGCGCTCCTGAATCCTTCAAGGGACTGCTGAAATCCTGAGCAACTGTGGGGGCAGTTGAAATCCTGAGCAACTGTGGGGCCAGTTGAAATCCTGAGCAACTGTGGGGGCAGTTGAAATCCTGAGCAACTGCGGGGGCAGTTGAAATCCTGAGCAACTGTGGGGGCAGTTGAAATCCTGAGCAACTGCGGGGGCAGTTGAAATCCTGAGCAACTGTGGGGGCAGTTGAATTCCTGAGCAACTGTGGGGGCAGTTGAAATCCTGAGCAACTGCGGGGCCAGTTGAAATCCTGACCAACTGTGGGGGCAGTTTAAATCCTGAGCAACTGTGGGGGCAGTTGAAATCCTGAGCCACAGTGGAGGCAGTTGAAATCCTGACCAACTGTGGGGGCAGTTGAAATCCTGAGCAACTGCGGGGGCAGTTGAAATCCTGAGCAACTGCGGGGGCAGTTGAAATCCTGAGCAACTGTGGGGGCGGTTGAAATCCTGAGCAACTGTGGGGGCAGTTGAAATCCTGAGCAACTGCGGGGGCAGTTGAAATCCTGACCAACTGTGGGGGCAGTTGAAATCCTGAGCAACTGCGGGGGCAGTTGAAATCCTGAGCAACTGTGGGGACAGTTAAAATCCTGAGCAACTGTGGGGGCAGTTGAAATCCTGAGCAACTGTGGGGGCAGTTGAAATGCTGAGCAACTGTGGAGACAGTTGAAATCCTGAGCAACTGTGGAGACAGTTGAAATCCTGAGCAACTGTGGGGACAGCTAAAATCCTGAGCAACTGTGGAGACTGGTCTCATTCTGACTTGTCAGGAGCATGACGCAAAAGTAAAGAGTAGGTTGGCAACTCACTCTACATGAAGGAGATGTAAAGAATCTAAGTGCCTTGATGCTGAAAACACGAAGAGGACAGCGCTAGCTTTCTCAGTATTGGTGTGGCTATTCAAGGAACTCACAGGCACGCAGCCTGTGTAATCAATAAACATAGGACATATTTTATCCACAAACACTGTCATTTATTATGCAGCATGCATTGTATGTATTGTAATCTTTAAAGCTCCTCGCCTCCTCAAAGACGTTGGCAGCATAGAAATGCTAAGAGGGAGAAACAGAAAAAAAAATAATGAGAGAAACTGATGGTGGTAGAGGGAGAAAACAGGAGAGAAAAAGAAAGATGTAGGAATGGAGGGGGCAAAAGAGAGAAGTGAGAGAGTAACAGAGAGATGGGCAGAGGGAAGCAAAGGGAGAAGGACCAAGAGAGAAGGAATAGAAATAAAGGGACGAGTAAGAGAGATAAGAGCAAGAGAGAGGGAAATAGACATGTACAACGAGAGAAGAGGGGGGTTGAGGGAGAGAGATAAAGAGAATCAGCCAGAAAAATCGAGTCAGAAAGATGGTGCCTTGAGGTAAAGAGATAGGGAGAGAGAAAAAGAGAGAAAAAGAGAGCTTTAGAAAAGGAGAAGGTGCAGAGTGAGAGAGCACCAAAGACTGATAGGCAAAGTGGAAACAGAGAGAGGAGGAACAAGAGGGAAGCAATAGAATCAAAAGGAAGAGAGATAAGATCGAGGGGGAGGGAGAGGCAGACAGACAGAGGAGATTTGGAAAGATAAAGAGAGGAAGAGCGAGGAGAGAGACACACAGAAAGAGAGTGGCAGAGAGAAAGAGAGACAAGCGCGAGGGGGAGGGGGAAGGACAGAGAGACAGAGAGAGGAGATTTGGAAATATAAAGAGAGTGAGACAGGAAGAGAAAGGAGAGAGAAACACACACAGAAAGAGACTTGCAGAGAGAAAGAAAGATAGAGGAGCAAAGAAAGTGGGAAAGGAGAGCCACGTAGGGGTAGAGAGAAAACAAGAGAAGGAGATTAAGAGAGGGACTGACCGAGAGAGAGAGAGAGAGAGAGAGAGAGAAAAAGAGAGAGGGCCCGATTCACAGAACTAACTTAAAACAAAAACCTAAACTTACTACCATTTTGGTATTCACAGAAGGCACTTACTCATTTTGGTATTCACAGAAGGCACTTACTCATTTTGGTATTCACAGAAGGCACTTACTCATTTTGGTATTCACAGAAGGCACTTACTCATTTCGGTATTCACAGAAGTTAGGAGTTATGACTATCATTGAGACTGCTGAAAAAGCTGTCAACAGCTTCCTGTGAGAGTTCCACTAACTCGGAAAAGGATGTAACCATGCATTCATGTGCATGATTGTCTCCATTGACGTTTTGAGTAGTATTGCTGACAGAAGGTTGTACCTGATCGATGCTGCTTTCATCTTGATCTTCACTACCCCTTAATCGTAGTGGTGAAGTTTCCACGAATGCCGTCATCAGGATTGGCAGCCGTTGAGGGCAGACAATGCATGAGCCGTTACCGGACCCAACAATGTTTCTGCATCCATTGGCGCATCCGATTGTAGCGTCAGACAGGTGCCCAACACGCATTCTTCTCCGCACAGCATGCACCTTAATACAGGTAAAACACATCTTTGCCATATCGGCCGAAATGAAAGAAACCAAGTCATGTTCAGGTCTCTAAGCCGGGTTAGTCCCAGGATTTTTGATATCCGGTCCCGGTATCCAATGGCTCGGATTGTTTCTTCCCTTGTCGCGGGTGTTTTGTCTGTGACATGGTTTGCCATAACGAAATATAAGGACTAAGAATAGGATTCCTGCAATTAGTCCCAAAATGAGGGGAACTCCTCCAAAAATCGAATGGACGAAGTCTGGAAAAATACCCAGTATGGCTTTGAATGGTGTTAATGCCATCGAAAATACTGTCTTAAATACATTTGAGACTCCACTGGTATCAGAAATATTTAAGATTTCATTCAGGATTTCTGCGAAATGTATGGGGGAATTAGTTGATAACAATGAGTGAATCTCTGAAGTCGTCCATGCGACTAGGAGATCATACGTTTCTTTTGATGACGTGAGCCTGGTCGGCGTCTGAAGAAGCACTGTTTTCATTCTGCTTAAAGTATCAACTCGAATAGAAGTAATTTTCAAGTTAGGCCATGCCCTTGCCTCCCTGTCTGGAAAGGAGCTGGGGAACAATAAGCGTCCACAGCACATGACCTTCGTAGTCGTACTAACGAGATAAGGAACCCCGGGCAGTAGACTACAACATCTGCGATCCACAATTAGAATGTAACTCCCGTTATAGAGTCTTTTAAAGAATGGTTCTATCTCTGTTGCAGGTGTGCCTAGCTGGTGACATGAAAGGTTATTTGAATTCCCTTCACAGGCTCCATGCAAACTAATTCCATTACACAGAAGTGTACCGCTTAGTGACCTCGCACAATTATTGCCACTAAGAAACACTTTCTGTCCTTTATTACTGACACATGCATGTGAATAGGGCAAGTTCCATGTTGTCTTAATGTACCCTTTACCCAATTTTTCGTACATGCCAGCCTGTATATATTTTTGGCAGTATTGAAACCTGAAAGTAGATATCGGAATATTAATTATCCCATGTATTATCCATTCAATGACAGGTCGTTCTGACATTGTCAATGGTAATCTCTCGAGTTTCTCAATGCTCAGGATTGTATAATCAGCACCCTTTTGTGCCATACTGATTTGTTTATCAGTAAGGTTAAAGATATTGAATAGTGACGTTGTGTTGATTAAACGCCAAGGCACATAGCCTGAACGCAGATTTTGTAACGTCCAGCCAAGCTGTACAATAGAACGCAATTGAGACTGACCGTGTTGTAACAACAGTAAGTCTTGCGATATTATGTCGATTGCTGATGACACAATGCTGTCCAATGAAAAGATTCTGGAGGACAGAGTCATTAACCCATTGTCCACTACAGAAAGCGATTTTTCCAAATTAATACGGTCAATTTCCCGTATACTTTCTGCTGTCTCAATTTGAGTTATCTTCCAGGCCTTGTTGTAAGCTGCATATATAGAGGCTGCTATGAAGCGTTTTTGACGCTGTTTGCGCGGTCCCATAATGAAATCACGCAAGTCAGCACCATCAGTAAGTAAAGTTAGGTGTTGCTTAATCTCTGTCAGTGTGGAAGTTTGTAGCCATTGAAGGCAGAGTTTACCCACACTGTAGGTGGTGATTATCCCTGGGTGTTGTCTTTGGGAATATCTAGGGTCTGGCCTGGTCAATGTGAACCCCTGTGTTTTGTTCAGGAATCTGTCTTGACAGTTATTAGTATCTGTGGGCCAGATCAACCATTGTTTCCAATCAGGATTTGTTCTGTTTTGGTTTAATACAAAGTTTACGTCTATCTCTTCATCTGCAGAGTTATTGCTGTTCATTGTTGGTTTTGGAATAGACGGTTTATTTAAGTCTTTGATTTTGGCTAATCCAAGACAGGTAGTTTGTTGAATAGTTTCATTCAAGAATATAATTTGTTCTGGGATCATGCAGGCTCTAAACAATGATTCTATACCTTGTACTTGCCATTCTTTTGTACCCCAAACACTTTTTACTTCAACATTTTTGTCCCAATAATCAAAACCAAATGTATTCATTTGTTCAAAAAATGAGTCCGAATATATCAATTTCGTGTTTGTAAGCATGGTTTTTGCTCCTGTCCTATTTGACAATTTGAAATAAAATGTTTCAGCATTACTTGTGTTGAACCCTGAAAAGTATGAATATTTGTCATGAAAGGTTCTTGAGCTTCCTTTTGGAGGGGTTGCACAATGTTCCCATTGATTATAATTTAAAACATTTCTAGGTTGTGCTGATTTATGTAAAAAATGGTTACCATAGTGGTTGTAGCAGTACATACTGTCATAATTAGATGAACCCTGCAAATAATCATGTTTGGTAAATTTAGCAGACATCACTAGGTCAGACATCATGTCATTAATACTTTCAAAGTCCCAATCATCAGCAAATGAGTTTGGTTTTACAAAGTCACTCAACGAGATCTTGATTTGGTGTGGATATTTGAGGATTTCAACCGGACCATAGATTTCATAGTCAGTATTGTCCCATGCTACCCCACCCGGTATAGGATTGGCTGTGAAGTTGACTGAAGAAACTTCTCTTTTCTCGACGTGTGAAGACGTGTGTGGCTTAAGGATCAAGTTGATTTTCTGGCTTGCTGTGTCCATTTTTGCATATTTTCCCTCAATGAAGCGTCCCAAACATAGTATCATGATGAGCCAAAGTATCAGGATAAATACACCAAAGGACACCCAAAATTCAATCCATGGAGAAATCAGATAGGTTTCTTTCAGTTGTTTCAAAAGTTCCTTAGCTTTGTCTTTAAAAGTTTTTGTTGATGGCTGTGTCTTTGATTCACTTAGATCTTCAGAAGAATCATCAAAGTTGATGAAGTAGCCGGATGCCGTTCTGTCTATTGTTCCAATTGCTTCAGGATTACTGTTTCTTGCAGCTTCAGCATATTCATTTGTTACTTCATTGTAGGTTGGTGTGTCTCTACTAAATGTTTTTATTTGGGTTTTCAGAGGTGTGAGTTCCATTGCATTGTTGCATATTCCTTGTTGTTGTTCTGTAGGCGTTTCGAATGTGATTAGCCTTTTAGTTAACACCTCTGTACTTGTAGCAAACCTCGGTGTTCTACTACTTATCGGGAGTCCACTTGGCCTACTGTTTGTTATCGGCCACATGATTGTGGTTTTACCAGGTCGATGGATACAACTCGGTTCTCCTTTTTACCAGCAAGTGGCGGTAGTACAACTGATCTCGTCCCGTTGATGGACAAGACAGGAACTGCTTTTCTGTAAGAAGGCCCAAATTCCTTCTTTACTGCGATCTTTTCTCTGACTAGATCCCCGATTTTTGGAATCCAGACAGGTCTTGCTGGGACAGGTGGTGGTTCTTCAGTGGTTTTTGGCTGCTGTTTCAACTTTATGTTGCTCAGGTCTTTTCTTGTTTCGATTAAGTCCTGTAAAATAGCCAAACGATCTTTGATATCAAAGCTTTTTTCTTTCACCACTGACGTCTGACTGTCAAGATCTAAGACTAGCATCCTAGTCCCAAACAGTAATTCGTACGGACTGAATCCCCTCAGAGAATTTCTTGGCAAGTTGTTTAGACTACGTTGGACACTTATTAGATGTTTGACCCACCCAGCTCCCGAACCTAATACCTTTGCTGTTATAGATTGCTTTATGCCTTGGTTTTTTCTTTACACCATCCCGTATCCCTCAGGAAGGAAGTGAGAAGAATCCCGCTTCGCTATGCTCATTTGGCCGTGCTTTCCCACAAGCTTGAGGGCTAAAGTGAAAACATTGGTCAAACGTAGCATGCTCCTAGCGTATATGCCATTTAGACTCGCAAATCTTTGTATAACAGTCCCGACGTCAGCCGAGTGCTGGGGTCTACATTTATAAGTGGAAACTAGTCTTTATTTGTTAATGGGACGCATTATTTACACTTGTTTCACTGATTATTGTTTAGCCCTTATTGAGTGAAACGCCATGGTATTACCCCGTTCCTCTCGCCGCTGCGATCTCTGTTGCAGCCCGGGCATTTTTTTACAAAAATGTGATGATGCAGGCTCATGCCTGGCCACCAGTACACTGATTGCAGTTCTTCCAGAGAATCTTTTAGTTTGAGGTGTCTGAGACCCTCGCCCATATGTGCGTCTGCTATTAACAAAGTTCTCCTGTCCTTGTTTGGAATTACTCTATCCCCCACTCCAGGGATTCGAGCAAAAGGAACGGAGTTCGCATCGATTATGTATGTATATTCGAGTGGGTAACTGATCGGTAACGCTGAGCAGTCGCCTTTTGATGACGTTTTCACCGCCAGCATTGTTTCACCGTCAATGTATTTTACTGCACGCTTTTTCCTAGCTACGGAAGCCGATTTAGTTGCTACCGCTGTGGCTTTCTCAGCCAATGAATTCCCTGCAACGTGAACGCCATCACGCTGATGACTCAGTGAGTGTATCACGTGAGTCTTTGGTAGTTCTTCTTTTAACAGAACTATTTGTTCCCAAAGCAGTTTTTGCTTTATTGTTGCACCTGTGTCATCTTTGTAACCGTTTTGAATCCATTTCTGTAAATCGCTGTTATATGATTTGACGCAGTAATACGAATCGGACACTATGAGTGTCGGGAATTCGCAATCTGCATTATCTAGCGCCATTTTCAATGCTATTATTTCAGTCTGTTGTTCTGAATTAGTTTCTACTGAGTGTGTTTTTGTTAATAGAGGTCTTAGTATACCTCCGCGCCACACTTCTTTTGTAATCTCACATGTGGGGTTGTATGCTTGTTCTCCCCAAACGGATGGTTGAGCATGTCCGTCTGTATAGATTACACAAGCGTACTGTCGTAATGGCAGAATGTCGATTGGCAGAGGGAATATTCTTTCATATTCTAGATATTTTAGTTCCTCTAGTTCTGGATCAAAGTAGTATTTTACTTTGTCCATTGTAATGGAATTCACCCATTGTATCCATTCCGGATTCAATGCTGTTGTTGGTAAATTACACGGGGTTGTTAATGCCTCAAAGGCTGATTCTGCTGTTCTGACTGTGATGTGTCTACCGTCAGCTTTATCTTTTTCTCTAGCTATTGCCGTTTGAACTGCATGAACAATGTTTTCTTTAATGCTGAATTTCTTTTCAGCTTTAGTGTACAAGTGTGATTTGAATGCAATTGGTACCTTTTCTCCCTCATTAGAGGTCAGGTATGTGAATCCGCATCTTCCTGGGATGACTCGAATCACAAGGTTGCGTGTGTTATCACGTGTTTCTAATTTTGTTTTAATTAACATATCTGTTTGTAAGGATCTCAGAATTTCTGTGTGTATTTGAGACCAATTGGTTTTTTTAAAATCTGGTTTTATTAGATCATAAAGGGGTTTGACCCTTTCTGCGTAATTTGCAATGTATGTTCTTCCGAAATTTAGGAAGCCTAGAATTGACTGTAGGTTTTTTAGTGTTCTAGGTGCTTGGAGTACGGCACATTTCTCTAGGAAATTGTCAGCCAGGCTTTTGCCTTCACTTGATAATTCATATCCTAAGAACAGGACTGTTAGATGGGCAATTCTAGATTTTTTAAAGTTGAATTTGTAACCCTCTGCCGCGAACCCAAGTATTATGGTGTTCACTCTCTTCAAGTGAGTATCCAAGTCATCGTCTGTTAGGTATATGTCGTCGACATACGATAATGCTTCGTCATCATATGTTTGTAGTAACTCTGTTACCCTCGCTGAGAATAATCCTGGGCTGTTCTTGTACCCCTGGGGTAACCGACAGAATTCTTTTTGAGCGCCATTTATTGAGAACGCTGACAAGTATCTGCTCTCTGGTGCTATATTTTGACAAAAGAATCCATTAGAGATGTCTAATGTTGTTTTATATTTTTTGCGCACTATGTTATTCATTAGTGCAGCACTATGCGAGTTTTGTACTGCAAAAGTTTTGCAACATGAGTTAAGGTGTCTGTAATCCAAAACTAGACGATATGAATTGTATGGTTTGGAGACAGGAAACAAAGGGTTGTTCATTTGTGAGGTGCAAGTTTCAATCACCCCCTGGTATTCTAGTTGATCTAGAATTTCTTTTACCTGTTTTTTAGCTTCTTGCTTGATTGGATACTGCCTTTGTGCAGTAGGTTGTGATTTTAACTGGATTTTGTGAGGAGGAGACTCCTCATCCCATCCTACATGATTTTTATATAAAGCAGGAGCTTGAGCTACTGCCCACTTTCTTGCAAGTGTATATTTTTTATGAATTGGAATATGATTTGAGAAGGCAGGCATAATTATTTCTTCGCCATGTGGGCACTCCCTGACGAACTCTGGTGGCCAATCTTTTTCAGCTAGAAGGATGTCATAGCCCTTGGAGAGATTATCCCAAAAAAGGCCCCTTATTTTCCTAGTCTTATCCCCTTCTATACGTAAAGTTATTTCATATATTTTGTGAGGTTTGCTAACTCTGGTGTCTGCAGTTTCCACCGGAATGTATTCATTCGTGTCCACTGTCTCCAGATGATTCATAAGGACTTTGCGTGCTATGCTCACTTCTGCTGCGCTGTCTAGCATTGTCTGAGCCCACTCTCCGTTTTTCAGCTGTGTCCTCAGTATTCTCGGCATTGTTGAATACTTTAATACTGGCTACCTTCTTTTTTGGAAACTGTAATTTTTTATTTGGATGAGCAGGTTCCTTGTCTTTGGACTTGACGTGCCCTTCCCTGGGTTCCGATCGTCCTCTTCTTTCCGATTTCTGCGAGGAAGTCTGAAAAGATTGAGAGGGACGTGTATCAAAATCTTGATATCTATCCGGTTTCTTTATGTTATCCCTATTTCTAAGGTTGTATTTTTTCACAGAGGGCTCCCTTTGGGGAGACTTGGGTCCTTGGTCCGGAGATCTTTCTCTCCGTCGAGGAGACCTTCCTCTGGACTGGAATCTCTTTTCTTTTGGATTGGATTGTTTGTTTCCATCCCAGTTCTTCTTTTGACTGTTTAGATTATTTTTAATAAATATTTTTTCAGGACTTTCAATTAGTTGGGGCTTTACTGGTATTCCACCCAAACTATCTCTACCTAGTTCTTCATAGGATTTTTCTATAATTCTGGCAATTTCAGCTGGTTGGTCTGCTATATCTGTCTCTTTTAACCTCTGGCGGATCGCCACATTCGCTGCTTCTCCTTTTATGTTGGCTAGTAATATTGCCGAGACCTGCTTGAAGTCTTTTAGTAATTTCATACCGAGAGTTAAAGCGGGTTCTGGACCGTATTCGTCTTGAATTTGTTTTAGCACATCTGGTATTACTGACATGGATGGTACACCATGTGTTTTTGTGTAAATGGAAGCAAAGACTGTACCCCAAGTGTCACAGTCCTCCACGTGTGGTGCGATTCCCATTGGAAGACAGATAGTCAGAATCCTGTGTTTATCCACAGGGGTGGTGTCTGGAAACACCGCCTCTATTTGGGTGATTTTTTGTGCTAACCAGAATGGTATTTGTTCCCGTTTAGCTGGTACTTTACCTAGGCAGGACTGTATGTTCTGTGGTGTAATTCTATTTGTGTTCCCCTGATGTGGGGTCCGCTGTGGAATTTTAACTACAGGTTGGATGGTTGAAGTCCGCATTACATATTGGACTAGTTGTCTATATATTTTAATTAATTGTTTTAGTTGTACTAAAACATCTGCTGCAGACAGTCTTTCGATGTCTGGATGTGGTGTGTATCCGGCTAGGACCGGCCATGTTGCTCCTGGTCTACCTAGTGGACCGAGCCTGGTGATGTGATTATTATGTTTTAGGGCGCCATTAAACAAGAGCAGATGCTCTTGGAATTTGAGTGGTACTTCCACTTCCTCGAAAGGAGTGTAGGTATCCGGAGGTTCCTCTATTTTATAACAGTGGAACTCCTTTGTTACAGCATTTGCTGCTGGAAAGTTTATCCATGAATAGAATACCTCTGTCTGCCGATATTCGTGTGCCTCAATTACGAATATGACTGTACCACCTCTTGGTGTCAGTCCATTTTCTATAAGTTTTAACGTTATAGATCTTCTTATGTTGACCGGGATGAGTTTTATATCCGGGTCCGCTTCTTGCATAGTATTATCAGCTTCTATTAGTTCAGCTGCTACTCTAGCTCTCTCTCTTTCATCATCACTTTCTGGCATTTTACT
The DNA here is from genome assembly GCF_964261635.1 of Lissotriton helveticus. Taxonomy (NCBI): domain Eukaryota; kingdom Metazoa; phylum Chordata; class Amphibia; order Caudata; family Salamandridae; genus Lissotriton; species Lissotriton helveticus. The sequence goes on along the minus strand of NC_136073.1, from coordinate 28,611,961 downwards.
GTCAGGAAGGTTATTCTGTTTGTTTGCAGATCAGGTTTCTTGTGGAAACAAAGATTAGATGCACAATATTTTGGAACAGTGTGTCCTTCAACGTTGATTGAACCAAGAACCATACATAGGAGTTCCCTCCTGCGAGGTTTGGCGGATTTTACCGCTCACCCACTCCAGACGACTTTGGAGTATTATGGGAAAAAGGGGTCTGAGTGAAAGAGCACGACTGAGTTACTCTAAAGTCTTGCGTTAGTTTTATCGCCTATCCAAACACGTTGGGCGCCATGTAGTGTAGTTCCTATTATCCCAATAGGCTCTGCGCATTGGAATAATACCTCCAATAGTATAGACCTAGACCAGACGTTAACTAGGTCTTCTACTGTCGATATTAGACTTAAAGTTTTGGGTTTGCCAGCTAGCTCAGAGTTCACTAGAAACTTTCTCGAATAGGCAAGGAGGAGTTGAACCTCCCTGGATAGACAAGAAGGGATTTAGTTTCTGACAACCATAGAACATGACAACTTTGCTCTCCCCTAATCAAGAGTGTATCTCTAGAGTCGTGTGAAAACAAAAGACAACTTATTTTACTCAGTCAGTACGTGCATTCTTAGTTTCACCAGATTGTAGAGAAAAGGAAGAGACGGGCGTGTTCAATAAAAGATGTTATTTATTGATCAGTCTCTTTTCTCGTACAAGAGAAATGAATCGATATTATCGCAATATTTATGGTTAAGTAAAGTGCATACAATAAAAGCAGAAGTATAAAATAATACTGTAAAAACATTTATATGGTTTCTAAGCCATATGGTGGTTTAAAATGGATAAAATAGATACATACATATAAACATTTGACTAATCGTACTCAACTGGTGCTTCTAACTACGCCTACCCCAGTGTACCTGACCTAAGCCTAATACGTGGGCGGGGATAGAAAGTAGTAGTTTAAGTTAAGTTTGTTTTGCCAAGTGACTGACTCAAGAATTCTCTGCAAGGGGTTATTCAGTTCTGTACCTTGAATCTAGGATGGTTGAGGGATGGTATCTCTCGTCTGAGGTCTCGATATTCCAAGCTGCCTGCGAGGGCTGCTCGGAAGCGCCGGAGCTGGATTTCTCGGCAGGAGAAGGCAGCGTCTCGTTCTCAGCGCGTCAGGAAGGCGGGGCAGCGCCAGTGGGGTCCGCTCTGTGCTGGCCTCTTCGGCAAGTCTCGCTGCTCCGATCTCGTCACCACCGCGTGTGTTTGCTTAAGGCAATATCGGTAATATTTATACCTGTAAGGTGCCGAGATTGACGTAAGGATGGACATAGATACGTCAATAAGGATGTCATACGAGCTGGTCGTTAGCACATTCTTTTACTGAAGTTCTTTGAGAAATCAAAACAATGGCCGCAGGGATTTTCCCAGGTTGTCATAGGTTTGATTTGTTTTGAGAACTCCGTATGCCTTATCAGGGGCTGGAGGAATATTGCTTGCCTAATTAGATGGCAAGCGTTATGACCTAATCAGATAACGCGCTCCTGTGCCGTGGTCTGGCGTAATCAGATAAAAGTTTCTGCATCATGGGATGGCTGCTAGTTAATTTGTTAACCAGAATAGGGTCAGGAATAGGGGGATCGATACAGAACCTATAGGAATACATCACAAAGACATGGCTTGGCAGTTCGGGCTGGACTGTTCCCATGAGGCACAGGGTCAGACTGATTTGCATATGGCCATGTCTGAACTGGGGTGGCTGAGTGAGCTAAAGAATGGTGATGGATTAAACCCAGATCAGTTGACTGGGGGTGAGTGTTTGATTTGCTCAAACGCTCCGTCCATCATCCCCTTTTGTATTGCTTTAGTGGATAGCTTGTACCAGGCTGGGGAATCGAAACGTATGTTCTGTGCTCCCATTGTATTACGACAGCTACCAGTACTTTTCCATAATAGGTGGGTCTTTGTGGGCTCCGCAACCTACGTAATGTAACTTTATGCTTGTTAGAGTCCGTCCCTCGTCAGCCATCATAGGAGGCTGGTCAGACTGGACTTCACTGCAGTGTACTTTGTAAATAAACTAGTTTACTTGTATTCTCTACTGTGTCATCGACTCTTCATTATTGGAAGGCGAGAGTGACCCAGGTGACCCTAGAGGGTCACGTCCTTCAGTTGGCGCCCGAACAGGAACTCCACTAGGTGACCCATCACGCCTGTAATTGGGTTTAGGGGGTCGGGGTTGCGTCTGGTCAGATGGGCAGATCGGGGATCCCCTTATGTTAGAGCTTAGTACTCCTGGATGCCCCACCTGTCTGATCAGGCGGCTCCTCATCTAGTGGTCATGTCGGATGGGGTCCTGAAAAGGCAAAACCCTTGGAGTCGGCAGTGAAGAATAATCTCGTTTGACCTGTGTGCACCGGGTGAGTTTTGGTAAGTGGGGCGCCGTCTTGATTAATTTGGTGGGTTTGTGAACCCTTGTGATACAGAGCGTTTTGAACGTTCCGCCAAGCCACTTGCTGAATTTGGTTTACTATTGAAAAGGGCTGGGGCTAGAGCCTATCTTGTCTAGGTGCAGTCTGTGGACTGACTTGGAGAGCTCTTTGGTTTGTGCGTTCTTGTTGTGTGTTGATTTAGGTGGAGAGTGAATGCGTCTGATGCTAGAATGCCTTGTTGGAGTAAAGTGTTGTGCTTGGGGTGCCGCTGTTGCTCTGCTGAACATTGGCTGGAGGAAAGGAAGACTGCGCCTCCTCAATGCACTCCGAGTTTCGAGATGCATGTGAAGCACGGTAATGGCCCTATTATGTTTTGTACATTGTGGCACCAGTATACAAGGGACAATATTGAGCTTCAGTGGCCATTGGAAGGTACCTTTGATGAACAAAAACTGAATTATTTACAGGACAAATTATTTGCTAGAAGAAGTAGGCAGTCGATGTTTGATACTTTGCAGGTATGGCAGAAAGAAGCTAAACAGAGGCGTATACATGCTGAAAAGGAGTCTAGGAAGAAGGCAATGCAAACAGTGGTTCAGAAAGCTGTAGCTTATGATAAGGAACAAACTGAAAAGGGTATTGAGTGTACAGATAGGAAGTTTAGATTGCAATGTAATAAGTCTTATGTTGTTCGAGAGGATGAAGATCCTTTTGTGGAGGATCTGTTGGACACTCGCCCCCCACCTCCCAACGCCCCACCGAGAATTTATCATGTTGTTCCATCGCTTCGGCTCCAGCCCTCTCTGTCTCCCATCCAGTTTCGCAGCATTCAAGTGTGGTGACTGCAGGCACGCCTGCAGTGTCTCCTGTTTCCCTTCATGTTTCTCCTCCTTTTCTTACACCCACCACACAGTCATTGCGTCTGAACCTCTTGTGTCTTTCCCAGGCATTTCATCCGTGGTGTTGGGTAGTGTTGGGACACAAGTGAGAGGGTCAGAAGGAGGGGATTGGACGGGGGCATGGGAGTGAATGGGGCGGGCATTGAATTGGGCCGATGTGGGTGAAGAAGAGAAGAAGATGGTTGCAAATCAGGCAGCACAATGGGTTCAGAATCCGATTTATAGTATGGAAGATATATGGAGTGAGATGAAAGATTTTGACCTGTTTGTACAACTGCATTCCCTTAAGCATATGTCGACTACATTGATTGGTTTGTGGGACCAGTGTATTGGAGGCACAGCTCCTCAAGTTATTTACGATATTCAAGATTGTGTATATTCACTTGGTATGGCCCCTGCACAAGTTTTTGGAAATGTTGGGGCGCTTCTCGGTTATCAAGCAAGATTGCATAATCGTACTCCAAGTACAGTGTCCCAATTTCCAATGAGAGAGGTACACCCTGTTTTTCATCCTAAGATCCCAGAACACCGTAACCAGAATGGAGATGTGGTTCAGCATCGGGTGGAGGCTCATTTTCGGGAACAATATACCCCATATAAGAGAAGTGAAGAGCGTTCTCTTAAAAGTCAGTTCACTGGACCCTAGGAAAAATCCTACTGCTTATTATAAGGAATTAACAGAGGCTGCTTCCTCATCAGTTATGACTTTAGCAGACATTGAGAATGTTTTTGGGCTTTTGGTGCCAGTGGACATTTGGTGGTAAAAGCATATGCAGGGCCATGCGGCAGAGCTGAGTGGTACTTGGAATGAGATTAGGGCATGGGATAAGGAGAGAAAGGCTGGTGAGAAGCCCAATGCTGACATTTTGGCCTTGCCAAGCCCCATTACCTATATGCATTTTCTTATCCCACCTAGACTGGTGGATTGGGATAAACTGGCAGCATGTCGTCAGAAGAAAGAGAAGAGCGTGTCTGATTATTTCACTCATTTTGAAGAGGTGTTCCTAGATTTCAGTGGGCAGGATTTGTCAGTTGAAGGCGGTGTTCGTTTGTTTGCCAATAGGTTTGTTTCAAATTTGCTTCCTGAAATTGCGGCTCAGCTGCAAGCTTCTGAGAGTACTTGGACTTCTTCCTCCCTTTCAGTGATATTGAGTATGGCTAAATATTTTGAGCATCGAGAAAATGAGGAAAAGGATAAAGTGGAGAAAAATAATATGGATTTGAAGACTAAGGTGTTACTACAGCAGGTTGCATGGGGGTCTGGAAGGGGTCGAGGCGCTGGTCCAGCTCAAAGGTCACAGGGTCCTGGTAAAGGTGGTGCGCCCTTGGGGCTGAATCAGTGTGCGTATTGTAAAAAGGAGGGACATTGGCGAAGTGAGTGCCCAAAACTGTTAAAGAGCCTTGCGGTACCCAGAGGGTAGGGTCCAGGTGGAAGGGGTCGTGGGCAGGTTGGTCGGGATGAGGATCAAATCGGTGCATCTTCAGGGTGTCGTTCAGATCAGAATTATTTCGATGACCCCCAGGGAAGGCAATACTATCATGATGATTAGGATATGTATGAAGTTACAGGGATGTCCTATAGCTAGGACAGCAAGGGACAGGGTGAGGGACCAGACCAAATTCCTGTAGATCAGCGTAGTCTTTATGTCACACAGATTTGCATGGCTTGACATGAAAATTTGGTGGATACAGGTGCAATGAATAGCTCTGTTTCTCATTCGCTGGTCCCCGGGGCAGCCCTGTCTGGACGTAATAATGTCTTGGTAGGTGTTTTAGGTGAACCGGTTGTGTGCCCCATATCCTGACCTCCTGGTTTTACTATTGGTCTATTTACTATGGACTCCTCATTTTTGTTGATGGCCAATTGTGGGGAAAATGTATTAGGATTGGATTTTTAGGTTTCGCCTGGCGATCCGCTGCGCAGCAGCTTTCGCGCAGGCGAAATCTTTTGAGAATAGTATGTGGCTTTGTCCCGCCTCTCTTTTCCATTGGCTAGCTCCATAAATGAAGGCTAGCCATTGGAAGAGAGAGGCGTCTGTCATTGTCCAAGGCGATTCGTGGGCGTTCCGTACATTTTTTCCCTCTCCGCCCCTTTTAAAACGTCATGCGGCGGTGGGCGGATTTTTATTTTTATTTTGTCTCAGCATGTTTTTGTTATTTTCGTCCTGCCTTTTGCAGGAGTGGGCTGCGCTTTGTTTTCTGTTGTCTCCATGTGCGTGGCTGTTGTCTTCGTGTCCTGTACCGTCGTATGGCTGTTCATAATTATACACTTCATAAGGCACAAGACCGGAATTTTTCTGATTGCTATTTATATTTTGCTATCCGTGTAGCCAAGTGCCCAACATAGTAATACATTTACAAATGCTACATACAATGCTGATAGGTAAACGAGCTGTTGCGTTATCAAACTAATTCTATGAATATTTCAATCAGGGAAGGCGCAAGCGGAAGTACCGTGAAGTGGAATGTCAATTGACTATTGTTTTATGAACACAGCCATTGTTTGAGGGGTTTTATATATATAAGAGAACAATCCCGCGGTACATTACCTCCCTGACCGGATCAGCCCGCTGCCGCGGGCGGAGTCTGCTGAGTGGCGTCTGCCTTATCTCTTTTGCAATTCTGCGGATTCCCCTAAAACCAGGCTCCAGGGGGCGGTCTTCGGGTTCAGGCTCTTTACACATTCCAGGGCTGCTGATTTTCCAAAGAAGCGCCTCGGTAGTATTTTAAGAGGGGTTAAATATTAAACCTGCGTTTCGTGTCTGAAAAGAGCACCCCCTTTCCTCACCACAGAGGAACGGAATTCGCCATGAAGGCGCTGCAGCTGCTCTGTGTGCTCCTCGGCCTGTCCCTGGGCGTCCAGGCACAGGCGATGGCCACTGTAAGTTCGCTGTTCTTTGCAACGCCACAACTGTACTGCATTTAGCATCTAAAATCAGGGAAGGCGCAAGCGGAATTAGCGTGAAGTGGAATTTCCATTGACTATTGCTTTATGAACACAGCCATTGTTTGAGGGGTTATATATATATAAGAGAACAATCCCGGGGTGCATTATCTCCCTGACCGGATCAGCCCGCTGCCGGGGGCGGAGTCTGCTGAGTGGCGTCTGCCTTATCTCTTTTGCAATGAAGGCGCTGCAGCTGCTCTGTGTGCTCCTCGGCCTGTCCCTGGGCGTCCAGGCACTGGCGGTGACCACTGTAAGTTTGCTGTTCTTTGCAACGCCACAACTGGACTGCATTTAGCATCTAAATAGCGCTTCATAACTTGCATTCTAAAACTGATGTTAACTTGTTTTTGGGCCGCTGGTGCAGTGCTATGTGTAACGCTGAAAGTTTCTGGGCTCTTGTTGAGGATTACTACTCTAGAAACATGGAAGCGCTGTATAAATCACAAACCTAGGCAATGTACATTCGCGTTTTGGAGGGGTGCGGTGCGTACTTCAGTCCATGTCGATCGGTTTTATTCTTGCACGAATTACAAACATGTCAAGCTTAAATTCTTAAAACATTTGCGTCCTCCAGCCAGGGGGCAGAGGGATGGGGATTAGTTACATGGTCGCGTGGATGGCATCACAGTCATGCGTTGCACATGTAATATTGTACACGATTACAAAAATATAGAGCATGATAACGATTTAGTGAGATACACTTAGCTGTAGTATTACTTTATTATTTTGCCGGGGGCGGAGTCTGCTGAGTGGCGTCTGCCTTATCTCTTTTGCAATTCTGCGGATTCCCGTAAAACCAGGCTCCTGTGGGCGGTCTTCGGGTTCAGGCTCTTTACACATTCCAGGGCTGCTGATTTTCCAAAGAAGGGCTGCTGATTTTCCAAAGAAGCGCCTCGGTAGTATTTTAAGAGGGGTTAAATATTAAACCTGCGTTTCGTGTCTGAAAAGAGCACCCCCAAACCTCACCACAAAGGAACGGAATTCGCCATGAAGGCGCTGTTGCTGCTCTGTGTGCTCCTCGGCCTGTCCCTGGGCGTCCAAGCACTGGCGGTGACCACTGTAAGTTCGCTGTTCTTTGCAACGCCACAGTGCTATGTGTAACGCTGAAAGTTTCTGGGCTCTTGTTGAGGATTACTACTCTAGAAACATGGAAGCGCTGTATAAATCACAAACCTAGGCAATGTACATTCGCGTTCTGGAGGGGTGCGGTGCGTACTTCAGTCCATGTCGATCGGTTTTATTCTTGCACAAATTACAAACATGTCAAGCATAAATTCTTAAAACATTTGCTTCCTCCGGCCAGGGGGCAGAGGGATGGGGATTAGTTACATGGTCGCGTGGATGGCATCACAGTCATGTGTTACACATGTAATATTGTACACGATTACAAAAATATAGAGCATGATAACGATTTAGTGAGATACACTTAGCTGTAGTATTACTTTATTATTTTGCAGTTTTTACACTTGTTAACAATGTCTGAGCGTAGGTTGCACCTCATTAATGCAAGCTCTGCTCTAAAATATAGTAATACATAATAGAAAGGTGACCAATAAACCTTTTCCCCGCCCCCTGGTTCCCCTGCCCCTGGCTGTGCCTGCTTCCCTGCCCCCTGGCTGTGCTTGCTTCCCTACCCCCTGGCTGTGGTTGCTTCCCTGCCCCCTCGCTGTGCTTGCTCTCCTGGGTGGGTGTGTGTGACTCTGGGTGGGTGTGTGTGGCTCTGGGTGGGTGTGTGTGGCTCTGGGTGGGTGGGTGTGGCTCTGGGTGTGTGTGTGTGTGGCTCTGTGTGTGTGGCTCTGGGTGTGTGTGTGTGTGGCTCTGGGTGTGTGTGTGTGTGTGTGGCTCTGGGTGTGTGTGTGTGTGTGGCTCTGGGTGTGTGTGTGTGTGTGGCTCTGGATGTGTGTGTGGCTCTGGGTGGGTGTGTGTGTGTGGCTTTGGGTGTGTGTGTGTGTGTGGCTCTGGGTGTGTGTGTGTGGCTCTGGGTGTGTGGCTGGCTGCGTGTGTGTGACTCTGGGTGTCTGTGGCTCTGGGTGTGTGTGTGTGTGGTAGTAATTACTGTCTGCTGAGCTCGTCTATTAGGGTACAATAGGTCTCACATTTGCGAGAGATTAAGCTATTGGCAATGTAAATGACAATGCCATTTATTTATCTGTTTTCAAAACCAACACATAAATAAAAATGTTGTCATTTACAATGCCAATAGCTCTAACTTTTGCAAAGGCGAAACCGATGCTTTGTAAATGCTTGTTTAAAGAAGTTACATGCCACCATTTATTGTTCCCCGGATGGTGTTTATCTGACTTTTGGACCTAATGTGGTTAGTGCAAAACAGTGTGTGGCAAAAGATGCACCGCTTCCTGTTGAATTTAAGGATGTGCCGTCCTCATTGTGAGCCACAGGAGATACGGATGTGTGGTTGTTACAGATACCACCAGTTTCACAAAAGGTCAAAGATAATGTTGTACTTTTTTCGTATTCCCCAATACAAAATATCGTAGGCTGGGGAACAGGCTTTTATGCAGATTATACAGGACCTGATCAAATCGGGAGTGGTAGAGGAGACAGTGGAGAACATGTACAATGGCCCCATTCTCCCTATTCTTAAAAAGACACCAGTGGATTCCCCTGATGCACATTCTGATGTCTATCTCTTCGTGATTGATTTGCGGGAAATAAATAAAATGGTTGTTCCTCAGTTTGTGGTAGTCCCTGATATTAACGTCCTTTTAACAATGATTCCTTCCACAGCTAAATAATTTTCTGTTATTGATTTGAAAAATGCTTTTTTTATCGATTCTGTCCATCCTGACAGCCGGTATTTATTCGGCTTCACTCTAGCTGGCAAAAGCATTTAATTCTTTAGAGTTCCTCAGGAGTATACAGAAAGTCCTAGTATTTATAGCCAAGCTTTGAAAAGTCAATTGGAGTCTCTCTCTCTCTTCTCGCAGGTAATGTATTATTGCTGTATGTGGATGATATTTTGATAGCCTCCGATACTCAAGAGGGTTGTCTCTGTGGAAATAAAGGAATCAATTGTAAACTGCAGCTTGTCCTGTTGGAGTCTTGGGGTTCTAAAGGACACGGTCAAATTCTTAAAGCATTTGGCAAATACAGGACATAAAGTGTCCCTTTCCAAATTTCAATATTGTCATCAGTAACCTATTTAGGTCATCTGCTGTCGAAGGAAGGTCGGAGGTTAACACCTAAGCGAGTTGACGCATTGTTAAGATGCCTGTCCCTGTGACTCAGAGGGACGTGTGGGATTTCATAGGCATCACCTTGTATTGTTGGCAATGGATACCTACTTATTCTTTGTTAACACAGCCTCTGCTTCGCTTGATAACTAAAGATGTGCATGAACCCTTGCCTTGGACGCATGAATGTCAGCATGCTTTTGAACAATTAAAAGTTTCACTTTCCTCTGCACTTGTGCCTGGCACGCCTGATTATAAGAAGCCCTTAGTGTTGTACGTACACGAATCGGCTGGATGTGCACTCTCTGTGTTATCACAATCCTTTGAAGGAAAGCAGAGGCTGTGTGCTTAATTTTCTGCTACGCTTGACCCTGTCGCCAGAGCCCTCCTAGCAGTCTCTATCCGACAATTGGCAGGGCTCGTTCTCAATCATGATCTCACAGTGATGGCACCGCATGCTGTGGATGTACTTTTGAATAAAACAAAGATGTAGCTCCTTAGCAGTGCTCGTCTGACTGGGTATGAATTAACATTGTTTGCACCTCATATTACTATCAAAAGATGTGCCACACTGAATTCAGCCACGTTAGTACCCCTCCCTTCGGAAGAAGAGGACAAGGATGTCCATGATTGTCTGTTTCAGACAGAAGAGAAGACGAAGGGACGGGTAGACTTGACTGATGTTCCCCTATCTGATCCTCAAGGGGAACTATATGTCGATGGCTCTTGTTTCGAATTGTCAGATGGCACCACTACAGCGGCATATGCTATTACCACGCTGCGCACTGTAGTTGAGACGTCACATGTTCCTCATCAATTAGTGCTACGTGCGGAGCTGATAGCTCTTTTGTGAGCATGTGAATTAAGTGAAGGACTCGCTGTCAATATTTATACTGACAGCCAGTATGCCTTTGGGGTGGCCCATAATTTGGATCCCGCTGGGCAGAAAGAGGATTCTTGACTTCACAGGGGACCAAAATTCAACATGGTCCGTTGATAGAGAGACTTCTGACAGCTTTGACTCTTCCCAATCGACTGACAATAGTCAAATGTGGTGCTCATAAAGCAATTATGGATGATGCGGGGAAGGGAAATGCCTTTGCAGATCAGATAGCGAAAGAGACAGCCAGGTCAAGAACAACGAAAATGTGTGTGGCAGGTCCTGCTAGATGGGTACCAGACGTTGGTATGTTTGAGAATTCGCTGGAGAGTGTTGGACAGATACAGAGTGAGGCAACAGTAGAGGAGTTGGCAGTATGACAGGAGAGTACAGGGCGTCTAGGTGATGAAGGATGCTGGACTGATAAGTTTGAGAAACAGAGATGGATGCTACCAGATGCATATGTCCTTCCCGAAGTTACCATGGCATATGGTCCGGCCCATATTAGCGCCAAAGGCATTTTGTAAACTGCTAGAACCTGTGTGGCAAAATGACAATATTCCAAAAGTTGCTGCTCATCTAGTGAAGCACTGTATGATTTGTCTGAAACACAATCCTGGGAAGGGTACTCCTACACCTTCTGGGAATTTTGCAACCCCTTTTTTCCCTTTTGAGGTACTCCAGATGGACTATATAGAGCTACAGCGAGTTAACAATTTGAAATATGTGTTAGTGGTAGTTTGTGCATTTAGCAAATGGATTGAGGCTTACCCAACAAAGGAAAATACTACCATGGCAACGGCAAAGGCTCTTATTAAAGAGTTTTCCCACGCAACGGCTTGCCCAGTTTGATTTGGAGTGACAACAGAAGTCACTTCAACACAAAGGTGATCCAACTGGTGTGCGATGGTTTGCACATCAAGCAAAAATTCCATGCGGCCAATCGCCCTCAGTCTGCAGGTTTAGTTGAGAAGTACAATGGTACTCTTAAGCTAAAACTGGCAAAAAGTAAGGAAAGTACTGGGTTCCAATGGCCAGATGCCTTACCGCTTACCCTATTGTCCACCAGAATGTCAGCTCATTCTAGAACAGGATTATTACCCTACGAGATGATCTTTGGTCGTCCAGCAAATGTGTGCGGTGTCCCTAGACCGAAGAAGTTTCCTGAGATAGATTATCCTTTATTGGTTGATTATTTGTATGAACTCACTAAAAGCTTGCATTCTATTCATCAACAGATACACTAGGTGTTACCTTCAGCACCTGAGGGGCCGGGACACACCATTCAGCCTTGAGGTTATATATTGATAAAGAGCTTCCAGAGACAAGACAGTTCGGAGCCTAGATGGAAGGGACCCTATCAGGTCCTCATCACAATGAGGACAGCGGTAAGAGTGGAAGGTTGAAAGAATTGGATCCACGCTTCTCACTGAAGGCGGGTGCCCCTAACCCCTTCCCTACGACGCCTAGGTGCGTGATGGCATTGGAGACCACGAGACAGAGAAAGTCCCAAGATTTCTTCCGTTCTCCGATGCCCAACTAGTTTGGACACAGACAGAGGAGGAAAATTATGCTGCTTAAAATGTGGCAGTTCCCCCAGAAATTAGGGCTGCTCAGGTTTCCACTTCATCTGGTCCGCCGGAACCTGAGTCTCAGACCTGGCTCCCCCGGAATTTCAGATTCTTCCCCGAGATGAGACAATGCCTGGAGTAGAAAAGTACAATTTGCATCCTCGACGGAAGGGTAGAGCACCTGTAGAGAAGTGAGCGTAGTTAGGGATGGACTTCATGGTATAAGATTAGTGCTAATGCCCCTTATTTCTGAATTTTCCAATTAGACTAGAAGTGGAAGATTTGGTGCACTGCCTGTGACGCAGGACAGGAGACGTCGAGGGTATTGTCCAAGGAGGCAGACTGCCCTATCCTGAGAACATTGAACATTTGCTGATGGGCTGCAAAAGTGCGGCTCCACCACGGCGTGCTCAATATCACCACCAAGGATTGGACAATAGAAACCTGCCAGGGAGGCTTGGAATGTACCCTGATTCTTTTTTCTGACTTTTTTTTGTTTGTTTTTGCGTCCTTTCCATCATTGGCTCCATCATATAACGTATTTTCTCTGGTGATCTGATTTGTAAAATTGTAGTAAAGATGTATCTGTTTGGTCGACCTCATGCAGAAGATGAAAAGTTTCTTGGGTATTTATCCTGCGTGTTGCCCTGAAATAAACAGTACTGATGCTTATTTGTATCTAAATTGTTCTGGAGAAATAGTGTATAACAATATAATGTGTTTAGGGAAAAAGGATGATCCTAGTATTAAAGGAATTAATACTAGTTATGCTCCTTTAGATTATCAAGGTCCACTCTATGCACATCCAGGTTTTTATTTTTTATCAAATGGTACGTATTCGAATATGTACAACGGTACAGAGGACGTGGCTCTGGGAATGTTGCTACCTCTTGGAATACTTTTTAGGTATAGTAGACCAATTATAAGATGGGTAAAAAGAACATTGACCAAGGAATTCTGTGAGGGAGTTACCGATTTGGAAGTTAATAATTATAGTAATGGTATCACCTTTGGATATATCCATTTCTCTACTATTACATTTGTTGGGACCGCCATGGCTAGATGTGAACGAGCTAGAGAGTATTTTGGGTGTAAGTTGCAAATTTGATCTAACTCTACAGTGGCAGCTTTACCGGATACCCCGACGCAGATGGAAAGCATGCGCATAAACTCTAAACAAACAAGATATGCAGTTGAATTTATTTGAGCAAAAAAACGGTGCATGCGCAATATTAGGAGAGCAGTGTGTGGTCGGTATCACAAATATGGAAAAGAATATTACACAGCATATGTTAAAGGGATGGGGAGTGGAATTTGGATCTGGTCTTTGTTTGGTGGTTGGGGTTGGATTCTATAAAAGGTGATATATTTCATTGTCCTTTTAGTATGCTGTTGTATTTTGCTTCAGTGTCTTCCCTGATGTTGCTCATATTGTACTATTTATCCCACTCCCAAAAGAATTTTGATTCATGATACAAATGCAACTATAATGCTTCAAGAAGAGCTTGATACCAGTATGCTGCTGCATGAGGGAGTTTTTGGTTGAACAACTTCCCTTGCAGGCTCTCTTCCTGATGTTACTTGTACTGCTAATGATTAGCGTCATATTTTACTTTACGTGGGCTATATCTATATACATATTTGTACCTGATATATTATCCTTTGCATAGCTATATTTTCTATCCTCTGTTAGAATTGTAAAGACCCTTACCTGATAGCAAGAATAAAGGTTATCCGTATTAGCATAAAATGCTAAAAGGAGAGCCTGATAGAATTGAAAAGTAACATTGTCATCTTACTCATGTTTTACCCAATGTTATGTTAGCATTTATATGGCTAATATATTATATCTGCATAATGTGTGTAGACGCAATCAGTAAATACAGATGCTACGTTAGTTAGGTTGACATCTGTGCTACCATTTTAGCTCTCAAAGACGCCATTTTCTTTTGCAATTGAAACTGTTACTTGCTTATTTGCAAGAAATGGTCCTTGGTAAGTTTTGTTTCTCCAATGTTGAAACTTGCTTATTAATGCATGCCTTTTCTATTATGTAGAGGCCTTCTCCCACCTGTCTAGAAGGGAGAATAGGCAAGGCGACCTTGGATAGTAGATAGCTTGTACCAGGCTGCGGAATCGAAACTTATGTTCTGTGCCCCCATTGTATTACGACAGATACCAGTACTTTTCAATAATAGGCGGGTCTTTGTGGGCTCCGCAACATACATAATGTAACTTTATGCTTGTTAGTCAGTCCCTCGTCAGCCATCATTCGAGGCTGGTCAGACTGGACTCCACTGCAGTGTACTTTGTGAATAAACTAGTTTGCTTGTATTCTCTACTGTGTCATCGACTCTTCATTATTGGAAAGCAAGAGGAGGTCGAGAGTGACCTGGTGACCCTAGTGGGTCACTTCCTTCATATCTTAGCCTTTGCTAAGTAAACAGACAGTAAAATAGGCCTTAACTATTAAGTAAAACAATGTTGAATGTTTTTGCTTCCTACTGAATACTCATTGAAAGAATACGTGTTTACACTGGACAGCTGCATGGTATGCGCTACATACCTCCACTTGGGCCCTCATTGGTAGCTGGCTGGATTTACTGCCCAAAAATGTTGACCCGAGGTACATCCAATATTGCAGCTTTCAGTATTACTATGGGTGAAATAGCTGCCCTATTCCAAGGGACAGATTCACGAAGGCTTTGCGTCGGGTTCGTGTTACTTTAATAATGCTGACCCGATGCAAAATCCTTTTCAGGACTTACAAATCAACACAAATTGGTATTTGAGTTGGTTTGTAAGAAAAAGTAACACAAACCAGCACAAAGCACTGCTTTGTGTTACTCTTCATCAAAGGAGGTGTTCCATGGGTGGTGCAAGGGGTTTCCCGTTTAAGCACCCAGGTCCTTTGACGCAAAACCCTATCTACTAACAATAGAAGACAGGGTTTTGCACCAAAAATTAACTCCATTTGAAAGCAGGCATTAAAAGGAGAAATGCTTTTATTTCTACTAACTTTTCTCACCCTGCATGTGTGCTGCACAGTGCAGCACACTTCTTCCAAATGGGAACATTTTAAAGTTAATCTTAGCATAGCATTTTGACCTGTAAGGGCACCCTTCCAGTACAAAACCTACGCTAGACTCAGCAGACACCTTTGCACTTTGGTGTAAAGGTGTGTGCGTGGCTCTCAGCGGCCTGATTGTAGACGGGTGCTAGGGAGAGACCAGGAAAGTGCAATATCTCCTAAGATTTGGCACTATCCTGCTCTCAGCCTCGTGCAGCGCAGCAACATTGGGTGCTTCGCTGCGTTGTGTGATAGGTTTGTATATCTGAGCCCGGATTTCAGAGGTTCAACTGAGGCACAATCCGCAGTATCCCTCTCTGCAACCGAATACATGGGAACATGTGCATGACAAACTTTCTCCGGAGTACAATGTTATCACAGAAGTTTGAATAAAGTGATCAGGATC
This sequence comes from Lissotriton helveticus, assembly GCF_964261635.1. Taxonomy (NCBI): domain Eukaryota; kingdom Metazoa; phylum Chordata; class Amphibia; order Caudata; family Salamandridae; genus Lissotriton; species Lissotriton helveticus. The sequence goes on along the minus strand of NC_136073.1, from coordinate 28,596,601 downwards.
AAAGGGTGCTTCCGGCCAATTTGTAACAAGGGCTCAGCCAAAATCCGTAACTAATTCTGAACAATCATCAAAAAGCCCGTACTCTGCATTATTCAGGAATAATTAAAGTATTTATATAGCTTTATGATGCGTTCTTTTAAACACATTAACTGATGTGTTTCAGTACTTCTGAGACAGGACAGGTCAGGCTGGACCTCAAGACATGGCTCTTCAAATGACCCCAGCACTTAGACTGATCTGCTCCCCACCTCCCCCCAGTGCCTTGAGACCCTCTCGGGTGAGTAGTGGCGCTTTACCCACCCTAATTGATTGATTGACAGTTCTGGCCTAGAGACAGCTTTAGCAGCCTTGCCAGCCTTATGCAATCAAAACTATCCATCCATTCAAATCCATAAGTACATACATAAAGGGGTTTGGGGTCAGTCCTCTTCATCCATTGGTCTGTACAACTGTCATTTACAGTTTGCTCCTGTCACAACAAAGAGTATGGGATAATGGGTCAGCCCACTTCAGCCATTGCCTCTCACTGTACAGTGAGCAATGGCATTGTTTCCTGATCACTAGTGCACACCCCATGAAAGTAAGTTCACCAAACAGCAAACTGATGGAAGGGATGCTTGAAGTAATGTCAACCGCGAGCAATGGATATGGGCCGCATTCCAGTGCATTGTTTTTCACCAACTGTGCCACTCTAGACAGACACCAGCCATATGCCCATCAGCCTTGGTCCTGCTACAGTAGGAACAGCCCAGACCTACTGCCAGGCCTGGTCTCTTCCAGACTAGACGCACTGGTTTTAGCTTGCATGGGCCTCACCAGTGAGGTACAGCTGGAGTCTTGTGGCACAGCGAACACAACACCCAAGTCTGGGCAGACTCATCACACTTAGGACTTCTAATGATGCAAACAACCAAGTGATGAAGGAATGCACTTCAGTGTTAGGGCTAATGGTCTAAAACCGGTCCCAGGATGCTTGTTTCCGGTCCAGGGAGGACCTGGTTTGGCAGTTCGGGCTGGACTGTTCCCATGAGGCACAGGGTCAGACTGATTTGCATATGGCTGGGTCCAAACTGGGGTGGCAAAGTGAGATAATGAATGATGTTGGATTCAACCCAGATCTGTGACTTGAGGGGAGTGTATGAAAAGTTTCAGTACTCCGTCCATCATCTCCTTGTGTTTGCTAATGCTGTACTTTGTCAATGTTTTTTCTTTCTATTTATTCTTGTTTCTTTTTATCAAGTTTATGTGATTACAATTTGAGGTTGCAATAATTCAAAGTAAACAGTATATTTTCTTAGTGGCGATAAAAATCATTTTATTATGATTTGCAATGCAAATTTAAAGGGCTACTAAATACACATGATTGCATGGAAGCACCAATGCCATTCTATTGAAGTTATGAATGATATTTAATGTATATTTAAATGTAAAAATTGTATTGCAAGCATGTAGCCACCATATTTAGGCATGGCATGTTTTATTTTTCCTTACTTTTTATGTTTTTCTACGACATACGTTTGAAATAAAAATAAATACGAGCATTGCAGCACTGCTGCTGTACTTTAAATAACCCAGTACCAGCAATGGTTAGCGGTTGCACATGAGAGGCCAAGAAGTGCATGGGCTTACTTTCAACTCTCACTGGTGGGCAGTTTAAGAAACTTGAAAACTGTGTGAGCCCATGAGGATAGTCGCCCCATGTGACTCCTTTCATTCCCCTTCTCATACCCTACTGGTCAATGGCTGATACTCCCACCAGGCCTTTTATGCTCCAGTATTCTTTGCTGCCTCAGTCAATTAGGGCATGAAATAAAGAAGTCAGCATGAAGTCTCAAATTACCATAAATATTCATAACATCTCTCCATACACAGAACCTCAAGTATGTTTAGTCTTTCTCTCTATACAGTAGTTCTACAAAGGAAGTTTACTTGTACACTATTTTTGTTACAGCAGTATTGTATTACTGCCTTCAAGATTTATTTATTTTAAGTTGTGATTGGAATTTACTTGTTGTCTATATATTATTAACTGAATACATTTGCCAAGAATATTAATATTGATTTTTTATTATTTTAATGGGTTACATTGTTAATTTTCTTCTTTAAATGTACAATGGTTTTAATTAATCAAGCATTAAATCAACGAACAGAAAGATGAACTTGCCCTCTCTAATTGAAGCTATCCATGGTGCAGGTGGTAGGGCTCAAGGCCAAGGGAAGAGGGAAGAAATGGGTTCCCAGGTCTGTATCAGGAAACCCCTCACGCTCCATGTGTCTTCATAGGTCCCTCGTGTGTGTCAGACTTCATGCCATCAAGACAAGAGTGAACAGCATCAGGGGCAGATCAGTACTTAATTTGAGCCAGTGTTTTCCAGTGCTCACCACCAGCACTTAATCATCAACACCTGTGCTTTTAATAAGCACCAGCCAAGGACATATTCATTTTCAGGGAGATTAAGTGATTTGCCCAGAATCAGAGGATGTTGAGCCGATGCCGAGACTCGAACCTGGTTCCACAGCTCCGAAGTCAGCAGCTCTGGTCATTACGCCACATCCTCTCCCCACTTTCATGGTTAGTAATTGGTTCTGTTTTAGGTAACGCTAACAGAAGTAATGGGCTGGTGCAAGCTGCCTCCCGATTAGAGCCCCGGCACTTAATTTTTTATAAATTAACCACTGGGACAGATGAAAGGCCTGTCCTCCCAAGATCCCTCAGTGAAGCAGGAATACACAACACAGCTGAGATTCCCATCCCCAGCCTCCATCACGAGTTCCCACTCTCTTTCTTCGCCTGAGTCACTGCGGTGACCACCGGGAACAACTGGAGTGAGTGGTTGTGGTACTTGGAGGTGTGTTTCGGAGCGCTGCTGTCCTCAAGATAGACTCGAGTCTGAGCCAACATCAACGTCATTGTGCCGCCGGAGGTGGTATCTGACATTTTATACAAGCAGCCGTATTATACATTGTGACCCGACATGTGCACCACCTTTGTACTCCCCCCAGGCACTATGGTATTACAGAAGGGGACACAGACGCTTGTGCGACCCTTCAATAAGAGCGCCGGCCCACATGTAACGCCAACACTCTTATGAGAGGGCGTTCCCTCATTTGCATAGTTTCATTCAATGAGGCAATCACTTTGCCTCTGTGCCTGTGCCGTATTAGTGATGTGGGCAATGGGGAAAAGGTTTGATACCCGACAGTAGGTGAGAATGCCTGAAACATTGTATAGCTTATAGAGTAGTGAGGTTTGAGGGAAAAGTCGATTGTAATGGTATTTTTATTTTTAATAATATGCACGGGGAAGGGGCTCGAATGTTTCAGGTATACAAGAATTGCAATAAGAAAAACTGGTTAGGTTTGACTTAGGATTTTGTAGTAATGTTGTCTTTAATGTTTAAATTGCAGTTACCCCTGACGAAGGGCTAATTTAAGCCCGAAATGCATTGTGTCTCAATAAAGTTATGCTGCTTTGGACGAATCTTGTGTTTGGATCGTATTCTTAAAAGAGGTCCGGATGGGCACATTTTGAATACGGGAAGCAGTCAAAACGCAAGAGACAAACTATGTATGTGGAATACTAAAAGAAAACTTGACAAATGTAACTGATAAACCTGGATTAAAAACGGAGTAAATTACATATGGATTGGATGGATGGGTTTTTATATAGCGCAATATCACTGCCAGGTCACAAAGCGCTTTGCATTGGGAACCCGTCCTGGTTTTTCCCTGTGAGATAGCCCCTACTGGGTATCCCCAAGGTGAAAGCCAGGTATCCTGCCGCGGGGGGCCGTAGTGGAGATTAAGCAAGCTATTGCCCAGAGTTGCAGAGTGTGAACCTGTGATTCGAGTAGGCACTGAAGCGAGAATTACCGAGTCCGTGGACATTTTGGGCTCAAGACCCTGCTGTGTCAGGAATTGAACCCTCGTCCCGGGTCTGATCTCATCGTCCGGGTCTGCCTCCTCTAACCAGTGAGCCACCAGAAATAGGATGAAATATCCTCGAAAGCAGTGTGACTGGGAGTGGAGCATACGTATGTTCCCCACTTATATGTTCAAGCTTTGATGTCATACAGGGCAAGGCATACGCCCAGTTCACGCACACAATTTATTGTTGAATGTATAAACGCAGGATTAAAAGTGAAGAATAAATGGTGTGAACACCATATCCCTGATGGTAATAGTGATGCCGGCACAGAAGCAAACATGACCTCAGGAAGAGCACTGAAAGTGTGCCACAAAGAGGTGGCACACATTCAGTGCTCTTCCTAAAGGCAATGCAACCCTTTGTGGGCAAGAAAGGGGATCCTATTGAGTCATTCAATGCCCCCGCCTGCAGGGGGTCTCTCGGCCTCTTCAAAGGGCAGGCGGGTCGCCGTCTGCACTGTGAAACACGGAGCGGCTTTGAAGCAACCTCTCCATATTTCACTTGAATGCAAGGGCAGCGCGAGTGCGCGGATGCCCTGGCGCAGCGCAGTCTTTATTATTGGGCGCATTGTTCCTGTTTGCGCACAGCTAACCTTCTGAAAGGTGCATCATTGCACAAAAAAGGAAAGTGCGCCATATGCATAATATGGCCCCAGCAGTTCTTCATCTGTGGTCCGTGGACCCCTGTGGGTTCATGACACATACTCAGGGGGTTCTCGACTGTTTAGAAAATTACAAAATAAGTGCAGGATAATACATTATAAATAACATAATGTGAATTCAATTAAAAAACATAATTTGTGTATTTTTTTCATATATGCTTGTTTCTGTATTTTTGAGTATTGTGCTTAAGCTCAACTCATAGACATGGTTTAGGACGGGGTCCCCGGCTAACATTGAGGACTCTGTTGGGATCCCCCAGTTCCAGTAATGATTCAGTTGGGGTCCACAGAAGTCAAAAGGTTAAAAATGGTTGTTTGAGACCCTTTTGAGGGCGCTCAGGGTGCCTTTTGCACAAAGGATGGCCAGAACATCCATAAAATATGCAGGACTTACGTATAGGATATCCTTTCCAATGACCGGTGGGGCTGGACTCACAAGGTTGGCGCAAATTCTATTTGAGCGAAAACGCTCCAGCTCTTGGGCCTTTCTAGAGCCACCGATCTGCTGGATAGAGAACAGCTTTGTGGCTTAAGGTGACTTCTTCAGAGAACTTGGGGGCATATTAACAAGCGGCAGCGAAAATTATCTCTGACCGCTGTTAGCATTAAAAAATATATTGTCGACTATCCCTGGCGATAATCGCCATGGTAGCGCAGTATTATCTACACTGAGCACCATGGCGATAAAAAAAACCAGGGAAAGCAGGAATATCGCCGCTTTACATTGAATAACGCAGGATTTCCAGCGATATTCAATGAAAAACTGCGATAAACTTGGTGATAGTGACTGTGGTTGCAGTCACATAATCCACCTCCCATTACAGGTATGCCTTAGTCTGAAAATTAGCAGACTTTAAAAGTCAGCGTTAACTGCGGTTATCGTTGCTTTTTTATCTCTAAGAGGGTTAGCGTGAAGGTTGACAATAGGAGAAATGTTGCTTAGCGACATTTCTCCTATTATCTTGCTCTGGAACGCCCCCTTTGCATCTCATTAGAGATGCAAAGGGATACGTAGAGAAAAAGGGTGCTAACGTGTGGTTTTGCATGTTGGCACCCTGTTGTTGATAGGGAGATAATTCTATCTCCGCTTTTTTGGCTTTTAAAGAAAGAAAAGCGGAGATAAATCCCTTGTTAATATTCCCCTTTGTTTCTTCAGCACAATTCCAGTTCCAATTAACACGCCTGCTGTGGAGATCTGCCTGTAACCTACACATCAGAAACTCAAATCCCAGCTGACCTGACATAGCCTTTCACTACCCACAGGGCTGCAGTGCTGTCTGTGGGAAGCCACGGGCACCTCTCAGCACTGCTCCCACACTGATATTGGGACAGAGCCCACACTTCTCAGCAGAGCTGCTAAACTGTAATTGGGACAGATCAGGGGTCTCTCAACACATCTGCAGGGCACTTAAAGGGACAAGCACCTGCTAAGCAGGACAGCACTACATTGTAATCAGAATTTACTAGCATTTTCAGCAGAAATGTCATCCTCTTAATAAAAAACTATAATTCCTGGAAGACTAGAGCTCCTGTCAGGTCATTAAATTCCTTATTACAGGCAACTTTTTACATCTGCAATTACCTGTAATAAAGAACTGGCGGAGCTGCTCAGTTGTAATAAGTTATTACAGTTGAGCCAGAGCTACCAGTCAGGTTTAAAGGCGGGTCACAGATTATAATTACTGTTGCAGTTTAAACAAGAAAAGGAACTAGATCTTCCTTCTTTTGATACCTGTTTCTAAAAATAAATAAATAAAGAATCAGCAGAAAGGAGGTATCTATGTTTATTTTTTCCACACTATAAATTATTACTGGTGAGAGAATATCAATGTTTCCTCACACTCTAAGATATATATATTTATTATGTTACTTACACTAAACTGATTCTAATATATTTTTCCCAAAAAGAAGTAACTACATTTGACCCAGCTACCCACTCTTTAAATGGGGCAGGTGGTTGCACATTGCATAAGGAAAGAAAATGTGTTACCCTTGTGAAATTACTGAAAACTACACGATTAATCCTGCTTGGGTAGTTCAGAGTAATTTTCGGACTAAGGTCCCTACCTCAGAGCGTAAGCAGTTGCCGGCTGGCTCTGTTAGTGTTCTGTTGCATTTTGCGCTATTTTCTTTGCACAAAATGCATCATGAGTTCATTTTGGATGTGTGTGCATTTTGGGCTAAGAAAGCAGCGCTCAATGCTGGGTTACGCTTCTTGTGTAATTCTGTGTAATTGTGCATAGTCTTGCTGTCTGGTTGCAAATGACTTAATGGGAACATCTCGAGAGTTGACCTACAAATCATGTGTAGTCACTGGAGAAGGCGACCAATCGATACCGACCTCGCTAGCGCTAGGAGCGCTTTTCACCTTGCTTGCCTGCCTGCTTTTCCAATTTTAAATTTCCCGTTTTGTATTTTATTTTATCTATGTTCACTTACCTTGTTTTTAGATGCAGCGACCCCCCTGGCCTTATCCCTGCACTATAAAAACCCCCTGGGGACTACCACCACTGCCTTTGGCGGGTCCGGGATCACGGGGTACCGGGGACGAATTTGGGTGCCATTTTGGAGTGGGCACGGGCTCTCTCGCGCATTCTCGCGAGATTTCGCCCTGTTGAAGCCTACTTGAGCCTTCTATCGGTCGCGCAGTGGTGACGCGCAGCGGTGCGCCTTCATCGCGCCTGAGTACAGCCAGAGTCCTGCCCGTCTGCGCTCGTCCGCGCTAGGCAGGGCCTGGCAGGGCCTCTACTACTCCAGGATGCTATCTTTAGTAGATTTACGCGCATTGCGCCACGGGGTAAGTGGTTGCCGCCATGGCTCTTTGGATCCTCTTAGTGGTCCTTATCAGTGCCCTATCTGTTCCTTCCGTCTCCCGGCACCACAACCCATCCTGCGTCTTCAATCTAAACCCCCTAGAACTTTTACCACTGGTCCTGCACGGGGTCCTGACATCTGTCCGCCTCTTAAAATATTTCTTTTGAATGTAAGGTCTTTGGCCTGCCACTCGCAAGAAATCTTTTCATTGATTAATGATGAAAATCCAGATATTTTCTTTTTCACTGAAACGTGGCTTCAGGATAATTCTATGGCTGTGATTAACCTAGCCCTTCCAGTTGGCTATACCATGCACTCATCCCATCGTAATGGTAGAGGTGGCGGCATTGCAGTCGCATTAAAAACTTGCTATTCGTGTGCCTGGTCTCCCAACACTATAGTTGGATGTGAGAGTGTGCATTTTAACATCACTGTAAGCCCCCATTTCACCTTCGCGGGACTTTTAATCTACAGGCCCCCAGGTCCTGATGGACCTTTTCGTGTTAGCCTACCGGATGTGGTTTCCTCTTTAGTTTTGAAAACCAACAATTTCACGGTTGTTGGTGATCTGAACCTTCATATGGAAGCACCACTTTCCAATCCAGTCCAAAGTTTGCTTTCTGATCTTGAGGCATTTCATTTAGTCCAACTGGTTGAATCCCCGACTCACATCGGTGGTCACCTACTGGATCCTTTTTTGACAAACATCTCCTCTAATATTGAAGTGCTCCAGCCCAAGCCTATGGCCTGGACTGATCACTATCTGATCGAAACGCAAATTGCTATTGACATCCCTTCAGCCAATCACAACTTGCCTAAGACTCTTAAGCGTCCTTGGAGAAACTTGAACTTAGAGCACTTTCACCATCTGTTGTTGCAGCACCATCCTCAACCCCCTGAGGAAGTTTCCCGTGGCTATGACGACTTTTGCAAGTGGCTTGAGCAATCTTTGGATACCCTCATACCAGCTAGGTGGAGCAAGGTTAAATCTGGCCCCCCCAGCCCATGGTATGATGAATCTCTTAGGGTACTGAAAGCATCTTGTAAAAAAGCAGAACGCGCTTGGCGCAGAAACTATGATACTGATCTTAAAGCAGCTTATAGATCTTGCATTAGGATGTATCATAAGGCCATATGTTCAGCCAGGGCCGCTTTTTACTCACAAGAAATAAAAAACAGTACTAACCCTACCAAGACCATTTTCAGGGTGTGTAAGGACCTTACCAACAAAAGAACTGCTTCCACGTTGACCGCCTCTATGACACACTGCGAAGATCTGGCCTCGTTTTTCGTTGAAAAAGTGGAGGCTATATACAGGTCATTTGCTACGCCTTTTGTCAGTGAAATTAATAGTGCCCCTCCGGTCTCCAAATTCTTATTAGCCATTCCAGGTCCTACCCAAGAGGAGTTCCTAAATCTGACGGTTAAAGTTAAATCAGGTTCTCCGGAGGACCCTATGAGACCCATGGAATTTCGTGATTTCGCCGACTGTTGTTATCCGGCGATGCAGAGCTTAATTGATCTCTCCTTCAGATCTGGTAGTGTTCCTACTGCTTGGAAGCAGGCCATTATAATACCAATTCTAAAAAAACCGTCTCTTGACCCTTCCAAATCTGAGCACTACCGACCTATCTCCCTCCTTCCTTGGACGGCTAAATTAGCTGAAGCCCACGCCAATAGGATCTTATCCCTCCACCTGCAAGAAACAAACATACTGGATAACTCCCAGAATGGGTTTCGAGCCGGTCATAGCACCGAGACCGCTCTCTTGGCGGTGGTGGAACACATCAGGAGCATAGTTGACCAAGGTCAGACGGCGGCACTGATCCTACTGGATCTAAGTGCCGCGTTTGACACGGTCTCCCACCACATCCTTTTACACCGCCTCGTGGAGGCAGGTGTTGGAGAACAAGCGCTTGATTGGTTTCGATCATTTCTCACGGGTCGAACCTTCAAAGTTTCTACTCCTCCCTACATCTCTGCCCCACGTCCCATTTTGCAGGGAGTTCCACAGGGTTCGGCCCTGAGCCCTACCCTTTTTAATTTGTATGTTGCACCGCTGGCGCAGGTAGCTGCTAGCTTTGGTCTTTCAATAGTGTCATACGCCGATGACACACAATTGGCGGTGTCACTCAATGGCGATTCCAACATGAACGCCCCCACCTTTCAAGCAGCCCTTAAAGCTGTCGCCGGCTGGATGGCGAATAATCGCCTACAACTCAATGCCACCAAGACGGAGGTTATTCTTTTCGGGAGAGACAGCAAGCTCTGGGGAGACCAATGGTGGCCTTCTGAATTGGGCCCCGTCCCGACCCCTGCAGCCGAAGTCAGAAATCTGGGCGTCTGGCTTGACGATCAATTGTCTTTTATTCCCCACATCAAACGTGTTGCGGGAACTTGTTTCGGCGCTCTACAAAGCCTCCGGCCTGTTTTTAAATTTTTCGACGCGGACACCAGGCAGATTATAGTCCAAGCTCTGGTGTTGACCAGACTGGACTACGCCAGCTCTCTGTTTCTGGGTGTCAATCAAGCTGAGCTTGCCCGTCTTCAGCGGATACAAAATTCGGCGGCTAGGATGCTGGTCGGCCTCCCTAAATTTGTTTCGGCTCGTAGCACTATCTATGACCTTCACTGGCTCCCAGTGGGCCAAAGAATTAAGTTTAAGGCTTTGTGCCTTACTTTTAAAATTCTTAACTTGGCCTCCCCTCCTATTCTTACTCAGACCATCCGCCACTATGTTCCCTTAAGAGCTCTTCGGTCTGCAGGGTCTAATTTGGCCATTGTTCCTCGTTTTAAAAAATCCAGAATGGGTGGACGCTCTTTCTCGGTGATGGCGGCTACGCTGTGGAACTCTTTGCCTGCCTCACTTCGTTCCATCCACGATTTGTTTCATTTTAGGAAACAATTAAAAACCTATCTGTTCTCCGCTGTATAGCCCTGTGTTTTGGTCACCTTTTTGTGTTGTGTCTCTTATCTCCAAAAGCGCCGGGACGCCTCTTGGCTGCGGCATCTGCGCGCTATACAAAATTTAATAACATAACATAACATAACATAACATAACTCAAATGTTCGGGCTGGACTGTTCCCATGAGGCACAGGGCCAAGACTGATTTGCATATGGCCATGTCTGAACTGGGGTAGCTTGGTGAGCAAAATAACGATGTTATGTTACGTTAAATTTTCTTTTAAAGCGCTCGTACACTGATTAGTTTCTTGGCGCTGACTTAGAAATTTTGCTGGATCCTATGTAATTAGCAGTCAACCAACTAGTTATAAGCTTGAGTTAATAACCAGGTCTTAAGAAGTCTGCGAAATGTAACAAATTCAGTGCAGGTTCTAATATCTAAGGGGAGTGTATTCCAAAAACTGGGGGCCAATAATGCAAACCTGCAACCGCCTATTCGTTTCCGTTTATAAACAGGAACTGTTAAGAAATTCTTATGGGCAGAGCGTAGGCTCCGTGTAGGTATGTATTTCTGGACAAACCTAGATAGGAATTTAGGGCGAGCACCATGCAAGGCTTTGAAAACGAGACAATCAACTTTGAACGCACATCTTTGCGGGATGGGGAGCCAATGTAGCTCCTTCAGAGTAGGCGTGATGTGTTCCCATCTAGGTTGTTGGGAAATCAGCCTCACAGCCTGATTCTGAACCATCTGCAATCTTTTTATGAGGTAGAGTGGAATGCCGAAGTAAAGAGAGTTGGCATAATCCAGATGGGATATTACCATGGCTAGTACCACCTGAATTAAGGCTTCACGAGTAAGTAGTCTCCTAATCTTCCTTATCTTCCTCAGTTGGAAGAAACAAGTGGAGGTCACAGCTCCTATCTGGGACTTCATAGTAAGATTACTATTAATGATCACTCCCAAGCTTTTGGCTGAGGAAGAAGGATTAGGTGGAGCGCCTAATTCACTTGGCCAAAAATGTGTATTTCAGGGGTTCAAAGAACCACCTATCAGAACCACTTCTGTTTTATCAGGGTTCAGTTTTAACTGGTTTTGGTTTATCCAGTCATGTATATGTAACATTGTTGGATGTATGTCATCACAACGCATGCTTTTACTACACATGCCTTTACAACGCAGGTTTTACAACGCAAGTCGTTACAACGACTTGCGTTGGGGGGTGCTGGATAGTGGAATAGTTTAATTTACTATTCCAACTCCAGTCCCCGTGGATAGTAGGGAAGGTTTTGGATAGTAGATTAAACTATTCCCTATCCTACAGCGCCCTCCAGCGCAAGTCGTTGTAATGACTTGCGTTGTAAATCCTGAGTTGTAATGGTAGTGCGTCGTAAACGTTGCGCTGTGATGGATGTTTTCCAACATTATTGCCTGAAATTCAGATATCGAATCAGATGAATTATCGATTGAGAACACCAGTTGCAGATCGTCCGCATAATTATATGTGGACACCCTCCTATCTTTCAGGGAGTGCAGCAAGGGATGTATATAGAGATTAAACAGGTGGGGGGACAGTGAGGAGCCCTGTGGCACTCCACATGTTGTTGCCATTTTGGGTGCAGAGAATTGTGAAAGCCGCACTGACTGAGTGCGTTTCTCGAGAAATGACTTAACCCAATTGGATGCTATCCCCTGAATACCAGCCGTCCTGACACAGTCGATCAAAATACTATGATCGACCGTGTCAAAAGCTGCCGACAAATCCAGCAGCACCAAGGCATGGGGGGGGGGCCATGTCCACCTTCTCTCGGAGCGTATCCAGTACAGTAAGTATTACTGTCTTGGTAGAATGGACTGGGCTGAACCCTGCCTGATTAGAATCAAGATACTCCGACTGCTCAATGAATGTGCAGAGACATTTGGCCACGTAGGATTCCAATATTTTGGCCAAATAAGGGAGCAAGGATATAGGCCGATAATTGGCCAATGCCCCAGGATCCGCACCTGATTTTTTTAGCAAGGAGACAACTATTGCTTCCTTAAAAGCTTTCGGGACACAACCCTGTGTTAAGGAGTCATTGAGGAGAGCCAAAGCTGGTCCGGGTAAGGTAATACAAATTTCTCTTAAAATGTGAGGCGGGCAACTATCTGTAGGTGATCCTGACTTTACTTTAGACAAAAGGTCCAAAAAGGTCTGATTATCAATTGCTGGAAATTGCTCAAAAGAGCAAGAATTTTCCAATATAGAGGGCGAGCCCTGAAGAACAGGACAACAGGGAATACTGGCTTTTATTTTCACAATTTTATCAATAAAGAATGAATTGAGAGAGTTACAAAAAGCTTGGCTGGGAGTAGATTTTAATGTAACTCTATCAGGATTGGATAATTCATTCACAGCGGCAAATATCTCTTTAGACTTATTCGAAGAACTCATAATTTTTGAAGAAAAATAAGCTGCTTTAGCCGAAAGAATTGCTTTTTAATACTCTTTCAATTGCATTAGGTATCTCTCTTTTTTTGTCAAGGGAATAATTAGTTCTCCATTTCCTTTCAGTTTGACGAAGTAATAGTTTTTTATCTTGTAAGTCTGGACAAAACCATTTTGTGCATCATGGCATCTTGCTAACCGAATAGTTTTTAATGGGGCATATTCATTACTGGCCTCGGTAAGCCATGCTGTGAGGTTTCGCTCACTTGAATTAATTATTGTCTGGTGAATGGGGACTGTATTTGCTAGAGTGTCATGGAATTGGGTGATGTTAATATTATTCCAATTTCTAGCAACAATTTTTTTTTTTTTAGGCTTGACGAGTTCACTCTAGTAATGTCGTTGATAGTAAACTGGATGAGAGAGTGGTCAGACCAGGTGCACGAAGAGACAGTCAGAGCAACTACTGTGATATTGACTGTCCATACTTGGTCTAACGTGTGTCCCTTATCATGTGTGGCTGTAGTTATTAGCTGACTAAGGTTTAGTCCGACCAGAAGATCATTTAGTTCTTTCGGTCCACCCTGTGTGTCATTGGCCCAGTAATTAAAATCGCCAATCAATAACATTTTCGCATTGTTGGTGACTAGCTGAGCCAGTTGTTCAGCTATAGAGTAGGGAAATAGGGGCATGTTCTTAGGCGGTCTATATAATAGCACACAAATTAAAGGAGTCGAAACTGCCTCCAATTTGAGGACTAAACTATCGACCAAAGGCAAATTGAGTGAGGTCAAATTTGTAAATTTTAACCCTTGACGCACAATAGCCACTACTCCCCCACCTGCGTTCCCTGACGTACGATTTGCTTGTAGGATATAGTAATCATTGGGGAGAGCTGCTAAGATGTCAGGAGCTGAATGCTGCGATAACCAAGTTTCCGTAAGGAACAAGATATCAGGTTGGCTTGAATCCAGGAATTAAAATGTCTAGAAACCAGACAAAGGGTCTTTCAGAATATGAGCAGAACAGAAAACGAGGCCATTAAGGAATTGAGGATGAACAAAAACCTTGTTATAAAACCCGCAGACAAGGGTGGGGCAGTGGTTATCCAAACAACCACAGCCTATGACATGGAATGCAGACGGCTTCTTTCTGATGACAGGAACTACCAAATACTTACAGAAGATCCCACTGAATCTTTAAGAGTCCAGATAGGTGGTATGGTGGAAGAGGCACTTGCACACGACTGGATTACTAAAAAGGAGTCCGAGTTCCTGACACAGAGGAACCCCCGCATCCCTTACTTCTACACCATACCTAAGGTGCACAAGAACCTGGAGAACCCCCCAGGTCGCCCCATAGTCTCCGGAATCTCATCCATCCTGGAACCATTATCTAAGTTTGCGGATGCCTTCTTGAGGCCCATTGTACAGGCTACTGACACATATCTACGTGACACTAAAGCAGTACTACAACTGTTGAATAACCAAACCTTTGATCCAACTTCACAGATGCTGCTTAGTCTGGATGTGGAGAGCCTCTATACGAGTCTCCCCCACGATGAGACTATCCAAATCATTGAGGAGGTACTGCACTCTACTAATTGGGAATACCACACTCCACGGAATGTAGTGATGGAGTGCATTTCTTTGGCACTCACGAAAAACTTTTTCGAATATGAGGGCACTCTCTTCTGGCAGAAGCATGGGACCAGTATGGGCAGCACATTTGCCCCAAGTCTGGCTGGACTGTATGTCCACCATTTGGAATCTACAAAAATCCTGCATCCGGATAATCCTTACAGGGCGAGGATTCGCACCTGGCGGAGGTACATTGATGATATCTTGGTCATCTGGGAAGGAGATGCAACCACGATAACTGAATTCATCAACTGGCTGAACAATCGAAATGCCTTTTTGAAATTCACTCATCAGGCATCTAATATCAACATGGTCTTCCTAGATTTGAATATCTACCATGAAGCTGGCATCTTAAAAACAGAAACTCACTTTAAACCAACGGCGAGGAACTGTCTCCTCAGATTTGACAGTTTTCATCCTCGTCATCTGAGAGAGAACCTTCCCTATGGACAGTTCCTACGCCTCCGGCGGAACTGTAGTGATGTTGCAAGATACAAAACTCAGGCCAAGGATCTCAGTGGTAAACTGAGACAGAGGAAATATCCGGAGACTGTGATTAAAAAAGCTTTCATAAGAGCACGAAATAACAACCGTGAGGCCCTTTTGGAGGACAATCCACGAAGGGCGGATGCTGAAAACAGGACGGTTTGTGTCACCACATACAGTCCGGTCAGCAACCAAGTGACAAAATTGGTCCACAAACATCGGCGCACTTTAACGAGTGGTGGCTTGACTCTGGAGAAACCTCTCTTTGCACATAGAAGGGGTAGGAACTTAAGAGATATACTCGTTCATACGAGACCACCCCCTCCTACTAAGGATCAGACGAGGTTGCAAGGTGTACATGGGCATTACCCGTGTGGCAACTGTAATAACTGCCACCTCACAAAAAAGAGCCGGAATCTAACCTTTACCAATGGGACAAAATGGGAACAACGTGCTTTTACGAACTGCAACAGTAAAAATGTTGTTTACCTGATTACTTGCCCCTGTGGAAAAGAGTATGTGGGGATGACCACCAGACCTGTGAGAGTCAGGTTGAATGAACATAAAAGCAACATCAGGTGCAAGAAACTCACGACCAAGATGTCAACCCACTATATTGAACATCAACACTGTGTGAATGAGTTACAGTGGACGATCATAGAACAACTACCCTCAGAGGTGGGTCTCCTGGAAAAAGAGCAACGGTGGGTGTTTCGGTTGGGAACCGACACCACCGGACTGAACGATTCTATTCCATGGAACCTTCTCAGATAAACCTTATCTGACTACCCATCACAAACCGTTGATGTACACGTGTGGTTACATCCAACAAATATGACTGTGGGGTTCCTTTGGGTCAATACACCATGGCAATGTGATACTACCTAGCTGTGATCGAGGATTTATCCCCTTCGGTAGGGACCATGTTCCATGAGTTCCCACTTTTTTAACAACAAGCCCTGTGAAATAATCACCGTCTGTTGAGTTCAACCAGTACACTGTTGCCCTTCAAAAACTCCTTTAAGGTAGTCTACTCCTTAAAGGCAGTTTAATTCATCACCATTGTGCTTATTGCCTATTTTTTGTTCAGCATCTAGCTGTAAATTTGTCAAATGCACTGCCTCATATGCGCATACTTTATTTTTTCACCGAAGCGCTTATTTTGTATTTGCCATTGAAGCTCCATTCATTCAATAGGCTTTTAGTTGTTAAACCAATTGCTCCGTGTATTAACGTAGCGTCTCCGTCGGCGCATGCGCGGCAGCCTCGCTCGCCGCGCATGCGCACCTTTAGAGCTGTAATGCGCATGCGCGACAGAGCAGTGAAAGGCGCTAGCGCAACACCGGACGCTCGGAGGTTGTTATCTCCGTATTTGGGCATTCCCCCGGGCTGCATTAATCAATTTACCGGCACTAATTACCTACAGGCACAACATATATAAGGGCCTTGAATTCTTCGTAGCTCACTTCACCGGAGCCGCGTTGAGGGAAGGCAGGCGATTAGCTGTGGCAGTAACCGTGAGTTATAGACCATTGAGAGAAGCAGTTGTTCTCTGTACTACTGATGCATTGACTACGAAGTTTTCCTACTGAACCCCTGATATTGATTTCTTAGGTTTCTGATTAGAAAGGAAGGATTCCCCAATATACGCTTAGGCCCATGAAGTCCTGTATTTGGGAACTTTAAGTAAGACTTCTATTTCTTTATGTTTGCTCTCCTTCCATCTGAGCAGAGAGTAATTTTGGTGTTGTGTGTGTCTATGTGTTTGTAGTGTCCTTTTTCTTCTTCTTTCTTTTTTCTTTCCAGGGTCCCATTATTTTTGGTTTAACCTGATGTTTTTTCAGAGAAGCTTGATTCTTCTCTTTTAACCTGTGAATTATAGATCTGTATGTTTATCTATGATTTTGTCTCCACAGGTTCTTACGCCAATTGGGCGCAACGATATTCACTAACATATAACACTGTTAGGAACATTACACATTGTGGTAATTTTTATTGACACTTTTATATTTTACATGTGAGTAAGGGGAGGGTAAGTGCATTAACCCTTGTCCTGAAGAAGGGGGCTTTGACCTCCGAAACATGTTGACTTTTTGAAACAGTGGTCTGGATACCCTAATACGTATCTATTTAAACCACGCCCTGCACTTTTATTTTAATAATACCAGCCGGGGATTTAATAAAGTATTTTTTTTCCCACGTGCCAGGTATTTTTTAACCATTCACTTTTTTTCACCTCACCTCACTCACACCTTTGTATATAAAACACACACCCCCACACATAGTTCACTTCAAGTGCTCCTGCGTATTCGCGAGTCGTAGCACGCCGCATCCCGTAGAGGGGTGCGAAGGCCCCGATGATGAAGCATGACACCAAGGGGCCTGTTGGTGTGTGAGGGGCATTTAAACAACACTGTGTGTTCCCCATCACTCTAGGGATCACTGTCACCCTGAGTGGATTCCACTTTGTTTATTTAAATGACATTTTGAGCATAATGGCCTATCCCTGGTCCCGTTTGGGCGCGGACAGGCGCAGACGGGCTTGTCTTAGGCGTGTCTTCGGCGTGCCAGCGGCTCGCCCGCTGCGCGCGTCCGCTGCGCGCCCAGAACATTGGCAATTTAAAGTGAATTCCGGTGGACGACTAGACCGCGTCCCAGCCGGAAATGAGTGTGAGCGGAAGTGGGGCAAGCTGATGAAGGTACCCGGGATAAAGGTAGGGTACAGATTCAACTTAAAATTATTAGCGGCAGAATTCAGCAAGTTAAAAGGAGCTAGCAGTCATTACAGCCCAACACAATGGTAAATAAAATAAGCATACTCGGCAAAATGAATCAATTCAAGGTTAAAACAAGCATGCTAATGAGGCACCAGCAAGGCTTACTAAGTCCGCTGCGCGTACGGAACATTGTCAATTTAAAGTGAATTCCGGTGGACGACTAGACCGCGTCCCAGCCGGAAATGAGTGTGAGCGGAAGTTGGGCAAGCTGATGACGGTGTATCTGCCCTCCGTTCAATCGGCACAACAGCCGCGACGGACCGGGGTCGGCACCCTCAAGACCTGAAATCAGTGTAACTAGTACCCGGGATAACGGTAGGATACAGATCCAACTTAAAATTATTAGCGGCAGAATTCAGCAAGTTAAACGGAGCTGGCAGTCATTACAGCCCAACACAATGGTAAATAAAATAAGCATACTCGGCAAAATAAATCAATTCAAGGTTAAAACAAGCATGCTAATGAGGCACCGGCAAGGCTTACTAAGTCCGCTGCACGTCCGGAACATTGGCAATTTAAAGTGAATTCCGGTGGATGACTAGACCGTGTCCCAGCCGGAAATGAGTGTGAGCGGAAGTGGGGCAAGCTGATGATGGTGTATCCGCCCTCCGTTCAATCGGCACAACAGCCATGACGGACCGGGGTCGGCACCCTCAAGACCTGAAATCAGTGTAACTAGTACCCGGGATAACGGTAGGATACAGATTGAACTTAAAATTATTAGCAGCAGAATTCAGCAAGTTAAAAGGAGCTAGCAGTCATTACAGCCCAACACAATGGTAAATAAAATAAGCATACTCGGCAAAATAAATCAATTCAAGGTTAAAACAAGCATGCTAAAAAGGCATGAGCAAGGCTTACTAAGTCTTAACGATGGATTAAACCCAGACCAGTGACTGGGGCTGAATGTTTTGCCATTGTACAACATTCCGTCCATCATCTTGTGTGTTTTGTTGTTCACCCTATGTGGGAAGGGTATGCCCAGACGTGGGTCACGTGCTCACTACGCCACTGGAGTCAAGCTATCCTGGCTGAAGACGGCTGATAGCCAGAAACCAGTCCTAGGGTGCTTGATTCCGGTCCAGGGAAGACATGGCTTGGCAGTTCGGGCTGGAGTGTTCCCATGAGGCACAGGGTCAAGACTGATTTGCATATGGCCATGTCTGAACTGGCGTGGCTTGGTGAGCAAACTAAGGATGGATTAAACCCAGATCTGTGACTGGGGGTGAATGTTTTGCCATTGTGCAACATTCCGTCCATCATCTTGTGTGTTTTGCTGTTATATGATACTGCCAATCATAAACAACAGCTAGATCGTCTTGATGTAATAGGCATAAAAGGGAGAGCGTTCACATTGCTTGAGTCATTCTTTTTTTTTTTTTTTCATTCTTTTTTTTTTTTTTGAAGACCTTTATTTGCATCATTAGGATAAACATGTACGGGCCTACAACCATTCCGGCCGGCCACAAATCAAAGACAAGCAAGAAGCAAAAGAGACAACACGAGGCCAGGTGGCAGGCAAGCAAACATAATCGAACAATGCTCGAAATGGGAGAAGCAGCAATGACGGCCCAACATCAGGATCAATGAGGTCTATTTTATAATGAGGGGACAAGGCTCATGGCTGACTTACAAATACGGAGAAACCCAGAAACAGGATTAGACCCATGCCAGAACGAAAGGAGAAGGGGGGGGGGGAGGAGGATGTAAGGGCATGATACGACCATAGCACAAACAGACGCAAAATGTAGTGGAGAAGCATACAAGTGCTACCAAGATCTAATGACCCCCACCCAATAACACGCTAACGGAGGCAAGGGGAACGGAAAAATGTACGAATCAAGCCCACGTCTCACAATACGAGCCTGGGAAAAAGGAGAAAGGGGGGGGGGGAAGGGGGGGGAAGAAGGGAAGGGGGGAAAAAATAGGAAGGAAAATAGGGGGAGGAAACCAAAAAAGGGACAGAAAAAGGGGGAGGTAAGGAAGGGAGAAGAACAAAATAAAGAAAAGAAAAGTGAAACACAATCGTGCGAGACGGGCGCCACCACGGGCCAAGCGACCCGTGGCTAATAGTACAGAAGAAAGTGGTAGCTGGCGAAAAGAAGGGTATGGCAATCGCAACGAAGCATCGAAACCGAGAAAAGCGGCAAAGCAATAGACCCCAACCCACCCAAGCCTGAGAAGCGAGGACAGAAGCGGCACCACTATAAAGGGATAGAAAAGGGCCATAGAACCAAAAGAAAACATCCGAAAGACCCCACCCACCCGTCCCACCCCGCACCCCTGCAGAAGGCTACGGCCTACCCTCCAAACAGCGTGCCTGTCGCCCTAATCCGAAACCCGAAATATAGTGAAAGAAAAGTAAAGGAAAAAGACAAAAAGAGAAGGGGATAAAATACAAAACAAAAAATAAAGTGTGAAGGAGGAGCCAGAGGATATGAACAAACACATTCGGCCACGACCCTCCCCGGCCAACAAATGAATAAATGTCGAATCAGTACTACACCTTCACGTACAGCAAGAACCACAGGGAGGGGGAGGAGGGAGAGATCGTAACGTTTCCCCATGTCGGGAATACAGACATCAAAGCAACGGGCCGGTGGACCAGCAAACTATCATGTCGTGCAACTCACCCCCACCCCTTCCTGATCACGAAACCAACCCAATCAAGGATAATGTGGAGCGGACCACCCAGCAAAAAATAATCATTACGTAGTCCAGAGTCACGATAATGATATAAATCAGGTAGAGTTTTCGTACGGAGGGAATACAAAAAGTCAATTAAGCAAATCAATTGTAGCAATAACGACAAGGCAAGCAAAGGCAAGCCGGAGTCCAAGTGCGCAGTTCGACAGTGCAAAGGTATCCCTCCAGAACAAAAGTTCGAATCCAACAAAGCGGGAGCAAACAGCGGCCCACCATGAGTCCCAGGCACCCGAGAAGAAGCAGATCTCAGCGGCGTGTGGAAGTCCTCGGAATCCAGGCGACGAGGAAGCAGAGGGTCAAAAGTCACCGGCCCATCCAGCGGCCGAAGAACAACAACAGCAACTCCTGGCGCAGCCGAAGGGGGCGAAGCAATGGCGGCATCAGGACGATAGGGGTGCATGAAAGAGCGGCGGCCCAAAATGGCGGCGAGCCGCACGGGGTCAGCAGAGGCACCGGGGGCCAAGACAGCATACAATGACATCAAGGCGTCCAGGACATCTCCGGGCGTGGGCGCTCGAGTACACACCGAGGCCTCTGCACAATCCGGCCAGCAAGGAGCATCGGTGCAGAGCGGAGTGTCCCCAACGTTGTCGGCAGCCATCTTGTGAGTTTCGCCGCCCCACACTCCACTGTGGGCCCCCAAACAGTTCCCAAATGTAGGACTTTACAGACCCCCGGAGGCTCCCAACAACGGCCTCACCGGCACAGGATGGGAGAGCGGCCGATGGGGGGTGGATCTTCTCCGAACAGCGGCAGGCCCCACAGGCGAGAGCCAGGCGCGGGGTCCAGGACCGCCGAACAGGACAAAGGCGAAGGGACCCCTTCACACGGTCAGCACCCAACACAGCTCGTCCCCCTCCAGCCGCACGGCCCAGTCATCGGGCCGGTTCAGGATCTCCGGGGCACACGCACAACGGTTCCCACCAGTGGCTCACTGTCGTGGCCGGGGCCGGCAAACTTTTCTCCACCGGTCGGGTCCCGCAGGAATCACGCCTCCGCCGGTCGGGTCCCGCAGACGAGGTCCCGGTCTCGAGCGCCCGGAGGCCCCAATCTCACCGAGAGCACAGCTGCGGATCCACAGCACCCAGGGACCTCCGGATCAGACGGTGAGTAAGAGTGGGTGTTCAAAGTTCGAATTCTGTATGGAAGTAGCGTCGCAGTGCAGGATATATGACAGGATAGTCGAAGTTAGCCGGAGGGTCGACGGAGCCGAGCTAAAAGGCGGCCATCACGTCCGCGAGCTAGGCTCCTCCCCCGCTTGAGTCATTCTTGATGGATCATGAACAATTTGTTGCCTTAGCCAACTTTAAGTCACCCACTTTTACACTCCCTTGGGGTGCTCCCCAGGGCTCACCACTGAGCCCAACCCTTTTTAATATCTGTGTCACCACCTCTGGCACAAATGATTCGATCTCTGGTTTCTCAGCGATTTCCTACACTGACGAAACACAAAATATAGTATCATGTGGCAAGCAACCCATCCGATACAGCCACACG
This sequence comes from Lissotriton helveticus, assembly GCF_964261635.1. Lineage (NCBI taxonomy): Eukaryota > Metazoa > Chordata > Amphibia > Caudata > Salamandridae > Lissotriton > Lissotriton helveticus. Next base: position 28,574,758 of record NC_136073.1, on the reverse strand, counting down.
GATTCACGACTGCCTACTTCAAGTCGGGCATTGGAAGGCTTCTAATTGTATGAAGCCTAATTCCAATAAAACAAGGTCCTTTTTGGAAATAACTTGTCCTTCTGGTCCCCTTCCTATTGACCACAGGAATTTGGCTCTCTTCCCACACCAGTACGTAGGATGAAGAATTTGGGAGTTACCTTTGACTCCAAGCTCACTTTAGAGGGTCATGTTAACACCATTACCTCAGCCTCGTTCTACACATTGAAACTTCTCAGAAAAGTTTTTCCATTTATCTCTCAGAATCTTCAAAAACTGGTCACCTCAATCCTGGTGTGGTCCAGGGCTGACTATTGTAATGGTCTTTTTGTTAATATAAGGAAAAAATGTCGCATCAAAATTCAGATTGTGCAAAATGCTGCAGCTCGCTTCTTGTTTGGTATTCCCAAGCACAAGTCTGCGCCCAGACCACTATATTGGCTTCCACTGCAGAAACGCATTGACTTTAAGGCTGTTTGCATTGCTTTTAAAGCTGTGCACGGTACAGGTCTGATTATTTTGAACGTAATTTCCGGTGATTCGTTCCGGTGCTACGGATGCTGAGGCCTATCTCTGCTTACAACCTTGTTGTTCCCAAGTTTAAAAAAGTCAGCTGGGGTGGCAGAAGTTTCCTGGTGGGAAACGCCAGACTCTGGACTTTCTCCCTCTAGAACTAAAAAAGGAAACCAAAATGTTGGCTTTTAGAAAAGGGATGTATGTCGTTACAACGCATGCTTTTTCCAAGCATGCCTTTACAACGCAGGTTTTACAACACAGATCGTTACAACGACTTGCGTTGGGGGGTGCGGGATAGTGGAATAGTTTAATTTACTATTCCAACTCCAGTCCCCGTGGATAGTAGGGAAGGTTTTGGATAGTAAATTAAACTTTTCCCTATCCTACAGCGCCCTCCAGCGCAAGTCGTTGTAACGACTTGCGTTGTAATACCTGCGTTGTAAAGGTACTGCGTGGAAAAAGTTTTGTTGTAAATTATGTTTCCCTTAGAAAAGCATTAGAAACTTGGCTTTTCAATCTCGTGGGTCGGCATCCCTTGGGTAGTAGCCGCTCTATATAAATATCTTTTCCATTTAATTTCATTTAATTTTGTCCCTCCAATGAAGCACAGCTTGTTCACAAGCTCTGTGATTGGCCCCTGCAATGCCTCCACCAGTGTTAGCTTCTTAGGAACTATTTGTTCTCTTTAGTTACGCACTCCATGAGAGTTTTTTCAAGCTTTCTCCCAAGTGTGCTTTTCATTGTCCTTCTGTCCTACTACATGTCTCCATTTCTCAGCCTGTTCATCTTTCCATACAGTCGCCCATCTGTTGCTTTTTCTTGCCCAGCTGGCATTTTATTTTCATCCCATGTACTCTAAAATAATTTCTAAAAAACTGCCTTTTTCTACCTCAATGCTTACACTACTGCAATATACAGTATGCACCTCGGTCACATACATTTTCAATATTTAAGTACCCGATGCCTAAAAAACAAAATTTTGCATTCTTTATTAATGCTTTCTAATTTGATTACATCACTACTTTCACCTTTTCATACACTAATCTGTGAATCACTGCCACTTGTCTTTTTCATACAATGGCCCAGGGCTTTAAGTAGGCCGCGTCCATCCGGGTCTCAGATCCAGTAGTAGTTTAGAGCGGATATTGAAATGGGTCCCTTTCAGGCTCTATATTCATTTCTTTAATTTTACTACTTTTCTGGGAAAAACACTATTGATTTCTGGTCAATTAATGTAATAAATGTTCAGGTAATTCATGTCTGTGATTTAGTTCCTGTTCATATTTCATGTTTTACGAAATCTTGCACTCCATTAGAGTGTTAGCTATTGCCAAGATGTTGTGTTTTTATATATTTATTAGCTCAGTATATTACTATTGTTCAGTGCATTCAATCAATTAATCAGTAATCTTATAAAGTGCGACTACTCACCTGGGAGGGTCTCAAGTCGCTTGGGCGGGGTTGATAGATCCTAGGTTCAGTCGAAGTGATCTGTCTTGAGGTCCTTCCTGAATTGTGGAAATGACGGGGATTGACTGAGGTTCGGAGGTAGGTAGTTCCAGGTCTTCGCAGCGAGGTAGGAGAAGGATCTTCCTCCTGCCGTGGTCTTGCAGATTCGTGGGCTGGTGGACAGGGCCAGTTGGGCGGAGCGGAGATGTCTGGTGGGAGCGCAGAACGAGAGGCGGTGGTTGAGGTATACAGGCATTCTGGAGGGCTTTGTAAGCAAGTGTGAGGAGTTTGAAGGTGAGTCTTGAGTTAACAGGCAGCAAGTGAAGGTCTCTCCGGTGTCTGGAGATGTGGCTGCGACATGGGATGTCCAGGAGGGGTCTGGCAGCGGCGTTCTGGATGTTCTGCTGTTTTTTTTTGTAGTTTGTGGGTGGTGCCAGCGTAGAGCGCATTGCCGCACTTGATTCTGCTGCTGCTTAGTGCATGGGTGACCATTTTCCTGGACTCTGTGGGGACCCGCTTAAAGATCTTACGAAGCAGGTGCAGCGTGTGGAAGCAGGAGGATGAAACATCGTTGATTTGGTGATTCATTGAGAGCAAGGGGTCCAGGATGATGCAGAGGTTTCATGCATGGTCCGTGGGTGTGGGGGTCCGGGCACTGCGGGCCACCATGAGTCATCCCAGGCGGAGGAGCCCAGGATGAGGACTTTGATCTTGTTTGAGTTAAGCTTGAGGCAGCTGTCCTTCATCCAGGTGGCGACTGTTTTCATCCCTTTGTGGATGTTGCTCTTGGCAGCTGTGAGTTCGTCTGTGAGGGAGAGAATCAGCTGGGTGTTGTTGGCATAGGAAACAATGGTTGCAAGCGGGGCCATGCAGATGTTGAAGACGGTGGGGCTCAGGGAGGAACCCTAGGGCACTCTGCAGCTGATCTCTGTGGGTTCAGAGTTGAATGTGGAAGTCTAACTCTCTGCGTTCTGCCGATGAGGAAGGAGCAGATCCATTCTAGGGCTTTGTCACAGATGCTGGCGACGTGGAGTCTTACGCAGAGGGTGTGGTGGGATATGGTGTTGAAGGTGGCTGAGAAGTCCAAGGAGGATGTGGGCAGCAGTTTCGCCTCGGTCGAGGAGGGTGTGGATGTCGTCTGTAGCAGGGCAAGATGAGCGGTTTCGGTTTTGGGATTGCTTCTGAAACCGATTGGGAGAGGCCCAGGATGTTGTTCGATTCGATGAACTCAAAGAGTTGGGCGTTGATGGCTATCTCGATGACCGTGCCTGGGAAGGGAGGCAGAGAGATGGGTCTGTAGTTTGTGAGGTCTGTTGGGTCAGCAGAGGGTTTCTTCAGCAGGGGGTTGATCTCTGCGTGCTTCCAGTCTTCCGGGAAGGTTGCCGATTCGATGCGGCAGTTGATGGTGCGGCAGTGTTCAGGTTCAATGGAGGTGCTGGCTCTGTAGAAGATGTGGTGAGGGCAGGGATCTGTGGGGACTCCGTAGTGGATGCTCTTCATGATCCTGAGGGTGCCATCAGAGATGAGGCATAGTTTGACATTTTTAAATGAGTCGCCTCCAGGTGTTTATAATGGCCTTGATGAAGAGGTCTAGAGTTGAAGATGAATGCAGTGCGAGTTTCAGTGGGTCAAAAATGTGTTCAGAATTCATGGTCATCCAATCCTTGGCTTTTCTAGAGAGTGCACACAGACAACCATTGATAAAGCCAATAGTATTAGCTGGTTTTAATTTTATGTCAGTTGATGTGTTATTATATCCGGATGTAATCACACAAAGCTCACAGAGACACCAAAAACTGGTTGGGTGGAACACTATGGAAATCTCAAATTTAATTCACATGGTTAAGCCACTCCTTTAACTCCATAGGCCAGGTCCCTTTAGAGACAACGCCCTACACACTTTTTTCATTTTACATAAAGCTCTGTATTAGTCCATGACAGTGCACGTGTTTTGCAGCGTTCTCGCTCATGTGTTTTTCAGCCCCCTTCTTGTAACTCTCCAATTTTCCATTTCTCGTCCCCTCCATTCTTTCTCTCCGGCCGCCCATCCATTGCTTTCTCTTGCCTGCCTGCAATGTTATACCTTAAAAACATATGTTACACTTTTATACCGTCATTTCAAGTTTTCTTTTACACATTCGAACAATCAAAAACAGTCCTCTTTTTACACTCTGTTCCTTTAAATCCTACGTATTTACGTATAACGCTTGCACACGTCCGAATGGTGCGCTCACACTCCACATCCTGTGCAGGAACGTTTGTGTTGTCTATTTCAATACAAACCTTTTGGCTTCAACTACTTCACATCTGCATTGAACAATACACTGTCTACACACTCCCTGACCCCTACACCGGGGACTTTTCCTATGAAGCACTGTTTCCACTTAAGCTGTAAACAGGGCCGGACTGGGAACCAAAACCGGCCCTGGCAAAGTGGGTAGCGGGCTCCCAGGGAACTGGGGGGTGCAGTCGAGCTGATTGCCAGGGCCGGTTACGGACGATTTTGTTACAGGGTCCGATATTGCAGCTATGCTGCAAAAACGGCCCTGTAACAAAAACGACCCCCCAGGGGCCCAAAACCGGCATCCACCCTGGAGGCCCACCGGGGCACGCCCGGTGCCTGCTATGGCCAGTCCGGCCCTGGCCGTAAAGTAAGGAGAAAACTTCCACTTCCATTCAACTCTATTTACAATTGTTGTTGGCGGCACAAGTCCTTCAATGAAAAAGATTGAGTCTTCCAAACTGTATTAACAAATTTTCACAAAAAATTAGGGTCTGATGATTCAGATCTTGGCGAATGGGTTACTCCATCGAAACGATTATGGATATCCCGTCTGCCGAAATATAAATCCCATAGGATATAATGGGATTTATATTTCGGGGGATGGGATATCCTCCCATAAGATATAATGGGATTAAAATTTCGGGGGATGGGATATCCTCCCATAGGATATAATGGGATTTATATTTCGGGGGATGGGATATCCTCCCATAGGATATAAAGGGATATCCATCACTGTTGTGAAACAATAACCCGTCCACCTAGATCTAAATCAGGCCCTTAGTCCTCACACTCCAAACACTTTCATAGTGTACAAAAAAATCTAGCAACAGTCTTCTGCCTTTTTTTAGACACAAAATGCACTATTAAATTCAAAGTCAAAGCTTCTCTTTGACATATGATACAACATTCATATGTGCGCTCAAAAAAACCAAACTTCACATTCCGATTTCTAGGCTCTCTCAATCTTTCTCTCCAGCCGTCGATCTGGTTTTTTTCTCGCCCATAGCCAACCCCCTTTTTATCCAGTATACTTTATCATATTCCTTAAAAAATCTAATCCTAAATACACACTCAGGCATTGCAGCACTACAAAACATGCCCCTCCGTATGGTCAATAGTGTTGGCTTTTAGTGGCACAGCCAGTGTTTCATGGCCTCTAATGCAATGAAGCAAAATGACCCTATCCCTGCTGTTTTAAGTGCAAAATACACCATTAAACAGGTTTCAGTGGCCTGTCAGGCCAGTGGAGACTGGTGCAACTACACCTGCTGCACCAATGATTTCATCACCCATTCACACAAAATATCATTACAATAACATCAAATACATCCATTTTAACTACCCTTTCAAACATAGTAATAAGTTAACATTCAAATAAAGATAAGAACATTTCTGCAAGACCTATTGGCTTTGCCAATGCTTGTTATTGTGTGATAATTACAGCGTAAACATTAGGACCCCCTCTTGGTCGTGTCATCACCTTTCCCCGCTACCAGAAATTCCGCCCAGGGACTTCCAGCAGCGGGTCAAAGAGAATCAGTTCAGGGTTGTCATTTAAAAGTTAAACAACTGCCACTTCAGTAAAATGTCTCCCTTCCCTACATTTTGATGTGTAAAAAAGCTCAACTTTAAGTGAGCCGGCCTCTCTGGGTCTCAGGCCTGGTGCTAATTAAAAACAGATATTTAATATTAAATATGACTTAAAATTATTATTTTTTCCTGTCACATTTGGTGTGTGTTCAAAGACATAGGCAGTCTATTCTCCCGATAAATTTCTGTTTTTTGTTGTAAATAGAGAACTTGTGTTTTCTTTTCTGTCTCTTACTGTAAAATGTGAGGATTTTGTATGTGACCGCCTTGCTGGTGTGAAGGTAAAGGCTGTGGAATGTTGTTTTCTTCTAACACACAACAACATGTGAATACCTTTAAAGGAACTGTACACATTTTTTAAAATAAATCAACAGTTAGAAAAGCAAAAATTAAGTGCTTTTTTTCCTAATTCAGTAGTGAGATTGGGACAAATATTTTATTAGGATCAAAAGAATCAAGACACTTTACTTGGTGTTGCACAAATAATAAATATTCACTGAAACCCAATTTCCACATTTGGGTGCAGTATAGTTTTAGCAGTAAAACTGTATGTCTGTGCAAAATTAGTGGCCATTGAATGGAAAAGGTGCAGTCCGTAAACGACAGTGGCGACCACACCATGCTTAAGTATTATATTTGTGACCGTGTGCTCCTAAGTGTAACACCAACTAAATACTACGGGGCAGATTTACAAGAAAGTGATCTGTAGAGATGCGTCAATTTCCCTGCGCCACTCTGAGAAACCCTTGTGCCACCATGGATGCGCCGTCTTTACAATACGGCGTACCATGGCGCAAGAATTGACAGATGCGTCAGAAATTCTGACGTATCTGTTGGGGCAAAAGTCACGCATTGTTGGAGTTGTGCCAGCAATGAATTTTGAGGCCTATTCCCACAACACTGTGCCACTCCTTTCACCTGCTTCAAGCAGGCGCAAGGTTTTGACGCAGTGGCGTCCTAGAAGTGACGCAGTGAAATCTGGTAGATTTCACTGCGTCATTTCTACAAGTTTATTTTTGTGTGGGAACGCCCACCCTGCATACATTATACCTGACGCACGTATAATGTGACGCAGGGCTTTACAACGTGACGCATCTCCCCAGATGCGTCACGTTGTAAATAAGCCGCATTTTTACGTCGCTGCTGCATCTCGAAAAGTGACGTAACGGTGGCGCAAAAATGACAAAAGGGGGTTGTAAATCTGCCCCTACACACTTACCACCCACCTTTATTATTGGGCGTGGCTAATTTGAGACACTTGTTCTTTCTGTGTTGCTGACAACAGTACCCCCCAGTCTGCAAACAGTTCTAGTACTGCTGCCTGCTAGGGCCACGGGTGCTCTTACCGCACTGGGAGTTTGCTGTTAGCTCTGTCTGATTCGCTCAGCTGCAAGAGTCAGACCCTGAGCAGCAGAATCCACAGAAGCACCTAAGGGAACACTTTGAAGGCCTGATTGTGCGTGCACTGAATGGTCGAGCAGTGCGCATGCCCACTTTTGTAAATGCAGAGTGCGCCATTCGGCCCTGACAGCCTACCACCTGTAGAGATCAAAGAAGGAGTTATGGCAGTGCTGAAGACAAGACAGTCCCAGGAATCACTGCTTTCAGCCCTGAAGGGTGGAGGGCAGACAGGGGCAGTTAGCAAAAGAACAGAGGCTTCCTTAGGTCAGATTGCTAGAACTAGGAAAATTCATTATTTGAGTGTTGTTTGTTTCTTTGTATGCTAAAATATGTGCACAGGTAACTTTAAAACAACTTCTTGGGGTGTCTAATGCATAATTTCTCCTTATTAAAAGCAAAAGTAGGAATAGTTATCCTTCTGAGACCCGCAGAAACCAGCCAGAATCTTGGAAAACAAGATGTTACTTCCCAGAGCGAGATACTGAGAGAGGGTGAACTTGAGTAACTGTTATACACAATACTGTAGTAGAAGTGGGTGAGCCAACAAGTTAACAGAGAGAGTTAAGTCTCGGGCCTTTCTTGGCTCCAAGAGGTCATCTTGGGTGTAAGACCCCAGGCCCAAGCTGGGCCAATCAAACATTCGGCATTTAACTCATACAACAAATATTATGTCAAAATATGATAAAGTGTCTTCAAAATTCAAAAAAGTATATTTTTCTAACACATGTTTCACCTAAGTACATCCAATTAAGTAATGTAATGTGTATACTTGTAAAGCGCACTGTTGCCAGCTGGCGTCCTGGCGCTGTATACCGCTGGGGAACCCGTCCTGGCTTTCCCTGGTGGGAATCCCCAAGGTGGAGCCAGGCATGCCCGGGGTTGATGGGGCCATTGTGGAGATTAGGCAAGCTAATGCCCAGAGTTGCCGAGTGGGACCCCTGGTTAGAGTAGGCACTGAGGCGAGAATTATCGAGTCCGCTGACCCTGGTCCATGACCCTGCCGCGTCGGGAATCGAACCCTGGTCCCGGGCCAACTTCTGCTTCCGGGTCTGCCGCCTCTAACCAGTGAGCCACACCACTCCACTAAATTATATCACTCTATTGAGAGGCATTTATTAAAAGTGATATTTTTTAAACATGAACCTTGAAACATTTATACCCCCACCTCAAGAAAATACTATTAGTGAACTAAGAGGCAAGTCAGTTGCATGTGCACACTTTATGTGAGCTACATTCCTATTTTGCACAAATCAACATAATAATCCATTAAGTCAAACACAAGAGCGAATTTGAGCAGCACTCATCAGTGTTTTCTCCTATGTAATATTGCAAACAATAGGAGGCACAATGCAATAAAATATTTGCCTAGATCATACAATTTAGTCAAGTGGCTAAGCCAGGATTTCTGGTTTTGCATTGTGTAATTCAGCCACCAAATTGGATTCCATTTTGCGCGCCAATTTAGCATCAAAGTTTAATGCTTTGTCTGCTATTACTGGTGTGTGATGCTCGTGTGTGGGGAGCTGGCAGAAGCCACATAAAAGCTCAGCTTATTTTGGGTTAAAGGGCTCAAAAGGAACCTGAAATTAACCATCTAGCTTGTTGTGGATGTTGACCATGTTCTCTGCATGTGAGGGACGCTTGAATTGTTTCTGGCCAGATTGGTAGGTGTTCTATGTGTGTGAAGGAAGCTTGTACTCTTGCCTAGTGAGGACCTGCTTTGTGTGTGTAAATCTTGCTGCTATGTGTGTGGGTCAAACTTGCACTCATACATCCTTCACTTGTATCAAATCTCCAATGGTGCTTATTTGTTGTATATAAGGAAGGTACTAAATGGTGCTGCCCGCTGCAACACTTGTTCCATGTTTTTGAAGGAAGCTTGCACTGGCTGACCCTGCAGTGCCATGCTTGTTCCATGTCTTTAAAGGAAGCTTGCACTGGCCCTGCAGTGTAACACTTGTTCTGTATCTTTGAAGGAAGCTTGCATTGGCTGACCCTGCAGTGCCATGCTTGTTCCATGTCTTTAAAGGAAGCTTGCACTGGCCCTGCAGTGCAACACTTGTTCAGTATCTTTGAAGTAAGCTTGCATTGGCTGACCCTGCAGGACCACGCTTGTTACATGTCTTTAAAGGAAGCTTGCACTGGTCCTGCAGTGTAACACTTGTTCTGTATCTTTGAAGGAAGCTTGCACTGGTCCTGCAGTGTAACACTTGTTCTGTATCTTTGAAGGAAGCTTGCACTGGCCCTGCAGTGTAACACTTGTTCTGTATCTTTGAAGGAAGCTTGCACTGGCTGACCCTGCAGTGCCATGCTTGTTCCATGTCTTTAAAAGAAGCTTGCAGTGGCCCTGCAGTGTAACACTTGTTCTGTGTCTTTGAAGGAGGTTTGCATTGGCTGACCCTGCAGTTCCACGCTTGTTTCATGTCTTTAAAGTAAGCTTGCACTGGCTGACCCTGCAGGACCACGCTTGTTACATGTCTTTAAAGGAAGCTTGCACTGGTCCTGCAGTGTAACACTTGTTCTGTATCTTTGAAGGAAGCTTGCACTGGTCCTGCAGTGTAACATTTGTTCTGTATCTTTGAAGGAAGCTTGCACTGGCCCTGCAGTGTAACACTTGTTCTGTATCTTTGAAGGAAGCTTGCATTGGCTGACCCTGCAGGACCACGCTTGTTCCATGTCTTTAAAGGAAGCTTGCACTGGCCCTGCCGTGCAACGCTTGTTCAGTATCTTTGAAGGAAGCTTGCACTGGCTGACCCTGCAGTGCCATGCTTGTTCCATGTCTTTAAAGGAAGCTTGTAGTGGCCCTGCAGTGTAACACTTGTTCTGTGTCTTTGAAGGAGGTTTGCATTGGCTGACCCTGCAGTTCCACGCTTGTTTCATGTCTTTAAAGTAAGCTTGCACTGGCTGACCCTGCATGACCACGCTTGTTCCATGTCTTTAAAGGAAGCTTGCAGTGGCCCTGCAGTGCAACACTTGTTCTGTATCTTTGAAGGAAGCTTGCACTGGCCCTGCAGTGTAACACTTGTTCTGTATCTTTGAAGGAAGCTTGCACTGGTCCTGCAGTGTAACACTTGTTCTGTATCTTTGAAGGAAGCTTGCACTGGCCCTGCAGTGTAACACTTGTTCTGTATCTTTGAAGGAAGCTTGCACTGGCCCTGCAGTGTAACACTTGTTCTGTATCTTTGAAGGAAGCTTGCATTGGCTGACCCTGCAGGACCACGCTTGTTCCATGTCTTTAAAGGAAGCTTGCACTGGCCCTGCAGTGCAACACTTGTTCAGTATCTTTGAAGGAAGCTTGCACTGGCTGACCCTGCAGTGCCATGCTTGTTCCATGTCTTTAAAGGAAGCTTGCAGTGGCCCTGCAGTGTAACACTTGTTCTGTGTCTTTGAAGGAGGTTTGCATTGGCTGACCCTGCAGTTCCACGCTTGTTTCATGTCTTTAAAGTAAGCTTGCACTGGCTGACCCTGCAGGACCACGCTTGTTACATGTCTTTAAAGGAAGCTTGCACTGGTCCTGCAGTGTAACACTTGTTCTGTATCTTTGAAGGAAGCTTGCACTGGTCCTGCAGTGTAACACTTGTTCTGTATCTTTGAAGGAAGCTTGCACTGGCCCTGCAGTGTAACACTTGTTCTGTATCTTTGAAGGAAGCTTGCACTGGTCCTGCAGTGTAACACTTGTTCTGTATCTTTGAAGGAAGCTTGCACTGGCCCTGCAGTGTAACACTTGTTCTGTATCTTTGAAGGAAGCTTGCATTGGCTGACCCTGCAGGACCACGCTTGTTCCATGTCTTTAAAGGAAGCTTGCACTGGCCCTGCAGTGCAACACTTGTTCAGTATCTTTGAAGGAAGCTTGCACTGGCTGACCCTGCAGTGCCATGCTTGTTCCATGTCTTTAAAGGAAGCTTGCAGTGGCCCTGCAGTGTAACACTTGTTCTGTGTCTTTGAAGGAGGTTTGCATTGGCTGACCCTGCAGTTCCACGCTTGTTTCATGTCTTTAAAGTAAGCTTGCACTGGCTGACCCTGCATGACCACGCTTGTTCCATGTCTTTAAAGGAAGCTTGCAGTGGCCCTGCAGTGCAACACTTGTTCTGTATCTTTGAAGGAAGCTTGCACTGGTCCTGCAGTGTAACACTTGTTCTGTATCTTTGAAGGAAGCTTGCACTGGCCCTGCAGTGTAACACTTGTTCTGTATCTTTGAAGGAAGCTTGCAGTGGCCCTGCAGTGTAACACTTGTTCTGTATCTTTGAAGGAAGCTTGCAGTGGCCCTGCAGTGTAACACTTGTTCTGTATCTTTGAAGGAAGCTTGCATTGGCTGACCCTGCAGGACCACGCTTGTTTCATGTCTTTAAAGTAAGCTTGCACTGGCTGACCCTGCATGACCACGCTTGTTCCATGTCTTTAAAGGAAGCTTGCAGTGGCCCTGCAGTGCAACACTTGTTCTGTATCTTTGAAGGAAGCTTGCACTGGTCCTGCAGTGTAACACTTGTTCTGTATCTTTGAAGGAAGCTTGCACTGGCCCTGCAGTGTAACACTTGTTCTGTATCTTTGAAGGAAGCTTGCATTGGCTGACCCTGCAGGACCACGCTTGTTTCATGTCTTTAAAGTAAGCTCGCACTGGCTGACCCTGCATGACCACGCTTGTTCCATGTCTTTAAAGGAAGCTTGCATTGGCCCTGCAGTGCAACACTTGTTCTGTATCTTTGAAGGAAGCTTGCACTGGTCCTGCAGTGTAACACTTGTTCTGTATCTTTGAAGGAAGCTTGCACTGGTCCTGCAGTGTAACACTTGTTCTGTATCTTTGAAGGAAGCTTGCATTGGCTGACCCGGCAGGACCACGCTTGTTACATGTCTTTAAAGGAAGCTTGCAGTGGCCCTGCAGTGCAACACTTGTTCAGTGTCCTTGAAGGAAGCTTGCACTGGCTGACCCCCCTGCAGTGCCATGCTTGTTCCATGTCTTTAAAGGAAGCTTGCACTAGCCCTGCAGTGCAACACTTGTTCCATGTCTTTGAAGGAAGCTTGCACTGGCCCTGCAGTGCAACACTTGTTTCATGTCTATAAAGGAAGCTTGCACTGGTCCTGCAGTGCAACACTTGTTTCATGTCTATAAAGGAAGCTTGCACTGGCCCTGCAGTGCAACACTTGTTCCAAGTCTTTGAAGGAAGCTTGCACTGGCCCTGCAGTGCAACACTTGTTTCATGTCTATAAAGGAAGCTTGCACTGGCTGAGGCTGCAGTACCACGCTTGATCCATGTCTTTAAAGGAAGCTTACCCTGGTCCTGCAGAGCAACACTTGTTCGATATCTTTGAAGGAAGTTTGCACTGGCACTGCAGTGCAACACTTGTTCAGTGTCTTTGAAGGAACCTTTCACTGGATCGGCAGTGCCACACTTGTTCCATGTCTTTGAAGGAAACTTGCACTCACCCTGCATTGCAAAACTTGTTCCGTATCTTCGAAGGGACCTTTCCCTGGCCCGCAGTGCAACACTTGTTCGGTATCTTTGAAGGAACCTTTCACTGGTCCGCAGTGCAACACTTGTTCCGTATCTTTGAAGGAACCTTTCACTGGTCCGCAGTGCAATGCTTGTTCAGTATCTTTGAAGGAACCTTTCACTGGATCTGCAGTGCCACACTTGTTCCATGTCTTTGAAGGAAACTTGCACTCGCCCTCCAGTGCAACACTGGCTGACACTGCAGTACCACGCTTGTTCCATCTCTTTAACCCGTTTAGCGAGGCACAAAAACTGCTGCGCTGCAGGCCTTCTATTGCGCAAGCCGGGCTGCATCGGTCAATGGACGTGCGCAGCAATACCGAGTTAGTGCTCGCGGCAGCCGTTGGCCGACGGCAGCAGCTTATGGGCTAAAGGAAGCTTGAACTGGTCCTGCAGTGCAACACTTGTTCGATATCTTTAAAGGAACCTTTCACTGGCCCTGCAGTACCACGCTTGTTCCATGTCTTTGAAGGAAGCTTGCACTGGCTGACCCTGCAGTGCCATGCTTGTTCCATGTCTTTGAAGGAAGCTTGCAATGGCCCTGCAGTGCAACACTTATTCCATGTCTTTGAAGGAAGCTGGCAGTGGCCCTGCAGTGCAACACTTGTTCCATGTCTTTGAACAAAGCTTGCACTGGCCCCGCAGTGCAACACTTGTTTAGTATCTTGAAGGAAGCTTGCACTGGCTGACGCTGCAGTACCACACTTGTTCCATGTCTTTAAAGGAAGCTTGAACTGGTCCTGCAGTGCAACACTTGTTCGATATCTTTGAAGGAAGTTTGCACTGGCACTTCAGTGCAACACTTCTTCAGTATCTTTCAAGGAACCTTTCACTGGATCTGCAGTGGCACACTTGTTCCATGTCTTTGAAGGAAACTTGCACTCACCCTGCAGTGCAACACTTGTTCCGTATCTTTGAAAGAACCTTTCACAGGCCCGCAGTGCAACGATTGATCAGTATCTTTGAAGAAACCTTTCACTGGCACTGTGGTGCAACACTTGTTCAGTATCTTTGAATGAAGCTTGCACTGGCTGACGCTGCAGTACCATGCTTGTTCCATGTCTTTAACCCGTTTAGTGCGGCGAAAAAAACGCTGTGCTGCGGGCGTTCTATTGCGTGGGTGGGGCTGTGTCTGCCAACGGATATGCGCAGCTCTTCAGAGGTAGTGCTCGCGACGACCGTTGGCCGACAGCAGCAGCTTATGGGTTAAAGAAAGCTTGAACTGGTCCTGGAGTGCAACACTTGTTTGATATCTTTGAAGGAACCTTTCACTGGCCCGCACTGCAACGCTTGTTCCATGTCTTTGAAGGACCCTTGCACTGGCCCCACGCTCGTTCCATGTCTTTGAAGGAAGCTTGCACTGGCCCCGCAGTACCACGCTAGTTCCATGTCTTTAAAGGAAGCTTGCACTGGCCCCGAAGTGCCACACTTATTCAGTATCTTTGAAGGACGCTTGCACTGGCCCGCAGTGCAACACTTGTTCCATGTCTTTGAAGCTTGCACTGGCCCCGAAGTGCCACACTTGTTCTGTATCCTTGAGGGAACCTTGCACTGGCTGGCCCTGCAGTACCACGCTTGTTCCATGTCTTTAAAGGAAGCTATCACTGGTCCCGCAGTGCAACACTTGTTCGATATGTTTGAAGGGAGCTTTGCACTGGCTGACCCTGCAGTACCACGCTTGTTCCATGTAATTAAAGGAAGCTTGCACTGGTCCTGTGGTGCAACCCTTGTTCCATATCTTTGAAGGAACCTTGCACTGGCACGACACTGCGACACTTGTTCCATGTCTTTGAAGGAAGCTTGCACTGGCTGGCACTGAAGTACCGCACTTGTTCCATGTCTTTAAATGAAGCTTTCACTGACCCCGTGGTGCAACACTTGTTCCATATCTTAAAAGGAAGCTTGAACTGGCCCTGCTGCCAGGAAAGGAGTAACCAAGACACTCTAAAGACCACTACCCCTTCTACAGGCCTCAGTAATCTTTAATTTAGTCTCAATTTCAGAATCTTAATATTTTCAGTATTATTTAAGCAAAAACATTGTTGTTACTCATTTATATTAAACAGCTAACAACCGTTGACAAAGACAATATTCGTTGCTCGTTTTAGGTGAAGGTCAGTTGTGTTATGTATCTGAATGCAATTACAGAAAGCTTAGTGAGGAACCAAAATACTGGTCAATGACACGCTATGGAAATTACAGAAATGTAGCTTGCTGTTTAAGCCATATTCTTTATTACACAGGCCAGGCCCCCTTTAGATACCCTCCACGCTAGCCCGCCCCCCACCACACTTACCCATATTTTATCATCCAACTTAAAACTCTGGTAGAAAGGGGTTTGCCAATCTTTACAGTGAGGTGAAGCTAGTCAACTTTTTTTTTAAATGTGCAAAGCTGTGAGGTATTAGACTTTGCATCAACCTAGTTTTAATTTAGCCTGCACAACTGTAGAGCACCTCCAGACAAGTGGAAAGAGGAAACCATGCGCACTTTCTTCGAAGTGCCCAAACTTCATTCAATCATACTCAAAAAGTTTTCTTTCATATGAAATATAGCAACTTGTAGTGCATATAGTTGGGTTTTGTGCATTGAGGGTTCGTCCATCTACCTTTTTTAAGCATTTTTGGGATTCCACAGCCCTAGCCAGGTATTGTTGTTTAAAAGGTTCTTGTTTCCTGGCAAACACTGGTGTTAAAGAAGTCACCAGCCAATCTAGCCAGCATTTAAAGTTACATGGCTCGTCAGGGTAGATACAGTCAGATTTTAGACCCAGACAAAGCACAGAGACATCCCAATCACTGGCAGACTTCAGGAAGAGACTCAAGACCTGGCTTTTCGACTGAGCCCAGCAACCTAGCGCCTGGATACGCTCATGGGTGATTAGCAGCGCTTTACAATACTGATTGATAGATTGAGAGAGAGAGAGAGAGAGAGAGAGAGAGAGAGAGAGAGAGACAGGCGAGAGTATGTGTCTGATACGATCAGTTGCGAGACCGCTCTGATTGGACGAGGTGGCAGGAGTGTAGCCGAATCCCATTGGTCGGTTCTCATCTTTTTTGGATGTGAGGAGGATACTCAGGCTCAGCACGGAGGCTTCCTGGCGCCTGCGTCGGAAGCAGTGTTTGAGCACCACAGGGCTCTTCGTTATCGCCCATACTGTTTTCCATCTGCATGAAGCCGCTGCACACCCGCTGAGAGCGCGGAGTGTCGCGTGTATGCGGATGACACCCAGCTGTTCTTTCAACTCAGCCTGGGAACCCAAGGTACCAGGCAGCCTCATTGAAGCTGTCAGGAAAGGGATGCTTCAAACTGGCCTGCCCTGAATCCTCAGAAGCAGTTGTGCTTCTGAAACAAATTCAAGTGAAATGTACAGGAAAAGAGCAGGGAAGGAGTTTCTGGTGTCCAGAGAGATCAGACTCTGAGATGTGCTTTTTATCAGCATCTGTTAGTGGAAGAATGGGTGCTGGGACAGAGATAGGTCACCTACATGGCTCTGTAGGATGTGCACGCCTGCCCTGAGTATTTAGTATGGAACCCCAACTCAGCACATATGACAGTCATGCGTGTGCACTGAGGAGTGAGACCCAAAGGGGGGTGGGATGTGCACCCTAATGAAGGAAGTTTGCACTGGCTAACCCTGCAGTACCACGCGTTTTCCATGTCTTTAACCCCTCCCATGCTCGTGACGGAACCAATCCGTCACGAGCCTCGGGTGGGCTGTGCTGGTGACGGAACGGTTCCGTCATGGCCCGCTCACCGTGCCTGCGCGGCGCAAATTCCGCGCTTGCGCTGACGTTCTAAAGAACGGGCGGGGCCATGACGGAACTGTTCCGTCACGAGCACAGCTCACCCGAGGGCCGTGACGGAGCGGTTCCGTCACCAGTACGGAAGCGCCGCGCGGCCCCGCCTCCCGCTTGCACTGGTCCTGCAGTGCAGCACTTGTTAGATATCTTTGAAGGAAGCTTGCACTGGCTGACCCTGCAGTACCACGCTTGTTCCAAGTCTTTATAGGTTAAAATTAGTATGGGACTGCTTGCGTTCCCTTCTGGAGGGGGCCACGCCAGGAATGCCTAGATGGACTGTTCCCACCAGGAGCCTGGTCAGTACTGATTTGCTAAGGCGGCCTCTGTCATCTAGAAGAGTATTCTGGGTGAAAAATGATACACTGGAATGCAACCCGAGAACTCGTCAGTGGAGGAAACAGCCTTTACAATGAGATTTTAATAACGTCGTACCTTTACCGCACATTTCTTACCACGCATGGTTTTAAAACGCTTATGCTTTTACAGAGTATGCCTTTACCACGCATTTAAGGTAAGTCATGGTGGCGGGGGTAGAAATCCATCCTTTTAGAGGGAGAAGACATGTACACACTTACTTAAACAGTGATAGTTTAAAAGAGCCCTGGCATCAAAAAATGGATGCCACAGCCACAGACACGGGTCTGACCTCCTGCTGCTGAAAGAACTCTGGCAGGGGAGGCCTGGCCAATAGGTTTCCTTTCACAGGGAGGTGTAACCACCTCCCCAGACAGACTTTAGTGTGTTGGGGCTGGGTGGGTGCATTCAGAGAATGCTTTTCAGACAGTGCTGGGGGCATACTTGGTGTCCCTGTGTATACCCCAGTTCAAACCGGTTGCAGGGGCCCCTGCTCTGGCGCAAAACTGGACAAAGGGAACGGGGTGTAACCACCCCTCCCCAGTTCCTCCCATAGGTGGGACCCCAGAGTAAGTCCAACCCCTAAACTTAGTATAAATATAGGAACCCAGTCCTTAGGACTTTAGATTACCCTGGACGAAACTCCGCAACATATAGCCTGGAACTTCGACATTCTATTTTGACTAGAAGACAAAAAATCTCCATTGGGGTCAAGGAGTGACGCCCCTGTTCAATCTGGCACCAAAGAAGCATCTTGCTGGTCTGCATTTCCAAGGCTCCTGCCAGATCCCAAAGGATTTGCAACATAGGACAGAGACTTCCAGACATCTCCGAGGCCGACACGAGATCACAGCAAAGCTGAGACCCGCAGCCATCACGAGAGATATGGAACCGGAACCCCTGGACACTGTGCATATTTGCTAGTGCATCCACTTCCCGAGCTTTCCCAAAGCTGTGCATTAGGCTACTTGTAGTCCAAGCCCCCAGCATCATTTGCACCAAAGATTGTGGGCCTACACTCCATGAGTGTTCCGTGGGCCGGCTTTTAGCATTTCTACTTGAGGCTCCTTTGCGAACCCTGTTCCATCAACTGGTGGGTCCCCACGAAGGTAACTCTCTGTTTCTTGGGCTTTCCTGGTTGCTTCAGATGTGCCCTGACTCCCCTCCAAAGGGTTAGTCCCTCAGACCTTGCTGGTCTGCACCAAAGCCAATCTTTGTTTTCTGCCTGGGTTGCTGTTGCCAAGGCTTGTTGGGTCCAGTCCGGATACCGACGCTGCAGCACTCAACATCCTTCGTGGGACAACTCGAATACAGCTCCTGGTTGTCATTGACACCTCCTGGTCCTCGTGGCTGAAGAGTCAAGCTTCACCTTCTTCACCTAAAATCACCCGACATCGGTTGGCATTGTCTCCTCACCTTCCTGGTCACTGGCTAGTGACCCAGACTCCGTCCCCTCCACTTTCAGGTTCTTCAGATCTTCGATCCACACTTGGATCTATCCGGACACTTTTCACCTGGTCGCCTGCAGCACTTTTCAGCAGCTCGCCATTGGAATCGACAACGAAACCCGACACCAAAAGTCACCTATGCACCCGGCTTCCCTGGGTGAGGTAACTCGAGTACTCTGGTGCTCCCGTGGGTATTGACTCTAGAACTGCCTAGTTCTAAAGGGGTTTTGTCCTAGTCCACTCCTAAGTGTCCTTAACTTGTAATTTTCCAACCGCGACTTTCCCCATTGAAGTTAATGGTGATTCGCGGCTGTGTTTAGACACTGCACGCGTCCACCATGGGTCCCCTGTGTCACTAGCTTGGGTGGTTCCTGGTGGCCCCAGCAGTTCTAAAGTCTCTAGGATTTGTATCTATGCCAGTCGTGGTTCTTATACCACTTTCTTAGTATATGGTTTGTGACGCCCCTAGGGCTAATCATATATTGTGCTAATTTACTGTGTGTTGAATAAATTTACTTGTGTACTTTTGCCACTTGCCTCATAAAGAGGGGGAGGTGTTTAGAATAAATACATATATTTTATATATACCTGGTGTGGTTCTCCTTTCATTTGGTCATTCATGAGATTATAGACTGGTAAAACAAGCTGCTTTACTTAGCCTGAAGGTTGCTCTCCACAGCTATCACTAGGACAGTTTTATATATTGGTTGTCTATAAACATACCATCAATAAGGGTTGTTTGGACTGGTGCAAGGTGCCCACTAGAATAGTGGACAGCATATGCCAGGCCAACTTCTCACATGGATGTCTCCCCCCACAAATACATTGTTTATATATATATATAAGTATATATACATAAACATTGCTTGTTAAAGGCATACGTTGTAAAAGCATATGAGTTCTAAAAAAATGCAGGGTGAAACATGCGTGTTAAAGGCATGTAGAGTATTTCCAGGCGTTGTTCCATCATACAACCGCCAGTGGTTGAGAATAATTCAAGCATGCCATCCATCACCTTGTTGTTTGTACCTCTGGTTGGATGGGCACACCATGGGCCTCTTCTGTTTGGAGAGAGTAACTACTGTCACCTCACCGAGCTGTAAAGAACGAACAGGGGTGACAGCAAGATTATAGAAGGCCGGTCGGCCTTTATACCTCTTGCCTGAATGGGAGAAAAGCTTACCAGCTTCTCTGATATCTGAAATTGTTCTTCCAGTCCAATGAAACTGGGTCGTTCGCCCATTCATGTGGCACCTGGATGTTGTGTGCGTATACACTACTTGAGTGTGTAATGGATGCATGCGGAGACCATGTAGCACGTGTGGCTGTGGCCACCCTGGGTTCCATTTTGTAGTATAATTTATTGATACCCAAGATGGAGGGTTTGAGTGAGAGCCTCAGGCAGCAGATGTGAATTGCTGGGTGCCTCTAGAACACTCAGGGCTCCATTGCATTTCCCTAATGTACAGATTCTAGGGCATCACAGTTGGGTTCTTCACATATACCCCATCTGCCTTATATCAGAGTCTGCCTTCCTTGAAAGTCTTGTTTAACCTTTACTTTGTCTTTCTAGTTTACATCGTCAAGGAGATTTTGTGAAATGTCAATCACACGGTGATGATTGACAGCCAGACGTTCTCGTCTGAGGCCCAGGCATAGCTACAGCTCCTTCAAACCTTTTAAAAACAGGACTGAGGCTGGATTGCAGGAAAACAACATGCAATGGCAAAGCCAATGGGTCTGGGTTTCACTTTGAGTCCTGAATAAACCTTTAAAGAAATGGCTGCTGCTTTGAAAACAAAACAAAAAACTATTGCTTTCTGAGTACAGTGCATCTATGAGATAGATACAACGGTAAGTAAGGATTCAATATACTTTTGCAATGTAAAATAGTCCCTTGTGCATTGTCATGAAAGCACTCCATAAACCTCCAAATATAGTCCAAACAGCCAATAGCATGGGGTGAGAGGGTCATACTCGTCTGGGTGGAGCCGAAACCCACTCTATGTCTATTTGTAAGAATTGGTAACAATAGGCCAAGCCAGACCTAAATATCATGGACCTGATGCATATGGCAATCTGTTTGTTCCAAAGGGCCAGGTTGCATACTATTAGTAATCCACTTACCTGCCCTTCCTTTTTCAGCACCAACAGCTTCTGAAAATGAAGAGAGGGGAAGAGTGGGGAAGAGGTGTGGCGCCGCGGCCAGGGCGATAGACACTGGGATCTGGGGCTCACGGTTCGATCCCCGGCACTGGCGGCAGGTTAGCCCAGCACCATGTGACCCTGGGCAATAGCTTGCTTAATCTTCCAGACGGCCCCCAGCGCCTCGTTGCCTTCGGGTAACTGATCGCACTTAACAAATACTGGATTTCCATTTATGTACTGTTTCACGCTGACGTGGCCTTCTAAGCAGTGGTCAGCGAATAGCCCTCTGCTGTTTATATGCTACATTCTTTTAGAGATCTATTAATCTACTGAGATATAGCAGTGAGAGGCGAGGTTAACACATCTAAATTACACCCATGATCTTTACACTGCTCTCCCCCAGATTTTATTACGCAAGCCACAGATGACTTTATGAGCCGGTATGGCACGATCAATACATGGCTGGTTTCCGGGGTAGCATAGCATATTTCACATCAGCTATTGTGCAGCTCCGCCAACTGAGTGCTTACCTTCAAGTTAGTCTCCTAAGGGAAGGGTGTCCAACGCGGAAAACGACCTTTACAACGCAGTTGTTTCACCGCGATAGCTTTACAACGCAGTCATTACAACGCAAGTCGTTACAATGACCTGCACTGGATGGCGCTATACACTAAGGAATAGTATGATTTACTATTCCAACACCGTCCCTACTGTTACGTAGGCTGGAGTTGGAATAGTAAATCATACTATTCCTAAGTTCAGCGCCTCTAATGCAAGTTGTTGTAACAAACGCGATGTAAAATACTGTGTTGTGAATGTATGCAATGTAACGTCATACATTCGTTCAACGTAGATCCAAGAAACCTTCAAGATAACCCCTGAATCTAAACAAGTCCATTTAGATTCATTATATGTGTATTCATCTTCCTATACGGGGATCTGTAGAAAAGTAAGCATGGGCATAAAATCCGCTCCGCTCGCGGATTTTGCGGATTTTCAGCAAATTCGCAATCCGTGAACTCTCGCGAATTTGCCGAAAATTCGCAAATCCGCACGAGGCGGATTTTTTGCTTGGTCGCACTTGCCAAATAGAATACTATACAATTTTGCGGCGCGCAGCGTTCACTTACCGTCATTCAGCGTTTGAAGAGTTGTTTTTCTCCATGTTTGCGTGTGCTGCGCCATTTTGGATCTTGCTGCGGGATCCCGCGGGAGTTTGTCGACCGCTATTACGTCATCGCGGCTGTCCACCTTGCACAGCGAGAGTTTGGCAATGCGAGTACTTAATAAAGGCCCGTGATCACGCATCGCGGGAGTAAACACTTGCGAACACGTAGATGCGGCGGGCAGCGACAATCTCGCACTTGCGAAATTGCAAAATCTGCAATTTCGCACAAGAAATCCACCAGCAGTCAGCATTAACCTTCTGAAAATGATTTTTTATCAGAATAACTCCTCAGGTTGACATTTGCCTGCACTTTTTTTGCAAGGAGTCCATTTTGGGGGGGTGGGAGGAAGGAAGTGCCCCACAGTCTCCAACTTCCTGTTCCTGTCCAGCAGGCTCCTCCCAGTGCTTTGTTCATGTCCTGGTCACTTTGATTTGGATCTTGACCTGGAAGGATTACTTTTTGTGGATGCTGATGGATATTTGGATTTGAGGCCTTTTTGACTTTCTTTGGATCACTTTTGGATTAGAAATTTCACAAGTAAGTTTGTTTGGGGCATTACAGTTGCTGCAACTACAATTTTGGAACTTTTTCAGAACATTAAATAAAATATATTGTGCAGAAAAACGATTTTTGCAAAACTGAAAGCACTCAGCAGGTGCAAAAGTTCAATCTTATCATTAGTAACCATTCCCTGTAGTGCTTCCTGAGGGGCCCCTCCAGAGTTCAGTTGCCTACTTGCAACTATTCTATGACCCTGCTCTGACCCTCACAGCAGGCTCAGAGAATAGCTACAAGTATACAACAAAGGTCCTGTTAAAAAAATTACACTGCAACAGAAAGCAATTACAGATAAGGAAGCAGGTGCCAGCCTGAAAGTTCAAATTCAGTGACACATTAATCAGTCCCTAATTCATTCATGTCAGTTGAGGCAGGGCAGGTGTGCTTTTCCACCCATAATCTACAGTGATGAACCAGAGGGTGGCATGGGTGAGCCAGAGGGTGGCATGGGTGAGCCAGAAGGTGGCAGTGGTGAAACAGAGGGTGGCAGTGGTGAAACAGAGGGTGCTGTGATGAACCAGACGTAGAAACAACATGGTCACGACCGTTGCTACCCGACAAGTAGGTTCGCGTTTGCGAACTGGTAAAAAACCCTTGCAAAATGGCAGAAACACTTGCGAACACAAAAAGAAAAAAGAATCTGCAAAATTCGCAAGAGTTCGCGGATTTGGCGGATTGCGAATCCGTAAGTACGCAATTTCGCGGATTGCCAATTCGCAAAATCCGCCCATGCTTATAGAAAAGTAGGAATAGGCCAGGAAGTACAAATGCCAAAGATCGTCAGTGGATAAGGTAGATTGGAACCTTGGAATAATTTGATGCTCACAGCAATGGGGCGTGAGTAAGATACACCAAACAGGTTTTTCCTTTGGAAAGATTCTACCTTCTAACTTTAGTGCTTTGAGCCTCATCCACCACAGGAG
Organism: Lissotriton helveticus; assembly: GCF_964261635.1. Taxonomy (NCBI): domain Eukaryota; kingdom Metazoa; phylum Chordata; class Amphibia; order Caudata; family Salamandridae; genus Lissotriton; species Lissotriton helveticus. Next base: position 28,551,608 of record NC_136073.1, on the reverse strand, counting down.
TTCACTTCCGAAGCTGTCCAGGACTTCAGGGAAGGCACTTAGAGACCCAAAGGGTGCCAGACAGAAGCCATACAGCAGGGTACAATCCAGGTCCAGTTGCTACTGGCCAGCTGGAGAGTTTCAGGAAAAGGCCTCTTGAAGCTTGTTGTGTCCCCATACCTTGAACAGGAGGTCAACCTTATGACCATTAGAGTCCATTTGCAGTCCAGCCAAGTATCACGCATTACACGTGACACTAACGCATTTCAGTGTGGTGCTCCGCATCACCGCACTGAAATGCATTGTCACGCATAATGCAGTAGTTTGTTGTCACAAAAAGCGTGCTGCAAACAACTGTGTGTGGCAGCTGGCAGCGCACCCGAGTGCCTGCTCTGGCTTCTCCCACAAGCTTTGGACGCTCCCAGGAGCAGGCTCAGCCTCACAGTGGCAGCCTGAGCTGGTTCTGCTACAATGTATCTTCTTTGATTTACATGGCGCCATGGGGCTGAGTGACGCAAGTTTCAGACTTGCCGTAGCGCCGCAGGAGCACGTGACGTGACGTCCTGCTACCAAAGGGCGCTATTACATTTTTTAAAGACTCTGCTGCGGAGCGAGCGGCTCGACTGCTTGGTCAGCCTCTCTGGTTTGCGGGGCCAGTCAGGGGCCCGGGCATTATGGTGCTCAGCGGCTGGCTCACACCAACCACGCTGCTTTTCGTAGTGACCGCAGACCCTGTCCTGCCCTGCAGGTTTCTGCTCACACTGGAGCAGGACTGACAGGCACATGAGCTGAATATTGGCCACGCCACCCCCGCCGGCGACTTACTTCATAGCAGCCCGGGCCGGCCGACTGACTCGAGGCCACTTGGTGAGGGAGAGTGCTGCATGACCGTCGGAACAGTGAGTTTGTCAGACTTACCACTAATTGACGCCACCCTGCCGCTCGGGGCAGGCGGTAGTTCATGTGAGCAAGAAAACGTTTTGGCTGCTTGCAACAATGGTAGCACAGTTTACTGCTACTCCGCAGTCTGCACCCACCGTAGTATGAAGACCTGAGAGTGGACCCCATCCCCCGCACCATGGCTGAGTGAACCACGGGACCGCGGCCGCTGCCGGAGTGGTGAGCAGCCAGACACCTCACTGGGTAGCATAGCGAGACGATCATGCCGGGTTGCGAGGTTGCCACAAAACTGCACTAAAACACAAGGTACGTTTTGACCAAACAATAATAAGCATATCGGTGTTTAAAGTGGATTTTTTAAAATTTAATTTTAGGCTCTGTAGTCGGTCACTTGTATCAACCCCAAGAACTCTCGCTTGAAGATAACCTGGGACACATTTGTGGTTATAACAAGTGAAATAAACACACCTAGAGGTTTATGAAAAATAAAGTTCACAACCTAGTACCACGTATGTGTTTTTAGCTCACGACAGGACGTACCCCAGTTACATAGCAGCTGTGTCCGTGAGGCCTCATCTTCTCTTGACAGGCCGGGGGTACGAGTCAACCGGAAACGGCGGCCAGATCAGGCTAGGCAGAGCGCACCGAAGGGCCGCTCTTGCGGCCTTTCCTAGAAATAAGTAAGTGCTGGAGTGTTCCTGCTAAGTTGCTAATGCTTCTATAAAAGGGACTGAATAGAAGGTGAAAATGCAAACGTGCATGAATCAAGAAAAGGATGTCTCAAACAGAAATTGTTATCATGGGTCAGTTTGTGCGATTTAATAATGTTTGATCAGGACTACAAGAAACCGATTCCTTGACGGCACTCTTTCGTTCAGCGCCGAGTCAGAGCGTCACTAACAGAGCCTGTATGCTGGCAGCTGGTGTGTTCAGCTGCAGGGCTGGGCAGGTAGCAGCACCACGTGCCGCCCGGGCAACGATATGTATTGGGGTCATGTTTAATATCAAGGTTAAACATTTGTGGAGCAGCACAACCAGGATACAAGAGGGCACGAGTACCCTTCCATTTATACTGCTTAGAGTTTCTCGTTGCTGAAATGGTTGTAATTTTGAATATATATATATATATATATATATATATATATATATATATATATATATATATATATATATATATATATATATATATATATAGATGATATATATATAGATGGATATATATCCTTTGTCTTAATTGCTTGATCTTGTTCCCGAGAAAGTGTCACTCATAGTCTTGAAATGTCACTCATAATTACACTGAAATTATGAAAATGTCACACATGCCAATCTGAAACCTTGGCAGCTATGCATTTGTTTGTCCTGGGTACAAGAGGGAGGAGGTCCAGTTCTTCAGGCAGCGGCAGCCAGCACAGGTAAACACAGTGGACGGTGGGGCTGGGTGAGGGCAGGGCGGGGCAGGGTGGTAGGGGCTTAAGTCAACAGACGATAAAATATGTATAGCTAAATAAATAAATGACACCTATTCCGTTGTCTGTCGGACAACCCCCAGCTGCGCCCTGCACTGCCTCACCGCGTTTTCCTGTGCCAGCCACCCCTGCCTTCAGGGCACCTCTGAGGTCACAGGCAGCCGGTTCAGACCTATTCTGTTCTTCCTCAGGTCTAGGAGTGTTCTAAAGTGGGTGCTTGGAGGTGCCAAATTGTTTCTGGCCATGAGCTAGTGAATAGAAATGACTCCTGGGCACACCCAACCATTAGGGTAAACGTTCCCGGTGCCAATACTACCCACATTGAACATTTTCAAGAAAGGCAAACGTGTTCAGCCACACTAAACTTGGACTCTGAGGGCTGGGTTTTTAGGTGGAGTATACTTTTGTAATCGCAATGTCCTCCCACATCTAACGCTAACATCCACTGTGGGGCAACTACTGTACTAAACCTGGGCAGAGTTTGGGGAGCAAAGCTCAGAAGAACTCCGCGGAGTGACAAAAAAGCTCCACCAAGCTACGTTGTGTTCCGCGAGCATCAGAGTACGTTATTTTTTGCAGTTCACGCTGATTGTTAGCACCGGGTGTTTGTCCGGCGCTGTAAAATCAGTGTGAGCGGCATCATGCGCAGCGCAAGAGAGCACTGCTTCTTTCTACAGCTGAGTAGAAGTTCTACTCGAGCGGCAGCTTCCTCAACGCGAACGGAAGGTTACTCAACGCGACCAGTAAGGACCAACCCCCACCCCAAGTGTTGATAAATCTTGCTGGGAAGTGGTCTAGAGATGGATTTTACTCGTTTGCGCTCTCCAACTTACCATTGGAGATTGAGTTACACATTACACTCCGCATAGCGGAGTTTTTCGTAACAGTGCGAGCTCTATGGAGTGCAAAAAGTCCACAAACTCCGCGAATGGAGTGGAGTTCACCACCCAGGCCTACACTGCACCCACAATAAACGCACTGGCAGAAGTCTGGTAGAATAAAAATAGGGTTTTGCAGCAACCAGACAGTGTACACATAAGAAATGTTTTGGCATGCTGTTTTCTGAGCTTCAAGTGTGCCCCGAAGTGTTACATGTACACCCAGCAGGCCTGTCAGCTCGGCTTTGACACACAAACAGGATTTGATACTGCAACATCAAAAAGGATGCTCACAGCCCCCACGTTCCATATTCTGGGAGATTCAGAGGCGTCATCTCTGCCAATTCAAGTCGGTCTATTGTATGTTCCTGTGAAGCATTTCACACCTTTATCACACCTATTCAAATGCTAATCCCTGACAGGGAGAAGTTTGAAAGCAAATTCAAATTAGCCTCCAGGAACTTCAGACTGGGAAACTGTACATTTCTAAAAGTTACTTTTTGGGGGCATGCCAAGATGGCGACTGGGTAAGATGTGTTGTGTCTGTGTCCCTGCTCCCGTCCGCCCACTGCAAAGCCTGCCGACATTTCAACAGTGCAACCTGCCCCATATCAGCGGGGAACATTAGCACGAACCTCCGGAGGACTCGGCGAGAGGTGTCGGTGCCGGGGTGCTGACTTACACGGCCTGGCTATTAAAGAACTGTCCCAGGGAAGGAGCGACCGGAAAAGAAGTAAGGTAGGACCTTACCGGCACGATCACTTGGATGTGGTCCAGGGATGATGAGAAGCCGTTGGGAAGCTAGCAAAGGCCAGAGTGGGCCAGGTGTGGAGGAAGACTGCTGTTACGTGCCTTGGGTCAGGTCTGCAGTCAGAAGTGACACCAATTTCGACGTCCAGGACACGGACTTCCAAGCAGACACGTGCCTGCCCCCCCCCGAAGACGCCCATTGATCAGCCAGGGGCCCCAAAGGCAACAAAGGAGACCCGTGCAGCATCACCTAGGCCAAGGAAAGCGTGGGAGAGGACGCCCTAGGGGTGCGGCACGCCTCACCAGGAGGCTGGCCCAGAGGGAGCGGAATGCTTGGAGCAGAGAGTGCCTGGCAAGGGGAAAACACAGCTTCCGGAGTGAGGCATGGGCAGTGGTTGCCCGCAACACTGCTGCCACTTGGCCCAGGGAGGAAGAGAGGGAGCTCACGGAGGCCAGGGCAGAGCTCGCTTGGACCGCAGTAATTTGACTCCGTACAAGATGCATGCATCTTGCACTTTGGATTAGAATTGGATTAATACCAAACACCAACCACAAAAGATTTGTCTGCCTTGAGAAAGCCCTGGCCTGTTGGCCCCTGGGCGAAACAAGTGTCGGCTGTTTCTCTGTCTCTGCACATGTATTTAAATAAAGAAGAAAAGAACACTGCAAACAAGTGCTCAATCTTTCATTATATATGACGTCCAGAACTAAACTTGGGGATTCATTTACCCTTGAAGTCTACACCTAAAAGAGCACAAAACCAATCACAAAGCTCAATACTTTGATTCAGGTGGTACCTGGGTGAAACCACTGTTTTGGTTTGTGCCACAACCCTCATAGGGTCCTGACCTATTGTGTGTGAACCCTGGTAACACCCACCAATTATAACAACTACCCTCAGAGCAGGCATGCGTAGGGACCTCCATGATGTACCCTGGGATGGGGTTGCATTCAAAAGCAACACCAATTTTGACGCCCTGGATGCGGACATCCGAACAAAGGTGAAACTAGCTCCTTATTATCGGATTTGGAGAGGGGGCCTGTCCCACTGGGTACCTGGCTCAAGTAGAGCAGACTGCAAGGAGCGGAGAATGCCTTGCAAGGTGAAATACAGCTTCCAGTGCCGGGCACGGGACGGAGGTGTCCTCAACACGCTTCGACGAGCAAGCAAGGGAGGCGGAGACCGGCCTCCGAAGCAGAGAAAGTCTATATGAATAGCTTCTGAGTCTGAGAGGACAGATTCAAGGGTGTGCTGCCCAGACCCTGGGAAGTTCGAAGGGACCTGTATAATTTGGAGGGGGCTTCCTCATAGCATACCTCAGAATTTAATCACCGTCCGCCCAACAATCGGAAAAAAGAGCCTAAGGAGGCAGTTTCATACAAAGTAATATGATAAGGGGTCTGGGGACGCTTGGGAACAGGCCCCTGCATGCGGGAGCTCCACGGGTAAGACCTATTAGGAGGACACTGAAGGGGGACAAAAGTCGTAGCCACTTCAGAGGTGCCCGATTTCTGCCTCTTGGCTAAACTGCAGGAGCCCGCTCCACAAGAATTCTACAACTCTAATATAGGACATTCGCTATCCCAATACATATCTAGGAGGAACTTGAACATTCTCACCGTGGTTCCATGAATCTATTGTAGTTATGTCTCAAAGAGGAGTTCTCGAAGGAGTTCAAAGAGATTTGGCAAGATGTGGGTGCGGTGGGGGAACGAGTGGCAAGTATCGAGGACCACGAGCTGGCACGCGACGAAGAAGTGGAACAGCTCCAGTAGGAGGTCATCCGGCTATGGGCCCAGCAGATCGACCTCCAGACACACGCAGAGGATTTGGAAAAACGCTCTCGGAGAAACAACATCCGTATTAAAGGAGTACCGCCCAAGGAAGAAGGCTCAGACATCTCGCTCTACTTACAAGGTCTCTTCAGAGCCCTTCTGGTGGCCCCTCAAGAATTGGAAATCAAAATAGACTATGCACATAGGGTGGACCTTCAGAGATGCTCGCCTGCTCCCCGGCTGGACATTTTGGCTTATCTTACGGACTTTCTGTTAAAAGAACAAATTTGACAAAACGTTAGGGATAAACATCCTCTTACCTACCAGAGTCACTCAATTACTCTTTACCAAGACCTAGTCATGATCACTTTACAGAAAAAGAGAGACTTCAAGCCATCTACAGCGCCCTTGCGTACCTTAGGATTGCATACTCATGGGGGCATCCCTTTACCCTGATCTTTAGATGGGAGGGCCGACTCCACCTACTTAGATCATTGCAGGAAACGTGCCCTGTCCTGGGCAACGACCAAGTACAACAGGAGGTACCGGAGAGAGGTGGTGGTACAGCTCCCCGGGACTGGTAGTGGCAGGTCCAAGGGGGCGATCCAAGGAATACAAGGCAAAGTCGGACCCCGAGACAATGGCACAGGAGAGCCAAGCAATACTGGAGACATTGTCCAACAAGAAACTCTCCAAAGTTGGCACTTGAAGCTCAGGGGGTAGATAAGTGTGCAGAGCTTGGCTTGGGGGGAGGCAGGGAAGTTTTTGGGAGTGGGGAGTGTGCTTATTGGCCATAGTATACACCCATCTACTTTGTTTACCAGAGAAGTGTGGACTCGACCTGAGGGTCTCGGACTAAATGGGGTTTCTTATTTTTTTCCAGTTGGAGTTAAGGAGGGTTTGGGCTGGAACCGATATGCACGGTCAACAGAGGTAACACTCGCTCAAAACAGGGGAGGTATGAAAGTCCAGAAAGGGAGGAGGAGAGGGGAATAGTGGTCCATCGACAGCTCAGCATAGCCACACATAATCCTTTTTAACATGTCACTCTACACACTGAAGGTCCTCACTCCCAATGTGAAAGGCCTTGACAATCCTAGAAGGGCCATCCTTTTATATTTAGAAAATTCTGAAGCAGATATCTGCCTCGTCCAGGAGACCCATCTCTTATCTAAAGATTGGCACCGCCTATGGTCGCGAGCCTTCCCCCAACAATTCTTCTCTTCTACCCAAGATAAGAAAGCAGGAGTTGCCATCCTGATTACTAAACACCTCAGAGCGGAGGTGACAGAGAGAATATAGTCATGGATATGGCTAAAGGTAGATCGGGTGGGTTTCCACCCAGGATGGAGAGTTGTCTTTGGAAGGGGGTAAATAGCTACAGAACATGGGGCTAGTGGACCTGTGGAGAGAAGTGCATCCCCACGCGTTACAATATTCATTCTTCTCTCATGCTCATAAAACCTAAGCACGTCTCGTGAACAGATGGTGAACAGGGTGGTGGGAGATGTGGAAATAGAACCAGCGGCACTCTCTGACCAGGACGCGGTGACTATGACCTTACAGTTGCCACCACAACAGAAACACCGTGGGAATTAGTGTAGTGGACCTGTGGAGAGAAGTGCATCCCCACGCGTAACAATATTCATTCTTCTCTCATGCTCATAAAACCTACGCACGTCTCGTGAACAGATGGTGAACAGGGTGGTGGGAGATGTGGAAATAGAACCAGCGGCACTCTCTGACCAGGACGCGGTGACTATGACCTTACAGTTGCCACCACAACAGAAACACCGTGGGAATTGGCGTCTGAGAGACAGAATGCTCCACAATTAAATAGTGGCTCAAAAACCTCACTAAAAGTATTCAAGATTATTTAGATATAAATGATTCCCCAGATATTTCCATTACTACTCTATGGGGAGCATTGAAGGCGGTGGTGAGAGGGAAGCTAATAGCGATAACCACAGCGGACAATAAAACGCGTAAAGAAAAGAGGGAACAACTTACGGCACAGGTTAAAGAACTTGAGAGAGTATATAGTCGTACCGGAGTGCCTAGAGTCTGGAGCCAGTTGAGAGCAGCGAGAGCGCAATTAACTGTACTGGATCTGTATAGTGCTGAATATGCGGCGTTGCTCTTAAAACATTCTTATTACATAGGGGGAGATAAGACGGGGCGCTTGCTGAAAGGTGAACTTAGAGCCCGACGACAACAAACAAAGATCCAGTCTCTAAAGGGGCGCACTGGGGAGGAACTTACAGAGGACGAAGACATAGCACAAACATTTTGGGATTTGTATGCAGACCTGTATAAGGGGGAGGCCCTGGGAAATCACCTCAGAACATCATACTTAGAATCGGCATGTCCAAGGTAACCACCAACCAGGATAACTCCCTGGATGCCCCTATATGAATCGAAGAAGTTATTTAGGTGACATCACACCTTAAGCCTCTTAGTCGCCAGGCCGGGATGATTTTTCAGCGGCTTTCTACAAGTCATTTTACCAACTCTTAGCCCCTATCCTGACATGACTATTTGACTCCTTTGGGGGTCTGGAATCGATCCCCTTGGACATGTTGGCGGCAGCGATCATGGTCCTACCCAAGCCTGGGAAAGGCACAAATTGATGCAGTTCCCACAGCCCTGTATCCTTTCTCAATGTGGACTTAAAGTTGTTCATGAGTATTCTGGCTACAAGATTAGGCCCACTGATGCCAGCTTTTCTAGACCTAGATCAAGCGGGATTCATTCAGAATCGCCAGAGCAAAAATTCGGTATTTAAGAATCGGTAAATGGAACTTACCTACATCTGGCCCTTAGTAATTTACCGAATCGGTATTTAAGAATTCGGTAATTTACCGATTCCTTAAGGCCCCTACATCTGAAAAGCCTAATTCCGGTTGGTAACGGCCGAAATTCGGTAATTTCGGCCGTTACCGACCGGAATTAGGCTTCCTACATCTGACCCTAAGTCCTGAATTCATTGTAGAAAAATCAAAGCGCCTGAATGCAAGAATAAATTACAACTGGGAAGTGTCCTCCTGGCAAGGGGCACCCATATGTCTTTGGGCGGCTAAAATGAATGCCATGCTTTAGAGGTGGGTAGAGAGGGAAAAAAAATGCCAAATAAAAAAAAAAGAATGTATAATCTGACCTACTGGTGGCTAAGCCAATATCTGGCAGACGGGCAACTCTTTTGAAAATGGCGGCAGATCAACTATCCAGTGGAGACTGGCAGGGTTACCCCAGAGAAAGCCCACCACGCACAGTGAGGCACTACATGGACAGTATAGTGTCTCTGACATGATGGCAACTCCCCCAGCATGGTTAGAGGCCACACGTGGGGGACACTCAACGCACCTCACTTTTTTGCAGGTACATTTCCAGTGGCCACTTTTTGTTGTAGACATTAAAGCATCAAAAACAACGAAGAATAGATTTTCCAGCACCCACCCCCCAGTGACTCCTCCCACCGTGAATACAGCCATGTTGGCAGAGAAACACTGCCCCCCAGGAAGAACTGAACACATGGGGGGTTTTAGAGAAGTGTGGCTCAATGGTCAGAGCGGCAGACCCTGATGCAGAGGTCTGGCCCGGGACCAGGGTTCAATTCCCGCCTAGGTGGGTCTTGGGCTCAATTTCCTCGGACCTGATAATTCCCGCCTCGGTGCCTATTCTATTCATGGGTCCCACTTTGCGACTCTGGGCAATAGCTTGCTTAATCTCCACAACGGCCCCAACAGCGCTGGGATGTCTGGCTTCACCTTGGGGGTGCCCAGGAGTGGGCACTTCACAGGGAAAAGCCAGGAAAGGTTCCTCAGCGGTATTCGTACAAGCGCCGAAATGCCTACGGGTAGTCGTGCGCTATACAAGTGCGTGGCTATACAAGTGCGTAACCATTTCATCACCATTTCATCATTTCATTTTATCCCCATGATCTGCCTCCGAGTCCCTGCCTCTGGGTGCAGGCCTCAGCTCCAAACCCTGCACCCCTCACACCTCCAAGCGCAGGAGGGACCCACGTCCCTCCCCTCCTCCTGTGGTACCCAAACTACAAATATCATCTGTGCAGCCCCCTCCCCTCCTCCTTACAGTGAGTGCAGAAGAGTTAATGGCAGGCAGCCCGCCCGCCCCCCTCACCCCCTAAAATCTTGGCAGATCGTCGTCTTTCTAGGTCAGGATGGAAATATCCTAGCAACGGAGACGTCTTCCTTTCACAGCTCCCCAAAAGTGGAGTCGGAAACGAGGCCTGTCCAGCTGGAGGGTCCTGGGGCGCCGCGCGCAGCCGCTGATGACGCGAGGGCGGAGGGCGCTGCTCTAATTACCAGGAGGCAGCGCCAGGTCACACCTTGTGCCTCGGCGCTGTGCGCGTTGTACGTGTGAACAACACGGGGTGCACCGGCTGCTGCAGCGGCGCTCCTAGCCGGTGGTGCTGGGGCAGGGTCCATGGACACAGGCAGAGGTGGGACAGGGGCAACGCCAGGTCACACCTTGTGCCTGGCGCTGTGCGCGCTGTACGTGTGAACAACACGGGTGCACCGGCTGTTAGCAGATGCGCTCCTGGAAGGGGGGAGGGGGGCTTGGGTGGGGTCTATGGACACGGGGAGCTGCAGGGGTGGGACAGGGGCAGCGCCAGGTCACACCTTGTGCCTGGCGCTGTGTGCGCTGTACGTGTGAACACCGGCTGCTGGCAGCGGCGCTCCTAGCCGGAAGAGCTGGGGCAGCGTCACTGGACAGGGTAGCAGCAGGAGTGGGACAGGGGCAGCGGTCCTGGCAAGGGACTCACGTCTGAGCATACCCTGCCAACTTATGGCGAACAAAGCGGTACAAAAGGGGGTGGTGATGGACGGAGCATCTGAACCAATCAAAAACTCACACCCAGTCAACAGATCTGGGTTTAATCCATCACCGTTCTTTAGCCCACTCTGCCACCCCAGTTCAGACATGGCCATATGCAAATCAGTCTGACCCTGTGCCTCAAGGGAACAGTCCAGCCCGAACTGCCAAGCCATGCCTTCCCTGGACGGAAAACAAGCTTCCTAGGACCTGTTTCTGGCATTTCAGCCGTCTTCAGCCAGGCTAGCTTAAATCCAGTGGCAAAGGGAGCAAGGGACTCACGTCTGAGCATACCCTGCCAACTTAGGGCGAACAAAGCAAACACAAGGAGATGATGGACGGTGCGCTGAAACTTTTCAGACATTCACCCCCAGTCACAGATCTCGTTTGAACCCATCATCATTCTTTAGCTCACTTCGCCACCTCAGTTCAGACCCAGCCATATGCAAATCAGCCTTGGCCCTGTGCCTCATGCCCCTAGGCAGGAGAGAAGGGGTATGGTGGGGCAGCGCCCCTAAGCAGAAGAGAAAGGGGTGTGACGGGCAGCAGGGGTGTAGTAGGGGCAGTGGTTCCAGTCAGAGAAGCAGGGGCGAGCCGGGGTTGTCCTCTGTACCCACAGATCCTAGGTATTGCACTGGGTATTGAAAGATCCTGGACTCAGGAGGGTCAGCAGCCATCACACTCCTTGACCTGAGTGCAGCATTTGATACGGTGAACCATTGCATCCTGATTCACCGTCTCAGAAACATAGGAGTAGCTGCCACTGCACTGCAATGGCTGCACTCCTTTCTGGAGGGACGTTTCTTCCAGATTTTTGAAGTAGACATGACTTCCAAACCCTTGCCTTTGCTGTGTGGTGTCCCTCAGGGCTCGTCGCTGAGAACAACTCTTTTTAATGTATATATGCCCCTTTGGCGGCAATCGTGCCCCTTTTGGAATCCTTATGGTGACTTATGCTGACTGTACCCAATTGGTCAACAAAGCAACGCAGCAGCCAAATGCCCTTCACGCATGCCTAACGGAAGTCTCTAAGTGGATGGGGGCGTGCCACCTGAAGCTCAACGGTGAAAAGACCGAGATCACGATCCTGGGCAACCACTCAAATGTGACCCTATGGACCATGTGGCCAGCATGTATGGGCCCAGTCCCGGTCCCCAAAACCGAAATAAAGAGTCCGGGCATCTGGTTAGACCAGAACCTGACATTTAAGGTGCAAGCAAGGAAGACGGTCGCCATCTGTTTTGGCCTGCTTAAAATGGCTAGAAAAGTGCTTCCTCTGCTTCCTCCCCTTGGCAAGAAAATCCTAGTCCAATCGCTGATACTCTCAAGGATGGACGATGGAAATGCACTTTACTTAGGGGCCCGATTGCAGTAACCACTAAACTGCAAACGGTCCAAAACTGTGCGGCCAGACTACTGTTGGGAATGTTAAATCGCCTCTCAGCTAAACCTGCCCTTCGCTCCCTTCACTGGCTGCCAGTGAAAGAAAGAGTTAGCTTTAAAGCCCTCTGTGTCATCTACAAGTCCCTGCAGGGGAACAGGCCACCAGTAATCTCGACCATGATCCGCCCTTACAAAGCGAGTAGGAAACTCCATTCGGATAAACTTCACGTAGTTGAAGTCCCAAGAATTAAGAGGGCCAGAAGCGGTGGTCGACTTTTTTCCCTCAACGCAGCCAAACTCTGGAACGCACTGCCACAACATCTCAGCAGGGAACCCAGCCACCTTGTTTTCCGAAAACAACTGAAAACACTTCTGTAACTCTCTGTCTCCGGTCACTAGTCATGCTCAGCTCTGGGAGGCCTCTCGGTAGCCATGCGCTATACAAGTGTCCTTTTCATTTCATTTCATTCACTTATGGCCCGCCTGCTTCTCACTGCGCATAGATGCCCCTTCATAATGCATCTGTTTCTTCCTGCTCTGATGGTGCCTCTCATTCATGTTATACAACTAAAGTTGTGTAGCACGTTATTTAGTCTTCCTTTACACAGGTACAGGAGTAGGAGCTAGTAGGGATGCCCATACTATCCTTCTCACCCTACATCAGTGTCACAAGGACACATCCTCACGGTCCTGGGGTGAAAGGTTTCAAACAGGCAGGGTCTGCCTCCTGCTGAAGAGGCATTTATTTCTGCCAGGGCCTTCACGGACCCCGCCCAGGCGAGGCTATGTGAGGGCAGCTGACCCTTGGCAGTGGGTAAATGACTGATGTGTCGGATTTGTGTCCCTCACGGTGGCAAAGCCTAGCTGGCGATGACCATTAGCAGATGCCTTTGGGAACAGAAGTAAAAATACTATCATGTTAGCGGTTCTCATTACATTTCGTTCCTTTGATTTTCCTGTTAGAATCAGTGTGCTATTTGCGGCTGTGATTGTGCCTATGTTTGACACTATTCCACGTGTCTTGTGTGTGTTCTGACTCAAGTCCACATGTCTTGTGTGTGTGTTCTGACACAAGTCCATATGTCTTGTGTGTTCTGCTAGTCACTAGCCCATGTGTTTTGTGTTTGTTCTGCTTGAACCAGCCCACATGCCTTGTGTGTGTTATGTTTGACACCAGTCCACATGTCTTGTGTGTGTGTTCTGCCTGACACCAGTCCACATGTCTTGTGTGTGTGTTCTGTTTGACACAAGTCCACATGTCTTGTGTGTGTGTGTTCTGTTTGACAATAGTACACATGCCTTGTATGTGTGTTCTGTTTGACAATAGTCTACATGTCTTGTGTGTGTGTTCTGTTTGACAATAGTCCACATGCCTTGTATGTGTGTTCTGCCTGACACCAGTCCACACGTCTTGTGTGTGTGTTCTGCCAGACACCAGTCCACATGTCTTATGTGTGTGTTCTGTTTGACAATAGTCCACATGCCTTGTATGTATGTTCTCTTTGACACCAGTCCACATGTCTTGTGTGTGTGTTCTGTTTGACACCAGTCCACATGCCTTGTGTGTGTGTTCTGTTTGACACCAGTCCACATGCCTTGTGTGTGTGTTCTGTTTGATACCAGTCCACATGCCGTGTGTGTGTGTTCTGTTTGACACCAGTCCACATGCCTTGTGTGTGTGTTCTGCCTGACACTAGTCCACATGTCTTGTCTGTGTGTTCTGTTTGACACTAGTCCACATGTCTTGTGTGTGTGTTTTGTTTGACACTAGAACACATATCTTGTGTGTGTGTTCTGCCTGTCACCAGTCCACATGTCTTGTGTGTGTGTTCTGTTTGACACCAGTCCACATGCCTTGTGTGTGTGTTCTGCCTGTCACCAGTCCACATGTCTTGTGTGTGTGTTCTGTTTGACACTAGTCCACATATCTTGTGTATGTGTTCTGTTTGACACCAGTCCACATGTCTTGTGTGTGTGTTCTGTTTGACACCAGTCCACATGGCTTGTGTGTGTGTTCTGTTTGACACCAGTCCACATGCCTTGTGTGTGTGTTCTGTTTGACACCAGTCCACATGCCTTGTGTGTGTGTTCTGTTTGACACCAGTCCACATGCCTTGTGTGTGTTCTGCCTGATACCAGTCCACATGTCTTGTGTGTGTGTTCTGCCTGACACCAGTCCACATGTCTTGTGTGTGTGTTCTGTTTGACACTAGTCCACATGTCTTGTGTGTGTGTGTTCTGTTTGACACGAGTCCACATGTCTTGTGTGTGTGTTCTGCCTGACACCAGTCCACATGTCTTGTGTGTGTGTTCTGTTTGACATCAGTCCAATTGTCTTGTGTGTGTGTTCTGTTTGACACTAGTCCACATGCTTTGTGTGTGTTTTCTGTTTGACCCCAGTCCACATGTCTTGTGTGTGTGTTCTGCCCGTTACCAGTCCACATGTCTTGTGTGTGTGTTCTGCCTGACACCAGTCCACATTCCTTGTGTGTGTGTTTTGCCGGACACAAGTCCACATTTCTTATGTGTGTTCTGCCTGACACCAGTCCACATGTCTTGTGTGTGTGTTCTGTTTGACACCAGTCCACATGCCTTGTGTGTGTGTTCTGCCTGACACTAGTCCACATGTCTTGTGTGTGTGTTCTGTTTGACACTAGTCCACATGTCTTGTGTGTGTGTTTTGTTTGACACTAGAACATATATCTTGTGTGTGTGTTCTGCCTGTCACCAGTCCACATGTCTTGTGTGTGTGTTCTGTTTGACACCGGTCCACATGTCTTGTCTGTGTGTTCTGCCTGACACCAGTCCACATGTCTTGTGTGTGTGTTCTGCCTGTCACCAGTCCACATGTCTTGTGTGTGTGTTCTGTTTGACACTAGTCCACTTATCTTGTGTATGTGTTCTGTTTGACACCAGTCCACATGTCTTGTGTGTGTGTTCTGTTTGACACCAGTCGACATGTCTTGTGTGTGTGTTCTGTTTGACACCAGTCCACGTGTCTTGTGTGTGTGTTCTGTTTGACACTAGACCACATGTCTTATGTTTGTGTTCTGCCTGACACCAGTCCACATATCTTGTGTGTGTGTTCTGTTTGACACTAGTCCACATGTCTTGTGTGTGTGTTCTGCCTGACACCAGTCCACATGTCTTGTATGTGTGTTCTGTTTACACTAGTCCACATGTCTTGTGTGTTTGTTCTGTTTACACTAGTCCACATGTCTTGTGTGTGTGTGTTCTGCCTGACACCAGTCCACATGTCTTGTGTGTGTCTTCTGTTTGACACCAGTCCACATGCCTTGTGTGTGTGTTCTGTTTGACACCAGTCCACATGCCTTGTGTGTGTGTTCTGTTTGACACCAGTCCACATGCCTTGTGTGTGTGTTCTGCCTGATACCAGTCCACATGTCTTGTGTGTGTGTTCTGCCTGACACCAGTCCACATGTCTTGTGTGTGTGTTCTGTTTGACACTAGTCCACATGTCTTGTGTGTGTGTTCTGTTTGACACTAATCCACATGTCTTGTGTGTGTGTTCTGCCTGACACCAGTCCACATGTCTTGTGTGTGTGTGTGTTCTGTTTGACATCAGTCCACTTGTCTTGTGTGTGTGTTCTGTTTGACACTAGTCCACATGCGTTGTGTGTGTTTTCTGTTTGACCCCAGTCCACATGTCTTGTGTGTGTGTTCTGCCCATCACCAGTCCACATGTCTTGTGTGTGTGTTCTGCCTGACACCAGTCCACATTCCTTGTGTGTGTGTTCTGCCGGACACAAGTCCACATTTCTTATGTGTGGTCTGCCTGACACCAGTCCACATGTCTTGTGTGTGTGTTCTGTTTGACAGTAGTCCACATGCATTGAGTGTGTGTTCTGTTTGACACCAGTCCACATATCTGGTGTGTGTGTGTTCTGCCTGACACCAGTCCACATGTCTTGTGTGTGTGTTCTGTTTGACAATAGTCCACATGTCTTGTGTGTGTGTTCTGCCTGTCACCAGTCATGTCTTGTGTGTGTGTTGTGTTTGACACTAGTCCACATGTCTTGTGTGTGTGTTCTGCCTGACCCTAGTCCACATGTCTTGTGTGTGTGTTTTGCCTGACACCAGTCCACATGTCTTATGTGTGTGTTCTGTTTGACACCGGTCCACATGTCTTGTGTGTGTTTTCTGCCTGTCACCAGTCCACATGGCTTGTGTGTGTGTTCTTTTAGACACTGGTCCACGTGGCTTGTGTGTGTGTTCTGCTTGAGACCAGTTCACATGCCTTGTATCTGTGTTCTGTTTGACACCAGTCCACATGTCTTGTGTGTGTTCTGTTTGACACCAGTCCACATGTCTTGTATGTGTGTTCTGCCTGACACTAGTCCACATGTCTTGTGTGTGTGTTCTGCTTGAGACCAGTCCACATGCCTTGTGTCTGTGTTCTGCCTGACACTACTCCACATGACTTGTGTGTGTGTTGTGTTTGACACTAGTCCACATGCCTTGTGTGTGTTCTGTTAGGCTCCAGTCCAAGTGTCCTTTATGTGTGTTCTGCCTGACACCAGTCCACATGTCTTGTGTGTGTGTTCTGCTTGAGACCAGTCCACATGCCTTGTGTGTTTGTTCTGCCTGACACTAGTCCACTTGTCTTGTGTGTGTGTTCTGTTTGACACTAGTCCACATGCCTTGTGTGTTTGTTCTGCCTGACACTAGTCCACATGTCTTGTGTGTGTGTGTTCTGTTTGACACTAGTCCACATGCCTTGTGTGTGTTCTGTTTGACACCAGTCCACATGTCTTGTATGTGTGTTCTGCCTGACACTAGTCCACATGTCTTGTGTGTGTGTTCTGCTTGAGACCAGTCCACATGCCTTGTGTCTGTGTTCTGCCTGACACTACTCCACATGACTTGTGTGTGTTGTGTTTGACACTAGTCCACATGCCTTGTGTGTGTTCTGTTAGGCTCCGGTCCACGTGTCTTGTGTGTGTGTTCTGCCTGACACCAGTCCACATGTCTTGTATGTGTGTTCTGCCTGACACCAGTCCACATGTCTTGTGTGTGTGTTCTGTTTGACACCAGTCCACATGTCTTGTGTGTGTGTTCTGCCTGACACCAGTCCACATATCTTGTGTTTGTTCTGTTTGACACTAGTCCACATGCCTTTTGTGTGTGCTCTGCCTGACACCAGTCCACATATCTTGTGTGTGTGTTCTGCCTGACACCAGCCCACATGTCTTGTGTGTGTGTTCTGTTTGACACCAGTCCACATGTCTTGTGTGTGTGTTCT
The DNA here is from genome assembly GCF_964261635.1 of Lissotriton helveticus. Classification (NCBI taxonomy): domain Eukaryota; kingdom Metazoa; phylum Chordata; class Amphibia; order Caudata; family Salamandridae; genus Lissotriton; species Lissotriton helveticus. Next base: position 28,534,374 of record NC_136073.1, on the reverse strand, counting down.
GTTTAACACTAGTCCACATGCCTTGTGTGTGCGTTCTGTTCGATTTTAGTCCACATGTCTTGTGTGTGTGTTCTGCCTGATACCAGTCCACATGTCTTGTGTGTGTGTTCTGCATGACACCAGTCCACATGTCTTGTGTGTGTGTTCTGCCTGACACTAGTCCACATGTCTTTTTTGTGTGTTCCGCTTGACACCGGTCCACATGTCTTGTGTGTGTGTTCTGCCTGACACCAGTCCACATGTCTTGTTTGTGTGTTCTGCCTGACACCAGTCCACACATCTTGTGTGTGTTCTGCCTGACACCAGTCCACATGTCTTATGTGTGTGTTCTGTTTGACACCGGTCCACATGTCTTGTGTGTGTTTTCTGCCTGTCACCAGTCCACATGGCTTGTGTGTGTGTTCTTTTAGACACTGGTCCACGTGGCTTGTGTGTGTGTTCTGCTTGAGACCAGTTCACATGCCTTGTATCTGTGTTCTGTTTGACACCAGTCCACATGTCTTGTGTGTGTTCTGTTTGACACCAGTCCACATGTCTTGTATGTGTGTTCTGCCTGACACTAGTCCACATGTCTTGTGTGTGTGTTCTGCTTGAGACCAGTCCACATGCCTTGTGTCTGTGTTCTGCCTGACACTACTCCACATGACTTGTGTGTGTGTTGTGTTTGACACTAGTCCACATGCCTTGTGTGTGTTCTGTTAGGCTCCAGTCCAAGTGTCCTTTATGTGTGTTCTGCCTGACACCAGTCCACATGTCTTGTGTGTGTGTTCTGCTTGAGACCAGTCCACATGCCTTGTGTGTTTGTTCTGCCTGACACTAGTCCACTTGTCTTGTGTGTGTGTTCTGTTTGACACTAGTCCACATGCCTTGTGTGTTTGTTCTGCCTGACACTAGTCCACATGTCTTGTGTGTGTGTGTTCTGTTTGACACTAGTCCACATGCCTTGTGTGTGTTCTGTTTGACACCAGTCCACATGTCTTGTATGTGTGTTCTGCCTGACACTAGTCCACATTTCTTGTGTGTGTGTTCTGCTTGAGACCAGTCCACATGCCTTGTGTCTGTGTTCTGCCTGACACTACTCCACATGACTTGTGTGTGTTGTGTTTGACACTAGTCCACATGCCTTGTGTGTGTTCTGTTAGGCTCCGGTCCACGTGTCTTGTGTGTGTGTTCTGCCTGACACCAGTCCACATGTCTTGTATGTGTGTTCTGCCTGACACCAGTCCACATGTCTTGTGTGTGTGTTCTGTTTGACACCAGTCCACATGTCTTGTGTGTGTGTTCTGCCTGACACCAGTCCACATATCTTGTGTTTGTTCTGTTTGACACTAGTCCACATGCCTTTTGTGTGTGCTCTGCCTGACACCAGTCCACATATCTTGTGTGTGTGTTCTGCCTGACACCAGCCCACATGTCTTGTGTGTGTGTTCTGTTTGACACCAGTCCACATGTCTTGTGTGTGTGTTCTGTTTAACACTAGTCCACATGCCTTGTGTGTGCGTTCTGTTCGATTTTAGTCCACATGTCTTGTGTGTGTGTTCTGCCTGATACCAGTCCACATGTCTTGTGTGTGTGTTCTGCATGACACCAGTCCACATGTCTTGTGTGTGTGTTCTGCCTGACACTAGTCCACATGTCTTTTTTGTGTGTTCCGCTTGACACCGGTCCACATGTCTTGTGTGTGTGTTCTGCCTGACACCAGTCCACATGTCTTGTTTGTGTGTTCTGCCTGACACCAGTCCACACATCTTGTGTGTGTTCTGCCTGACGCCAGTCCACATGTCTTGTGTGTGTGTTCTGTTAGACACCAGTCCACATGTTTGTGTGGGTGTTCTGTTTGACACTAGTCCACATGCCTCGTGTGTGTGTTCTGTTTGACACCGGTCCACATGTCTTATTTGTGTGTTCTGTTTGACACCAGTCCACATGTCTTATGTGTGTTCTATTTAACACTAGTCCACATGTCTTGTTTTTGTGTTCTGTTTGACACCAGTCCACATGTCTTGTGTGTGTGTTCTGCCTGACACCAGTCCACATGTCTTGTGTGCGTGTTCTGTTAGACACCAGTCCACATGTCTTGTGTGTGTGTTCTGCCTGATGCAGTCCACATGCCTTGTGTGTGTGTTTTCTGTTAGACACTAGTCCACATGTCTTGTGTGTGTGTTCTGTTAGACACTAGTCCACATGTCTTGTGTGTGTGTTCTGCCTGACACCAGTCCACATGCCTTGTGTGTGTCTTCTGTTTGACACCAGTCCACATGTCTTGTGTGTGTGTCTTCTGTTTGACACCAGTCCACATGTCTTATGTGTGTTCTATTTAACACTAGTCCACATGTCTTGTTTTTGTGTTCTGTTTGATACCAGTCCACATGTCTTGTGTGTGTGTTCTGCCTGACACCAGTCCACATGTCTTGTGTGCGTGTTCTGTTAGACACCAGTCCATATGTCTTGTGTGTGTGTTCTGCCTGACACCAGTCCACATGTCTTGTGTGCGTGTTCTGTTAGACACCAATCCACATGTCTTGTGTGTGTGTTCTGCCTGATGCAGTCCACATGCCTTGTGTGTGTGTTCTGTTAGACACTAGTCCACATGTCTTGTGTGTATGTTCTGTTAGACACTAGTCCACATGTCTTGTGTGTGTGTTCTGCCTGACACCAGTCCACATGTCTTGTGTGCGTGTTCTGTTTACACTAGTCCACATGTCTTGTTTGTGTGTTCTGTTTACACTAGTCCACATGTCTTGTATGTGTGTTCTGCCTGACACCAGTCCACATGTCTTGTGTGTGTGTTCTGTTTGACACCAGTCCACATGTCTTGTGTGTGTTCTGTTTGACACCAGCCCACATGCCTTGTGTGTGTGTTCTGTTTGACACCAGTCCACATGCCTTGTGTGTGTGTGTTCTGCCTGATACCAGACCACATGTCTTGTGTGTGTGTTCTGCCTGACACCAGTCCACATGTCTTGTGTGTGTGTTCTGTTTGACACTAGTCCACATGTCTTGTGTGTGTGTTCTGTTTGACACTAGTCCACATGTCTTGTGTGTGTGTTCTGCCTGACACCAGTCCACATGCCTTTTGTGTGTTCTGTTTGACACCAGTCCACATGTCTTGTATGTGTGTTCTGCCTGACACCAGTCCACATGTCTTGTGTGTGTGTTCTGCTTAAGACCAGTCCACATGCCTTGTGTCTGTGTTCTGCCTGACACTACTCCACATGTCTTGTGTGTGTGTTCTGTTTGACACTAGTCCACATGCCTTGTGTGTGTTCTGTTAGGCTCCGGTCCACGTGTCTTGTGTGTGTGTTCTGCCTGACACCAGTCCACATATCTTGTGTGTGTGTTCTGTTTGACACTAGTCCACATGCCTTTTGTGTGTGCTCTGCCTGACACCAGTCCACATATCTTGTGTGTGTGTTCTGCCTGACACTAGTCCACATGTCTTGTGTGTGTGTTCTGCCTGACACCAGTCCACATGTCTTGTGTGTGTGTTCTGTTTGACACCAGTCCACTTGTCTTGTGTGTGTGTGTTCTGTTTGACACTAGTCCACATGCTTTGTGTGTGTTTTCTGTTTGACCCCAGTCCACATGTCTTGTGTGTGTGTTCTGCCCGTCACCAGTCCACATGTCTTGTGTGTGTGTTCTGCCTGACACCAGTCCACATTCCTTGTGTGTGTGTTCTGCCGGACACAAGTCCACATTTCTTATGTGTGTTCTGCCTGACACCAGTCCACATGTCTTGTGTGTATGTTCTGTTTGACACTAGTCCACATGCATTGAGTGTGTGCTCTGTTTGACACCAGTCCACATATCTTGTGTGTATGTTCTGCCTGACACCAGTCCACATGTCTTGTTTGTGTGTTCTGTTTGACAACAGTCCACATATCTTGTGTGTGTTTTCTGCCTGTCACCAGTCCACATGCCTTGTGTGTGTGTTCTGTTAGACACTGGTCCACGTGGCTTGTGTGTGTGTTCTGCTTGAGACCAGTTCACATGCCTTGTATCTGTGTTCTGTTTGACACCAGTCCACATGTCTTGTGTGTGTTCTGCTTGAGACCAGCCCACATATCTTGTGTGTGTGTTCTGCCTCACACTAGTCCACATGTCTTGTGTGTGTGTTCTGTTTGACACTAGTCCACATGCGTTGTGTGTGTTCTGTTAGGCTCCGGTCCACGTGTCTTTTGTGTGTGTTCTGTTTGACACTAGTCCACGTGTCTTGGGTGTGTGTTCTGCCTGTCACCAGTCCACATGTCTTGTGTGTGTGTGTTCTGTTTGACTCTAGTCCACATGCCTTGTGTGTGTTCTGTTAGGCTCCAGTCCAAGTGTCCTTTGTGTGTGTTCTGCCTGACACCAGTCCACATGTCTTGTGTGTATGTTCTGCTTGAGACCAGTCCACATGCCTTGTGTGTTTGTTCTGCCTGACACTAGTCCACATGTCTTGTGTGTGTGTTCTGTTTGACACTAGTCCACATGCCTTTTGTGTGTTCTGTTTGACACCAGTCCACTTGTCTTGTATGTGTGTTCTGCCTGACGCCAGTCCACATGTCTTGTGTGTGTGTTCTGCTTGAGACCAGTCCACATGCCTTGTGTCTGTGTTCTGCCTGACACTACTCCACATGTCTTGTGTGTGTGTTCTGTTTGACACTAGTCCACATGCCTTGTGTGTGTTCTGTTAGGCTCCGGTCCACGTGTCTTGTGTGTGTGTTCTGCCTGACACCAGTCCACATATCTTGTGTGTGTGTTCTGTTTGACACTAGTCCACATGCCTTTTGTGTGTGCTCTGCCTGACACCAGTCCACAGATCTTGTGTGTGTGTTCTGCCTGACACCAGTCCACATGTCTTGTGTTTGTGTTCTGTTTGACACCAGTCCACATGCCTTTTGTGTGTGCTCTGCCTGACACCAGTCCACATATCTTGTGTGTGTGTTCTGCCTGACACCAGTCCACATGTCTTGTGTTTGTGTTCTGTTTGACACCAGTCCACATGTCTTGTGTGTGTGTTCTGTTTGACACTAGTCCACATGCCTTGTGTGTGTGTTCTGTTAGATTTTAGTCCACATGTCTTGTGTGTGTGTGTTTTGCCTGATACCAGTCCGCATGTCTTGTATGTGTGTTCTGCATGACACCAGTTCACATGTCTTGTGTGTGTGTTCTGCCTGACACTAGTCCACATGTCTTTTTTGTGTGTTCCGCTTGACACCGGTCCACATGTCTTGTGTGTGTGTTCTGCCTGACACCAGTCCACATGTCTTGTTTGTGTGTTCTGCCTGACAGCAGTCCACAAATCTTGTGTGTGTTCTGCCTGACGCCAGTCCACATGTCTTGTGTGTGTGTTCTGTTAGACACCAGTCCACATGTTTTGTGTGGGTGTTCTGTTTGACACTAGTCCACATGCCTCGTGTGTGTGTTCTGTTTGACACCGGTCCACATGTCTTGTTTGTGTGTTCTGTTTGACACCAGTCCACACGTCTTATGTGTGTTCTATTTGACACTAGTCCACATGTCTTGTGTTTGTGTTCTGTTTGACACCAGTCCACATGTCTTGTGTGTGTGTTCTGCCTGACACCAGTCCACATGTCTTGTGTGCGTTTTCCTGTTAGACACCAGTCCACATGTCTTGTGTGTGTGTTCTGCCTGATGTAAATGTAAATGTAAATGTAAATGTACAGGAATTTATATAGCGCAAATCACCGAGCGGTTTCTAAGCGCTTGCTTAGGGAACCCGTCCTGGTATTCCCCTGTGAGATAACCCCGGCAGGGTATCCGCAAGGTGAAAGCCAGGCATCCCACCGCGAGGGGCCGTTGTGGAGATTAAGCAAGCTATTGCCCAGAGTCGCAGAGTGTGAACCCGTGAATTGAGTAGGCACCGGAGCGAGAATTGTCGAGTCCATGGACATTTTAGGACTCAAGACCACGCCGAGCCGGGAATTGAGCCCTGGTCCCGGGCTGACCTCTGCTTCCAGGTCTGCCTCCTCTAACCAGTGAGCCACACTTCTCCACTATGCACTCCACTGATGCAGTCCACATGCCTTGTGTGTGTGTTCTGTTAGACACTAGTCCACATGTCTTGTGTGTGTGTTCTGTTAGACACTAGTCCACATGTCTTGTGTGTGTGTTCTGCCTGACACCAGTCCACATGCCTTGTGTGTGTCTTCTGTTTGACACCAGTCCACATGTCTTGTGTGTGTGTCTTCTGTTTGACACCAGTCCACATGTCTTATGTGTGTTCTATTTGACACTAGTCCACATGTCTTGTTTTTGTGTTCTGTTTGACACCAGTCCACATGTCTTGTGTGTGTGTTCTGCCTGACACCAGTCCACATGTATTGTGTGCGTGTTCTGTTAGACACCAGTCCACATGTCTTGTGTGTGTGTTCTGCCTGATGCAGTCCACATGCCTTGTGTGTGTGTTCTGTTAGACACTAGTCCACATGTCTTGTGTGTGTGTTCTGTTAGACACTAGTCCACATGTCTTGTGTGTGTGTTCTGCCTGACACCAGTCCACATGCCTTGTGTGTGTCTTCTGTTTGACACCAGTCCACATGTCTTGTGTGTGTGTCTTCTGTTTGACACCAGTTCACATGTCTTGTGTGTGTGTTCTGTTTGACTCTAGTCCACATGCCTTGTGTGTGTTCTGTTAGGCTCCAGTCCAAGTGTCCTTTGTGTGTGTTCTGCCTGACACCAGTCCACATGTCTTGTGTGTGTGTTCTGCTTGAGACTAGTCCACATGCCTTGTGTGTTTGTTCTGCCTGACACTAGTCCACATGTCTTGTCTGTGTGTTCTGTTTGACACCAGTCCACATGTCTTGTATGTGTGTTCTGCCTGACACCAGTCCACATGTCTTGTGTGTGTGTTCTGCTTGAGACCAGTCCACATGCCTTGTGTCTGTGTTCTGCCTGACACTACTCCACATGTCTTGTGTGTGTGTTCTGTTTGACACTAGTCCACATGCCTTGAGTGTATTCTGTTAGGCTCCGGTCCACGTGTCTTGTGTGTGTGTTCTGCCTGACACAAGTCCACATGTCTTGTATGTGTGTTCTGCCTGACACCAGTCCACATGTCTTGTGTGTGTGTTCTGTTTGACATCAGTCCGCATGTCTTGTGTGTGTGTTCTCCCTGACACCAGTCCACATATCTTGTGTGTGTGTTCTGTTTGACACTAGTCCACATGCCTTTTGTGTGTTCTCTGCCTGACACCAGTCCACATATCGTGTGTGTGTGTTCTGCCTGACACCAGTCCACATGTCTTGTGTTTGTGTTCTGTTTGACACCAGTCCACATGTCTTGTGTGTGTGTTCTGTTTGACACTAGTCCACATGCCTTGTGTGTGTGTTCTGTTAGATTTTAGTCCACATGTCTTGTGTGTGTGTGTTTTGCCTGATACCAGTCCACATGTCTTGTATGTGTGTTCTGCATGACACCAGTCCGCATGTCTTGTGTGTGTGTTCTGCCTGACACTAGTCCACATGTCTTTTTTGTGTGTTCCGCTTGACACCGGTCCACATGTCTTGTGTGTGTGTTCTGCCTGACACCAGTCCACATGTCTTGTTTGTGTGTTCTGCCTGACAGCAGTCCACAAATCTTGTGTGTGTTCTGCCTGACGCCAGTCCACATGTCTTGTGTGTGTGTTCTGTTAGACACCAGTCCACATGTTTTGTGTGGGTGTTCTGTTTGACACTAGTCCACATGCCTCGTGTGTGTGTTCTGTTTGACACCAGTCCACATGTCTTGTTTGTGTGTTCTGTTTGACACCAGTCCACATGTCTTATGTGTGTTCTATTTGACACTAGTCCACATGTCTTGTGTTTGTGTTCTGTTTGACACCAGTCCACATGTCTTGTGTGTGTGTTCTGCCTGACACCAGTCCACATGTCTTGTGTGTGTGTTCTGCCTGATGCAGTCCACATGCCTTGTGTGTGTGTTCTGTTAGACACTAGTCCACATGTCTTGTGTGTGTGTTCTGCTAGACACTAGTCCACATGTCTTGTGTGTGTGTTCTGCCTGACACCAGTCCACATGCCTTGTGTGTGTCTTCTGTTTGACACCAGTCCACATGTCTTGTGTGTGTGTCTTCTGTTTGACACCAGTCCACATGTCTTATGTGTGTTCTATTTGACACTAGTCCACATGTCTTGTGTGTGTTCTGCCTGACACCAGTCCACATGTATTGTGTGAGTGTTCTGTTAGACACCAGTCCACATGTCTTGTGTGTGTGTTCTGCCTGATGCAGTCCACATGCCTTGTGTGTGTGTTCTGTTAGACACTAGTCCACATGTCTTGTGTGTGTGTTCTGTTAGACACTAGTCCACATGTCTTGTGTGTGTGTTCTGCCTGACACCAGTCCACATGACTTGTGTGTGTCTTCTGTTTGACACCAGTCCACATGTCTTGTGTGTGTGTCTTCTGTTTGACACCAGTTCACATGTCTTGTGTGTGTGTTCTGTTTGGCACCAGTCCACATGTCTTGTATGTGTGTTCTGCCTGACACCAGTCCACATGCCTTGTGTGTGTCTTCTGTTTGACACCAGTCCACATGTCTTGTGTGTGTGTCTTCTGTTTGACACCAGTTCACGTCTTGTGTGTGTGTCTTCTGTTTGACACCAGTCCACATGTCTTGTGTGTGTGTGTGTTCTGTCAGACACCGGTTCATATGTCTTTTTTGTGTGTTCTGCCTGACACCAGTTCACATGTCTTGTGTGTGTGTTCTGCCTGACACCAGTCCACATGTTTTGTGTGTGTGTTCTGTTAGACACCAGTCCACATGTCTTGTGTCTGTGTTCTGCCTGACACCAGTCCACGTCTTGTTTGTGTGTTCTGTTAGACACTGGCCCACGTGTTTTGTGTGTGTTGATTCTGTGGAGGGGAGGTGCTCAGAAACGCACCTGTTCGTCGTTGGCAGGTTTAGTCTCTCCCTTGCATGGATCCTTTCCAGGTAAGTCCCGGGGGACCCTGTGTGTTTTCCTCACTCTGAACGGTAAGTTGGCACCCCTGCATTGCCAGGGACCGTGAGAGCCCACCGGGTGTGTACACGGCTGCCTGGCAGCATGGAAGTGGCACCCTCCTAACCAAGATAGCAGTGTGGGGGTAAGGGGGGGCGTAGGTAGGGCTGGGGTTACCAGCTGTGGCAAAGAAGAACTCTTGCTTTATTTTCCAGTCAGAAGATTATGAAGGAACTGCAACCGGGTTCTTGAAGTAGAGTTTCTGCATTGGCCGCTGCACTCTTATAGGTTGGCATGTCTCCTTCTCTGTAGTTTTATAATCATGTAGGGTAGGTTTTCACCGCTCTATAATGCTTTCCAAAGACTTCCCTCTTGTATGTGATGCTTTTAAGTTTGTAAGGGAAGGGAAACAAACTAGTTATGAGTGTTTTTTTTTTGTTTTAATTTCTTTTTAACAAGGTTGGCCTGAAGTTACCATCAGCACAGGTAAAATACTTTCAAGGTGCTAACCCTAGGCATGGGGTAGGGGCAGCGTTCATACCCACCAGAGCAGGGATTGCCTCCGAAACAGCAACTGGGCATGGGCAGAAACTCAATTCAAGTCAGAAGAGAAAGTGTGTGGCAGTGGTGATGTTGTGTGGTTCCTATATAACCTATACAGGAGATGCACGTTTGGATAACCTAAACTGTGGGATTGGGGGTGGAGTGATTCCGTGCACCCCCACCGGATACGTTAGCCTGTCTGTTACAGCTAGCTCACAATGTCACAATAATCTCCTCTTACCAGGGAGAGGATAGTTTCTGGCAACCTCAGAACATGACAACCCTGATCCCTGAAGACCGGGGAAACAACGTACTACTTTTCGCTCAATCACCCATTCTCACTTAGTTGGTCTCAGCGATAGACAGAATAAACAGGTTGGGCGTTTCAATAAGAATTTATTGAACAGTTGTTATTCTAGTGTAAAATAGATGAGCTGCAAATACCATTTGACAGTAGCAGAGATATGTGAGCAGCAGTGCTACGAAAGTAAAGGGATGGTAGAGCTCTACCATTTTGCAATAATCATGGATACATACAAGCATATAAAACACATGATAAACAGTGCGTGCTCCTATGATGCCTCCCTAACCTGATGTACCTAAACGTACCTAGCATCTATGTAGGTGTTATGCCAAGAATCACTCTAGGATCTAGTCCACCCCATTACCTGAGAATGAGAGAATATGAGACCCCATCCTGGTCTCGAGTTGGACACCCCGCGAGGGATGTTAGACCACTGCTGGCTGGAGTGTCTGCATGCAGGAACCTCAGCGCTCTGGTCAGTGTGTCAGCCGGGAAGTCTCGGTCGTCTCTGTCTTTCTAAGCAAGACATGATGTATATATAGCCGTAGGTCTCCCCGGGGGTCCTACCTTGCTGTGTTACTGTGTCCGCCTAAAGGATGACGTTGGGCCTGAACTTTATACAGAGACATTATACAGGAGATGTTCGTCCTACTGTTAGTCCTGCTGTGCTTCCAAGAAGCCTCATGCATAATGTATGAGATTCGAACTAAGGAAAAACCTGCGTTCTGAATCCAGTGTCGTAACTAGGTAAAAGGTCAGCCCCTATGAACCGTTATGTATGGGATGTAGGGAAAAATTTAGGTGAAAGGTTGCAATGTTACCCGAGCCTATATAGGGTACCTATTTGGAATATAACAGTGGGGCAGAGGCAGAGGTACACTCCCAGCCAGAGGCAGTGGCAGAGCAAGGGTGTGGCCAGGTGTACAGTGGTGGGTTGTGACAAAGGTGGACTCCCAGCCAGGGGCGGGCAGCGGCAGAGCAGGGGTGTGGCCAGGTGTGCAGTGGTGGGCAATGGCATAGCTAGGATAGGAACAGGGGCAGAGATGGTGTTCAAGCTAGCTGGGGTGCTGCAGGGGCAGCAGGGCGCCTAACTGGACGTTAGGGGTAATGTGGGGTAGCACATCTACCCTGAGGAGCAAGGGGGAGGATTAGGGAGGGGCTCCTGGCCAAGGGAGCAGGGGTGGTGATTGACTGCAGCACCGGTAGGGGATGTATGACATTACAACACATGCTTTCACTCCGCATGCCATTACGGCGCAACTTTTACAACGCAAGTCGTTACAACGACTTGCGTTGGGGGTGCTGGATAGTGAATAGTTTAATTTACTATTCCAACTCCAGTCCCCGTGGATAGTAGGGAAGGTGTTGGACAGTAATTAAACTATTCCCTATCCTAGAGCGCCCCCCAGCGCAAGTCGTTGTAATGACTTGCGTTGTAATAGTTGCGTCGTAATGGTAGTGCGGAGTAAAAGTTGCGTTGTAAAGGATTTTTCCCCCGGTAGGGGACAGGGGCAGTCCATCTAGCCAGGGGAACAGGGGCGGGGGAAGGGGGGCAGTGCTCCTAGCTCGTGCAGTGGTGTGGGGGTAGGAGTGCTGGGTCTGGGGTACAATGCATGCAAGGGTCTGCTGTACATGTCTACCGGGGAGAAATGGTGTGAATGTTATACATCTGATCCTGTGAAATGGTGAGTGTTATACATCTGACCATGTGGAATGCTGTGAGTGTTATACCTCTGACCCTCTGAAATAGTGTAACTGATACCTCTGACCCTGTGAAATGCTGTGAGTGTTATATATCTGACCCTGTGAAATGGTGTGAGAGTGTTATACCTCTGACCCTGTGAAATGGTGTGAGAGTGTTATACCTCTGACCCTGTAATATGGGGTGAGAGTGTTATACCTCTGACCCTGTAATATGGGGTGAGAGTGTTATACATCTGACCCTGTAATATGCGGTGAGAGTGTTATACCTCTGACCCTGTAATATGGGGTGAGAGTGTTATACCTCTGACCCTGTAATATGCGGTGAGAGTGTTATACCTCTGACCCTGTAATATGCGGTGAGAGTGTTATACCTCTGACCCTGTAATATGCGGTGAGAGTGTTATACCTCTGACCCTGTAATATGGGGTGAGAGTGTTATACCTCTGACCCTGTAATATGGGGTGAGAGTGTTATACCTCTGACCCTGTAATATGGGGTGAGAGTGTTATACCTCTGACCCTGTAATATGGGGTGAGAGTGTTATACCTCTGACCCTGTAATATGGGGTGAGAGTGTTATACCTCTGACCCTGTAATATGGGGTGAGAGTGTTATACCTCTGACCCTGTAATATGGGGTGAGAGTGTTATACCTCTGACCCTGTAATATGGGGTGAGAGTGTTATACCTCTGACCCTGTAATATGGGGTGAGAGTGTTATACCTCTGACCCTGTAATATGGGGTGAGAGTGTTATACCTCTGACCCTGTAATATGCGGTGAGAGTGTTATACCTCTGACCCTGTAATATGGGGTGAGAGTGTTATACCTCTGACCCTGTAATATGGGGTGAGAGTGTTATACCTCTGACCCTGTAATATGGGGTGAGAGTGTTATACATCTGACCCTGTAATATGCGGTGAGAGTGTTATACCTCTGACCCTGTAATATGGGGTGAGAGTGTTATACCTCTGACCCTGTAATATGCGGTGAGAGTGTTATACCTCTGACCCTGTAATATGGGGTGAGAGTGTTATACCTCTGACCCTGTAATATGGGGTGAGAGTGTTATACCTCTGACCCTGTAATATGGGGTGAGAGTGTTATACCTCTGACCCTGTAATATGGGGTGAGAGTGTTATACCTCTGACCCTGTAATATGCGGTGAGAGTGTTATACCTCTGACCCTGTAATATGGGGTGAGAGTGTTATACCTCTGACCCTGTAATATGGGGTGAGAGTGTTATACCTCTGACCCTGTAATATGGGGTGAGAGTGTTATACCTCTGACCCTGTAATATGGGGTGAGAGTGTTATACCTCTGACCCTGTAATATGCGGTGAGAGTGTTATACCTCTGACCCTGTAATATGGGGTGAGAGTGTTATACCTCTGACCCTGTAATATGGGGTGAGAGTGTTATACCTCTGACCCTGTAATATGGGGTGAGAGTGTTATACCTCTGACCCTGTAATATGGGGTGAGAGTGTTATACCTCTGACCCTGTAATATGCGGTGAGAGTGTTATACCTCTGACCCTGTAATATGGGGTGAGAGTGTTATACCTCTGACCCTGTAATATGGGGTGAGAGTGTTATACCTCTGACCCTGTAATATGGGGTGAGAGTGTTATACATCTGACCCTGTAATATGCGGTGAGAGTGTTATACCTCTGACCCTGTAATATGGGGTGAGAGTGTTATACCTCTGACCCTGTAATATGCGGTGAGAGTGTTATACCTCTGACCCTGTAATATGCGGTGAGAGTGTTATACCTCTGACCCTGTGAAATGCTGTGAGTGTTATATATCTGACCCTGTGAAATGGTGTGAGAGTGTTATACCTCTGACCCTGTGAAATGGTGTGAGAGTGTTATACCTCTGACCCTGTAATATGGGGTGAGAGTGTTATACCTCTGACCCTGTAATATGCGGTGAGAGTGTTATACCTCTGACCCTGTAATATGGGGTGAGAGTGTTATACCTCTGACCCTGTAATATGCGGTGAGAGTGTTATACCTCTGACCCTGTAATATGCGGTGAGAGTGTTATACCTCTGACCCTGTAATATGGGGTGAGAGTGTTATACCTCTGACCCTGTAATATGGGGTGAGAGTGTTATACCTCTGACCCTGTAATATGGGGTGAGAGTGTTATACCTCTGACCCTGTAATATGGGGTGAGAGTGTTATACCTCTGACCCTGTAATATGGGGTGAGAGTGTTATACCTCTGACCCTGTAATATGGGGTGAGAGTGTTATACCTCTGACCCTGTAATATGCGGTGAGAGTGTTATACCTCTGACCCTGTAATATGGGGTGAGAGTGTTATACCTCTGACCCTGTAATATGGGGTGAGAGTGTTATACCTCTGACCCTGTAATATGGGGTGAGAGTGTTATACCTCTGACCCTGTAATATGGGGTGAGAGTGTTATACCTCTGACCCTGTAATATGGGGTGAGAGTGTTATACCTCTGACCCTGTAATATGCGGTGAGAGTGTTATACCTCTGACCCTGTAATATGCGGTGAGAGTGTTATACCTCTGACCCTGTAATATGGGGTGAGAGTGTTATACCTCTGACCCTGTAATATGCGGTGAGAGTGTTATACCTCTGACCCTGTAATATGGGGTGAGAGTGTTATACCTCTGACCCTGTAATATGGGGTGAGAGTGTTATACCTCTGACCCTGTAATATGGGGTGAGAGTGTTATACCTCTGACCCTGTAATATGGGGTGAGAGTGTTATACCTCTGACCCTGTAATATGGGGTGAGAGTGTTATACCTCTGACCCTGTAATATGGGGTGAGAGTGTTATACCTCTGACCCTGTAATATGGGGTGAGAGTGTTATACCTCTGACCCTGTAATATGGGGTGAGAGTGTTATACCTCTGACCCTGTAATATGGGGTGAGAGTGTTATACCTCTGACCCTGTAATATGGGGTGAGAGTGTTATACCTCTGACCCTGTAATATGGGGTGAGAGTGTTATACCTCTGACCCTGTAATATGCGGTGAGAGTGTTATACCTCTGACCCTGTAATATGGGGTGAGAGTGTTATACCTCTGACCCTGTAATATGGGGTGAGAGTGTTATACCTCTGACCCTGTAATATGCGGTGAGAGTGTTATACCTCTGACCCTGTAATATGGGGTGAGAGTGTTATACCTCTGACCCTGTAATATGGGGTGAGAGTGTTATACCTCTGACCCTGTAATATGGGGTGAGAGTGTTATACCTCTGACCCTGTAATATGGGGTGAGAGTGTTATACCTCTGACCCTGTAATATGCGGTGAGAGTGTTATACCTCTGACCCTGTAATATGGGGTGAGAGTGTTATACCTCTGACCCTGTAATATGGGGTGAGAGTGTTATACCTCTGACCCTGTAATATGGGGTGAGAGTGTTATACCTCTGACCCTGTAATATGGGGTGAGAGTGTTATACCTCTGACCCTGTAATATGCGGTGAGAGTGTTATACCTCTGACCCTGTAATATGCGGTGAGAGTGTTATACCTCTGACCCTGTAATATGCGGTGAGAGTGTTATACCTCTGACCCTGTAATATGGGGTGAGAGTGTTATACCTCTGACCCTGTAATATGCGGTGAGAGTGTTATACCTCTGACCCTGTAATATGGGGTGAGAGTGTTATACCTCTGACCCTGTAATATGGGGTGAGAGTGTTATACCTCTGACCCTGTAATATGGGGTGAGAGTGTTATACCTCTGACCCTGTAATATGGGGTGAGAGTGTTATACCTCTGACCCTGTAATATGGGGTGAGAGTGTTATACCTCTGACCCTGTAATATGCGGTGAGAGTGTTATACCTCTGACCCTGTAATATGGGGTGAGAGTGTTATACCTCTGACCCTGTAATATGGGGTGAGAGTGTTATACCTCTGACCCTGTAATATGGGGTGAGAGTGTTATACCTCTGACCCTGTAATATGGGGTGAGAGTGTTATACCTCTGACCCTGTAATATGCGGTGAGAGTGTTATACCTCTGACCCTGTAATATGGGGTGAGAGTGTTATACCTCTGACCCTGTAATATGGGGTGAGAGTGTTATACCTCTGACCCTGTAATATGGGGTGTTATACATCTTATCCTGTGAATTCGCGTGAGAGATATATCTGACCCTGTGAAATGGTGTGAGTGTTATACACCTGACCCTGTGAAACGGTGTGAGTGATGCATCTGACCCTGTGAAATGGAGTGGCAGTGTTAAACTTCTGCCTCTGTAAAATAGTGAGTGTTTAATATTTCTGCCCCGGTGAAATGGTGTGAGAATGTTATAAATCTGCCCCTGTGAAATGGGGTGAGAGTATTATAAATCTAACCCTGTGAAATGGAAACTGGAGTGAGAGTGTTATACATCTAATCCTGTGATTAGATGTCTAGGGAAAGTAGAGAAGGAGTGGGTGCCAAGGAGAGTACAGCAAAAAGGCCTAAAGCAGAGATTCTGCCCACTATAAATTTACCCCCAGCCTCACTTCTGTATGTCATTATATTGACAGGAGTACCCGAAATTAAAAATGGCCGGAGGGAAACACAACTGGACCTCCGGAACAAATGCCGTTTCTGGCTGGCTAGGTACAGGCAGTTCCCTTATGAGAGGGCAGGGGAGATCTTAATGGTTCATAGAGTTGGCTGGGTGGGCAGGAGACAAAAAACAATGCAAGGGGATTGTGTAGTTATTAATTAAAAAAAATCCCCTAACCATTCACATCTTAGTAAGCCAGAATCATTGCCCCCAAGAACCACCTCCAGGTGTTATGGTCTATCCATTGGACTATTTTTACTCCCATTGTCATATCCAACCTAGGGCTCATAACACTAGTGATCCAGGCAGGTGGCCACTGGAATACCAAAAGATGGGCCCACCCCCTGGACCCTTGCTATTTAACATACCAGTAACAAATAGATTTGGGGCTCTAGAAGAGGTGGATTGACACGCAATGACAGGGGGGCCAGCCCCAGGACCCAGTTGCTCGGGGTCTGGAAGGGACCTAGGGGAGTATAGCAGTGGTAAGTCGAGTCAGACCACTTGATACGGGGTTGGGGCAGACCTAATGAACCTGAAAACTGTAACACAGCAGATGGCCACTGGTGCAATTAGGAATACCAGCTGCCCCAGCCCTCCCAACCATTAGTTTACCTAGGTAAGGTGTTCCCATGAAAGTAGCAGAAGTGTTTCCCTCTGCCCAGCTGGAGGATACCCAATTTTCTAACACTCATATGCTCGATGTCCCTTACAACCCAGACAACAAACTAAGGGTTTTCTCCTGTAACACTGGTGGTCTAAAAAGCAAACTGCACTGTCCAGATTGGGGGCTTTTTGTGGAGCGACTTGAAGTGCACATGTTTCAGGAAACTTAGGCAAGGGAAGACATGGGAAGGGCGGGGATTGCAACATTCAATGTACCCGCCATTTCGGGGAGAAGAGGCAGACCATCTGGGGGCTTATGTATTTGGGTCGCTACGCACCTGGGCTGCACAGTGGAACAATTGAATCCCCGGTCTAAGGATATCCAGTGCGTCGTACTGTCTTTCTCTCCCAAATTGAAAATATTATCAATCTCTATTCTCGACCCGTAAGCCTCAGCCGTGAATCCCCAACCTTCGACCAATTGAACACCTTTATTGCTACAGTCCCCACGAATATGTGGTTGATTATTGGGGGTGATTTTAACTGTCAATTGGAGCCCCTTGCTGATCCTACTGATACAAACCCGAGCTAGGAGGATCTGCACTGGCTAATTCCTGTCCCTCAAATTCCACCGATTAAGGATTGGACCCCGCTGGCACTCCAGATCAACGCAGTCACACTGACCCACTCCCTGAGAGCATGTACCGTCCGTACCAAATCAGACACACCAGGGAAGTTAACTTTCAATAGAACACGCCAATCCTCCCTGCTGGACTATATTTTAGTGGAAACCAGGTAATGGCAAAAGGTTGTTGATTTCGCTGTCCTGCCGCGACAGAACAGCGATCACAATGCCATGGTTAGCAGTACCTCCTTAGATAGCAGATTAATACTTTCAAACAATAGAAGAAGATTAAGGTGGGGGCAATCGAGCAGTCATCCGACAAGCTGGCCACACCATATTCTTTATTCTTTCTGTCCTTATCAGAAATGGAGGAGGCTGCCACCACAATGGGCTCTTTTCCAAACACTGATTGAATAGCACCATTGCATGCAGAACTGACATCCAATTTGGCCAATATATTTATCCTAGGGTATCCTCTAAGGTGCGAAAATGGGTCAAACAATCCTGGTTCAATGACACTTGCCGAAAGGCTAAGCGAGCTCTGCTAGATGCCATTAAAGCCAAGGACAGGTACTTAACTAAACAAATGAGGGTGCTTTATAAAGACAACAGCCAACAAGCAAAGAAGAGCTGGGAGTAAGAAAGATGGGATGCCCTCAAAATCACCCTATCTAACAGGGACATGAAGGCGTTCTGGTCAATAGTCGGTACAGGCAGTAGTGAAGGGAAGTCGGCCATAGAGCCAAACATTGCAGCAGTTGTATGGAAGACACACTTCCAGGCTCTATGCACCACAGAGGAAGCTGCTGGTCCAAATTGTAAAATATCCACAATACCCCTAGGAACTCCACGAAGAGGCCCCCGGGATCACTCTGACAGAAGTTTTAAACGCTATAAGATGGCTTCCTCCCGGCAAAGCTCCAGGACTGGACAAGCTAAGATGATCAGCTGCTCTTGTTGAAGTGGTGGTCTAGTTAACTCCTTCAGCGCTCATGACGAGTTCAGCTCGTCATGAGCTGCGGCGCTCCGGTGCTCATGACGAGCTGAGCTTGTCATGACCGCGCCCGTTCCGTGGAACGCTCGCATGCTGGGCTGATTCCCCTGCAGTGCTGAGCGTTCCATTGGAACGGGTGTGGCCATGACGAGCTCAGCTCGTCTTGAGCACCGGAGCGCCGTTGCTCATGACGAGCTGACCTCGTCATGAGCATGGGGGCGCTGTGCACGCCACCCCCCAGCACAGCGGGGGAAACAGCCTCGCTGTGAAGGGGTTAAGTGGTTACGTTGAAGTGGACATACTGTTTGCCTTGCTCCTGTCAAGGCACCTAATTTAGCACTTCCCTTTCAAGCAATTAATGTTGTTACTTTCCACAGTCTTGCATCCTCAAATAGCATGCTATCTCAAAAATCAACCTCTAATCTACTAAAATCCTGAATGAAAAATTGATCTTTACAAAAAACCTCTAATGTTCACCACAACAGGTGTCTACTTCATTTCCACACTCTGCATGCCTCCACTCTCCGAGCACAACTCTCTCTGAGTCTCATGAATGTTCGCCCTAATCTCTATTAATGTATTTCTGCAAATTGACCACCTCTGGTTTCAAAAATCACAAGCCCTCCTTTTTTGGAAAGTGCTGCCCCTGCAAGTGCCAGGGCCCAAAGCTCTGCTCTGGACCACGTGGCCGGTGCTATTAAATGCCCTTGCACCGATTACCAAGGCTGTGTGGACTTGATACCACCTCATACCTCTTTAACCCACTATCAGACACTCTTTACCTAACTCTTCCAGGTTCCTGCTTTCTCCCTTTGTGATTGTTTCTCTGTCTGTCTCTCCCTCCTTCTATCCCATTTGTCTGTTTCTCCCTCTCCTGCTCTCAGTCAATGTTTGACGAGAAAGAAATAAAGAGTGCTGGTGGCCCCCACCGGTTCAAATTAAGCACTGCTAACACAACCTAATCTCCTGTAGCTCATCTATTAACCTTATCAAACGTACATGAACCCACACATATCACCCCCCTCCCCCACAATCATCATTCCTAACTCCTGCTACTTTAAATGGGAACTCGCTAACTCCAAACCTTCGCACCACCACCTCTTTCCGGATCTTCAAAACGAACCTCAAAACTCTTCTCTTCCAAAGACATTTTTCACAATAACGTTCCTCGCCACCAGGTATACGCCCTCTCATTTAATGGAATGATCCTACTGACTAATACATGGCACTCTTGAGAGCTTTAACTCTGTAACTTAACTTAAGCATACTTGTATTTAACTCTGTAAATATGTAGTGGCAGATTTACAAGCCCGTGCGCCTCTTTTACGCCGGTGTTGCGTTACTTTTGTGACACAGGGGCTGCCCAAAAGATGCGCCAAGGTGCGGGGTATTTACAACGTGACGCATCTGGGAGATGCGTCACGTTGTAAAGCCCTGCGCCAGAAGGAGGCGTTCCTGCGCAGGGGGGGCGTGTTCCGGCGCAGGAACGCCTCCTAAAAGTGGCTGAGTGAAATCTTCAAGATTTCACTCAGTCACTTTTGAGCCCATGCTGCGTCAAAACCCTGCGCCTGCTTGAAGCAGGCGCAGTGTAAGGATTGACGCAGCATTGTAAAGATAGGTCCCCCAGATCATTGCTGGAGCTGCGTCGCGCTGATATGCAGGGATGCGCCAGTTATTGTAAATCTGCCCCGTAATGTTTATCTGTGTAACCTGAATCACTTTAACTTTTCTAAATATGTAACCAGCAATTTATTATGTAATTTGTAAATACATAACGCTAACTGTGAGTAACCGTAGTAGCTATAGCATTGTCTCCAACTGCAAATACCACAAACAAACTAATACAACTCTGGAATGAATAAATAAACAATAAATCATCTCTGTGTGGGGCGGGCACAGGGACCCCAGGAGACAATGAGGAGCCGTGAACTCATCCCTGAGTGGCAGGGACATGTCCTAGAGCAAAGATGGCTCCAAGCTGCCCCCTTGTGGCAGAGCCGTCACCCTGCTGCTGGAACAAGCCCAGCTCTGAGAGTGCCTGGACTCTGGCCATTTATTTATTTATTTATGCATTTTTATATAGCGCAGACTTTACCCGAAGGTGTCAGAGCGCTTCACAATAGAAACAGTAAGGAAACATGAGGAGAAAATTACAAGTGAACAAATTACAAAAGCAAACGTTAAGTTACATGAGGTAAAAGTGACAATTGTGAGCAAACAAAATACAAGAGGTAGCAAACGGTGCATTACAGGAGGAAAAAAGTGACGTGTGCAAGTTACAAAGGCGTACAAAGTATAAGTAGAGGTATAATACTGCAATAAATGGCAGACACTCAAACACAAGAACAAACGTTACGTAGGCAATGGTGGCACTTGTGCAAGTATCAAAAGCAAACAAAATGTAAGCGGTAGCAAACAGTGTGTTACAAGAGAAAAGTGACGTGTGCATGTTACAAAAGAGTACCAGACACAGGTAGAAGGATAATACCGCAATAAATGGCAGAACACATTGGGAAGGCACTTCCATAGTCATGGAGAATAGAATTTCCTATAATGGAAGGTCTCCCTTCAGATAATAGAGAGGGCGAGAATTATATTTGGAAGTCCACAGGGCCTTGTTTCTAATGTTCCCGGATTCGGAGACGTGGCTCTGTGGTGGAGGCTTGTTGTCTTTAGCTGTCTCCAGAGGCGCCTTGTGAGAATGTGAATTAACAAGTCAGCAGCAGGCAGGGCTGGGGAGGGAAGGGATGCCCCCCGGGGTCGTCACCCCTTCAAAGGCTGCGCAGCGCCAGCCCCCCTCTCATCTCGCTCTGTTCTTCCTCCGCAGGCGGTGATGTCAAGATTCACAGACATGCGCACTACACAGTCAGCCTGGGGAAAACACAAACCCTAACAAGGAGACGTGCTACATTTCAGATCTAAACCACAAACAAGCACTGGTAAAGTCAATGGGCCTGGCTTGCATTGGAGTCCTCAAATATGTTTTATAAATCCTGCTGCAGTGAAAAAGCAAACATAAAACCACTGCTTTCTACATACAGTACAGCTGTGAAAATGGAGAATTTAATATGTAGTGACTCCATGTACCTTTGAGATGGAGATGGAGGACCAGGCTGGCCAGGGCCAAATATGAATGCCAATCCCAAGATGGAGGAGACGAACCAGGGCCACCAGGCAGTGGCGGCTCTCTGCTGAGGTGGAGGAGCGTCGCCCCACTGCTTTTAACAGTGTAAATGAAGGAAAAATAAAATGATAATAACTGGATGGTATTATCATATTATTTGTTCCTGTGTCTTTGCAGGGCGGGGTGGCGCTGCTCTGCTCTCGGAGCAGGGGAAGGAGTGGCAACACTCTGTAAAGTGCGCATGACTGTATGGATGGCCCGAGAGTGCCAGCCAAACAGTCATGTGCACTTTGCAACTTTGCATGTTCTCCATGCAGGCTGCATTACAGCCTGTAAGGAGAACATGCTCAGACCCAATTCACTATCTGAGCGCTGAACTATGGTGCTCAGACCAATCACAGAGCTGCATTGTAGCATTGTGATTGGTCAGGGAGGCCTGGCTACTCCCCCTCCTGGCTGGAGCGGAGGGACAACGACGAGGAATGACGCGAAGAGGGACATGTTTTTTTATCTTTTACCCACCACCTCTCCGCCCGCCCATCCATCCCCGATCAATGCCAGCCGCTACTGCCACGTGGGCCAGTTTGAGCCCCCTGAACATATCAGAAGTTTGGGGTCCTGAAACCCATTGCAGGACATGGACACCATATGTGACACCCTACTTCCCATTGCGCATGTGCTGCAGGTTCCTCAACCTGTGGGAGGAGAGGGTTCTGGGAGCCCTTGACCTCTCTGGGGCTGAGGCCTTGTGTGGATGAGTGGCGAGAAGGCCCCCCGGAGCAGACTGGCAGGCGCTACAAACAGCTCCAGAATGGCCAAGGCGCTTGGATGCATGTTGAACATATTTAGGGGTGTTGGAATTTGTGATTTGTATCTGCGTACTACGTAATTGTCTATTTGCATTAGACTGAGTGCAGCTGTGACCATGAACACGAGGGTTGGTTTTGGTGTGTTCTGTCGTGGGTAAGGGTGTGTGCATGTGGGTGTCCTGACCATGTGGCCATTCGAAATATTTTTCAGGCCACTTTTTGCCATGCAGACACACACAACAAAAAGTCATACAGTAAGCATCACCGGGGCAGTGTGACGGAGTAACCCGTCCGCCAAGATCTAAATTAGTTCTAGAGTTCCTAGGAAGCTAAATACATTTAGAGACGTGCAGACACATTCCATGGGAAAGGACAGCGTGGAGCGGGGTAAAGTGTACTCCCAGGACAGTGCACACGGAAAATGTCTAAAAGTGAACAGAGGCAAGAATGGGCCACGAGTAGCAGCGTTGGGGGCAGAGGGGCAGTCGGAAGTCAAACATACATGTTGCCTAGTGGTATAAGTACAGACTTCATTATGAGATGATGAACTGGTTAACGTCAGAGTGTGGGGCTGTTACCGATATCAAAATAGTTTGGAAACAATGACCAGAAAACGAAGAGTTTCAGGCCAGGGTGACATGACTAGTCTTCCGGAATAGAATGTCCATGTGCCTAAAGGGCCACGCCCCACGTGTAATGAGTGAAGGATCTAATTATACGGTGTAAATGTGCATGCACGTACACATCAAACACATTTCCATTTGGTGATTATTTACCTGTGATCGCTTTGATATTGAGGATGAACCACTCACCTGAACCACGTCTATTTCTGCCACGACAACTATCTCGAGATTCAACGCAGGTGCCACGCCAACATCCACCACGGAGGACGTTTTATCAATCAGCCGCTATGCCAAGTGTGCCATACAGCTGCTGGCAAGTCAGCAGCCACCACTGAGACCATCTGTGGAGCCACCACCTCTGCAGCCACCACTGCTGCCAAGTCAGCAATCACTACTGCCACACCTTTGCAGCCATCACTAAACAGCCACCATTTCCAAGTCAGCAGCCACCACTGTCAAGTAAGCAGCCACCACCTCTTCATCCACCACCTCTACAGCTCCCAATGCTGCCAAGCATCCACCACCATTGCCAAGTCAAGAGGCCCCACCACCACCAAGTACACAGTCAGCACCTAGGCAGCAGCTATAACCACTACATCCTCATACACCAAAGCAGTTACAACCTCAGCTGCCACAAGAGTTACAAGGTTGGCTGTAGGCCTGGGCGGTGAACTCTGCTCCATTCGCAGAGTTTGTGGAGTTTTCTGCACTCCGCACTCCACGGAGCTCACATACTGCAGAAAACTCTGCTTTGCATAGAGCAGCAGAGTTTTTCCCCTCTCGTGCTCGCCAATGGTAAGTTGGTGAGCACGAGCTGCCGCTCGGGTAGAATTTCTACTTGAGCGGCAGGACGATCAGCATGAATGGCAGGCCTGTCCTGGTCGGTGGCCTCTACAGCTGCCACTTTAGTACCTACAACAGCTGCCACTTCTGCATATACCACAGCTGCAACTACTCACAGTATAGCTCCACCTACATGCCCCTCTGTGCAGACTCTTCTAGTCCCAATGGAGGTCAGTGATAGAGAATATCAAATCTGTTGCCATTTAACTGTGGGCGACTAGACGCTGGAGCCCATGAAGTCATCGGCACACCCCGATGGTAGAGCCCACCCATCCTGGGCCCTAGGAGGATGCATCTGGCCCATTGCCTGCTCCTGCACAACCATCTCCCAGGTGCTGAGCAAGGGAATGCACAGCAAGGATGCTGGGCAGCCATCTCTCCTGGATATGTATGGCCAATCAGCACAAAGCCTGTCTGCCCTCTGTCAGATCAGGGAAGCCATGAAGGAGCAGGTGGGCACATGAAGCAGGGTGCCCTTTCAGCAGCTCATTACCAGGTGCCTCAGAGGTTTCAGGCCATCTGAATTTCCTGGCATCTTCCACATTGACCATGAGCCACCAGATGCTCAACAGTCCTGCATCAACAGGCCGTGTAAAGGACCGCTTGGTAAAGCTCCTTGAGTGACAGGTGCCATCGAATCGCCCGACTCACTATGCAGCAATGGCTGACACCGCTTTCCCCAATACACCACCCACCTCCTCCCCCAGACATAGCTCCCCAAAAAAGACAAGATCCGCCCATGCTCTGCGATTGTCTTGCCCTGTTGTTGGATGTTCTAACTAAACCTTGGTCCAAGCATATGTCTGGCTGCAGTTAAAAAGCTCTCAGTCGGATCTTCTAATTGAGTCTTTCCTGTTGCATTTTACAAGTATTTCACAGGACGCTGGTGCTGAGGTACAGTTGTCACAATAAATATATCACAATGAAGACTTTGTGCAATGTTTAATCTTACAGTGCCGTGTGAAGTTATTTTGTGTGTCCAATCAGATGTAATTTCTAATGATGTTCCTCAAGCTGGTGGCATCAGCAGCCTGTCAAAGTCTGACATGTCCCGCTGCGGCCTCATATTCTTTGTCATTCGTGTTTTCGCCTCATCGTCAAGTTCAGGCGCGGACATGTGTCACCTAATTACAAAGATGTGCAGCGGGCAACAAATGAGTGCAAAGAGGCACAACTTTTCAGGTTGTGTGACAAGGCGACACCAGTGCGGTGCACATAGCAAAAACCCAAAAAATGAATTATGTAGTAAATACTTGGGTACAGGTGCTTTCAATAGGTAAAGGCGAGGTGTCTGTTGCATATCACCCTGGATTTTTACATACCCACACTGGCAAAAACACATACACACACACTCTCTATCTCTTTCTCTCTTTACCTTCAAACTTGGTTAGTTTGAAAACTAATGTGTTTTAAGTTCCCCTAACATTCCACACTCCTCTCTTTTTCCACTGCCTCTTAAGCCCCCCTCCAGGCTTGCTTCTCTTAATGTATTTTGACAAGATATGCCAGTGCGATTGTTGGGAAATCTGAAGGTCACACCCCCTCTGACTAAGCTACGCCCCTGCAGAATTGATAATATGCCTGGTGCAAAGAACGTGCAGTATACAGATCACAGAAGCGCATATAATGTAAATAGTTCAGTGGGTCACTGCTTTTGTCACATAGATTATTTTGTTACATGCATTTTATAAGTTAAAATCCTAGTATAGAATAGTGACCAATTAACTGTCATCAAATAGCTGTATGCAGACTGCAAGGTATAGCTTAGCATGTTATGTTTTCTTACCCAGTCTTTCATTATCCTAACTTCACAAAAAGGGTTGATTTGGGTAGAAATCAATTTGTATCAGTAAAGACAATCTCCAACCATGGGGTTACATTTTAAATTCTGAGTTTGTGTTTCTCCAGACCAAGCACTTTTAAACTATCCTGCCTACCAGTATGGATGACACTCCTACACCTTGTGGTCCTCTGTCTGATGTAACATTTCCTGTGCACTTATTTACACACGTATGAATGATTGTCTCTGTGTAATGGGTGCATGATGCAGAGTGCTCTGACACCCTACACTGGCATGAGTGGTGCTATAAAACAAAAGAAATGCATCTGAGAGAGTGGTTATGGAGACATGAGGAGCACTGTTAATGGGTGGTAGTGAGGGAATCTGTGGAGAAGGAAGTCACCGGGCGCCACCAGCACTAATGCTGGCCCTGGATTTCAAGCCTGTGTTTATGATCTTCTCCCCCTCTTGAACACATCCTTAACCCTCTTTTTCAACTGTTCCGGAAGTTGTTGTAGGAGACCCTCAATCTCATCCCACTGCTGGTGGCCTGCTGAGAAGGGTGTTTAAGTTGACAGTACGCCATTGGGGGCTGCTGCTCTTTCTGATCTTTTGCTCTCTCTTCCTGGTGGTGGCCCCTGGGCATGAATCCTATTTCTACCTGTGGCGACTTTAAAGGGCTCTGCTGCTGCATTTGTTTTTGTGTTGTGTCTTGTCTTGTCTTGATGGCATGTCTTTCTCTACGCTCTTTGGATAAGTGCTCCATAGAGGCAGGTTCTCGGAAGGCTTCTTTCCCATGGTCAATAGGGAGCACGCGGAGGGGCAGTGTTTTCTTTTGTGACTGGAGAAGGGTTTCTAACAAACAGAAACCCTATAGGAAATTGTCTCTCTATATACTGTATCAAAAAGAGGTATAGTGTGCAGAGAGTCCGGTGGATCTCCAGATGGTAGATAATACTAAAGCTCTCTATTGTGGTAGTGTGGGTGAGAAGTTAAGCTTATCAGAGGGCAGTGTTAAGCATTTGTTGTACACGGAGTGGCAATAAATGAGACACACACACTCAAGAATAAATCAGAGACCAATTTATAAAAAGTACTTGGTTATATTTATTTCTCAGAACCACAGAACTTCATCTTAGGCAAATACGTTTTTCAAAATAAATACTTTTCAGTTTAAAAAATGGACACTTTGTGCAATTTTCAGACTTTGCAATGTTAATCTGTGGGAGGAAGACAACATTCAGTATACATAATGATAATTACAAATCTATATAGCCCAGCACCACAATTCAGTTACCATGTGACAAACTATATTCAAGACTTTTCAGCACAATTGCTTCACATAATGCACAGACTCTATTGGGTTTATTTAGAAGAGATTTCTGTATTCATATTCTTCCTATTTTATTATTAAAAAAATTATCTTCTTTACTTCAAATGTAGCCAACACGTTTCGTCACAAGGACTTCTTCAAGTCTACAAAAACATATACAAATATAGTATAAATACAATTTTAAAATCAATACAAAAAGATTTCTCTACACAGAAATTCCGAAAATGATATGAAAGAAAGAAGTAGTTTCAAGTAAAATGCTTGATGAGTTCTTCAATAGGTTCACACAGGATCTACACAAAGTTGTGGATTCACACAGCACTAGAAGTCAATGTAGACATCACTTTAATATGACAATAAAAGATAAGGAGTTTCTGAAAGACTTAAGAGAAGATCCTAATATAGTGATGCGAGAGGCAGACAAGGGAGGAAACATTGTTCTCATGGATTTATGGGATTATCTGGGTGAGATCAACAGACAATTACAAGATGATGCATGTTATTAGAAACTGAAAGATAATCCCATTCTCTGTATTGAGCGATACATAAATGCCAGACTTGTGGATTGGCACGAGTCATGTCTATTGACTGACTTGGAATATAAATATCTACAAGCAAACTACTCAAAGTACCCGTGCATTTACATCTTGTCATAGAGCAATAAAGGGGGCCCATTCCGACCTGGAAGACCGATTATTTCCACGGTGCACCTACAGGACGCATTGCGGAATACGTGGATGGTTTCTGACAGCCATTTGTGAGAAATTTCCCCTCATATTTAAGAGACTGTAAAGATGTGTTGAGTAAGCTTGAAGATTTTCAGTGGGACAGTGAGGATTCTATATTAGTGACCACGAACGTAGAGAGTCTCTATATCCGCATTAGGACAGATTGTGGCTTAGAGGCGCTAAAATACTATCTATTTAAATGCAAGGATAGTCACTTAGGGCCAGATGTACGACCATTGGATTTAGCGCCTCACAATTTGCGACAAAATGCGAGTCGCTAATTGCGAGGCTCTAAATCCAATGTACAACAGTGTCACAGACACAGTTAGCGATTCCCAATGGGGTCGCAAATTGCGAAGCTTATGAATATTAATGAGTCCCTCATAATTTGCATGCCCATTGGGAATGACAGGCCCTCCCACGGATGGTGGCCTGCTAGTCTCAGCAGACCACCATGTCTGGGACTGCTTTTAAATAAAGTGCAGCCAGTTTTCCTTAAAGGAAAACGGGATGCATTTTTTAAAAAAATGAAACGTTTTCGTTTCATTTTTTAAGGGCAGACAGTGGTCCCTGGGACCACTGCCTGCCCTTAGAAAAAAATTGTGCATGCATTTGCAAAGGGAAGGAAGTAGGTGGTAATTTGTGAGTGTTTTGCGACCGCAATTGCGGTTGCAAAACATTCATGCATTGCTTTGGGGTCACTATTAGGAAGAGAACGCCCCTTCCTAATAGCAACTCGCAATAACTATATAGCGAGACGCAAATTAATTGCGATTCGCTATTTAGGATTTGTTCAGGGCCAGACTGAAATTGCATGCGCAAACAGGCCGCAAACCAATTTGCGCATGCAATTCTAGGTGGTACATCTGGCCCTTAGAACATGTCATGGATCATCTTGAATCAAAATGCGTTTTTTGCATGATGGGACTTGGTACCTGAAGAAGCAGGGTACTGCAATATGTTCCAGGTTTGCTCCATCCTATGCAAACCTTTTCATGGGTTTGTATGAGGCAAAGTATGCCTGGAGCCCTGGCTCAAGCAATTTGACCAACAATATTATTTTTTGCGTGCACTATGTATTTTGCTAGTCTGGAATGGCACAGTTGAGGCTCTTTTGACATATCATAGATACCTCAATGAGAATAGATTTAATGTAAAACTGACCATCAAATATGACAAGCAGAAGATTGATGTTCTTGATTTGAGATTATATGTACACCTCAATGTTGTGATGGTATACACTCAAAATATCAAGTTTTTTATATCGAGTTACATTATATCGAGTTAAAAATATAGAATGGACACGATATCGAATGGACAGAATATAGACTACAAAAATATAGAATGGACAGAATATAGACAACAAAAATATCGAATTTGAGGTAAGTAAGTTAATATTAAATCTTTAAAGTATTTTTTATGGTAGTATATGTGTGAATATTGTATATTTATTTTATAATTTATTTTAATTAATCCATTTTATGGTATTTAATTTTTGTGTAATATAATTCTGTAGTGGGTTGTGGGTTTATAGGGGAATAGGGTGGGAAGTAATTTAATTATAATTAATTAAATATGTTAATTTATTTATTGGTATTTATTTTGAATTAATTGTTAATTAATAATTAATTGGTAATTATGTTAATTAATTGATTAATTGATAATTATGTTAATTTTATTAATGTATTTTTTTGTAGCGGGTTGTGGGTTTATAGGGGAATAGGGTGGGATGTAATTTAAATATAATTATTTAATTTTTTTAATTTATTTATTGGTATTTATTTTGAATTAATTGATATTTAAATTTTTAATTGGTAATTAAATAAAATATAATTGGTAATTAATTTTAATTAATTGATTAATTGATAATTATGTACATTTTATTAATGTCTTTTCTGTAGTGGGTTGTGGGTTTATAGGGGAATAGGGTGGGAAGTAATTTAATTATAATTAATTGCATTTTTAAATGTATTTATTGGTATTTATTTGGAATTAATTGATATTAAAAATTTTAATTGGTAATTAATTAAAATATAATTGGTAATTAATTTTAATTAATAGTTTAATTGATAATTATGTTAATTTTATTAATGTATTTTCTGTAGCGGGTTGTGGGTTTATAGGGGAATAGGGTGGGAAGTAATTTAATTGTAATTAATTAAATATTGTTATTTATTTATTGTTTTTTTGTTGTAATTTTTAATTGTTAATTAATTAATTGTTAATTGGTAAATAATTTGTATTATTAGGTAAATATTTGTAATAGTTATTTATTGTGTATTTTTAATTATATTAATTATAATTAATTATTAATAATATTATATAAAATTGTTAATTACTTTTAATTAATTTGTATTTGGTATTAATATTTAATTTATTTTTATTCATATATGAAGTATTTACTTTCCCTACTGTTGCACTCTCTGGAGTGTGAATAGTAATTTTTACCCCTTCGCTATCCAA
Organism: Lissotriton helveticus; assembly: GCF_964261635.1. NCBI lineage: Eukaryota > Metazoa > Chordata > Amphibia > Caudata > Salamandridae > Lissotriton > Lissotriton helveticus. Next base: position 28,504,407 of record NC_136073.1, on the reverse strand, counting down.
TGTAAAACTATACCAAACTCCCTCAATACTAGTTGTTTCTATTCAATTTGTTCGTTTGATTGTACAGCGCCTTGGAGTTGCTTTCTGGTTTGATATTACCAAGTGTGTCATGCGGCCTCCGACACAAAGACTGTCCAGACTTTGCCAAACTTTTACCTTCGGTCCTGTGTGTCAGAGTCTAGGATAGATCAATTCCGACGAGCAACACACACACCCAGGCATCCAAGCGTTCCACCCACACCGACATTCTAACTGGAACACTCACACTGGCTGAGCAGCTAGGTACAGAGAACATAATGACAAGACCTGAGGATATTACAAGTCTGCATCTAGTTTTGTTTCATTCAGGTCCCTCCGAATGATACTCATGAATTTGCCAAATTTTGCCTGGTCTTAGGGCACTGTGCAAGAGCAAAGCAACTGCGTCTGGGCATGTTCTAACCCCATACCTTATGAACATCGGTTTTAGCAACTTCTGATCTGTAGGTACACATCCTGCCTTTGACAATCTTCTGCAGGGATTTCCATCCCGGGTTTAATTCCTTTGTGGGTAATAACACTATGCAAGCCCATGGATCTCTTTCAGACATTTCTTCCTAAGGCGCTATTCAAATATGGCTGAATGTTATTTGCCTCATATGACTTCATTAGGCCCGATAGCACGCCCAGAGCCTTGAATCTGGCTATGTCTTCTTTTCTTGATAGCTGGAGGATTTGGTTGTTTAGCGCCTTCTTTTTACTACATAGTTTACTTCCTTTAGGGGCCAACTGGCTATATATACAGATCCAATTCTGCGACAGCATCAAGACAATACTTTTGCCATGGGTTAGGTGTCCCTTCAAATATTATTTTCAGAACCTCTTATAATTATCCTTTCCGGGATTTCAGTGTCTTAAACCAGTATTTCACCAGGGTGCTTCTACATTCATGTTTTTGTTGCACCAGACCAAACTCAAGCCGAATCAGGCCATTACGTGTGAATTTAGGTAGTCCGAAAAGCCTTTTGCAACATCTTTCCTTGGAATGTTTGTCAGTCATACCCAGATATTGCGAACAGTTTGGATTTAGTGACTTTTCTTATCGTTGCCATAGTTGGACCATGCTGTTTACCCTGTAATTTACACAATGCATAGATGGTGACTTGTATTTCAGCTTTTGCCTTTGACTGGTGCATGGTTGCCTTTCCTTTATCGTTTACCTATGCCCCCAGGTAGTTGCATGATCTTTCTGTGGCTATGGTATTGCTGCCCAACCTCCACCTTAAGAGACCTTTTTTCAAGTGATGTCCAAAGACCACAACTTTGGTTTTACTAGGGTTTGCTACAAGCTCGTTCACCTCATTATGCACATTCAGGGCATTCAATCCTCTTTCCAATCCAACTCTGGTGTTGTCGAAGATCACCATAATTGCCAGCATACTGGAGCACGTATAGTCGTTGCAGTCCAATTTTGTGAGTTAGCATGGTTGCACCTTGTATGGATTTCCCTAGGTCGGCCCTATACAAGTTAAAAAGAGTCGGAGCTAGAACGCAGCTCTATTGTAGGCCACGGTCAGTAAACAGCTTGTGAGAAGCCGTGTCCCCTGCCAGTTTGATTCTCACCCAGGTATTACTATACAAGGAAATGATTGCCTTCAGGAGGTTATCTGGAATCTCCCAACTGTTCAGTTTGTTCCAATGCTTACTACGATTCACGCCATTGAATAGTCAACAAAGCATGCAAATACTGGCAGATTGTATCTGGAATTTGCCTACTGTGCTAGGAAAGATAATGCCACTATGTTGTCTATAGTCAAGCAGCCTTTTTGGAATCCGGTTTGATAGAAAGGTAAGATTCCATTGTCTTCAATCCAAACTGTTAGCTCCTGCAACAAGGTGCTGGCATATGCTTTTCCTTCAATATCCAACAAGGCGATGAGCCTATAGTTTTTTGGGTCTGTTTTTTCACACTTCTTAAAGATCAGTTGGAACAGGGAGCCTCGCCAGGATTCCGAAACATTACCTGAAGTTCTGCATTCCGTGTACAGAGTGGATAGGAACTCTGCCCAGGATTGGAGGTCATGTTTGAACAGACCGCCCGGTAGGCAGTAAGGTCCTGGGGTCCCATCTCTTCTTATCTTTTGTATGACCATTGTGACCTCTTTGGGTTCCTGCGCTGTATCACCTTCATTCGACAGGACCTCTTCCTCTAGAGCCACTTTTGCCATTGGGATCCTCCTGCTGCTTTGGTTCCCTGGTTTCATTGTCTAGATTTTTGCCGTGTGTGCTAACCAGACTTCTGTCATCACCAAATTTCGCCTGTTGTTTTTCCGTTCTCCATCTTGGCTATGTACTCCCAGAATTACTTCAGTTTGTTGTTTTCACACAGATCAAATACTTTAATCCATTCCTTCTCAATCAACACAAGTTTTTCTTTCTATTTGAGGTGTTTGTGATTACAATTGGCTTGTTTACAAGCACTCTCTGACTCTGTGCTCCCTGTTTTTTGATACACCCTTTTGATGTGTCTGAGAGTGCGGGTACTGTCCCTCAGGCTTCTGTTGTGTTTCCATTTTCGTTCTAGGTTCCCTGCTGTCCTTCGTGTTACCTTCCTGGCTCCACTTAGCAAGACCGCCGCAGCACTTCTATCCAGGTCGCCTAGTTCTGGATGGATGGAGTAGGTGGCACCAGGGGCGGCGCTAGGCTCATGGCGGCCCTGGGCAGGGAGCGTAGGTAGGGGGCCCCGGAAGAGGGGGTCCGGGCGGGGCAGAGCGCGGATGCCAGTGAAGAGGGGGGTCAGGGTGTTTGGAAGTGGAACATAGCCGGAGGGCCACCACGCAAATATGTATCCATCCTCAGAGGATTATTATATTAAAGATATATATTGGCGTGGTGGCCCCTGGGGTTTGGTGGCCATGTGCAGGTGCACAGCTTGCACATGCCTAAGGCCGCCCCTGGTAGCACACTATTTCCTGTGCATCTTAGTTCCAACTTCTGAGCTTCCCATTTTGCTACATTAGGTTCCATCTGATTCACCTCAGTAATTTATAATCCTTCGCTGCTCTTGTATGGCTTATGACCTCCAATTCTCCTTGATGTTCGCTATGGAGGTTGAATATTGTTATGAGCATCGAGTGATCGCTTGCTTCGTGTTGATGTATCTCGAAGCCTAAGATCCGATGCCTCATGCTTTTCCTTGTGTAGGTGCAGTCAGTCTCTCTAAGTCCCAACATTCCGAGGCACATCATGACTCCAACATTCTATTGGGCACAGAGCACGGGCACCGGCTGAGCAGGAGGTGTAAAATACATTTCATTACAAATGCAGGATACTACACAATTGTTGTGCGATTATTTAAGGTAAGAAACTTTGATCCCTTGGAGCTCGATTCCTATGCCCAGGCCTCTGCTAAAATTAATTTGTAAGCACTAAAGAAATTATTGAACGCTCTTTCGGCAGGTGTACCATTTCAGCTGTTGGCTGCCTCAGGGTTCAAGTCGTGATGGTTAAAGTCCCCTGTAATGATCGTATCCATAGCTGCATGTACACATAACACTTCCTCTAGAGTGGCGATGACCTGTTTTGTTGTCTCCACCTTCGAGTGCTATTACTACTAAGGCATACGTTGAAGATTAAAACTTCCTTTCTGGGTTTGGCTTCCAATAGCCCATCTATTACGATGCACTGTAACATATCCAGCGGTTTCATGACCTCTTTGATGGAAACCTCTATTGCGTATCTTGCATATATTACGAGGCCGCCCGAGGGCATGCTGTAGGAATGTAATTTTTTAGCTGGTATGTATAGGCTGGCAAAGCATGTAAAGGTACTTCTATAGTTGCCCAGCTTTCCCCTATGCAGAGAATGGCACCCTGAACCTCCTGCATCTTTTCCATGACTGATTTACTCTTTAGTGTACTGGATGCCATGCCAGCCTTCGTCTGCTGTCTTGCCTTCAGTTATTTTTCTCTCACTTCGGCCCTCCTCTTCACTATATTCTATAATGAATTTATGAAAACCGGGGGTAATTTGTAAGTGGGGAGTCCCTCGTAGCAAGCTTTGTGAGGTTGCGCCATTTCTTTGTTGTTTGGGGCGGCTTCCCCTTGGATGTCAACTCAAGCACGTGTTGGTATTTTTCGTCACCCAATTCCTGAAGCACTATGCCCCATTTCTCAAAACTATTCTTTTCTCGAAGAGACCAAGTGAGTGTGGGCAATTGTTTTCCATATTGCTATCAGATTTTCTGAGATGCTCCACTGTTTGCCCTCCTCAAAGTGGGTGTTGAGGAGGTCTTTGCTCGTTATATGTGCCAGCAAGGGGATATGTTGAAACAATTTCAGGATTTTTCCCCTATTAAGAGTGCCTTGCCTTCCTCGTGATGTAAACTGAGAGGAAAACATCAATTTCTGTGTGGCCACAGCGTAGGCCCGGGGGTCAACCTCTTTGATTCTGAAAAATTCACTGGGCGTGTTTTTCGTCTGGATGCCATTCAATCTCACACTTTGCAGTCGGTTGCAGTCTCGCCTGCCCGGTGTTCTTTCTTTTTGATTCATTTTGCTCTTCCTGCATCACCTGACAGGCTGCATCTCTGCTAGAAGCTCTTGCTTGTTCCTTGCCCCCTCCTGGAGCCACTTGCGCTGGCCTGAGATCTTGTACCAGGCCCCCTGTGGCCACCACTTGGGCTGGCCTAAGCTTTTTAGGTCTCGCCTGAGCCAGCGCATGCGCTACTCTGGCGAGACTTTTAGTAACTGGGCTTCAAAAATCCGACCACACTCTTTTTGTGTGGCCTAGAGCGTGCGGTTATGCACGCGGTTATGAGCACAGGCGCCATCTGGCTTTCCTCTCTCGTCATGGCTCATTAAGAGGCCTTTGCCTTCCGTGGTGCTCCACTGAAACCCTTTTGAGACGCCCTCAGTATCCTGTTACTAATGACTTGCATGTTATCTTGATAACCAGGATGCCCTTTTCTGAAAAGTCAGTGTGAGCCTGGGCTGCAGAGTACATTGTTGCTGTCAGATATCTCATTTTATTTTAACAAAGTGAACTTTCGTGCCTGTTTCCGTCGCTATAGTTCCCTGTGCCATCCCCACCACCACTACCTCCCACCCATCCCTGCCTGTTAATTTTAGTGGTTCGGTGCCATTGCCTTTGTTTTCCGTTTATTTTGAAAACACATTTCATTGGCAGTACGGATCGGCACTTGCAATTTTGTTTTTTTGTTTTGGAGGGACCCTTACCGAATAACTGCAGCAGGTGCTTCCCTTCATTTTCATTTTCGGGTTTGTCAGAGCAGTAATCTGTTTGGAATGTGTGGCAGATATCATTTCCTGAGTGACTGCAGCTGCGGTCTTAGTTTTCATTTTACAATTACAGAGGGAAAGCTTATGACTCCACCTCTGAATGGCATCATGCTGCTGGCAGTTGTCAGGCTCAGCTTGCTGGGTCTGTCGCGTTAGTGGGTGGGTGACAGATGTAAAGTAGTAGTGAAATGTCGCAGCAAAGCTGCATTTACCAGTGCTTTTCTCATAGGATCCTATCTGATGACCATAGTGCTATTCTGTACGGGTCGGAGTCTATATTTCAAAAACCTCTCATGCATGTGCAGACTTGAGATTTCCGATCCCCAAACCAAAAACCATGCACCAATAAAAATGATAATTTTCTGTCTTCCTCCCATAGCCGTAACCCTGAAGTGTTGTGTTGTCTGAATTGCTTACAGTGCAAAAGCACGTGGATGCGGCTGCTGTGCGATCCCTGCTAAATAAACAATGTTTCATGTTTTGTTCAGCCTGAAAAACAGATGTTGTTGCATGAGCACTACAGAAAATTGCTTCTTCTGCCTAATGTAAATATATAAGACTTCTGCAGAAGGGCTAGCAGTGCTCATGAAATGTACATCAGCCAAGAGAAAAGGTTCTCTTACTCTGGCCCATTACATTTAGAGCAGCGCTGATCAGCGATAACCCAACGAGCATTGCAGAGCAGTGCTGGTACTGTGCTATAGAAACATACCAGCCACTCCAGTAGGTGCATCAACTCTGCCATAAATGTATCATCCCAGCCAGCGCCTGCTTGTTTTCCGCTTGAGGTGGGTAAAGATCATTTATACATCTCTGAGTTTCTTTGGGGTTATGCATGAACTTTAGACTGAACAAGCCACAAACAGTGAGCAGAGATTCCCTCCCTCTCTGACTTGCTTTGTCCAAAATTCTTGAATTAACAAGGAGAAATTCTGAGTTATAGGTTTATATTTAGACACATAAATGTAACAAAACAGGTGTTCTGCTCTGCGGAGCGCGGTTCATGATAGGGACCCTGGTGCTGTCAATCATCTCAGCTAAGAAGTGCAGCTGCCAACATGCTGTACTACGGTGAACATCCTTTACGACGCGGATGTTACCCCGCGCTACCATTACGACGCGTCTCTTACAACGCAAGTCGTAACCACGACTTGCGCTGGAGGGCGCTCAAGGACAGGGAATAGTTAATTTACTATTCCAACACCTTCCCTACTATCCACGGGGACTGGTGTTGGAATAGTAAATTAAACTATTCCTAAGTCCGCACCCTACAGCGCAAATCGCGGTAACGACTTGCGTTGTAAAACACGCGTTGTAACGGTACGCGTGGTAATAGCCCGCGTTGAACCGTCATACATCCTGTACTACCTATCCAAAGTGCAGCAGTCTGAGAAGCCCTTGCTTTGCCCACCACCAAAGCAGCCCTGGCACTGTCACACTACTGAGTAATCTGCTTTCCGTTCGTTCTACAGATGCCAACGCTAGGTGTCCTCAGTTTAAGCATCAGCCACTGGACAGGCGTCATCCTGTTTGCACAGCGCCTTATGTACCTCTAAGCGTTACAGTGCTGAAGAGGCACGTAGTGACAGTCACATTAGACATCAGAAACCCGAAACATGGATATTTAAAATCCATTATAAGATAATATTTAGACTTAAACTCCTCAGAATACAGGATAATTTTTTAGAGAAAAATTGAAAAAAATGTACACAGGAAATTAATAATTGCATTCTGGCTCGTTACAGTCACATAACTGGGGCAGAGTATCCAGTTCCATCTGCCCTTAATGTATCCCCACAGCACGATATAGTGCTTTCACAGAGCACAAGTGCAAGTCAGATGACAAAAAACTGAAATACTCAACAAAATACTCTGGTCTGAAAATGTACACTTCTATAGTTACAAAAGCATTGACACCTGTAAATGTTTTCTTTGTGGTCCTTGATGTAGAATACATTTTAAGATAAAGAGAATTTGAGGAAAATACAAGGAATCGGTCACTTATATATGTTATAAAGTACTTTAGAGGAACGGTATGAGTATGGGTCTGGACGCACAGGACACCTCCTGTAGCAAAATTTGTCGTAAATTCAGCAACACTGCTCTATACTAACCCTGGGCGTAGCTACGCGGAGTGCACTTCGCACTACGCGAGCTACGCGTAGCACTATGCGAACTGCGAAGTACCCTGTTCGCACTGTGCAAGATGCCGTTTTCAATGATTGCATTGTGCGGACAAGCATCCGGCACTGTGCAATCATTGAAAACGGCATCTTGCACAGTGCGAGCTGTAGTCTTCTGCCGCTCGAGTAGATTTTTACTCGAGCAGCAGCTTTCTCAACGCGGACTGGTAGTTTCTCATCGCGAGCGGTCGCGAGCATACGTGACCACTCGCAATGCGAAACCTGACCTCCCCACGTTGAGAATCTCGCCGGGAGGTTTATTTTACACGCTCGCGATCGGCAACTTGATGTTGCTGATCGAGAACGAGGAAAAAGTCTCGCCGGGATGTTATTTTGCTCGCTCACAGTTGCCAATTTGACGTTGAGGACCACGAGCAAGCAAAAAATGAGCGCTGCACTATGCTACGTGTGTTTGCACTGTGCTACGTGCAATTCGCGTAGTGCGAAGTAGCGGAAACTTCGCAAACTACATGAGCGTAGCGTAGTGCTTTGCCGAGTGCCCTTCTCCAAAATGCAGTACAGATAAGACACAGAACTGCATTGATATGAAACACACCGCACACTGAATTAAAAGTCCCTGCTTTATTTAATATGGCTACCACCCAATTACCTCTTAGTCAAGAAACTGAGCTTCAGGTGCAAAAACACATTTATGGAAAACTCACTTTTAGGGGCGTAATCGCACCTAGTGCAACATCAACAGGTGGGTGGCAACACCTTTTGAAGCAATAATCCCATTTAGCTACAGCAATCACATTTAGGTACACAAACATATTTAGGTGCAAAATAACTCTTGGTGCTGGGTTATCAAGGTGTTATCCGCGGTGTTGTGCCACATTTTGGTGCAAAATCACTCCATACATAAAGAAAATGTGATACTAAGATTCTGAATTACGTTGAATAGTTGTGCATCACTGTAACACAACATTAGCTTAAGACCACATTAAGTTATACAATTCTCTTTGGTTCAACATTACTATTAGTGTTAAAACCATTTAGAAACACAGATCACATTTATGTGGAAAATCAAATCTAGGGGAAAAATGACATCAAGTTGCAAAATCATCATTGGTGCAATTATCACCAGACGTGTCTTGATACTTTTAAGAGCACACATACACATTTATTATAATGTTTGATACTTTTGTTCACCTCCAAGGACTGCAGTGAGCACGACTCTAAGCCACTCTTGTACAATCTGTTCCACTCCACTACAATATACGCAGTACCACTCTATGCTCTACACAACTTTACTCTACACCACTGCGCTCTACATCACATAATTACTATACACATAATTCCACTGCACACCATGCCACATATTTACACTACCCAAATCCACTCCATGCCACAGAATTCCACGCCACACAAGTAACAATTTCAGTCCAACCCACATAATTCCATTCAAACCACATACATCCACTCGATAACACAAGGGTAAAATACATTATTATTTACAATGCCAATAGCTCTAACTCAGTGGTTCCCAAACTTTTGACTCCTGAGGACCCCCATTGACTCACCACTGGAAGCCGGGGACTCCCCAACATTTTTTGCAATTTAAATTTCAAACTTTAAAAGAATATTTCGAAAAAATAAACACACATGTGCACAGAAAACAAATACTCGAATTACTAAGGATTTTAGTATTTTATATTGAAAGAGTTTTCAAAAAACCGAAAATTTTAATAAGTTCAAGTTCAGGCATTTATAAAGCGCACTACTCACCCAGAGGGTCTCAAGGCGCTAGGGGGAGGGGATCACTGTTTATCGAATAGCCAAGTTTTCAGTTCTTTTCTGAAGGAGATGTGATTCTGAGTAAGGCGGAGGTGGGTGGGGAGTGAGTTCCAGGTCTTGGCAGCCAGGAAGGAGAAGGATCTGCCACCCATGGTGGTTTTTCGGATGCGCGGGACTGCGGCGAGGGCTTGATTGAATGATCTTAGTTGGCGGGTGGGATAGTAGAAGGACAGTCGGGTGTTGAGGCATTCGGGTCCTAGATTATAAAGGGCCTTGTGTGCGTGGGTAAGAAGGCGGAAAGTGATTCTTTTGTTGACGGGAAGCCAGTGGAGGTTTTTTAAGTGACCGGTGATGTGTTCTTGGCGAGGGATGTCTAATATGAGTCTCGCTGATGCGTTTTGAATGCGCTGGAGCTTTTTCTGCAATTTTGTTGTAATTCCGGCGTAGAGTGTGTTGCCATAGTCCAGTCGACTTGTGACCAGTGCATGGGTGACAGTCTTTCTTGTTTCGAGGGGGATCCAGCGGAAGATCTTTTTGAGAATGCGAAGGACGTTGAAGCAGGAGGACGATACAGCGTTGACTTGTCTGGACATTGAGAGAGAGGAGTCTAGAATGAAGCCAAGGTTACGTGCATGGTCTGTGGGTGTGGGCGCTGATCCCAAAGCGGAAGGCCACCAGGAGTCGTCCCAAGCTGAGGGGGAGGATCCAAGGATGAGCACCTCCGTTTTGTCTGAGTTGAGTTTTAAGCGGCTCTGTTTCATCCATTCGGCTACTTCTTTCATACCTTCGTGAAGGTTGTTTTTGGCGGTGTTGGGGTCTTTGGTGAGGGAAAAGATTAGCTGGGTGTCGTCGGCGTAGGAGATGATGTTGAGGTTATGTTGACGTGCGATGGAGGCGAGGGGACTCATGTAGACGTTGAAGAGGGTGGGACTGAGTGAGGAGCCTTGGGGTACGCCGCAGATGACTTCGGTGGACTCGGAGTAGAAAGGGGGGAGTCGGACTCTCTGGGTTCTTCCGGCTAGGAACGAGATGATCCAGTCCAAGGCTTTTCCTTGTATGCCGATGTTGTAGAGGCGTTGTATGAGGGTGTTGTGACAGACAGTGTCGAAGGCGGCGGAGAGGTCGAGTAGAATGAGGGCCACTGTTTCACCGTTGTCCAGGAGTGCTCGGATGTCGTCTGTCGCCGCAATGAGGGCGGTTTCGGTGCTGTGTTTGGCTCGGAAGCCGTTTTGTGAAGGATCCAGGGAGTTGTTGGATTCAAGGAAGGCTGCGAGTTGGCTGTTGACGGCTTTCTCGATGACTTTGGCCGGGAAAGGGAGGAGGGAAATGGGTCGGTAGTTTTTCAGTTCTGAGGGGTCTGCTGTTGGTTTTTTCAGAAGGGCGCTGAGTTCGGCGTGTTTCCATATTTCTGGAAAGGAGGCGGAGTTGAAGGAGCAGTTGATGACATCGCGGAGTTGGGGGGCGATGATGGAGTCAGCTTTGTTGAAGATGTAGTGGGGACAGGGATCCGAGGGTGAGCCAGAGTGGATTGAGTTCATGAGGCGAATGGTATCTTCAATGGTGATTGGGTTCCAGGACTTGAGGTAGTTAGTTGGAGGGGTGGGAACAGAAGGGGGTGGGGTGAGTTGGTCATTGGGAGTATTCATGAAGCTGTTGTGGATGTTGGCGATTTTGTTGTAGAAGAAGGAGGATAGCACATCGCAGAGGTCTTGGGAGTTAGTGATGTCGTTGGATGCTGCGGGAGGGTTGGTGAATTCTTTGACAATATTGAAGAGTTCCTTGCTGTTATGAGAGTTGTTGTCGAGACGGTCCTTAAATGCTGATTTCTTGGCGGATCGAATCAGTTGGTGGTGTTTGCGGGTAGCTGTCTTGAGGGAGGCCATGTTGTCTGAGGTTGGTTCTTTTCTCCAGTTCTTCTCCAGGGTGCGGCATGTCTTCTTGGATTTTTTAAGGTCGTCATTAAACCAGGGAGCCCTTTTGCTGAATGATTTCAACTGGTGTTTTTTCAGGGGTGCTAGTTCGTCCGCACTGTTGGTGATCCATTGCCTGAGGTTTGTGGCCGCTTGGTCTGGGTCCGTTGTTAGGGTGGGAGTGTTTTGGCTGAGTGATGTGAGGAGTTGGTCGGTGGTGATTTTGTTCCATTTTCTTCGGGGAATGGGTTGTGGACGGTTGTGGGTCAGGGTTGTTTTGTAGCTGAAGTGAACACAGCTGTGATCCGTCCAGTGGAGAGCTGTAGTGTGATCGAAGGAGATGTGCTTGCTGGAAGGTTGGTGCTGCATTTCTGTGATTACCTTTTAAATGGTTACTTTTATTTCACAGTACAAGGCTCCTGCTCTTGCCAGAGTGGAAACCCAAAGCAGTCTTGGCAAATGTTTTCAGACGAGTCCCCATACTGTGCACACCAATTGCAGTGAGTGAGGCTGATCACTACAAAGGCGGCTTTGGGAGGCTCTCCCCCCAAGAAAATTTAGGATACAATGGTTCATTCTACAATGAATTTAGCATTATATATTGAATTTTATTAGCTTTTAAAGAATAGTAAATGATGACCTTACTATGCACCAGGATACAACAATCTTTGTTGGGGTTCTTCAATGATTCCCTTATTATCACCCTTCAACAGTGCCTCTCATTTCTCCATTGCACACCTATCACATGTATTTCATTTGTTTTATAGCATCTCTCATACCATTGTAGGATTTCAGAGCACTTTGCATCACACACATATAGAGAAAATAAATCATACTTGTAAACCAGTGTAGAGAAAATGTTACATAAGGCAAAGGGGACTACAAGGTGTAGGATTCACATGTCATTCATACTGGTAGGCATTTTTAAAGAGTGCTTGGTCTGGAAAAGCACAAACTCAGGATCCAGAACATAACACAGTGGCTAGCATTGACTTTAACAATAAAAATGTATTTCCACCCAAATAAACCCCGTTAGCAGCATCAGGATAATGAAAGACTGGGAAAAAGCATAAGTTGCTAACTTGTACCATGCAGTGTGTAAGCAGCTCTTTGACAGTGTATAGGTCACTGTGCTAGATTATGATTGTGTCTTATGAGTTGAAGAGTAACAAAAGAATCTCTGTGACAAAAGAAGTAATGCACTGACCTATGCAAAATGCATGGAACCCATTCTTTGCAGCAGGCATATTACCCATCTGTGCTACATTAGATAAGTCAAAGCTGCCACTGGACAAAACTCTTATCGCTCTCCAGCAGGTACACTAATAACTGGTGTTATCGTGACACTTTTATTGTTGCTCGAAAACTGCTAATTCATCAAGGAATTTTGGAGTGCTTTTAAAACTGCTGCCGGAGGACCCCCAGGGAATGTGTCACGGACCCCTGGGGGTTCACGGACCTCAGTTTGGGAAACACTGCTCTAACTCATAAAAATGCGAGACCTGTTGCATTTCTAATGCTTGTTCTTTCTAGCATTTGCCCGGAAGGTTGGTCTGCACTTTTTCCCTCTACCTCAGCGGCAACAATTCGTGATCTAGTGCTTCCCTCAAGGGAGCCCTCCTTTGTTTTTCGAAGATCGGAAAGAGTTTTGTGCTGGGGGTTCTTCTTTCTTGGCTGTTTTTAATTCAGCTGTGCGATTCTGCTCCCAGCTCCTTTGTGCAAGGGTTGTCTCATCATTTTTTTGCCTTTTCCTTAGCCTTTTTTTCTCGCGTCTTGTCAGAGGTTTATTATCCTTGCTGGTGGGGCTTGTTATGTTTATGCTCCCAGCCTTGTTGCCCTCTGTGGTCATGCCCGTCAGCCGGGATTTGTTGTTGTTGTTATTATTAGAGCTACTTGCTCCATTTGCCACAGCTATATCAAACTTACTTTGTGGGGTGATCACTGCTGTTTGGCCCTCAGCTGAGTGTGCTTCTTTCCTCGGGCTCTGTATTTATTTCTACGTTTGTTTCAAGTCCTTTGTTTAAATTGAAGTTTCTCAGATCTTAATCATTGTTGTCAGAACTTCAGGTAGTGTCGAAAGCTTCTCCGCAATCTCTCTACAATGTCAGTCCCGTGCGAAGCCTCCTTTTTCCAGATGTTCTAGGTTGGTAAATATGGCCCAGATGTATCAACATACCCTTTTGCGATTTCTAAATAGCGATTTTTAAGGAATCGCTATTTAGAAATCGCAAAATGGTATGTATGTAGAAATCCGCTATTTTTTTGCGATTTCTTAAAATTCCTTAATAGCGATTAGCAAATTGCTAATCGCATTTAAGGAATCATTTCCCATTAATTTCTATGGGCCAGGAGGCCCATAGGAATGAATGTGAAATTATTCTCAATTTGCGATTCGCAATTTGCAAATCCCAAATTGAGAATAATTTCAAGGGTGCAGGGGTGTCTCAAGAACACCCTGCTGCACCCCTGAAAATGACATGTGTGCGCATATGGCGCACATACATGCCCTAAGGGCATGTATGAGCGTCACATGCCACCTTTACAAATTGCATAAAGTGCATTTGTAAAAGAAATCGCAAATTACCACCAACTACAAGTTGGTGGTAATTTGCGATTTCTTAGCCTAAATTCGCAATTCTTAAGTGGTTGATACATTGCATTTAAGGAATCGCAATTTGCGATTTCTGAAATGCTTACGCAATTTTAAGGAATCGCAAAATTTGCGATTCCTTAATTTTGCGAGGCATTTTTCTTCATACATACCATTTTACTATTTTTTAGTCGCAAACGCTGTATTTTAGCGAATAGCAGTGTTTGCGACAAAAAAATAGCTTGATACATCTGCCCCTATGTTTGTACTGGCCAATGCTATGGTTTACATGGTTTCCATTTGGACCTCTAGTTTATGTGACTGCCAATTGAGAGCATTAGGGACTGCCACAAGTGTGACATTGATCAAAGGCAGCAGGTTATCTTGATTTTTGAACAAGTCATGGCTTCTCTCTCCTCCATACTCCTAATAATTTTTGGGTGACGTGTCTGTTGTATCCATCCTGATAGTCAACCTTGTTCCTTGCTGTCGCTCCTCCTCAACCAACCATGCACTGGATCTACTTCTATTCAGATCATCCCGTCTCCTTAAGGACCATGGGCTGGGTTGGGTGTCTTCAATTAGTTCAATTTTGTTGCATGCTACATCTGCCACTTTGGTCTGTATTTCTACTGCGGTGTGAATGGATGCCCCTTTTCTTGTCTCTTGTAATGACCTGGAGGTTGACATCCTTAAAGGCAGATCATGCTCCATACAAGGTATTTCTAGTGAGCCTAAAGAAAGTTCTATCCACACTTAACTGTGTGCAAATGGCAGAAGGATCGCCTTTGTCGTCCTTCTTCGTGGTGAGTATATCGTACACTGGGGAGAGGATGTGGTCTCACGGCTAGTCTGCCGACTTTGGAGCTGGGAAACCAAGGTGTGAGCCTGGTGGTCGACTCAGTATCCTGTGATTCTGGGCAACTTAATTTCCCCGTGCCTGCCCAAAAAATGAATGTGTTCTTGTGTAACGTAACTGATGCTCATGTAAAACGCTCCAATACCTTCGGGTCGAGTTTGCGCTATGTAAATCTGCAAAAAATAAAAAATTGGGACTTTGACTACACCTTCACCCTTGCAGACCTCTAGAACCCCTTCGGTCTTGGTGGATGGGACCCTCTTTGTCCAGGACATCTCTCGGTAACTACCTGACATTGTTGCATTGTCGTTATCATAGTCATTGTCCTTGTCCAAAAACATGTCATCGGAAGTTGAACCTACTCTCCTGTAGATGTCGTACAGGGTTTTTAGACCACTTGCGGCCTCCTGTGCACTCCCTTGGGCGCTCCCTTTCTGTTGCTTTCTGTTCCACCCTTTTGCCATACTTGCCACTCTTCTCCGCAAAAAGACTCTGAAGGCGATTTTTCAGCCTGCTGCAAAGCAGGTGGCTCTGGCTTGCTGACGGTTGCCCCCAGGGCTTCACTTGCTGGCCCAAATGCTTTCTTCTGGAAGATTTCGAGGTGTCCATCAGAGAAACTCATTGGGATCGGCTGAGTTGCCCAATTTCCTGTGATGCTTATGTGGCCGCCAGTGACTCTTGTCGTGTTGTGACGTGACTCAGGCCACCTTTACCAGAATTTTTCATTTTTTTGTCCAACGGTTACTGCAAATTGGTGAAGGCTCTAGGCCAAAGAAAGTACAGGGGAGAGCACACCTTGACCGCTGGCCGCACCTGTGCCTAGTTGGGCCGCCTCCTCAGCCAAGGGGCTCTACCTCGCACAGAGGCTCTAAGGCCACTGTCCTCCCAGAGCCTATGTTTTCACCCCACCACCTTTCTTGCCACCTCTCTCTCCTTGACAGTCCACTTGATGTTCCTTAGTGTCCTTGATGGACTTTAGCCCTTTCCTGGGGGTAGACCTGAGGGAGGCTGTAGAATAGAGAATGGAGAATGGAGAAGGGTCCACCATCAGCAGTCGCAGCCAAGAACACCAAGAGCACTAGGGCGTGTAACTACTGCTGCGGTTGCCACTCCCCGAGCCATTATGGCAAACGCTTAGCCAACGGGTTGAAGCTGGTGCCGCAGCCAACTCTACCCACTGCCACCACAAATGCTGCCAACACTGGTGCTGGGCCCAGCGTGCATGGCCGGGGTGAGGACCCCGCCAGGAGAGTGCTTGGCGGAGGGCTAATCCACCATGATGGTGACCCACCCGGTCTCCTGGCTCCTGACCCTCCACTCCTTGCATTTACGGAGTGCGACATTCAGCTCTCAGCAGCTTCCTCAGCGCCCTCGGCAACCAGAAAACTCTAGTAGGCTTGAACCGGAACCAGAAAACCTCCCTCGTGGTGCTTGATCAGCCACTCAATTCCAGTTGATTATAGAAATATTTAAATATAAAGAAACCTCAAAATAGATAAGTACATGTGGATAAGGGTTTTCCTAGACTCTCCATGTTATTTAACTTTTATAAGATGGCGACCAAGTAGTGGCAACACATAAGCTGGCTTACCAATCCACATCAGGTGGGTTTGCTTGAGAGGGTTATTTAAACTGCTTGTTAGATGTCAACCGGTTTCTGTGTTGGGAACACGCATCAGGACTTCCTTTGCGTTTGTGAGCCAATGAAATCACGAGTAATTGAACTGGAGTTAACTTGGGATTATTTCTTGTGTTGGATAATAAAATACTGTTGACCCGAAAAAACAAGTGTACTCTTTGTATTGTCTTTATCGTGTCTGGTTTGGTCTACTGTGTTGTTTATATTTTAATAACTGTCTTAATATGTTAATAATGGAATCTCGCATATTGTGTATATCTCACCTCGTTATAAGCTGTGCTTTGCATTAGTTGATCTTAATATATATTTATAAAATTAACTATAGCGTGGTTAGTATCATACATTATAACCACTGATGATATGGAAAATTGTACAATTCAAGGAATTGGATTGCGCAATATGCAAATTCCCTCTTATAACACACTTCTGAGCAACAGCATTCTAGTATTGCCTTTCTTCATAATGGACCTTTTTGCGTTTTTTGATTTAATAATCACTACCAGGTTGTATCGTGTCTTTTGGATGAATTTGAAAGAGACAGTATAAGAATACTTTAAACAATATGAAATTCTTCTGATATGGTTTGTTTCCAAAGAATTGACTAGAAATAGGTTGGGATTGCATGCTACTAATGAGCATTCATGTCTGGACAATGATATGTTGGTATTCCACTTTTTCCACATATAGAGCATTTAGAATTGTGGAAAATAATTTAATTTTTGCCACTACTTAATATATGGTGTGTGCATAGAGTGTTTCCTCCCAGTCATCATTTGTTTAAGTAAACAACTTTAGTGCTGTGATTGTAAGACACGGTGATATGGTTTGTTGTGACTTAAATTTGATGTTATAAATGACATGGGTGCACCCTACCACAAAATCGTTTTGTATATTGTCATTAGGTGTTCACGAAACTACAACCTTTATAAATGAGAACCCTCCACAGAGAGTCGTGGTTATGATGCACTAGGGTAATAACCCAAATTGGAACCACCCAGTGCCAAACCTCGTTATGTAGAGCAACATGTTTGCTATTAGCTCCAGAGGTACAATTTCTGTCTTGTTTTTAGGTCTCGCGACCTGCGTTGCACTGTGCAGCAGTGTCACGCAAGACGCGTGACCTTTAGTAGGTAAAAACGGGGAAATCAAGCTGACCTAGGAATCGCACACGCTTGTGCGTGTGCGTTTCCTTTTCAGCTCACCCATTGGCCTTTGCGTGCTTCTTATTGTAAAAGACTGCACGCAATTGGCCCGAAGCACGCGCATAGCTCCTCCCATGGCCTATTGGTGTCTATTACGCGCACCAAGCGCGTAATAGACACCAATAGGCTGTGGGAGGAGCTATGATTGTGCCCACACATGCGTGACGTGCGCCACTTGTTTTATCTTATGTGCAAACGTCTTATCTTTTGCCTTTGAAAGTATCATATAAAATAATTATTTTCACAATGTTTACATAGTCCGTTTCAAGACCCTCAAAGTTAATTAGCTGCTTAGATAGCCGTTCAATTCGCTCTTTTTAAAAAGCGTGCATGAAAACTTGTATGCTTACTTTCTGATTCTGCTACTAAGACAGTTCCGTACGATTGCGGCATGGCTTGCTTTTTGAAGGTACTAACGCCCTGTGCCAAGGGAGAATGCATGTGGGCTGGGTGTAGCAGTAAGTGCAAAGGCATTTTTTTCTTGTCATTTATATCGGGGATACTTAAATATGGTGAGGCTGGGTGTAGTATTTCCCTACACTGCTCTTGCTGACTGCAGTGACATCTTTGCACTTTTAAGCAGCAAGGCAATGCTGCGGTCAAAGTAATACGAAATTACGTCAACTTTGGGGAATGGCTTAAAATATCATTTTAACTCGTCGTTTCTGTGTCTTGTGATTATTTTTTTCTGTTTTCATTAGGCTGTTTCTTAATTAGCACACGTTAAAGTGTAGGCAACATAATTTCGGTTTGCACTCAGAATTGAAAAATAGCTTCAAAGGGGTTCAAAGTTATGTTTGTATCAGAAGCTCGAAATAAATGGGAAATATATCATGTAATAAATATATAAAGTCTAATAAAATTAAATGTATTTATAATGCTATCTTAGCATATTAACATTTTTTTTATTATTGAATCATCCTATATGAAAGCTGATCTTGTGCTCTTATGTATTTAGTAGTATAGCAGTAATGAATGGCACTTGTCAGAACTTCATCTCTTTTCATTGATCTGCACTTGTTCTGTAAGCTCACAAGACCATTGTCTGGTTCTGTACTCATTAACAGGGAGTAGTGGTATTTTTAGTTCTCGCCAGGGACAGCGCATGCACTGTCAGATCTCTTAAGGTTTTACAAAAAAAAATCAGGAAAAGGATTGGAGCCCACCCATTGGTTGGCTATGTCATTACTTTCATTTGTATGGTTTTCATTCGTTTGCAACAGCAGCTGGTTTAATTTTGTAGGTCACCTCAGGCAACTTTTGGAGGAAATTGGTTTTACCCATTTCGGGGCATATGTAGGTAGGCGTTTGCGATTCGCAAATGTCGGAATTCACAGAATTCCGGCGTTTGCGAATCACAAACGGTGTTTTGGTATGTAGGTGGCACTTATCAAAATAAGGAATCGCAAAAATTGTGATTCCTTATTTTGCTCAAGCATTTAAGGAATCGCAATTTTGCGATTCCTTAAATGCTATGTAGGGGTGCATTTAAAACTGCGATTTTGGCTTAAGGAATCGCAAAATACCATCTACTTCAAGTAGATGGTATTTTGCGATTTCCTGTCAAAATGCATTTTTTTAAAAAATTCAAAGTGCCATGTGGCGCACAGACATGCCCTTTGGGCATGTGTGTGCGCCACATGTACTTACAGGCACATTCCAGGGGTGCAACAGGTGTCCTTTGGAGACCCTGGCACCCTTGGACTTGCGATTCTCAAATTGCGATTTTCTCATCGAAAATCGCAATTTGAGAATGTATCCCCATTAATTCCTATGGGCCTCTTGGCCCATAGGAATGAATGGGACACTCATTTCTTAATTGCGATTCACAATTTGCAAATCGCAATTAAGGAATGTTAGCGATTCGCAAACAAATTGCGAATTATTACCTACATTCCATTTTGCAATTCTCAAATAGCGATTCCTTAAAAATCGCTATTTGAGAATCGCAAAATGGAAATTACCTACATATGCCCCTTAGATTCGACATACAGATAGCAACTTAGAGTCCGCGACTCTTTCTGTGTGCATCAGTGTTGGTTTGTATTTGTACTGGCTTGAAGGTGAGGCCACCTTTGTGAGGACTGGATGTATGTATATGTGTCGATACCTTCATTCATGAACTTGTTTGTTATCTATGTGTTTGTGTGTATGCATACTCTGTCTCCGATTCCATGCACAGGCTGAATATAAGAAAATTCTCTTGTTTTGTCATTGCTGTTTTGGTCCTGTGTAGGTAAATTTGATGTCTGTGCTTTGGCTTGCACTCACAAATAACAAGTATTCTGCAAAATTACGCAAGCCTGGAGCCACACTCTGCCCACGTGTGTAATTCTAAGGGAGTATGACCAACGAAGAACAGCCCGCATGCTGATAATGACAATGTTTGGCAGTTGCATTTACTGCCTTCATTCTGTTTTATTATAAAAAATAATGGGGCGACATGGTGTCACTCAGAACCTGGGTCTAAGTATTAAGTCAAGCAAATAGTTCTGTCGGGAATCACAATTTCTTTTAAATGTTCACGACACATATAATTTACATGTAACACATATTTCAATGATTCTAAGAAAAAAGGATATAACACACGCCAATTTGAGATTTCAAATGGTAACTTTAAGGAATATTAGATATTCAAGGCTGTCGCAATACATAAATCCAATTGAAACAAGCATCTGCAATGCAATAGGGCTCGCAATTGAAAGATTTTCAGCTTTTTGCATTGTAAATGACAATGTTTATAAACCTGCTATAATAAAAGGCATTGTCAGTTACAATACCAATAGGTCATTGTTTCTAAAATGCGAGACCTATTGAATTGCAAATGCTTGTTTGGATTAGGATGATAAAAATATGGAATCTTTCCTTCTTTTTTTATTAAATTATAAGAAAACATGCTTCTTTAATTTATTCCAGAAACATAGGGATTTCTGATCCTTGAGAAATTCGATGCACAATTTGATTTTATATTGCTACACCGTTTTACCAAGAAGGACCCCCACATAAAGGTATGGCATTTTAGTGCGCTTAATAATAATGTATACATCTGCCCTCATAAACAACTCTATATAGAGAAAGTTGGTCACTGAGCACTTTACTTGAAACAATGGTTCAGGTAAATTTTATGCACAGTGTTAATTCTATAATTAATGGAGATTGTTACACTTATCAATTAAATTAAGGAGGTTATTTAAATGTGTGTTTTACAGCTTTGGGGTTCAAAATGCATGTTATATCACGTTTTTCAAGAGAGAATAAGTTGCTCTTTTGTCACTACTTCTTTCTTTCATATAAGTTTTGGAATTTCTGTGTAGAAAAAACTTTTTGTATTGATTTAAAATTGTATTTATACTATATTTATGTATGTTTTCTTAGCCCTGAAGAAGTCCTTGTGACGAAACGCTTTAGCTACATTTGATGTAAAGAAGAGATTTTTTTAAATAATAAAAGAAGATGAATATGAATAAAGAAATCTCTTATAAATAAACCCGATACAGTCTGTGTATTATGTAAAACAATTTTGCTGAAATGTCATAAATGGAGTTTGTCTGTGTGAAAGAACAAGGACCCCCTGGTGCTAATAGCGATCCTGGGTCAGGGTAAGAAATGTGTGTAAACAAAGTTGCCCAGGCATACACATTAGTTACTAGCGTATTCAAATACAAGCTTCGTATCTACAAATGCAATGCAACATTGCAATGAAGATTATTAATATTGACAATTTTATCAAATTATTTTTTTATGAAAAACCTCAAAGTATTAAAACCTAGTTTGTACTTGAAATCAGTTGTACTATGTTTTTTGTAGATACGAAGCTTGTATTTGAATACGCTAGTAACTAATGCGTATGCCTGGGCAACTTTGTTTACACACATGAATGGAGTTTGTCACATGCTAACTGAACTGTGGTTCTGGGCCATCTAAATTTGTAATTGCTTAAGGATTTTTCCTAGGTGGAAGACAAGGGGGGCTGTTCTTCCAGAGCCATGCACCACTTTTATCCAGTGTTAATTTATCCCACTAAGGTGTCGGGTACGATACAGCATTGCCTCAGCCTCTTTTTTTATAAAATTGCCCCATACATGGGGATAACATCGACTTAAAAGACCAGTCTTTGGAAGTTAAGTATTGGGCAAGGGTTAGTTCAGCACCAACAGTGCTCCACCAGCCGCATGGAGTGGCTGATTGCAGGGTGCAAGTTCGAGGTTGGGCACCCAATGCAAATCAATGGAGTTTGGGGGCCATCGGGCAGAGGCTGCTTACAGGTAAGTAGTGGCAGCTTAGGGGGGCCAGTCTCCAGGGGTTGAAGCAAGCATTGGATGTGGCCCAAAGCAGCACCAACACTGCACCACTAATGGGACAGGGTGGCCATGTGCAGGGTGCCAACACAGCATCGGGCCCATTGCAAAGCAATGGAGAAAGCCAAAATCGGAAACAATCTAAACACTAGTTTGTCTGCTTAAGTGTGTTTTTGTTGTTGTTGTGATAATCTAACTGTGCTCCTGATGTCCTGGAGATGTATTACCAGGCACCTTTGCCTCAAATTGTAAAGCGCTATGATATCCTTCAGGATCAAGTTTGTGCTATATAAAACTTTATAAATGAAATAAAATAAATAAAGGATGCAGGCTCAGGCCAGGAGGCCGGTCACAAGAAACCAACAACTGCAGAGGTATGTTGCAATGCTCGGGCGTAGAGAGACCTTTGATTTTCTTCACCAAGGCCCAAGGCAGACTGTTGTAGGGGTGTTTTTTTGGCATCAGAAACTGTTTACCAGAGCAGGTCACGGTTGAGGGGTCTCCGTGCAGAGGTTGCAGATTACGTTGAGGAGTACAGGAGAGGTCAGCGCATGGTGGACTCGGGCTCTGGAGCGCTGGAGAAACTCGCTGGAACTAGTGGGCCAATTGGA
Source organism: Lissotriton helveticus (assembly GCF_964261635.1). Lineage (NCBI taxonomy): Eukaryota > Metazoa > Chordata > Amphibia > Caudata > Salamandridae > Lissotriton > Lissotriton helveticus. The sequence continues at coordinate 28,482,099 of NC_136073.1, read as the reverse complement.
CTCAGGCCAGAGGCGTTGGCTGCAGAGGTGGAACCGAGGGCAGGCTTTGTGTCTCTTCAGGTCACAGTCTTTGCTTTAAAGATGGTTACTTCTTGAACAGGTCTGCTGTTCTTGAAAGATCTTGATCTTTGTCAAAGGCAGGCAGTCCTCCCAAAGTTATGGAAGTCTGGGCTGCAAGACGGGTCCTCTTTTGGTGCAGGATTGTCAAGGGATGCAGACAGGCGATAGGGCTGGGGTCAAGTCAGTTGGTTTCTGCAGTCTTCTCTGCTGGTGCGACTCTGTAGTGTCTGGCTCTTCTTATGTCATCAGGAACTGAAGTCCAGGATGCCACCTAAATACTAGATTTAGGGGAGTTGCAAGAGAGTGACAGGTAGTGACCAATGAGCCCCTTACCTGGGGTGTCTACACCCTCTATTCTTCCCACCTCCTGTGGGAGGGGGGCATAGACCTAGCCCTGATTGGATTAGTCCCACCATCTTCAAGATGGTAGACACTGAAAACCGTACTTTACCTCGCCTCTAGCACCTGAGGGGTGGAGTTGGCTGAGGGGGCACACCTATTCTTTCTAAGCTTTCCCGCCAGCCCTCCTGCCAAAAAGGGGGTGAGGACAGGAAGGGAGCCTGCTTCCCTTAACAGGAGAGGCTGGGGTTGCAGTACAAAGGTGGCAAGGCCTTTGAATCTCCCCACCAGAGATGGCTCTTCCTGACCAAGGGGAGCTGTGAACACCCCCACCCAGGAAAGCAGTGGCGTAACGATACTTGAGGGGGCCCCCCTGCAATGTACATGGAGGGGGCCCCCCACACTCCGGACCCCAAGACCCGCCCTGACCCTAAGTGGACTCAGACCCTCATCTGTCAGCCAGACCCCAGGCCTAGCCCCGCCCTGACCCTCACTGGACTCAGACCCCTCATCCATCAGCAAGACCCCAAGCCCCGCCCTGACCCTCACTGGACTCAGACCCTCATCCTTCAGACCCCAGGCCCCACCCTGACCCTCACTGGACTCAGACCTCTCATCCCTCAGACCCCAGGCCCCACCCTGACCCTCACTGGACTCAGACCTCTCATCCTTCAGACCCCAGGCCCCGCCCTGACCCTCACTGGACTCAGACCTCTCATCCCTCCGACCCCAGGCCCCGCACTGACCCTCAATGGACTCAGACCTCTCATCCCTCAGACCCCAGGCCTAGCCCCACCCTGACCCTCACTGGACTCAGACCCTCATCCCTCAGACCCCAGGCCTAGCCCCACCCTGACCCTCACTGGACTCAGACCTCTCATCCCTCAGACCCCAGGCCCCGCCCTGACCCTCACTGGACTCAGACCTCTCATCCCTCAGACCCCAGGCCTAGCCCCACCCTGACCCTCACTGGACTCAGACCTCTCATCCCTCTGACCCCAGGCCCCACCCTGACCCTCACTGGACACAGACCCTCATCCCTCAGACCGCAGGCTCGCCCCACCCTAACCCTCACTGGACTCAGACCCTCATCCCTCAGACCCCAAGCCCCGCCCTGACCCTCACTGGACTCAGACCTCTCATCCCTCAGCCAGACCCCCGGCCTAGCCCCACCCTGACCCTCACTGGACTCAGACCTCTCATCCCTCAGACCCTAGGCCTAGCCCCGCCCTGACCCTCACTGGACTCAGACCTCTCATCCCTCAGGCCCCGCCCTGACCCTCAGTGAACTCAGACCCTCATCCCTCAGACCCCGCACTGACCCTCAATGGACTCAGACCTCTCATCCCTCAGACCCCAGGCCTAGCCCCAACCTGACCCTCACTGGACTCAGACCCTCATCCCTCAGACCCCAGGCCCCGCACTGACCCTCACTGGACTCAGACCTCTCATTACTCAGGCCCCAGGCCTAGCCCCACCCTGACCCTCACTGGACTCAGACCCTCATCCCTCAGACACCAGGCCTAGCCCCGCACTGACCCTCACTGGACTCAGACCTCTCATCCCTCAGACCTCGCCCTGACCCTCACTGCACTCAGACCTCTCATCCTTCAGACCCCAGGCCCCGCCCTGACCCTCACTGGACTCAGACCCTCATCCCTCAGACCCCAGGCCCCACCCTGACCCTCACTGGACTCAGACCTCTCATCCCTCAGGCCCCGCCCTGACCCTCACTGGACTCAGACCTCTCATCCCTCAGACCCCAGGCCTAGCCCCAACCTGACCCTCACTGGACTCAGACCCTCATCCCTCAGACCCCAGGCCCCGCACTGACCCTCACTGGACTCAGACCTCTCATCCCTCAGACCTCGCCCTGACCCTCACTGGACTCAGACCCTCGTCCCTCAGGCCCCGCCCTGACCCTCACTGGACTCAGACCCTCATCCCTCAGGCCCCGCCCTGACCCTCACTGGACTCAGACCCTCATCCCTCAGACCCCGCACTGACCCTCAATGGACTCAGACCTCTCATCCCTCAGACCCCAGGCCTAGCCCCAACCTGACCCTCACTGGACTCAGACCCTCATCCCTCAGACACCAGGCCCCGCACTGACCCTCACTGGACTCAGACCTCTCATCCCTCAGACCTCGCCCTGACCCTCACTGGACTCAGACCTCTCATCCTTCAGACCCCAGGCCTAGCCCCACCCTGACCCTCACTGGACTCAGACCCTCATCCTTCAGACACCAGGCTCGCCCTGACCCTCACTGGACTCAGACCCTCATCCCTCAGACCCCAAGCCCGGCCCTGACCCTCACTGGACTCAGACCTCTCATCCCTCAGACCCCAGGCCTAGCCCCACCCTGACCCTCACTGGACTCAGACCCTCATCCCTCAGACCCCAGGCCTAGCCCCGCCCTGACCCTCACTGGACTCAGACCCTCATCCCTCAGACACCAGGCCTAGCCCCGCCCTGACCCTCACTGGACTCAGACCCTCATCCCTCAGACCCCAGGCCTAGCCCCGCCCTGACCCTCACTGGACTCAGACCCTCATCCCTCAGACCGCAGGCTCGCCCTGACCCTCACTGGACTCAGACCCTCATCCCTCAGACCCCAAGCCCGGCCCTGACCCTCACTGGACTCAGACCCCAGGCCCCGCACTGACCCTCACTGGACTCAGACCTCTCATCCCTCAGGCCCCAGGCCTAGCCCCACCCTGACCCTCACTGGACTTAGACCTCTCATCCCTCAGACCCCAGGCCTAGCCCCACCCTGACCCTCACTGGACTCCGACCCTCATCCCTCAGACACCAGGCCTAGCCCCACCCTGACCCTCACTGGACTCAGACCCTCATCCCTCAGACCCCAAGCCCGGCCCTGACCCTCACTGGACTCAGACCCTCATCCCTCAGACCGCAGGCTCGCCCTGACCCTCACTGGACTCAGACCCTCATCCCTCAGACCCCAGGCCTAGCCCCGCCCTGACCCTCACTGAACTCCAACCCTCATCCCTCAGACCCCAGGCCTAGCCCCGCCCTGACCCTCACTGAACTCAGACCCTCATCCCTCAGACCCCAGGCCTAGCCCCGCCCTGACCCTCACTGGACTCCGACCCTCATCCCTCAGACCCCAGGCCTAGCCCCGCCCTGACCCTCACTGGACTCAGACCCTCATCCCTCAGACCCCAGGCCTAGCCCCGCCCTGACCCTCACTGGACTCAGACCCTCATCCCTCAGACCCCAGGCCTAGCCCCGCCCTGACTGTAGAGGCGCAGTCTAGTGTACGCACGTCACGTAACCACGTGACGTGCGGTGATGACGTCCAGGCTGCGCGCGCAGCCCAGCGGGACTGGCGCGAAAGCCTGGGAGAGATACAGGAGGCTCGGCGCTCCTTAGTGCTGTAAAGAAATAAATACTACGTGAAATTCTAACTCCTGGCAGTGTCGTTATTTGTGGTAATCCGGACATTACAATGGCGACGAGGGTGGGATGCTAGACCCAGCCACCACAAATACCACACGACCAAGTGCCGCCGAGGGAACCAACCACCCAACCGGTGCCCGGAAGACACGTGGCGAAGGAACAAGGCCACGGCGCCAGAAGGTTAGAAGGCGGAGGATCAGGAAAGACCCGGCCTGAAACGAACACACAGGTACCAGCCCTAAGGAGCGTGGCAGAGCCCAGGGGCACCCCGAGAAGGAAAACGATCGCACCGCTAGGACGGGGCATAGCCGGAGGAGCCCACGGTACAGCGCGCCCAAACCAGCGGGCACAAGGGAAGTGCACCAAAAGCAACCAGCGTCAGGAGAAACAGAGAGACAGCGCTGGATCCCCCACCAAAGAGCGAGGGGGCGGATGCAAGCAGTCCCCAGTCCCGCACAAGTAAGGAAGAGCAGGATAACGCTCCAGGCAGCCCCAGGACCCAAGGGAGCACGCTATCCACAATCAAAAGCGAAAGAATGTGTGCGCAGGCAGGATACGCGATGGCGCCAGTGCAATTCCTACCCAGACCAGGAGAACCATTAATGAAATGGGAGGATTGGAGGGAGTACATAGACAACTACATAGGAGTATTGGAGGACGAAAGTGAGGAGGTGTTCAACTCCAAAAGAAAAAAACGAATCCTACTACTCAACCTGGGCCCCGAGGGCCTGAGAATATACAAGAGCCTGGTGCCAAAAGAAAGAGGGAGCGCGGACGACGACGTGTACGCTCATGCCATCGATGACCTTAACGAACATTACAGGCCAGCAGTGTGCGTGTCGGTGGACAGGTTTAACTTTCAGCAAAGGAAACAACGCCCAGGCGAGACAGTGGAAGAATATGTGGCTGCCCTGAAGAGACTGGCGTCCACGTGCAAATATGACAATTGGGAAGAAGAGTTTATCAAGGACCAAGTGGTGATGCACACCACGTGCACAGCTGTGCAAGACAAACTGTGGGCCAGCGGTAACACCACCTTAAAAGAAGTGATGGTGATTGTCAAAAGAGCAGAACTGGCACGCAGGAGTGCGGAAGCAACGAGGAAGGAGACGGCTGCCACCACCATGGTGAACAGAATAGACGATGAGGATCCGCGCAGAGACTACAAGTACAGAGGAGCGGCGGCGAAAGGACCCAACAAATGGAATGGCAACCCTGGCCCGCCGGGAAAACAAGCGGGAAGCAACAAGAGGTCATGCTACAGATGTGGGAGCTGGTCCCACGAGGCGCACGACAGAAAATGCCCAGCATTCCGCGCCAAGTGCATGTACTGCGGGATCGTAGGACGCTATGAGAAAGTGTGTCGGAAGAAGGCATCGAAGAGCGTAGTGAAGTATGTGGGACAGGACAGTGAAGAACAAGAAGAGGACGCAGGAGAAGACGTCGTCACAGTCATTTATATCGAGGACCAAGTACTAGAGGTGGATGGTCGAGTGATGAATGTTGATGGCAAGAGGACAATGAAACCGGTCTTGGAGATGTCGATAGGAGGAATACCGACAAAAGTGGTGGCGGACACGGGCTCGCCCTTCACCATTATCCAGAGAGCAGTATGGGAGGAGTGTTTCGCGCCGAATCTCGGCCCGGAACTGGAGAAGTTAGACATCCGCCCCGTGACGTACAATGGTGACCGAATACCCATGGCAGGATTCAGGCCATTGCAGTTCGAGTTCAGAGGCCGTTCAGCATTTTGCAAACTCTACGTATCGGAGAGAGGACCCTCGGTCCTAGGATGGCTTGACCAAGGCGACCTGGGCATCAAGCTGGATCCGGGGGGCAAGGAACAGATACTACTTACGGAGCTGGAACCCTGGCCTGACCTAGAAAAGTGGAGAGGAGAGTATCCCAAAGTGTTCGGAGGCACGGTTGGAAAGATGGAGAAATTCGCTCACAAGATAATTCTGAAGGAAGACGCCGTGCCAGTAGCCCATAAAGTGAGGAATGTACCATTGGCGGTGAGAGATGCTGTGCAAGAGGAGCTACAGGATCTGGAAGGGAAAGGGATCATCGAGCCCATCACATGTGCGGAGTGGCTTGCGCCCCTGGTAGTAGTGATGAAGCCAAGTGGGAAAGTCAGGTTGTGCGTCGACCTACGCGAGCTGAACAAGAGCATCGTGGTGGAGAAGTTTCCCTTACCCAGGATTGAGGAGATGTTGGCCAGAACCAAGGGGGTCAAATGGTATTCCATTGTGGAGAAGCGTGGCTCAGTGGTTAGAGGCGGCAGACCCGGAAGCTGAGATCGGCCGTGGACCAGGGTTCGATTCCCCGCCTCGGCGGGTCTCGGGCTCAAAAATTCCACGGACTCGACAATTCTCGCTCTGGTGCCTACTCGACTCACGGGGTCACACTCTGCGACTCTGGGCAATAGCTTGCTTAATCTCCACTACGGCCCCTCGCGGCGGGATGCCTGGCTTTCACCTTGTGGATACCCTGCCGGGGTATCTCACAGGGGAATACCAGGACGGGTTCCCTAAGCAAGCGCCTTGATACCTTCGGGTGATACGTGCGCTATATAAGTCGCAATACATACCATCGACTTGACCTCCGCCTACCACCAAATAGCACTGCACCCGGAAAGCCGAAAACTCACTTCATTCATCACCCGTTTGGGTGCTACCAGTTTTGCCGCATGCCGTTTGGACTGGCATCGGCGGCTGCGGTGTTCCAAAAGTTAATGCACCAACTGTTTAAGAACACTGATGGCATCCAATATTTCCAAGATGACATCTTGGTGATGGGACGAGACAAGCTGGATCATGACAACAAACTCGGGAAAGTACTGAAGATTCTCGAAAGTAAAGGCCTCACGGCCGAGTGGTCCAAATGCCGGATAGGAATGGAGTCCGTGACCTACCTAGGGCACGAAATTGGGGTGCGAGGGGTTACCCCGAAAGCAGACAATGTGAGAGCCATCTGCGAAGCCCCACCGCCTTCCAACAAGGAGGAAGTCCGATCGTTCCTCGGAATGGCGGAATATTACAGTAAGTTTGTGCAGCATTTCGCCTCAAAGACCCACCACATGAGGTTGCTGACAAGAGACAACACAGAGTTCAGCTGGTCGAAGGATGCACAAGGTGAATTCGATGTCATAAAGAGAGAAGTGGCTGGAGCGGTACCACTGCAAGGATATGACCCCCAAGGCAACACGGTGCTCACCACTGACGCCAGCGACAAGGGGCTGGGAGCAGTCCTGATGCAAGATCGGGGTCAAGGGAGAATGGAAACGATCAGCTTTGCCTCCCGCACGCTGAGCGATACCGAAAAACGGTACAGTGTGATCGAAAAGGAAATGCTGGCAGTTGTGTGGGCCATGACCAGATTCAGACAGTTCCTGTGGGGCACACGGTTCTTGTTGAGAACAGATCACAAACCCTTATTAACCCCTTCAGCGCTAATGACAAGGGTAACTCGTCATGGACTTTCCATTGATTTCAATGGAAAGTCAATGGAGCTCGTTGAAGACCCTTAGCAGCCAAGTGGTTAAAGGTGTTAACATCCAGTGGACACGCGAGTGCTACGCCCAGGATCGCAAAGATGTCGCTCAAACTGCTGGAATTTAGATATGATGTGGAACACATCCCTGGCAGCAGGAACAAGGTGGCGGACTATCTGAGTAGAGCGGCGGCCATGGACCAGAGCGGAGAAGACCAAGCATGGACGGAAGAGATGGTGGCGCTCACGGAAGACCAAGAAAAGACAGTAGGACATCAGGAGTGGAAGGAGGCATATGGAGAGGACCCGGTCATGGAAGAAGTGAAAGCGTGCATCACAGGAGGATGGCCAGACAAGAGACAAACCCGGGGACACCTCAAAGCTTTTTTTGAAGTCAGAGAAGAGTTGTCGATGGACGACCTAGGAGTGTTTATTTACAGAGGGGAGAAGGTCATCCCCCCAGCAGGAATAGTCCCCAAACTATTGGACATGCTCCACGAAGGACACTTGGGAATAGGGAAATTGAAATTGAGAGCCAAACAAAACTACTGGTGGCCAGGGATGGACGTAAGGGCCGAAAGGCACGTCAGGGAATGCCAACAGTGCCAAGGGGCAGACAAGACACTCAAACCCCTACGCCCTGCTCTTGGAAAGTTCGAGCTCCCAAGAAACCCATGGGAGGAATTATCAGTGGACATCCTAGGCCCGATTCTGGACAAGCAAGGGACCCAGAAGTACGTGTGTGTCCTCATGGATAGATATTCCAAGTGGCCGGAGCTGAAAATAGACGAGGGGATGGACACAGAAACAATCATAAAGTTCCTGGCTGGAGTGAGGGAAGGAATCCCCAAATCCATCTTAAGCGACAATGGCCCCCAATTCAAGTCAGAGAAATGGAAGGAGTTCATGCAGAGAAACGGCATATTAGTGAAGCACACATCAATTTATCACCCTGCTGGAAACGGACTGGTGGAAAGGTTTAATAGAGTGGTGATGGGGTCAATCCAAGCAGCTATTTTCAACAACAAGGACTGGGAAAAGGAGATATGGCACTTACTTTGGGCGTATAGGATTACCCCCACAGGAACAGGGTACAGCCCCTTCCAGATCCTAAGGGGCCGTGAACCCTTCACCCAAGACAATCGAGTGTGGAAGGAAAAGACCATAGTGAGTGAATGGTCCCCAGCAGTGGTGCGAGCTAACTTGGAAAAAGCTCAAGCCATATACTCAAAACATTACAACAACCGGAAGAATGTGAAGGACACAGGTTTGGAAAAAGGAGAATTGGTGCGAGTTAAGTTGGCCACTCTACAAAGAAAAGGCGACAGCAAGTATAGCAAGCCTATGCAAGTCGAGGAAGTGCTGGGCAGAGCAGCTCGGCTAAGTGATGGGAACGTGTGGTCGATGGATCGCATGGCAAGATGCAACAAAGTGCTTTGTTGGGACCGAGTGGGAGATAATCCAGAAAATGAGGAGGAAGAATTGGGTGAACAAGGACATTCAGAGACAGAATCAGAGGAGAGAGACCGAGAGCAGCTGGGAGAGAGGACTGGCGACACCTGCCAGGCAAGGGGAAGTGAAGACAACCGGGACAGGAGAGAAAGTGATGCGGACGCACCAGGAAGGGAAAGGTGCGGTGAGGAATTTCAGGAAGGAAGGACCGCGCCATCCCCAGTGAGACTGACCCAGAGGGGGAGAGCAGTGGTCAAGCCTGCCTGGTTCCGAGACTTTGACATGAACGGCGGACTGTGAGTTAACAGTTTCATTATTGGGAAAAAAGGGGAGATATGTAGAGGCGCAGTCTAGTGTACGCACGTCACGTAACCACGTGACGTGCGGTGATGACGTCCAGGCTGCGCGCGCAGCCCAGCGGGACTGGCGCGAAAGCCTGGGAGAGATACAGGAGGCTCGGCGCTCCTTAGTGCTGTAAAGAAATAAATACTACGTGAAATTCTAACTCCTGGCAGTGTCGTTATTTGTGGTAATCCGGACATTACACTGACATGCTAAGAGACTGCAATTATCTGTTCAAACACGAAAACAAAACACAAATCTTTTTTTTTTTTTTTAAACGGCTATAATTTGCCAAGTTCGCTTGATTTTATTTTAATGCAAACTTTTTTGTAGAAAACTTCTCACCCTTTACCGGTATTCGGTGTAATGCACAAGGAGGGCAAGAGGAGGTGTGTAACCTGATGTACTGGGCAATATATAGGCACAGAAAGCCCAGAAGGATTACCTGACATTTCAGACTGTCTTTGTTGCTCAGCTACTTGTTTCCAAACGCAGTCCATTAATTGAATTTCGAAAACCAACTTACTTGTAACATCAGTCTGAAAGTCGACAAACTTCTTCGGAGTAGGCACCTGGGCAAGGCTAAATTATGCCCGCCGACCGCACAGTGATAGTGCTTCTCAGTACGGAGTCTCTGGCTGGCCGGGTCCTGGGATGCCTCACAAGTCGCGCTGCACACGCACTTTTAATGGAGCTGCTCAATGGTCACAAGGCCCCCACCAGAATGCCCGGCCCACCCTGAAGAACGTGCAGACGTGCCTGCAGAGACAACTGCGCGCCACCGCTCACTATTTAAACATGAAGAGGCCCGGCTGGGGCCCAGGGGTGCGCATGCGCAACCAAGAAGACTTGGAGAGGCTTGTTTGCTGGCTCGCTGAGGGGCCCCCTGGAGGCCAGGGGCCCCCTGCTTCAGGCTAGAGCGCGCCCCCCCCGCGCTGCGGGGGCCTGTGTTACGCCCCAGATCGTGTGCAGAGGCGAGGCCGGGCGTGTTTTAAATCTTCTTCTTTATGAAGTGAGGGGGCCCGAGGGGCCCCCTGGAGCACAAAGCGCGGGGGCCTGTGTTACGCCCCTGCAGAACAGGCGTTGTTCTCGACCTCAGAGCGCACAGAGGCACTCTCCACATGAGGTCAGAACACCAGTGGCAGAAGGCTGGCTTAGGCCAGTCGCTGATCACGCTAATGATTGGTAGGTTTCAGGGAACCCCTCAAAGGGGTCAGTTATGTGCAATTTGTTATACATCTGACAATGGAATCAGTGCAGGTTTATTATGCCTAGATGTTTGGTACCAAACATCCCACACTTCAGTGAAGCCATCTTGGAGCAGGGAAACTCGTAATGATGAGGGCCCAGCCCATGTACTTACTATGGCTTCCCCGGTCACTTACAATTTCCAAGAATTTACAAGGATATTGCAATGGCATATCTGCTCAGGCAGGTATGAATGAATGAATGAATGAGATTCTTATATAGCGCAGACTGCCACCCTACATGTATCCTAACGCTTTAGACTGAAGAAAATTGACCAGAGTATAAATAGATCAGAAAACAGAACAAGCATTTACAATGCAACGGTTTCGCCTTCGGAAAAGTTAGAGCTTTTGGTATTGTATATGACAAACTTTTTATTTGTGTTGGTTTTGAAAACAGATAAATAAATAGCATTGCCAATAGCTTACTCTGTCGCAAATGCGAGACGTATTGCATTTGCACACACACACCCACACAAGAGCCCCCCACACACCACACAAGAGCCCCCCACACCACACAAGAGCCCCCCCACACCACACAAGAGCCCCCCCACACCACACAAGAGCCCCCCCACACCACACAAGAGCCCCCCCCACACGCAAGAGCCCCCCAAGCACCACGCAAGAGCCCCCCAAGCACCACGCAAGAGCCCCATGCACACACCCACACGCAAAGAGCCCCCCCCACACACCCACACGCAAAGAGCCCCCCCCACACACACGCAAAGAGCCCCCCCACACACACGCAAAGAGCCCCCCCACATACACGCAAAGAGCCCCCCCACATACACGCAAAGAGCCCCCCACATACACGCAAAGAGCCCCCACATACACCCACACGCAAAGAGCCCCCCCACACACGCAAAGAGCCCCCCCACACACACATGCAAAGAGCCCCCCCACATACACGCAAAGAGCCCCCCACATACACGCAAAAAGCCCCCCACATACACGCAAAGAGCCCCCCACATACACGCAAAGAGCCCCACACAGAGGTCAGGGGTGGCACAGAAGCAGAGTTTCACCAGCTGAGGCTCGCATGAAGCCTCTAGCACAGCCTCAGAAACTGGAATGTTTGAAATACCTGTTGATAGCTAATAAAGGTGCCATCAGGGTATGCCATTCCGAAGGAGGGAAGCTGCAATTGCGTTTGCACACTGGCCTCTGATACCTCTGTGCGTGTCTGAGAATCTGTACAGAAGGGGCAAATAGGTGCTCCAGTTGTGCAATTATGCAAGAAATCGTCAGAAGCATGGCATGATCTTGCATAAAGCCAGTGACGCAAGATAATCGACACACAGGAAATGACAATAATAAGCAGTTACATATGCAAAAGAAGGGCAAATGAGAGATCACACAAAAAAGATAAGACACCAGTAGCAGAGGGTGCTCACGTTGCTGATATGCACACCGGAAAATATGGACAGCGAGGGTGATTTGCTTACACGCAGTATGTGCCCGTATCGGTCAGAAAGGAATACACAGTGCTCGTGGTAACCAAGCACAAAAGAGAGCAGAATATACTGCTCACATGCAGAGATGCACACATGACAACACAAGAAAGAAGGGAAGGGTGCTACTACGCAGCCATGTACACAGGAGAGAGAAATGCATATAGGGCTCTTGCAGTGTAATGCACATAGGAGATACAAAAACATGACATGGTTCTTACATGAGACAAAACAGAAATGCAGGATACAATTTCATATTTATCCATTGAGCGGGTACAAAGAGGAAACTGCTCACTTTACTCTTCAGTTCGTCCTCCATAGAGAAATACACAAACCGAATGCAGGCATTGACCGGCGCGTCAATGAGGCGAACAATATCCAGTCTGACTTGATATTGAGAGGACACCATGCCGATGAAGATCTGACCATTTAGTGCCATTCGGGAATCCTCATGTGCCTCTCCAATGCCATCTGGGGATATTTTCAAAGACCAGCAACGTCATATGGAGACTTTTCAGGAACAAGCACCTACGAGGACACAGGGGGCGGGAGAGGACACGGACGGCGGGAGGGGGCGGGAGGGGGCGGGAGAGGGCGGGAGAGGACAAGGACAGCGGGAGTGGACACGGACGGCGGGAGGGGGCGGGAGTGGACACGGACGGGCATTTCAAAGACCAGCAACGTCATATGGAGACTTTTCAGGAACAAGCACCTACGAGGACACAGGGGGCGGGAGAGGACACGGACGGCGGGAGGGGGCGGGAGGGGGCGGGAGAGGGCGGGAGAGGACATGGACGGCGGGAGGGGGCGGGAGTGGACACGGACGGCGGGAGGGGGCGGGAGTGGACACGGACGGCGGGAGGGGGCGGGAGAGGACACGGACGGCGGGAAACGTGCACAGGACAGCGAGGGGGGGCGGAAAGGCACACGGAGGGGGCGGGAATGGACAGACTTTCAGTGAAAGGGGAGGGAACGGGAAAAAACGTAACTCCGCCCTGGGAAAAAATCTCGGGAACGCCCCCGAATCTGGTCCGGCCTTGACGGACAGATCTCTGTTCCAATGGCTAGCCTCCATTTATGGAGCTAGCCAATGGGACAGGGGGGCGTATTCCAGAGTCCTTACTGAAATCAAGAGATTTCTCTGGAGGCGGAGCTAAGAGCTCCGCCCTCCAGCGAAACCTAAAAAGGAAAACAGACCCCAGGAAAGAGCCAGGTTTTAAGACTCTTTCGGAACTCAGTCAGGGAGTTAATTTGTCTGATACTCTGGGGTAGCTCGTTCCATAGACGGCCACCAGCCCCATTAAGTGCCCTCCCTCCCATCCTAGAACGTTTGAATCTAGGAATCATCAGTAAACTGGAGCTAGAGGAGCAAAGCTGCCTCTTGGGCTGGTACCAGGTGAATTTTTCCTGCACTGGGACTGGACCCAGATCGTGTACCGCTCTGAACACCAGACAGAGTGATTTAAAATGGACCCTTTCCTTGATAGGCAGCCAGTGTAAATCTCTCAAGGCGAGGGTAGTAGATGAACGACGCTGCCTATTTAGCACCTGTTTTGCTGCTGCAGATTGGACTCTGCAACCCCTGAAAGATGGACTGTGGTGCTTCCAAATACAGGGAGTTGTAATAGTCCAGCCTGTTTATCACTGTGCTTCTCACTACAAGGGAGCGCAACTCTTTTGGTAATAGTGGGAGTATCTGACGTAGCATGCACATTAGGGAGAAGCACACACTGGCGGTCTTATTTGCCTGTGACTCCATCTGAAGATTGTCCTGCAAAAAGCGATAGGATCTCGTTCATGGGAAATAATTGCAATCCACAATCCCTATCACGAACGGGGTTCAGCGGGTTACCCGCATCTGTCGGCGAAGGGTAGACACACGCTGATCCGTTCAGTGTAGCGCGCGTGCAGCCCCGGACATCTAAGGGCATCACAGACCTGTTATTGCTCCATCTGAAGATTGTCATCAATCAGAACCCCCCAAATTGCGCACCTTGCTGACCGGAGCCAGCGGTTCCTCCTCAGGAGTAAGCCTAAACTCCAATGGTAAATGTTTAGACATCCTGACAGAGGAGCAGTACACCACCTCAGTCTTCCCACCATTAAACTGTAGGGAATTTCTTCGGAGCCAGCCAGCCGTCCGACGCATACACTGCTGGAACATGTCCAGGGATACTGCATGTTCTCCTTCAAAGGAGAACGCCAGTTGTGTATCGCCGGCATAATTGACTAGGTCGACTCCAAATGATTTAATGATGGGGAACAAGGGCTGCAGATAGACATTGAAAAGAATAGGGCTGATCGCAGAGCCCTGCGGCACCAGATAGACTACCGGGGATTTGATGGAGGAAAACGGTGTCAAGGTTACCACCTGCTGTCTCCCAGCTAGATAGGACTGCAGCCGTTGCAGCGCCTGTCCATTCACCCCTATCTTCTCCAATCTCTCCACTAAGATTGAATGGCTCACCATGTTGAACGCGGCCGACATATCGAGAAGCACTAAAACAGTGGCATTCCCGTTGTCGGCCCGCATACGTAAGTTGTCCAGCATGGTGGCCAGAGCCGTCTCAGTCCCATGACCTGGGCGGAACCCGAATTGGTCTCTGTCAAGCAGATGATTGTCCTCCAAGAAGCACGATAGAGTCCTGCTAACTGCCTTTTCCAGGATTTTAACCGGATATGGCAGGAGAGAGATGGGCCTAAAGCTTGCAGGGATTGTCGGGTCCAGAGAGGGCTTTTTAATCAGTGAAGTCACCACCGCTTGCTTCCATCCCTCCGGAACAGTTCCTTCTTCTAAGGACTGGTTGCAGATCTGCCGCAGTCAGGGGAAAGTTTCTTGGCAAAATGTCTTCCGAATTTTGTGGGGGAGGGGGTCAAGGGGGGGAACCCGAGGACACACTATGCGCCAGACTATTAAAAGCAACATCAGTGAGAGTCTGAAAATTATCCAGGGCCGTTAACTGTCGTGGATCTTCATCCATCATCTGATCATCGATATTATTAGGATGGAGGGTACCGACAATTTTGGCAATCTTTTCTTGAAAATGAGAGGCAATCTCATCACACAATGTTTGCGATGCCGCCACTTTCTTACTCAGACAAGTAGGGGAGGAAAGATCCTTGATGATCTTAAAAAGGGCTTTTGTCCCATTAGGCGCTTGTATAGTAGATTTAGCGTAGAAGTCCACCTTAGACTTGAGGATGGGCTCCTTGAATTTCAACTGTGCTAATCTCAGATCTTTCTTGTCTGGCTCAAGGTATCTCTTTCTCCACTTCCTCTCTGCCTTCTTGCAGAGCATGAGCAGCTGTTTCAATTCTTCATTGTACCAGGGAGCCATAATTTTGTTCCTATTTTTTAGCTTCTTTACCGGAACTACCTGATCCAGGATATCAGTTATGTAGTTATAATAGATTTTATAGTTGTCTTCTACTGTCGCGGTGGGTACAAAGTGATTAACATTTGGGAGGGTCAAATGGGTTCTAGTTTTACTTAATTTTGCCCATTTCCCGCCTCTCCGATAGGTCGCTAAATGATTGGTATTATCCTCTGGACAAGGTAGCCTAATGTTAAAATGAATTAAATGATGATCAGTCCAGTTCTGTGGTATTATGTTTAACACTTTAGTTGTAGATTGATTGGCAAACAGCGGGTCAAGAGTGTGACCCCCCTGATGGGTGGGATGTTTCACCAGTTGTGATAACTTGAAATTTGCGCATGTGTGCCTCAAATCTCTCAGATGGCTGCTTAAACTCCCATCCTCCCTCAGATTAAAGTCTCCCAATATAATCATTCTGGAGTGTGCCAATGTTATATGCCCTCAAATGAGATATACTGCACCCTGCCTTAGGCTAAGTCCTGCCCGAGAGGTGTTTTACCTATATCCCATGCAGTGTCTGTGGGCCTAGGATGCTTATTTCCAGTCCAGGGAGGACCTGGCCTGGCAGTTCAGGCTGGACTGTTCCCATTGGGCCCAGGGTCAAGACTGATTTGCATATGGCTGGGTCCAAACTGGAATGGCATGGTAAGCAAAACAACGATGGATTTAGGCCAAGATCTGTGTACTGGGGGGAATGTATGACATTGTTCTGCATTCTGTCCATCAACTGTTGTTTTTGCATGTGTCTGTGGGCATGGCACACAGGGATGTGTGCCATGTTGACTCTTCAGTTCTTCTTGCACCAAAACATGCAGCCTGAAATGAGTGCATAGCCTTGGTGAGGTGTGCCTGGGGTATCGCAACCAGTGCAGCAGCCCCAGAGGACCCTGTTCAGTACCCATGCCCTAGGTAATGGGGGTACCATTTGCTAGGGTCTTATTGGAGTAACTGAAGTTGTGCAAATCATGGTACAGTTTTATGGAACGAACACTGATACTGGGAACCTGGTTAGCAGAGACCCCGTACTCTTCAGTCAAAGTTGCATCAAAAGCCAGACAAAAAGTGGGGGTGGGTGTTTCAGCAGAAACCCAGTTTCCTACAAACCCTGTGTTTGATCTCCTACCATCTGCACCATATAGGAGTCCGCTTTTCTTTAGACTGCACCATTATGTAATGAGCTCATCTGGAGGCAATATGTCACATATGGTGTCCATGTTCAGCCGGTAGGCATCAGAACCTGCATTTCTAACATATTGAAGAGGCTCAACCATGTCCTGATGTCCCAGGGCCTTCCTCCTCAGCCCCTATCCTGTGACAGGTCCTGTATCTCAGACCCGGTGGTTATTAAAACAGACATTGAAATGGGGTCGCTATCGGGCCCTATTTTCATGCCCTTAACTCTATTAGCAATATACACTGATAGATTTTTGAACAATTAATTTAAAAAACGTTAAGATGATTTGTGCCATTGATTTTGATTTAGTACCTGATTATATTTTCTGATTTACTTAATGCCTGACTTAGATCTCAGCGGATGGGTTACTCTGTCACAATGGATATCCTGTCCGCCAAAATATTAATCCCATTATATCCTATATGATTTATATTTCAGCGGGTGGGATATCCGTCACTGTTGTGTAAAAAAAACACATCCACTGCGATATAAAGCAGGCTCCTAATCTTGCATTCCTTAAGAGTGTTAGCTATTTCCAGGTTGTTGTGTGTCTGTATTTGTTTTTTTGGGTTTTTTTTTTTGTTTTGTGTAGCAAATTATTCTTATATAGTGAATACTTTGTACTGGGTCGCCTCCAGGTGTTTACAAAGGGCCACAATTGAGCGCTCTGGAGCTGAGCCTGAAGGCAGCGCAAGTTTCTCACAGTACCTGCCAGTGTGTAAAAAAGGTGTTCCGATACAGTATACGTGAACATCCAATATTTGGCCTCACCTTAGTGTGTTCAGAGCAAGAGTTATGTATTCCAGCTGTAATTGTGATTCTGTGCAAATGTGTGCGAAGGAGGTACCCAGTTGCCAAAATATTGACAGGGCGAAAGTAAAAGAAAATAGAGGTGGGTGGGTGGTTGAGTCTTTGGTGAGTGGTAAAGTGTAGGAGATGTGAGGAAGTGCAGTGTTATAAGTAACAGGCACTGCTATTAACCAAGGCACTTCTCTAATATACCTCAGAAAGATGAAAGGCTGACCCTGGCCATGATTCGATCCTGTGACCTGCATGTTCTACTCATAACTCTACAACAGGCCTGTTACGTCACTGAGGCCCAACGTGCGTTTATATACAAGGCTCTGTCTGGCCGCTACTAACAGTTTCGGAGGGCATCCCCACACCATATCCGCCTGTTCTGAGATTTGTCTCCAGAATGGGGAACAACATGCAGACGCGGAATTACCAGGTCCAAATCCAAACGTGGAGTCCCAATTGCGGGGACAATTCCACTCCCATTTACGACCTGCCCTGCTTCAACAACCTACCACCCAAACAAGCAAAGAACTTGGAACCAAAACACTTTCGTAACAGATAATGGTGTGGAAGAGAGATGTAATACCTTTCCGTAAGAGGAAAAGAATAAAATTACCGTCCTGGTGAGTCTTTCTCTCCATGTCTGTGGGTTCTCTCCCATTGCATCCGTGTGAGTCTCAGCAGTGTCACCCCTATGGCTCAGAGCCTTCAGCTGAAAAATAAAACTATATTTTAAAATTGTTTTATTTGTCAGAAGCTGGCTGAGCCAGCGTGTGTAGAGAGGGGCGGGCCAGGCAATGGGAGGGAGGAGCGATGAAGAGGCATGTGCACTTCTAAGTGGGCATTTCTATTTGGCCGGCTGTCTTAGGTCGGCAAAACAGACATGCGCATTTCGGTTTCTCCAATCCAGCTGTATTGCACAGGTGGTTTGGAGAAAAAGCACGGACTCCCTGTGCCTGAGTGAGCATTAAACCAGCCCGCTCAGGCCAGTGACGTAACGAACCTTGAGGGGGCCCCCCTTCAGGGTACGTGAAGGGGCCCCCTTTGGACTAAATCTAGAGCTCCCCAGCAGAAGTGCGGTGCTGATGGGGCCCGCTGGGGGGTGAGGGCCCCCCCACACCGCGGGGGCTGCAGGGGCCTGTGTTACGCCCCTGGCTCAGGCGAGTCCCCACTCTGCTCTCATGCTATTGGTTATATCGTGAGGGCAGCGCCTTGATTGCACGGGGAGTCTCTGGTGCTGTCCCAGTGTCTTCTGGAACCAGGAAGGAGTGGAACAGTGAGGCGGTCAGCAGCTTTAGGTAAGTCTTATTTTTATAGTTTTGCGCACCTCCCGTGCCCCCACTCCCCCCCTCACTCCCTCCACCCACCCCACCACCTTTTGTTTGTGTCATCCACCGCTGGCGAATCTCTCCTTTCAGCTGAGCTGGAAAGCGTGCTGTCAATTTGTTCATATAAAAGTTTTGCCCGTCGTGTGAGTGTGCTCAACATATAAGCAACCACACTACTTTCTTCCATGGAAGGGGGCATCCTGGTCTGTTCCCCCTTTTTGAGATGCAGGCTCTTCGGGAAAATGGACTAACACTTTCCCAAGGGAACCTGGCTCCAAGAGTTGAATTGGGATTTACTTTTTGTTTGTGAAAGGTTTTCTTTTCTCATGTGTAGGCGCAATTCAGTTTAAAGTGCGCCAGTGCAGGAGGAGAGAGAACCAGCGCCATATGTTAGTAGATATTCAACTAGATTCATCATTGTTAAATCGGCTCGCAAAGGGCCAGATTCTGAGAATCTGGCCCTTTGCGAGCGCAATTTTTGCATTTGGGATTCATCATCCCAAATGCAAAAATCACTAATTGCGAAATCGCATATTTGCGAGGAATTGCATTTAAGGAATCTCTATTTGAGATTCCTTAAATGCAATTCATTAACCATTTTCTATTTGCGAATTCGCTATTTCTGGCCGCTATTTACCACAAAGTCAGACTTCAGGGTAAATAGCGAAAACTCAGAAAAATGCACTTTAGTGCATTTTTCTAAGTGGTATGTTACACACACACATGTCCTTTGGACATGTGTGTGCGCAACATCTGGCTACATTTACATTTCAGGGGTGCTACAGGGTGTCCTTTGGACACCCCTGACACCCTTGAAATCGCATCCTTATTTGCGATTAGCAAATTGCTACTCGCAAATATGGAATGACTCCCCATTCATTCCTATGGGCCTAAAGGCCTTATTTGCTAAAGGCAATTTGCTAATCGCAAATAAGGAAGCTGTAGAAATCGCAATTAAAATTGCGATTTCTACATGAATACCGTTTTGCAAGTCCTTAATAGCGATTCCTTAATAATCGTTATTAAGGACTCGCAAAACTGGACAATGATGAATCTAGGGGGTTGTGCGGTATGGCTCTCAACCTTTTGCGCAATGCACTGCAGGAACTTTGCTTGCTACACTGAGTCATTAAAAAAACGTAGTAAATGTGTACCCTGTATGTCTGTAGTGTTTGGATAGGTGGGCTGGTATTGGGACTAGGTACCATGACTCAGCATACATCACTATGAGTTGGCATGAGCAAGCATGACTCACCATATGTCCTAATGAAGCTCGCCTGATTTTCCTCTTATGTGTCTGGGTCTCTCTTACTCCCACTCTGTGGATAGATTCAACAGCAAGAGACAAAATACAGAAGGCAGGATAAACGTTTTCAGGCAGGGACTTAATAAAAACAATCCACAAAAACCTCTTGGCTAAATTGTGCACCATCACTCAAAGAAACATTAAAAGGGCGGTGCCTTTGTAGTGCTGCTGTGGGGAGTCCATGTTGATGTCCTGCAAATCCAATCGAGATGCCTGGTGAAAGCTACGGATGCCGGCTTGGCTCTGGCAGGATGTGGACATATGGTGGAACAAAGAAAAGAGCAACTGGAGATAGATGCTGCTGATGATCATCGCGTCAATATTGGGTTGAGATGTCCCCTTGCCTTCACGTGCACCACCGCAGGTCAGGAGGACATGGACAGCTTTATCACTGGTGGAGCCTGGTGTTTTGAATTGAAATTGCATTTATGTAGCGATTACTACCTCTGACGAGGCTTTGAAGAGCTTTGTTGGCACGCTTCCCCGGTCCCCTCCATCTCCATGGATTCCCTCCCTATCACCCTTCGTCGGTGCCCTCATCTCTTTATCGCCCCCATCTTACATTCATTTATTTCATAGCACTACTCATCCAAAAGTAGTGTCAGACCACTTCACACCTCACAAATTGCCCAGGGACAAAGTAATGTTATGTTATGTGTATTTGTAAAGTGCACTATCACTCACGGTTGTATCATCGCACTGAGCAGGAGTGTGTGCCTAGCCTTGCCTGTGGTTGGTTGGTTAATTGATAAACCAGGTATTTTCAATTAACCAACAGAGACAATGAATCATAAAAGTGGGTAAATCAATGTAGAGGAAATGTTACTTAAGGCTCTAGGGCTACAAGGTGTAGAACTCACGTCATCCTCGATGATAGGCGCTGACCACCAGGGTTATCGTGCTGATATTGCTATCCCCTGAAATTGCTGGGCACACAAACATCTCAGCAGGCTGTCCTTCCCTCCACTGTCATGCCAAACCTGTCTGCTCTGTCCTCCCCTCCTGCAAGGCTGCTAATGGTAGCCCTGCTGAACTTGACGCCCAGTGTGGTGGCACCAGTCGCACCATCCTTAAAGCAGCACTGGCAGAGGAGCTAGTTATTAGTACATAGATCTCTCGTTCTGCCTTCAGAATAGGGTATCCATCTCCCACTAGATAGTACAGGCAATGTTGCCTTTCATAGACTTTTTCAAGATAGCCTAGTGAATTCTGGGTGTTGTAGTCACGCATTGCTCCCATTAAAGTAATCAGACTAACACACCTGATCTCAATGATTTATAGGTGAAAAGTTCAGGGCTGGACACAGTGCCCATTGTAGAGCTGGACGAGCCGCTGGGAACTTGAGCCAGCTAGCTGGTGTGGCTCAACTTGAAGTCCACCTGAAACTTCAAGCCCAAAATAGGCTGAGCTTATATGTGGCTTTTGCCTCCCTCGCTCTACCCTCAAGAACAAAGAGCTAAAGGCAAAGCATTAATATTTGATGCAAAGGGAGATATAATCAAATACTCGTGCAGTGGCTGATTTGTACAAAGTGAAACCAGAAAACATGGGATTAATCCCAGCTTCCCCAGTTAACAAAATTGTGTGCTCTTAGGCAAATATTTCCTTTCGTGATCCGCCTATTTCTGCATTACTGCATATAAAACATCTTTAAATGCTCGAGTTCCAAATATAAATTATACAAAAAGATATGGGAGCTTATTTACAAGCACATTGCGCTGCCGGTGCGTCATATTTTTTGACACATCTGTGGCCCAGTGTGCTGGTCCATATTTACAAGGCCACACAAAGCCACCCTGCATGGCGTTTGATGTCCTTGTAAATATAACCCCTTTTCACACATCATTTTGCTTGAAAGGGGCTTCCATGGGTGTTGCTGTGGGTGTTTCCACGCAACACCCATCGATTCTGCCACATTCCTAGATTTATAACATTTCATAAACCTTGGAATGTGTCAGAATCTCTAATAAAAGTGAGAGTGACCCAGCAGCCAAGAGTACCAATGAGGGAAATGTCAAAAGTGAAATCCCCTTTGGGCAGTTTCACACACCAAGCACTAATTTTGTCAAATACACTCAATCCACACCAAGCATTACTTCTGTCAAAGAGACTTAATTCACACCAATGTGATGAACAAAGAGGAAATGTATAAATAAAATATTAAAAGTATACAATTTATTCAGACAATTATTAAAAACATATCAGCCCCCATTTAAAAGCATGATCCTACCCTGTCATCAATACAGTACTAATCAATTTAAAAATGCAAATACATTTCAACAAAAACAATATTAAGACATAAAAATGGGAATCACAGTAAGGAAAAACAGTTCCTATTAGAAGAGGGAAAATACAGTAGTCAGACAGGGATCAACTCTGATCAATATTCCAATTTTCAGTCAGAGTTTTTATCTCCAAAGACTTAATGTAATTTTCACTCAAATGGGCATTGACGCGTTTCAGTGGGAAAATTGGTTAATAGCCAACACCTTCTTCAGGAAAAAGTATATTCATTCCCACTTTAATATATTATATCTGAAAAATAAAAACAATAAGAAAAACATTTTTTACATAACTCCTAACATAATAAAAGTACATACAACATATTTTTACATAGCCTCTGTGTTCAGACAATAGATATAAGCACATAATGCTCTTCGGTGTGATAAGTAGACAACAGACACAACAATCATAACAGCATATCATCTATTCAATGATTATTATGTTTAGGTGCATAAGAACCTTAAGGTGTATTGAATGGGGCAAAGAAACCTCCATATTTTGCCATACAGTACAGCCACTATAATGTTGTTCTATTTATAAGACACTGGGCCACATACAGGGTACATATGACAACTGACTTGCCTCTTAGTTCACTAATGGCAAAGCTTCCACATGTTAAACAAATGCAGTTTTTCAAAGTTTACGTGAGGTTTGTTGCATGATTCACAGAGAAACATTTTTAGGACTCGTCTAGTGCATGGAGTCTTAGAGCCAAGCCAGGCCGTTGGTTCGGCTCGCCCTATTAATTCATGGACACACCCACCTCTAATCCATAGTGACCTAGGTGTGACATGGTCACCCTCCCTAAGCATATGCCTACAACAGTGTGATGCAGCACAAAGCATAAGGTGTAAAGTGGACTTGTGAAAGAAGATGGGAGAAGACCTCCTCGTTTGGATGAAGTTCAACCTTCTTCGTTGGGACAAAGGGTGGAGGTGTCCTGAGCACCACATGCCCTTTTATGGGGAAACTGGTGCATGAGACCAATTAAATACCCCCTCCCACGGCCTGGTGCTGAATTTTGAAGAGTACTCACTTTAGCTCCCATTCATGGGGTGAGTAGAAATCCTGCCCACACAGTCTGCTCTTTGATTCAAACCCCCTGCTGTGTGGGAGACCAGGCTGAGCACCCTCTGGGACATGGCCCATTTCCACACCTCCTCTGCCAGCTGGAAGATTTATGGAGAAAGGTTGTATCTTTCTTAGCTCTCCCCCACAGACAGGGTTTGGGTTGTGGTGAGAGCTCATGTCCTCATACACCTCACACCACCCAACATACACTTACTCTTAAACGTACACAAACATACATCCATTAGCTGCTGTGGTCCAGGTGGCTTAAGTCACTGGCTGACAGGCCTGTCATCAGCACTCATATCAGCCCACAGCGTTTCTCCGATGTGAATTACTTCAAATGGCAGTCCACACCCACATGGACATGCATTTATTACTTTGCAATATTTGCATTTATTTTCCTTGGAGTGCTCCCTTGTGGCACTCTCTTTACATATACTAAACACCCCTCCTTCCAGACCTCCCCACATTATCACATGGGTGCTTATATATTTTTCCCTCTACGGGTCTGGCCGCTGCCAAGTGTTAACGTGTCGCTTGCGTCCCCTGTAAGTGCTCTAAGCGCTTTATTTTTATTATTAGTTTACCATTCTGACATGGCCGAGGGCTATGTTGAAATAGTAAAAAAAATAAAAATGTGTGCAGCCTCAATGCACTGAAGCACTGGCAAAGCAAAAATAAGTTTATCATACCAGGAACGTGATATTGGCGCAGTGTCCGTTTTTGCAACAAGCGCGGTAACTTGCTAAGTCTATTGATGCTGTTGTCTCTTCATTGATTTGATTTGATTTTAGGTTTTATATAGCACTTGAATGCCCAGGAAACTGGCAACTATTGTGATCTCAGAGATAAGATCATATGTGATCAATTAAATTGAGAACATTATTAATCGTTGACTGCAGGAGAAATTATTGTCTTCGGACAATCCTAATCTAGAATCATTCTCGAGCATTGCAAGGGGCATTGAAAATTCGGAGTTGTACTTCAAAGCGCTGTCTTCTCCATCTACTGATCTGTAATGTAAGGAGGTCAGAGTGTAACATGATAATGACAAGGACTTTCCAAAGGATGTCCAGAAGAAAGATCAACCTATTCAGACTATCGTTTTGATACTGAGAAAGAACATAATAATAATGGGGCATATTATCAAGAAAGGAGTTAAAATTATCGCCGGTTTATCGGCAGAAAACTGCCGCTAAAGCAGCGATAGTGGGCTTGATAATATGCCCCTGTGAATTCCCATAGAAGCCCATTTTCTGGTGTTAACCTGGGCTTCTATTGGAATTCTCCAGGGCATATTATCAAGCCCATTATCGCCGCTTTAGCTGCAGTTTTCTGCCGCTAAACCAGCGATAATTTTAACTCCTTTCTTGATAATATGCCCCAATGTTTTTTGTTTTAGGTGTGGAAGTCGAAGTCATGCAGGGTCAGCAAAGAATTGTCCTGCAATTTATTCCACGCTTGAAATGTAACCATAAGGGACACTTTGCTAGAGTGTGTCGAGTGATGGGTCTTCAAAATATAGGGATGTCAAGTGTGGAAGAACAAGTGGAGATCGAAGTGTGCAGTGATGCGGTATTGTGCCTGAAAGAACAGGTAGACAATGGTGATAATGGGTTGGAGCAAGTTCATATGTTACGAGGTGGGAAAAGAAAGACTTCTCATTGTAATGTATAGATTAATGACATTAAAGTCTGTTTATTGGCTGATTCTAGCTTACCATTTATGTTAATTGGTCACAGCACTTTTAAGAGGTTCCAGCTATTCCCTTTGAACAATCTGGCAGTGAAGTTGTTGCATATGGTGGTAAGCAAATTGTACATATTCCATATTCCTGTGAAATTACAAAAGCACCTGGCCTCATAGAAGCTGCTCCGTCGGATTCCGATGGGACTAGTGACCTGGGACGCCGCTCCCTGGCGTCAGGGTTACGTTGCCTCTCCCACCCCTCTGTCCTGAAGAAGACCCGCAAGCGGAGGTCACAAGTTACCCTCTACGCATAAGTCGGGTCGAAACGTCGACGCATACCCCCAAGCAAGGGCCTGTACCCCTCATTCCACCATCCTTGCCCCACCATCAGATGTTGCATTCATACACTCACATAATAATGAAAAATGTACTGTAAATAATGTTGTGGACCGGCCATACTGTACTGTTCTCCTTCATAAACCAGGATCCTCTTGAAACAAGGAATAGCTTGCAACTCTAAAGCTTGTGATTTTCACCGCCTTTTCCTCCAGCACGAGCACTTCCTTCTCTCACTTCTTTCTCTCAAGCAACCTCTTATCGCCTCTAATCTGTGTGGTAAATGTCTTTACCATTTTATTTATGTTTGCATTCAACTTTGAGAATATATAAAAAAGAATTCATTCAACAAAAAAATGTGGGTGTAGTTTGTATAAACTCACTGTGTATCTATATATTTTCTCCTTTCCCTTCAGGGTGTGCATTTGTCTAAAAATGTCCAGTTGAGTAGTATTGATTACTAGTGGTTGACTGATTTGGCAACCCCCACTGATAAAATTACCCTCATTATTTGTTTTTTTTCTCTAAGGTTAGTCAAGGACCAATTATTTTCATAATATGCCATTTGAGACAAAGTATGACTTCCTTGTAATTAAAGGTGAAAATGTATCATTATTTGGAATTTATCCTGTGTTAGGGAGTTCATTTGTCCAATTTACAGGTATTTTTCTTCTGCTCTTTATGTTTAATGCAGGTGTGTAAACAAAAGATCAGAATGGCTCAAGACAAGGATGCTCATATAAAGTTGTGGTGAAAGGCTGCACTGCCCCTTTTGTGTTTCTGGACTTCCCAGGGAAATTAACACAAATACTATGGCACTACGAATAGAAGCATCCCTCGCTGTATGGTTTGAATGTATTCAGGATGCCTCCTATAATTTAGTATTTAATGCTGAGTGATGAACAGGGCTAACTGTTCACAATTAATTTTGCCTTGGAAGAGGCTAGTCCAGGACTCCAAATTGAGCCAAAGACGGCCGCCTTGTTACAGTGCCCCACAGATCTCACACCAAGTGTAGAAGTGTGCAAAGTTCTAAGGGCTAGATGTATCAAGCCTTTTACTGGTCGCAAACGGCCGATTCGCAGAATCGACCCGTTAGCGAACGGTAAAAAGCATTCTGGGATGTATCATCCCAAAAGGCATTCGCAAAATAGGGAATCACAATTTTTGCGATTACCTATTTTGAGAAGGTACCAACAAATAGCACCCACAGCTGACTACAAGTTGAGCACCTCAATCTTTTAGTTCCTCAAATATCCTAAGTTCTGTGCAAAAAACCTCCAGGACCTGCTGTGCTTTGATCCCACTGGACTTCCAGATAAAGACTTTGAGTAATAAGGAGGCAGCATCAGATAAGTAGTCACAAGTTGAGACGTAAGAGTATTTTAAAGTTTCTTTTTATTTTATTTCTTTATATGTAATCCAAAACAAACAGCCAACGCGTTTCGTTCCTACTTGAGGAACTTCATCAGGGCATAAGATAATAAAGAATGTAGCTATTGAAGTTTATCATATATGAAAAAACGAGAGAGGCGCACTTTGGTTGATAGGTGTTCATCTATAATTCAAGGTGTCAATAGTCGAAAGTTGACTCAGCAAATTGCACGACGTTCAAGGCGGCCAAGATAAGCCACCAATTTTCCAAATCAGAGAGACAGAGTGTCCGGTATAACCTCCCGTATTGAATTATAGATGAACACCTATCAACCAAAGTGCGCCTCTCTCGTTTTTTCATATATGATAAACTTCAATAGCTACATTCTTTATTATCTTATGCCCTGATGAAATTCCTCAAGTAGGAACGAAACGCGTTGGCTGTTTGTTTTGGATTACATATAAAGAAAGAAAATAAAAAGAAACTTCAAAATACTCTTACGTCTCAACTTGTGACTATTTATCTGGTGCTGCCTCCTGATTACTCAAACTATTTTGAGAATGTATTTAGGGAATCGCAATTTGTGATTCCCTAAATGCTATGCAGGAAGCAGGTAAAAATTGAGATCTTGCTTTTCGGAATCGCAAATTACCACCAACTTCAAGCTGGTAGTAATTTGCAAATTCATAGAAAAATGCAAGTTTTTGCCTTGTGACCAACACACATGCCCTTAGGGCATGTGTGTGCGCCACATGTGCACACTTTCCTTTTTTGGGAGTGTATCAGGGTAGCCTTTTGGCCCTCGATCACCCTTGTAATTGCACTCACAATTTGGTAATCGCAAATTGTGAATGGGCCTCTAGGCCCATAGGAATGAATGGGAAGGCATTCCTTAATATCCCAATTTGTGATTCGCACTAAAAGAATATGTAGGAATCGCAATTTTTTTTGCGAAACTTACATACATTGCATTTTGCGATTCCATAATAGCGAGTCAGTAAAATTCACTATTATGGACTCATAAAATTCAGTGTTGATACATCTGGCCCTAAGTATCACAACTTTTATTTTTAGGTCAAGCCTGGGCAGCGCATGCGTTGCTCTACGAGACATGGTGTATTCAGGTGGCCACTTGAGGCTCCACCTACTTCCCGCCCAACTTTTTGATTGGCTGCTGTGATTGTCCTTTCTAAATTGTTGCTTTTGATTCATGAATAGGCTTACTAATCCCTCCTTGGTACCATCTTGTCTGTATTTGTAACCTACCATAAGGACTGGAATTTTTGCTTGTGTTGTTACAGTCTGCTTTATCTAGTCTGTGAGCACTATTTTCTTCAATGATTGGCCCCTATTCCATCCACTCCCTGCTTTGCTACAACTAGCACGCCACCCCCTTTTATTTTAATTAGTAATGGTGGTCCGCTTTAACTAGAGCGGCCGCATTTCTGTATTTATTTATTTGGCAGCGCAGTCCGCTTTAACTTTAGCGGCCGCGTCACTAAACATTTTTAATTTATTTTTTGCAGTGAAAGCTCCCATCCTGTGCTTTCACTTACATAGTGGCTGCGCTCCTTTCTTTAGACGCTGCTCACCCTATTCAGGTCACAGCACGCTGCGTCTAAAGAAAGGGGCGCTACCACCATTAAAGTGGTCTCACATTTGTGAGAATTTAAGCTATTAGCATTTGAAAATGACAATGCCTTTTATTTATGTGTTGGTTTTGAAAACAGATAAATAAAAGGCATTGTCATTTACAATGCCAATAGCTTAAACTCTGGCAAATGGAGAATTTTTGCAATGCAAATACTTGTTTGAAGTGTATCAGTATCCAAGAATCTGGTCTACTTAGTAAAATGTGGCTAAGAAGCAGCCTGGTGCTCTGCCATGCAGGGCTCTGAGTGCATCATTGGCAGCTGTTTATCTTTTTGGGAGAGCCACAAAATATCTCTAATTTTCCCCGGAAAACCGACGGAGACATGCACATGAACCACCGTAAATTGACAGAGTGTAATCCCTGACGGCCCTCGGTATTGGCTGATATCACCAAGTAAGGCACAAACAAACCGGATTCTGTTAAGAATTTTATTACAGAACGAAAGAGTCCTGCTAGATGTGTAACGCTTGAACGCAAGACAAGGGTTTCAGTCACCCAACCGGGTATTCCAACTACTGCACCGTCCTCCGCATGAATGCCAGTCCTGGCATTCCCCAACGGAGGGCACTGTGCTAAGAAGTGGCCGACAATGCCACTCGCGAACTGAGGAACTGAAAGATGACGATTGAACCGTCCCCCGCAAGAATGCCTGGGATGGCACTCGCCAACGTGGGGTACAGTATGTGTGCATTTGAAGGCACTGCCACTGTTTATCTGCTGTCCTCCCGTATTAGAGCTGATCCCAACTCTTCCAGCATAGCCAGGAGGAATTATGTCTATAGAAGTGGAGCTAACCACTAAGAGTTTATGGCAACTGTCAGCTGATTGCCTATGTCTCTGAGCAAGGTACCAGCGCTCCTCTAGGCAATCTATGAGGCAGAGCGAGCGCTTAACAATGAAGGCTCCGGTACGGCTGTTTCTCAGCGTTTGGTGTCTGGCCTCGGGCGGGATGATTAACGGCTTCGCATAGCACCCGGAGCTGGGCGTAGGGCAGGCAGCAGGTCGGGTCGCGTAGAGTATCCGCTCTCGCCAAGGAATTACCCGCACCTCTGCTAACCGGTTCTGAAGGTATACGGAAACGCCGTTCCTTACCTCTTCACTGTGGTAGTTATTTCTGATGTTGATCCGGAATATCCGACACGGTATCTGGCAGCCGCCATCATTTTATGTCCGTTTGCGCATGACCGCGCACCGCCTTATGGGACTTGTGGTTTTTTTCCCAGCCGCTGCTGGGATATGCAGTCTCTCTGCGCTCCGTGTTCCTGATGCCCCTACGCTTTGTGTCGATGTATGACACAGAGACACGCACACGAATGGCAATTTTACATCCAGTGTTGTAAATAATTCTAATTCAAGGCTGTTACAATGGTTGCTACTTTTCTCCATTTGCCGTGATTGGGGAGTTTCACAAATAAACGTAATGAGAAAATCCTTTTTTGCTCGGCTGAGTGAGTGTCTTAATGTCCAGTTCAGATCCAATAACATGGCCCGAATACCCAATGATCTGAACCAAGCAAAGTAATGTGGATCAATATATTGCTTTGTACCACAACTGAACGATGAGACACTGCGGTGGCTGACCAAACAAGGATCATGACTTACATTCACTTTAGGCCTTGAGAAAACTAAATTGGTAATATGCCAGAGCGAAACACGTGTCAGTCTGGGACTGGATTTACTTTCACATTTGGATACAACATAACCATTTGTGTGCAGGCCTACTTCAGTTTCCAGTACACAAGCCTCATCTGAGCTGTAGATGAGTCATGAATTGAGTTCAACAGACACAAAGTTTAACTGCAATAATGCTGGAATAGTGGCAGTCTACTCATACAGCTTAAGCCCCTACCTCTCATTTTGCTCTGCCTTGAAGTAATACGCCATGACTTCCAGCAGGGAATCGACATGACGTCCATCGGAATTGATTATGGTCCTTCCCTATTGCCACTCAGGGCTAAGGGCAACCTTAAGTGTTAACAGGGAAACACAAATCGCTGCCGCCTGATGTTGCACCCATATTGGCTGAAACACCCAGCTGCACCGAAGGGGTATTTAAAGTGAAACTATGCCAAATGCTCACACAATGTTGCCAACTTCTGTTTGAGGACAATGGGGGAGTGCTAGGGTAGCCTGGAAGCACCTCTCCTGTACACCACCTAAGTGACCCAGAAACATTGGCAGAGTTAAGGAAGAAGGCCCCAAACACAAGATCCATATAAAATGTGGGTTGCAGTAGGGACAGGGCTTAGGTCAATTGAGTTTGAGGTTCCCATCAGCACCACGTTGGTGCATTTTACATTTCTCAATATTTTTGACTAAAAATGTCTGCTAATATACAGCTCATAGTCAGCGGGTAGGGAGATTACTCTTTAGTACTGAAACCTGTGACAAACAGGTTATACAAATATCACTGCGGTAAGTGCACTTTAATCTAGAGTAATTGCTGATTCAATCAGTGTTTTTTCCCTCCAAAGCTAGGTCATGGAATTATGATATGTCACTGGGTGAATGGGATGGAAGTCAGCTGGGACTGCTAGAGGCGGCGAATGAATGGAATATTCAGTGCATGCTTACACACCTACCAATAAAACTATGTGTATTTTTCTATTCTTGAAGTGTCTGGCAAGCTGTCCAACTCATGAGTTGTTTCTATCTTTTTATTACAATATTTGCAATGAGATGAAAGAATCTTTGTGAACAGTCCTAAAAACATAACGAGCCAAAGAGAAGGAAACGGATCCATGTAGAGACATCAAGTTTCACTCATTGCGAGTGACAATCACACATTTGGAGGTCGGGTTCAGCTCTCACTAAGGGGCTGATTCTGATGCGGGTTGGAAATGCTTCCCGACCGAATCGTGTTGGAAATGGTTTCCGACCCACTCGGATCGAGAGAGTCCGACCGACCAAGTACGATGCATCCGGATGCTTCCAGATACGATTTGGATAGACTCCCATTGACTTCAATGGGAGCACATGTTCCTAACCGCATCATAATTGGGCACTGGGTCGCTCCTGGTCCTATTTGGAAGGAGCAAATGCCATTAGGAGGCCTTCCTAACTGCATCAGAATCAGACCCTGGGTGGGAATGCTTTCCAACCCGCATCAGAATCGGGCCCTAAATGTACATCTGTTCAGAGCTCAGTGGTTTACAGAGTGGCTCCTGGAATCAACAAAAGTTTCAGGAAGCAACATGACTTCTGGGAAGCCTTCCTAGATGCTTCTTCATTTGAAGGGAGGAGCTGCTGTGGGCATGCTGGAGTGCTGCTCCTCAACTTTTGCCAGCCAATTGTCTACCATAGTGAATTTTTATTCACTTTGATTCGTTTTTCATATAACTGATTTTATGTTTTAAGTGAAGCCAACGATCGTGTGACATTAAATCCTGTGATATCATCAAATATGGTAATTAGCTCTCATGCATAAGACTTTTCAAAACCTGTCGCCCCCTCACATGTGCAAGGGAGTAATCTATTCAGAAGGGAAAGACAAAGATGAACAAGCATTTACAATGCAATGGTTTTGCCTTTGTTAAAGTTAGAGCTATTGGCATTGTTCTTGACATTATTTTTATTTATGTTTTTTTTAACATAAATAAATGGCTTGCCATTTACAATGCCACTAGCTTTATCTCTCGCAAATGACACACACAAACACCCACAGAGAGCCCCCCACACACACACCCACACAGAGCCCCCCACACACACAGCCACACAGAGCCCCCCACACACACAGCCACACAGAGCCCCCCACACACACAGCCACACAAAGCCCCCCACACACACCCACACAGAGCCCTCCACAGAGTCCCCCCACACACACACCCACACAGAGCCCCCCACACACACAGCCACACAGAGCCCCCCACACACACAGCCACACAAAGCCCCCCACACACACCCACACAGAGCCCTCCACACACACCCACACAGAGCCCCCCCACACACCTTCTGGCCCATTATCTTTTCTCCTCATCAAAATAACTGCCACGCCCCTTTATTTGTTCTGAAAATGGTAGGTAGCAAGCCATTTCAAATCTAGGGGCCTGTGGCCTAAAGAGAACTTTCTGAGGGCATGGAAAGAACAGCAGCCTCCTTTTTCATGGATGAGCATCCCCTAGCTCGGTTCTTATGCTCCACCTGTCTTTCTTTGATACTTCCTCCATTCTTTCCATAGTGTCAACAGTGGGTCAATATGCTTTGTCCTTTCTTTCCATAGCATCATGGCCGCTGTTGGATTCGATACCAAGTCCCCTCTTTCCATTGCTATCATAAACAGTCTGTCTCGATTCCTCCTCTTTTCGTTCAATAGCTTTCAAAGACTGTCTGGGAAAACCCGTGCTCTAAATGTAAGACTGGAGGCAAATAATATCTAGAGGCAAATAATATCTGGAGGCACTCGCATCATGCACACTCCCAGACTTGCTTGTGCATGTTTTTTTTGTAAAACAAATGGCTTTGTCGTTGACTAGTAAATAGCTTTATAGTTACGAAATGTGAGACCTATTGCATTTGCACTTATACACACATATAGGTATATGTACACAGAGCTATACACACACACACAGAGCTCCTCCTCTACACACATTGACAGGCTTTGTATACACAGCTACACTGTACCCACTGCAGCCGCTGTACCCACTGCAGCCACTGTACCCACTGCAGCCACTGTACCCACCACAGCCACTGTACCCACTGCAGCCACTGTATCCACTGCAGCCACTGTACCCACTGCAACTACTGTACCCACTGCAGCCACTGTACCCACTGCAGCCACTGTACCCACTGCAACTACTGTACCCACTGCAGCCACTGTACCCACTGCAGTCACTGTACCCACTGCAGCCACTGTATCCACTGCAGCCACTGTACCCACCGCAGCCACTGTACCCACTGCAGCCACTGTACCCACTGCAGTCACTGTACCCACTGCAGCCACTGTACCCACTGCAGCCACTGTACCCACAGTGGCCACTGTACCCACTGCAGCAGCCGCAGCCACTTTACCCACTGCACCCATCATACCCGCCACAGGCACTGTACCCACCGAAGGAGCCACAGCCACAGTACCCGCCGCTGACAGCATAGCCACAGCAGTAGTCACTGGCGCTGTCCCCACAGCAGATACCATGGTCCTGCAGCCGTCACAGCCACCATTCACCCTTCATCCATCGCCTTTTACCACCACCAAAGTCCCCGTGTCTTTCCCCCTTCGTTCATCCATCGCCTTTCCCCACCGCCACTAATTAAGCAGTACAGGCAGGTCACCTCACAGGGCACGCTGACGTTAATTCCTAATGTCCGGCCCAGAAGTAGGGCTTAATTGTGACCTTGAGTCTGTTTCTAACCACTTTCACTTTCGGCACTTTAAAATGCATAAGCACTGAGAGGGGATGTCATTTGAGCGGAAATTGCGGAATCAAACAACTTGTTGAAGTGGCGCAGCCGGGAGCATGTAATGCACCTCCTGTAATGCACCGTTTGCTCCTCGTGTATTTTGTTGGCTCTCGATTGTCACTTTTGCCTCATTTAATGTAACGTTTGCCTTTGTATTTTGCTCACGTGTAATGTTCTCATGTATCAGTTCTGTTCCTATTGTGAAGCGCTCTGACGCCTTCGGGTAAAGTCGGCGCTATATAAAAACGCATGAATAAATAAATAAATAAAGGTACCAATGTACCCACGCGCCGCATCACTCTTGGCCCCTTGGGCACAGTTCAACGCGTTACCAGTGGGTGGGACACATAAATGAATACACGCAGAATGCATTGATTTGCAGCCACAAGGGGGCGCTCCCGTCCTATGCGTCCTACTGGCCCCAATCTACATATGTTATTGAAGGTAATTCTCAAATAGTGTTTGATAATGATATAGCACAGACGGAATTCTAGCAGCATCACTGTACTTTGCACGGCAATATTTTGTTGGAGGAGACCCCCCCCCCCCCCAAAAAAAAAAAACGTGCCGGGGGTCACCGTCCTGAGACATGTATTTACACGGGACACGGACTGACAGCATTTTGCCTGAAAAAGGTTCTAGGTGTGTTTTTTTGCTATATACCTTTATGACACACAGCACGTATGTAAAACTTCAGCCGGAGGCGAGTCACTCGTGCATCAAATGATATGATGTTCACCCCTCTCCACTGCCCCGCCCCCTCACCTGCAGAGCGGGGGGAGGAGGGGGGCTGCAGCCTGCAGGCCTCAAGTATAGGGGTATTTTCAGTCCCGCAGCAGCTCGACGGCAAAGCCTCTTATAGCGCACAGAAGCCCACCCGAGAGTTGGAAAAGTCTTTTGATCTTAAAGGGACCTTTGCCACCTTGACGGGCTGCAGCGAGGAGGGCGCGTGGGAGGGGCGAGGCCTCGCACCTACACTGTTGAAAACTCACAGCATGTGCAAGCAACAGTAACCAGTACAGCGTTAACATGAACTGCTGTCCCTCAAGGCAGGAACACAGGAACTGCAAACGAGGATGACCATGCCAAACACAGAATCGTGTAAATTGTTGACACTCCTTTAAACAGCAGGTCTTCACCGATTCAAAATTATCAGGATAACATAGTTCACTGGGGCAAAAGTAGAAGGTAGCGGGAACAGCTAGCGGGAGGGGGGGAGCGGGAAAGGAACGGCCAGCAGGAGGGGGGGGGGAAGGAACGGCCAGCGGGAGGGGGGGGCGGGAAAGGAACGGCCAGCGGGAGGGGGGGGCGGGAAAGGAACCGACAGCGGGAGGGGGGACAGGAAAGGAAAGGAACCACTCACCTGGACTTCCTCGGCCGGCGGTCGGCCGCCAAATGGCCCAAACAAACCTCGACGAGCCCAAAAAAAAGCCCCGCCCACCGCTGCATGACGTGGCCAAAAGAGAAAAATTCTCGGGAACGCCCCCGAATCTGGTCCGGCCTTGACGGACAGATCCGGCTCCCAATGGCTAGCCTCCATTTATGGAGCTAGCCAATGGGAGGAGGGGGCGAGGAGGGGGCGGATACCCGACCCCACAGAGCAAAACATAAGATTTTGCTAGCGCATCCGTACTTCGTACGCATTGCTGAGGCAAAACCTAACAAGCATTTACAATGCAATGGTTTTGCCTTTGTTAAAGTTAGAGCTATTGGCATTGCTCTTGACATTATTTTTATTTATGTTTTTTTAACATAAATAAATCTCATTGTCATTTACAATGCCACTAGCTTTATCTCTCGCAAATGACACACACAAAAACCCACAGAGAGCCCCCCCAAACACACAGAGCCCCCCACACACACACCCACACAGACCCCCCCACACACAGCGCCACACAGAGCCCCCCACACACACACCCACACAGAGCCCCCCACACACACAGCCAGACAAAGACGTACTTCGTACGCATTGGCTAGGCAAAACCTAAAAACGTGGTGCAATGGGGTTGGTGCTGTACAATGCGAAAAACATAACAACAAAACCTAACAATGTATTAAACAATCGTAAGGTTCACTGAAAAGCCCAAATCATTGAACAGTGCTAATAATGTCTAACTGATAGCAAAGGGACCTTCCTGCCTGGACCACTACTGGTCAGTGCAATATTAAGCAGATTGCGGTCTTGCGATTCTGGCAGTAAGAGCGTAAATGTCCAGTCACATTCCTCAAACGCAAACTAGCCGTTTAAATAACAGTGGGTATCCCACCTCTTACGTTGTCAGCGCATTGTTACGGAGAAATATGTAACAAAGGCGAAAGAATACACCAGTCAATAATAATATTCAACATGTTGTAGGATTTCAAGTCTCGTTACAGGAAAGCGTTTCCCGTTTAGAAGTTTTAGGAGAAAATTTGCTTGTAGCGCAAATCACGTGAAAGCACACAGGGCAACTAAATTGTGACAAAAAACATGATACGATTTTGAAAGACTGCGCGGAAGTTCAAAACACAAAACTAGTTATTAACTTGGTATCATCTAAAAACACTGCGACAACAACATTAATCAAAATGCACACGTACAGAGTGACTGGGGTGATAAACATTACTTAAATAAAGCAGAACGTCTGCTGCCAGCTATCATTCCGCATTATACTCAGCGCTTGTGAGCCTAGTTAAGAGCGCTTTCATATCCATAAGCGTGTTTTGTCCAGAGCAATTGCCACGCAGAGAGAGCCAATGGTTTGGTGCTGTGTTGGTAATGTTTACTTAAATATAAACAGTGTCTACGGGAAGCCATATCTAGGACAACGAGCATTTTAGGCAGCTGAACATGTTCTGCTTGTTCGTGATGTTCTCATGCGTTTGGGGTATTTTTTTTGCCGCATACTGCGCACAATTATGCAACAAACGTGTAACAAATGTCATTCCCCTGCGTGGAGTCCTGAAGTGTGCGGTATGGAGAAAGAAGCACATGTTCGACGACCACATCTCATGGAGAACACCGTCTGCAGGCTAGGCTTTTAAGCAAACAACTCTGCATTCTGGGACTTGTAGTTTTGGAATTAACATTGAAGCTATCGTCCTGTAAGCTTAAGAATTCAAAGAGCTGTTAAAACGTCAGAAATTACATTAAGTGTTACAAATAGAATGTGATCACTAAATAGCAAGGTATGAGAAGGGCATGGACTGAATATGATCGGGTGTAAGAAGTTAACACGGCGGTTGTGTGAGAAGAAGACGGAAGGTCAGTTCTTACCCAGGAGCAAGAGGAGGATGCAGGTCATTAGCAAGGGCCGCTGCAGCTTCATGGTTCGTCACTCTCGGATGCCTGCTCGAAGCTGCCGACGGAAAGGGCTCGGGCCGTTCTGGGCGAACCTCTGCAGCCTCTGTGCCTGCTCGGGGCACGCGACCGATAACACGGAGGCAGGGAGACCCGAGCTGAGGGGGAGGAGGGTACAATGTTTTTACAAGAAAACAGAAAAAAGCAGCGCCTTGACCCGCACGGGTCACGGGCTGTGCTAAAGGGTCTCTCGTGTCTGGAGAGGCGCAGAGCTGCAGGACTGGTCTGGGTGGCCATTGTATTGTAACTGTTTTACCGCTCCACCTACCCGGGACAAGCTGCCGCTCCTCAGCCAAAGTCTAGGTGTTAATCCAGGGGTGATTGTTGGCGCTAGGGTACTTCTTGAGCACTGAAGGGGCCCAGACCCTGCATCGGCTCTTCTTTCTTTGCAGCAAAAGTTCGGGGTGAGTGGTGTACAGGAATGAGAAAGATTGCGAAATGCAGACACCCACGCACACGGAACCAGCCCTGGGAAAGGAACCACTCACCTGGACTTCCTCGGCCGGCGCTCGGCCGCCAAATGGCCCAAACAAACCTCGACGAGCCCAAAAAAAAGCCCCGCCCACCGCTGCATGACGTGGCCAAAAGAGAAAAATTCTCGGGAACGCCCCCGAATCTGGTCCGGCCTTGACGGACAGATCCGGCTCCCAATGGCTAGCCTCCATTTATGGAGCTAGATAATGGGAGGAGGGGGCGAGGAGGGGGCGGATACCCGACCCCACAGAGAAACATAAGGATTTTGCTAGCGCATGCGTACTTTGTACGCATTTTGCTAGGCAAAACCTAAAAAGGGACAAGAACCTGGCAAATGCATCACCATTATCTTTTCCCAATAGACAGCATCAAAGCAAAAGAGTTCAGCAGTCTGGGGTAACAAGATGTCCAACAGCTAAATTATAAGGCTCTGTGGGAAACGAGCGAGGAGAAGGTAACTAGTGCTACTGCTATGTGTGACAGAATCATTCACGAAAAAGGCTGAAAGGTATAACGGGTATTAATTAGAGAAACTACTGCACAAAAGTCGCATTATCTGCTCCCAGCAACTGCTACCTGCAGTCTTGACAGTAAGTCAGGTCTGCAAAGACAGTGATAAAGTTTAACAGCAAAATGTTTAGCAGTGTGTTTCCAGTATAACTCTGTAATAGGTGTAAATTGAGCGTATGCAATGTACAGCGTTTCTCCGCACAAATGCCGCCAGGTAATGCATAGAGTAGTAAGTGCAGGGAAACGCTGCGAGACACCAAGTTGTGCAGCTCAGAATAAGAGTGAATATGTGAGTTACTACATTCTGCACTGTGGGAGGCATTGTTCTTGAGTGTTGTAAGAAGGCAGTGCTGGCCTGTTCCTCATTGAAGAAATGGGTGAGGTGAATTCCCTGGTCACTTGGGTGCAGGAGAGATTCCGTATTATTTTGTGCAAAAGATAGGTATGCATTCGTGGCTGTATGCAGTCGAATGTGGTGTGTGTTTACAGGTCCAGAGCTCATGCAAAAGGTGGGCTTGCGAGATTCTTGTTCCTTTGAGCCGTATAAAGTGAATGTGGTGTACCATAATCCTGTATACTGTAGGGTGGTGTGAGTACAATGGCCACTGCATGTATTCTTGTTGCTTCATATGGGGTGGGCTTTTCATCCGTGGTGTGTACATATTGTATGCCTGGCCTGCTATAAGCCTGCCTGTTTCGTACATTTTCTTGTGGTTTATTATTGTATTCATTTTTGTCTAAGTGAAGGAGTAAAACATTTGCTAGCATTCGCGCCAAGAATTTTCACTTCTATTAAGGACACGGAGGCGAGGATTATGCTTTCTCTTTCTTCACTGTTTATTTACAGCAGCCAATGAAAACATTTATAACACTTTCAAATATACTACATTTCCCATGATGCATTGGGAAGTCCAATAACCATAGAGACTATGCTCTATATATGTCCTCTCACATACAAGCACATCCTCTTTCTTTGCCTTGAACGACACTGTCCAATTTGAATCCAACCCATGTCCATCAAAATGTAGGAAAACACAGAACACAAACTCTTATGCTATAACCATCAGCTTCCATGATGCAGAAGGTGCGCAACACATCATCAGAACAAACAAGCCGCTGTTTATTGATCACCTTTCTGTTCCGCTCCTGCAACAGTTATTTTGCAAATCGTAATAACCATGATAAGCAAAACGGTCAGGGCCGGTAATATACACAATCATGAATATTAACATATACATTGGGCGGGATTATCTTCGCCTCTGTGTCCTTAATAGAATTGAAAATCTTGGTGCGAATGCTAGCACATTTTTAATTCTATTACAGGACCGGAGGCTTCAGATTGTGCTAGTTCAACGCTTTATCAATACAACAGAAGCAACATCGCCTATATTGTACTCCTTAGCACACGTTGGGTAAAGTTGTGAAAGTTCACAAGTGTTTCCACCATGCATCAATCATACATAAACAATAAATTCAGTTCCTAGTATTCAGGTTTGTTGATGTTGTAGTTTATTTCTGGAGACGTCACAGCCGACACGTGTTTCGTCGTTGAGGGAATGTAACCCACGACTTTTTCGAGGCTATTCTCCAAATTGTCGATATTTATTTGTTGAGGTGATACTTCCAACCCTCAGTGGGGTTCTGCTTTGGGACTTTGTTTCTGATTCTCTAAATCGTCATACCGGAGTGCCGGTCGATGTATCTCACGCTGGTTTCAGCTCACTGTCTATCCTAGATTTAGTCCCGCTGCCGCTCCTTATCGTGCAGTCTCTCAGAAGCAACATCGCCCACAGGTTTGTAATTAAATTGTTTAAAAGTCGAATCAGATGACCAATCAGCTGCTTACATTATATCCTGTAAACTAGTGCCTAGCATGAAAGATTTGGAAGCCATGGCGCCTCTCACTGAATGGGTCCCAAAGAGACCCGTGTCAATACCAGCTTCCTGCATTACATATCTGAGCCATCTGGCAATAGTTGCAGACGTAACTCGTTTAAATGGTTTCTGTAAAGCAATTAACAATCTGGAACAACCAACCGGTCTAACCGCTTGGGTACATTGTTCATAAGCTTTCAAGCATTGTACCACACACAACTTCACATTAACAGGAAAAGCATGATAATCAATGGAACGTGAAAAAGTTTTGTCCGAGCAGAAATTGTAAAGGAAACCCCTTCCGGGGAAAACACTCTACTTGTTGAGTCCAGGACTCTGATGTCAGAAACTCGTCAACAAGCAGACAAACAAAGGAGCATAGCTAGCTTAGCCGATAATTGCTTTCTTGGAAGTTTCTCATTATGAGGCCAGCTGTCAAACAACGACAACACTTTGGAAACATCCCATAAAGCAGAATACTTAGCCTTAGGAGGATTCGCCACTCGTATGCCTTTGAGGCGTTTGCCTATAACTGGATGCATACCTACCGGTCTACCATCAATTTGTGTATGTCCCGCTGAGATAGCCGATCTAAAGTTGTTAACCGATCTGTAGGAGAGCCCGTCTGAGGCTTTCTTGGATAAGAAATTTACCACTTGTGAGATATCTGCCTCCACGGGATCCACCTGTTTCTCCAGGCACCAACCCAGCCATGCTGAGGAGTATCACTTCCTGGTAGAAGGAGCCCAAGCTTGATGGATGAAACCGGAAGCCTCTTTTGAAATTCCTGGCAACGACCATTGTTGCCTGAAAGCCTCCAGGCCATCAGGGACAACTGTCCCGCTAGCTCCAATGGGTGTAGTTCTCCCTGAGGGCCCTGGAGCATCGTCTGAGACCATGGAAAGGGAAGGGGAAAATCGCAGGTTAACTCCAGAAGGACCGGGAACCACGGCTGAAACTTGCAAACTGGTGTGACCAGGACAAGTTCTGCTTGTTGAAGGACAATCTGGTTTGCTACTCTGGGAATCAGGATGAAAGGGGAACGCATAATTCAATGACATCGACCAATCCTGTGTAAACGCATCCATGGCTTTCGCCAGAGGATCCGGCCTCCAACTGAAATTTTTTTCTAGTTGGCAATTGAGCCTGGAGGCAAACAGATCTATCCAGCAAGAACCCTACGTCTCCAGAATCATTTGCAAAAGGAAGGGATGGAGCTGCCAATCGCTGTAATCTCGCAAGTGGTGAGAATTCCAATCCGCTATCGCATTGTCATTATATCATAATTTATTTAATATATTCTGCTATAACTGTAATCTGATGCGCTAGGCAGTAATGCCAAAAATCCTTGGCTATCTCTGCCAGCATCTGAGAACTGGTCCCCCCTAATTTGTTTATGTACCTCACCGCCCAAAATATTGTCCATCCTCAGGAGGATGCAACAGGAGACCTTCCTCGGTGAGAGTGAGCGGATCGCAAATGAACCCGCTAGTAGCTCGAGGCAGTTGATGTGCAGTGCTAATTCCTGGAGAGACCATCTGCCCCCTGTTGTCATCTCCCCGCATCTCGCCCCCCCAACCCCACCTGCTGGCATCGGACTCTATGACCACTTCCGGTCGAGATCCGAAGATTGCTCGACCATTCCATGCATTTACATAAGTAAGTCACCAATTGAGCTCTGCCTTCACCTCGTCCGTGAGGGGAACCTGGTCGGAGTAGGTGCAAGTGTTGAATCTTCAGGCGATGCAAGAAGGCCCGTTAATGCAACGGACCCGGAAAAATCGATTGAATTGAGGATGCAAGTAAGTCCCACCAGACAAGCAATGGCCACAGAGACATTTCTTGTTTTGTTAGTGTCACCTTCAGTTCCTTCTTCAGCTCCTTCAGCTTGATTTTGGGCAGCTGAAGTTGGGCCGTCTGAGAGTTGATTGCAAAACCCAGAAACTCTATTGACTGAGTCAGAGACAGGACCGATTTGTTTGAATTGATTACGAAACTCAGATTCTCCAAAAGCTTCACTGTGATTCGAAGGTGCTGGGCTGCTAGGGCAACCACCGACGGCATCATAATGAGTATGTCGTCTAGATAAATTATGAGACGAATACCCTGTTCTCGGAGATGAGCTGTCACCAGTTTCATCAGCTTGGTGAAGCACCAAGGCGCAGAGGAAAGACCGAAAGGAAGGACCAAATATTCCAACAACCGGTCCCGCCACCGGAACTGTAAGAAGCACCTGTGTGGAGGGAAGATAGGCACCGTGAGATAGGCATCCTTGAGGTCCAATAGGACCATCCAATCGCCTTGCCTCAAAAGATCCGTCAGTAGATATACTCCCTCCATCCTGAAATGTTGATAGAGAACAAAATGATTGAAGCCCTTCAGGTTGAGAACCAGCCTGTAACCGCTGCCCCTCTTTTGCATGAGGAAGACATTGCTGCAGAAGCCCTCGGATTTGGTGTCGCAATAGGATACCGCGCGCTTCTCCAGCAATTCTGCTATTTCATGCTCTATAAAAATGTCTTCTTGTTGGGAAAAAACCAACGAGCGGTATAAATTCTTGCGTGGGAGACTGAAAGAACTCGATTTGGAAACCCTGAACGGTTTGTAAGACCCAGGCATCGTGTGTGATTTGAGCCCAATTGTGTACAAAGTGACAAATGCGAACCCCCAGAGGGTAAGATAGAGGAGCTAAAGCTCTTACCTGCAGTGATCTGAGGCTGGAAGTTCCCTCTGTGGCAGCCTCGATGAAATCTGCGCCGGGAGAATCTTCTAGTCGGGTAGAAGGTACCACCCCTAGTAGGGTACTGGAAATCCCCTCTACCACGACCGTAGCCGCCTCTGGGCGGGCCTTGAACATACTGATGGCCTGGCGAGTGGCCCCTGCCTCGCCCGTCCAAAAAGGCCTTGTTGAAACACTCACTTAATGTTGAACTGAGCCATGTGAAGGGTGGTGAAAGTGCCCACGTATTTGGACATGTCCTTCACAAATTTGTCGCTGAACAAGAGCCCTTCGGCCAGGGGGCCAACTTCAGAGGACGCCAATTCCGTGAGATTGCTATCCATACACATAAGTAATGATTTTCTTCTCTCCGCGAAAATGGTGCAATTGGCGTTGCCAAGGAAACAGATGGCGCGTTGCGCCCATCCTGCCAAGATGTCCGGATCGATGGGGGAGTCAGTGTCCTTGGCCACCAACGCCATCTCAAGAATCTTCGCCAAAGGGCCTGCGACGTCTACAAGTTTATCTTGGCATCCACGCTAAGCACGGTCGATGCCCTTTTTGGGGTCTTTTGCGATTTTTTTTTAGAAACGTCAGCATATTCAGGTCAATGTCAAGGGGTTTCTGCAACCCTATCCGGAATGTCTGGACGTGGACATTCCGACCGAAGTCGGTTACGCACCTCCTTATCAAAGTGATTCCTCAAATTCTGGTGGAAGTAATCAGCAACCTCTGGAGTAGGAGCCCAGAGGACCACGGATGGATCATGTCCAGAGGGTTGAAATCAAAAGGCGTTGAGGCAGGTTGCTGCTCTAGGTGTGCCCTCTTTGCTTCCTTCTTCTTTGGAGAGGGAGTGCCTGTAGAGTCAGTGTCTGTAGCGGTAATAGTGTCAGTATCATA
This sequence comes from Lissotriton helveticus, assembly GCF_964261635.1. Classification (NCBI taxonomy): domain Eukaryota; kingdom Metazoa; phylum Chordata; class Amphibia; order Caudata; family Salamandridae; genus Lissotriton; species Lissotriton helveticus. Next base: position 28,438,686 of record NC_136073.1, on the reverse strand, counting down.
TATGTTAGATGGAGTCCGGGTGGCTGCGGACACCGAATATTGATGATCCGCAGGTTTAGGAGGAGGGAGTTGAGTCAAGGCCTGCCTATGCGGCCATTTAGCAGACTTAGTTTTAGACTGTGTTGCCCCTTCTCCAGCAAGCTGGGAGGATCCTGAAGGTTGAAAACGGTGACGTTTGGCAAAACTCTCCACTTGCGCTGTGATAGGTTTGAGGGCGGCAGCCAGCGCCTTATTCACCGTCTGAGGAACCGCAACCTCAATAGCCCGATTCCAGACTGTTGAGCGGACGCATCAAGGGTATCTACCAAATTGTCCTCCAATATGGGGCCATGCTCCTCTTCATAAAAACCATACTCCTCCTCCTCAAAAGAGGCCCACTCTTGCATTATGGAAATGCTTGAGACGCAAAATCAAGTACTTGGAAAGAAATATAAATATATATAAATATATCGCATCACCACCGTCAAGGAATTGATTATTGCTTGCAAAACTCCCCCTAATGAACTAGTTTGTTATAAACTTTATAAATTTTTAAAACTTTTTTTATCTTTGTACTAATATGAGAACTTTTAAAAGCTGTAAGAATTGAATTTTATACATTATTTGTGGTCCTCAGTAGAGTACCAAATCAAATAAAAACTTGTTGTTGTTGTAAATATATAATGCGCAACTAAGACGTAATTCCGGTGGAATTGGTAAAGGGGGAGCCACCCTATGTGCACAATAAAATAAAGATATTGCTCGCTAGGATCGTCACAACTGTTCCAGCCTGGAGGGGCGGCCAACAGCACAGGAGACAAAGTCAAGACTGTCAGTCCCCCCACTTCTTTTTATAGGACTGATGCCCTGGTCTCACCCTAGTTAACTTGTGTCCAATTGGAGCTTTATGAAGAAGTAGAGTAAAGTAAATATAATGTGTAAATCCCAAAAATCACTAGTCACCCAACTAAATTAGGAACACCAGCAAGCACTAGACTACAGCCTTAATATCTCGCCGTCCAAGGGCAGGTGCTGAGAACGGTTGAGAAACAGGCTTTCGAACCGACTCCTTTTCTTTTTGTGTTGACATTTTTTTATCGAGTTTTGAAATATAATACAGTTTATATTGAAAGCAAGAATAAGAAGACAGCAATAAATTCTTAATACATATTTAGAGCTTTGACTCCTTTTCCTACATTTAGTAACACATAAACAAAAGCCGTTTCTCCTGCGTCAGTCGACAGTCCAACAGCACTGTAATGAAGAGACACCATTGCAGCATGGCGCCCACAGCGCCAGCTGACTATAAACAGAAACACGATTGGAGTTTGGTTCTGCCAAACTATAGCAACAGGTAGCGTGCGGTTTGATTGGCGGATACCCGAACTTGTCTGTGACTGACAGTACTACCATCCAACCGGCGTCGGCCCGTTGCCTGGACGCTCTCCAGCAGGCCGTGGGTCTGTCGGGCTGGTGCTCAGTGCGGGAAGGCGTTATGGCTGCGGCTGGAGTACAGGTGTGGCGGCGAGTCGGGGCCCTGTCAGGGGCGCTGGCGGTCACCGCAGGAGCCTACGGGGCGCACGGTAAGAAGCGTGCAGCAATCACCCCCCACCCCGGAATGAGTCATGCAAGTGCACTGTGAGCCCTGCTGCGCGCCCGGTGCATTCTGGGGCCAGGAGCCCCCTGCGGATGAGTGGAACTGTCTACGGAAGCCGCCGAGGGAGGTTTCAGTTTGTGTTTCGAGCTCGTCTTTCAAAATTGTGTCCCTTTTCTGTTTCCACCATTCCCACTGTACCTGCAGCAGGGTGGACTTTCTGACCACCTGTAAAGAGGGTGGGCATCTCGAACCTGGTGTGCTAGGTTTACTGAGATACATTTTTAATTTTTATTTTATTTAATGCGATTTTCTATAGCGCGGACATTACCCGCAGGTGTCAGAGCGCTTTACAAAAGAACCAGTTGCGATACATTAGGATTTAGGATTACATGAGTTACATAAGAGATACAAACAGAAAAAAAAATGCAAATGTACAAGTTGTAAAGTCACACAGGGAAGAGATACAAATAGAAAAAAATGCAATTGCACAAGTTGTAAAGTCACACAGGGAAGAGATACAAATAGAAAAAATTGCAAATGTACAAGTTGTAAAGTCACCAAAGGAAGAGATACAAATGGATAAACTCTAAGAATCACATAGGAATGGTAGTGAGTACAAAGGTCTTCCTCATATACTAGTGGTCGATGATTAATTTTTTGGGGCTGGGTAATTCAATCCCCGATATGTTTTAGCTCCAAATTGTATTTTAAGTGATTTCACTTTGCATTTGCTGTTTAAAGTTGTATTTTTCCAAAGAGAAAAGGTACCGGGTTCTGCTGTTCCCAACCCATCATTTTTACCTGCCTTAACATGAAACTGCCTGCCATGCTGGTAAAATATCTGCTTGGTTGCAGCCCTATGATCTACAGTATCAAATGAGAAGGCACTATTTAACTCCACTTTGAAAAATACAGGGGCTTACTGTTTTCTGCACCTAAACCCAACAGTGACCGCTGTAATTTTTTTTTTTTAATAAATTGGGTTGTTATTAAAGTTGCTTCTAATTTGAAGCTGTCTTTTTTGGGTGGCATAGTGTAATGTGGAATCAGAACCTTGCTTGCAGTGACATTTCTTCCTTGTGACATTTGCTTTCTTAAAGATTTAACTTTTTTCTCTATTCAGGATTCCGACGCAGCGACCGGGATGAGTACCTTAAAGAGGTAGGTGAGAATCCCTTTCTCTTGCAGGATTCATTCTAGGGGATGGGCTGGGGACCTCAGTGATGCAATGATTGTATCCCTGAGTTCTGGAGACCTTCCAGTATACGAGACAGGGGTAAAATTGCCTTAGATGCAAGTTAGACGAGGTCTTTCACTTTATTACAATTTAAAGTACTGCTCTCTTCTGGGATGTCGAAGCATACATTCATTCATTAACTTGCATATTCAGAGACTACCATACTTTCCACCATAGGCCAGAAACGTTAAAGTATCATCGCTTTGTCCTCCCAACTTTAGATATATACCACCAATAGAGCTTAACGTCTACTAAACATTTTCATGCCAACGTTAGGTAGGTTGGGAAGCATCTGTAAATTGATCTTTAAATCTAGTGGACGGTTTAATAGGAAATCTTTTGTATTGAAGACGGTGTATGATCTGAGTGTTAGCGGGGTACTCTTCCAAATCCTTGTTGCTGCACCAGAGAGGGATTGTTTAGTTTGCTTAGTTTTGGGATTTGTAGTGAGGGTACTTCCATTTGTTTTTTGTTTCAGTTTTTACCTAGGATGATTAATGTAGGTGTGTGGATAAATTAGGGCATATAGCTTTGTAAGCGAATGAGGGACTAGTTTAGATTTTGGCGGGCAGGTTACTCCATCACAACAGTGACTGAGTGATATCCCGTCAGCCGACATATAATTCTCATAGGATAAAATGGGATTTATATTTTGGCAGACAGGATATCCGTCACCTTTGTGACTAAGTAACCTGTCCACAAATATCTAAATTAGACCCTGAGTCTTTCTAACCAGCCACAATAGTACAAGCATGTCGAAGCACCCTGGGGGCTTCCACCACCTTGCTATCCCTCCACTGCACATATCTTAGATGAAACGTATGTATTGTCTAACAGTATAAGCTGCCTATGCGCCTCATGTGGCCTTTGGTTCTGTTTCAATGTAATGTGCTCTGCCCCATCATTCACTCTCTTCTTTTCTTTTAGCTCTATGCCACATCCAATCACTACCACTTCCTCCACAGTCTGGCGCTGTTGGCTGTGCCGCACTGTCGCAGGCCCTTGCTGGTGAGTGCTTAGATCCGCTTGGTGTTCTCAGTTTGAGCTGATATATTATTTAAGGGTATGCTTCAAAGTTGTGAAAAGAGGACTATTGAATCGGCACGGTGATCTGCCCCTCTTGATTGACAGCAGAGTTGCAAAACAGAGAACCCTCACTGGTTTAAAGAAAAACCTAGCGTTAAAATGAACTGTGAATGGCACCTGCATGTCCACCGCATTCACCATTGTGACGAGCACTCCAACGGCCTTCACCACCGTTTGCCATACAGCTCCCATAATCATATATCAAACCACTTACATGTTTAACACAACCATTAGTGGTACACTCCACTGGCTGCTGCCCTCTTCCTTATCATCTACTACAGGTTTCTCCCAGTCAGTTTCAAACCTTGCTTTTGTTCCTCAATCTAGCTGCAATCACCCCCAGCAGGTGTTCTCTCATTCCTGTTTGAGCTCCTTCTGCCTAGACGCCCTGGACTGCAAAGAGGACGTGGCATAACGGCCAGGGCTGCCGACTGCGGAATTAGGTTCCAGTTTCTGCGTCTGCTCAACATCCTGTGATTCTGAGCAAATCCCTTAATCTTCCCGTGCCCCCCCAAAAAATGTAATGTGTCCTTGCGTAATGTAACCAGTGCTCTTGTAAAGCGCGGCAATACCTTTGGGTCAATATTGAACTATTTTAAATTTGCAAAATAAAAAAAAATCCATGTGATGCTGTCTTTTTCCAATAACATCAGTAGTGCTAAGACTTCGGCCTCCAATAGACACCCTATGCTTAACTATCTGTACTGCCACATGTACCACTCTGCATTTAACGAAGCCACAAACTGCCTTGATTGTATTTAGATATATTTATGTAGTATTTTCCATACCGCACAGGTCCTGGAACTTTATTGTACCCATTGGATCTGTTCACAACACCGGAGTGTTTTCCTTTCGCCTATATAACTTTAATAAAAGTATATTTTTAAAAAAAGTATCAGTACTGCCATCTACACCCCCACTTCCACAAAAAGCACGAGACCGGTTCTTGTCCCTCCCCCCCAACCCCCACCCTAAAATGCCTTTCTCCGGACCCCTGAAGGTGTTCACAAGTAATCAAATTATGAATTAAATTATATATGTCTGTTATCCTTAATTTAAGCTTATCTCTTTCATGTTGTTGTTTCGACTTGTGCAATGTGGATCTCAGACTTAGCCCCATAAAGCATAGCCAGGTACACTGTTTTTTCACCCATCAGTCAAATGGAAATAGCAATGTATGATTTAGGTATTCAAGAATGTTTAACTTAAAGCACATCATTGAATAGTAAATTCGTCAGAGTTTTAGGTGAATTATTTATCCAGCGTCCTCCAAACTCCATTTTTGCAGGTTTTACGTACTTGGAAGGCAAAGATGGCTTGTGCTGACGGAGATCGCTGTAAATTAAGCTGCACATGTTAACCTGTGTCATCCTGCAAGCCTTTTAATTACCTAGCGGTACAAAAACCTTAGGGTAATATAAATAATAATTTTTAAAAAGCTGGGATGAGACCACTTAAGTAACAAGCATTGAAAATGCAATAGGTCTCCCATTAGGAAAGTTTTTTTATTTTTTTATTTATGTGTTGGTTTTGAAAATAGCAAAATTAATACCTTTGTCAGGTGGATGTGGTGGTGGATGTGGTGGTGAATGCGATGGTGGTGGATGCGATGGTGGTGGATGTGGTGGTGGATGCGATGTTGGTGGATGTGATGGTGGATGTGATGGTGGATGCGGTGGATGTCATGGTGGATGTGATGGTGGATGCGGTGGATGTGGTGGTGGATGTCATGGTGGATGTGATGGTGGATGCGGTGGATGTGGTGGTGGTGGATGCGGTGGTGGATGTAGTGGTGGTGGATGCGGTGGTGGATGTTGTGGTGGTGGATGCGGTGGTGGATGTAGTGGTGGTGGATGTGGTGGTGGTGGATGTGGCGGTGGATGTGGTGGTGGTGGATGTGGCGGTGGATGTGGTGGTGGTGGTGGTGGATGTGGTGGTGGTGGATGTAGTGGTGGTGGATGTAGTGGTGGTGGATGTAGTGGTGGTGGATGTGGTGGTGGTGGATGTGGTGGTGGTGGTGGATGTGGTGGTGGTGGATGTGGTGGTGGATGTGGTGGTGAATGCGATGGTGGTGGATGCGATGGTGGTGGATGTGGTGGATGCGATGGTGGTGGATGTGGCGGTGGATGTGATGGTGGATGTGATGGTGGATGTCATGGTGGATGTGATGGTGGATGTGGCGGTGGATGTGGCGGTGGATGTGGCGGTGGATGTCATGGTGGATGTGATGGTGGATGTGATGGTGGATGTGATGGTGGATGTGGTGGTGGTGGATGCGGTGGTGGATGTAGTGGTGGTGGATGCGGTGGTGGATGTAGTGGTGGTGGATGCGGTGGTGGATGTAGTGGTGGTGGATGTGGTGGTGGTGGATGTGGCGGTGGATGTGGTGGTGGTGGATGTGGCGGTGGATGTGGTGGTGGTGGATGTAGTGGTGGTGGATGTAGTGGTGGTGGATGTGGTGGTGGTGGTGGATGTGGTGGTGGATGTGGTGGTGAATGCGATGGTGGTGGATGCGATGGTGGTGGATGTGGTGGTGGATGCGATGGTGGTGGATGTGGTGGTGGATGCGATGGTGGTGGATGTGGCGGTGGATGTGATGGTGGATGTGATGGATGCGGTGGATGTCATGGTGGATGTGATGGTGGATGTGGCGGTGGATGTGGCGGTGGATGTCATGGTGGATGTGATGGTGGATGCGGTGGATGTGGTGGTGGTGGATGCGGTGGTGGATGTAGTGGTGGTGGATGCGGTGGTGGATGTAGTGGTGGTGGATGCGGTGGTGGATGTGGTGGTGGTGGATGTGGCGGTGGATGTGGTGGTGGATGTAGTGGTGGTGGATGTGGTGGTGGTGGATGTGGTGGTGGTGGTGGATGTGGTGGTGGTGGATGTGGTGGTGAATGCGATGGTGGTGGATGCGATGGTGGTGGATGTGGTGGTGGATGCGATGGTGGTGGATGTGGTGGTGGATGTGATGGTGGATGTGATGGTGGATGTGATGGTGGATGTGATGGTGGATGCGGTGGATGTGATGGTGGATGTGATGGTGGATGTTGTGGTGGTGGATGCGGTGGTGGATGTAGTGGTGGTGGATGCGGTGGTGGATGTAGTGGTGGTGGATGCGGTGGTGGATGTAGTGGTGGTGGATGTGGTGGTGGTGGATGTGGCGGTGGATGTGGTGGTGGTGGATGTGGCGGTGGATGTGGTGGTGGATGTGGTGGTGGTGGATGTAGTGGTGGTGGATGTGGTGGTGGTGGATGTGGTGGTGGTGGATGTGCTGGTGGTGGATGTGCTGGTGGTGGATGTGGTGGTGGATGTGGTGGTGGTGGATGTGGTGGTGGTGGATGTGGTGGTGGTGGATGTGGCGGTGGATGTGGTGGTGGATGCGGTTATAAAGCCTGTGATTGATAGAACTTAGAAACGGCAAAACTATGATAGCAAGCATATGTTTAATTAAGCGCATGTGGACAGTGAATTGCATTGCATGAAATCCTTTCCTTAGTGTGGCATGTCAGATTTAGTCCAATCCCTAGTGCAAAATCAACATGAATCACTTTTCGTTCCAAAAACACATGTAGGAGCAAAAATCAAAAATCTAACTTAGGTGAACAGTCTCTAATGCAGCAAAGTAACCAAGTGTGTGGCATTTCTTATAGGTGTAAAATCACTCTGCATAGAGAGAAAATTTAGTTTGATGATGAATGAGTTGTGAAAAATGTGTATTCGTATGACATCCCCAGCACATAGAGGTGCAAAAATTACATTTAGTTGCAAAATCACACTTTGTGAAACATCGATAGAAGTGTGAACACACTGCGATGAGCTAAAATAAAATTAGTGTTATAAAGCAAAGCAAGCAGATATCGTTATTATCAACATCGGATTAAAAAAAAAAAAAAAGAAAAGGAGACACGGCCGGCCAGCCGTGAAACTGAAAGCACGGCCGGCCGGCCGTGAAAAAGCCTTTGATGCAGCAGGGGGTAATTAGGGGAGGAGAATGGCTGGGCTGAGGCAGAGCGCCAAGCCTTTGATGCAGCAGGGGGCGGAGCGGGAAGAGCTGCTGGCGGCACTAAGCTGACGATTTGATGCTGTGCACGCGCATTTTAACTAATTGCGCTTGCGCATTGAGTTAAAAGTGCACATGCACTTCATCAAATCGCCAGTGAATCGCCAGTGTAGGTAAGCTTTGTTTAAGCCCCCATAGTCTCGCTCTGCTCAATGCGCATGCGCATTGACAGGCGAGACCTAAAAAGGACTGATGCCAATTCTAAGTTAAAGGTGTAGTGAAAGGGTCGGTTTTACCTGAAAAGAAATAAGGAAAATCAATTATGGAAAGGGTGAATATACGAAGTTTCTTTCAATAAGGAGGGGGGAATCAAGGGTACCAGTAAATAGTAGGAGTAACCTTTGTAAGGTGCAAACAGAAAAATGTATATAATGATGGACGTACGTGGAACACAGTGGGTCTCTAAATAAAAGGAATATGTACCTTAGAAGTCTTGGAAAAAAGAGATTAAAGCAACAATAATAATAAATATAAATATCCAAAAATAATGACAAGAGAATAAACTCAAAGTAAATAATCACCCCTAGATAAACACAACCATTAACTCTTTCATTCCCACGGCCAAACTTTACAAAAGACTCCAGCAGAGCCCAGTACTGCGTTACTCCGGGACCCTAAACGCCAATGCGAACTACCACAGTGATCCTGTTTCTGAGTGAAAGCCTCAGATAGTCATGGGGCCCTGTTTCCCATTTCATGGAGAAATCTGCCCTTCTCGGGGCAAACGCACTGTTTCATCCTTGTATTTACGATAGGTTCTTGTGCAGCATGGCACGCCTGATTTCAGTCACTTGATTGTGCGTAGAACATGCCTGGGTGTTATCAGCAGGGTAGAGTTCTGAACTCTAGCCTACTTCTGATTCATTGTGACCAGGCATTCGCAAATATTTACAATGCAACTCGTTCTGAGAATTTACCTGCTTCCTTCCGTGCCATGCTGGCGTCCTCTGGAGTGGCAGGGTCACATCCTTCATTCAGTTGTTGCCTTGCACCTTTTCTTCATAAGCCGATACAGCCTTCACCCAACCTTTGTGAGTGTTGTGATGTCATTCTATTATACAACTGTTACCCTGCAGAGTGAGTCCCATACCCTGAATTGGTGTGAAAGTGCCTTTCTCTTATTTCAGTTAAAACACTATTTTGTGTGTGTGTGTGTGGCAGTGTTAGAACCCTTGTATCCTCTGAAGCCCCACCATTGGTGTCTGTTGAATCCCATTATTACAACCCTTGGTCTAGTGTGCCTGTGTTTGTGGTGTCTGTCGTTTTGTGTTGAAGTGTGTTATGTTTTGCTTGGTTTTAGTCCTGCCCTGACTATCAGCAACACATTCCCCTGCGTATTGGTAGCCTGGCCCTCACATGAGGGATTGGGGGTGAATGGGGTCTGTTGCGCCGGGCAGTATTGCAACCCTCTGTTCTGTGTCACCCTACAGTGAGTCTCTGTAGTGTGATGTGTGCGTGTATCAGATCTCTGCTTTGCTACAAGAACGTCCATACATGCAAGTTTCACAAACTTTACTTCAGATGCATCCTTACCATTGGCGTCTTTTGTGTGCAATGGTCTTGTATCTTTCTCCTCTGCTACTGTCTTCCCATGTGTTGTGGCTGCTCCATCTAAATTTACGGTAGTTCAACTTCAAATCTCCCTATCTCCCCCATTTGAGAGCTTAAACTTGACTCCATACAACCTGGACCAAATACCCCCATCCCACTTTCCTCCTATCAATGTGTCCTCTTTCAGCAGAGAGATCTAAATTGAACAATATTCAGAAACTCTTTGGAAGGGTATCCCGTCCATTCACATTTCCTAGTGATTGCTTGTATCCATTGGTGCTGCCTTGCCTGAATGGTCCACTGCATCCTTAATCTCTTCTCTTCTCCCATTGCAGGCCGGCTCATTGCTCACGTCTGGCATGGTCCTGTTTTGCGGCTCGTTCTACTACCAGGCCATCACAGCAGACCCCATTTTTAGGGAGGCAGCGCCCATTGGTGGGACCGCACTGATCCTGGGCTGGCTGGCCTTGGCCCTCTGAGAAGTCCGGATAGAGGGCGGGTGATGAATTCATGACGGCCGGATACTCCGGGATCTCGCCAAGCGTCTGTGGAACTCGTCTGATGCACTGCCTGAATGTCCTTAAAGTGGACTGCTAATATATGCACACGAGGCCTTTGTGTGCCGGGGCGTCTAGAGAGGTCGATGCCCAATGACCGCACTGAACAATTCAAGATGATCAAAGCCTTGGTGATGTATAAATGAATTTCCTTTGTCATCCTTCCCTGAAAATTGAATCATGACCAAAGCCATACAAGGGAACACTGGTGGGGGATTGGAAATAACAGATTATTGTCTTTTATCTCCTGTACTGCTTCTTGCTGGACTCACATGAGAGGTAGAGAGCTTTCTGTGCAAACAAAATAAAAGTAATTTGTAAACCTAATGTTTACTATTGGATTTGTGCTGGGTGTCCGTGTTGGGATGATACGCCTTATGGTCCAGAGTTGCTCCAATTGGTTTACCTACGAGGCAAGGACACTCATTTATAGAGCTACATTTTATGAGCAACTAGGTGATGCAAAGAGCAGAGTTCTGCTTGCGTTATATGAGGTCCTCTCTTGTATTTATCTTGCATTTTTATGTAGCATAATTCAAATCCAATGGAAACAGAACTTTACCTCCACCCAACCCAGAAGGCTGTCCAAAGGCCTCCAGTAGAAGCCGGGTCCCATTCATGGTTTTTTGCACTGTCCACAAGGGGGTGGGGGGGAGGCCTTGAATAGCAGTAGAAATTGAATACTCAATACATCTCAGCAAGAAACATTTAATCAATCATTGCTCACCTGATCCATCAATGATCAATAAAGAGGCAAAAACATAGGGGGCAATGAAAATGCCTCAATATGCCAGACACAAGCCTGTTGGCATTGGAGTCCAAGAACCTAACCCACAGGATGGCGTGCCTGCAAAGGCGATCCTGGCCTCTGGCCATGCTAAAAAACAGATGAGGACCAGGTGTTCATGGCCAAAGCGGTGGACAGTTCAAGCTCAAAACTAAGTGGTAGATTATGATGGCGGTGAATCCACATCCTCCGGGCAGGTGGAAGCCACCGCCAGCCCGGAGGATACGGATTCACTGCCGCGGTCCCTGACAACACCACCCGCCAGATTAGGATGGCGGTGGTATCAGCGGCGGACGGCAGGTCCGTCCGCCGCTGATCTGCGGGGTGTAGACCGCTATTTGGTGGCGTTGTCTGCAAGACACCGCCAGCCAAATTAGGAAGCGTGTGTAAACATGCTTTTCCGCTGCGGTTTTTCCGCTGTGGAAAAGCATGTGGACCTTTGCTTCTGGGGGCCCTTGCGGTCCCCCCAGGGTGAAGGGTGGGTGGGGGTGCACATGGGGGGGTACCTATGGTACTCCCATGCATGTGCATGCACAAACCGGCAGGCACTGCACGGTGCCTGCCGCTTTGTGCATGCAAATGCAATGCATGCATTTTTAACATTGCGGCAGGTGCTGCTTGAAGCAGCACCCGCCGCAATGTTAAAGATACAGAATGTGACCGCCAGGGTGGCGGTCACACCCTAATTGGCATGGAGGGAACGCCGCTGCCCTTGCGGACGGTCCCTCCACCTTGCGTCCGTCCGCCAGGCCCCTAAATTTGGGAGCGGCTGTTGAACTTGGTGTCAGCTGCAAATATGGCACTGTGGCTCTTGTGTGTGGGCCACCCGCAGCTGAGTTGATGACCCATGAATGGCTCAGCGCTACACTGCCCACTAAAGCTTCTCAACTGAGGAGGGCCCAGAATCGATGGAGGGAATGGTAGGATGCCCCCACTGCGCCGAAGGCTGCATGAGATCAGAATGGGCTGCCACCAATTATTTAAGGCCTGGGCACCCGGATGCTCCAAATAAATACCCAGGATGGCAGAGGTAACGAGAAGAAAGAGGGATCTAGACCCCAGAACCATGGACTGTAAACATGGTAATTTAAACTCGCATGGATGTATCGATGCAGCTGTTGGCAAAGGGGTGGGCCCATTACATTCAGCCTGATGCAGAATTGATTGTGATGCAGCCAAGGGACCACTGACTCTTCTGAGGAGTTGAGAGGCTTGTGAGGTGTATTGAGGCATGAGGGACCTCAATGTCCTTTGAACAGTGGTGATAACTAAGCATAGGGAATTAATGAGAAGCTGATCCTGGATTGCTGAAACACTGCTCACTACCACAATTGAATGACCTGGGGAATAGGAGAGGGCTCCGTTCTAATGAAGGAAGACCTAAAGGAATGGCTGATGGACTTATGCAAATAATAGAGAGAAGATCTCCTACCAGAAATGGGCAAAGTCCAAACTATCATTAATGAAGCGATCTCTACATTTTGGCAAGACTTAGACTAACTGGGATCAGGAATGTAAGACATGGAGACGACCATCCAATAAATGCGTGAGCCATCCAGACACACGTCACTCAAGAATCGCAAGTGAACCGTTTGCAGCTGAAATATGAAGATCTAAAAAACCAAGTGAGACAAGAAAACCTAAGAATAAGAAATGCGAAATACGAGGACAAAGGATCTGATGTGGTGGTGTTTATCAAGGGAGTGTTTGTCCAGAAAATCTGCAGGAAAGAAAGTGGATATTAAACAGTGGAGGGAGTGCATTGGGCTGGACTCAGAAAGAGAAGTCAGACAGACAGACCAAGAGTGGTCAAGATTCCATCGTATCCGCGAAAAGCAAAAATAATAAGAGGCACGGTAGCAATCGTCAATTCACTCCGGCAATAGTCAATTGAGCTTGCTGCAAGATCTTGCCCAAACTACACTTGAAAAAAAAACACGAGAACTTCAGGGCACTCACAGACACGCTTACTAAATAGGGCATAATTGTAATGCGGACATTTTCATGTGGCGTAGCATTTCAACTTGACTCTGAGATGAAGAACATATATGACTTAAGGAAGGGATTCAAATTGCTGGGCCTCCAACAGGATCAAATTGGTGGTGGAGAAGAATGCGGTGCGATAGGGGATGGACCCAGAAGGGTCTGCTGCTCAAAGAGACAAACAGATTGTCCAGGAGGGATGACAAACTATAACTTACCAGCGGCAGTTTATATCCATGAACTCCTGTGGACAATCAATGTATGAATAACCATGCTTCACACTCCTGAATTAAAGGGAGAAGATTCTGGGGAGGGGAAAGTGGTTTAATCCAATTCAAGATGCTGGTGGTTCCGGCCTGACCCAGGCTGACGACTCAGAAATGTTTGGTGGCATACGAGAGTTGCGATACCAAAGGGGATGATAGACAGAGCGCTTGAGCAAATCAAACACTCACCCCCAGTCAACTGATCTGAGTTTAATCCATCATCATTCTTTAGCTCACTCCACCACCCCATTTCAGACATGGCTGTATGCAAATCAGTCTGACCCAGAGCCTCATGGGAACAGTCCAGCCCGAACTGCCAAGCCATGTCTTCCCTGGACTGAAAACAAGCATCCTCGGACCGGTTTCGGGTTCATAACCCTCATCAGCCAGGCTATCTTGAATCCAGTGGCAGAGTGAGCAAGGGACCCACGTCTGGGCATACCCTGCCAACTCAGGGCGAACAAAGCGATACCAAAGGGGATGATGAGAGTTGACGTGTTTTTTTGCTTTATTCTTTATTGTAGCTCAAATTAAGAATATTATGGGTGCTTATTAGAGGGTTACAACACAACCACCTTTATTCTTAAAAGCCTGTAGAGCCAGCCGTAAACATGAGTCTACCCCAAGTAACGCTTTGAAAGCATCCCACGTAAGAGCAAGGAGAGACTTCCTCAGTGTCATTAGTAGCCCAGTATTCGGCAATAGCGTTTGAGATCTCTGCTCAAGGAACTAACGTGATCTGAGCCACATTCCGTGCCTTATCCTTCAATGTAAATGGACTGAACTTGCCTATCAAGAGAAGGGGGGGGGGTACATAACTGGCTTGTAGCATAGAGAGCGGGCATCATAACACTTCAGGAAACACTTCTGAGGGCAGGAGATCTCACCTGCTTCAAATCAAATATTGACTCATGCTAACGCATGAACCAAGAGTTGTGGAGTGGTCTTCCCGTTTTCAAAATCCTTTCCAGCAGTTATAATGAAAACTAAAATAGACAGAGAAGGAAGGTTTGTGATGGGGAAAGGTAAGGTGGGCGGGGCATGCTTACAGCGGGTCTATACGCTTCCAATCAGGGTCAAGATCTACTTTGAAGGAAGACCTCCTCAAAGGTCGCGGAATCGGCTGGGATTTTAATAGTGGGTTGAGAAGGCCTGTTTGCTGTGCCATGGTGGGCATCTGGTGAGATGTTCCTGAAGGTCAGGGAGCAGCTACGGGAGCTGGGTCTTGTGGATGTGTGGAGGACGACGCAAACTGGAACGATAATTATTCTTATTACTCAGAGGTACACTGCATATATACAAAAATAGGCATGATCTTTCTATCCAGTAAAGGTATAAGTGAACTGGCCGGAGTAAGCATGGGAGCTATATCCGTCTCAGGCCCATCTCCAGTACGGATAGCACTGGGTGGCCGAACAGAGCTGCAGAGACAGGAGCTGCAGATAGGTTAAATGTATGTTAAAGGACAGGGTCAATAGAGCAGAGATCTCAAACGCTATTGCCGAATACTGGGCTACTAATGACACAGAGGAAGTCTCTCCTTGCTCTTACGTGGGATGCTTTCAAAGCGGTACTTGGGGTAGACTTATGTTTAGGGCTGCAATGATGAAGAAAGAGAGGGGCCTGTTGGCACAGAGATTGTAAGCTGAGTTAGAGGAAGCAGAAGAGGGGCATAAAGTTACTTGGGCGCGGGCGGATCTGAAAGCACTGACAAATTAGAGGTCAGGTCAGAACCATGCAAATTAACAAGGCTGAAAAACCCTTCTAACATTGAAGAGAACAGTATACAAAACTGGGGATAGGGCTCACCGACTCTTGGTTACTGCTCTTAAGGAAGGGGTGAATAAAACGAACACTATTGGTTTGAAGAATGGGAGAGGTAATATAGCCTCCCACCACAAAAAAAAAACTGTTTGAGAACTTTTCTGCAAAACTGCTCAAAGGAAGGGGACTTTGGAGAAGCGGAAGCATACCTAGGAGACTTACCATTCCTCATTTAACAGAGGACCAGGCGGGGGAGTTGGGGACACTGAATGGAAGATGAGATCCGACTAGCAATTTAGGTGTCTAAAAGTCAAAAAGGCACCTAGCCCAGACAGCTTCACTGCTGAATATTTTTAGATGTGCAGCGCTGAGTTCTCACTCCATCATGGCAGGCTGTTCCTTTCTTTCCGAGACACAGGCAGAGTCACGGCAAGTAAGGAAAAGCCCACTGTTGTAGGGACACCCAGGCCAGGTAAAGATCCCTCCGATTGTACGATGTACAGGCTAATGACACACTTCAATCCTAACGTTAAAATAAAGTTGAAGGTGCTTGCGATGTGATTGACTCTGCTGCTCCCAAGTCTGATACATGAAGACCAATCTGGTTTTGTTTGGAGAAGAAAGACTTCTGATAATATTTGTAGAATTGCCCACCGTGTCTAAAAGGGAATAAAAACAAGGTCATTTTAGTCTAGTATACATGAGTATTGCTTTTAATTAATTAAACATTGCTCACTCCTGATTTACTTATAAAGTTTTATATAGCGCAAACATGACCCATGCTGGCATCAGAGCGCTTTACAATAATCGAGGCAACATGTATAAAAATAAAAACCTCATCAAGGAGGGATAGGGTATGGGAGAATCCCCTAGAGAGAAAACAACAGGTTTCCAGGCGGACAACAACCTGTAGAACAACATAAGAAAAGAGTCTAAAAGAAATAAGCATGCATTCAGGCTACAGGATAAATCATGTCCTGGAGAATAGTTCATGCCTACTATGACATAAATTTGTTCATCTGTATCCTTCTAATTTCTTTCATGAATGAAGCAGTTGAGGAATTTGTTCTGAGTTCAGGGGGAAGACCGTTCCAGATTTTCAGGCCATGCCTGAGAAGGCTCGGTTATAAGTTTTCTTCTTATAAAACTTTTGTGGTTTCAGCAGTAGGGAACTAGTGCCTCTCGATGCTCTGACGCCACCAGACAGCTCTATTTTTTGTGCAAGGTATCTCGGAGTGTTGAAAAGGAGGGCTTTATGGTTCAAGCAGACAATTTTCAAATTAAACCTTGCCTCATAAGGAAGCCAGTTAAGAGATTTCAGGTCAAGAGTGATGTGCTTGTTTCTTTTTGAGTCCTTAATGAGCCTTGCAGCAGCATTGAGTGAAGCCCTTAGTGGCACTAGCTTAGCTCTGGGTAGGCCGCGTAGGGTTGCACTCCAATAGTCCAGCCTGGAAATCACTACAGCTTGAACTGCAGAATTATGATCATCCTCTGGGGTAATAAAGGATTTTATTTTTCTTAAAATGCTCATGTGGAAGTTCACTCCTTTGGTGGCAGGGCTGATGTGCTCCTGCGTGTTCAGATTCTTGCCAGCGTTATTCCCAGAGTTCTCGTTAACTATAATGTGAGGTACGCAATTCAGTGCCGTTTGTTGTTTCATCCATTCTGTGATGTCTGGTGATGTGGGTGTAAAGCATCTATACTACTATTATAAAGGAAGAACTTTGAACCTTTGAGGCGGGTAAACTCGGGAACCACAGCGCCAATCCACACACCCGATACATCGTTGGAATTGTCAGGGTGTGCAGATGGACATAGGCTATATAAAGTTAAAAAATATACGTTATTTAAAAAATTTAGGGGAAAAAAAAGTAGTCCCGTGGAAGAAGCGCCGGCCGCGACCTGCGTGCTGACGTCAGGAGCGCGGGGAGGAGCGGCGTCCAGGAGCGCGAGGAGGAGCGGCGGACATGGCGCGGGGAGGAGCGGCGGACAAGCGGGGAGGAGTGGTGAGGAGCGGCGGACAGGCAGTGAGGAGCGGCGGACAGGCGGGGAGGAGCGGTGACGAGCGGCAAGGAGCGGCGGAGCGGTGAACTGGGGAGCACGGGGGAGGAGCGGCGGCTGAGGTAAGGCTCCGGGGGACCCAGGGACAATGTCGGGGCAGGCGGAGGTCGGGCAGGCGGGGGATGGGGCGGGCGGGGGCCCTGAACACTCATGGCGGGGGGCGGGCGGGGGCCGGGGCGGGTGAGGGCCATGAACACTCATGGGCTGCTATGTCATGGCGGGCGGGGGGCGGGGAAGCCTGATTGCTCCCGGACAAGGTCGGGGCGGGCTGCTAGTTCTATTATATGTTTGAACTTTTAAACCGGTGACTATATGATACACATGTTTAAGACTGACATGGTTATTTTAACATCCTTCATTAGTAAGGTTATCAGAATAAGTCTTTGCATGTGATAGTAACTCTTGGACAAGCCAATTTTGGGTATATTTTAAGACAGCACATCTCTTGTTAAGAACAAGCACCATTGCAGTACACCATGATTGCCCTACGGGCCAACAAAATACAACATTTAGTAAGTAAAGGTGAGAATCTGGTACTTATTCTGTCTACATTTATTGTCATTTGAACTCCATAGAGTGCAATGCCTTGCTTGAATTATGTACCCTGATGGGAGTACATCTCTCCATAATACATAATCAGTACCTTTGTTTCTATCATCTAGGAACCTTTGCTACTCACCAACACATTGAGCTGTTCTTCCATCATTTCTCACTTTCAAACCTGTGTGTCTTGTCTCTCACATGATCTCCTTCCCTTGATGCTTTCAGAATAGTGAATCCTGATGGTACATCTGGGCACTGGCTTCCACGGGGTCCACCTCGCGACCGTGTAGCTTTTCAACTGAAGAAAGTGACTTTGGGTCTCCAAAATGCGGTTTGTGGCTTCAGGGACTTGACACTTCTATTGGACCTAGCCTTTGGCCCCAGGAAGGGCTATAAATTATGAGCCACCCAGGGGCCACTTGTGTGAAAGCATCTTCAGGATCACTGACGAAAGGATACAACTTCTGCTCAACAACCCTTCTCTCATCAGCACCAAACTCTCAACTCAACTGTGTTGTTCTGTTAAAGAAAGAAGCCCAGATGAAATGTAGTCCTAATGACTCAACCAAACAAATTTTGCTTTGAACCTTGCTCTGATTAAAATACGCTAGACACACTGTGCAATGCATGAGCCACCTCTGCTAAAGAGCTATTGCTGTGCAAGCATTTGAATAGCCGACTCATTAAGTGCATTAGACACATGCATACCCATTCCAAGTATTATTCTATCCTTGACCCTAAAAAAAAATGCACACAATCATTGAATATTGCTCCACGAAAACACAGGCATTGGCAAAGCCAATCGGTTGTACTTTAATAACTCGAGTGCTAAGATATTGAGACCCTCCAGGATTTTGCAGCTTTGAGTGGCAAATTTTACCAACAAAAAAAATGAGAATTTCAAAACCTAATTTTTTTTGGTTTTTTTTGCGGTAAACTGGAAATGTGCCTGCCACAAAAAATACTACATGGCCTGTGCTCTGTCATTGCTGGAGACTGCGCTATGTTACAGCCTGTAACTTGAAAGAGTTGTCAGCAGCACAGGGCTTGGAACCGGAAGCTGTCTGGTGCTACTGAGGGCAGATTGCAATACGAAACCTGCTCTTTCTGGCATCTGAAAACCCGTGTTCCGTGGAGCTTGTGGGGTGGAGGCATATGAGTGGGTGAGGGGGCTGTTAGGAGCTCAGTAAATGAAGAAAACAAAAGAGGCGACATGGGGGAAGTTAGGGGTGAACAGGAGTGATGTCCATGTTATTGCTGTGTAGGGGCGGGGTTACAGGCTAATTGCACAAGATTGTGGGCTCTGTGCATTTTAAAGGCAGGCGGCAGAAGAAGTTAACAACAACTCTGCTGCCTGCTAGCCTTTTGCTTACCCTCCTTCTACTGGCTCAGCGTAAAGAGAGGGTCAGTTTTATTTTTCTCCAACTTTGTAGGTACATTTGAAAAAATGGCAGAATTTTACAAAGGTGGTGAATTCACGATTTGTTGGCACATTCGCGAAACCGTGATATCCTGGGGGGGGGTCTGGCTACTGCCTTTTCCGTTGCCTCTTTGTAAAGCATTGTTAACAATAAATAAATAAAAAATTCAATCACTGGGGGAAAAGTGCACTCATATCTCAAGGAATCCGGACACTGAACATTAAATTGAATATTTTCAATCTTTGTAAACTGCATGATTTATTTTTCGAATAAAACACAGGAAACGGAAAAGAATTTAAAACACCTATTGCTTGTGATCCAGTTTACAATTCATGCAGAGAACTAGTGAAATGAACATATAACCGCTGTCAAACATGTTTAGGCAATGGGCTGACCCCAAGCCTCTCTAAATATTGCTACTGTACGCAATAGGGTATAAAAACAGTTGAGATCTAAACAAGCATTGGAAATGCAATAGGTCTCGCATTAGGAAAGTTTGAGCTATTGGTCTTATAAATTACATTTTTTTTTATTTTATGTTGTTTTTTAAAATAGCTAAATTAATAGCTTTATCATTTACAATGCCAATAGTTATAACTTTCGCAAATGTGACACCTATAGCATTTGTAATGCTACATGTTTTGTATTTACGTGACTTAGATGTATTGATATTACAAATACAATGGCTTTTAATTTTTTACATAATTAATACTTAAATAATTTATTTAATTTGTAATGTCAATAGCTTAAACTTTTGTAAATAACTTTTGTGAAGATTATGTTCAGTGTTTTTTATTGTGACGAAAATCCAAGAACAGAAGTGAAATATTAACATCTTTTTGTGATTTGTAATAAAGCTTGAAAGCTTGAAAACAGCTTGAAAGATTGAAAGAACATATTTGAACCAGTGATGCTGTGGTGGTGCGGAGTGATACTGTGGTTGCGCTGAGTGATGCTGTGGTTGCGTTGAGTGATGCAGTGGTTGCGCTGAGTGATGCTGTGCTTGCGCTGAGTGATGCTGTGGTTGCGCTGAGTGATGCTGTGGTTGCGCTGAGTGATGCTGTGGTTACGCTGAGTGAGCCAGGGAGACACGGACACTGAGACACAAACACTGAAACAGGGAGACATTGAGAAAGAGAGGGAGAAAATAACACAAAGGGAAAACAGAGAGAGAGACACACTGACAGAGCGAAGGAGACAGACACTGAGGGTGACATTGACATTGAGACAGAGAGACGCTAATACACAGAGAAGGAGACACCAACATTAAGACAGGGAGACACGGACACTGAGGCAGGGAAAAACGGCACAGAGAGGGAGACACCAACATGGAGATAGGGAGAAAACATTGAGACGGAGAAAACAACGCTGAGACAGGGAAAAATTGAGATAAGGAGACACTGGCAAAGAGAGGGAAGGTACAGACTCTGAGACGATGAGATACCGAGAGCAGACATTGGAGCAGGGAGACCTAGACAAGGACATATGGACACTGAGACAAGAAGACAGGGACACACTAAGATAGGAAGACACCAACTGTAATAGGAGAGGGAGACACTGATATGAAGATAGGGAGACACAGAGTAGGCGATATCAACATGGAGTAGGACACATTAATACTGAGACACCAACAGTGAGACAGGGAGCCATTGGCACAGGAAGACACATACACTAAGACTCAGACACACAGATTCAAGTAGACACCAACAGAGAGAGGGGGGGGGGAAGAGAGAGCACTAATGCTGTGACAGTGATATAAAGTGACCCAAGAAACAGTGAGACACACAAAAGATCAGGGAACCACAAGCATGGATGCTGGAGCGGAATGACACGGGACACAATGAGGAGCAAGCTGCAATGCTGGAAAAAAATAAACTGAAGGTGCGCGGCTGCTAAAATGAAATTGTGCCGTGCTTGTTTAAAAAAAAAACATAAAAATTGAAAGAAGCAAGGTGCAAGGAAAATAACGACGCGCAACGGCAATAAGGAGAAAGGCATGCCAATGTGATTGTTGGTAAATGTGAAGCTGATCCCCTCCCACTCTCCCCAATTTTTACAGACCAAGCTACACCCCTGGCAAAAGGAGCAAATGAGTTTGAAATCCGAGTTATAGTTTTCCTATTAAGTTATACAGTTGTGTTAACTCATGGTTTTGCATATGACAATTTATGAAGGAAAATCATCCGCTCAACAAACATTCTAGTGTTAAAGTACATTGTTTTCTTGTTGGTGTGCTCAGGGTTTGTGTTTGACCGACTTATATAGCTGCGAGAAGAACGCGTGGGCCATTCCACGCAACTTTTAATGGGTGAAAAGCTGCGTTTTCACCACACACAATCAACTAAACAAAAATATGTACCCTACTTTTCAAACAAAAATTACACTGTATAACCGCATGGAAATTTTAATTGTTCATGTTAGCAACAAAAATAACACTCTATAACCGCATGCGAATTTCAATTGCTCGTGTTAGCAAAAATGTATTACATGTGATTTAAGCAGTGTACAGATGCAAACATTCCCTGCCAAGTTGTAAAATAAATCACACGCCATGAAAAAAACAAGGCTTAAAAGAGGGCAGCGCCGAAGGCATGTAGGGTCGGGGTAACCCAGAGCCAATCCGTGACTGGCATTACAGGGATGGGAGCCCGGTCTGAAAAAAAAAACTAGAGATATTTAGAAAGAGGTATTTTGTTTCTGGTCCAAAATGTGTGGTAAACATTTTGTGGTTTAATATTTAGAGACACGGCGAGCTTTGTCTGCTTGGCATTCTCAGCAGAGATGTGGGGGATGCAGCAGCCCCCGGTGGAATGCTGCTGAGTATAGAAAAGAAAGAGCGATGAAAGGAGCGAGAGAGAGACAGGAAAGAGAAAAGAGCTAAAGGAAAGACAATAGGAAGAGAGCGAGTGGAAAGACGAAGGGGTTCAGAAGGACAGCAGAATTAAGGGGAAAAGAAAGGAGAAATGATCTTGAAGAAGAAGGACGAAGAGAAAGGTCACAGGGGAACAGGAAAATGAGAGAGAGGGAAAGAAGAGCTTAGATATTCATAAGCAGAGGGAAAGGATGGGAGAAGAAGCGACAACTCAGAAGGGAAGGAAAGGGGAGAAAAGGAATGAACTACGAGGGAAGGAAGATGATGACGAGAGGTGAAGAAAGAAGAAAGGGAAAAGTTGCCTGAAGGGGAAAAAGAATAGGAACATGAAAGGAAGTACATGAAACAAGCATTTGAATGCAATCGCGGCACCGAGCTGTAACTTGAGATGTTTACAGCTAAAGCACGAGTGCCGCGGCCCGCGATTGCATTGCAAATGAGAGGTGACACCGAGGGAGGGGGGTGGGTCCTGATGGGGCGGGGGAGCGGACCCTTTGATGCCGAGGCTCAGACAACAAATGGTGTGGCACACAGATTCAAGGAGACACCAACAGAGAGGGGGGGGGGAGGAGAGAGCACTAATGCCGGGACAGTGTGTTTGACCAACTTATATAGCTGCAAAAAGAATGCGTGGGCCATTCCATGCAACTTTTAATGGGTGAAAAGCAGTGTTTTCACCACACACAATCAAATATGTCTAAACATGCTACAATCCCGTAAATGCACTACGAGAAAGTGCAGCAAATGCAGAGTGAGGTGAGGACCTCCTTGTTGTAACTCTCAATTAAAAAGAGCATCTGAGCTCTTCTAGGCTCTCTGCGCTCTGGAATATTTCGCATTTAGACACAAAAGTGAGGGCTCGAGGCTCGATGTTGTGAAGAAGCATTAAGAATGGCTTCGCTGTAAGGAGTACTTCTGTTTCATAATCATCTGCAGTGCATTAGGGCAAGAGTGATGAAGGCACACTTAAATATGTTTCCGCCGCCCAACGTAATCCCTCGCATGTGCAAAGTCAATAGTGTATTTCAAAAGAGGAGCAGCCCATGGAAGACGCTACAGTGCCTCGATGCGAAGAGTTGTATGAAGCACTACGAAGCGCTATGTAACTGAAGATGATCAAATAAGGCAATCTGATCAAGCTATTCGCCCTCCAAACGCGCTTCGCGCTTCGCCCTCCGAACGCGCTTCGGCGCCTCGCCAGTAATAGGAAGCTCTATATGAATCACTGTAAAGCGCTATGTAATGGAGCATGTTAAAAAAAGACAATCTGATAGCGCTATTCATTTTGATAAAGCATGAGCTAACCAAGTTCCGAAGAAACGTATTAAACACAAATAAATTGTGATGGGACACTTAAATATGTTTCCGCCGCCCAACGTAATCCCTCGCATGTGCAAAGTCAATTGTGTATTTCAAAAGAGGAGCAGCCCATGGAAGGCGCTACAGTGCCTCGATGCGAAGAGTTGTATGAAGCACTACGAAGCGCTATGTAACTGAAGATGATCAAATAAGGCAATCTGATCAAGCTATTCGCCCTCCGAACGCGCTTCGGCGCCTCGCCATTAATAGGAAGCGCTATATGAATCACTATGAAGCGCTATGTAATGGAGCATGATAAAATAAGACAATCTGATAGCGCTATTCATTTTGATAAAGCATGAGCTAACCAAGTTCCGAAGAAACGTATTAAACACAAATAAATTGTGATGGGTTAAACGAGGCTGGCAACAATCTTCTGGGTGTCATCTAGAAACCGGTCTTTCAAATTCAGCATCATCCTGGGAGTGTGTGTCGGAGTTGAGAGCGAGGAGAAAGTGAGGCGGCGGGGAGAGGAAAACAAGAATACATGCGACTGCAGAGACAGGCGGGGAGAGGAAAACAAGATAAAAACCGGACTTTCAAATTCAGCATCATCCTGGGAGTGTGTGTCGGAGTTGAGAGCGAGGAGAAAGTGAGGCGGCGGGGAGAGGAAAACAAGAATACATGCGACTGCAGAGACAGGCGGGGAGAGGAAAACAAGATAAACAAGACGGAGGGAAGAGAGGGGAGGGGGGAGGAGAAGTGCGACAGGGGAAATGCGAGACGGCGGGGAGGGGGCGGAGCGGGTAAACAAAGACGGACGTGCACGCGCTTTTAAGCTCAATGCACATGCGCATTGAGCTTAAAAGTCACGGGCACTGCAAGGAATCGCCACGATTCCTTGCAGTGTGGATAAAGAGCGGATAAGTCCCAATACTCTCGCCTTGCTCGATGCGCATGCGCATCGACAGGCGAGACCTAAAAAGACATGCATCTAACTTATTCTCAGATTCAACTGAAGTTTTCGAGACCACTTTTAAAGTTTCCACCAGGTGGCAGCAGGGCTTTATGCAAACCTCGTGCTCTTGTCTTATAAGGCAGACTCTATAGAGGGGCTGCAGGGGAAAGAGTAAGCAAGTTTGCAGGGCCAGCGTGGGCTGAGGAAAAAGTATTTTTTTTAGACTGATAGTGGTGACGATCACAGAAAAACAGCACTATGAGTAGTGCTGTCTTAGGATAAGAGAGGAGGCTGTGATGCCATGCAGAGAAAAAACTGGTGTTTCTCAGTGCTTAATTTGTAAAATATTAAGTGCCAGGGCCCTGACCAGGAGGCCACTGCAGCTCATTGTCCATCATCGCTGTCAATGACAGCACCAGAACAACTCTCTCGTCTGTAAATGTGAGAGCTCGGATTATTCGAGGTCCCCAAAACGTAAGGAATGGCTGGGGAGGCCGGTATTAGTAATTTTTTTAATGTATATTGTATTCATAAACAAGAATTGTTTTGGTCATCTCTAAATTAGATGAGCAGCGCCACCATATGGCAGACTGTCGTAAGTGTAGTGTTGACAATAAAGTGCCGGTGCTGAGCACCCAAAACAAATTAAGTACTGGTGCTGAGCACTGAAACCACTGGTTCAAATTAAGCACTGTATGAAATACCGCATAAACATTAGAAACAAGTAGAGTGCACCGCTCAAAGGGACAGCTTAGGAGAATTTCTCTTGGGAACTGCAAAGCAATTTGGTTGTTTAATTGTTTCCAGCACATTTCAAAGCTGAAACAAATCTCACATAGAGAATAGGCTATAGACACTTGAAAATTATGCATGGCTAAATTATTATTGTGCGGAGATGCACTGAATGAAACGTCTAATTTGCATTAATGCCACATGCAATATGCAACACTTGGCAGAGCAGAATGCCAACACCCCATTCCCGGCTTCAGAATGTCTGATATCTTGACACCTTCCAACTCCATGCAAGTTAATGGGAAATAAAAAAAGGTCTTTTTTTCTGCTTTAAATTCCCCCCTCTAAGTGTCTAAGAGTTGGTGCATAAGCTTTGATGCACCCATGGAGAAGTGGCCCTTGTTCCCAGCAGTTCAGCCTTACCCCCGAAATAAGCACCGAACAAAACAATTAGGCCAGAGAGCATGCAGGCAAAGGGAAATTGCACGGCTGGCTACACTGCTGAGGAGGGGCCCAACCACAGGGCAATGGCATCTCCAACTATGTTCATTGGAAAGCTCCTGCCTGACAACTCCAAGGAAGACTTCATTCATAAAGGAATAGGAATTTACCATTTGAGACCACGCTTCCCAGAGGAATGGACTTGCCAAATGTAGAATGTAGCCAGTCAGCACCACAGTCGGCTGGGTTGGTGGCCTAATGGACTAATGTGTCCACTATAGGAGCCTGTGTTTGACCTCATGGTCACAGGTTCAAATCCCGGCGGGTCCACTCAGCCTTTCATCCTTCTGAGGTCGATAATAAGAGTCCCATTGAGTTCGGTAACAATAAACATCTGTTATTTAGCACCAAGATGCCCTTCAGTGTGAATGTGTGCTTTACAAATACACGTGTTATGTTATGTACAGTCCACAGAGCAGCAACAGAGTTCAAGTTCATCACTTGCTCCACCCAAACAGTAAAGTTAGGTAGTGCTCTCAAGTGTTCCTTGTCTGCAGAACACCTTTATCGTCATATTTGTAGAGCAACACATTGGTGACCAGAGGCAG
Source organism: Lissotriton helveticus (assembly GCF_964261635.1). Lineage (NCBI taxonomy): Eukaryota > Metazoa > Chordata > Amphibia > Caudata > Salamandridae > Lissotriton > Lissotriton helveticus. The sequence goes on along the minus strand of NC_136073.1, from coordinate 28,412,881 downwards.
CTGAGCATTGTGGCAAACACACTCCTTTCTAAAACAGTGACATTCTTTAAAAGAAATCTTGAAAGCTCGCCCATCCCATCCATTACTTACCTGACGTACCATTGGTTAGCTCCCATGTGGTTCTACACTGGCTGCATTATAGTGCTTTACAGGTAAGTGTAAACACTATACATATATATATATATATATATATATATATATATATATATATATATATGCAACACCGCTCCAAAGAGTGCCACGAACCGCAGCACCCTCCTAGAGAATAACGGACACGAAATCAGGTAGCCTGTGCAGCAGTGTCTTTTTTTATTTCATATTTTCGTGTGCAGCAGGAGTGCCGCGAACCGGACGCGTTTCGGCGACCCTGTCGCCTTGTTCACCGGAATACAAAGTGTTTGCCATTACACACCAAACTGTTTTAAAAAACGGCAAACCACCAATCAAAACACTACATCCTGTACCATGTGACCATTTTTTTGAGTGTTTCATAGAAATAGCTGACAGACTTCTTTTAGATTTCATTGTCTGCCACAGTTGACGATTTTTACAATACTACATTTTATCTGTACAAATACAGCATATTTCTCCTCTTAGCAATATTTATAAATTTTAATACCAAGACCATTATATATGTAGAGAAAAAGGGGTTATATAAACACAACTTATAACCGTATTAATACAAATTATTTCACCAGAGTCATCGATTTGCTAAAACCTGCTAAGAAATACATACTAGGATTTAACATTATAATACTATGCTTAGCAGAGAACATCTGGGACCATTGTATGCATGAACCTAATATATAACACCTCAGATATAATGGTCAATATAAGCATACCTATACTACATAACATGTGTCATCAACAATATGTCAAAATGAGCTCACAATAAAGGTCACTGGTTAAAACGGGAAAAGTGCTGTTGTGCCTATAAAGTGCAATGTGTAGTGATAGTGTTTTTCTATTTGTGCAAAAACACATATTTAACTATAAGTTCCCCAGCCGGGGAATCTTGTAAGGGAAAGGACAAGTAGATGCCGATCAAATTGAATTTCTCTGTTCATACACAGTTCATATAACAGAGTACAGGGGTAAAGTAACTTATGCAAGATGATATCCTAATGTGCAAAAATATGAATATATATAAATAGATAAATAGTAGGTCATGTCGAATATAAACAACTGGCGTCAGTAAAATTAGATAAAACCATGAATTTACAAAAATTCATGATGAGATCCCCATTCACATAACACCATACTTAAAAGACCTTAATATAAATAAATAACCATTGTAAACACATCATGGAAAATTTTCATCTATATATATAAATATAAATCATCGACAGAGAACATTTAAAGCTAACTGCACCACAATCCGATATACTTTGTCATAAATAATGATACAGATCTTCACAAATGTTAAGCCCTTTGGGACTTTTGGTATCTAGTTCTAAAATATACCTCGTCTCCAACTGTCTAAGGGACTTATCTCTATCACCACCTCTTTTACTTGCCGGCACACTGTCAATTACAAAATAAGTCAAGACATTGAGATTGCCTCCATGCTCTGCCTTGACATGTCTTGCGACAGGATAAGAAGGGTCTGAATTGACAGTGGCCCTGAGGTGTTGGAGGATGCGAGCCTGTACCGGCAATTTGGTGCTCCCCACATAACGGAGTCCGCATCTGCAAGTTAAAACATATACCGCATACTCCGTTCTGCAGTTAAAGTTGCCTTTGATTTTTATTTCATTTTCATTAAAGGCACTATGATATGTTTTAGTGTTGGCACCAAATTTGCAGGCTCTGCAACTACTACACTTGTGAAAACCATATTTAGAAGATACCCAATAATCTTTATTGACTATCTCTGGACTATTTTTGACTAGATCAGATCTCATGGAGTGAGCTTTACGGTAAGTGAAGTCCGGTTTAACTGGCAAGACTTCCTTCATGACACCATCAGTCAATGCAATGGGCCATTGTGAATTAATGATCTTCCTAATTGCTTGGGACTGTTTGCTATATGTAGTGATAAATCTGCAAGAGGCTTCCTCCAAGGGTTCCTCTAGTGTCGTAGCTGTGCTATCCATTGAGATTACCCCATCTATGGTAGTTCGGGAATATGGTTGAAGCAGACTGTTTCTGTCTAAGGAGTTAGCTTTTTGCAATGCTGTCTCCAAGATATGCTTCCCATAACCTCTAGCTAACAGTCTCTTTTTTGCAATTTCTTGTGACTCTATCCATGCCGATTCTGTACTACACGCTCGCCTTATTCTCAAGAATTCACCATATGGTAAACTATCAATAGTATGGCGAGGGTGGAAACTGGTCGCGTGCAGTAGCGTGTTGCCAGCTGTTGGTTTCTGATATAGACTAGTGGTAATGACCCCTTCTTTTACTGTAACCTTGATGTCCAAAAAATTCACTGTATGTTCACTGATGTCGCTAGTAAAAGCTAAGTTGAGCTCATTGTCATTGATACGTTGGACAAATTCCAACGCTTGCTCCCTATTGCCTTTCCATATAATGAACACATCATCGATGTACCGCCACATGTGGGCTACATGGGCATCATATAGGGCCTTGTGTTGGCGTCTGAGGACATGCTCCTCCCACCAGCCTACATGTAAACATGCGTAGCTGGGGGAGAAGCATGACCCCATCGCCACCCCCTGTTTCTGTCTATAGATCTTAGTGTCAAACAAAAACACATTATTGTTCAGACATCTTGTAATCGTTTCAACCAACATTTTGTTGTGCTGGTACATACCAATATTTCTTTGGTCTAGATAACACTGTACTGCACGGATACCATCTTCGTGCCTAATGCACGTATAAAGTGCACAGATGTCAAGAGTCATAAAAATCATGTCTGGTGACCAATTGACAGTACTGAGTTTGAATAGGAAGTCTCTTGAATCCCGTAAATATGTTGGCAAGGTCGTAACAAATTCCTGCAGATAATGGTCGACGTACTTCGATGTGTTCTCAAAACAACTATTGATGGCAGAAATAATGGGTCTACCCTGCAGAGGATCTAAACCTTTGTGGACTTTTGGGATGAGGTAAAATAGGGGCAACACAGGATGTTCTTTGTATAGAAATTTAAATTCCTCTTTTGTGATCAGCCCCTCTCGTTGCCATTGTGATAGAGCGTTTTTATAATCAGTGCTTATTTTACGCACCGAAGTACCATCACTACGCTCATAGCAAGTTTCATCCGCCAATTGTCTGAATGCCTCTGCACGGTACGTTTCCTTGTCCCAAAGAACAATGTTCCCCCCTTTATCTGCATTGTTGATGACGACATTGTTAGTCTCCTTCAACTTTTTCATTAATTGGAAATATTCTCTTGTCTTCCCACTGGCTCTGGTTCTAGATCTACAAGAATTCCTGTATAAACATTTCAGTTCATCATTGACCCTCTCGTGAAAAATATCGAGAGCGTCTCGTGGCATAATTGGGACAAATGTCGATGGCGCCTTGAATGGGCTTTTACCCGGTAGTGAGATGTTGATTCCTTCTTCCTGCGCCACATTCTGGGAACCCATTGTGTTATCCTGATTGTCTCTTAAGGCAAGAAGCGTTGCTAAAGCTGGCATTGCCCCTGCTGCCAAACTTGTGTTTGCTTGTGGTGTTGGTGGGATATTTTTGGATGTATTTCGACCGTGGTTTTTGATAAGAAAGAACTTGCGTAGCTTTAGTTTTCTGATAAACATATACATATCCACACGGGTCTGGACATAATCAAAGTTACTCTCCGGACAGAAACTGAGACCTAATGATAGAAGTTGGGTCTCTGCGGTATTCAGTTCAATATCTGTCAAATTGATGATGGTGAGGGCGTTAGTTGGCTCACCTACTTGTGCCAGTTCTTCTTTTTCTGACGCCCCCTGCCTACGCCGCTTTGCGCATATATATATATTACCTACTGGCGATAGCCAGTAGGTATATATAGTTAGGATTGTTTTCCATAGGGAAATCGCAACATTCTATTGGGAATAACTTTGGCGCCGGTTGAGGAATCTTCCTGAAATTTTTCTTAACTTTGCCTCGCGGCGCTCCGGTCCTTCCCTGAAAGTTTGGGGGGGGGATTCGTCAAGCGGGGGCCGAGATAAAAGGGGGGTCCCAAAACATGTTTTCCCCATGTTAATTTCCATAGGGCGGTTGGACTCACTTTTAGCCCGAACGGCTGAATGGTTTTCACCAAACTTGGCAAAATTGTAGGGACTGGAAGCCCGATGTGCCTTTGCTATGTCTCAAGATATGTGCTCCAGTGGTTTTTACGAAAATTAACTTTGAAAAAATATATATTGGGCTACATTGGGCTATATATATGTTAGAGCCCAAATGTAGCCCAATGTAGCCCAATGTAGCCCAAAGATGGCCACCAGAGACAAAAAAAACAAATGTAGCCCAAATATCAGCCAGATGTAGCCCAACTATAGCCCAATAACAGAACGTCCCAGAGTGTTCTAAAGAACAACTAGAGCGCTAACAGTCTTACTTATGACAAAAGTATGGCACACCTGAAGTCATCTTGATTGGGATAAAGTGTTACCACTTAAAACATTTAATTTGCAAAGGAACAAAATGAGGGGGTTCATTTTGCCATAGAAATTATGATTAGTGCTGAAGAAAGAAAAATGAGGGCACATGTAGAGTGACTTCTCAAATCCTCTTATATTTCATTAAAAAAATTCTGATTTGCAGTCTCCCAAGATGGCCACCAGAGACAAAAGAGCCTGTGCTTAAAAACTCTGTTAGCAAAGCAGGCGTTTGAGATTTAAAAAACATTTTAATATATAAAAACGTTATCCCCAAATAGAATTTGCAAGGTTTTTTTAAATGCTAATTCCTAACTATATAAGGCCTGAAACCTATGGTTTTTTCAGTGAATTTGCAAGGTTTTTTAAATGCTAATTCCTAACTATATAAGGCCTGAAACCTATGGTTTTTTCAGTGAATATATATATATATATATATATATATATATATATATATATATATATATACACATTCATATATATACACATTACACATTCATATATATATATATATATATATATATATATTCATATATATACACATTACACATTCATATATAATATACACATTACACATTCATATATATATATATATATATATATTCATATATATATACACATTACACATTCATATATATATATATATACACACACACACACATATATCTTCAGAAAAAACTGGCATATTCTTCAGACTGATTCCATCTTGAAGAAGCATATACCAGATCGCCCTCCCATCACCTATAAAAGATGTCTATCTATTGGTGACCACCTGATACACAGTCATTTCGCCAAACCCACAGCCACCAAAAACAAACTGGGAATTAGTGGCTTCTTTCCTTGCAAAAAATGCAAGGCTTGCAAATTTAGTAAGAAAGTGACTCAGTTTGAAGGTGCTCCTGGGACCAATAGTCCCATGAAAGCAATCAGTAAGTTTTACAATTGTAATTCCGAATACACGGTATATTGTCTCGTCTGTCCCTGTAAAAAGAGATATATTGGTAGCACCAAAAACGCAACCAAGAAACGCATACTAGAACATATGCGGGCTATCTCCAACAGAGACCCCACCTACCCCGTTGCAAGACATTTTGAATTATACCATCAGAGCAATAGGGATCTATTGCAGTTCTACTGCATTGACGGGGTGGAAAAACACGAGAGAGGGGGAGACAGACTGAAAAAGCTTAGAGCAAAAGAGTCCCGCTATATAATAGAACTCCAAAGCATGAGCCCGGCCGGACTCAACAATGATGAGGAGCTTTGGGTACATCTAGACTAGCGGTCTTTCTTAAAAAGTAATTTGTTGATCTGACTAGCACTGATATCCATTCAGCATGAAATTGTGGTTTTTTGAAATGTTGGGTTATATTATCAGTATGAAATATATATAGGAATTTGTTCCAGCATAAACTGATACACATTTCTTACACTTCCGTTGATTGAATTCATTCAAATCAAATTCCATTATGTTTGTTGGGATATAATGGGCATCCTGAAGCAATGGAACAAATATTTGGACATAGTTATGAGTACTTTATGTGGGGAGCCACATGCCCATACAGGGCTCAATCATGTTGTCATGGTGGATAGTTAAACGTGACTGTGGGAGGGTTATTTATTGTTCCTATGAATTTTGGAGCTTCTTTTTCCCCTACCACAAAGTGACGATATCCACTAAGATTTTGTAAAATATACAGATCATGATATGAAATGAAATGCATATATGGTATGACGTTCATTAATTGACCTGTTTAGCTTGAAACAATGAAGGAGTGTATTTTGACTTCCTTTTTTAACTGAATATCGTATTATTATTATCTTTGCACTTGCACGTCCACACATGTAATTATATAAGAGTATTACTTCACCCACTGTAAAATGGCCGCCGCTTTGGGAATGCAAAGCTGGTAAAATGATTGGACATCATCTGTTTTTATGACCATGAAACGGAAGGGTGGGTTTAAAAACCATGACACACTGTGGGGAATTCGACATTGAAAAAGCCGCGAAGGCGAAACGCGTCTGTCGATATGGAGGGGAGAGGGCACCTATGCACCAAATAAAGCATTTCTGCTTTTGAATATCACTCCGCGTGTGCCTCTTACATCTTTTTAGCAATTTGCCAACTGCTTGCTAAGTATTGCAATATATATATATATATATATATTCTGCATTCCGTCGCCTTGCCTCGCTCCGGGATAACAACCAGCCAGGGCAAAAAAAGCTCTCGGACACGGACCAGTGAAGTTTCCTTTTTGTAATTTATTTCAGTGCAGGTAAGTCAATGACGTTTCGGCTCCACGAGCCTTGTTCACATGACAATGTTGCCTAATCGGGTTCAACCTTTTAAAGTGCCAGTGAAGATTGTATTGACGTCACATGTGTGAATTGCAACAAGGACATAGAAAACATACTGCGATATGACTTGCAATAATAATTTGATGATAAATCAAATGTATATAACAGTACAATACTTCGGCATAGATCTTAGAATTACATTATAATAATAGTTGCCCAGCAAGATTTATATTTTCGTAATAGTATAATACTCAAACGAGGGTCCAAAGAAAAGTATTAACACCATTGTAATCATATATATGTATATACATATGTAAAAATATATATAGAAAGACTAAGCTTTTTTTCACATATCTAATTGAATTCAAAGTCAAATACTTATAAGTCAAGAGGTTACATTATGTACCTATATTGCTCGTCCAGTCAGGTAAATTTCCCCCGGAACCCCTCTACTTAAGGATCTGAAAAACCATATCTTTGTTTTAGGTTCTAATAGCAGTGACATAGTAATTTCACAATAAAGTGCAAATGCATAATATAACGATGTAAACAGTGCAAATAGATCCATTGTTATGTGCAAATTCCGCAATAAATGTGGAAATTAGCAATTCAATGTGCAAATTCCGCATTTTGTGCAAAATCCTTAAAACTGGCCATCTTCATGAACCGATAACCAGATATCTATGTCACTAATGACCAATAAGTTAGGGAGACCGGAAATAAAGTAACATATATGTGAAAATGCATCATGTCCTTGGTACTCTATCTGGGGTGATGTTCAACTGTATTCTGCCCCATATGATTCAATAATGATATCATTGCCCTCAACAAAAGAAATATACAAACTTCTAAAATCCTTGTAAAAAAATCGTGAGTGAATTAATACTGTGAATGATATTGATAGACTGACTAGGTATAAGGACCTAACACAGTCAAAATATTGAAAACGTGTGCTCAAATCAATAACTTCTCACAAATAGCAGCACATTCAAATTGAAAGTTTTCTTAATGCCAAATCTCCACCACCCTCCACACTTGACTAGATTCCCATCCAGTAATCCCCAGCCGGGTGATTACTGCAGATGAGTCTCAATGCGGGAGGCCCCTGCGTTGTTAATGGGTGAACACAATTCCTTGATTAAGGCAAACACGTATATAAATCTTCCGTGACATTTAAGCCAGTTGGTGACTTGGTATTCAACAGTAAAATGTATTTAGTCTCTAACTTCCTCAGTTTCGCATCCCTGTCACCCCCTCTCTTGCTATTCAGGATGGAGTCAATCACCCAATATTTCAATTCAGTGTTGTTACTTTGATGAAATTCCCTGAAATGACGGGCTACCGGATAGGTGTTGTCACCATTAGAGATGGCCCGTAGATGTTGAAGAATACGTATGTGGACAGCATTTTTTGTGCTACCCACATATTTCAATAAGCAGGGACATTCCAAAATATACACTGCATATTCGGTTTTACATGTTAAAACCTGAGAAATTATATGTTCAGTGTCGGTGAAGCCATCTTTGTAGGTTTTTGTGTTTCGACCATGGAGACAGGCTTTACAGATTTTGCATCTGTAAAAGCCTTTGTTCTCTTGCCACCAGGTAGTTTTAACAAAAGGTTCGGGGTTAGTGACTACCAAATGGTCACGTAGCGAAGGGGCCCTGCTGAAAGTAAGGGAAACCTGTTTATATATATATATATGAATGTGTAATGCGTTTATACTTACCCATAATATACTTAAATTTCCATTGTAAAAGTGTGCATAATTAAGACAAATGTGTGGTAGAAAATGTACTTTATATATTTATAATATTAATATTTTGATTCTGGAGGTTGATCTAATGTTAAACCCTCTCACTTACTATGAATTATGGATTTTCCAGACTAACTACTTTTGTTGCTTCTTGTACTGATTGTGATTTTTTTTAACAGACCTTCATGGTTTTGACATTGAATATTTTCTTGCAAAGGTTTTCTTACTTGCCTTGGGGCCTGTCTTTTGGGGCTCACCGACACGATAAAGCCAACCAGTGGCAAGCAATGGACGGGCTCCAAGCCTGCTGTCAGCTCACAATAGGTCTTTCACAGCCAGGCAGCTCGTGCTATCTGATGAGCGAGACCTACAAATGTCAACAGCCACTCTCGCCAGGTAGAATTTAAACTTGCAAGGTATGTTTTCCTTCTGATAAGGGAATTGCGTCCTGGTTTACATAATTCAATTAATATCATTTTTAACTTTGAAAGGTTGCGTGTATAAGGAAATATGTTAACAGAAACTAATGAAACTATCAAACGTCATTAACTTTTAAAGCTATGCAAAAACATAAGTCATAAAAATACCACTCCATTGTCCAATCCACCATCGCAGGATCACCACGCACCATCACCAACCGCTCCAACACCTCCTTCCACAGCTAGGGCAAAGTGACACAGACACAATGGATGAACGCCCTCAACACCACCCAGTCCAATTCCGCAAACAACCTGGAACAAGCAGTCGAGAACTTCAACACCTAGATCACCCACGCTGCTGACCGAGGCACACCCCATGAAGCCACCCAAAACCCACAGATCCACCAAACAAGCAAGCTGGTACACACCAGAACTCAGTACAATGAAACGCAGCTGCAAACAACTGGAGAGAAGGTGGTGTACCAGCGGAGACAACACAGACGAGCCATCCTCAAGTCAGCCCTCAACAAATACCACCAATGACTTAAAAACGTGAACAAGACGTCCTTGCAGAAGCACCAACCTCACCAAGGAACTCTTCACCATCGTCAGAGAGTTCTCCTGCCCAAAGGCCACTGAGAACACTATTTCTCCTTTACAAGACCTCTGGAGGAGTGTGGCTCAATGGTTAGAGCGGCAGACCCTGATGCAGAGGTCTGGCCCGGGACCAGGGTTCAATTTCCGCATCGGCGGGTCTTGGGCTCAATTTTCCTCGGACCTGATAATTCTCGCCTCGGTGCCTATTCTAATCACAGGCCCCACGCTGCAACTCTGGGCAATAGCTTGCTTAACCTCCACACCGGCCCCCGCAGCGCTAGGATGCCTGGCCTCCACCTTGGGGGTGCCCAGGAGTGGACACCTCACAGGGAAAGCCAGGAAGGGTTCCACAGCGGTATGAGTAAAAGCGCCAGGAAACCGCTTGGTGGCAGTGCGCTCTACAAATACCTTGACATTTATTTACATTCTGCAATGCCCTAATGAACCACTTCCACAACAAGATAGTCACCATCTACAGGAACTTCGAGCCCCAACCTACTGACCTTGTCAGCCTCCTCCCTCCAACAGAAGCCGACCCAACCATCATCTCACCGCATGGGAACAGCTCACTACACCAAGCACCACAACCATCATGAATTCCATCCACCTAGGGGCACCCACGGATGTATGACATCACAACGCATACTTTTACATCGCATGCTTTTACAACGCGGTTTTTACAACGCATACCATTACAACGCATAGTGCTTTGGGGCGCTGGATAGTGAACAGTTTAATTTACTATTCCAACTCCAGTCCCCGTGGATAGTAGGGAAGGTGTTGGACAGTAAATTAAACCTATTCCCTATCCTAGAGCGCCCCCCAGCGCAATGCGTTTTAATGGTTTGCGTTGTAAAAGTTGCATCATAAAGGCACTGCGTGGTAAAAGTTGCGTTGTAAAGGATGTTTCCCGGCACCCACGGACCTCTGATCCCACCGCCTCCTCAACCTAGGAAGCAACAATATAAGCCACCTACTCTCCACCATCCTCAATGCATCGAGCTCCACAGCCATCTTTCCAGACGCATGGAAACACGCAGACATCAGACCCCTCCTCAAGAAACCCTCTTCTGATCCAAGCGAACTCCAGAACTACTGACCCATCTCGGTGCTCCCCTTTCCCACCAAAGCCCTGGAGAAGGCCATCAGCCATAAGCTCACCAAACACCTGGAGAGAAACAACCTGCTAGATATTCCCAATCCAGTTTTCGCACCAACCACAGCCTTGAGACATCCCTGATCGCCGCCACAGATGACATTCGCACTCTACTCGACAGAGGAGAAACGGCAGCCCTGGTCTTCCTCGGCCTCTCCGCAGCCTTCAACACTATTTCCCAACACATGCTCATCAAAAGACTGCACCAGATCGGGATCAGGGGGACACACTCAGATGGATTGCATCATTCCTCATGGGAGGAACGCAGAGAATATGACCCCCCCCTTCACCTCAGAACCCACGAGCTTCATCAGCGGCATCCCTCAAGGTTCCTCCCTCAGCCCCGCGCTCTTGAACACATACATGACGCCTCTAGTAAACATTGTCAGAGCCCACAATCTCAACACCATACCCTACTTGACGACACCCTGCTTATCGTCTCACTCTCAACAGAAGCCACCACTACTAAGACCAACTTATACGACTGCATGAAGGATGTCACACACTGGATGAGGGACAACTTTTTGAAACTCAACATTGACTAGTCCAAAGTGCTGATCTTTCGCAACCACGCCTCCCACTGGAATGAAACCTGGTGACCCGCTGAACTCGGACCGACTCCCACACCATAAGACCACGCCCGCAACCTCAACATCATCCTGAACAGCGAACTCACCAAGAAACGTCAGATCAACGCAGGCTCCTACGCCTGCTTCCACACTCTCCCACAGGCTCCAAAGAAGTTTCAAATGGCTTTCCATCGAGCACAAGGAAAATAGTCACACAAGCATTAGTCACCAGCCGACTGGACTATGGTAATGCACTGAAGGCAGGAACCACAGCCGAACTCATGAACAGGCTCCAGACGATACAGAACTCAGCAGCCAGACTGATTCTCAACCTGCCCAAACAGACTCACACCACCCGACACCTAAGGCACCTCAGCTGGCTCCCGTCCAGAAAAGATGCTATTTCCAGGTACTGACACACGCCTACACAGCCCTCCATGACCAAGAACCATGGCCTGAACTTCCACCAACCATCCAGAAATCTTTGATCCGCCCCCCTTGCCCTCGCACAGACCCCACGCTTCTGCCATAGCCACAGCAGAGAGCGATCTTCTTTCCACCTCGCCGCCAAGCCCTGGAACACCCTCACCTCAGAACATCAGCCTCGCTGACGTACTTCAGGAGGAGACGCTAGACCTGGCTTTTTGACTAAAACCAACAACCCAGCACAAGGATACCCTCACAGGTGATTAGCCGTGCTTTACAAGTACTGATTGGTTGATTGATTGAGTGATGCGACAGAACAATCCTTTTAATGTGCTCATATTTAGCTCATATTAATATAAAGGATACCCCTCTCCCAAGTCACTTCCCACTTAGCCCCTCCACTGTCTTTTAACAAATAGAGATACATCTTTTGACCTCTCACTGTACTCATGCCTTCTGCTTATCCATTGATGCAATAATAACTCTGCACTACTACAACCTATCCATTATTTCTGCATTTATGCTTAAGTTCCCTTTTTCTACATATCAATGCGTAAATACACACAATAGAATATTTAACTGTATGTTACAAATATTGCCTTTGTCACAGCTATAGCATTGTCTGAAGTGTATGCAATTGATCTGCTGCAATACATACCTGTTTTGTGGAAAACAACTCCCTTCCAGCGGTCCATTACATTTCCAAAATGGCTGCCGATAGGACAAACTATCTGCTATTGAACTCGCTACAACTCCTATTACTCTGATGCAACATCAGTATGTCGTTACTGCTAGCTTTTGTACTTATTTTCCCTACCAATCACTTCTGTTCAGAGCATCTTATATAAAAGGTTCAAAAACCAAGAGAGAGGGAATCAAGAGAGCAGATTGGTGGCGTTTCAGTGGCCGCCATGTTGAAACCCCCAGAAGTTTTTGCGTTCCAGCTGAGGCATCCTCCACTTACTCGTATGAATTTAACTACTATAAAATCATTTGTGAAGTGTACTAACCCATCAGGTGATCTCTGTATGCTGATAAAATATCAAACTGGACCTATCTATCCCAGTGAAATGTTGCCACTTTGAAGAAAAACTAACAGAATTTGTTAGTTCCTGCAACTGTCCCCACTACAGGGTAGGCACTGCCAATGAGCAGTGAAGCTGCCTCTCTATTGTGCTTTATTTGAAGTCATGCCAGGTCACACTGCACATCAGTGCATGACACAGCAGAGCATCACAGTGCCCCCTGCCACTGCTCTGCCTGTAGAGGGAGAGAGGCAAGAGAGATAGACAAAGTGGGATGGGTAATCTCTTTAGTCCTTCTGCCTCCCTGATGCCTTTCCCAGAAGAAAGCATGGTGCCCTGCAACTCGCCGGAGAACCCGTGCCGGAGGATAGCCGAATATATGGTCCTGGGTCTGGGACTGGCTATCGGAGCCATCATCGGGATGAACATCTCTACCCTGGTAAGGGACCCTCATCGGTTCTTGACTCACTGTATAGCTGGTGAGAGGTACTTATAAGGCACACACTGCTCTTTGCGAAGTCCTCGCCTTGTGTTCACCTTTACAGCAATGGGCATGATGACTCAGAGGTTGGATCGACTAGTTAAATATCAACCAGCACGTTGGGACGCATGGAATCTACTGTTCCCTCTCAGAAAACACTAACTTTCTAGTTCAATGTGATTCATTTTGGCACTGCACTTTTTTTACAGGTCACTTCATGCTTTTTATATAGAATATTTTAGTTTCCCCAACTTTTGGCATTCCTATTATACAAATGATTTATTGATATGTTTTCTTTGTTTTTTTCTCATTTGACCTGATGTGATTTAATTGTAATGTAAATATTGAAAGATGATTTACCTGCTCCGATTATAATATAGTGGCAATTTGATGTATTGTTGTCCTTCTCTGGGGAAAAAAACCTTTCTAATCCAGATCCAACAGGAGTTATGGATGTTTCTGTACCTCTTCGAGTCCACAGTCAGCAATGCTCAAAGGGATATGTTGGTTAGCATTAGACCAGGAACCTTCATCAATACTTATCTTAAGAAAACCCTCCAAATCGCAGGCCAAAAACCATCAGCAACAACAACTTATGGCAGAAGACTTCCCAACTCAGGAAAACATCATGAAAAGATGCTGGGGATGGATAGGTCAAACTCTCCGCAAGGCCACATCAATCACTACCAGACAAGCCCTCGCCTGGTACCCTGCAGGGAAAAGGAAAAAAAGAAGGCCAAGACACATCTGGTGCCGAGCCTAGGGCTGACTCGAGGAGAAGGTTACACCTGGAGTCAGATTGAAAGAAAAGCCCAGGACAAAGATGGCTGGAGAATCCTTGTTGATGGCCTGTACCCCAGGAGGGGGAGTAGGCATAAGTAAGTAAATATACCAGGAGAAAGGGGAATGGGATAAGAGAGAATACAGGCACTGGATATAGACACTCTGACTCATCACTCAGCTGAGCACTGACTTCTACTGGGGCATAGAGGATGTCTAAAAAACAGATTTAGATTTGTTAGTATCTTATCACTGTGCTGCAGCATCTAATACGTCCTGGTGCAAATGACATTCTTTCAGGGTATCTGTATGCTTCTGACTCCCTGTATTCTTGTGGTACTTTGAAATTCCGGAAAACGTAAAACAAATTACTACCCACAAAACTAAAAACCGAAGGGTTTGGCATTGTCTTGCTTCTTTCTCTGATAGTGAAACTAACTTCTGTTTTGTGAAAACTTGCTGTATGGTTCAGGAATATATTCAAATGTATTTTCTTAAACTGCAATATAACAAACATTTACCATAATTTATAACTTTTACGTGTAGACCAAATAATCACTCTTTGAAAGTTATGAGCTTCCTTACTGTTCCTCAGACATCTAAGAAAGATTTGCAAGTAAATATGACTTTAGTCTCCTTTAAGGGTAGCTCTGAAGCAGTACTTTCACAATAGTTTGTCTCCACAATTATGACTGGTGTCATAAGAATACTTCTCTGTATTCAGTTCAGACTCCTGTGGTTTCCAAAAGTGTCCACAACTAATCTCCAAGGATTTCATGAACTCTGGCAGAAGGCTCCTGGCAGCAGCAGTGTGATTCGATCATCTAGCGAGGACGCGGGCGAGCTGGACCACCAAGAACTCACACTTGGTCACTTCAATATGGCTGCCGCTTGCAACCCTTGTGAGAGTTCTGTGGCTTCCTTGTAAATGCAGTTTCTTTAATGATACTTAGGCAACTCGTACAGTGCATCCTTCAAAGATGCAAAGCCTCCTTGTAAGGGGTGTCAAACAGAATTGCCCTCCAGTCCAAAAACGTTTTTGCATTTAATTTTACAAGTGGATAAATTTCACCAAGGTCGCAAAGTTCACAAAATGTGAGGAGGACAATCTTCTCATCTCCGCTCACCCCAAGGACCCGTGTCCTTTGGAAGATATTTAAGCACAATCAGTGAACATTGTCCACAGAGCCCAGGACAAGAGTGCTGTGCACGTGGAGAAGCCTGTCTCGTGCAAGGCCATCAACGCCCTTTGGTGAAACAAAGAAGAGGTTCACCAAGTTAAACTTTGTAGAGGAGACAACCTCTCCGCCTCCTGTAAAGGCTCATCCAATGAAGAGAGAAACAGTTTTCTTGACTCATTTGTTGTAGCTGCATCTTCAAAAGCTTTCATTGGATTCACCTACCCTTTCTTGTGCAGAAGCAGCATCCGAGAGCATTGTAAGGCATCTTGTAGGGTTCTCCATCCGCAAAAAGATTGCCTCTTCCTCATTGGTGATGTGTCCTGCATCAGTGAAGGCAGTTCATGTGTACCGCATGGTCACAGTGTTTTAGGTGATGTCCCTATTATGGGGCGGCGGCTGTGTTTGGGACAGTGCCTGTGTTTTCTGAAGTGTTGACGGTTCAGAGGGTTTCCATGTTTGGGATGCTGTCTGCGTTTCCAGTGGTGTTTCTGATGTGGTGTCCGTTCTTGGGTTGATATCTGTGTGTGAGGTGGTGTCAGTGTGCTTTGGGCAGTCTCCGTGCTTGAGGTGATGTCTCTGTTTGGGGCGGTCTCCGTAGTTGGCCAGTGCCTGTTTTTGAGATGATATGAGTGTGTGTTAGGCAGCGTTCTTTGGGGAAATGTTTGATGCATTGTTAGTGGTCGAGCATAGTCTGTGTTTGGGGAGGTGTTAGTGTGTATTGGACGTGTTCGTGTTTGTGGTGGTGCCTGCGTTTAGTGTGGTGTTAGTGTGTTTTGGACGTGTCCGTGTTTGTGGTGGTGTCTGTCTTTGGTGTGGTGTCAGTGTGTTTTGGACGTGTTCGTGTTTGTGGTGGTGTCTGTGTTTGGTATGGTGTCAGTGTGTTTTGGACGTGTCCGTGTTTGTGGTGGTGTCTGTGTCTGATGTGGTGTCAGTGTGTTTGGATGTGTCCATGTTTGTGGTGGTGTCTGTATTTGGTGTAGTTTTAGTGTGTTTTGGACGTGTCTGTGTTTGTGGTGGTGTCTGTGTTTGTTGTTCTGGCAGTGTGTTTTGGACGTGTCCGTGTTTGTGGTGGTGTCTGTGTTTGGTGTGGTGTCAGTGTATTTTGGACATGTCCGTGTTTGTGGTGGTGTCTGTGTTTGGTGTGTTGTCAGTGTGTTTGGACGTGTCCGTGTTTGAGGTGGTGCCTGTGTTTAGTGTGGTGTTAGTGTGTTTTGGACGTGTCTGTGTTTGTGGTAGTGCCTGTGTTTAGTGTGTTGTTAGTGTGTTTGGGACGTGTCCGTGTTTGTGGTGGTGTCTGTATTTGGTGTGGTGTCAGTGTGTTTTGGACACTTTTGGTGTTTTGGGGATTGCCTGTTTTTGGGGAGGTGTCAGTGTGTTTGGGGTTGTGTCTGTATTTGGGGAGGTGACTGCATTTCAGACAGAGCCAGTGTGTTTTGGGCGGTGTGGGTGTATTTTAGGTGGAGTCCATGTTTGGGAAGGTGTCAGTCTGTTTTGGGTGGTGTCTGTGTTTGATATGGTGTCATTATTTAGGGCTGTGTTTTGGGCAGCGTTGGTGTTATTTGGGCAGTGTTTTAGCTGGTGTCAGTGTTTGGAGCATAGTCAGTGTGATCTGGGCGTTGGTTGTATGTTTTGGGCATTGTCTGTGTGTTTTGGGTGGTGCCTTTGTTTGGAGTGGTATCAGTGTATTTTGAGTGGTGTCATGTGTTTTGGGCTGTGTCCGTGTTTGGGGTGGTGCCTGTGTTTGGCAGTGCCCATGGTTGGTTTGGTGTCAGTATTTGGGGCGCTGTTGTGCATTTTGGGCGGTGTCTGTGTGTGGGGTGATATCCGTGTTTTGAGCAGTGTCCATGTTTGGTGTGGTGTCAGTCTTACCTGTGTTTGGAGCAGTGTCAGTAATCTCTGGGCGCTGCCAGTGCTTGGGGTGGTGTCTGTGTTTTGGGTGTTGTAGGCATTTTAGCGGCAGTTTCTGTATTTGAGGCTGTGTGTTTCTGTGCTTGGGGGAAGTGTTGGTGTGTTTGGGCCAGTTTATGTGTTTAAAGGGTGTTGGTGTGTTTTGGGTAGTGTCTGCCTTCGAGTGGTGTCTGTGTTTGGGGTTTTGGGCAGTTTTCAAGTGTTTTTAGAAGTGTCTTTGTTTTGGGCAGTGTTGGTGTTTGGGGCGGTGTTGGCTTATTTGGGATGAAGTTCTTGTTTCTGGCATTGTCTTTGTTTTAGGCAGTATCTGTGTTTGAAACAGTATTGGTGTGTTTTGCGCAGTGTTGGTGTTTGGGGCAGTGTTGGTGTATTTGGGAGAGTCCTTGTTTCAGGCAGTGTCTTTGTTTTAGGCAGTGTCTGTGTTTGAAACAGTATTGGTGTATTTTGCGCAGTGTTGGTGTTTGAGGCGGTGTTGGTGTATTTGGGAGAGTCCTTGTTTCAGGCAGTGTCTTTGTTTTAGGCAGTGTCTGTGTTTGAAACAGTATTGGTGTGTTTTGCGCAGTGTTGGTGTTTGGGGCGGTGTTGGTGTATTTGGGATAGAGTCCTTGTTTCAGGCAGTGTCTTTGTTTTAGGCAGTGTCTGTGTTTGAAACAGTATTGGTGTGTTTTGCGCAGTGTTGGTGTTTGGGGCGGTGTTGGTGTATTTGGGAGAGTCCTTGTTTCAGGCAGTGTCTTTGTTTTAGGCAGTGTCTGTGTTTGAAACAGTATTGGTGTGTTTTGCGCAGTGTTGGTGTTTGGGGCGGTGTTGGTGTATTTGGGATAGAGTCCTTGTTTCAGGCAGTGTCTTTGTTTTAGGCAGTGTCTGTGTTTGAAACAGTATTGGCGTGTTATGGGCGGTGTTGGTGTTTGGGGCGGCGTTGGCGTGTTTTCTGGTGTGTCCTTGCTTGAGAGGTGTTTTTGTTTTGGGGCAGTTCTCTTTAACTTCCACACGCCTCCCGCCAGCATCCCTAAGTGTACAGTGGTGCCACTGGAATTATGCAATCCTGCTGCCACGGCATTTTTCGAATAACTACTGATTTGCCGCATTTGCCACTCAGTCCATCATCTGCTGCGTAATCTGCATTTTTTTAACAAAAAAAATAAATATATTGTTTCAAGCTCAAAACGTGTAAAATGTACAAAAAGTACAGCAGCATTTGTTGTCGCGCAGTGGAAGTCCATTGCAAATCTCGACTGGCCAAATTTCTGAGCGCTATAGTGGAGCATTTACTTATACTTTTGAAGTGAAACCTTTCCCCCAGACAGGGTTAACGTGTAAAAAACCCTAAGTAATGAAATCATAATATCATAAAATGTGTCGCATTACGCTGCATAATTTGCCTTTTCCTGGCGCATAATATAGTCAGCCATGTTGCATAATGTGGTCCTCCCCTTCTGCATAGTTGCAGGTGGTGGTGTAGAGTAAGAGTCTGTCTGTCCTTCCTAGCCGCAGGCCTGGCTCCAACACCTGTCTCTCGCCCGTCTTTGGACTCCACTCCATCACCGTGTTCTTGTCCTTGAAGGGAGGGCGCGTGGGTGCATGTTCTAGCGCAAACTTGACAGTATCTTCCTTGTTGAATGTTCACAGTCCAGAGGGTTCTGAACAAGGCTGCCCATTGCTTCTGAGGGATGCGGTATCCAGGAACATTGTGAGCTCATCCCAGGTCGCTGTGACGTCATTCTGCATCCCTTACGCCCTCTCTGTGCGTGCAAGGTGATGCAACCTCGAATCTCGGCTGCCACCTCTAGCCATCCATTGAAGCGGGCGCGCGCTCTAACTTCAAAGCCAGTGCTCTCGCCAGGGTCCTCTGATGCCGCCATGGACCCCTGCTGCGTTGACGTCACAATAAGTAGTGCCATGCCCCTTATAACATTCCTCTCCTATAATGTGGAACTGGCCTATTTTACACTAACAGGAAGTCGATATCACGCAAAGATCTGAGTTTGGGATGTTTTGATTTTCATACCTAAAACACGTTTTCACGTTTCAGTGCGTAATTCAGTACAGAAATGGCTGAAAGGGGCACTATTTTTAAACAAGCCTTGGAGAGTAAGCCATGTGTGTTTAGTGTCTTTTTGAAACAGTCAGGTTGCAGTTCATGGGTGTTTATTTCTTCTGGTTTTCTTTGTCCAAATTTACAGTACAAAAGCAGTGCACATTAAAAGATAATCCCTACTGAGTATCCCTCCCCAAATAAAGGAGCTTCAGTGGGCTGGAAGGAGGGTTCAAAAGGCCCTGAGGCCAGGTTACATGACAACAGTGGTTGGGGAAACAACCGTTACATCGCAACTTTTACAACGCACTTCTATTACAACGCAGCTTTTACAACGCTGGATCCATTACATCGCATGTCTTTACAACGCATGACATTACATAGCAGATGCTATTACAACGCATGTTATTACAACGTAAGTATAAGTAAGTATATAATTTTTTTTAAATTTTATTTAATATTATTAAATTAATTTAAATAATATTATGAATACAAAAAATTAATTTATGTTTTTTTATATTATAAATTAAATATATTAATTTAAGTAATTTTTTAAAATAAGTATGAGTATAAGAGTATATGTTTTGGGGTACTGAGGTATACGTTTTGGAGTGTTTGGGTATTTTTAGGTTTTAGGGCAGGGTTTGGGGTTTTGGGGTACAGGGGTATTTTTAGGTTTCAGGGCTGGGTTTGGGTTTTGGGGTACAGGGGTATTTTTAGGTTTCAGGGCTGGGTTTGGGTTTTGGGGTACAGGGGTATTTTTAGTTTCAGGGCTGGGTTTGGTTTTTGGGATACAGGGGTATTTTTAGGTTTCAGGGCTGGGTTTGGTTTTTGGGGTACAGGGGTATTTTTAGGTTTCAGGGCTGGGTTTGGGTTTTGGGGTACAGGGGTATTTTTAGGTTTTAGGGCTGGGTTTGGGTTTTGGGGTACAGGGGTATTTTTAGGTTTCAGGGCTGGGTTTGGGTTTTGGGGTACAGGGGTATTTTTAGGTTTTAGGACTGGGTTTGGGTTTTGGGGTACAGGGGTATTTTTAGGTTTCAGGGCTGGGTTTGGTTTTTGGGGTACAGGGGTATTTTTAGGTTTTAGGGCTGGGTTTGGGTTTTGGGGTACAGGGGTATTTTTAGGTTTTAGGGCTGGGTTTGGGTTTTGGGGTACAGGGGTATTTTTAGGTTTTAGGGCTGGGTTTGGGTTTTGGGGTACAGGGGTATTTTTAGGTTTCAGGGCTGGGTTTGGTTTTTGGGGTACAGGGGTATTTTTAGGTTTTAGGGCTGGGTTTGGGTTTTGGGATACAGGGGTATTTTTAGGTTTCAGGGCTGGGTTTGGTTTTTGGGGTACAGGGGTATTTTAAGGGTTCAGGGCTAGGTTTGGGTTTTGAGGTACAGGGGTATTTTTTGGGTTTTTAAAAAAAACGATTTTAAATTAATTAAATTAAAATAATTAAATAAAAATAATTAAATTAAATTAATTACATTAAATTAATAATAATTTTAAAATTAATTAAATTAAATTAATTTAATTTAATTAATTACAATTTTAAAATTAGTTAATTTAAATAAATTAAATTAAATTAATTAAATTAGATTAATTACAATTTTTTTAAAAAAGATATACTTACCTATACTTACATTGTAATGGCATGCGTTGTAATAGCATCTGCTATGTAATGTCATGCGTTGTAATGCCATGCGATGTAATGGATCCTGCGTTGTTATGTTATGTTATGTTATGTTAGGGCTATTTGTATTGCGCACGGCTGCTCCAGCGAAGGAGCGTCCCGGCGCACCGACAAGGTGGCGAACACAACACAACAGAAAACAGAAAATATTATTTAAAAATGGGGGTATGGATTTTAACATAACTCAGAGAACAGAAGGGTTTTAGCGGCCTTGCGGAAGGAAAGCAAGTCGCCAAGGGTCCGGAGTTTCAAGGGGAGAGCGTTCCAGAGCGCGGCTGCCCGCACCCTAAAAGAGCGACCCCCCGCCCGACTGAGTTTGAACCGAGGGGCTGCCGCTAGTTCTTGGTCCAACGAACGCAAAGTGCGGCCCGGGATGTAAGAGCACAAAAGTTGGCACAGTAAGGGAGGCGTTAGGCCCTTCAGAATCTTGAAAGATATGCACAGTACTTTAAAATGGATCCGCTGCCTAACGGGTAACCAATGCAAGGCTCGCAAGGTTGGACCGGCCGAGCAAAACCTAGGAAGACCTACGATTGCTCTGGCCGCTGCGTTCTGCACTCTTTGAAGTCGGGTTAGCTCGGCCTGGTTTAACCCTATGAAAAGGGAGCTGGCATAGTCCAGCCGAGCCAAAACCGTTGCTTGTACCACAAGTTGACGGGTTGCGGCATCAAAATATTTAAGGGCAGGTCGCAGATTGCGCAAGATGCCAAAGCAGCACGCCGCCGTCCTTTTAGTGTGACCAACAAAGTTGAGGGAAGGGTCCAGCCAGACACCAAGATTTTTGATCTCCGCAACCGGAGTGGGGGTGGGACCCAACTCAGGGGGCCACCAGGTATCTCCCCAAAGGTCCGTCCGCTTCCCAAAGACCATCACCTCCGTTTTTTTGGCGTTAAGTTGGAGACAGTTGGACGTCATCCAACCAGCCACCGCCCTAAGTCCTTCTCTGAATCTTGGGGCATCCACCCCAGAGTCCCCGCTGATCGTGACCGCTAGCTGGGTATCATCTGCGTATGACACCATGGTCATACCACAGAGCTTCACCACCTCAGCCAGCGGCCTCACGTAGATGTTAAACAACGTGGGACTCAGCGAGGAACCCTGCGGAACCCCAAGAGACAGAGGATGACATTTGGACTGATAGGGCGGGGACGCCACACAGAAGGAACGATCCCTGAGAAACGAACGAAACCACTGGTGTGCAGTGCCAGTCACCCCTATCTCCTCCAGCCGCTGCAGGAGAATTTCATGGGAGACCGTGTCAAAGGCGGCGCTTAGGTCTAACAAAACAAGCGCCGCCGTTTGACCTGCATCCAGAACTGCCCGCAGGTGCTCGACCATAAATAACAATGCTGTCTCCGTACTGTGGCCGGCCCGAAAACCATTCTGGGTGTCGTTGTAAAAAATGCGTTGTAACAGAGTGCGTTGTAATATCTCGCGTTGTAACGTCATACATCCCAGTGGTTGTAATTGCAAGCAGCTGCAATGCTGGGACAGATGGTGACGCTGGATTCCTTCAGAAGTTCAGCCTTGAGTGAGGGGAACGGAGTCCCCTCTCTAAAAATATTGGGGGCACTCCATTCACTTGCGTCCACCCCTGACTTGTGCCCTGTTTGAACCAACACCCGTCGGAATGAGGTTGCAGCAGGAAGGAAGAGTAAGAACCATTTTGGACTCATTTTCCCCAATCAAAGACTGTTATTTTATTTTGGGTGTTTATGTGTGGTAGCATTGGCATCTGAAGGTGGCTGTACAAACACTAAAGCAAGACAGAACAAGAATTGGCAAGGTCAATTCGCCTTTATAATGAAGGTTCAAAGGTATTGAATTTGCCAAAGCAATGTTTAAAGAATTGTGTAAAAAAAAGTTAAACAAAAAACTGTTAAAATAATGGAGAAATGGCAAACATATATCTCACTCAGAAAACACTTCACTGAATAAAAAATTGTAAGAAAGTTAAAATGGAAATGCGTGCCAAGGCTCAATTGACTTTCCCAAAAACTTGGAACTGAACCATGCTCCAGCCATTGGGAGCCCTGCAGTAGCCCACCAAGGAGATTTGTGGGTCACCAGGAGAAGAGATAGTTAGTTTGTAGTCATTCTAAGTACATTTTCTGCCTCAAACACCAGCGATTAGCCCCTCCCACAATGCCATAAAATCTTTTTGTGCCAAGGCCTGAGCTTTTGTGCAATATGTGGAATGCAGGAGGCAAAACAAAACAACCCTTCAAGTCTGCTCTTTAGATGTACCCTGGAATGGAAAAAATACATCTATTGCTGTCCTTTTACAGACAATACAGAGCGTGTTGTGGGTATTTGAGGGAGGAGTATCATACGTGCGAGAGAGCCAGAAAACACATGCACTTCCATAGACTGCTGAGTAAACAAGAAAAAAGTAATTCTTTAAATTTGAGCAGTGTAAAGATACGAGTCAGCCATTCATAGGAGTGCAAATAGCCTATGCTCCAGGTGAGGGGCAAACCCAAGAAGAGGAAGGCAAGCCATCAAATAAGAAGCAAGCATATATGAATGACAAAGATACCAGCCAATGATAAGCAGTGGGCGGGCTCTAAGCACACTGGAACTTTTTGGTATGGTCAACAAGAGGCTTCTGTCTACAGCCTGGCAGGTGAGACCTAAACAGGTTCGTAGGAGAAGGGTTTTGAATCAGGAAAAGCCTATTTTAACATGTATAATGGCAACTTTCTGCTCTGAAATTTTAAATCACGGCACAGATTCATCCCTTTCTGATTTAAATTGTATTGTTTTGTATTGTAATTGCATTTATATAGCGCTTACTACACATGACGAGGCGTCGAAGCGCTTTTCCAGCGAGTAGCACGCTACTCCGGGACCCATAGAGGATTAGTGTTGAATTAGTATAGTGAAATATGAAAGTGATTCATGTGGTGGATAGGTTAGTCAATTATTTGGATTCAGAAGGATAGCGGAAGGATAGAGGAGGAAAAGAGGTTTGTATGTATATACCGTTTGTTACCCCTGATGGGGTGTTGAAGCGCTTTTTTTGGGCGAGTAAAACGCTGCTCCGGAACCCATAAAGGATTAGTGGTGAATTAGTATAGTGAAATATGAAAGTAATTTGAATGGTGGATATTAGTCAGTCATGTAACCTCCCTGAAGCAACACTATGCGACACCAGACAGCAGTGAGTTGTCTTTTCTTTAATTAGAGATTTTAGGGCCATATGTATCAAGCAAAATTGCATTCGCAAACGCCGAAATTCGCAGAATTTCGGCGTTTGTGAATGCAATTTTGCCAAATGGTATGTATTAAGGCAAAAGAAGGAATCGCAAAATTTGCGATTCCTTCTTTTGCGATTGCATTTAAGGAATCGCACATTTTGCGATTCCTTAAATGCAATGTAAGAAGCACCAATAAAGTGCAATTTGGCCTTGAGGAATCGCAAATTACCACCAACTTCAAGTTGGTGGTAATTTGCAATTTCTTTGAAAAGTGCACTGTTTTGCTTTTTTCAAAGTGCCATGTGACGCACATACAATGTATGTGCGCCACATGTGTACCCATGCTTATTTCAGGGGTGCATCAGGGTGTCCTTTTGCTACCCCTGCACCCTTGAAATGATTCTCAATTTGCGATTCTCAAATTGCGAAACGCAAATTGAGAATAACTTCCCATTCATTCCTATGGGCCTCCTGGCCCATAGAAATAAATGGGAAAGTATTCCCTAATTTCGATTTGCAATTTGCTAATCGCAATTTAGGAATATTAAGAAATCGCAAAAAAAATGTGATTTTTTTACATACATCCCTATTTGCAATTCTCAAATAGCGATTTCTAAAGAATCGCGGTTTGAGAATCGCAAATCAGGATGTTGATACATATGGCCCCAAGAGAATTTCCGTTAAGGCCTGTAAATATTTATGTACTGTTTGTAATGCGCAAACCTAACCAAATGGCAGCAGAGCTCTAGACAGGGTAAAGGGCAAAAACACAGTTATTGAGTGACTGGCAGGGTAACTGGGTTGACCCCAGAAGTATATGGTTACTCGATAGTGATATAGTGTTCTTTAAAGAGGCACATATCCAGCCCTCTCCTGAACTGGAGTAGGAGCGGGCGGTCCTGATGGACATCGGAATGTTGTCCCAGATTCTGGGGGCATACATGGAGAAGGCCTTTGTTTTGACTTATTTTAGGCTTCTTTATTTCCAGTCTGATTGTATCTCCAAGTCTGACAGTGTCCTGACTGTGTGGGTGCCAGAACAGGGTCTTTGGAGAGAGGTATTTCATTAAATAGAATTTTTGTGGAACACCATCATTGGCTCCCAGGTGCACCAGAGTACTAGAGGAGGGATAGAAAGGAAGACAAGCAGAGACGTGGTGAATCCTTGTGACGTGTATTGTCTGTTATCTTTAGATCTAAGGAGTTGGACACTGGTGCAAAGCTCAATGAATCAATTGTCAAGAATCTCTCAGGACGTGGTGAATCCTTGTGACAAGTGTTGTATATTCAAGGAAGGCACACACAGCTGGGCCTGGTAGATTTTAGTCTCTGGGTCTTCAGGGAAGGCACACACAGCTGGGCTCAGAGGTTCTGGTCACTGGGTTCTCAGGGAAGGCACACACAGATGGGCAAAATCTTCCGGTGGATCCCCACCGAGACCAGGAAGACGGTCACCCAGGCCCTCGTCACCAGCCGACTGGACTACGGAAACTCCCTCTACGCCGGAATCACCGCCAAACTCCAGAAGAGACTCCAGCGGATCCAGAACGCCTCAGCAAGACTCATACTGGACATCCCCCGTCGCAACCACATCTCCGGACACCTGCGGGACCTGCACTGGCTCCCGGTCAACAAGAGAATCACCTTCCGTCTCCTCACCCACGCACACAAAGCCCTGCACAACCAAGGACCAGGATACCTCAACAGCCGCCTCAATTTCTACGCTCCCAAACGCCAGCTGCGATCGACCGGCCACGCCCTCGCCGCCGTCCCCCGCATCCGAAGAGCTACCACAGGGGGGAGGTCCTTCTCCTACCTGGCCGCCAAGACTTGGAACTCCCTCCCGACCCACCTCCGCCTGACCCAGGACCACCTCGCCTTCAGGACACAGCTCAAGACCTGGCTGTTCGAGCAGTAGCGGACCCCCCCTCACCAAGCGCCTTGAGACCCTCCGGGTGAGTAGCGCGCTATACAAATGCTTTCATTGATTGATTGATTGATTGATTCTGGTCACTGAGTCTTCAAGGAAGGCACACACAGCTGGGTTTGGTAGATTCTGGTCACTGAGTCTTCAAGGAAGGCACACACAGCTGGGCTTGGTGGATTCTGGTCACTGGGTCTTCAAGGAAGGCACACACAGATGGGCTTGGTGGATTCTGGTCACTGAGTCTTCAAGGAAGGCACACACAGCTGGGTTTGGTAGATTCTGGTCACTGAGTCTTCAAGGAAGGCACACACAGATGGGCTTGGTGGATTCTGGTCACTGGATCTTCAAGGAAGGCACACACAGCTGGGCCTGGTGGATTCTGGTCACTGAGTCTTCAAGGAAGGCACACACAGATGGGCATGGTGGATTCTGGTCACTGAGTCTTCAAGGAAGGCACACACAGCTGGGCTTGGTGGATTCTGGTCACTGGGTCTTCAAGGTAGGCACACGCAGCTGGGCCTGGTGGATTTTAGTCACTGGGTCTTCAAGGAAGGCACACACAGCTGGGCTTGGTGGATTCTGGTCACTGGATCTTCAAGAAAGGCACACACAGCTGGGTTTGGGGGTTCTTGTCACTGAGTATTCAAGGAAGGCACACACAACTGGGCCTGGAGGTTCTGGTCACTGGTCTTCAGAGAAGGCAAACATAGCTGGGCTCAGAGGTTCTGGTCACTGGGTTCTCAGGGAAGGCACACACAGATTGGCTTGGTGGATTCTGGTCACTGTATCTTCAAGGAAGGCACACACAGCTGGGCCTGGTGGATTCTGGTCACTGAGTCTTCAAGGAAGGCACACACAGATGGGCATGGTGGATTCTGGTCACTGAGTCTTCAAGGAAGGCACACACAGCTGGGCTTGGTGGATTCTGGTCACTGGGTCTTCAAGGTAGGCACACACAGCTGGGCCTGGTGGATTGTAGTCACTGGGTCTTCAAGGAAGGCACACACAGCTGGGCTTGGTGGATTCTGGTCACTGGGTCTTCAAGAAAGGCACACACAGCTGGGTTTGGGGGTTCTTGTCACTGAGTATTCAAGGAAGGCAGCTGGGCTCTGAGGTTCTGGTCAGTGGGTCTTAAAGGAAGGCTCACACAGCTGAGCTCAGAGGTTCTGGTCATTGGGGTCCTCAGGGAAGGCTCACCCAGCTGAGCTCATGGTTTCTGGTCACTGGGTCTGCAAGGAAGGCACACACAGCTGGGCTTGGTAGATTCTGGTCACTGAGTCTTCAAGGAAGGCACACACAGCTGGGCTTGGTAGATTCTGGTCACTGAGTCTTCAAGGAAGGCACACACAGCTGGGCTTGGTGGATTCTGGTCACTGGATCTTCGAGGAAGGCACACAAAACTGGGCTTGGTGGATTCTGGTCACTGAGTATTCAAGGAAGGCACGCACAGCTGGGCTTAGTGGATTCTGGTCACTGGATCTTCAAGGAAGGCGCACACAGCTGGACTTTGTGTTTCTGGTCACTGGGTCTTTAAGGAAGGCAAACACAGCTGGACTTTGTGTTTCTGCTCACTGGGTCTTCAAAGAAGGTACACACAGCTGGGCCTGGTGGATTTTAGTCACTGGGTCTTCAAGGAAGGCAAACACAGCTGGGCTTGGTGGATTCTGGTCACTGGATCTTCAAGAAAGGCACACACAGCTGGGTTTGGGGATTCTTGTCACTGAGTATTCAAGGAAGGCACACGCAGCTGGGCTCGGAGGTTCTGGTCAGTGGGTCTTCAAGGAAGGCTCACACAGCTGAGCTCAGAGGTTCTGGTCACTGGGTCCTCAGGGAAGGCACACACAGCTGGGCTTGGTGGATTCTGGTCACTGGGTCTTCAAGAAAGGTACACACAGCTGGGTTTGGGGGTTCTTGTCACTGAGTATTCAAGGAAGGCACATACAGCTGGGCCTGGAGGTTCTGGTCACTGGTCTTCAGGGAAGGTACACACAGCCGGGCATGGAGGTTCTGGTCACTGGTCTTCAGGGAAGGCACACACAGCTGGGCTTGGTGGATTCTGGTCACTGAGTCTTCAAGGAAGGCACACACAGCTGGGCTTGGTGGATTCTGGTCACTGAGTCTTCAAGGAAGGCACACACAGCTGGGTTTGGTAGATTCTGGTCACTGAGTCTTCAAGGAAGGCACACACAGCTGGGCTTGACAGATTCTGGTCACTGAGTCTTCAAGGAAGGTACACACAGCTGGGCTTGGTGGATTCTGGTCACTGGGTCTTCAAGGAAGGCACACACAGCTGGGCCTGGTGGATTTTAGTCACTGGGTCTTCAAGGAAGGCACACACAGCTGGGTTTGGGGATTCTTATCACTGAGTATTCAAGGAAGGCACACGCAGCTGGGCTCGGAGGTTCTGGTCAGTGGGTCTTCAAGGAAGGCTCACACAGCTGAGCTCAGAGGTTCTGGTCACTGGATCCTCAGGGAAGGCACACACAGCTGGGCTTGGTGGATTCTGGTCACTGGGTCTTCAAGGAAGGCACATACAGCTGGGCTTTGTGGATTCTGGTCACTGAGTCTTCAAGGAAGGCACACACAGCTGGGCTTGGTAGATTCTGGTCACTGAGTCTTCAAGGAAGGCACACACATCTGGGCTTGGTGGATTCTGGTCACTAGATCTTCAAGGAAGGCACACAGCTGGGCTTGGTGGATTCTGGTCACTGAGTATTCAAGGAAGGCACACACAGCTGGGCTTGGTGGATTCTGGTCACTGGATCTTCAAGGAAGGCAAACACAGCTGAGCGGATTCCGGTCACTGAATCTTCAAGGAAGGCAAACACAGCTGGACTTTGTGTTTCTGGTCACTGGGTCTTCAAGGAAGGCAAACACATCTGGACTTTGTGTTTCTGGTCACTGGGTCTTCAAGGAAGGCACACACAGCGGGGCCTGGTGGATTTTAGTCACTGGGTCTTCAAGGAAGGCACACACAGCTGGGCTTGGTGGATTCGGGTCACTGGATCTTCAAGAAAGGCACACACAGCTGGGCTTGGTAGATTCTGGTCACTGGGTCTTCAAGGAAGGCACGCACAGCTGGACTTGGTGGATTCTTTTCACTGGCTCTTCAAGAAAGGCACACACAGCTGGGTTTGGGGGTTCTTGTCACTGAGTATTCAAGGAAGGCACACGCAGCTGGGCTCGGAGGGTCTGGTCAGTGGGTCTTTAAGGAAGGCTCACACAGCTGAGCTCAGAGGTTCTGGTCACTGGGTCCTCAGGGAAGGCACACACAGCTGGGCTTGGTGGATTCTTTTCACTGGGTCTTTAAGAAAGGCACACACAGCTGGGTTTGGGGGTTCTTGTCACTGAGTATTCAAGGAAGGCACACACAGCTGGGCCTGGAGGTTCTGGTCACTGGTCTTCAGAGAAGGCACACATAGCTGGGCTCAGAGGTTCTGGTCACTGGGTTCTCAGGGAAGGCACACACAGATGGGCATGGTGGATTCTGGTCACTGAGTCTTCAAGAAAGGCACACACAGCTGGGCTTGGTGGATTCTAGTCACTGGGTCTTCAAGGTAGGCACACACAGCTGGGCATGGTGGATTCTGGTCACTGAGTCCTCAAGGAAAGCACACACAGCTGGGCATGGTGGATTCTGGTCACTGAGTCTTCAAGGAAGGCACACACAGCTGGGCTTGGTGGATTCTGGTCACTGGGTCTTCAAGGAAGGCACACACAGCTGGGCTTGGTAGATTCTGGTCACTGAGTCTTCAAGGAAGGCACACACAGCTGGGCTTGGTGGATTCTGGTCACTGGATCTTCAAGGAAGGCACACACAGCTGGGCCTGGTGGATTTTAGTCACTGGGTCTTCAAGGAAGGGCCACACAGCTGGGCTTGGTGGATTCTGGTCACTGGATCTTCAAGAAAGGCACACACAGCTGGGTTTGGGGGTTCTTGTCACTGAGTATTCAAGGAAGGCATACGCAGCTGGGCTCTGAGGTTCTGGTCAGTGGGTCTTAAAGGAAGGCTCACACAGCTGAGCTCAGAGGTTCTGGTCATTGGGGTCCTCAGGGAAGGCACACACAGCTGGGCTTGCTGTATTCTGGTAACTGAGTCTTCAAGGAAGGCACACACAGCTGGGCTTGGTAGATTCTGGTCACTGAGTCTTCAAGGAAGGCACACACAGCTGGGCTTGGTGGATTCTGGTCACTGGATCTTCAAGGAAGGCACACCCAGCTGAGCTCATGGTTTCTGGTCACTGGGTCTTCAAGGAAGGCACACACAGCTGAGCTCATTGTTTCTGGTCACTTGGTCTTCAAGGAAGGCACACACAGCTGGGCTTGGTAGATTCTGGTCACTGAGTCTTCAAGGAAGGCACACACAGCTGCGCTTTGTAGATTCTGGTCACTGAGTCTTCAAGGAAGGCACACACAGCTGGGCTTGGTGGATTCTGGTCACTGGATCTTCGAGGAAGGCACACAAAACTGGGCTTGGTGGATTCAGGTCACTGAGTATTCAAGGAAGGCACGCACAGCTGGGCTTGGTGGATTCTGGTCACTGGATCTTCAAGGAAGGCAAACACAGCTGGACTTTGTGTTTCTGGTCACTGGGTCTTTAAGGAAGGCAAACACAGCTGGACTTTGTATTTCTGGTCACTGGGTCTTCAAGGAAGGTACACACAGCTGGGCCTGGTGGATTTTAGTCACTGGGTCTTCATGGAAGGCACACACAGCTGGGCTTGGTGGATTCTGGTCACTGGATCTTCAAGAAAGGCACACACAGCTGGGTTGGGGGGTTCTTGTCACTGAGTATTCAAGAAAGGCACACGCAGCTGGGCTCGGAGGTTCTGGTCAGTGGGTCTTCAAGGTAGGCTCACACAGCTGAGCTCAGAGGTTCTGGTCACTGGGTCCTCAGGGACGGCACACACAGCTGGGCTTGGTGGATTCTGGTCACTGGGTCTTCAAGAAAGGTACACACAGCTGGGTTTGGGGGTTCCTGTCACTGAGTATTCAAGGAAGGCACACACAGCTGGGCCTGGAGGTTCTGGTCACTGGTCTTCAGGGAAGGCACACACAGCTGGGCTTGACAGATTCTGGTCACTGAGTCTTCAAGGAAGGTACACACAGCTGGGCTTGGTGGATTCTGGTCACTGGGTCTTCAAGGAAGGCACACACAGCTGGGCCTGGTGCATTTTAGTCACTGGGTCTTCAAGGAAGGCACACAAGTTCAAGTTCAAGTTCGGGCATTTATATAGCGCACTACTCACCCATAGGGTCTCAAGGCGCTTGGGGAAGGGGATTCATTATTTGTTGAATAGCCAGGTTTTAAGTTCTTTTCTGAAGGAGATGTGGTTTTGAGTAAGGCGGAGGTGAGTCGGGAGTGAGTTCCAGGTCTTGGCAGCCAGGAAGGAGAAGGATCTGCCACCCATGGTGGATTTTCGGATGCGCGGGACTGCGGCAAGGGCTTGATTGGACGATCTTAGTTGGCGGGTGGGTGTGTAGAAGGACAGTCGAGTGTTGAGGCATTCGGGTCCTAGATTGTAGAGGGCCTTGTGTGCGTGGGTGAGAAGACGGAACGTAATTCTCTTGTTGACGGGAAGCCAGTGGAGGTCTTTTATGTGTCCGGTGATGTGATCTTGGCGAGGGATGTCCAATATGAGTCTCGCTGATGCGTTTTGGATGCGTTGGAGTTTTTTCTGTAATTTTGCTGTGATTCCGGCGTATAGTGTGTTACCATAATCCAGTCGACTCGTGACCAGTGCGTGAGTGACAGTCTTTCTTGTCTCGAGGGGGATCCAGCGGAAGATCTTTTTGAGAATGCGAAGTACGTTGAAGCAGGAGGATGAGACTGCGTTGACTTGTCTGGACATCGAGAGAGAGGAGTCTAGGATGAAGCCAAGGTTACGTGCGTGGTTTGTGGGTGTGGGTGCCGTGCCCAGAGCGGAAGGCCACCAAGTGTCGTCCCAGGCGGAGGGGGATGATCCTAGGATGAGGACCTCCGTTTTGTCTGAGTTGAGTTTTAGGCGGCTATGTTTCATCCATTCGGCTACTTCTTTCATGCCTTCGTGAAGATTGGTTTTGGCGGTGTTAGGGTCTTTGGTGAGGGAAAGGATTAACTGGGTGTCGTCGGCGTAAGAGATGATGTTGAGGTTGTGTTGGCGTGCGATGGATGCGAGTGGGCTCATGTAAACATTGAAGAGGGTGGGACTGAGTGATGATCCTTGTGGTACTCCACAGATGACTTCAGTGGCCTCTGAGTTGAAAGGGGGGAGTCGGACTCTTTGAGTTCTCCCGGCGAGGAATGAGATGATCCAGCCCAAGGCTTTTCCTTGTATGCCGATGTTGCTGAGGCGTTGTATAAGGGTGCAGTGGCAGACTGTGTCGAAAGCGGCGGAGAGGTCGAGTAGAATGAGGGCTGCTAATTCTCCGTTATCCAGTAGTGTTCGGATGTCGTCTGTCGCTGCAATGAGGGCGGTTTCGGTGCTGTGTTTGGCTCGAAATCCGGATTGAGAGGGATCGAGGGAGTTGTTGGATTCAAGGAAGGCGGCTGGGCTAGGTGGATTCTGGTCACTGGATCTTCAAGAAAGGCACACACAGCTGGGCTAGGTGGATTCTGGTCACTGGATCTTCAAGAAAGGCACACACAGCTGGGTTTGGGGGTTCTTGTCACTGAGTATTCAAGGAAGGCACACGCAGCTGGGCTCAGAGGTTTTGGTCAGTGGGTCTTCAAGGAAGGCTCACACAGCTGAGCTCAGAGGTTCTGGTCACTGGATCCTCAGGGAAGGCACACACAGCTGGGATTGGTGGATTCTGGTCACTGGGTCTTCAAGGAAGGCACATACAGCTGGGCTTTGTGTATTCTGGTCACTGAGTCTTCAAGGAAGGCACACACAGCTGGGCTTGGTAGATTCTGGTCACTGAGTCTTCAAGGAAGGCACACACATCTGGGCTTGGTGGATTCTGGTCACTGGATCTTCAAGGAAGGCACACAGCTGGGCTTGGTGGATTCTGGTCACTGAGTATTCAAGGAAGGCACACACAGCTGGGCTTGGTGGATTATGGTCACTGGATCTTCAAGGAAGGCAAACACAGCTGAGCGGATTCCGGTCACTGAATCTTCAAGGAAGGCAAACACAGCTGGACTTTGTGTTTCTGGTCACTGGGTCTTCAAGGAAGGCAAACACAGCTGGACTTTGTGTTTCTGGTCACTGGGTCTTCAAGGAAGGCACACACAGCAGGGCCTGGTGGATTTTAGTCACTGGGTCTTCAAGGAAGGCACACACAGCTGGGCTTGGTGGATTCGGGTCACTGGATCTTCAAGAAAGGCACACACAGCTGGGTTTGGGGGTTCTTGTCACTGAGTATTCAAGGAAGGCACCCACAGCTGGGCTCGGAGGGTCTGGTCAGTGGGTCTTCAAGGAAGGCTCACACAGCTGAGCTCAGAGGTTCTGGTCACTGGGTCCTCAGGGAAGGCACACACAGCTGGGCTTGGTGGATTCTGGTCACTGGGTTTTCAAGAAAGGTACACACAGCTGGGTTTGGGGGTTCTTGTCACTGAGTATTCAAGGAAGGCACACACAGCTGGGCTCAGAGGTTCTGGTCAGTGGGTCTTCAAGGAAGGTTCACACAGCTGAGCTCAGAGGTTCTGGTCACTGGGTCCTCAGGGAAGGCACACACAGCTGGGCTTGGTGGATTCTGGTCACTGAGTCTTCAAGGAAGGCACACACAGCTGGGTTTGGTAGATTCTGGTCACTGAGTTTTCAAGGAAGGCACACACAGCTGGGCTTGACAGAATCTGGTCACTGAGTCTTCAAGGAAGGTACACACAGCTGGGCTTGGTGGATTCTGGTCACTGGGTCTTCAAGGAAGGCACACACAGCTGGGCCTGGTGGATTCTGGTCACTGGGTCTTCAAGGAAGGCACACACAGCTGGGCCTGGTGGATTTTAGTCACTGGGTCTTCAAGGAAGGCACACACAGCTGGGTTAGGTGGATTCTGGTCACTGGATCTTCAAGAAAGGCACACACAGCTGGGTTTGGGGGTTCTTGTCACTGAGTATTCAAGGAAGGCACACGCAGCTGGGCTCGGTGGTTCTGGTCACTGGATCCTCAGGGAAGGCACACACAGCTGGGCTTGGTGGATTCTGGTCACTGGGTCTTCAAGGAAGGCACATACAGCTGGGCTTTGTGGATTCTGGTCACTGAGTCTTCAAGGAAGGCACACACAGCTGGGCTTGGTAGATTCTGGTCACTGAGTCTTCAAGGAAGGCACACACATCTGGGCTTGGTGGATTCTAGTCGCTGGATCTTCAAGGAAGGCACACAGCTGGGTTTGGTGGATTCTGGTCACTGAGTATTCAAGGAAGGCACACACAGCTGGGCTTGGTGGATTCTGGTCACTGGATCTTCAAGGAAGGCAAACACAGCTGAGCGGATTCCGGTCACTGAATCTTCAAGGAAGGCAAACACAGCTGGACTTTGTGTTTCTGGTCACTGGGTCTTCAAGGAAGGCAAACACAGCTGGACTTTGTGTTTCTGGTCACTGGGTCTTCAAGGAAGGCACACAAAGCGGGGCCTGGTGGATTTTAGTCACTGGGTCTTCAAGGAAGGAACACACAGCTGGGCTTGGTGGATTCGGGTCACTGGATCTTCAAGAAAGGCACACACAGCTGGGTTTGGGGGTTCTTGTCACTGAGTATTCAAGGAAGGCACACGCAGCTGGGCTCGGATGTTATGGTCAGTGGGTCTTCAAGGAAGGCGCACACAGCTTAGCTCAGATGTTCTGGTCACTGGGTCCTCTGGGAAGGCACACACAGCTGGGCTTGGTGGATTCTGGTCACTGGGTCTTCAAGGAAGGCACGCACAGCTGGACTTGGTGGATTCTTTTCACTGGCTCTTCAAGAAAGGTACACACAGCTGGGTTTGGGGGTTCTTGTCACTGAGTATTCAAGGAAGGCACCCACAGCTGGGCCTGGAGGTTCTGGTCACTGGGTCATGGTTTCTGGTCACTGGGTCTTCAGGGAAGGCACGCACAGCTGGGCTTGGTAGATTCTGGTCACTGGGGCTTCAAGGAAGGCACACACAGCTGGGCTTGGTGGATTCTGGTCACTGGGGCTTCAAGGAAGGCACACACAGCTGGTCTTGGTAGATTCTGGTCACTGGGTCTTCAAAGAATGCACACACAGCTGGGCTTGGTAGATTCTGGTCACTGAGTCTTCAAGGAAGGCACACACATCTGGGCTTGGTGGATTCTAGTCACTGGATCTTCAAGGAAGGCACACAGCTGGGTTTGGTGGATTCTGGTCACTGAGTATTCAAGGAAGGCACACACAGCTGGGCTTGGTGGATTCTGGTCACTGGATCTTCAAGGAAGGCAAACACAGCTGAGCGGATTCCGGTCACTGAATCTTCAAGGAAGGCAAACACAGCTGGACTTTGTGTTTCTGGTCACTGGGTCTTCAAGGAAGGCAAACACAGCTGGACTTTGTGTTTCTGGTCACTGGGTCTTCAAGGAAGGCACACAAAGCGGGGCCTGGTGGATTTTAGTCACTGGGTCTTCAAGGAAGGAACACACAGCTGGGCTTGGTGGATTCGGGTCACTGGATCTTCAAGAAAGGCACACACAGCTGGGTTTGGGGGTTCTTGTCACTGAGTATTCAAGGAAGGCACACGCAGCTGGGCTCGGATGTTATGGTCAGTGGGTCTTCAAGGAAGGCGCACACAGCTTAGCTCAGATGTTCTGGTCACTGGGTCCTCTGGGAAGGCACACACAGCTGGGCTTGGTGGATTCTGGTCACTGGGTCTTCAAGGAAGGCACGCACAGCTGGACTTGGTGGATTCTTTTCACTGGCTCTTCAAGAAAGGTACACACAGCTGGGTTTGGGGGTTCTTGTCACTGAGTATTCAAGGAAGGCACCCACAGCTGGGCCTGGAGGTTCTGGTCACTGGGTCATGGTTTCTGGTCACTGGGTCTTCAGGGAAGGCACGCACAGCTGGGCTTGGTAGATTCTGGTCACTGGGGCTTCAAGGAAGGCACACACAGCTGGGCTTGGTGGATTCTGGTCACTGGGGCTTCAAGGAAGGCACACACAGCTGGTCTTGGTAGATTCTGGTCACTGGGTCTTCAAAGAATGCACACACAGCTGGCCCTGGTGGATTTTAGTCACTGGGTCCTCAGGGGAGACACACACAGCTGGGCTTGGTGAATTCCGGTCACTGGATCTTCAAGGAAGGCACACACAGCTGGATTTGGTGGATTCTGGTCACTGGATTTTCAAGGAAGGCACACACAACTGGGCTCAGAGGTTCTGGTCAGTGGGTCCTCAGGGAAGGCACATACAGCTGGGCTTGGTGGATTCTGGCCACTGAGTCTTCAAGGAAGGCACGCACAGCTGGTCTTGGGGGTTTCTGGTCACTGAGTCTTCAGGGAAGGCACACGCAACTGGGCTCAGAGGTTCTGGTCACTGGGGCTTCAAGGAAGGTACACACAGCTGGGCTCATGGTTTCTGGTCACTGGGTCGTCAAAGAAGGCACACACATCTGGACTCGGGGTTTCTGTTCACTGGATCTTCAAGGAAAGCACGCACAGCTGGGCTCGGGGTTCTCATCACTGGGTCTTCAAGGAAGGCACACCCAGCTGGGCTCGGGGGTTCTCATCACTGGGTCTTCAAGGAAGGCACACACAGCTGGGTTTGGGGGTTGTGGTCACTGGGTCTTCAAGGAAGGCACACACAGCTGGGTTTGGAGGTTTTGGTCACTGGGTCTTCAAGGAAGGCTTGCAGTTACTGCCAGTATGGCTCGCAGGTGACGGACGGGTCGTGCACGGCAAAAGGGTTGCTCATATTTAAAAACAGAAAACCATTGCGCCAGTTCCTGCGATTACCCTGCTGCTCTTCTACTGACAGAAGCACAGCCAAGCTCCACTAACCAATCTGTGATTGGTAGGCGCCCAGGCTCCCCATACCAATCATAAAGCTGCAATGCAGCGTTGTGATTGGTTTGAGAGTCTTGGTTCAATGCTAAACAAGGGTATGGGGGGCTTGGGCATGTTCTCCATGCAGGCTGTAATGCAGCCCACTTGGGGAAAGGGGAAAAGGCTCATGACTGGTTTGGGCGGCCATAGAGGGCCGACCAAATAGTCATTGCGCACTTAGGAGTAGGCAAACCACTCCTCCCCTGCTCCATAAGCAGAGAAGCCCTGCACACCCGCCCACCCGCAAAGAAGCAGAACACGTCACGAAGCATAAAATGATAATAACTTAAAGTAATGATCATTTCCGGCTTCTTTGCACTGCTTAACAGCAGTGGGGGGCACCACTCCTCCACCACAGTGGAGGAGTTGCCATTGAAGGCACACACAGCTGGACCCAGAGGGTTTGGTCACTGGGTCTTCAAGGAAGGCACACACAGCTGGGCTTAGGCTTTCTGGTTACTGGGTCTTCAAGCAAGTTACACAGTTGGGTTCGCGGGTTACTGGTCACTGGGTCTTCAAGGAAGGCACACACAGCTGGGCTCATGGTTACTGGTCACTGGGTCTTCAAGGAAGGCACACACAGCTGGGCTCATGGTTTCTGGTCACTGGGTCTTCAAGGAAGGCACACACAACTGGGCTCAGAGGTTCTGGTCACTGGGTCGTCAAGGAAGGCACACACATCTGGACTCGTGGTTTCTGTTCACTGGGGCTTCAAGGAAGGCACACCCAGCTGGGCTCGGGGGTTCTCATCACTGGGTTTTGGGTGGTCCTCTGCACTTTCATCAGCGCGGTCTCCTGTACAGCAACGGCTCACTTGCCGATAAGTCAAGAGTCTGTCTCGGGGGTCTTGGGGATACAATGTGGTGCTTGCTTCTGATCCAGTTCTTCTTCTGTGCTGATGATCTACTTGCAGTGAAGGATTACATCACACACAAAACTGGATCACTACATGTAGGGCAAGCTTTTTTCTCTGGAACACCAGCGCAAGATTCCATCACACACAAAACTGACACAGCACAGGCAGTGCATGCTTTCTACCCTCACACAACAGTGCAGGATTCCATCACACACAAAACTGACACAGCACAGGCAGTGCATGCTTTCTACCCTCACACAACAGTGCAGGATTCCATCACACACAAAACTGGCACAGCACAGGCAGTGCATGCTTTCTACCCTCACACAACAGTGCAGGATTCCATCACACACAAAACTGACACAGCACAGGCAGTGCATGATTTCTACCCTCACACAACAGTGCAGGATTCCATCACACACAAAACTGACACAGCACAGGCAGTGCATGCTTTCTACCCTCACACAACAGTGCAGGATTCCATCACACACAAAACTGACACAGCACAGGCAGTGCATGCTTTCTACCCTCACACAACAGTGCAGGATTCCATCACACACACAACTGACACAGCACAGGCAGTGCATGCTTTCTACCCTCACACAACAGTGCAGGATTCCATCACACACAAAACTGGCACAGCACAGGCAGTGCATGCTTTCTACCCTCACACAACAGTGCAGGATTCCATCACACACAAAACTGACACAGCACAGGCAGTGCATGCTTTCTACCCTCACACAACAGTGCAGGATTCCATCACACACAAAACTGGCACAGCACAGGCAGTGCATGCTTTCTACCCTCACACAACAGTGCAGGATTCCATCACACACAAAACTGGCACAGCACAGGCAGTGCATGCTTTCTACCCTCACACAACAGTGCAGGATTCCATCACACACAAAACTGACACAGCACAGGCAGTGCATGCTTTCTACCCTCACACAACAGTGCAAGATGCCATCACACATAAAACTGGCACTACAGGCAGTGCATGATTTCTACCCTCACACAACAGTGCAGGATTCCATCACACACAAAACTGGCACAACAGGCACTGCATGCTTTCTACCCTCACACAACAGTGCAGGATTCCATCACACACAAAACTGGAACAACAGGCAGTGCATGCTTTCTACCCTCACACAACAGTGCAGGGTTCCATCACACACAAAACTGACACAGCACAGGCAGTGCATGCTTTCTACCCTCACACAACAGTGCAGGATTCCATCACACACAAAACTGACACAGCACAGGCAGTGCATGCTTTCTACCCTCACACAACAGTGCAGGATTCCATCACACACAAAACTGACACAGCACAGGCAGTGCATGCTTTCTACCCTCACACAACAGTGCAGGATTCCATCACACACAAAACTGGCACAACAGGCACTGCATGCTTTCTACCCTCACACAACAGTGCAGGATTCCATCACACACAAAACTGGAACAACAGGCAGTGCATGCTTTCTACCCTCACACAACAGTGCAGGATTCCATCACACACAAAACTGGCACAACAGGCAGTGCATGCTTTCTACCCTCACACAACAGTGCAGGATTCCATCACACACAAAACTGACACAACATGCACTGCATGCTTTCTACCCTCACACAACAGTGCAGGATTCCATCACACACAAAACTGACACAACATGCACTGCATGCTTTCTACCCTCACACAACAGTGCAGGATTCCATCACACACAAAACTGGCACAACATGCACTGCATGCTTTCTACCCTCACACAACAGTGCAAGATTCCATCACACACAAAACTGGCACAACAGGCACTGCATGCTTTCTACCCTCACACAACAGTGCAGGATTCCATCACACACAAAACTGGCACAACAGGCACTGCATGCTTTCTACCCTCACACAACAGTGCAGGATTCCATCACACACAAAACTGGCACAACATGCACTGCATGCTTTCTACCCTCACACAACAGTGCAAGATTCCAACACACACAAAACTGGCACACCAGGCACTGCATGCTTTCTACCCTCACACAACAGTGCAGGATTCCATCACACACAAAACTGGCACAACATGCACTGCATGCTTTCTACCCTCACACAACAGTGCAGGATTCCATCACACACAAAACTGGCACAACAGGCAGTGCATGCTTTCTACCCTCACACAACAGTGCAGGATTCCATCACACACAAAACTGGCACAACATGCACTGCATGCTTTCTACCCTCACACAACAGTGCAGGATTCCAACACACACAAAACTGGCACAGCACAGGCAGTGCATGCTTTCTACCCTCACACAACAGTGCAGGATTCCATCACACACAAAACTGGCACAACATGCACTGCATGCTTTCGACCCTCACACAACAGTGCAGGATTCCATCACACACAAAACTGGCACAGCACAGGCAGTGCATGCTTTCTACCCTCACACAACAGTGCAGGATTCCATCACACACAAAACTGACACAACATGCACTGCATGCTTTCTACCCTCACACAACAGTGCAGGATTCCATCACACACAAAACTGGCACAACAGGCACTGCATGCTTTCTACCCTCACACAACAGTGCAGGATTCCATCACACACAAAACTGGCACAACAGGCACTGCATGCTTTCTACCCTCACACAACAGTGCAGGATTCCATCACACACAAAACTGGCACAACAGGCAGTGCATGCTTTCTACCCTCACACAACAGTGCAGGATTCCATCACACACAAAACTGACACAGCACAGGCAGTGCATGCTTTCTACCCTCACACAACAGTGCAGGATTCCATCACACACAAAACTGGCACAACAGGCAGTGCATGCTTTCTACCCTCACACAACAGTGCAGGATTCCATCACACACAAAACTGACACAGCACAGGCAGTGCATGCTTTCTACCCTCACACAACAGTGCAGGATTCCATCACACACAAAACTGGCACAACAGGCAGTGCATGCTTTCTACCCTCACACAACAGTGCAGGATTCCATCACACACAAAACTGACACAGCACAGGCAGTGCATGCTTTCTACCCTCAAACAACAGTGCAGGATTCCATCACACACAAAACTGGCACAACAGGCAGTGCATGCTTTCTACCCTCACACAACAGTGCAAGATTCCATCACACACAAAACTGGCACAACAGGCACTGCATGCTTTCTACCCTCACACAACAGTGCATGATTCCATCACACACAAAACTGGTACAACATGCACTGCATGCTTTCTACCCTCACACAACAGTGCAGGATTCCATCACACACAAAACTGGCACAACAGGCAATGCATGATTTCCTCCCTCAGACAATAGTGCAAGATTCCATCACACACAAACCTGACACAGCACAGGCAGTGCATGCTTTCTACCCTCGCACAACAGTGCAGGATTCCATCACACACAAAACTGGCACAACAGGCAGTGCATGCTTTCTACCCTCACACAACAGTGCAGGATTCCATCACACACAAAACTGGTACAACAGACAGTGCATGCTTTCTACCCTCACACAACAGTGTAGGATTCCATCCCATGCAAAACTTGCACAACACATGCAGTGCATTATATCTTCCCACACACAATAGTTTGCAGGTCAGTTAGCAGCATGCTTCCCTGTGAGTCCCAATGTGATTGCTCTAGGTTACTCAGCTCTCATGCCATATCCACCCTGCTGTTCTTTCTGTCTATCACACATAATACTGACATTCCCTTCCAGGGCAGCTATCAATCGTGCTGTGCCCACCTCCATCGTGAGTGAGTGGAGATATGTGTCACAGAGTCCATGACAGCAGCTCCCCCTAAAGGGTGCAGGACAAGGAGTGTTCATGCCTTAGTTCCACCTAGGGTAGGTATCACAATCAGTGTGGAGAGGAGTGACTTACCAACACTCTGGGCCTCCTGTCAGTGCTGTCCAGGCATAGAAAGACTCAGCAATCACCCAGGCTGGCAAAGCCCACAAGCCTCCTGTCCAAGAGAATCTGGGGGTCAAAGCTGTGCTCTCCCTCTCCACCTTGTAGGACCAGGTGAAGCATTATTCCCAACCTAGATGAAGGGGCTTGTTTCTGTGCCCCCTCCCCTTCTTTCAATAGTGCCACAGGTGCTTTCAGGGGGTAAAAGGACTTATGCACAGGGCGCCATAGACACCCACCTACCAGTTCCTTTCACAAACATGTCCCTTTCATCATGTCTATTGCACTCACCATCCTCTCTCTAGTTGGCCTAGGCAGCTCATCATGAATGGCACCACGTGCTGCACAATAGGGCGCTGCTTCTTTCTGCCGCTCGAGTAGATGTTGTGCTTGAGCAGCAGATTGCTCAACGCGAATGGAAGGTTTTTCAACACGAGCGGTAGCAGCCATCCATGGTGAGAAATCTCGCCAGGACGTGGTCTGGAGTACAATGTTCCTCGCTCGCATTCACCAACTTAACGTTGGCGAGCACAAATGTGGAAAAAACCCACTCCACTTTTTCGGAACTCCACACGCTACCTGGAGCAGGATAAAACTCTGCAAACTCTGCGAGCACATTGAATTGTGTTATACTCAAGCCAGGCACACATGCCAGCCTCTAATGCAAGGTATTGAGTGGGCACACAGGTGTGCCACTCACGGTGCCATTCCAGCCTTGCTGCTGCACCTGTTGAAATTGTAAGGTCCTCCTGCGACGGTCAAAGTCTGAGCCATTGCTTTGCTCTGAGCCCTGCTGCTGGTGAGAGTAAAACACACAAGGTGATGGACGGAATGTTGCACATTGGCAAAACATTCACCCCCAGTCACAGATCTGGGTTGAATCCATCATCGTTATTTTGCTCACCAAGCCACCCCAGTTCAGACATGGCCATATGCAAATCAGTCTTGACCCTGTGCCTCATGGGAACAGTCCAGCCCTGCAGACCTACATCTGTAATGATTTAGGATATGTGCATGATGGGATGGGGGTGATACTGCTAGGGGAGCAGCTGTTAGTCCCACCATCTTGCCTACACCACTGCAAACAGTGAAAGATTCCATTTTAAAGGACCAGCTTTCTTCAGGTCAAAAGTGAAATGTGGCCCTGTTTGTAAAGAGCAGTGTCTGTGGATGAGGTCTGTGGAGTGCTGGTGCGAGGGTTGTTTCTGCTGAGCTATGTAAAAAGAAAAGATCTAGCATGGAGCAAAGTAAAAAAAAAGCAGTCAAGGCAAAGAGTGCACCCCCCACACGCATCCCTTTAAAAAAAAATTATTTTAATTATACTTAGGGGCCGATTTAGATTTCGGCAGGCGGCCTGTTCCTCCACCAGGGCGCCAGAGTAAATTACTCCATCGCCCTGATGGAGATGCCGCCCGCCAAATTTATCAATGACAGCCAAGCTGGCGGCCATCCATAATAATAATAATAATCCACATTTGTAAAGCGCGAACGATCACCCGTAAGGGTCTCTAGGCGCTGGGGCCGTTGGGAAAATTAAGCAAGCTATTGCCCAGAGTCACATGGTGCTGGGCTAACCTGCCGCTGGCGCCAGGGTTCGAACCGTGATCCCCAGATTCCAGCGTCAGTCGCCCTGGCCGCGTCGCCATCACGGAGGTTCCTGTCAATGCCTTTTGCAGTTTGGTGTAGGCTCCATCAACAGAACTGAGCCTGCACCAAACTGCTATGATTTTTATGTTTTCAAAGAGAATATCCCAAAACAGACTTTTCTTTCTGGAAATAAAAAAAAGTATTCCCCCTTGCCATGGGAGAGCTCTCCCACAGTGAGGGTAGCATTTAGCAGTTTTCAATGCCCCTTAATGCTAGGGTTTTCTTGGCAGGGAGGGGCAGTAAAACCTGACCTCTAATTCCACCCATGTAAATGAGGTGGGTGGGATGAGGGGTCTGCATCCGATGGCTCTTACTCCGCAGGGCCGTCACAGGGGTTTAATCACACTGGAGCTGGAGTAGTCTCCACCCTGATTAAACCTATGGTCCGCCCGCATCTAAATCAGGCAGGTGGCCCATAATCTTTGAGGTATAGATACTCCGTCGTAGTTGGACAGACGAAAGGCTCTGAATCTCCCCTTAGTCTAGATTTTACAACATGCACCCAAACACCAACATATCATTAAGCCTTTCTGGGGCACTCTCAAATTTGGCAGATATGGATATGGAGAGACAGGCAGACAGAATGATTTTCACAATATCTGTAACCAAATCTCCTGGCAGCATTGTGAACAAAGCACACGAGGAACTATCTCTCTGTCCTTCGCTGGCCTCTTAGAGGCGTGATGATAGCACTCACTGCCAGTCATGACACCAAAACACTACCTGGTGAGGCCACACTTAGATTCCCAGGTGTTTCAATGAGACACCACAACACACTGTAAGCTTAAGCAACAGCGCCC
This sequence comes from Lissotriton helveticus, assembly GCF_964261635.1. NCBI lineage: Eukaryota > Metazoa > Chordata > Amphibia > Caudata > Salamandridae > Lissotriton > Lissotriton helveticus. Next base: position 28,368,728 of record NC_136073.1, on the reverse strand, counting down.
AGATACACTAGGGGTGACAGTGTTGTGCTTTACAAATGCTGATTGATTGATTGATTGAAGCATCCAATCTGTCTCTCCTTTTCATTCCAATTCACGCCAATGAGTAGAGAGGCACTAAAGGATGAAGGAACAACTCTGGTCATCAAGTGTCCCACCAAAACACCTCCCAATAATGCTACTCTACAAACACACGCCTCTCTACGGTAAACAACCTTTCCAACGAAACTTTTACAACGCACTACCATTACAACGCGGTCATTACAACGCAAACCATTACAACGCATTGCGCTGGGGGGGTGCTCTAGGATAGGGAATAGGTTAATTTACTATCCAATAACCTTCCCTAGTGGCCACGGGGACTGGAGTTGGAATAGTAAATTAAACTATTCACTATCCAACACCCAAAAGCACTATGCGTTGTAATGGAGTGCGATGTAAAAACCGCGTTGTAAAGGCAGGCGTTGTAATAGCCTGCGTTGTAACATCATACATCCCTCTCTACCCAAGCAGATCCAGTGGCCAAAGTGCCTTAGTGCCTCATCAGGGGTATGAAGCACTATATAAATGCAATTACAACAAGACCACCATCGTGCGGCGCATCAAGGGGGCAGCCGGGATTTGGAGGTTGTTTTTGGACTCCTGGTTTCAGTGTCACTGAGTTAAATGCCAGGTCAGATGAAGGGAAGGAAGGAAAAGGCAGGAGGATGCAAGAGAGGGGAGAGGAAACAGAGAGACAGCAAGAGGAAACAGCAACATTTATAACTCCGACAGATTAAAATGAAGGTAATGGGAAGGGAGTGAGCACATGGGTATGGGGTGGGTGAAATGATAGCCCAGAAGTAATCAACGACCAGAGGAGGAAGACAAAACAGTAAGTAGAAGACGGTACTACAAGAAGGGATCAGAGAGCAGATGTGGTTGATGATTTTCTGACCTCCAGGTAGAATGACATTCCCCGGGCTAATCTCAAAAGTAACCTACAGCTACAAGTATATTACATGTGTAAGTTTACTCCTACACTTTTGAGTAACTTTACTACTGAGGGCTATTCCTCAATCTTACTGTAAATTTGCTCAAGAGGGTAGACTTACATGACTGCACCCCCTGAAACAGTGGGTGGGGCCAAATGTAAGTTACTACGACCAAAACGGAGCAGCAAAATACCTAGCAACACACATGGCCGACCATCGATACTGCCGCACCCACCCATACAAAAGATGAGATGAAGAGGTAAAATCCCACCATAATAGTTTGAAAACAAAGAACTAAAAAACAAACAGATGTATCCAGAAACAGTTTTAAAGCCAGTCAGCAAGCCATATTCAATTGTTTTATAAATCCGGTTGATGCCAGTTGTGTTTGAAATGTGAAACACAGTGTGCAGTAGATCAATAAATTGTGTTAGAAATTTGGTCTACAGAAGTTGCTGGATCTCAGATGCAGAGTGGGTTGTTTGGAGTGGAGCTGTTTTAGGGTAAATGCACCTTTCTTGAAAGTGATTGAAAAAAATCACCTTCAGTAGGTTATGTCTTTTTTCAATCCACAGGCACTGTAATTGAAAGATGTAAAAGTTCTGGCAACCAATGGGAGTGGGTTTTGCTAAATAAATGAAAGAAATGATAACATCAGGCCCCCCCCCGGTGGAGATCAGCATTGAGAAGGGCGAATTCTTGCCGAAACGCATCTGCTTGGCACAATAAAAGGGCTGTGGAATCCGCGGTGTGCTCCTGAATGTTCCTATTGGAGCGTTGCTGTGGAAATATATATATAATTTTTTTAATATTACATTTAAACATAATTTTAAATACTTATGATAAAATATTTAAATAACCTTTTTTTAAATTAGTAATAAATATAACTTTAATATATAAAATAGATATGTATTAACGAATATAAAATGTTATTTATTAAATAATGTAAATTATTTTTTTTAATTTACAATTATTTTTAAACTAAACATATAATGAAAGTATTTCATCATAGAACCATTTTTAATATTTTGTATTTATATATATAATTTGAACACTAAATTAATATATATCTTTAAAAAATCTAAATAAATGAATTTATTTTAGAATTATTTCCTAAAGGATTCAGCTTGGACATCATTTAATTATGCTGGACTAATTTCACGTTACTTTTCGATGTAGAATTGCTGATAAAAATGCGATTGCTCCTGCTTGCGTAACAAGAGTTTTTTGAGGAAAGACGATCCTACGGCGAGAGCACATTTAGCACCAGTAAACAGGCGCTCACACTCGCAATTGGTTTTCTGCTGAATTAAGCACAAAATGCACCCTTGCATCGATTTTAGTGCAAAAGTGAATTTTACGCAAAGAAAATGATTCTAATGCCGAAACTAAGTGGGGGGGATCCTACACCACAAGCACATTTAACGCTATTTATTAGAACAAAATGTATTTTTGCAACCATTTTGAACGCAAGGGGCATTTTTGCGTTACAAAATACTGCTAAACATAGAGTTACTCTTCATGACTAATTATACATAATCTCATGGAACTTGAATGTAATTCCGTTTGATTACACTACACTGAATTATGCGAGTTACTCCCACCCCAATTATTTTTTAATTTTCTGTTTCCATTATTTTCTTTTGGAGTTCATTATAATGGCAGTGGTTTAAATTATGTGGTGTGCTGGACTTATTCCAGGCCTGAACTAGAGTACATTTACTACTGTTTTAAGTGCTCTTTGGCTGTAGTAACATTAGAAGTGCAGTTTGTGAATAGCAATAGGCTTAGGGGCTAGATGTACCTATCTTTTCTGAGATCGAAAATAGCCCGGTTCGCTAAGCCTTTTTGAATGTACAAAACCCCGTTTTGCGATTCGGTAACCTATTATCGCATCGCAAAATGGGTTCACGATTCGGTATTAGGAAGGGGCATGTTAAGAGTGCCCTTTCCTAATAGCGACTCACATTGGTATGTGTTAATGTTTTGCGACTGAAATGTGGTCACAAAACATTCACATTTTACCACCTACTTCAAGTAACCCATTTACAAACCAGACATGAACCTTTGTGAGTGGTAGTTAAAACATTTTTAAGTGGAGGCAGTAGTTTCACCGACTTTTCATTTTTCATTTTTGAAACGCAACCTGTTTTCCTTTAAGGAAAATGGGCTGCATTTAATACAAAAAGTGCATTACACTCGTAGGTTTGTGAATGGCATTTTGTAGTAAGGAGTCCTACCGTAAGTACTACTTTATGTACTGCAAAATGTCGTTTGTGACTCTGGCCCGTCCACACTTGGACACTCCCTTAGTCCAAATACCAAGCCCACTTTGAGGAAATGTCTTACTTACTTTTTGTAGCCGTCTTGTGGTTGGGCCATGAAGCAGCGGCATCCAGCTGCCTTCATGCAGAGCCAACCTTCGAGAAAAGAGCTTATTCCTGCAAGATTATCCAAGGAAAGCAAGTGAGACACCAGGCTGAGACTTAGAGGCTGGTTTTAGAGCTTGGCAGATGGGTTACTCTTAGGATAAAATGGGATTTGTAGTTATATTTCGGCGGATGGGATATCCGTCACCGTTGTGATGGAGTAACCAGTCCACCAAGATCTAATTCAGACCCAAAGGCTTACTTCTCTAGGTTAACTAGTTACCTAGTTAAGGAAGAGAAGCATGGCATCCATAGGTTCAGGTGATGCCCGGATATTGGGACGGTGGTGACCGGGCAAACGTTCTTTTCTGTTGATAAATGATTTTAAATGAAAATGCAGTGCAAACATTCTTTCCTAACTTACTGCAAATACTACCCCCAATGCACCCTTTAACCTGTCTCCTTCTTTCGCCAGGTGTGGGGCTGTGTAAACAACTACCTGAAGATCTCTCCAGGAAGTGCTCCCTCACTGGGTAAGGTTTACATCCTGTTTACATCGCGGGGGTTAAATATGGTGGCCCATTCAATGTTCACTGTTTAATAAGTGTCTGTAGGAGAGCTCACAGGTATTTACTCCCTCAAGCCCTGATGGGGCACAACGGCTGTATTTACTCCCTCAAGCTTTAAAGGTGCACAAAGGATGTATTTACTCCCTCAAGCGTTGAAGGTGCACAAAGGCTGTATTTACTTCCTCAAGCATTAAAGGTGTACAAAGGATGTATTTACTCCCTCAAGCATTGAAAGTGCACAAAGGCTGTATTTACTCCCTCAAGCATTGCAGGTGCACAAAGGCTGTATTTACTCCCTCAAGCGTTGAAGGTGCACAAAGGCTGTATTTACTCCCTCAAGCATTAAAGGTGTTCAAAGGATGTATTTACTCCCTCAAACATTGAAGGTGCACAAAGGCTGTATTTACTTCCTCAAGCGTTGAAGGTGCACAAAGGCTGTATTTACTTCCTCAAGCGTTGAAGGTGCACAAAGGCTGTATTTACTCCCTCAAGCATTAAAGGTGTACAAAGGATGTATTTACTCCCTCAAGCGTTGAAGGTGTACAAAGGATGTATTTACTCCCTCAAGCATTTAAGGTGTACAAAGGCTGTATTTACTCCCTCAAGCATTAAAGGTGTACAAAGTATGTATTTACTCCCTCAAGCATTGCAGGTGCACAAAGGCTGTATTTACTCCCTCAAGCCCTGAAGGTGCACACAGGCTGTATTTACTCCCTCAAGCATTGAAGGTGCACAAAGGCTGTATTTACTCCCTCAAGCGTTGAAGGTGCACAGAGGCTGTATATACTCGCTCGAGTGTTGAAGGTGCACAAAGGCTGTATTTACTCCCTCAAGCATTGAAGGTGCACAAAGACTGTATTTACTCCCTCAAGCGTTGAACTGCACAAAGGCTGTATTTACTCCCTCAAGCATTGAAGGTGAACAAAGGCTGTATTTACTCCCTCAAGCGTTGAAGGTGAACAAAGACTGTATTTACTCCCTCAAGCGTTGAACTGCACAAAGGCTGTATTTACTCCCTCAAGCATTGAAGGTGCACAAAGACTGTATTTACTCCCTCAAGCGTTGAACTGCACAAAGGCTGTATTTACTCCCTCAAGCATTGAAGGTGCACAAAGGCTGTATTTACTCCCTCAAGCGTTGAAGGTGCACAGAGGCTGTATATACTCGCTCGAGTGTTGAAGGTGCACAAAGGCTGTATTTACTCCCTCAAGCATTGAAGGTGCACAAAGACTGTATTTACTCCCTCAAGCGTTGAACTGCACAAAGGCTGTATTTACTCCCTCAAGCATTGAAGGTGCACAAAGGCTGTATTTACTCCCTCAAGCGTTGAAGGTGCACAGAGGCTGTATATACTCGCTTGAGTGTTGAAGGTGCACAAAGGCTGTATTTACTCCCTCAAGCATTGAAGGTGCACAAAGACTGTATTTACTCCCTCAAACGTTGAACTGCACAACGGCTGTATTTACTTCCTCAAGGATTGAAGTTGTACAAAGGCTGTATTTACTCCCTCAAGCGTTGAAGGTGCACAAAGGCTGTATTTACACCCTCAAGCGTTGAAGGTGCACAAAGGCTGTATTTACACCCTCAAGCGTTGAAGGTGCACAAAGGATGTATTTACTCCCTCAAGCGTTGAAGGTGCACAAAGGCTGTATTTACTTCCTCAAGGATTGAAGTTGTACAAAGGCTGTATTTACTCCCTCAAGCGTTGAAGGTGCACAGAGGCTGTATTTACACCCTCAAGCTTTGAAGGTGCACAAAGGCTGTATTTACACCCTCAAGCTTTGAAGGTGCACAAAGGCTGTATTTACTTCCTAAAGGATTGAAGTTGTATAAAGGCTGTATTTACTCCCTCAAGCGTTGAAGGTACACAAAGGCTGTATTTACACCCTCAAGCGTTGAAGGTGCACAAAGGCTGTATTTACACCCTCAAGCGTTGAAGGTGCACAAAGGCTGTATTTACACCCTCAAGCGTTGAAGGTGCACAAAGGATGTATTTACTCCCTCAAGCGTTGAAGGTGCACAAAGGCTGTATTTACTTCCTCAAGGATTGAAGTTGTACAAAGGCTGTATTTACTCCCTCAAGCGTTGAAGGTGCACAAAGGCTGTATTTACACCCTCAAGCTTTGAAGGTGCACAAAGGCTGTATTTACTTCCTAAAGGATTGAAGTTGTATAAAGGCTGTATTTACTCCCTCAAGCGTTGAAGGTGCACAAAGGCTGTATTTACTCCCTCAAGCGTTGAAGGTGCACAAAGGCTGTATTTACTCCCTCAAGCGTTGAAGGTGTACAAAGGCTGTATTTACTTCCTCAAGGATTGAAGTTGTACAAAGGCTGTATTGACTCCCTCAAGCTTTGAAGGTACACAACGACTGTATTTACTCCCTCGAGCGTTGAAGGTGCACAAAGACTGTATTTACTCCCTCGAGCATTGAAGGTGCACAAAGGCTGTATTTACTTCCTCAAGCGTGGAAGGTGTACAAAGGCTGTATTTACTCCCTCAAGTGTTGAACTGCACAAAGGCTGTATTTACTCCCTCAAGCATTGAAGGTGTACAAAGGCTGTATTTACTGCCTCAAACGTTGAACTGCATAAAGGCTGTATTTACTCCCTCAAGCGTTGAAGGCGCACAAAGGCTGTATTTACTCCCTCAAGCTTTGAAGGTACACAAAGGCTGTATTTACTCCCTCAAGCTTTGAAGGTACACAAAGGCTGTATTTACTTCCTCAAGCATTAAAGGTGCACAAAGGATGTATTTACTCCCTCAAACATTGAAGGTGCACAAAGGCTGTATTTACTTCCTCAAGCATTGAAGGTGCACAAAGGCTGTATTTACTCCCTAAAGCATTAAAGGTGTACAAAGGATGTATTTACTCCCTCAAGCATTAAAGGTGTACAAATGATGTATTTACTCCCTCAAACATTGAAGGTGCACAAAGGCTGTATTTACTCCCTCAAGCATTAAAGGTGTACAAATGATGTATTTACTCCCTCAAACATTGAAGGTGCACAAAGGCTGTATTTACTCCCTCAAGCGTTGAAGGTACACAAAGGCTGTATTTACTCCCTCAAGGATTAAAGGTGTACAAAGGATGTATTTACTCCCTCAAACATTGAAGGTGCACAAAGGCTGTATTTACTCCCTCAAGCGTTGAAGGTACACAAAGGCTGTATTTACTTCATCAAGCGTTGAAGGTGCACAAAGGCTGTATTTACTCCCTCAAGCATTAAAGGTGTACAAAGGATGTATTTACTCCCTCAAGCATTTATGGTGTACAAAGGATGTATTTACTCCCTCAAGCATTAAAGGTGTACAAAGGATGTATTTACTCCCTCAAGCATTTATGGTGTACAAAGGATGTATTTACTCCCTCAAGCATTAAAGGTGTACAAAGGATGTATTTACTCCCTCAAGCATTTATGGTGTACAAAGGATGTATTTACTTCCTCAAACATTAAAGGTGTACAAAGGCTGTATTTACTCCCTCAAGCATTGAAGGTGAACAAAGGCTGTATTTACTCCCTCAAGCGTTGAAGGTGCACAGAGGCTGTATTTACTCCCTCAAGCATTGAAGGTGCACAAAGACTGTATTTACTCCCTCAAGCGTTGAACTGCACAAAGGCTGTATTTACTCCCTCAAGCATTGAAGGTACACAACGGCTGTATTTACTTCCTCAAGGATTGAAGTTGTACAAAGGCTGTATTTACTCCCTCAAGCGTTGAAGGTACACAAAGGCTGTATTTACACCCTCAAGCGTTGAAGGTGCACAAAGGCTGTATTTACTCCCTCAAGGATTGAAGTTGTACAAAGGCTGTATTTACTCCCTCAAGCGTTGAAGGTACACAAAGGCTGTATTTACACCCTCAAGCATTGAAGTTGTACAAAGGCTGTATTTACTCCCTCAAGCGTTGAAGGTACACAAAGGCTGTATTTACTTCCTCAAGGATTGAAGTTGTACAAAGGCTGTATTTACTCCCTCAAGCGTTGAAGGTACACAAAGGCTGTATTTACTCCCTCAAGCCCTGAAGGTGCACAAAGGCTGTATTTACTCCCTCAAGCCCTGAAGGTGCACAAAGGCTGTATTTACTCCCTCAAGCCCTGAAGGTGCACAAAGGCTGTATTTACTCCCTCAAGCGTTGAAGGTACACAAAGGCTGTATTTACTTCCTCAAGGATTGAAGTTGTACAAAGGCTGTATTTACTCCCTCAAGCGTTGAAGGTACACAAAGGCTGTATTTACTCCCTCAAGCCCTGAAGGTGCACAAAGGCTGTATTTACTCCCTCAAGCCCTGAAGGTGCACAAAGGCTGTATTTACTCCCTCAAGCCCTGAAGGTGCACAAAGGCTGTATTTACTCCCTCAAGCGTTGAAGGTGCACAAAGGCCAGAGACCCAGATCGATCAGGCCTCTTTTTAATTCAGGGACCATTTCTGTATGTGCAGTGATGTCTGCCCACATCTGATGGTCACTTCTTCCAAGCATGGCCTGCGAGTTTGCTGCTCTAAAATGACCTAGAAGATGCTCCTTTTCTGAACGTATCTATTCTGCAGCCCTCTTAAACAGGGTTACGGTGCTGCACAACACAGGCTTTCTACCAATTCCGAGCCCCCTTTTGGATACCTGGTGAAGGGGGAGGGGCTTTTTTGGTCTGAGTTTCGGAGGAATGCTGAGCTTTCTTGCTAAATATAATTGATACTTGGTGTAGCTCCAACCACTTTCCATAGGAGACCCTGAGAATGTACAAGAAACAGCCTATCTCTGCAGAGGTATACAGCAGTTCCAACCTTTGCGGATGCCAACTTCCATCCCGGGCACGGTAGAGGCCGCAGAGTCGGCCTGTCATTTGGGAGTTCTGTTTGAGCCTAATCTGCAGCTTGACGTCTCTGTAAATAGGACCGCGGCGACCTGTATGGGCTTGCTTCGTGCCCTACGCAAGATCTTGCCGTTACTTCCCCTGGGAGCCAGAGCAGAAGTAGTGCGTAGTTCTATTCTCAGTAGGTTAGACTACTGTAACGCACTACTCCTGGGAGCCCCTAAGACCTTGATCCTAAAGTTGCAGAGGTTTCAAAATATGGCTGCTAAATTGGCTCTATCTCGTCCACGCTCGGCTTCTTCATCTGCAGCATTGGCTGATCTTCATTGGCTACCTGTCCAGCAGAGGATTGCCTTTAACCCCTTCGACGCTGATGACGAGCTGGGCTCGTCAAGAGGTAGCCTCCTTGCACGCTCATGACGAGCCCAGCTCGTCACGTAACATGCGATTTTAAAAAACTCAGCGTACGGGCGGAATTCCGCCCGCACGCATGCGGTTAAGGCCTTATGCCTTGTTTTCAGGGCTCTGCATGGACTAGGACCGATACCGCTTCAAAATCTCTTCTCTTGGTATCAAGCAGCTAGACTTCTGAGATCTTCCTCAGCGTTCCTGGTGATGGTTCCCAGGATTAACAGAGTGAGGATGGGCGGCCGTGCCTTTAGTTTCACGGCCGCCACGTTATGGAATACCCTACCTCTGGCGCTGAGGAGTAGACAAGATATGACCTCCTTTAAAAGGGATCTTAAGACCCACCTGTTTCCAAGAGCAATGTAGTGCGCTTCACCTGATGGAAAGATATGGTCTCAGCGCCAGGATACCCTTTGGGTGACAGCTGCGCTAAATAAGTATAAATACATTACATTACATTACACACATTACTCTCTAGGCCTGGGCGGAGTTCGAAGTGCCAAAAAAGCTCAGCGGAGTTGCGCAAGTGGTGGAATGCAGCAGAAACTGCCGTTAGGGCGATTTTTCTGATGGTGCTTGAGTTAAGATGGTGGAGCTCGTAGTCGGACGGTGAATTAATTGCGAATTGCTACTGATGCGTCGTATAAATCGCAACACCTCTAGAAGTAGAGAAGTGTGGCTCAATGGTTAGAGCGGCAGACCCTGATGCAGTAGTCTGGCCGGGAGTCGGGACCAGGGTTCAATTCCCACCTCGGCGGGTCTCGGGCTCAATTTCCTCGGACCTGATAATTCTCGCCTCGGTGCCTATTCGAATCATGAGTCCCACTCTGCACCTCTGGGCAATAGCTTGCTTAATCTCTACAACGGCCCCAACAACGCTGAGAATGCCTCATGGTCTGGGACTGCCGGCCACCCCCCCCTTATCATGCACACTACAGTTATCACACTTATCAGACCAACAGCAGAATTCTTTGGAAGGCAGGGGGTCTCGAGACCCCCCGGCCGTATTTATTAAAATATGAAACAGAATTAAAAAATTTATAAAATAACATTATTTACATAATTACTAAATGCAAAATTCAGACATTAGATTTACATCAAGTTTAGACAGGTATGATGGGCTAACCTTAACAAATGTCTAATACAGCGTGTTTCCTAACCGAATCTAACATCCTGATATCAATTTTGCATTCTAATAATTTCTGGTCCTACGGCAAGGTCGCTAACCGGTGTCAGATCCCTTTACCCAGCTACGCTCTCACGTCCGAGATGCGCATGCGCAACAAGGGCCCGGTTACCCTCGTGCGCTCCATGAACTCCATTTAACCATAACAGGAGGGCCCTTACACTCGCGCCCCTTGATGACGTCATAGTGTATGTGAGGGGTGGCTACCAGCCTGAGGAAAGCGTGACTCCCTCCCCCGCACCCTTCCAAGCGACGAATATCCTGCCCCTGAAGTTCTGGGAGAGACCGGTGGCCCCTCCCCCTGGGCGACCCCTTTCGTGAATGGGACCGCCCCTCCCTAAGGACCTTATATTGCTGCTCACCGATTATGACCTTACCGCCCAAGGCCAGCATAGTTGACCGACTATCTGGCCCCCCTCCAAAAGCCTACACTGAAAGGTCATACCCTCCTTGCAAAACCTTCTACCCATGCTAAGATGTTCCTTATGAATAGGGCATTCCCTGACTCTGTCAAATGGACCCCAATCCGCACATAAAACTGTTCCCCCCAGATGCAACCATGAGGTATGCTCTGTAGATAAGGAGTTCGAAATAGATTGTCTAGTTTATTGTTGACCCTCTTTACCGAGTGATTCAACGCACTGACTCATTCACCCCCCCTCCACTGCAATCTTGGTATCAACTGTGACCACACAATAGTGCAATGCGGTAACAGTTTCGCCAGCCACCCTGCCGCTGATATGATTTCTTCCAACAAGACCCTTCTGCCCAAGTCTACTAAATCATTCCCCCCAGGTGCAAGAGGACCGCTGAGGGTGGTGAGGTGTGTGTCTCGAGTAGATCTGATATGTAACCCCTAAGCTGACTGAGGCAAAGCCCCCCTCTGCCATGGAAGGAGACATTGAAACCCCCGCACTCCGTCTACCCGCTCCTGCAAGGAAAATTGGTTTAGCACGTTTCACATAAGAATGGCCGACTACCCATACTACTTAAGTCTTCCTTGTGTCTCCCTGCCGTTGCCGTGATGTTGATGGATGGCTGTGATGGTCCTCAAGTAGTTTCCGTCCTGTGTCACAGGCCCGAGAAACTAGAAATAAAACAAGACAAACAGCAGGCGTCAGAAAGGCGGCGCCTGACCCTTACAACATGTGCAACCGCACATAACGCTTATAGGCATTGGAAGACCACCTCCCAATCGTCTTCACACTATTGACATTCAACCCCCTTGCGGTGGCCTCAGTGGCTGCCCCTATCCGGAAAGAATGTGTCCCAAATTCTTTGGGGTTTAAACCTGCTTTGGCAATACTCATGGCTAAGACTCTCTGGAACTGAAACCTGGCAAAAGGGGTGCCATCATTATGCATTAGCAATGCTCCACTTGGCTCACATGTCCGTTGCTTAATTAATGCTTCCACATGTGACACCAGGCAGCACGGGTTATTCGGTGCCCGGTGTAGTACTAAACTTTGTCCCTTAGCCTCCTGATCAGTCTTGGATTTCCGGATGGTAACCCGCATTGTGTCGTCCCGTATACTGACATCACGCAGCTGAAGGCCACCTTCCCTATCTAGTTTGTTGACTGCCACTGGTTCGCCTACCCGGAAAGCCCCGTAGAATGCCAGGGCAAAAGCAGCATTGAATAATCCCACTTCAACCGAAGAGCTGCACGTGTCTGGCAGGGCGAGGAGCACTGCTGCCAACCGTTCTAAACCTATCGGCCTTCTGCCATCGGCGGTGGGTGCTTGCAAGCGCCGCCATCCTTTCAATGCTTTTTGCACTAAGATACTGTTCGTCGGGTCCCTGGCTCCCCTTGCGCGTGCGAAAAAGGAAACAGCTGTCTTGTGTCTGCTAGCTGTCGCCGCCGTGCGCCCTTCCTTGTGTAATGTGTTCATGTACCCATTAAAACTAGCCTCCTGATCCCACTTCGTCTCCCAATCATGTCCCAGAAAGTTACAGTAAGACCTGAACGCCCCTTCGTAAGCTGTCCTGGTCCTGGGAGCTAGGCTGGCTGCCACGAGGTCGTGTAGTTGGGGGCACCAATCTGCCAGAGAGTCGATGGGAAGTGAGCTGGGGATGCCTCTGCAGCTGGTAGGTGTTCCCTGAATACCTGCATCTTAAAGCGAGAAAGGGCGTCAGCGGCGTTATTCAAGACCCCTGGGACATGTTTGGCCCTGAAATGTATATTCAATCTCATGCAACTCAGCACAATCTCCTTTAACAGGCGCAATATGAACTGACACCGCGCTGCCTGTTGATTGATGCATTCCACCACGGTCATGTTATCTGACCAGAAAATCACCGAGCGATTGGCCAATTGCTCGGGCCAGACCTTCAATGCCACCCAGATTGGGAAGAGCTCCAGGAACCCAATGTTTGCGGTCAGCCCACTCTCTTCCCACCAGCCGGGCCATCTTTGTGCCACCCACTTCTTTCCAAGTATGGCGCCAAACCCCACACTGCCAGCAGCGTCAGTCCATAGTCCTAACTCTGCCGAGGTCAGCATGGGGGCACCCCACAGTACTCTGCCATTGAAATTTACCAGAAATGCAATCCATATCAGCATGTCCTGGCGAACCTCGGCTGACAGTCGTGTGCGGTGATGCTTTTCCCGCAAGCCCTTCATGGCTTGCGCAATTGAACGGGAAAATGGGCGTGCCATGGGGATGACTCTCAAGGCAAAGTTTAGCTGGCCAACTGTCTGCTGCAACAGCTGCACCGTGACCTTCTTCTTCCGCAAACATAGTTCAAGGGTTGCCCTGAATTTCACGATTTTTTCTTTGGGTAACCTGAAACAGCCTTCCACGGAATCCAATTCAATTCCCAAGAATTCCAGGCATGTCAATGGCCCTACTGTTTTTCCCTGCGCAAGCGGGACCCCAAAAGTGCGTATGAGCACGCAAAATTCCTGCAATGCCCACGCGCACTCCTGCGAGCCCGCCGGACCCAGGAAAAGAAAATCATCTAAGTAATGCATGACATACTGGTGACCCGTAGATTGTCTCAGCACACACTCAAGGAAAGAGCTGAATGTTTTAAAATAAGCACATGAAATAGAGCAACCCATGGGCATGCACATGTCCATGTAGTACTTGCCTACGTAGGAAAAACCCAGCAGGTGTTGATCTGCTGGGTGTACTGGGAGTAGTCTAAAGGCTGACTCAATATCTTATTTTGCCATCAGTGCCCCCAGACCCAAGACTCTCAACATTTCGACTGCCTGGTCAAAAGACGCGTATTTCACACTACAAATAGACTCATCAATTGCATCATTCAAGGACAAGCCCTTCGGTGCAGACAAATTGTGTATGAGCCTAAACTCGCCCCTTTCCTTCTTTGGGACCACTCCTAAAGGTGAGCAAACAAAATTCTGTACGGGGATGTTAGGGAAAGGTCCCGCTACCCTACCCAAGCGCAGTTCCTTCTCTATCTTGTTCGCTACTACCCCGGGGTTGTTCTGAACTGACAACTGGTTCCTACACTGTGGTGTCCCAGTATAACCCCCAGCTGGAATCTGGAAACCATGTGTGAAACCCTCTTGAAGCATCCTTGCGGAAGTGTGGTTAGGGTATCTTTTGAGCCAAGGGATCATAGCCGCCAACAAAATAGGTGAATGCCCATAAGGGGGTGTACTGTGCTTTTCTGGTTTCCTCCTCCCTCTGTTACCGGACGCATTGCCCTTTGACCGGCATGTCGCCTCTGGGTGGGAAGGGTGGCCGCATAAGTTACACGCGTGCCTGAATTTGCAAGTGCCCGGTGCCCTGTTGCAAGTTCGCCTATTGAAATCCATGCAGACTCCTTTCCCACCCGTACTACCTCTGGTCTTATTGGCCATTTCCCCGCCTTGCGCTGGCCGAAAGGGCTGCTGAAAGGGCTGCTGGGGCTTAGGGGAATAACCTTTGTTCCATGTAGCGCTAGTACCTGCAGACTGTCTCTTCTCAAACTGGGAATGCCAGGAAATAGAATCAACTTTATCCCATGCTAAAGACCGGTTAAACTCCCTCGATTTCCTGAAAGCTATGTCATATTCCTTCCATGAGTCCCCCCCATGATTCTCGGTAAACATTGTAATCCTACTCTGATAGCAGGCCATCTCAGCTTGCTTACTGGGGAAACGTTCACTAATAACTGCACTATAAACAGAAAAAGCCCTGATCCAGTTAATGAGCGTCTCCTCCACCCTAAATTTGTACAACTGAGATCGCCATTCACTAGGCAACATCATTTCTTTCTGCGATTTCGCATATTGCCACTCCCTGTTGTCAATCAACAATGAGAAAATATTAATATATTTGTCCGCCCAAATTAACTCCTTCACACTCTGAGGTACATGCTGCGCCAAACTCTCACTCCTACAGGGAATTGCGCCCTCGCCCAGTACCAGCAGGGCAACCTCCTTACCACTTTCGGTGGGTTGTGTTGGTTCCACGGTCTTGACTGCGCCCCCATTGCTTGCTGGACCTGTTTGGGGAGAAATTGGCGCACCCGGCGTGCTATTTTCGCCCCTAGCTACCAAGATTTGAGCAACCATTCTCTGGGCCTCTGCCGAGGGATCTGCCGCGGGAGGTAACATTCCCCCGATTCCCAACCAAGGGAGCACAGCCGCTATCTGAACCGCCGGTTCTGGTGGCACCTGACCCGGATTTGCTGGAATGACTGGCGGGGCAATGGCTGGCACTGGGACAATCACTGGCGCTACTGGCGGCGGGATACCAACGGGGACCGGGTCAGTGGGTGGCATTATTGGCGCTATTGGCACGCTTACTGGAGGTTGCGGGGCGGGGGCTGAGATGCTGGCTGGAGGCTGGGTGGCAGGAGTTGGTGAGCTAGGTGCAACAGGCGCTACATTCGGTGTTGGACTCGGGGACCCCCCACCCCCACCTGACCTGGGGGGGGCGACCACCAACTTTCCTAGTTCTGGCACGTTTGGGTGGTGTTTCAAAATCTCCCCTTGGTTTGGGGGGCACTATGGTCCGCTTAGGCCTTACCGTCGGGCCTGCCTGAGCATCCATCCTCGCCCCCAATTCAGCCACAGTCTTACCCAATTTGTCCACCTTCCCCAATCGCTTGTCCATTGCGGACATTCTGCGCATCATTGTTCGAAACATTAACTCCATGTTCGAACCCCCTGCTCCCCGTCTGGCAGACATACTGCTCTTACACCTACACTGCACAATGCGTTATGTATTGGCACAATGTGCCCTGTACCTGTCCCGGTCGGAGGCTCACAGGCTGGCCGTAAGCACCACGCAACTGTGACCGCACACACCAGCTAGCCTGGAGTGTTTGGGCGAGCGAACTCTAGTGCAGCGGCCCGCCAGAAGCAGTGAAATGCAGGCCTGCCCGCGTCCTCAGGATCAGCCGTCCACCGTGAGCTCCACAGCTACCCGGTCCGCACCGACCTTTGTCTTTAGCTCCTTGTACTGATGAATTCTGACAGAAAATAATGCCTGCCCTTTGTGCCTGAAACTTCCAATGCCGCGCCGCACTCGATACACTGGTTGCAATCCCCGATCGGCAATCCTGCTTAATGAGCACCCGACCGCCGCTCCAAATCGCCGAAAACCTGGAATACAAAGAAATAGAAAATTAAAGGCCCCACAGCGGGGCGAGGAGCGAGCCTGGGAAGCGTGGGCACAAAGAGGCCGCTTCCCGCGCTCCCCAGGCTCTTAAACGCCCCCTATGCCGCGGTCCCGCCTCCTTGACCCGGAAGCGCAAAACTGCTTCCGGGTCAAATGGCGGGACGCGCGGACCAACCAGAACGGGTGGAGAGGTGGGGGGGGGGGGCCCAGCCATGTGTGCGTGGGGGCCGAGCGGCCCCTCCTTTCCTGACTTCACCTTGGGGGTGCCCAGGAGTGGGCTCCTCACAGGGAAAGGCAAGGAAGGGTTCCTCGGCGGTATTCGTAAAAGCACCGAGATGCCTACGGGTAGTCGTGCGCTATACAAGTGCGTAATCATTTCATTTCATTTCATTTCTAACGTCCTTACCAATTATTATACCTATTGCTTCAGAATCAATTCAAATATTCAGATAGTCTCGTAACTGCTTAATGGTAAATGGCTACTGTGCCCGTATCGCAGCTTTCCTAAGTGGCAACAATGTATCTTCTTCAGTGTTCAAAATAATTGCAATAGGTATAATAATTGGTAAGGAGGTTAGAGGTGTTGCAATTTATACGAAGCACCAGTAGCAATTTGCAATTAATTCACCGTCCAACTACGAGCTCCACCATCTTAACTCAAGCACCATCAGAAAAATCGCCCTGATGAAGTTCTTTTGTAAGAACGAAACGCATTGGCTGCCCTATGAGTTTATATGAATAAAGAAGATTAAAAAGAAAATCTGCAATCAGACAACTACTAGATGGACAATTTTCAATCCATTGATACGATTTGATTTGATATTGGGTGGTGCAATCCACAGTGGGTAGAAACTTTGACCCTTGTCTTTCCCTTCAGAAGAGTTTTTGGTCAACCTTCGTCTTTCTTGATAGAATCTGGTGAGGCTTCATTGCATAGAGGAAACATTCTGAGAAGCTGCTGCTTTTACACACATCTGTGACTTAGAAAAGTCCAAAATACCCCTTTGTGCCTTTGTTGAGGGTGGAGCACTGCTCTGAGAGTCTTCCCAGAGGATGAGATCCTTGGAAGGAACCTTCTACAGGAGGTCAAAAATGTTAGTTATCTGCTCCTTGGCATTTTAGCAGAAAACGTGCAGCTTATTTTGCAATCTTTGACTCATATTTGGGGTGCATGAGGGCGATCCCTCAATTGTTTCTTTTGACTCAATTTTTTGCATGGTCTGAACACAGCCTTTTAGGATGCTCATCCATAATGAGAAGAAATGCCCTGTTCTCAGTCCACCCCTGAGTTCTAGAGGGCTTGTATAGATGTTAGGAGCGAGATGGGGCAGGAAAATATGTTGAAAAAGTGAGCAGGAACAGAGCAGAGCTCTGAGAAGGGTCTTCCTTCACAAAAAAGCATGCAGTAAACATTTCAGGGATGGTGGCTTTAGGGAAAGTAGAGTTCAGTGCAGTCTCCTCTCATTGGCCAGATCTTTTCAAATAGTTGATTATGCTACAAAATCATGCTATTTAATGCCTTACAGAAATATTGAAGTTATTATCCACTGCTATCCTCCTCATCTTGGGTCGGGGCATAGTTAAAGCTTGTGATTCTGGTAAAGATCCAATTTTAGAGACACAATAAAATATCAAAGCATGCACGACAATGTTGAAGGGTCGAGGGAAGAGGGCAGCGCCCTCCTGGACTCCAGATCTCAGTGGGACACTTGCATTGGAGTTTGACCCCATGTTACCCATTCTTTAGGACAAATGGGGGGTGAAGCGCCTTGGAGCACGCGTCTCTGCAACAGCCTCGTCCTTGAGGTAGGTTCAGTCCATTGCACACTTTTCAAACGTACTCCTAACCTCCCATGAGCTGTGGCTCCATCACAGCGGGCAGGGCCGGACTGGTGCTTTTGGGCACCGGGCAATCCCCCAGTCAGCTGGAAGGGGTGGGGGCCGGTTTTCAAATAGGGGGCCGGTTTTGTGGCTGGGGGGCCGATTTTCGGTCCGACCGTCACAGCGTTACTCACGTCAGTCACCAGGTGTCGTGTGACTCGTGTCTGAGACTCTCACAGTCTCAGGCTTTCCATGTTTTCCAAGTTCCAAGCTGCAGTGCACAGGCCTGAGTGAATACTAAATAATACTAGCGTCGCGTCACTCAGCAGCAAGCCTGATTGACCCGTGACCGTGTGCACTGCAGTGCAACCTAAACATTTTTCAGGAGGAGGAGGTGTCTGTGCGCAGCGCGCAGAATTATGCCCTATCTCCTCCTCCGGCGCGTCTACGCGCCTCTCTAGGGTGCGGCTGATGTAATTCCCGCATGCGCAATTGCGCATTGGGCAATTAAAACTGCGCGTGACTGGTGCACTACAGGCTGCAGCATCACAAGTGGCGAGAGGAGCAGACCGGAGCGGCCATAATTCAAAATTTGCGAACATACGTGACAAGAATTTTCAATTCTATTAAGGACAAGGAGGCGAGGATTATGCTTTCTCATTTCTTTAATGAAAAGCTCAGCAGCCAATAAAAACAACCAAAAACTACATTTCCCATGAATACCAGGGAAGGACCATAGAGACTACAGTATAAAGGGACCCAACATTAGTCCTTCTTCCTCTTTCTTTGTTGTGGAAACAGTTCAAGGTCAAAATAAAATCCAATGTAGAACAATAAAATCAACTCCAAACACGCTGCAGAAATCCAAAGGATCTGGAAGCAGGCAGTAGAAGAACTCTGAGTCCGTGAACCAGGAGAAAGATGAACGTCAGAAGGAAGGTGGCAAACTCTACTTCGGGTCTGAACCTGAAAAAGATATAGAGCCGTAACATCCAAATAAAGCAAGAGAGTCAAAGCAATCCAGGGGGGGGAAAAGAACAAGGAACAAATTTCACAATAGCATTAAATTGATTGCAGAATATAACAATGTAAATCAAAAACAATGGGTGGGATAATCCTCGCCTCCTTGTCCTTAATAGAATTGAAAATTCTTGTCACGTATGTTCGCAAATTTTGAATTCTATGTCAGGACAGGAGGCTCCGATTATGCTTGTTTAAAGCTGGTTCACCACCACAGAAGCAACACTATCAATTGGCTTGTAATAAAAGGATTTGAAAACGGAATCAGAAGACCAATCTGCAGCCTTCATATTGTCAAAAAGAGTAACCCCCATGGAAAAGGCTTTAGAGGCCATTGCTCCACGGGCAGAATGTGCACCAAACACAGATACATCAATGCCCGCCTCGGACATAAGCCAACGCACCCAGCGCGCCAAAGTAGCTGGAGTGACAGGGCGAAATGGTTTCTGTAATGCAATTAACAATTGACCCTGCATGTCTGAACGTAAAGAAGCAGTACTCACCTCATAATCTTTCAGGCACTGCACAACACAAAGATTGGGATGTGCGGGAAAAGACGGATAAGTAATGAGAGAAGTATTACATTTAGTCCGTCTGGAAAGGCGAAAAGAAACACCTTCAGGCGTGAAACTGCGACCCGCAAGATCTAAAGCGCGGACATCCGAAACACGCTTACAAGAAAGAAGACACAGCAACATGGTCAACTTTGCGGACAATTATTTGCGGGACAAGGACGAATTGGAAGGCCAGGCTTCCAAGAAACGCAGTACAATGGAAACATCCCATAGCGAGACATACTTAGAAGTGGGAGGTTTCGAGAGACGAATACCTTTAAGCAATTTAGAAATGAAGGGGTGTTCCCCAGCTGGTTTGCCATCAATGTGGACATGGCCAGCCGAAATAGCGGAACGAAAATTGTTGACTGTCCTGTAAGCCAGACCTGAAGAAGCCAGAGACGCCAAAAAATTAATGATCAAACACACATCCGCTGAAACGGGATCAGCTTCCCGTTGAGCACACCAATCGCACCACCGCTTCCAAGCACCTTTATATCGCTTGTGAGTATTGGGAGACAATGCCTCACTAATGAACTTGGAAGCGTCGCTCGAAATGCCCGAGATCGTCCAGCGATCCCCGAGATCCGGCACGCCAGCAACTGGAGAGAGCCTGATAGAATCAGGGGATGCGGATCTTCTAGAGGATCCAGCAAAAGATTCCACTTCTGGGGAAGAAGGAGAGGTGGCTCGCAACACATCTCCAGGAGAACCGGGAACCACGCTTGAGCCCTCCAGAGCGGAGCAATCAGAATCAGTTCCGCTCGAAACCGTTTGGTGTAAACCAGAACCCTGGGAAGCATCATGAATGGGGGAAACGCATAGCACAGAGTCGACGGCCAATGCTGAAGAAAAGCATCCGTGGCTAGAGCTAGCGGATCCGGTCTCCAGCTGTAAAACATCGGTAGTTGTGTGTTGAGGCGAGAGGCAAACAGGTCTATGCGACACTGACCCCAACGCCGAAGAATGGAACGGAACACTCGAGGATGAAGCCTCCAGTCGCTGAAGTCCCGAAGATGTCTGGAGTGCCAATCCGCAACTTGATTGTTGCAACCCGGAAGATACTCCGCAATAACAGTGATCCTCTGCTGCAGACAAAAATGCCAAAAGTCTTTGGCTATCTCCGCCAATACCTTGGACCGAGTCCCGCCCAGTTTGTTGACATATCTGACTGCGGACACGTTGTCCATCCGGAGAAGAATGCAGCAACTGGTCTGGCGCGGAGAGAAACACTTGATCGCAAATGAACCCGCTAGGAGTTCTAGACAATTTATGTGGAGAGACAACTCCTGAGGGGACCAACGACCTCCCGTCGAGACAGGACCGCAACGGGCTCCCCAACCCCATTGGCTGGCATCGGATTCTACTACCAGTTCCGGCGACGCCCCGAATAGAGCTCGACCATTCCAGGCCTCCATGTGGTCCAGCCACCACTGCATCTCCCACTTCACGTCCTCCGACAGAGGAATGTGATCTGAGTACCTGAGACCTTTTCGGAGATGCTGAATCTTCAGACGCTGCATTGCTCTGTAATGGAGGGGACCCGGAAAGATCGCCTGAATCGAAGAGGCTAACAGACCGACCACACGTGCCAACGATCTCAGTGACACAGTCCATCTGGAAATAATAGACGTCAATTCCCTCTTGATGTAACGAATCTTTTGTCTGGGCAAGAGGAGCTGGCAAGAGACGGAGTCGATCTGGAAACCCAGGAAATCTATAGACTGAGTGGGAGTCAAAACTGATTTCGGAATATTGATCAGAAATCCGAGAGATTGCAAAAGACCGATGGACCACTGCAGATGTAGCAGAAGCTGATTCGGACAATCCGCCAGAAGGAGAATATCGTCCAAATAAATAATCAGTCTGACCCCCCGAGCTCGCAAGTGTTCCACAACTGGCCGCAGTAGTTTCGTGAAGCACCATGGTGCTGACGAAAGGCCGAACGGGAGGACTTGATACTCGTACCAAACCCCGAGCCAATGAAACTGGAGAAACCGACGATGAGGCTTGAAGATCGGTATCGACAGATACGCGTCTTTGAGGTCCAAGCGCACCATCCAGTCCCCCTCCCGCAGGAGATCCCGCAAGAGATGGATGCCCTCCATTTTGAAGTGCCGGTAAACCACCCCACTGTTGAAGTCTTTCAGGTTGAGAACCAGGCGAGATCCGCCTCCCTTCTTCTCGACTAGAAAGACTGAGCTGGCAAACCCGGTCGGATGACGGACGGTTGGAAGAATCGCCCCTCTTTGGAGAAGCACATTTATTTCCTCGGAGAGACAAGCTTGATCGTGAAGGGAAAAACTTAAACATGGGGGAGGACGGGTCTGATGCACAGGGTGATAGAACTCTATCTTGAAACCTTGTACAGTTTCTAGCACCCATGCATCGTTGGAGATCATGCGCCAGTTTTCTAGAAAAAAAATTGTATCCGACCCCCCAACATCACATCGCAAGCATGAATCAAGCTCACCTGCTGAGTTGGAGTCTTGGTAGTGTCCTTGGTGTCCTCCGGAACGACCTTTTCCATACTGGCCCTTCCCCTTACGGGAAGGATAGAAGTTTGCTCTTGTGGAGTAGCCGGAGTCATGAGCTCCACCACGATGAGAGGGGTTACCTCTGTTGGACTGTTGAGCGTGGCCACGGCCGAACGAGCGTCCACGTCCTCGTCCGGCCTTTGCAAAAACCGGACGCATAGCCCGGCGCAAGGATGCTTGCGCTTTGTCAATGCCACTGAAAGTTGACACAAACTTAGTGAGTTCCTTCAAGAAGGGTTGTCCAAATAAGAGACCCTGCGCGTCAGGACCAGACTCCGATGTTGCAAGCTCGGACAGCTTCGGATCCAACTTCAAAAGAATCGACCTACGTCGTTCAGCAGACACTGCGCAATTGGCATTACCCAACTGGCAGATTGCTCTTTGCGCCCATTCGATCAATACGTCCGGGTTCACAAGAGCTGAGGCCTCTTTTGCTTGAAATCCCAGATCAAGAATTTTAGTAAGAGGCCCAAGCATGTCCAACATCTTGTCCTGACAAGACCGCCACGAACGGTCAAGGCCCTTTTTCGGGTCCTTAGCATATTTCTTTAAATATGTGACCATCATAGGGTCGACCTCCGGTGTCTCAGCCAAATGGTCAGCGAGGTCGGGCCTCGGACATTCCGAGCGGAGACGTGCACGGACTGAAGCCTCAAATGGTTGCCGAATATGAGCCTGAATTTAGGCTGCCACAGCAGGCGAAGGCAACCAAGAAGACGAGTTTGGATGTAAAATATCCGCCGGCTCAAATGTGAGCACCGAAGGGGCGTCCACAAAATGCTCCTTACGGACACGCTTCTTTGGAGGGGGTGAAGCATGGTCTGAAGACGTGGAAGAATGCACATTGTCCGAATCAGTATCATGAGGAACAGAAGTACTGGAAGGCGCAGCCGCCAAATTCTTTGCCAGTCTCTGAAAGTCAGATTTATGGGGATTAACTGGCGACTTCGCGGACTTTTTAGAAGGAGGCAGCCATCCCTGTTGTTGCGCATACATAGTTAAATGACGCTTTAGAGGATTAATTGCACGTACCAGTGCTTTATTAACCGACTGCTGGACTCCCTTGTCCAATTCCTCCACCAAATGGTGCTCCATAGAGCCTTCATCCTCATCCCCATAATAGTAGTCATCATCTGCGTCATAATAATCTGCCATTGCACAAAAATGCAAAATTCAGAGCCCACTAGATGACCAGAAAATACGGAGTGTGAGACACAAGTCAAGGGGGAGTGTGAAACCCCAAAATGCAGGCTTAGAAACAGAGCAGGCCTAGACCTACACTCAAAACCAATTTAAATGTGGAGGGAGCAAAAGCCTGCGCAGACCAAAAAACACTCTAGGCAGAGCCTATGCATAAACGTTACATAAACGTGGCCTTTCCTGGGCACCGGCGTCAATTGGGTCGAAAGTTCAACAAGCAGTGGGCGTGAACGCTGCAAGAACGCTCCTTCACTTAACCGGCGTGTGAAAAAAAAAAAACCTCAATGCCGGAAATAACGCAGCGCGCATGCGCGAACTGCCGCCTGAGAACTCCGGCTCGAGAGCGCTCGCGCTCCCCTCGCGAGCCAGCAACCCAGCTCCCGCTCCACCAAAGGCAACCGGGCACAAACGGCCAGGCGCAGGGAGGCGAACACACGCTCCCAAGGGACACGCCGCAACGGACAATGAAATAATCCCTAAAACACGGAAAAACTGAGCCGGAACGCTCCAAACATGCAAATCACCGCGCGTCAGATAGACAAAGCAGCGGAAGACAAAGGCAAGCGCAAATGCACAATAATATCACAATAAAGTCAGCAATATGCATTGAGAGTAAAGATAAAGGGACTTAACTGGCTGCGGAGCAGCAAAGAAAGAGGAAGAAGGACTAATGTTGGGTCCCTTTATACTGTAGTCTCTATGGTCATTCCCTGGTATTCATGGGAAATGTAGTTTTTGGTTGTTTTTATTGGCTGCTGAGCATTTCATTAAAGAAATGAGAAAGCATAATCGGAGCCTCCTGTCCTGACATAGAATTTAATTGGCTAGCCTGTTTTATGCCACTGCCACCAACAGCAGGAGGTAAGTGTTTCCGCCCTGGGCTGGCCCCGGCACCAAATCACAAACACATTCACAAACAGTTGCCGGGCGTCGCACAGTGGTGGTGTTCTCTGGTCTGGAGAGTTCGACAGTTACCAGCACTGACCGTATATACACAGCTCTGTATGGTACGCCGCTCGCCAGCTAGAGCCTGCCCTTGTTCAGCCTTCCTTGCTTCTTCAATTAGCTAAAGTTACCCACATTCTCTTGATCAGGCAATGCTCCTATTGTCTTCGCCGGGCCGCCCTGGTCTTTACCCAGCCTGAGTGATGAAGCATGGTTCTAATCTCCGCTCCGGAAACAGTAACCGGGTCGCGGGGCCCGTAAATCACTCACATCGCTCCAAATCGGTTCTTAAAGTGCTCTCCTAAATCCTAAGGACTTTACAAGCCCTCACCCAAAGGAAAAAAAAGAAATGCGCGGTTACTCATTCTTTAGACCTCGTGGGATGAAAGACTGAATGGGCCCTGTGGGTTTCCAAGCATGTGACTAGGTGGCGAAACACATATCACTGCAAAGCATGCATTGTACACTAAGAACAGATGAATTTGTAAAACTGTGCCGTAAAATGGATGGCGTGACGTCTCACTATTCTTGGGAGAAAGGCCACAGAACAGGGTCAACAACAGCCACTACTATTTCTATGTGAACTCGCACTGGAACATTTCCCGGTTTGCAGGCGGTTTGCTTTTAAATGCCACCAGCCTGTCCATCCCTAATAGTTTGTTTATAGGTTGAGTTTTGATTTTTGGGAGCGTGACTTTCCCCAAATGGGCATAAATTCTTTAACAGAAACCGTCGCTGCCTTGTCAACGGTGATTTTTCAGTATAGGAAAAAAATAGGGAATGTGGCCAGGGGCTGAGAGACAGAAAAGTGAGAAACAAGAGCGCAAATGTGTGCGTGGGTAGGAGAGAGAGAATCAGAGAGAAAGAGAAACAAAAAACAGCCACTCGTGCAGGACCTGGAAGCACGCGTCCTGTGCTGGGGAGGCTGAGACAAAACAACTGCTCTCTTCAACTTCACAAGGAAGGCCATCACTGGTGCTGTGTGGGATGGGAAGAGCATGAAGTAACACAGTGATTGGCCATGTTCTCGAGTACACCCAGCCTCAGTGCTGACTGCTGAACATCGGTCAGCAGGAACATGCCTACCTACCTCAGCTACGGTGCATACAAAACTAGGAGGAGTGAGGGGGCAAATGTAACGGCCGCCATCGGGGAAGTGAAGTCTCTCACCCGCCCTTCATAAACGTGTGAGCGTGTATGCTGGTAAAGTAGATCGGCGGCTCAATGCACCTGCAGCTGGAGACCCGAATGGGCTGGCACAGTATTATTCTGTTGAAGAACTAGT
Source organism: Lissotriton helveticus (assembly GCF_964261635.1). Classification (NCBI taxonomy): domain Eukaryota; kingdom Metazoa; phylum Chordata; class Amphibia; order Caudata; family Salamandridae; genus Lissotriton; species Lissotriton helveticus. The sequence continues at coordinate 28,343,475 of NC_136073.1, read as the reverse complement.
GTTATTGAGCATGGAGAACTATAGAGCGCTTCTTGTCAGGGCACATGCTACCAATCTGACTTACAGCAGCTGTCGTCACTGCATCAACCAGTCTGTTAATGATATGGAAATTATCATAATTTCGACAAGGCTGCTGCCTTGACCTCCCTTGATGATACCTGACTCGTCACCTGGCAATTTAAGTGATACTATCTACATCTTCACTAAACGTATCTCTAAGATAGAAAACTATAGAGACAATCTCGCCTGTGGGAGGTATTGGCTTTGTCAACGTTGTTTAGCCATGTCACACAGCAGCGGGGCTGCAGGGCAGCATGACTGAAAGTAAAGCAATAGAACATTGTACTTTTATTTTTGTGAGAGATAGGGCAGTAAGAGAGACCACGAGGGAGGAAGGATGAGCATGGAGGGCAGCACAGACAATGCAGTGTGTGAGAAAAAAGTGATGATGCGGGCAGCAGCGCCAGCGTTATAGTGCATTTTTTTTTTTATTGTGGGTGGAGGAGCAAAACAGACAACGGTGGAGCAGGCACAACATTGACAATGGAGGTAGAGCAGGTTATGGCTAACATGTGCAACAGTCAGAGAGAGGGCAGGTGAGGGGTTGAGACATGGACAGCAGAGTGCAGTGGCAACACAGAAAATGGATAGGCAACACAACCATCAGAGTGGAGGGTGTGTTGGGGGTCAATACGGAGAACAAGGGGGTGGTGGGTGGAGGGCAACACAGACTGAGACAACTGAGGGAGGGTGGATTGGCGCAACTTGGACAATGAAGGGAGAGCAGGTGGGGTGAACATGGACATTGGCGGGCGAGCGGGTTAGGGCAACATAGGCAGTGGACAGAGGGCGGGTGGGAGGTCAACACGAATAATGAAGGAAGGGCAGGTGCACACATAATAAAAATAACAAAATGTAAAGTTTTAAAATAGTACATAAAACAGCAAGTACTCCAATCGATTGGAGCGGGCGGCCAGGCCGGCAGGCCGCAACTAAAGTAGGAGAACTGAAGTAAGGTAATGCAGCAGGCTGGCTGGCTGCTTTGTTCGTTCTCCTACTTTAATCACGGCCTAGACATAGGTTGGATTAATATTAGTAATCAGCAATTGCCATATCATGTGCCTTAGTGATAACTCCTAACAGTGAAATCTACTTATTTTTGACTAAAAACCCAGTTGTGTTTAAACCTTGGAAATAATTGTATGATCACACATTTGTTTGCACTTTGAGGAGCAAAGGAAAGTTAGGCTGACAAACGTGATGTAAAAAAAGTTGTCTCTTCCTTTGGATGTGCTGCAGTTTACAAGTTTTGAAATGCTGACTCAGAGGCGTCCAAGTTTGGTCCAGGAAGGCTGGATCCTTGGCTGGTGTTCGGATAAGCACAGACTGTGTAATGTGTTCCATTTCAGACTCAGTGGATGTGCCTTTATCTCATGTCCATTACCTTAAAACGTCTCTTTGACTATGGAGCTTTTGGTTTAATTGTTGCCTGCTGTCAATATTGGGAGGTACAGGTAGCACAGTCGTGCTCTGTCTAGCATGCATGTTGTGTTGCCCCATAGGTGGCTGAAGCAGAGCCAGTCGTGGGTGTAGAGATGAAAGGAAGAAGAAAAGACAAATGCGGACAGAAAAGGGAACAGTGTGATATCTCTCTCTCTCGCGCCCCCTCTCTTTCGCCCTCCTTCTCCCTCCCTCTCTCCCTTTCTCGCTCCCTCTCTTGCTCTCTCTCTCTCTCTCTCTCTCTCTCTCTCTCTCTATCCCTCTATCCCCCCTCTCTATCCCCATATCTCTCTCGGTTCCTCTCTCACTCTCAATCTCTTTCTCTCTATCATTTTTTTCTTTCTCCCTCTCTCTATCCCTCCCTCTCTTTTCTATCCCTGTATTTCTCTCCCCATTTCTCTCCCTCTCCCTATTTCTCCTCTCTCTCTCCCTCTCTCCCACTTTCTTTCTCTCGCCCCTCACTCCCTTTCTCTCTCTCCCTCTCTCTTTATTTCTCTATCCCTCTCTCTCGCTCCCTCAGGCGCTCTCTATCCCTCTCACTCTCTCTATACCTACCCCTCTCTCTCTCTCCCCCTCTCACTCCCTCCATCCCCCTCTCTATTTCTCTTTCCCTCTCTCTCGCTCCCTCACGCGCTCTCTCTCCCCTCTCTCTATCTCTCATATCTCTCCTTCTATTTCCTCCCTTCCCTCTCTCCCCCTCTCCTTTCTCTCCCTCTATCTCCCCCTCCCTCTCTCTCTCTTTCCATCCCTCTCCCCATCTTTCTCTCATTTCACTCCTTCTCTCTCATTCTCTTCCTCTTCTACTCCCTCTACTTCTCCCTTTCACTTCTTCTGTCTCCCTCTCCTCCCCACGTATAAACATAGCCAGACCTATTGCCGCAGTCAGTGCTTGTTCATGCTCCCAGCTAGTAGTGGTTGCTCACTTCGCTTGCTCGCTACACACCATGTGGGGGCTGGTTTCACTTTTACTTTGTTCTCTCTGATTCACTACTTGTGTCTATTTTTGGTGCTCTCTGAAAGAATGGCTATGGGTACATATGACTGGGTGGGTAACCTGATGTTCTTTAAGGTCATCATCTACTATTTACTGTACTTTGAAAGTTGATACAATTTGAATATGTAATGAAAAAAGTGTTGTAAAATTAACCATTTTGGTCGGCTCGCTACGCGCCGGACGGAGGCTGGTCCGGCAAAATTTGCCAGGGCTGCTTTCAGTTCCCAGTCCGGTGTGGTGGCCTCCACGCAAAGGGCTGCAGATGTGCGAACTGGAGCTCTTCATAGACCCTCCTGACAGATGGAAGCTGGAACTCTATGGTTCAATGCAGGCAACTGTACAGTGCACTCACCCCAACAGGTACTGAGAATGTCAATGCAGCGGTACAGAGGGAGCATCTTATAAGGCAGGGGTACTGGCCAGGACTCTCCTGTCATACCTGATCTTTGATCTGTGCATTAAGTCAATTCAATTCAAAGATACTTTATTTCGGTTTGATTCAACCATAAAAGTACACATATCATAAAAAATGCGATGATTAAAAAGACATAATACATTGTTAAAGTGCAAGTGCAATGATATAGTAGCCTTTGTACATTAATTCATTAGTGGTCTCATGTATTAATACAGTAACATTCATTGATCCAGGCAATTGCGCAGTCTAAGAGACAATTTTAAAAATTCAGTCACTTGAAGAATACTGTTAGCATACAATAATTGTAAGTATAACAAGGCTGGTCGGATCTGTTTAAAATTAAGTTTCTTTAAAAGCACAGTCAGGTAGCGTTTTCGCGGGTATTCATAAAAACCACATAAAAACATAAAATGCAGCATATCCTGTGGAGACTTTCCGTCGCAGCCACAGGATGCTGGGGTTTTGCTAAAAGAGTCTTTCTTGGGTCTAATAAGCAGGTGATGGAACTGATTTAACCTGAACCTTGTTAGCAAAAACTTCTCGTGGGTGCTCAGTGTGCCAAGTAGGTAGGGTTCCATAGTTAAACAAGTTTTGACCATAACATATTTTCTTACACTTGTTTTCTGTAACTCTACCCCTTCCCTCTGGGTCTTCCTGTCCAGAAGAAAGGCTTGTTTAATTAGCTCAACATCACCCTTAACGATTCTGTTTGGGTGGTCAAATAGCTCTGGGCGTCCCAGCCCAGAACAGCAAGATTTCAAATATTTCAGCCAGGGAGTGCCCATTGCATTGTCTTGAGACAGAAAATCATTTACAGTCAGATGTGTCAATGGGATATCTTGATTCAGCCACAGTTTTAGCCAGCAGGTTAACGGGCGTAGGGAGAAGATATTGCTCAAATATTCCGCCCCCAACTCCTCGTGACCTGCAAAGCTGGATGTGCCGGCCGAGACACAAAGGAGACGCTTCATAAAAGCATTTTCGGCAGTCTGGAGTTGATCGCCGGGCACATACCCCCATAGTTCACTACCATAGACTGCCGTTGCCACTGATTTCGCATCATAAATTTTCATCATGGCATGGGTCGGTTTTTTCCCCAATTTTGAAGCAAAGTTAAAAATAGAGGCATTAGCCCTGGTCACATCACTTCTCTTTTTAGCAAGTTGGGGTCCCCAAGATAATTTGGAATAAAAAAGAACACCCAGATATGAAAATGTATTTGACAGTGGAATCACTGCATTGTCTACTTTCAATGTATAGTTTCTTTTAGGGCGTTTACCCACTTGCAGAATGAATGATTTAGTGTTATTGACCAATAAGTCTCTGTCTGTCATAAATAAGTTAAAAGCGTTAAGCAAGGCTTGGAGACCTAACTCGATTCTAGAAATTAAAACCGCATCGTCTGCGTATAAAAGTACAGGAATACTCCGCCTGCTGACTCTTGGACAGTCAGCCTTCACATCCTGCAAAACGCTGTTTAATTCATTTATATAAAAATTAAAAAGAAAGGGGGCCAAGATACAGCCTTGGCGAACTCCCTTATCTATAATAAAATTATCAGTTGTGCACAGATCTTGGGAATACCTTACATCGGCACTAGTACTACTATGTAGATCCACCAAAAAATTAACAATCCCACTGTCCACACCCTTCTCCCTCATGGACTGCCAGAGCTTCACTCTGTTCACGCAGTCGAAAGCTGAGGATAAGTCCATGAAGGTGAGATGGACAGTACCTTTTTGAGCAATGGTGTATTTGTTAAGGATTAGGAAGAGATTAATGCACTGCGTTATAGTTGATCTACCACTACAGAAGCCGTATTGGGAGATGGACATGATGTTGTTTTCCAAAACCCAATCAGACAGTCTCTGTAGTATAATTCTCCCCACTATTTTGACCATGGAATTAATTAGAGAGATGGGTCTATAACAGCGTGGGCTATCCCTATCTCCCTTCTCAAACACCGGCACGATGGTGGAAACCCCCCAGGACGGTGGACAGCCAGTTATGGCAGCCGCATTAATAACCGCCTCAAGAATCGGTGCCCAGAAGTTCGGATCAGATTTGTATAAGTCAGGGGGAATCCCGTCAGGTCCGGGAGCTTTCCCCGCTGTAAGCCCCTCTATCCCAACCAAAACCTCACCTCTGTCAAATCTTATGAATCCACCCTCATTGTCGGGGAGGGGATTCATTTTGTTGTTCAACGTGCAGCAATATAGTTGCTTAAAATGAACTTCCCACTCCTCCTTTGTTATAACACTCTCAAGCCCTTCACCTGGATCCTGGGCCAAAAAAGGTTTCTTAATTACCGCCCAGAATCTGGAGCTGTTGCTTAACGTATGGGGGTCCAGTATCTCATTCCAGGCTTCATTTCTTAAGAAATCTTTGCGGGTGGCAGTGATTAGTTTGTACTCTTTGCGGCACTGTTTCCAGAATTCTGGGTCTAGCTGCCAAAGCAATTCTTAGATTGCGTGCGGCTTTTGAACAGTCCTGATTGAACCACGTAGGTCCCCCTCTCACGCTCTTCTTAGCTGGTGCCGTCAGTAGATTATAGACTTTATCTGATAGACGGGAAAAAGCGGCTAAAACCTGAGTTGGATCAGAGCCCTCAGCAAGGCTGTTATTAATGTCATCGCTACAGGAGTCTTTGATGTTTTTGGTATATAAGATCAGGGGTACACATGGACCATTTAAGACGGCGTCTCCCATCCGTTGCGCATACAGTACCCATGCTAGAGTTACGACTTTCTTTAGCCACCCAGGGTCCCCTGAGATGGACAGTGAGCGGATTGTGGTCACTACATTCGCTATTTACAATATCAAAGGAATCCACAAAAGCCTGCATGGGCAAGGAGAGCAGAACATAATCAATAAACGTTCCTTTCCCATGGCCCTTGAAAGTTGGAATAACAAAATACTTTCTTGGATCATACAGAGCCATTGTCAGGGTTAGGTCATGGTCATTCAACAAGTCATTGAAAAGTTCTCCCTCCACTGTGTGTTCCAAGTGCAGACCCTCATACCGATCACAATACGATTCCGACAAATTTTTCATCAAAGGGTCGCCACAGGGGTGAATATTAAAATCACCCATGATCATTAAATTATGTGAGCATTACTTCATAGAAGTACTGATAAAGTCATTTAAAATTTTAAGTTGACTAGGAGCTGTACATAAATTTACAAAATTATAAAAATTAACCAGGCCAGCTTTACAATTTTCACCAACTAAGACTAAGCCCAAAATGCCAGACTTACCTGTTACCACTCTACGTATAGTGCAAGACAAAGCTACAGAGATAAACGTGACCATGCCCCCCTTTGGTCTACCCCTGCTGACTGCTGTTGCAGGTACATAGAAAGCCTTATACCCTTCAATAAAAAGATCGCAGTCCACTAGCCAAGTTTCTTGTAGACAAATAATCTGGAATTGTTTAATGTACTCAATCCAGTTACTGTCTGACATCTTGGTGGACAGGCCCGCAATGTTCCAGCAGATGACATTGTTTTTATGTATTTTGGGTCGGGATACCTCTATATGACCCGCTACAGGTATGCATGCATTACTGTGGCCCCCGGACTCCTCGCGTCAATCACACGCCTCCAGGCCAGAGAACACTTCATATCTGTTCTGCATTGGAACATTGAACCCATTCACACCATTGCTCACCGCATAGCTGTTCAATGCGTCCGTAGGAGAACCTTTTGAACCGTGGGTAGCAGTATTATATATGTATGGGGCAGCTAAAACAGGTGCCTGGGTTTGAGATCCTAATCTGAATATTCTGGGGTTTTGAGGAGCTTTTAGCACTGGTGTATAGAAATAACCTAGTGGACGCACACAGACACTGTTAGCATTGTATACTAGCGAGGATACTCTTAGGAGGACTGTTGCCACGTGTTGGGGGTGTTTGAAGTTAATAACAACACAGTCCCCACTCGTTGTTTTACGTGAAGGGCCAATCCAATCAACCCTTTCTGTCGTAATGATCTGGTCGTGATACTGAATAGGGAATCCGCAGTTTTTATTTAGCCAGGCCACTGTTTTGTTTTTAAGTGATTCTTGTGTCTCCCCAAACGGTAGAGTTAGATGCACTACAAGAGGTGGCACATTCGTCAGAACAGCCACATAAGGTACACAGTCAGGAGGAAGTGTAATATGCCTATTTTTCCTTGATGGAGGAAGTGTAATGTGCCTATTTTTCCTTGATGGAGGAAGTGTAATGTGCCTATTTTTCCTTGATGGATTACATGCAGGCCTGTAGCCAGGTGCTGCGGGGGGCTGTTTATTCTGTTGGATTGCTGGTACTACTGGGGGCTGTCTATTATGTTGGGTTGCTAGTACTGCTGGGGGCTGGTTATTATGTTGAGTTGCTGGTGGAGGTTTAGGAACAGTATTAGCGACAGCAGAGCCTGGATGACAAGGCTGTTGCCCAGTTACAGCTCTTTCTCCCATACCCTTTCTAGTATTATTGGAGATTATAGCCTGCGCAGAGGCAGACGCCAGATGCTCCGACAGCAGTCCACCCACCCGATCCACTTCAGAGGCTACCGTGTCCAATCTGACTAGCAGAGGACTGACTAGTTCTATGATTTTCTCCTCCATCTTGCTCACCATGGTACTAATCAGTAGTTCAAAATGCTTAGTGGTTAAGACCGCACCTCCTTGATTAAAGTCCTCTGAATTACCTGCACCTGTGTCTTTCTGCACATTCTCACTGGTCTCAGTGTTGGTGTTGGTGAGACCTGGGTTGTTTCTTCGATGGAGGTGTTAATTAGGTCTACATGTGTCTCTGCATGGACCTGTGCCACAGCTACAAGCACGCCCTCATTACTTAAGTTCGGGTTACCTTCTATTGCTACCTCTGTCCCTAAAATAGGCAGGTTTTCTGGTAGAAAAGGAGGATTACTGAGGCCTAAAGAGGCCCTGCGTTCATTGTTAATTTGGTTCACCTTTTTGACCAGGAAGTTATCCATGGTAACCAGACCAGAGGTTGACCTATCTAATTTTGCTCCGGACATAGCAACAGGGTCTAGAATCTGCACAGTTTAGCAATGTTCTCAATATAATACAGATTACCAATAGTTACAATGTATTATGCCAATAGTCAATGGAGAACTAGTACGGCTTATTAAAATACTAATACGAAGTCTCACGTGACTCTGATGAACTTGAGGCAAAGCCAAGGTCCGTAGCCCGGCCCGGCCTCCTCTGGCCACTGAGGGCCAAAGAGGGCCCGCCCTTTGCCCGGGCTTAGCCCGGCGCAGTCCCGCGTGCGTCCCCCGACGCGGGAGGTGCTGCTGGTGTTTAAGCGCCTCCGGACGGAAGCAGCAGGCGTGAGGAGGCGGCGTCCCGGTCAGGCAGGGGACGCTGGGTATTGTAGTCCCGCAAGCTCGTCCCCACTCGGCGGCCGGAGTACTCTTCGGCGGCGGGGGAAACTGTTGGCAGGTTCAAGCCTCCCTGCGTCCCTGGGTCAGCGGTGAGTGAGTAAAGTGCCCCCAAAAACAAGCAGAGGCCCCCGCTCCCCCGAAGGTGCTGCTGGTGTTTAAGCGCCTCCGGGCGGAAGCAGCAGGCGTGAGGAGGCGGCGTCCCGGTCAGGCAGGGGACGCTGGGTATTGTAGTCCCGCAAGCTCGTCCCCACTCGGCGGCCGGAGTACTCTTCGGCGGCGGGGGAAACTGTTGGCAGGTTCAAGCCTCCCTGCGTCCCTGGGTCAGCGGTGAGTGAGTAAAGTGCCCCCAAAAACAAGCAGAGGCCCTCGCTCCCCCGGAGGTGCTGCTGGTGTTTAAGCGCCTCCGGGCGGAAGCAGCAGGCGTGAGGAGGCGGCGTCCCGGTCAGGCAGGGGACGCTGGGTATTGTAGTCCCGCAAGCTCGTCCCCACTCGGCGGCCGGAGTACTCTTCGGCAGCGGGGGAAACTGTTGGCAGGTTCAAGCCTCCCTGCGTCCCTGGGTCAGCGGTGAGTGAGTAAAGTGCCCCCAAAAACAAGCAGAGGCCCCCTATGCATTAAGTCATTGTTTAATGTATGTATAGTGGAGTCTCTTCAAAGCATGGGCCTTACAAAAGTAATTTGTACTTGTACTGTTTACTCCTAACCTAATCTCCAGGTCCCTGTGACAGCTGTTTTAGGTTAGACACATGTGTGTAGTTTGAAGTCTGCTTAGCAGCACAGTCGGTAGTCTGAGTCGCCTGCTGCATGTTTCCGGGGTTTCCATCACCCTTTGGGTTATATGTACAAGCCCCTATCACCACAGGAACGTCACTTTTAGTGACACTGTGATGGCGATAGGAGCTTTGCCTTATTTACAAGGCAGCGTTAACCCACTTAACATGGTTTAACGCTGCCTTCTACATAAGGCACCCGTTCACGCTATGTTTAGCGTGAAAGGGGAGGGCAACGGGTGTTGCTGTGGGTCCAACGCAACACCCATTAATTTTGACACTGCCCCCTATGTACAAGGGTGGCGTTAATAAGAGGCAGTGCCAGAATTAAGACCAGGGAAAACCTGGTCTTAAAGATGCGAAACTGGGAGAAATGCTTTATTTCTCCTTGTATTTGCTGTTTCCATGTGTTCTGCCTTGTACATCACACACAGACACAGCAATTGAATATTTATGTGCAAGAAGGTGTCCCTACCTGCACATAAACAATGAAAAAAAGTATGCTTTGCAACGTCTATTTGTGCTGCGTTAAGCGCACATACCCTTCCAGCACATAAACAATCTTCCCCTCATCGCAGACGCCATTGCACCATGGTGCAAGGGTGCCTGCGTTGGTGCTAGGCTGCTGAGTTTAGCGCCACCACAGGGGGGAATGCAGGGGTGCACCATATTGTTGTAAATATGATGAAGCCATGTGTTTCTGTAGTGTCTGAGTGCGGCTTTAAGCCAGGAAGCCTAACGCCGCATTCCGTCACTTTGTTGTACATATGCCCCATAGTTGGATGAGTTCTCATGTTCTGAGAGGTTTGGGTGCTGTGATATACTCCATCTCTAGACTGAGTGACAGTTTCTAGTTCAGTGAACTACTGATAAATGATTTGGGTGTCAAAGGGGTGTAGCTAGGGGGCTTCTGCAGGGGACTATCAACAGGTAGACATTCCAGAGTCTGAGCCAGCTTGCAGGGAGGTTTTAAACCAATACTACTAAAAAAACAGAAAATATTCTTGTCTGGAGATGTTCCTTTTAGTCACAGACTTTTTGAAGCCTAAAATGATATGTGCAGTTTTGAAAGAAGGTGAAGGCAAATTACAGTCAGTAGCAAGTAAGGATTCGATATCATTGATTACATTCTGGCAAGACAGTGGCCAAACATGGCAGCCTCTTGCCCTATCATTGCAGAAGGATGACCACCATGGCCACATGCTTAAAGCGGGTTGACTCTTGGTCGGTTTATAATGCGACCTAATATTAGAGTAGATTACAACCGTAATCGCAAATTCACGTCAGTCGTCTACAAATCTATGACCTCAAGGTAGGGAAGGTACTAAAATACCTGAAAGAGGTCCATTACCAGACCAGGAACCACTCAGAAGAGACTCAGAATGGTTATTGATCAAGGCAAACTCTGTTCATCAAACTTTTCAGTAATCCCGGGCGGAACTTGCGGAGAGCAGCTACACAGAGTTCCACGGAGTTGGGGGGAAACTCCGTGGAACGCTGCTCCGCCACCCGCCTCCAACCCGCCTGAATTAAAATGCTAATACACGTAATTTAAAAAGAATAAAAGTCACTTACCTTATTGCGGCGTCCCCGGGCTGCCCTCCTCCTCGCCGTACATCTTGCACGAACTGCGCATGCCCAATTTAGTGGGGCGGGGGGGCTGGTTAACTCCGCTCCAGAGTCTGAGTTTTTTCCCTACTCCCGCGTTCTCAGCGGAGCGCGGAGTAGGGAAATCTCCGCAGATTCCGCTGGTGGAGTGAAGGTCTTTGCCCGTGCCTACTTTTTTCACCCTTTATATATCTTTGTTCCAAAAGTATGCTTCGGCAGGTGTGCAGAGTCACAATATTTAAGCTAGCCGATATGGTATGTCTCACTTTAGGTGAAAAAAATACTCAAATGTCACCTACTTTACCCCAGTATGAGATAAATTGCCATTCCTGTTTTCATAGGGCCAATACGACCAATGTTTGCGACATTCGCCAGCATTATTTAATAATAATAAGGGTCAGATCGCCTTGCTTGGTAAAACCAATGGGCCTTTACTGCAGGTTTGTTGTCCTGTTTGCTATTGTTTATTAAACATGGTTTATCCTTCTAATGCTTCCCTTTCCCCCTAGATAAAGGAGCCAGTCACAAGGCAACCAAGCATCAATCTCCAGAAGCTATCGACAACGAAGAACGCGGCACCAAGGGTTCAGACCCTCCAGCGAAGCGGAGACCAGTACCCACAAACCTCGTCCTGGAGGGTGGCATCAGTAAGAGGCAAACAAGAGTACAAGGGAACCATGGTGCAGACTACACCCCAGCTCTGGGGGCGAAACCTCCAGTGCACATCCAGGGCACAGACGACGAGAAGGCCATCAGGTGTCATCTTGTGGGGGGGCGTGAAGAACGCCGCAACCTTCGCCGCCGGAACCTCCAGGAGGGAGCTGGCCGACACAACTCAGGCTTTTTTTACAAAGAGAGTCACAGACGAACAGAGTGGAAATCACAGAATCCGGTGGCCACGATAAATGTGCCATCGCAGCAAGGGTGGGAGGGATCAATGCAACAGGTTTATCATGCACAGAACATTCATGGAGATGCCACCAGGGGAATGAGTTCAGTTTTACAACCCTCAATGGAATGGCCAAACCCAAGCTCCTCAATGGACCCAAGACCTCTGGTAAACCATTCAGATTCCATGGCCCAGACGAACCCAAATCCTCAGAGGAACCCTGCGCATTCAAGGAATCGTGTAGATCCAATGCCTACAATGAGCCAGCCAGACACCCGACTTCAGGCAGGCTGGTCAGATGCAAGACGTTTGGAGAACTTTTCAGACCCCAAAGGGCAGCAGGAGTTGTCAGATTCCAGACTCCTGATGATGCAGTCAGACCAGAGCCACAAGATGGGGTGTTCAGAGCTCCACCTCCAGAATGGATGGATAGGCCACAGGATTCCGAAGGACTGCTCGGACGCAAACCTCACATTATATGAAACAGCTCCTGCGATATCCCGCAGACCTCAAACAGAACACCTGCTATCCCAGCCTGGGACCTTAGGGCTGCCCTACAACACTGACCAGAGACTTCCCCTCAGTTCATACACCACAGAAGTCAATGCACTGGCACAGAAACCCCCGGTACACTCCAACTCAGCCTACAACATAGGCGAGGTCTCCCTCCATGCAGGGCGGACACTGCTGCCTCACCATCTGACCCCAGATCTGGGCTCCACCCCTGATCTGCACTCCCACACCACTAACACAGTGGAACATCGAACCAGGCATCACTCTGAGATGACAACGCCAGCACGTGCGTCCATCATCCCCAGAAACAGAACTGTCCATTATGACCATCCAAGAGGTGGTAGATACCTTCAGGAATGTCCACTTCCTGAGCACCCAGTAGGACATATTTCAAACACTGGTCCCTTGTCAAATGAGTTAAAATCTGCTCCTTCTCATGGGCCTGAAGCATCCATCCACTCGGTGAACAAGCAGGAGGTATTCACCTATGGTCACAACTCTGTCATTAACACCTCTGACGCCAAGAATGCATCCATGCTTCACCAACCAAACATCACCCCGAACAGCTCGGATACAGGAACCGGGCGTGTGCTATACGACGCGCGTGCTACAAGGTTACAGTCGAAAGAGCAGGACGAAGTCCAGGGTCATACCAGGCACACCCTGGAGAAGGAGACAGTGCACCCCACCACTCAACAGACGTTCCTTCTCTACACAAACAACATGGCATCCAGAGAAAGAAATCACCTGTCTTTGGGACCCAGACTACCACCGTCTATCATCACCCGGTCTCACTACACCCAGGTGCCCAAAGGCAGCCTGCATTAGAAGTCAGTTCTGCAGACTCACCAACCAGCCAACATGTTGGATAACTTCTACAATATTCTGGTATACAGACATATATTAGACTCAATTAAGTACCTGTGGGTCCCCCTGATTTGAACACACATATAAAATAAAGGCTACCAAAGTCATCATCATGTCAGGTTCTTCTGAAGGGTCCTGAACATTCAGGGCCAAAATCACAAAGGTATACGTACACCGAACCGTAGTTTAGTTGTTGAAACGACAGCGTCTACAAGGGCTAAATCCAATGGCTGATTCACATAATCAGGGCTCAAGAGTTTCTATGTCAGGACCAGAGGTGAAGATTACACTAAATCTTTTCTCACTTGTATTAACATAGATTCCAAAAACAAAATGAGCCATGTTTCCCAACAAAAGAGAACAAAAACAAAAAAATGTTATATTGACATGACCCAACGTGGTCGCCGCCAGGCCAAATATCTGTGGAACCGTTCCTCCATCTTCTGAAACATCCCCATTCTTTGCAGCTCAACAACTCTGAGATAGATGTGCATTTATATTATCTGTTTTGAGATTTTGTAGCTGAGCCTGTTCACTCTGTGTTGCACTTGTGCCAGTGGGCATGGATGATTTCCAGGTGACACGGCCATACCTTTCATAGCAGGCTGCATCCCTCTTTTCAACAAGCCTGGCCATTGGGAATGGAGCCAACATACAGATCTGCTTGGGTGAGATAGCCACATAGGTGCCTGGAAAGGGGTCTTTGTCCTGAGTTGTCAGCTTTGGTGTATTTGTTGTATTTTTGATCTGCACTTGCTAAAAGATGTCTAGCTGTTAAAAGGATGACCTCCTCCTGTTGTGCAGGACATTAATGGGAGGCATAACAGTGGGGCACTTACTTTAGTTTGAAAGTTACTGAAAGTAGTAAAACTGCATATTACTCTGAAGCCTAAAAATGATATAAGATGTGAATGGAGTCTGAGATTTTTGTAGAGATGGTCTGCCAATGGGAATCCTTCAATTTCTTCAAATTTCTGTGGAATGTTCATCAAAGTGGCCATTCCACTCTGTGTCATTTCGTGTAGGAGTGCTGGATGTAAGGAAAATGCATTTGTCTTTCAGGATATTTACCCCAGATGGGGTAACTTTTACATTTACCAGGAGGATGAGATTCAATAACCCCTCCATTTCCTACCCAACTTTACTAGACAGTTTGTGAGGAAAGATGCTTTAGGGTATATGAAGATGAGACAAGGGAATTGAGACCAGCAGTTCTTAGGCACTTAGAGCCTGATTACCAGTTTGGTAGGCAAATCAAATCAAAACAGCTTTATTCGGTGACAACAAGGCAAACACCATAAAAGCATACCAACACACATGTATCTAAAAGAAAATACATTCTGACTATTATTCAGGAGGGAAGATTAATTATGATAAAGTTTGTGCAAATTTGGACTTCATGGGGAAAATAACAATAAAATAACAAATCAAATTTCCAAATGTTCCTAAGATACAATCTGCCACTAGTTCATACAATAAAGTGCAAGTGCGATCAGTGCAAAAGAATGCGATTAAGGAATGGTATTACTCATCATCTTTTTCATACAGCAGAGCGTCCAAAAGTGCATAATCTTTTCTTTTTCTAATTGATTGTTGTATGAAGCAGATTACAGAGCTAATAATGTTCATAGTGCCCAAGCTGCATTTAAAATTAAACGCATCCTTATAGTTAAAAAGCATATTTTTTTAAAAAGAGTGGTTTCAATACAGTTTTTCGGATATCCATATAAAAAGGGCAAAAAAGAATAAAGTGCAGTCCCGCCGACCCATGGTGGCGGTCCTTAGACCGCCAAACTGGCGGTCCACTCACTGTATTAAGAATACGGCAGTAGGACTGCCACAGGACATCCGCAACCACCGGGTCATGAGCACCCACAAACCAGGGCCTTTGTGGGTGTTCAAAGAACTTTTGCAGTTAGATAACCACCCTGAAAATGTTTGGACTTTAGGCCTTTAGTACAAAAGTCTAACAAGTGCATAGCCTGTGATTTGCAAAGAAAGGGTGCTTGTAGTATTTTCGTTGTATTTTTGCCATTTACTAAAAACCTTTTTATGAGTTGGAAACGTCCTGACACATTGAAGGGGGTTTTGTGACCCATTATAAATTGGAAAATTGAGGGGATTCCTCCTATTTGGAATATAACATCTTCTGTGCTTGGATTGTCCAAGCCCTCGATGTATTAATCCCAGCCAGATGGAGTAGGAATCGATGCTCTCAGCCCAATCCCTGGTACTCGGAGGCACTCAGGTGTATTAAAGCTACCTGTCGCCAAGCCGAAAGAGCATGGAGAAAGAACTATGATAAAGATTTGAAAGTATGCTACTTAGCTAAGGTAAAGGCATACCATAGAGCTGTCTGCCGGGCCCGTGCTGATTACTATGCACAGGAGTTTCAGGCAAGTTCCAACCCATCCAAACTGATTTTTAAAGTCTTGAAGGAGCTCACAGCGAACAGACTTCCTACTACGGAGATCTGTTCCCTTGCCCACTGTGAGTCGTTAGCCAGCTTCTTTGTGGAAAAAGTAAATGCTATATACCGCTCTTTTCCCAAAGTTGACCCTGATAGTACGACCTTATCACTACGTACTTCCCAGTGCTTGGCCTCTTTTCCCATACCATCGGAACAGGAGTTCAATCTCCTAGCGGCCAAGGTCAAGTCTGGCTCACCAGACGACCCTTTGAGACCGGATCAGTTTTTGGATTCAGCGCCCTTCTGCCTTCCTCCTATCCGCCATCTGATGGAGCTATCCCTCACCACCGGTTCAGTTCCACCGAGTTGGAAGGCTGTCTGTGTTATGCCCATCATAAAGAAACCTGGATTGGATCCGTCGAAGCCGGAGAGCTATCGACCTATCTCCCTCCTCCCTTGGGTGGCAAAGATCACAGAGGCCCATGTGAATAACATCGTAACAAAACATCTGGCCTCTGCACACCTACTTGATCCTACACAGAATGGTTTTAGATCTGGACATAGTACAGAGACGGCACTCCTATATATGGTTGAACATCTCCGCTCTGTGCTAGATGCAGGTCAAACGGCGGCACTGGTCCTTTTGGACCTCAGTGCCGCCTTTGACACTGTTTCTCATACCATTCTCATACGTAGGCTTGGTGAGGCAGGTGTTTCAGGTAGGGTGCTGGATTGGCTTCAATCGTTCCTTTCAGAACGATCCTTTCAGGTTGTGGTGCCACCGTTCAGATCTAAACCTCATGCCATCGCCCAAGGAGTCCTGCAGGGTTCGGCGTTGAGCCCCACGCTCTTCAACCTCTACGTTCAACCTTTGGCGGAGGTGGCGAAGAGTTGGGGTCTCACTATGGTATCATACGCCGATGATACCCAGTTGGCGGTGGCTCTCAACGGGGGCTCTGACCAACTGGCGTCGAACTTTGCGGATGGATTGAGGGCTGTTGCTAGTTGGCTTACTGCCAACTGTTTACAACTTAACGCCCTCAAAACTGAGGTGATGGTATTGGGGAAACATCCTGATCTGTGGGGTGCTAGCTGGTGGCCTACTGAGTTGGGACCTCCTCCAACACCTGTTTCAGAACAAAAAAATCTCGGCGTCTGGTTGGATTCTAAATTGACCTTCTCGTTCCATACTAAGAAGGTGGCATCCACGTGCTTTGGCATTCTGCGCGGTTTGAGGCCTATCCTCAAATTTTTCGATGCCCCCACCCGCCAGATGGTGATACAAGCTAGCGTATTATCGAGGCTCGATTACGCGAGCTCACTGTTTGTAGGTGCCAACCAGGCGGAAGTCCTACGACTCCAACGGGTTCAGAATGCGGCAGCTAGGGCCCTAGTGGGCTTGCCGCGCTTTTGCTCAGCCCGTAGTACTATATTCAAACTGCATTGGCTGCCTGTGATTAGACGCATAGAGTTTAAAACCCTCTGTTTTGCGTTTAAAATTCTTAAAACTGACACTCCCACCGTTCTCCAGCACCTCTTGACTCCATACACCCCTTTGCGCAGCCTCCGTTCTGCCGGCCAAAATTTGGCACTTGTTCCCCGGTTCCAAAAATGTAGACTGGGTGGCCGATCGTTTGCGGTTTTGGCCTCCAAATTGTGGAACGCACTCCCCCTCTACATACGTTCTTTAGAAGACCTTTTTTCATTCAGGAAAGCTGTTAAGACTTATCTTTTTCCTTTATCTTATTAATCACCCCCTACCCCTTCTGCGTTGTGGTTATGTTACTTTCTTCAGATATAGCGCCGGGACGCCCCTTTGCTGGGGCAGCTGTGCGCTCAAAAATTTAATTAACATAACATAACATAACAAGTCAAAATGGAATATTTCAATGCTTTGTGATCACAGTTTCACAAACCACTGATCATGCACCGACACCTCAAAGATAGTAGGGTCTGATTTGCAAAAGGAAATGTTATCCAATTGTGACAGTTTCCTATTGGGAATGATTTCAGGAGGCCTCGAGAGGCACAGGCAGCACACGCTTCCTGCTATGTGTTGCCAAACAGGAAACATGGGGCCTGCTTTAGAGCCTGGCAGTAGTAAATGATGTCGCATAGCACTTGTAATAAGGTGGACAGGATATCCGTCAGGTTTGTGAGGGAGTAACCCATCCACCCAACTTTAAATCAAGTTAAATATTCAATAAAGGCATGACCTACCCATTTAACAGACACACACTGCTTTTACAAAAAGGTTTCTCATTTTAGAAAGCAAATGCAACCGTGGTCATCTGTTGTCCCCTGCAGGCCACCATCCCTGCATTCCGAGCCATTCACAGAGGGACTCCTATCATTACTTGACCCATGATTCTCCACTATGCTGGTTGTTTTGGCACCCACTGAAAAGGTACAATTAGCAACGCAAATACAATTGCCACCTGGACAACAGGTTACCTGACTGGCTGGGAAAGTCATTACAAGATAGTTTGGAAACTTGTGAGGGTCGTAAAAATCAGGCATTTAAGTTAAACATAACAACTATAAGATGAAGACATGCAAAAGGTATTTCACCATAATGTATAATATTAATATTATTTATTTAAGGTTAATAGTGGATTTCGTGGTTAACAAAAAATAGTGAGGGATTTGAACTAAGTGTTGTTTATGTATCATCTTGGGCCCTTTCCCAAACTCTAAAAAGTACAAATGGCTGATATTTTTGCCTGAGAAAGATGGCAACCATATGGAACTTAAAATGCATTGCAAACAGCACACTCATTTGAAAACCAGGCTGTGTGCAAAATGAAAAGGGCCTTTGCACATCGGAGGCCTAGTGCTCCCAAGAGCCTGAGAAAATGTATGTTTACGGTGGGGAAGGAGGTGCATACCCAAAACAGCCTTGGAAGTGTAGGGGAAGAGTCTCTCCACATCGAAAATATTTCCTCAAACGAGAACCAAAAATAAATAGGAATTCTGTGTAAACAGAACTAAGAGTAAGAATTGCACTTGTCCCTACATTTCTATATAATTTAGGGCCCGATGTAGGTGGCTAAATACCAGTCGGTAACGGTGGCATTCGGTAAATTTAACCGTTAACGACTGGTATTTAGGCATTCCCTATGTAGGTAAGGAATCGGTAAATAGGGAATCCTTAATACCGATTCCTTAAATGCAATGTAGGAAGCACATTAAAGAGTGCTTTTGGGCCTTAAGAATTCGATAATTACCAACAACTTCAAGTTGGTGGTAATTACTGATTTCCTTTAAAAAGCAAATTTTTGCTTTTTTTAAAGTGCCATATGGCGCACATACATGCCCTTAGGGCATGGATGTGTGCCGCATGTGCACACATGCACATTACAGGGGTGCAACAGGGTGTACTTTGGGCACCCTTGAAATATCTCCCGGTATTACCGATTCGGTAATACCGAATCGGTAATACTGAGGGCCAGATGTAGGTAAATGTGAAATACCGATTTCTTAATACCGAATCGGAAAAAATCGGTACTAAGAAATCGGTATTTCACATTTACCTACATCTGGCCCTTAATAACTACACACGTAAGAATCCATTGTAAACCGAAGCTGCTGCTGAGTCCCAAAATCACGGTTGGATTTATTTGCAAACTCCATGAAATTCAGAAATTTCATATAAATATTAATATTAGGTGCATACATTTCACACATTAAATTAAAGGCATGAGATGAAGAGTGTCACTTTCACACATATTAAAGGTGCAAGAATGAGTTTATATTTCACATAAATTGAAGGCGTAAGATTAAGTGCGTAAATTATCATCTATCAAGGCATGGGTGAGTTTAAAGAACCAGGCCTCCAGGTGGGATCAATACAAAATATGAAGAGACCATTTTAAAGGCAAACTGGAGCATTACCTCTCTGATATTGCTATGGGTGGCTTACAATCTTTGAACAAGCATTGGAAAAGCCAGTAGGTCTCATCTATGAGGCCTATTGGCTTTGGCAAGTATTTTTAGCCATACCGTACAGCAGCGCAGCTGAAAGTAATGTAAAAAAAAAGACCACTCTTTTGCAGCCATTGCATCATTTTGTAAGGGCATGTAAACAGGGGAGCATGAGTCTGCAAAATGAGGCAAGCATTATTTTTATTTTCATTTAAAAATCTGAGTTGGAGTTGCAAATAAAAAGTTACACGAAGTGCTCTTTTTAGGTTTTTCCTAAATTGGCGCATGTGTGGTCGGTTGCGAGACATACTGTTACCATGTAGTGAACTCAGAGCCCACACTTACATACCATTGGTTGGCTTCACTGTCACTCTCATTTGCTTGCTTCTTGGTCGTCAGCTTCCATGGGCTTTCCATCCTCCTTTGGTGTTTGTCCTCTCCTGGAGAATTGACCTTTTACTTGTCTCCTTCCACTTCTTCCTTTTCACAACCTACATTTTTGGTTAAGTACTATATAAAAGTGCATGTGTTTTTCAGCTGTCTCCCTCCTGTACTTTGTGTTCCTTTTTCTCACCCGTTTGTTTCTCCCCTCAATGCCCTTCCTCAGTTGCCATTCTTGCTTCTCCACCCCTCTGTTGTCCATTTACTTCTGTATCTCCACAATTGCGCCCTCTATTGTCCTTATGCTTCCACATCCATGCCTTCTCACCCCCCCGATGTCTGCGTGCTTCCCAACCCCTGCCCGCCCTCCATTGTCCATGTACATCGTCATCGTTCACGCACCCACCTTCCGTTGTCCCTGTGTTTCCCCACCCAACCTCCATTATCCATGGGTTTCCTCATCCCCCAAACTCTGCTGTCTGTGCTTCCTCATTTTTGTCTCTCACCTGACCTTCTTTTCCCCACCTGCAGCCTTCTCAACCATGTTCCCTCGCTTTGTGTTACCTCATCCTCCACCCTCTGCCAACCACAAACACCCTCCGTTTTTTTTCAGGTTTAAAAAGCTTTATTTAAAAACACCAATTACAATAGAAATAACCATAAAAGTAAAAAAAAAAAAGTATGCAGTAAGCAAAGTAAAAGCTTTATAATTACCAGGGAAAAAAACAGGGGGGGGGGGGTAGAGGAAAAGGAAGGGAATATCAAACCAGAAGACCAAGTCATGAAATTGAAAATATCTGAGAAAATACGAGAGAATGCAATATGTCGTTAAAATGCTAAATTATACATGCATGCACAGAATGTAACAGATTACTGTGGTTTAAAATTTTCTGGATAAATATAATTAGTTTGCTTTTTAATAATACCACCTATTCTCTATTTGCATATAGAAAAGACAAAGAAGCAAAGGCTGTATCCAATCTGTGATAATGAAATATATCCAACGCCCAGACTTTATATGAAATATTAGAGGAACATTTCCAATTAATTGTGATTTATTGGAAAGCTAATACCAATAAGAGATCCAACAACTTATTACTATGAATAAGAGGGTGGATTCATCTGACAAACTACCTAAAAAGAGTATCAAAGGGGAAAAAGTATAACGTATTTGATACATTGTAATCAGCTGTGACCAAACCTTCTTCCAAAACAAGCATTTGCAATGCAATAGGTCTCGCATTATGAAAGTTTGAGCTATTGGTCTTGTAAATGACAATTTTTTTATTTATGTGTTGATTTTGAAAATAGCTAAATTAATAGCTTTGTCATTTTCAATGCCAATAGTTATAACTTTCGCACATGTGACGACTATAGCATTTGTAATGCAACATGTTTTGTATTTACGTGACTTAGATGTATTGATATTACAAATAGCAACGGCTTTTAATTTTTTTAAATAATTAATACTTAAATAAAAGTGATTGTAATTTATATTGGCAATAGCTTAAACTTTTGTAAATAACGTTTGTGAAGATTATGTTCAGTGTATTTTATTGTGATGAAAATCCAAGAACAGAAGTGAAATAACATCTTTTTGTGACATTTGTAATAAAGCTTGAAACATTGAGAGAACATAATTGAACCAGTTGTTGTTGAATGGTTGCACAGATTGATGCTGTGGTGGTGCTGAGTGATGCTGTGGTGGTGCTGAGTGATGCTGGGATTGCGCTGAGTGGTGCTGTGGTGGTGCTGAGTGATGCTGTGGTGGTGCTGAGTGATGCTGTGGTGGTGCTGAGTGATGCTGTGGTGGTGCTGAGTGATGCTGTGGTGGTGCTGAGTGATGCTGTTGTGGTGCTGAGTGATGCTGTGGTGCTGCTGAGTGATGCTGTGGTGCTGCTGAGTGATGCTGTGGTGGTGCTGCTGAGTTCTCTCTGCAACTGCACTCTGCAACTGCACTCTGAATCTGCACTCTGCACTCTGAATCTGCACTCTGCACTCTGAATCTGCACTCTGAATCTGCACTCTGAATCTGCACTCTGAACTCTGAATCTGCACTCTGAATCTGCACTCTGAATCTGCACTCTGAATCTGCACTCTGAACTCTGAATCTGCACTCTGAACTCTGAATCTGCACTCTGAACTCTGAATCTGCACTCTGAATCTGCACTCTGAATCTGCACTCTGAATCTGCACTCTGCACTCTGAATCTGCACTCTGAATCTGCACTCTGCACTCTGAATCTGCACTCTGAACTCTGAATCTGCACTCTGCACTCTGCACTCTGAATCTGCACTCTGAATCTGCACTCTGAATCTGCACTCTGAATCTGCACTCTGCACTCTGAATCTGCACTCTGCACTCTGAATCTGCACTCTGAATCTGCACTCTGAATCTGCACTCTGCACTCTGAATCTGCACTCTGAATCTGCACTCTGCACTCTGAATCTGCACTCTGCACTCTGAATCTGCACTCTGAATGTGCACTCTGCACTCTGAATCTGCACTCTGAATCTGCACTCTGCACCCACAATATGCACTCTGCACCCACAATCTGCACCCACAATCTGCACCCACAATCTGCACTCTGAATCTGCACTCTGAATCTGCATTCTGAATCTGCACTCACAATCTGCACTCTGAATCTGCACTCTGAATCTGCACTCTGAATCTGCACTCTGAATCTGCACTCTGAATCTGCACTCTGAATCTGCACTCACAATCTGCACTCTGAATCTGCACTCTGAATCTGCACTCTGCACTCTGAATCTGCACTCTGAATCTGCACTCTGAATATGCACTCTGAATCTGCACTCTGCACTCTCAATCTGCACTCTCAATCTGCACTCTCAATCTGCACTCTCAATCTGCACTCACAATCTGCACTCTCAATCTGCACTCTCAATCTGCACTCTAAATCTGCACTCTGAATCTGCACTCTGAATCTGCACTCTGAATCTGCACTCTGCACTCTGAATCTGCACTCTGCACTCTGAATCTGCACTCTGAATCTGCACTCTGAATCTGCACTCTGCACGATGAATCTGCACTCTGAATCTGCACTCTGAATCTGCACTCTGCACTCTCAATCTGCACTCTCAATCTGCACTCTCAATCTGCACTCTGAATCTGCATTCTGAATCTGCACTCTGAATCTGCACTCTGAATCTGCACTCTGAATCTGCACTCTGAATCTGCACTCTGCACTCTGAATCTGCACTCTGAATCTGCACTCTGAATCTGCACTCTGAATCTGCACTCTGCACTCTGAATCTGCACTCTGAATCTGCACTCTGAATCTGCACTCTGAATCTGCACTCACAATCTGCACTCACAATCTGCACTCACAATCTGCACTCACAATCTTCACTCACAATCTTCACTCTGAATCTGCACTCTGCACTCTCAATCTGCACTCTCAATCTGCACTCTCAATCTGCACTCTCAATCTGCACTCACAATCTGCACTCTGAATCTGCACTCTGAATCTGCACTCTGAATCTGCACTCTGAATCTGCACTCTGCACTCTGAATCTGCACTCTGAATCTGCACTCTGCACTCTGAATCTGCACTCTGAATCTGCACTCTGCACTCTGAATCTGCACTCTGAATCTGCACTCTGAATCTGCACTCTGAATCTGCACTCTGCACTCTGAATCTGCACCCTGAATCTGCACTCTGCACTCTGAATCTGCACTCTGCACTCTGAATCTGCACTCTGAATCTGCACTCTAAATCTGCACTCTGCACTCTGAATCTGCACTCTGAATCTGCACTCTGAATCTGCACTCTGCACTCTGAATCTGCACTCTGAATCTGCACTCTGCACTCTGAATCTGCACTCTGAATCTGCACTCTGAATCTGCACTCTGAATCTGCACTCTCAATCTGCACTCTCAATCTGCACTCACAATCTGCACTCACAATCTGCACTCTGAATCTGCACTCTGAATCTGCACTCTAAATCTGCACTCTGAATCTGCACTCACAATCTGCACTCACAATCTGCACTCTGAATCTGCACTCACAATCTGCACTCACAATCTGCACTCTGAATCTGCACTCACAATCTGCACTCACAATCTGCACTCACAATCTGCACTCACAATCTGCACTCTGAATCTGCACTCTGCACTCTGAATCTGCACTCTGAATCTGCACTCTCAATCTGCACTCTCAATCTGCACTCTCAATCTGCACTCTCAATCAGCACTCACAATCTGCACTCACAATCTGCACTCACAATATGCACTCGCAATATGCACTCTGAATCTGCACTCTAAATCTGCACTCTGAATCTGCACTCTGAATCTGCACTCTGCACTCTGAATCTGCACTCTGAATCTGCACTCTGAATCTGCACTCTGCACTCTGAATCTGCACTCTAAATCTGCACTCTGAATCTGCACTCTGCACTCTGAATCTGCACCCTGAATCTGCACTCTGCACTCTGAATCTGCACTCTGCACTCTGAATCTGCACTCTGAATCTGCACTCTGAATCTGCACTCTGCACTCTGAATCTGCACTCTGAATCTGCACTCTGAATCTGCACTCTGCACCCACAATATGCACTCTGCACCCACAATCTGCACCCACAATCTGCACTCTGAATCTGCACTCTGAATCTGCACTCTGAATCTGCACTCTGAATCTGCACTCACAATCTGCACTCACAATCTGCACTCACAATCTGCACTCTGAATCTGCACTCTGAATCTGCACTCGGAATCTGCACTCTGCACTCTGAATCTGCACTCTGAATCTGCACTCTCAATCTGCACTTTCAATCTGCACTCTCAATCTGCACTCACAATCTGCACTCACAATCTGCACTCTGCACTCTGAATCTGCACTCTGAATCTGCACTCTAAATCTGCACTCTGAATCTGCACTCTGAATCTGCACTCTCAATCTGCACTCTCAATCTGCACTCTCAATCTGCACTCTCAATCGGCACTCTCAATCTGCACTCTCAATCTGCACTCACAATCTGCACTCTGCACTCTGAATCTGCACTCTGAATCTGCACTCTAAATCTGCACTCTGAATCTGCACTCTGAATCTGCACTCTGAATCTGCACTCTAAATCTGCACTCTGAATCTGCACTCACAATCTGCACTCACAATCTGCACTCTGAATCTGCACTCACAATCTGCACTCACAATCTGCACTCTGAATCTGCACTCACAATCTGCACTCACAATCTGCACTCACAATCTGCACTCTGAATCTGCACTCTGCACTCTGAATCTGCACTCTCAATCTGCACTCTCAATCTGCACTCTCAATCTGCACTCTCAATCAGCACTCACAATCTGCACTCACAATCTGCACTCACAATATGCACTCGCAATATGCACTCTGAATCTGCACTCTGAATCTGCACTCTGAATCTGCACTCTGCACTCTGAATCTGCACTCTGAATCTGCACTCTGAATCTGCACTCTGAATCTGCACTCTGAATCTGCACTCTAAATCTGCACTCTGAATCTGCACTCTGCACTCTGAATCTGCACCCTGAATCTGCACTCTGCACTCTGAATCTGCACTCTGCACTCTGAATCTGCACTCTGAATCTGCACTCTGCACTCTGAATCTGCACTCTGAATCTGCACTCTGAATCTGCACTCTGCACCCACAATATGCACTCTGCACCCACAATCTGCACCCACAATCTGCACTCTGAATCTGCACTCTGAATCTGCACTCTGAATCTGCACTCTGAATCTGCACTCTGAATCTGCACTCACAATCTGCACTCACAATCTGCACTCACAATCTGCACTCTGAATCTGCACTCTGAATCTGCACTCTGAATCTGCACTCTGAATCTGCACTCTGCACTCTGAATCTGCACTCTGAATCTGCACACTCAATCTGCACTTTCAATCTGCACTCTCAATCTGCACTCACAATCTGCACTCACAATCTGCACTCTGCACTCTGAATCTGCACTCTGAATCTGCACTCTAAATCTGCACTCTGAATCTGCACTCTGAATCTGCACTCTGAATCTGCACTCTCAATCTGCACTCTCAATCGGCACTCTCAATCGGCACTCTCAATCTGCACTCTCAATCTGCACTCACAATCTGCACTCTGCACTCTGAATCTGCACTCTGAATCTGCACTCTAAATCTGCACTCTGAATCTGCACTCTGAATCTGCACTCTGAATCTGCACTCTGCACTCTGAATCTGCACTCTGATTCTGCACTCTGCACTCTGAATCTGCACTCTGAATCTGCACTCTGAATCTGCACTCTGCACTCTGAATCTGTACTCTGAATCTGCACTCTGAATCTGCACTCTGAATCTGCACTCTGAATCTGCACTCTGAATCTGCACTCACAATCTGCACTCACAATCTGCACTCACAATCTGCACTCACAATCTGCACTCTGAATCTGCACTCTGAATCTGCACTCTGAATCTGCACTCTGAATCTGCACTCTGCACTCTGAATCTGCACTCTGAATCTGCACACTCAATCTGCACTTTCAATCTGCACTCTCAATCTGCACTCACAATCTGCACTCACAATCTGCACTCTGCACTCTGAATCTGCACTCTGAATCTGCACTCTAAATCTGCACTCTGAATCTGCACTCTGAATCTGCACTCTGAATCTGCACTCTCAATCTGCACTCTCAATCGGCACTCTCAATCGGCACTCTCAATCTGCACTCTCAATCTGCACTCACAATCTGCACTCTGCACTCTGAATCTGCACTCTGAATCTGCACTCTAAATCTGCACTCTGAATCTGCACTCTGAATCTGCACTCTGAATCTGCACTCTGCACTCTGAATCTGCACTCTGATTCTGCACTCTGCACTCTGAATCTGCACTCTGAACCTGCACTCTGCACTCTGAATCTGTACTCTGAATCTGCACTCTGAATCTGCACTCTGAATCTGCACTCTGAATCTGCACTCTGAATCGGCACTCACAATCTGCACTCACAATCTGCACTCACAATCTGCACTCTGCACTCTGAATCTGCACTCTGAATCTGCACTCTAAATCTGCACTCTGAATCTGCACTCTGAATCTGCACTCTGAATCTGCACTCTGAATCTGCACTCTGATTCTGCACTCTGCACTCTGAATCTGCACTCTGAATCTGCACTCTGAATCTGCACTCTGCACTCTGAATCTGTACTCTGAATCTGCACTCTGAATCTGCACTCTGAATCTGCACTCTGAATCTGCACTCTGAATCTGCACTCACAATCTGCACTCACAATCTGCACTCACAATCTGCACTCTGCACACTGCACTCTGAATCTGCACTCTGCACTCTACATATGGTATGTTATGCTTACATACGTTCCATATATTATCCATGTATATGCCACATTTAGTTAAGAATATATGTTCTGGCTAGTTACATTACTTTGTTTGTATACCCTTTTATGCTGCTCTAAAGTTATTTCAATGGGTGAAATGCGGAGCCTGGGTAGCAGGAAGGAGAAGATAAGAGAGTGCATCGAGTGCGGACTTGTGAGCAAGCGCCTTAAGCCATCAGGATGCTACTTCAAGGCACGTAGACAGGGTCGTAATACCCAATGATACTCGTAAAGGTAGCTACAAAAAATGATGTTAGGTTGTGCACACACCCTGCAAAGATGCGTGTAGCGCCTGAAGTCACAAGTTGAACCTGGTGTTGTTCGCTACAATAGACGATAGTTATCAGTGAGGTTTGTTCCACCATGAAACGAAAGTTGGCTGCCGAGAGTAACAAGGCAGTGCTGGGAGGGGGGCTGCGCACCAACTGAAGTGCTCTGGTTGCAAGGCCTGCGGCCGTGTGAAGTGATAAGCCTTGAACGGCCTGCGGCCGTGTGAAGTGATAAGCCTTTGAAGTATGGGAGTGTGGGAGGAGTGCTGCTACGGCCTGGGGGAAGCTGGCTGGGGAGGGGGAGGAGAAATGAATGTAAGGCTGTGGGGAACAGAGTTTATGGCCCAAAAGCGCGTGCCTGTGGCCACGTGAACTTCAAGAAAACTGCAAGGAACGAAGCCCTTGGTTTGACGAGGATTTCGAGCACTTGAATTCTCGATCCCTCAATGCGCTTGCGCGCATTGTAGGTCACGAGACCTAAAGAAGCAGTGGGTGAACAATAAAATAAAAGGT
Source organism: Lissotriton helveticus (assembly GCF_964261635.1). Taxonomy (NCBI): domain Eukaryota; kingdom Metazoa; phylum Chordata; class Amphibia; order Caudata; family Salamandridae; genus Lissotriton; species Lissotriton helveticus. The sequence continues at coordinate 28,315,677 of NC_136073.1, read as the reverse complement.
GCATAAGATCTCAACTAGGATGATTGCAGGAGCAACAGCCACCTTTAGTATCTTTAGAAAATTTAGCAATTCGAGTGGGAGAGTGATAAAGTCTATTAAACAAAAAGAATAGTGTTTGAATAGTAGTAGCTGTTATCGATACCTTGTGAATTTTATACCATATCTTGTTCCAGAATGAGATAGACCAGGCACATCCCAAATCAGATTCCCAACTGACATCGACCTTAGATTTAGATCTAGATGGATCAAAAGAGAAAAAAAGTATATATAAGGAAGGCTTTAGGAGTAGAAGTCAGAATAACGGGTTTGGGTGGAGAAGGAGTCTAACCTATTGGGAGTGAACGGAAAACCTCTGAGATAATATTAATGAGGAGATACAATTTGGATAAGAATGTATGCGGACAGTTAAAATAATGCTGAAATTGAGGGAGGGATTTGGGGATCTCACCATCAACTAAATCCCCAACCCATATGATACTCCTCTGCCTCCAAGACTTCCAAAATATTGATTTATTATTAATAGTACAGGGCTATTGTACCATACAGGAGAAGGCCAGAAGGGTTCCCCAGGTATTATGTGTGGTTGATAATAGGGCTTTAAGATGGTGCAAGTATGTTTAAACAGTGAAGAGGTAATACTAATGTTTGTGGAAAAAGAAAGGACTTCCTTGGGAGAAAACGGAGCAAGTAAGAAATACTCCATCTCAAGCTAGAGAGGTGTAAATGAAGAAGAATTGGAGGAGAGCCACGGCGAGGCCTGTTTCAAACAAAAGGCTTTATGAAAAGCTTATATATCTGGACAATATATATCACCCTCTTGCTTAGCCCTCTTGAGCTTAGCTACAGCTTTTCTAGATTGTTTGTTGTTACATAGAAATGTAGAAAGTATAGAATCAATTTGTTTTACATAAGAAAACGGGATGTGTACTGGGATTATGGTTATATAATACAGTTGGTGTTATCATCATTTTGATGGAATCAAGAAGCCCCCACCAGGAAAGAACCAAGGGTTTCCAAGAGGAGAGAAGAGATTCCACCTTTTTCTAAGCCCTTTTTCGTATTGTACTGTTAAAACGTCATGCTGCTCAGCTCTGCAGGTCAGGAAGCACGGTATGGGCTCTCAGGTGGCTATGGCCATGCTGCTCAGCTTTGCAGGTCAGGAAGCACAGCAGGGGCTCCCAGGTGCTGCTCAGCTCTGCAGGTCATGAAGCATGGCATGGGCTCTAAGGTGGCTATGGGCATGCTGCTCAGCTGGGCAGGTCAGGAAGCACGGCAGGGGCTCTTGGGTGGCTATCAACATGCTGCTCAGCTCTGCAGGTCAGGAAGCACGGCTGGGACTCTCAGGTGGCTATGGACCTGCCAATCAGCTGTGCAGGTCAAAAAGAACGGCATGGGCTCTCAGGTGGCTATGGGCATGCTGCTCAGCTCTGCAGGTCTGGAAGCACGGCAGGGGCTCTCAGGTGGCTAATGGCATGCTGCTCAGCTCTGCAGGTCAGGAAGCACGGCAGGGGCTCTTGGGTGGCTATGGGCCTGCTGCTCAGCTCGGCAGGTCAGGAAGCACGGCAGGGGCTCTCAGGTGGCTAATGGCATGCTGCTCAGCTCTGCAGGTCAGGAAGCACGGCAGGGGCTCTTGGGTGGCTATGGGCCTGCTGCTCAGCTCTGCAGGTCAGGAAGCATGGCAGGGGCTCTCAGGTGGCTAGGGGCATGCTGCTCAGCTCTGCAGGTCAGGAAGCACGGCAGGGGCTCCTGGTGGCTATGGGCATGCTGCTCAGCTCGGCAGGTCAGGAAGCACGGTATGGGCTCTCAGGTGGCTATGGGCATGGTGCTCAGCCCCGCAGGTCAGGAAGCACGGCAGGGGCTCTTGGGTGGCTATGGGGCATGCTGCTCAGCTCTGCAGGTCAGGAAGCACAGCAGGGGCTCCCAGGTGCTGTTCAGCTCTGCAGGTCATGAAGCATGGCATGGGCTCTAAGGTGGCTATGGGCATGCTGCTCAGCTCGGCAGGCCAGGAAGCATGGCTGGGGCTCTCGGGTGGCTAATGGCATGCTGCTCAGCTCTGCAGGTCTGGAAGCACGGCAGGGGCTCTTGGGTGGCTATGGCCATGTTGCTCAGCTCTGCAGGTCTGGAAGCACGGCAGGGGCTCTCAGGTGGCTATGGCCATGTTGCTCAGCTCTGCAGGTCTGGAAGCACGGCAGGGACTCTTGGGTGGCTATGGGCATGTTGCTCAGCTCTGCAGGTCTGGAAGCACGGCAGGGGCTCTTGGGTGGCTATCAACATGCTGCTCAGCTCTGCAGGTCAGGAAGCACGGCAGGGGCTCTTGGTGGCTATGGGCATGCTGCTCAGCTCGGCAGGTCAGGAAGCACGGTATGGGTTCTCAGGTGGCTATGGGCATGGTGCTCAGCCCCGCAGGTCATGAAGCACGGTATGGGCTCTCAGGTGGCTATGGGCATGGTGCTCAGCCATGCAGGTCAGGAAGCACGGCAGGGGCTCTTGGGTGGCTATGGGGCATGCTGCTCAGCTCTGCAGGTCAGGAAGCACAGCAGGGGCTCCCAGGTGCTGTTCAGCTCTGCAGGTCATGAAGCATGGCATGGGCTCTAAGGTGGCTATGGGCATGCTGCTCAGCTCGGCAGGTCAGGAAGCATGGCTGGGGCTCTCAGGTGGCTATGGGCATGCTGCTCAGCTCGGCAGGTCAGGAAGCATGGCTGGGGCTCTCAGGTGGCTATGGGCATGCTGCTCAGCTCTGCAGGTCAGGAAGCATGGCTGGGGCTCTCGGGTGGCTAATGGCATGCTGCTCAGCTCTGCAGGTCTGGAAGCACGGCAGGGGCTCTTGGGTGGCTATGGCCATGTTGCTCAGCTCTGCAGGTCTGGAAGCATGGCAGGGGCTCTCAGGTGGCTATGGCCATGTTGCTCAGCTCTGCAGGTCTGGAAGCACGGCAGGGACTCTTGGGTGGCTATGGGCATGCTGCTCAGCTCTGCAGGTCAGGAAGCACGGCTAGGACTCTCTGGTGGCTTTGGCTTGCCAATCAGCTGTGCAGGTCAAGAAGAATGGCATTGGCACTCGGGTGGCTATGGGCATTCTGTTTAGCTCTGCAGGTCTGAAGCACAGCACGGGCTCTCAGGTGGCTATGGGCATGCTGCTCAGCTCTGCAGGTCAGGAAGCATGGCTGGGGCTCTCAGGTGGCTATGGGCATGCTGCTCAGCTCTGCAGGTCAGGAAGCATGGCAGGGGCTCTCAGGTGGCTATGGGCATGCTGCTCAGCTCTGCAGGTCTGAAGCACAGCACGGGCTCTCAGGTGGCTATGGGCATGCTGCTCAGCTCTGCAGGTCTGAAGCACGGCAGGGGCTCTCAGGTGGCTATGGGCATGCTGCTCAGCTCTGCAGGTCAGGAAGCATGGCTGGGGCTCTCAGGTGGCTATGGGCATGCTGCTCAGCTCTGCAGGTCTGAAGCACGGCAGGGGCTCTCAGGTGGCTATGGGCATGCTGCTCAGCTCTGCAGGTCAGGAAGCATGGCTGGGGCTCTCAGGTGGCTATGGGCATGCTGCTCAGCTCTGCAGGTCAGGAAGCATGGCTGGGGCTCTCAGGTGGCTATGGGCATGCTGCTCAGCTCTGCAGGTCAGGAAGCACGGCTGGGGCTCTCAGGTGGCTATGGGCATGCTGCTCAGCTCTGCAGGTCAGGAAGCATGGCTGGGGCTCTCAGGTGGCTATGGGCATGCTGCTCAGCTCTGCAGGTCAGGAAGCATGGCAGGGGCTCTCAGGTGGCTATGGGCATGCTGCTCAGCTCTTGTCTTTCAAGTCAGAAGCTGGAAAGGTAATAGAAGAGAAGTCAACCCTTACTGGGGCCTGGGCATGGTGAGGGGTAGGTGCCCAAGCAGGTCTAGAAAGCCCAAGCTAGACTGGTGAACTGTCTATAAGTGGCTCCTGTGTATCTCCTGCTATTTTCTTTGTCCCAGTTTAAGGCTTGATAATTGATATTGTGCTGTCCTGGCACAGTGCTGCTCCAAAGGGAATCTCTCTGTGGCAGGAACCATTTACTGCATGATTCGCAGTTAAAGTGCCTAGCTCTAAGTTAAAGTGCACACCCTTCCAAAACCAGGTCATTTTGTTAACTTTCTGGCCCGAGGGTCTCCCTTCTCTCTGGCTGTGAGATCCCCTGGCAGGAGTAACGTCGGTGCACTTGGGGCACTAGGGGCCAGATGTACAAAAATTAGGAATTGCAATTTCCAAATTGCGATTCTTACCCAATCACAATTTGGAAATCGCAGATCCTAATGTGCTACAAACTGAGGGCCATATGTACGAAGCATTTTTGCGGTCGTAAACAGCCAGCTTCACAGAATCTGGCATTTCCAACTGCAAAAACGCCTTTTCATATGTACAAAGCAGAAATTGCATGTTGGTAACTGTTACCAAATCGCAATTTGCGTTTAGCGATTCGGTATTCGGTATTTGGAAAAGGTGTGTTTAGGGCGTCCCTTCCATATACAGAATCACAGTGGTATGTATGAATGTTCTGCGACTGCATTATGGTATTTTTTTTTTTACGACCACCTCAAAGGTAGTGGTAACCATTTGCAAATGGGAAGGGGTTCCCAAGGCACCCCTTACCCTTTGGGAATGTTGAAACAAATATTTTTTAAGAGCAGGCAGTGGTCCCACTACGTTTCAGTTTTATGATTGATTAACCATCTTGTGCTTTATGTAAATTACTTTTTTTGTTATTATTAATGGGTATTGTGCAGTTATTTGGTTCATAAAACCAAAAAAGAAATAAAGAAGCAAAACAGCAGCAGCGAAGTCACCCACTCACTAGTAAGGAAGAACGAGGGCAGCAGAGGGACATTAATAGAGGGTAATGTGCATTGTAACATGTGAGGATGTGTGCACTTTGCGGCAGGACACACACATGAGGGGTGCGTGCACTATACTGTTGGATACGAGGGCAGTCATTCACTGACGTGCCGAGAGGTGCACTATCTGTCATGCCTGAGGGTGGCACTCACTGCAGGGCAAGGAACAGTGAAATGAGGAAGGCGGAGGGCACACGGAGCACTTCAATGACCTCCTGTTTGCAATAAAACAAGCATATGGTGTGTTCGGGTATTTATAACACACTTAATGAAAGTTAACGTGCAGCAGGTGTGTAAGACACACATAACATTTATGTAGCTTGAAAATTCGTGACACCAGTGGCTTGTTCTATATGACTGCAGTTACTCACAGTTTGGTGTGGCCTCCTGTCCTACTACTATGTTGGTGGCTCCGTATGCTCCTGAATTTAGGCCTGGGCGTAGTTCGCTGAGTTTTGCTACGTGGCACTCCGCAAAGTTACAAACAAACTCAGCAAAGTTCCACGAGTGGTGGGAGTGCAGTGCGAACTGCAGTTTGTACTGGTATTCCTGCCGCTCAGGTAGAAATTCTACCCGAGCGGCAGCTCGCGAACTTACCGTTCACGCTCGCGAGTGGAGAAGAAACTCTGCTGCTCATCACAACTCCGCAAACAGAGCGAAGTTCACTGCCCAGGTCTACTCCTGATGAGGAAAGTATGGTCGTAGTGAGCAGATACAACTTTCTCACCCCATGGCCCTGATTGGACGGATTGTACCACTTAGGTTATGTGCCTCTGAGCAAACTGAGAGAAATGTTGCATAATGTTTGTAATCAATCATATGTATTATTTTATATTTAGAAAGCTGTCTGATTTATGTTTGAAGACGCTCCTCCCGAGTTCCCTTTAACAATGGAGTGGTCCGTAGTGCACGGTGTTTGCAGATTCTCCTCCCGTGTTTATTTAAGTAAAGGAGCTGTTAGTTGTGCACAGTGTGAGCACTCCATAGGTAAAATAAACAAGTAAGGAAAGCGGGAGGAGGAGCATGATGTGGCATAGAAAGGCGTAAGATGTGGCTCATTCAACTATAAGGAGCGTGGGACTCCTCCACACTCGTCATTACAAAGGCACTACGTAGCAAGGGCGTTACAGCGCTGCTCCGTGGGACGCATGGGAAGTGGAGTGATCCCAACCGAAGTTAAAATTAAAAATCAGTTACGGTCAGGGAAGCGGGAGAGTGTTGCTCCGTTAGTGAACAGTCACCACATACACAAAAAAAACAAGCCAGTTAAAATTATTCAAAATTATAAATACAAGGGTGATAGCAATTAAAAACAAATGGATGCAGATGGAAGCACAGAGGACCAGGGTAACATTGAAACTTTGGATAAAAAAAGCATTGACTGACTAAAAGACGACTGCTGCAGGGACTGTGTGCATAGGAGGGGGGAGAGCTTATAAAGTGATTATAACGTGAAGCAGAAGCAGAAAGAAAAAGAGGCGGGGGCCAAAGGAATGAAAAGAATAAAGATAATGAAGTTCTCAGGAATAGGAGATAATCAATCAATCAATCAAGGGATTTGTAAAGCGCACTACATACCCGTGAGGGTCTCAAGGTGCTGGGGGTGGAGGGGGGGAGCCGCTACTGCTCGAAGAGCCAGGCCTTGAGAAGTCTTCTGAAGGTCAGGAGGTCTTGGGTCTGTCGAAGGTTGGTGGGGAGGGTGTTCCAGGTCTTGGCGGCGAGGGGGAGAAGAATCTGCTGCCGGCGGTCATTTTCCAGATGCGTGGGACCGTGGCGAGGGCGAGGCTGGCTGAGCGGAGGCTGCGGGTGGGGGTGTAGAAGTTGAGTCGTCCATTGAGGTATGCTGGTCCGGTGTTGTGTGGGGCTTTGTGTGCGTTGAGGAGGAGATTGAAGGTAATCCTCTTGTTGATGGGGAGCCAGTGTAGGTCTCTCAGGTGGGGGGTGATCTGGCTGCATCGGGGGATGTCGAGGACCAGTCGTGCCGAGGCGTTCTGGATGCGTTGCAGCCGTCTCAGGAGCTTGGTTGTTGTTCCTGCGTAGAGGGCGTTTCCGTAGTCCAGACTGCTGGTGACGAGGGCCTGGGTGATGGTTTTTCTCGTTTCGGAGGGGATCCGGAGCATTGGGAGGGTGTTAAAGCAGGATGCGGAGACGTCGTTGACCTGCTTGGTCATGGAGAAGGTGGAGTCGAGGATGACCCCTTGGTTGCGTGCGTGGTTGGTGGGTGCTGGGACTGTTCCCAGCGAGGTGGGCCACCAGGAGTCGTCCCAGGTTGAGGAGGTGGAGCCGAGGATGAGGACCTCCGTCTTGTCAGAATTCAGCTTCAGCCTGCTGTCCTTCATCCATTCGACGATGGCCTTCATTCACCTGTGGAGGTTGGCTTTGGCGGTGAGAGGGTCTTCGGTGAGGGAGATGATCAGCTGGGTGTCGTCAGCGTAGGAGATGATGTTGAGGCTGTGCTGGCGGGCGACCTGGGCGAGTGGAGCCATGTAGATATTGAACAACGTAGGGCTGAGAGAGGATCCTTGAGGTATCCGGAGCATTGGGAGGGTGTTAAAGCAGGATGCGGAGATGTCGTTGACCTGCTTGGTCATGGAGAGGGTGGAGTCGAGGATGACCCCTTGGTTGCGTGCGTGGTTGGTGAGTGCTGGGGCTGTTCCCAGCGAGGTGGGCCACCAGGAGTCGTCCCAGGCTGAGGAGGTGGAGCCGAGGATGAGGACCACCGTCTTGTCAGAATTCATTCACCTGTGGAGGTTGGCTTTGGCGGTGAGAGGGTCTTCGGTGAGGGAGATGATCAGCTGGGTGTCGTCAGCGTAGGAGATGATGTTGAGGCTGTGCTGGCGGGCGACCTGGGCGAGTGGAGCCATGTAGATATTGAACAACGTAGGGCTGAGAGAGGATCCTTGAGGTATCCGGAGCATTGGGAGGGTGTTAAAGCAGGATGCGGAGATGTCGTTGACCTGCTTGGTCATGGAGAGGGTGGAGTCGAGGATGACCCCTTGGTTGCGTGCGTGGTTGGTGGGTGCTGGGGCTGTTCCCAGCGAGGTGGGCCACCAGGAGTCGTCCCAGGCTGAGGAGGTGGAGCCGAGGATGAGGACCTCCGTCTTGTCAGAATTCATTCACCTGTGGAGGTTGGCTTTGGCGGTGAGAGGGTCTTCGGTGAGGGAGATGATCAGCTGGGTGTCGTCAGCGTAGGAGATGATGTTGAGGCTGTGCTGGCGGGCGACCTGGGCGAGTGGAGCCATGTAGATATTGAACAACGTAGGGCTGAGAGAGGATCCTTGAGGTATCCGGAGCATTGGGAGGGTGTTAAAGCAGGATGCGAAGATGTCGTTGACCTGCTTGGTCATGGAGAGGGTGGAGTCGAGGATGACCCCTTGGTTGCGTGCGTGGTTGGTGAGTGCTGGGGCTGTTCCCAGCGAGGTGGGCCACCAGGAGTCGTCCCAGGCTGAGGAGGTGGAGCCGAGGATGAGGACCTCCGTCTTGTCAGAATTCAGCTTCAGCCTGCTGTCCTTCATCCATTCGACGATGGCCTTCATTCACCTGTGGAGGTTGGCTTTGGCGGTGAGAGGGTCTTCGGTGAGGGAGATGATCAGCTGGGTGTCGTCGGCGTAGGAGATGATGTTGAGGCTGTGCTGGCGGGCGACCTGGGCGAGTGGAGCCATGTAGATATTGAACAACGTAGGGCTGAGAGAGGATCCTTGAGGTATCCGGAGCATTGGGAGGGTGTTAAAGCAGGATGCGGAGACGTCGTTGACCTGCTTGGTCATGGAGAGGGTGGAGTCGAGGATGACCCCTTGGTTGCGTGCGTGGTTGGTGGGTGCTGGGGCTGTTCCCAGCGAGGTGGGCCACCAGGAGTCGTCCCAGGCTGAGGAGGTGGAGCCGAGGATGAGGACCTCCGTCTTGTCAGAATTCATTCACCTGTGGAGGTTGGCTTTGGCGGTGAGAGGGTCTTCGGTGAGGGAGATGATCAGCTGGGTGTCGTCGGCGTAGGAGATGATGTTGAGGCTGTGCTGGCGGGCGACCTGGGCGAGTGGAGCCATGTAGATATTGAACAACGTAGGGCTGAGAGAGGATCCTTGAGGTACCCCGCAGATGATCTTGGTGGTCTTGGAGCGGAAGGGTGGGAGGCGGATGCTCTGGGTTCTGCCGGAGAGGAAAGATGTGGTCCAGGCCAGGGCCTCCTCTTGCATTCCAGCGTCGTGGAGGCGCGCTGTTAGGGTGCGGTGGCAGACCGTGTCGAAGGCGGCTGAGAGGTCCAGGAGGATGAGGGCGGCTGTTTGTCCTTTGTCCATTAGGGTCCTGATGTCGACGGTGGCGGCGATGAGGGCGGTTTGGGTGCTGTGGAAGTCGGACTGGGATGGGTCCAGGGTGTTGTTGTCTTCGAGGTATTGGGTCAGTTGATTGTTGACAATTTTCTCTATGACTTTCGCCGGGAACGGGAGCAGGGAGATGGGCCAGAAATTCTTGAGGTCCTTGGGGTCTGCCTTGGGTTTCTTCAGTAAGGCGTTGATCTCGGTGTGCTTCCAGCTTTCCGGGAAGGTTGCTGTCTCGAAGGAGATGTTTATCGTTTTCTGGAAATGGGGGGCGATGGCTGTACTGGCTTTGTTGAAGATGTGGTGTTGGCATGGGTCAGACGGGGATCCGGAGTGGATGGAGTTAATGGCCTTGATGGTGTCTTCGGCACTGACGTTGGACCAGGTGATCAGGCGGCTGGTACGCATGGTGATCGCAGGGGTGGTGGGCTCGGCGGTGGATGTGGGAGTCATGGCGTTGAAGCCGTTGTGGATGTCGGCGATCTTGCGGTGGAAGAAGTTGGCCAGCGAGTCGCACAGGTCCTGAGAGGGTAGAATGTCGTTAGCGTTGGAGCTGGGGTTGGAGAGTTCTTTCACAATGTTGAAGAGCTCTTTGCTGTTGTGTGCGTTGTTGTCTAGGACGTCCTTGAAAGCGGTCCTCTTGGCGGTCCTGATGAGCTGGTGGTGTCTGCGGGTGGCGTTCTTGTGGGCCGTTTAGCTGTTTGGTGTTCGTTCGCGGAGCCAGTTCTTTTCCAGTTTCTGACAGGTGCGCTTGGAGGCTTGGAGGTCTTCGGTGAACCAGGAAGCTTTCTTGCTGGAGTGGTTGGCGGCGGGGGTCCTGAGTGGAGCGAGGGTGTTGGCGCAGTTGTTGCTCCACTGTTTGAGGTTGAGGGCGGCGGTGTCGGGGTCGGTGGGGCAGGGGGTGGTCTCAGGGCAAGGGTGGTGGTCAGTTGGTGTTCGGTGACCTTGCCCCAGCAGTGGCGTAGCATCTATTGGGTGCGGTGGTCCGTGGTGGGTTTCCTGAAGGTGAAGTGGACGCATCTGTGGTCGGTCCAGTGGGGTTCGGTGGTGTGGCTGAAGGAGATGTGGGGACTTGCGGAGAAGATGGGGTCAAACGTGTGTCCAGCGGCGTGGGTGGGTGTTGTTACGAGCTGTCTGAGTCCTAGGTTGGCGAGGTTGTCGATTAAGGCGGTGGTGTTGGCGTTGTTGTTGTCCGCGAGGTGGAAGTTCAGGTCCCCGAGGAGGATGTATTCCATAAAGGCGAGGGCGTGGGTGCTGATGAGGTCAGCGATGGAGTCGCTGAACTGTGGTCGGGGTCCGGGTGGTCTGTAGAGGGTTCCTTGGAGGGTGGTGTTGGAGTCAGTGTGTATCTGGAAGTGCATGTGCTCGGCGGTGTTGTGGGTGTCGTCGGTGTTGGTCGAGACTCTTATGGTGTTCTTGTGGACGATGGCAATTCCCCCTCTCACTCTCTTGGTGCTGTCTCTGCGGGAGATCTTGTAGCCTTCTGGGATGGCGATGGCGATGGCGATGTCTGGTGCTGAGGTGGTGTTTAGCCAGGTCACTGTCAGGAAGGCGACATCGGGCGGTGGAGTCGAGGAGGTCCCAGAGTTCGATGGCGTGTTTACGAGCGGAGCAAGTGTTGAGGAGGATGCATTGGAGGTGGTTGGGATATTTTCTTGACGGTTTGGCGGGCTGGACGCTGGTGAGGTTGCAGTTCCGGCAGGAGAATGGTCCATGGGTGCGCTATGGTATGGCCCGGTAGCAGGCGTGTTCTCATACGGGGTTAAGTGCGTGGAGGGTGAAAGCGTCGTAGTGCAGTCGGGTGCGGGGGTGTCAGAGGGGTCCAGGGGTTCTTGTGCTGGGCATGGTCCAGGTGCGGACAGGTGCAGACAGGCTTACCTTTGGCATGCTATCGGCGCACCTGCTGCGCGCGCGGCCGCCAAAAGAAGGGGAGGTGGGAGGGAGGAGCAGCTGGGTGGGGGGAGAGGGCCAATGGGGGCGTGCCGCAGTGGACGCAGCGGCGGGGAGCGGGATGGGCAAGGGAACTGGCACAGAGGGGAAAACAAGCACAGGCAAAGGCAGGGAACAAAGTGGCAGAAGCAAATACAGTCACAAGCAATACCAAAACAATCCAAACACAGAAGCAGATGCAGTACAAAGCAATACCAGAAAAATACAAAAACAGAGGTCACAGGCACGAATGCGAGCGGGCACAAGTAAACCTACGGCCTACCACTGGCCACCAGGGATGAGGAGCAGGTGGTAGCCTGCGGATGGAGGCGGGCCTCGAACACCCTCAGGAGCAGCGGGTGGTCACAGGAGCAAGGGCGCAGTCCGGTGGAGCTGAACGGCGTGGGGAGCCACCTGCCTGGAAAACAGGGTCAAGGCAAGCATAAGTACACTGTACTTCACTGGTGCTCCTGAGCCTTGGAAGGAAGTGAGCTATCGGCTGTGGGAACGAGACAGGAGGCAGCAAAGAAAAAAAACGATGCTGGAATGGACCAATCCTAAGCAGGAGAATGGAATAAAGTGGTTTTATTGAATACAGCAGGTCTTGCAGACAGCGCATGCGCGCTGACACTCGACCTAAAAAATAAGCGGTGGGAGGATACATTCAGCCAAGCAACAGAATGGCAAAGTAGCTATGCTAAAGTAGAGACAAACACAAGATGGGACAAGGAAAGACATTGAGCAAGAAGCAAGCGAATAGAAGTGAAAATACAACCAACCAATAGTAGGCAACGGATGGGCTCTAAGCCCACTGAACATTCTTGGTAAGCCCACAATAGCCCTTTCACAACTAGACAGCCTGCGCAGACTGGTAGGCAAGACATAAACAAACTACTGCGCCTGACAGTTTCCAACTCTGCCTGCACACACATGCATTTAAGCACGGGGGTATGCGCATGTGACAACACAGACCCCGAAACCTCTGGGTGTCTATCACCACCTGCCTCCTTTGACTTCTTACCTTCTATCCAAGTAAACACCGTCCCCAAAGAACTTCAACTCCCAGTGTAAATAATTACGAGGACTACAACTCCAAGCATTTTAAGAGTTACAACTTCCATCATTAAGTGTTTTGTGGAACTGCAACTCCCAGAATACACAGCGCTCTGGTGCGTGACCTAAATATGGCCACACCCAGTCCCAAAAGGCACAAGGCAGACGGCTTTCTGGGAGTACAGGGGGTTATGCGCATGTGACAACACAGACCCCAAATCCTCTGGGTGTCTTCCACCACCTGCCTCCCTTGACTTCTTACCTTCTATCAGGCCTTTAAGCCGTTCAGACACCGCCCACACCTCCCATGCAACGCCAGCAGCCAGGTCCAAGATCAGCACAGGCGCATGTGTCCAGGGAAAAGTAGGTTAAAGTTTGTGGCGCAGGCGCGGCCACACAACACCCATGCTCTTTCCTAGCTCAATACCTCTCCCTGCTGCGTCCCTGCCAAGCTCTTTGTCTCCGTTCTTCGAATAATGAGGTACATTTGATAGAGATCGGGGGTCACCTGACCAATAATTTCACCATATAGTTTTCGGGCCCATAAATTTCAATTCACCATATACATTAATCAGGCGACCTCACAATCTACCATCAGCACCCAGATTCCTTCCTGTTGTATTCTAGTGTACCCGACTTACCATCCACCGTTACGGGTACCTATGACCACAATGGATCAGGGAGCTAGCTGTGAAGAAAGGCAGGCAAAATACAAAACCCCAACTTTAAATACCTTAGATATTCATCAAATGACCACGGACAACTGGGAAGTTTTAAGAATTTTATCTAGAAATCAGTTTCGGAAATCATAAGGTTTACAGTCAAAAGACAGTCGATAATCAGGATAACGAAAATAACATAACCATAAAGAAACAATGTAAGGGTAATCATTTAAGTTTGCAAACAGTGCGACAGGGAACACGCTAAGTAGACTTAAACTGAAACTCAAGAATGGACATCTATAACTGAGCAAACTATTTGCATGTACTAGAATTATACTATTGGAACATACTTCATGAAAAATGGGAGGGAAATTAGGAATCCTATACATCTATGAACACGCTAATATTCTAATATGATTATTTCAAGAATAGAATTCAGAGAAAATATAAACCATATCTAAATTCATAAACAGTATGGAGAGAATTGTGCTTTAAAGGTAAGGTAACATAGGAACATACTATGAGACTAAAATGCAATAGGTTTTCATATGGTAGACTGCGGAAAGCATGGAAAATATAACATGTGCAAGGTATGTCTTTATTGAAGCAAAGACAGGAAAATAGAAAGGTGCAGTATAGAGTTTCAGCCCTATCTATATATTTACCTAGAATGGTGTGAAAACCAACCCTGGCCACGGATCAGTCAAGGACAGGAAATACCCCAAGGAATAGCAGTCATCAATGGGACAGCAGGTGCAGAATGGACACCCCAGGACAGGACAGGAAACCCAGATTAGGATCAGGACAGGACCACCAAGGCACGACCAGCACCCGCAGTTCAGAAGTAACGCCTGCGCTCCACCCTTTCTGCAGCTATCAGTCAGAACCCCGATTGGGTTAGCGAACTCCTCAGCAAAGTGCTCCGCCAGCACTTAAGGTTTAGTAAAACCTTAAAGGTCTATGGTCAAATTTCGGACAGAGTGCTCCGCAGCGCTCTGTAAATCCAGTCATCTATTGAGTGCGTTGGGTCAGTGACAGGTCAGCTATTCAGACAAGTCGGACAAATTCTATATCTAAACCTAGGCTAGATATACTGTTTTCGGGTCAGTGTACCACCCCCCAAATGTTGCAAAGTGTCAGAATCCCCAATTTCGATTGGTCCCAAAGTAGGCTAGGTTAACACACCAATCAGAACAGACTTTTCTAAGGCCTGATTTACATTCTAGGGTACCGCCTAGCCAGTTTAGGTTTCCCACAGACAAGTAACACAGAAGACAATGGAGAGTTTACAATGTAGCAAGTTAGGAACACAATTTCTCCATCCTCCTGGGTCAGAGGTGGCTTTCTCAGGAGCATCTTGTCTGTGGCTGCCAGCTGGCTGAGTTCCACCGCTCAAGGCTATTGCTCCCTGGGCTGCGCGGTCATGCGCGGAAGAGACCTTCAAGATGGCTTTCGACCCATTCGGACCCCCCGTTTATCACGGTACATGAAAAGTAAGCGAAAACAAATTAGAACATAGAAATAAATGAATAAACTACATAACATGATTGAGTACTTATGCCTTATTACTATAAAAATATACTATGCAGTTATGGTTTAGTGCAATACACAATAACACGAGAGCATCTGTACAAGCTTCACCATGTTATTACACAGCATCCATCTTGTGGCTATTACGCATGCGCACCCTTTCCCTCCAAATCACAATTACGTCACGTCACGTGAGTGTGACTAACGCATGCACAGAAGCAATATTCTAAACGGCGGCCATTTTTAGAAACATAAATTAATCGTATTAGTAAAACACATAGGGAAGCATCACTAAGATACACGCACATTCAAAAATAAAGGGAAATTAGTACAACATACAAATTTTGTTACCGGGTTATGACAGATCCGAGGTTCATGACTCAAGCAAGTTGCGTAACATGCAAATTCTTGCTCTATCAATCCCCTCTTTGATGATATTTACTATCATCACAAAAAATAATGGAACCAGATGCCAACTTTTCTCACACCTTATGCATCTCAATCTCTTCCAGCAAGCGATTCAATTTCTCTTTCACATCTTTATCAGGGTGAGAATGTTTCACCTTTTTGTAAATCTGATTATTCATTTCTTCCAGTTCAAGCTCATCCACACTCCGTTTCACACCTCTTCTATCCACCGTGTACTTCTTTGTGTGTTTGCGACATTTGCAACAGACAAATATGAGGAAAATGAGGAGACCTATCACTCCAATTGGCATCAGTACCTTAAACAATAAATTTCTACCTAAATTGGCAAACCAATGACCTACATTGGAGAGACCATCTACAAGTCTCTTCCAGGCACTGTCAACCTCCAGTGGTTTGAGTTCCTTTTCCAAATTAGTAATGTTTTTCACATATTTTTTGATCTGTACACTTTTGTCCGGTATGTAAGTGCAACAATGTTGCGCCTTCAGCATCCGGCAGACTCTGCCCTCTTTTGCTAATAAGGTGTCTAGCGCAAGTCTGTTCTGCAAAACCATTGATCTGATCGCAACCATTTCGGTATTGACCAGCAGGAATCCATGAGCTGTGTCAGTAGACAACACATCCACTATTGTGGATAATTTGCAAATTCTGTGAGTGTTCAGAACCACTCCCACTCCAGGTATAAGTGCACTAAAAATACTACCCATTATTTCACCTACATTTTCTCTTCTACTACGCACTAAGCCATTAGTGTTTTCATTGCTTCCAGCAATTTCTTTCACATGGTATATTTTCGGGAAAACAATGCCAAAGTAGCAGCTTCCATACCAGTGATCCGGCAATTTGAAATAAGCCTTGTTTCCACATATATAATAAATTCCGGGAAACACAGGTTCTGACCCATTTTTAAAACCCCAACCTCCAATTACCTTGTAATTGTGTTCACATTGACTGGAACCAATGAAAATGTTATTATAATAACTAGTCTTCTCGCGATGAAGACAAAGTTTCCCTTTCCTTTCGAAATCCAGCAACAGAGCAGGACCACTCCCACCATTTGAGGTGCCTTCCATATTTTCAGCCCATTTAGGAGTTTTCTGTCTCTTGTCATTTGCCTTTCTTTGGAAACTCTCCCTTCTTTTCTCTGCCATGTTCAAAAATATTTTTTCTTGTTCATGTAAAGAACAGGTCAAGTTATCTCTGTGTGCTTCATTTAAGTCTATAGTACCTATAGTCAGAAAGTATTCTCCCATATAACGTGTAACGCCACTTTTAGTATGTACAGGATTCAGATTTCCACGTATAGGAAGTTCAGAAAATATCACATCAGAATTAGAATAGTAGTACTGTAACGGTCCTCTTTTGTAAAATAAACTAGCTAAAATGCTACAGGAAATTCCATAGGTCAAAGGTAAGTGATGATAAGTCACGCCTTCTGCTACAGAAGTAGGTAGTTTCATGCAGACATAGCAGTCTTCTATTTCCATAGTTTCTACATAGTGCACTAAAAGATTAGCGAAAACATTGAACTGTGTCTGGTTTCTAACTCCATGATAATGTAGTCCTTCCTCATCTGATGCTTCTAAGTCTCGTTTTGTTTGTCTGAGTGCTTTTTCACGTCTTTCTACACTTCGTGTTGTCAGTTCTTCAGTGTCAGTGGTCACAGTCTGAGTAGGGTCAATATTAGTATTTTTGCTTACCATAAAAGGAATGAAAACTGTTAGTCCTATCCAAATTATTATCACTATAGCTATACTACATATACATACTTTGCAGCATGTTTTGCAACAACTGCGTCTAGGCCTTCCATTCACGTTTGAATCAAACATTTTCGCTCAGAAGAAGATTTCTCAACCCCTCTCTGTATCTTTGCACAGTCAGCTTACTTTGTGCAACTTCAGGTTAATTCGTCTTCCTCTTCTGTGGACTGATCAGCAATCGGTTCTCCGTCACTTTCGTCAGTTAAATCAAGATCCTCAAAATCCTCCAAAATTAAAAATGTCCATTCAGGATCTTGGTATTTTTCATTCAGTCTTTTTATTCGGTCACTCCTTCTTTTGGAGCTTTCTCCAGCTTGTTCTACAATTTGAGGACTTTTCCTTCTTTCTGCAAGTTTTTCTTCTACTGTTTTTATTCTCAGTCTCAGTTTCTTAATAAATCCTGGTTCAATATTTTTCTTTTTCTTGAGTCTTTTAGCTGGCACTGTGATTTGGCTTTCTTCTAATACTCTTTTATTTTCATTTGTTTGTGGCACTTCTGTCTCTGTCTCTTCCCTTCCTATCTGACTAATCCCAGGTCTTGTATCTATTTCTTCTGCCTGGTTACTAAGCTGGCCTGGTTCAGGTGAATTTTGATTTTGGCTTTCGAGTGTCTCTGTTTCTGTGTCCTGAACACGTTCTTCTAATTCTATCTGATCCTGTTCAAGCACTTCGATCTCTTGATTTTCTTCTGCTCGAACTTTTTTATTAGTTCTAGTCTGTCCCTTTTCAATTTCAGGAGTCAGTGGAGGAGTATCGATCACTTGTTCTGTCCCTGTCTGACCTCCCTCTTCGTCCTCAGATTTGATGTGAATCTCAATGATCTGAGGGTCTTCGCCTGTGCCTATCTCTTCCTCTCTATTCCACTCTCTATCTTCTTGGGTTCACTCTCTTGTTCTTATTGGGTCTTCAGTTAAGTCGATTATGGGTATCCAATCATCTTGGCTGGTGCTCGGTTGTTCGTCATCAGCTACTTCAGGACCAACATCTGCAGACCCCTCAGCTGGACAACCTTCAGCTCCAGGTTCCTTGTCCGGAACTACTTTCTGTGTATGGCTGGCATGGATCCACTTGGGAACGCCTGCACACTTCACTGCTGTCGTGGTCACCAGTATTATCTGGCGTTTTTCTCCCCACCTTGGTTCAAGGTAACTCGAACGAGTATGCTTCTTGATTCTAACCCAGTCACCAGGAACCAATTTGTGAACTGGAGTTGTCGGGTTGGCGACGGCGTCTTCCCCAATCTGGCGAGAGATAGAACGCACTTGGTCACCCAGTTGCTTGCAGTATTCAAGTACCAAATCATCAGAAATGCTTAACAGTTTGTATCCTGGTACCCATGCTTGTCTCATCACTCTTCCCATTAGGATTTCATGGGGGCTCAGGCCTGTTTTCCGATCTGGAATACTTCTGAGTCCCATCAGAACAAGAGGCAAAGCAGTAATCCAATTCATACCAGTAGAGTCACACATTTTTGCTAATCTCGATTTTATAGTGCCATTTATTTGTTCTACTACTCCAGAAGCCTCTGGACGATGTGCACAGTGCAGCTTTTGTGTGATTCCAAATGCTTTACAGAGCTGAGCCAGTATCTCATTCCGAAAATGTCCGCCTCTATCTGATTCAATCATGACTGGAACCCCGAACCTAGGTATCAATTCTTTCAGTAACAGTTTGGCTACGGTTATAGCATCATTCTGTGTGGCAGGGTAAGCCTCCACCCATTTTGAAAACAGGCAGACAATGACAAGGACATATCTTTTTCCCTCACAGCGAGGTATGGTGATGAAGTCAATCTGAATTCTTACAAAGGGACCCCCTGATCTTCCAATTTTCCCCAGTTCAACTACGGTTCTTTTACCAGCGTTGAACTGTTGGCATGTCAGGCACCTCTGGCAGAGTGATTCTGCTACCTTCCTGAACTTCGGGTTATACCAAGTCTGCTGAAACACCAGAACCATGGCATCCCTGCCAGTGTGTGAACTGCCATGTATCAATCTTGCCATAGAGAAGAGCAGGTGTCTAGGTAACACAGGCATACCTTTTGGGCCCACAATGACACCATCCTCACTCCTTGGTCAACAACCAAGTTCCTTCCACTTCTCTTTCTCTTCCCAAGGCACAGCATGCTGCCATTCTCTCACTTCATCCCAGGTAGGTACTTCTTCAAACATCATAAGTTGGCAGCTGTTTCCAGTCCCTCCCAGTCTGATATTTATTGACATGCGATCCATAGCACATTGTTTTGCCACTCTATCAGCAAAATCATTTCCCAAAGATACAGCGTCAAGGCCTCTTTTATGGGCAACACATTTGACTACTGCCAATTCTTTTGGTAATTGGATTGCTTCCAGTAAATTCTGTACAATCCCTCCATTCCGAATGGGGGTACCTGATGAAGTCAGGAATTCTCTTTGCAGCCATAATTGGCCAAAGTCATGCACAACCCCATAACAGTACTGACTGTCAGTATACACTGTTATCTTTTTGTCTTTTCCCAATTTGCAAGCTCTTATCAGAGCGATCAATTCGGCTACTTGTGCAGACTTTACTCCAAATAAACATGATGCTTCTTTAATGCTGTCTAAAGAAACTACAGCATAAGCAGCGCTTAGGCCTACAAGTTCGTGTCTCATACATGAGCCATCCACAAACCATTCCTCATCATGTACAGGCAAAGGGGTTTCTTTAATGTCTGGGCGGGGTTTAGTACTGAATTCTGTCAGGTCAATGCAGTCATGCTCGTTCTCTCCTTGGTCTTCTACAACCATTGAGTCAGGGAGTAGGGTGGCTGGGTTCAGTATATTACACCAAGTAATAACTACATTTGCAGCACCCACGAGAATCCTCTCGTATTTAGTCAGCCGACTAGGGGTGAGATACTGGGTCTTTGTTCGGGTCAGTAAAATTACAACTGCATGTGGAACATACACAGTTACAGGATGTCCCATTACAATGGATTCACTTTGCTCTAAGCTTGTGCAGGTGGCAGCTACTGCTTTTAGACATCCAGGTAATCCAGCAGCCACTGGATCCAAAGTGGCAGAAAAATATGCCACTGGGCGTCTAATCAACCCATGCTCCTGGGTTAAGACTGACAATGCACAATTGTCTCGTGTGTCACAGAACAGGGCAAACTCCTTAGAATAGTCAGGCATCCCTAAAGCAGGAGCTGTACACAGGCAGTCTCGCAATTTAGTGAATGCTGTCAAACTTTCATTATCCCATTCAACTGGGTCCTTTGCTCCTTTCTTGGTCATGTTTATCAAAGACTTTGCTAGGACTGCGAATCCCACAATCCATTGCCTGCAGTATCCTACAACCCAAGAAACATTCTGATCTCTTTCTGAGTATGGGGTAATTGCATCTTTTGAATTATACTGACTCTCTCTGAAGTGACTTTTCTGATGCCTTTTTCTATCTGGTGTCCTAGATATTTCACTGATTTTGAACAGAATTGCAATTTCTCAGGGGCTACTTTATGTCCCTTTTCACCTAGGTGATTCAGCAAGGCAATGGTGTCAATTACACAATCCCTATGACTTTTAGACGCCACCAAAAGGTCATCTATATATTGTACCAAAACAGACTTTCCAGGTAAGACTAAAGATTCGAGGCATTTTTTCAGGATCTGATTAAAGATAGAGGGGCTTTCTGTGTACCCTTGGGGGACCCTGTTCCAAACGTACACGTGACTGTTGAAAGCAAATGAGAAAAGAAATTTGCTATCTGGATGCAATGGGATCGAAAAGAATGCATGACATAGGTCAATCACAGTGAACCACTCAGCATCCCAAGGAATCTGATACAGGATTACTGCGGGGTTCGGGACAATAGGACAGCAAGGAACAACGATTTTGTTTACCTTTCTCAGGTCCTGCACTACTCGGTACTTGCCACTAGGTTTCTTGATTCCAATTATTGGAGAATTACAAGGGCTGCTCATCACTTCTTGTATGATGTTTGCTTCTAACAATTTCTGTATTTCAATGGCAACTCCTGCTCTCACTTCAGCACTCATTCTGTAAGGCTTGGTATTGGGGTAAACTGCATTTTCTTTCATGGCTATTTTTATGGGATCTACATTTGCCATTAATCCTACGTCCTTTCCAGTGAAGTCCCATACTTCTGATTTCACTGTCTTTTGAAGTTCTTCTGGTAAGTCTGTTACAGTCAGTCGTTTAATCTCTGAATCAGGTCTGATTAACATTAATTTATAGATGCCATCTTCGTCTGGGGTCTGAATTTCGACGCCTTTTGGTGTGCAAAAGATAGTACAGTTCATTTTGCACAACAAATCACATCCCAGTAAGTTTACTGGACTGGTGTCACAAACGACAAATCTATGCATTTCTTTAAAGTTCCCTATTGAAATCTCAATGGGCTCAGTAACTGGGGTACTAATCAATTGATTAGATACACCTACTACCTGGATTGCTTCTCCCGAGAGGGGTAGGTTTGGAACGTCCGCTGTTCTCACAGTAGAACGGGTAGCACCAGTGTCCAACAGAAAGGTGACATCATTTCCATCAACCTTTCCTTCAATGTATGGCCCTGACTGGTCTACCGGCAAGGAGGCGCCAAGTACACACTCCTTGTCCTCCCCTCTCAGGCCCCGTCAGTACTCCTCGTCACAGAGAAAAGTATAATTTAACAAATACTGCGAAGTTGCTGCATTTCTGTTCTCATTACCTCCCCAGATTTCTATGTCGTCACCCTGCGGTGATTTTCCCTTAAAATTAGGTTTTGGCGCTCGGGGCACTTGGATTGTTTTTACCTGCTGCTGTGTCTTTCTTGGTCTTTCATTCTGCGTCTGTGGAATTAAATCAGGGGTTTTGGGTATTATCATGCTGTAAATACGGACACTCGTCTCGCCAATGTCCAATTTCCCCGCACTGGTGGCAGGGGAATTTCTTTTTAGCTTCTTCTCTGCTCATTTTTACTTTTGGCTTTCCCCCACCCCCAGGGCCTTGATTTTGGGTATTTTTACTCAATTTACTGAATTGCTTTTCCTGTTGTTCTGCGAGTTTTACCTGTGCCCACATCACCTTTTCCTTGAGAGCCTTTTTCTTATCTGCCATCTCGTCCTCACAGTATTTTGCATACCGTAGGACCTCGTCTATTTTCTTGGACTGCCAACAGATTTTGTTATCTTTTATCCACTGACAAATTTCGGGTCTTAAACCGTTTACAAACCTGTAAATGAAGTGGGTCATGTCCTTCATCTCGATGTTATCTATACCGCTGTACGTTTTAAACACCTGTAACAGTCTTTCATAAAAGGAGTGCACAGTCTCATCCCTTTCCTGCGTGGTTCTATCTATTTTTGTCCAATCAGTTTCCTTCGCGGGCACCTTTATCTTCAAATGTTGAATCACTTGATCATATTTTCTCATCACTTCTTTAGAGGGTTCCCCTGTTCTAGAGTCCCTCAGGTATTCTTCACTAGGCCAAGCTATGGCTATTTTACACTCGGTCCATAAGTCTACCGGAACTACGATGTGAAAGAACCCATCCAAATCTTTCCACAGGCATTTTTGAACCTTTACAAACCTTTCCACCTGCCTGTACCAGTCCACAGGCTTCTCTCGTAATTTTGGAAAATCATTTGTAAAGGACACAATATCCTGTCTGGACCATGGAACATGTACGTATTTTCCACCTGGCACTTCACGCATAGGACACAACTGCTCTGGTTTATCAGCTTCTTTCAGAACGAACTGAGGAGTCACTTGTTTAGATCTAGCCTCATCTTTCTTCTTGGCCCACCTGGCTTTCCACCTGTCCACATCTCCCCATTTCTTTAATACTGACAATAACTCTTTGACCTGTGCTTTCTTCCCTGACATGTTCAGGTTTTCCAGATCCTTGTCTGAGAAATCTGCTCTGTACGGCTTTTGTAAAGGCTTTGATTTCGAGATATCTATTCCCATACTAGCTGCAGTGTCAGTTAGTTTTTCATGGAGTACTCTGGCATTTCGAGTAAGGCTCTTGCAAATAAACAACAGCTCTTCTTCTGTGTAGGTAGCTAATCGATCTAATCCTACATTTCCTGCCATAAGTTCTTCTATTTCTACTCTCAGTTTGTAGAGATCTAGAGGTTTTGACTGAAGAGTCTGTTTTTCTAATTCTCGACTCCATCTTTCAATTTCTTCAGGAGTTACTACCGTGACACTCTTAGTACCCGAAGTTGATTCCATTTGAATCTCCCTCGCATTGAAAGGATTATGTCTTTTCTGCATCCTTTTTCCTGGTTCCCTAATGGGCAGATCCATTAGTGAAACTTCAGACTCACATTCACTCGTTAAGTCGTCTACAATTAAGGGCTCTGATCTCGGTTGGGCTACAACTGGGATAATAACTGGAGTTCTCGGACTTCCCTGTCGGTCCCCATACAATGGAACCACTGGTCCAATAGTAACCGGAATTGTTAAAGACTCAGGACTTGCATTTAACTGAGAAATCCTCTGAACTATCTCAGCTCTCTGCTTAGCTAGTGCTTCTCGTTCTCTGTCCTCCAATATCCTTTCGACGGAATTGTCATGTAATACTTGTGGGGTTAAAGTTGGAGCACAACTCGGGGCAGTGGGAGGTGTCTCTCTGTGTCTTTCACCATAACTAGGTCTAGGGTGCAAAGTACCTGTGCCTAGGGATCTTGGTTCTTCCTCATATGGAGGGTTTAGGAACGGTATTCCTGAACCGGATGGTCTTGCCTCACCTTCATAGGGGGATCTAGGGCAAAAGTCTCTTTCCCGGGAGTATCTTGCGTCCCCACTAGCTGGCATTCTTGGATAAATATCCCTTGCATCTACGGGACCTAAACTCTCAGTATAGGGAGGCATGAAGCAACCCCCTCCCACACTGGCAGATCTGGCCTCTTCCTGGGGCGGAGGTCTTCGAGTATTATCCCCCTCACTAGAAGGTCGATGTCCTTCATTATAAGGAGTTGGACTTCTTAAAAACAGATCATCTAACAATTCATCATCCGACTCTCCAATAGGCACCCAATGTTTACACTTTTCTGTCTTCTTTTCCCCTGTGGGAGGACCACCCGCTGGCATCATTGGAAACAGTCCCTCTACAATCATATTCTGTCTCCACTGTTTCATCTTTTTGTCACGGGTCTCTTGTTTCAGTTTCGGATAAAATTTAGTTAACCCTTTATCCATTCGTGGCTTATCCCTTTCAAAAGCTTCGATTTCCCATTCCTCTAGTGCTTCGTACTGCGTTAATCTAGGTCTGGGATGTAAATCATTCATTCGGGTTCTCAAATTAAATAGAATTCTGCCATTAAATGTACCTTCTAACGGAAAAGCCAATACTCCGTCATCTTTCGTGTACTCTACCCAATTTTCCAACCATACACACGAGTGGTACCCTTTATCAAACATCATGAAAGATGCGGGAGTATTAGGTGGCGGGATGACAACACCTTCTCTGGTTCTAATCGGATTGTCCTTTTTGAAGTAATTCTTTACTTTCTTTACAAGGGACACTTTTCTTTTATTTCCGTACATAATGTCGTTTTTAACACCTTTCCACTGATCGTTCTCAAATCCCATATGTCGTGGATCAGGTCTAGTATGCGGTCTGTACGAATGCCACATACGACTTCTGCAAGCGGCTGTGTTTACAAGTCGCTCCCAATCCTAGTGCGTTTCTTATTTTCGTGCGACCAATGAAATGCACGAATTCAAATATTCTCGACCAATGGGTGCGCGGCCTTTCGCGAGACAGGTTCTCACGCTTTGGCACTCACCCCTCCTTTACAATTCCAGCTGCGTCTACCAATCCCAACGCGGCACAGAGTGACGTCAGAGCAGCTTCGCGACTGACTCCCTCCTTTACAAGGTAACGGAAACTTTATTTCTTTCTAAAGTGCTAGTGCTTGGTTATTTAACAACGAATACACATTCGCCACTGTACTCAAGTGTCTAGACAGAAAAGATTTGTTTCACTGCAAGTAAACTACTTCCATTTACTTTTCACACACTACGGGTAGATCTCTTCTGCCTACCCTTCACACAAGCATTGGGGAACCTGCTACTTCCCTAGACTCATCCACCTTTCCGGGATATATCCAAGTCTAAAGTTTCACCAGCGAGCCCCTTTGCTTTCACCCAAGCTCCGATGAACCTGCTACTTTTCCAGTGTGACCCTCACTAGGTTATGCCACAATAGGAATTTTGCCAACGAACCTCGTTGCTAACATTTATTCAAACATACATTCAGAAAAAACCCTAGTTAGTGCTTCCAGTTCTACCTAACCTGCACTAACCTTCCTGGAGTAAGTGACCTCAAAGCAAGTGGATTCTCTTCACCACTCGCTATTCAATTCCCCGGGGATTCCCAACAACACTTAAGACGTTTTACTAATGAATGGATAAATACATATAACAGTATAATAACAAGAATAACAATTTTAAAACATTTCATAATTTTTCAAAGCAAACATTTCAAGTGAGCGATCAATTCACCCGAACTGCCTACCCTCTTAGCAGCAACAAGGTTTGTTACTTAGCAGGATCTAACTGATCTAGCTTAACTAGTCCTACCTAACTTTAACTAGTCCCTAACCATAGCTCTGCTACCAGAAATACTGATAGAGATCGGGGGTCACCTGACCAATAATTTCACCATATAGTTTTCGGGCCCATAAATTTCAATTCACCATATACATTAATCAGGCGACCTCACAATCTACCATCAGCACCCAGATTCCTTCCTGTTGTATTCTAGTGTACCCGACTTACCATCCACCGTTACGGGTACCTATGACCACAATGGATCAGGGAGCTAGCTGTGAAGAAAGGCAGGCAAAATACAAAACCCCAACTTTAAATACCTTAGATATTCATCAAATGACCACAGACAACTGGGAAGTTTTAAGAATTTTATCTAGAAATCAGTTTCGGAAATCATAAGGTTTACAGTCAAAAGACAGTCGATAATCAGGATAACGAAAATAACATAACCATAAAGAAACAATGTAAGGGTAATCATTTAAGTTTGCAAACAGTGCGGCAGGGAACACGCTAAGTAGACTTAAACTGAAACTCAAGAATGGACATCTATAACTGAGCAAACTATTTGCATGTACTAGAATTATACTATTGGAACATACTTCATGAAAAATGGGTGGGAAATTAGGAATCCTATACATCTATGAACACGCTAATATTCTAATATGATTATTTCAAGAATAGAATTCAGAGAAAATATAAACCATATCTAAATTCATAAACAGTATGGAGAGAATTATGCTTTAAAGGTAAGGTAACATAGGAACATACTATGAGACTAAAATGCAATAGGTTTTCATATGGTAGACTGCGGAAAGCATGGAAAATATAACATGTGCAAGGTATGTCTTTATTGAAGCAAAGACAGGAAAATAGAAAGGTGCAGTATAGAGTTTCAGCCCTATCTATATATTTACCTAGAATGGTGTGAAAACCAACCCTGGCCACGGATCAGTCAAGGACAGGAAATACCCCAAGGAATAGCAGTCATCAATGGGACAGCAGGTGCAGAATGGACACCCCAGGACAGGACAGGAAACCCAGATTAGGATCAGGACAGGACCAGCAAGGCACGACCAGCACCCGCAGTTCGGAAGCAACGCCTGCGCTCCACCCTTTCTGCAGCTATCAGTCAGAACCCCGATTGGGTTAGCGAACTCCTCAGCAAAGTGCTCCGCCAGCACTTAAGGTTTAGTAAAACCTTAAAGGTCTATGGTCAATTTTCGGACAGAGTGCTCCGCAGCGCTCTGTAAATTGAGTCACCTATTGAGTGCGTTGGGTCAGTGACAGGTCAGCTATTCAGACAAGTCGGACAAATTCTATATCTAAACCTAGGCTAGATATACTGTTTTCGGGTCAGTGTACCACCCCCCAAATGTTGCAAAGTGTCAGAATCCCCAATTTCGATTGGTCCCAAAGTAGGCTAGGTTAACACACCAATCAGAACAGACTTTTCTAAGGCCTGATTTACATTCTAGGGTACCGCCTAGCCAGTTCAGGTTTCCCACAGACAAGTAACACAGAAGACAATGGAGAGTTTACAATGTAGCAAGTTAGGAACACAATTTCTCCACCCTCCTGGGTCAGAGGTGGCTTTCTCAGGAGCATCTTGTCTGTGGCTGCCAGCTGGCTGAGTTCCACCGCTCAAGGCTATTGCTCCTTGGGCTGCGCGGTCATGCGCGGAAGAGACCTTCAAGATGGCTTTCGACCCATTCAGACCCCCCGTTTATCACGATACATGAAAAGTAAGCGAAAACAAATTAGAACATAGAAATAAATGAATAAGATTCACCTACCTGGATTCACCTACCTAGATTCACCTACCTAGATCCACCTACCTGGATTCACCTCAGTCGCAGGTTTGTTGGTCGCTTGCTCTCTCGAGTGCCTCAGTCTCCTTACGTGTTTTTTATACGTCCTTTTACATTTTTTCTAGGGTTCCTGGACCGACACTGGGTTCTTTTTTACCCTGTAGTGTGATTCCACACCCATTGTGACAATATGGTTTATTCTGCCTTTTTGTTCCTTCACAGGTTCCTATTTCTCGCCAATTGGGCGCAACGAACTTGTATCAATTTGATAGGTACATTACACCTAGACTTATTTTTGTAGAGCACACTTTTAAATCTACATCCATGTGAGTAAGGTGGGGATACTTAGTGCATATCCTTGTCCTGAAGAAGGAGTTCTTTACTCCGAAACATGTTGACGACGCACTTGTGAGGTTGCCTTACCTTAACTAGTAAAGGCCGCCACCCTTGCACTTTTTAACAATACCAGCCGGGGTTTAAATAAAATATTTTTGTGTTAGCCCACGAGCCAGGTATTTTTTAAACCTTTCTCTTCACCTTTTACTCACATTTTCCTACCCTCACACACGTTTACACATAGCTCACCTTAAAGTGCTCCTGCGTAGCCGTGAGTCGTAGCACGCCGCATTCCGTAGAGGTTTGCGAAGACCCCGATGATGAAGCATGACACCAAGGGGCCTTTTGGTGTGTGAGGGGTATTTAAACCACACTGGGTGCTCCCCTCCATTGTAGGGTCCACCCTGTCCCATTTTGTGGATTCTCTTTTGTTTATACATAACGTTAGGAGAGACAGAATCCACTTCTCCTCTCCCTCCCTCCCTTGTTATTTGTAATACCTGGATTCACCTCCCTGGATTCACCTACCTGGATCACCTACCTGGATTCACCTACCTGGATTCACCTACCTGGATTCACCTCCCTGGATTCACCTCCCTGGATCACCTACCTGGATTCACCTCCCTGGATTCATCCACCTGGATCACCTACCTGGATTCACCTACCTGGATCTCCTACCTGGATCACCTACCTGGATTCACCTGCCTGGATTCACCTACCTGGATCACCTACCTGGTTCACCTACCTGGAATCACCTACCTAGATTCACCTACCTGGATTCACCTACCTGGATTCACCTACCTAGATTCACCAACCTTGTTCACCTACCTAGATTCACCTACCTAGATTCATCTACCTGGCTCACCTACTTGGATTCACCTGCCTGGCTCACCTACCTGAATTCACCTACCCGGATTCACCTACCTGGATCACCTACCTGGATTCACCTCCCTGGATTCACCTCCCTGGATTCACCTCCCTGGATTCACCTACCTGGATCACCTACCTGGATTCACCTATCTGGTTTCACCTGCCTGGATTCACCTACCTAGATTCACCTACCTGGATTCACCTACCTAGATTCCCCAACCTTGTTCGCCTACCTAGATTCACCTACCTAGGTTCATCTACCTAGGTTCACCTACCTGGATTCACCTACCTGGATTCACCTACCTGGATTCACCTACCTGGATCACCTCCCTGGATTCACCTACCTGGATCACCTATCTGGATTCACCTACCTAGATTCACCTACCTGGATTCACCTCCCTGGATTCACCTACCTGGATTCACCTACCTAGATTCACCTACCTAGATCCACCTACCTGGATTCACCTCCCTGGATTCACCTACCTGGATTCACCTACCTAGATTCACCTACCTGGATTCACCTCCCTGGATTCACCTACCTAGATTCACCTACCTGGATTCACCTCCCTGGATTCACCTACCTGGATTCACCTACCTAGATTCACCTACCTAGATCCACCTACCTGGATTCACCTCCCTGGATTCACCTACCTAGATTCACCTACCTGGATTCACCTCCCTGGATTCACCTACCTGGATTCACCTACCTAGATTCACCTACCTAGATCCACCTACCTGGATTCACCTCAGTCGCAGGTTTGTTGGTCGCTTGCTCTCTCGAGTGCCTCAGTCTGCTTACTGTGTGCTGAAGGTTCATGTTTTCTCTCGTTCACCACTGAACACGTTTTTGAAAAGTACTAACCAATGATGTGCTATATTATTTTATTTTACCTGATGTTTTGTGCATCATATTTGCAACTTACTCTGATGCTGGAAATTGTGTTGCCCTGTTGACGCCTCGCTGCTTGAGCTCTATAAGGTCGAAACATTGGCGTCATACAATGGGCTTCAAATATAACATTTCTGAACTCGTTCACATCGATGCATTTGGTACCTTGCCCACCGAATTTTGATGCCATTTGGATATATTGTTCTTTTCCTAACATTGCTGTACACACTGCCATGTTTGATCTTATCTTCGCATGCACTGAATATTGCTTCTCCCATATTATTCAGTGACATGTTATATATTTAATGTACTGTGCAAAATATGAATTGTACAAGTGCCCAGCGGATGCTTGCGTTGGTATCCTACAAAATGCTGTTTGACTAATCCTTCTTAAAGAGGACCCTTAATTGATATGTTATGGCCTGTACCTCAAGCATGTCATTTACACGGAACTATAAATCCCAGCATGCAAAGTTTTTATGTACTACACCTCCAACTAAACACCGTCCCCAAAGAACTTCAACTCCCAGTGTAAATAATCACGAGGACTACAACTCCAAGCATTTGAAAAGTTACAACTTCCATTGAGTGTTTTGTGGAACTGCAACTCCCAGAATACACAGCGCTCTGGTGCGTGACCTAAATATGGCCACACCCAGTCCCAAGAAGGCAGACGGCTCTCTGGGAGTACAGTCCGCAGATTACCCGGCCCTGGTGGGTGCAGGAAGCAGCCCCCCTGCACGCGAGCCCCACCCCACAGTGTGAGGCACTAAGAAACACGCACAGTCACAGCCCAGTTGTAATCCTGCCCGGTCACGCACGCCCTCGGCCTCCCAGCGCCGTGTGACAATAAAGGGCTCAGTGTGTGCCACTGGGGGCGGGAGGGCTGCCCGCCCCTCCCACAGGGCAGAGGTCCAGGCCCTCTGGTGGCAGAGGGAGGGGGGCTACAGGAGACTAATCCCTGCTTAGGGAAAGGGGCAGGGCGCTGGCACTGCCCCCTGCTGCCCTCGGGTCTGCAAATAGACCGGAGGAGGAGCAGCGCACGCACAGGAGAGTCACCTGCCTGCCTCTCAGCCTAGCGCCTCCTCCACAGGAGAGCCGCTCGGAGCACTGTGCCTGCCTCTCAACCTAGCGCCTCCTCCACAGGACAGAGTCACCTGCCTGTGCCTCCCTCTCAACCTAGCGCCTCCTACACAGGAGAGCCGCTCGGCGCACTGTGGCACGCCCCTCAGCGTAGTGCCTCCTCTACACAAGATTCTCTTGGCGCTGTGGAATATCGCTCTCAGCCTAGCGCCTACTCCACAGGAGATTCTCTTGTAGCACTCTGGAACACCCTTCTCAGTGTAGTGCCTCTCAACACAAGATTCCCTCTTGATACTGTGGAATAGCCCTCTTAGCCTAGCGCCTACTCCAGGAGAATCTCTCCTAGCACTGTGGAACGTCCCTCTCAGCTTAGCGCCTACTGCACAGGAGCTCCCCTCGTAGCACTGTGGCACACGCCTCTCAGCCTAGCTCCACCAGAGGGCTGCTCCCCGGCACCTACCCGCGTTACCACCTCCACCCGGGCACCCCAAGGGAAGCCCCTCTCCTTCCGCAGCCCCCAGGAGACTCTCCAGCCCTCCTCTCCTCCCCGCCCCAGGAGCCTCCCCAGCCCTTCTCTCCTCCCCTCACACCCCAGGGGACTCCCCAGCCCTCCCCTTGACCTGGGCCAGCCCTGGAAGCACACACCTGCCGCGCTGCGCCTTTCCGGGCCGCCAGGATCCGTTTCCTGCTTGTTGGAAACTCCTATTTTAATCCCCACCGGCTTCAGGTCTGAAACTCAGTTTTGACAAGATAAAAAACCCACACTCGCCGGAGAGGAGCCCCCGGACGCCAGCCCCCGGGACGGGGTGTCCCGGCTCTTCCGGAGTCCACAGGCTGCGGGTGGATGGTGTCTGCGCCCGGGCGGGGCTCACCGCCGCCCCTCGCTGGTGTGGGGGTACCCCGGCCCCCGAAGGACTCCGCGGACCCCCCCCCCCCCCCGCTGCACCTGCTGATCCGCAGGATGGGGCGCCACAGGTAGGTGCGTGCTGGGGGCGCTCTCCCAGAGACCTCTCTTCTGATGCTGTGGGTCCAGGCGGGAGGTGTCACATGAGTGGGGTTGTGTGTAAAAGCCTCCGCACTTGTGACGTCTCGGTCGCTGTTTGCTGTCTCAAGTTCATAAATAGTTGCATCTTTTCAAGGTATCTTTGAAGCAATTCGTTCTTTGCTGTTTTGAGTTTGTATTTCCAACGCGAACCACTGACTGCTGTTTAGATTCCCAACTTTTTACCGTCCCACATAAAAATACCAGCCATGCTGGTAAAATGCTGGACAGTTTGTAAACCCACCGCTGCACCGAGGACACAACTGTGACAACTTTTCAATCAATTAAGGAATTGTAAGCGCGCTACTCACCCTTGAGGGTCTCAAGGCGCTGGGGGAGGTGGGGAGCAGCTCAGGTCAGTCAAAGAGCCAGTTCTTGAGGGTCTTCCTGGAGACGTGCAGGGTGGGGGCGCACCTGATATCGTTCGGCAGCTCGTTCCATGTCCATTCTGCAATGTAGGAGAAGGTTCTTCCACCGGTTCTTGCTCTACGGATGCGTGGGCGTTCGGTGAGGTCAGTGGAACGAAGGTTCCTCTTGGGTACATGGAAGGAGATTCTGTCATTGAGATATTGGGGGTCCGGTGTTGTGGGGGCATTTGTAGGTGTGGGTGAGAATCTTGAAGGTGATTCTCTTTTCTATGTGGAGCCAGTGGAGGTTCTACAGGTGATGTGTTCGTGTCGAGGGATGCCGAGGACGATTCTGGCTGCGGTGTTCTGTATGGTCTGGAGTTTGCGGAGCAGAGACTTGTTGATCCCGGCTGTAGAGGGCGTTCCCGTAGTCCAGTCTGCTGGTTATGAGTGCTTGGGTGATGGTCTTCCTTGACTCGGGGGAGGGGGTTCCATTTGAAGGTATTGCGGAGGGTGTTGAAGCAGTTGGAGGCAAAGACGCGGACCTGTCGGGTCATGGAGAGGGAGACGTTGAGTACAATTCTGAGGTTTCGGGTGTGGTCACTGCAGAGTGCGGTGGGCCACCAGGTCTTGTCCCATGCAGAGGGGGAGGGTATGAGGACCTCTGTCTTCTCCGAGTTGAGCTTCAGGCAGCTGCTGCTCTTCCAGGCTGCGACGTCCTTCGTTCTTTCCTGGAAGCTGAGTCTGGTGGTGATGGGGTCCTTGGTGAGGGAGAAGATGAGCTGGGTGTCTTCGGCGTAGGATACTATGCTGAGTCTATGCTGTCTGACGATGGCAGCGAGGGGGTCCATGTAGATGTTGAAGAGCGTGGGGTTGAGCAACAATCCTTGGGGTACTCCGCAGTTGATTTCCGTAGTTTCTGGGAGGAAGGGTGGCAGTCTGATTCTTTGGGTTCTGCAGGTGAGGAAGGAGCGGAGCCAGTCGAGGGTGGTTCCCAGTATGCCGGCGTCGGAGAGTCTGGCGGCGAGTGTGCAGTAGAAGATGGTGTCGAACGCTGCAGAGAGGTCGAGTAGGATCAGGGCTGCGGTGTGTCCTTGGTCGAGGAGGGTGCGGATGTAGTCTGTGGCGGCGAGTAGCGCAGTCTCGGTGCTGTGGTTGCTGCGAAATCCGGATTGGGAGCGGTCGAGGATGGAGTTTTCTTCGATTAATTTTATTAGTTGGGCGTTGACGGTCTTCTCTGTGACTTTGGCCATGAAGGGAAGGAGGGAGATGGGCCGGTAGTTCTTGAGGTCCGTGGGATCTGCTGAGGGCTTCTTGAGTAGGGGTCTGACCTATGCGCATTTCCAATTGTGGGGAAAGATGCCGGTTTCAAAGGTGGCGTTGATGGTGCGTCGCAGTTCCGGGGCATGGCGGCAGCTCTGTGGAAGATGTGTGGGGGGGCAAGGGTCCTTGGGGGCTCCTAAGTGGATGTCTTCAGTGGTGGCTGGGGTCCAGTAGGAGATCTTGGGCTGGCTGTTGCTGGAGGAGAGGGTGGTTTCGGAGTCCGGTGTCTGGTCTGTGAAGTTGTTGTAAAGGCCCTTGATTTTAAGATGGAAGTAGGAGCTGAGCTTGTTGCAGAGGTCCTGGGAGGGGGTGATGTCCGTGGATTCGCTGGGGGGTTTGGTGAATTCTTGGATGATGCTGAAGAGCTCCTTGGAGTTGCTGGACTTTGCGAGGATCTTGTTCTGGATGAAGGTCCTTTTGGTGGATCTGATGTGCTGGTGGTATTCTGTCTAGGCGTTCTTGTTGGCAGTGCGGGCTTCTGAGGTTTTGCTGTTTCTCCAGTTATTCTTGAGATGTCTGCAGGTGCGTCTGGATTCTTGGAGGTCGGTGGTGAACCAGGCAGCCTTTCTGGGGCACTGTTTGTCGGGTTGCTTAGGAGCGCGTGCTCCTCTGCGCAGTTGGTGATCCATCCGTGGAGTTTGTTGGCTGTGATGTTGGCGTTGGTTGAGGTGTTCGGGGCAGCGCGGTTGAGGGTGGAGTTGAGTTGCTCCTCTGTGACTTTGCTCCAGTTTCTTCATGGAGGGCGGGGTGCAGGTTTGGGCTGTGTGGGTTTGTTGACGAGGAAGTGTACGCAGTGGTGGCCTGTCCATGGGGGTTGCGTGGTGTGGCTGAAGTGGATGTTGTTCCCACTTGTGAAAATGGGGTCAAAGGTGTGTCCTGCCTTGTGGGTAGGGGCGGTGATGAGATGTGTCAGTCTGATGTTGGCGAGGTTGTCCAGGAGGGTGGTGGATTTGGCGAGGTTGTCCAGGAGGGTGGTGGATTTGGGGTCGCTGGGGTTGTCGAGGTGGAAGTTTAGGTCTCCGATGAGCATGTAGTGCATGGAGGTGATGACATGGGGTGCGATGAGGTCGGCGATGGTCGTGGCAAACGAAGTGCGAGGTCCTGGGGGTCTGTATGCGAGGGTACTGTGCAAGGTGGTTCTAGGGCTGGTCGGGATCTGGAAGTAAAGGTGTTCTGTGGTGGAGGAGGGGTCGCTCGAGGTGGAGAGTCGGAGGGAGCTCTTGTGCGATATGGTGAGTCCTCCTGGGCGATTCTTCCTCCGGATCTTCTATCCGTCAGGGGTGGTGATGTCGAGGGCCGAGGAGGCGTTGCTCCAGGTTTCTGTGGAGAAGGTGCTGTCTGGCGAGAGGGTGTTGAGGAGGTCCCAGATCTCTATGGAGTGTTTGTGCAGGGAGCGCCCGTTGAGGAGGATGCACTTCAGAGCTTCTGTAGTTTTTGTGTCGGGCGAGGGGGCGGAGACCGTGGGGGTGCGTTTCCTCTGTGGAGTGGTGGGTGTCTTAGAAGCAGTGAGTGCAGGGGCCTAAAGTTTTCTTATGGGTCCACCTCAGGCTGCAGAATACCAAGGGTACCTCGTGGAGATGCCACCCCATGCCTCTTCTAACCCCTGCAACTCTTGTCTCTGTATCTCATGAATACCAAGGGTGCCTAGTCTCGATTCCATCTCATGCCTCTTCTTCTACTCTCACACTTCCTGTCTCTTTGTCTCATGAGTACCTACAGTTGCCCAGTCTTGATTCCCTCTCAGACCCCTTTCTTCTACCCTTGCACTTCCTGTCTCTGTGACTCTTGATGCCAAGGGCTCCTTGTCTTGATTCCATCTCATGCCTCTTCTAACCCTCTGTGCTTCTTGTCTCCTTATCTCATGAATATCAAGGGCACCTTGTCTCGATTCCATCTCATGCCTCTTCTAACCTTCTGCACTTCTTGTCTCTGTATCTCATGAATACCAAGGGTGCTCAGTCTCGATTCCATCTCATGCCTCTTCTAACCTTCTGCACTTCTTGTCTCTGTATCTCATGAATACCAAGGCTGCCTCGTGGTGACAACACCCCATGCCTCTTTCTTCTAATTCTCCTACACTTCTTGTCTTTGTATTTTATGAATGGCAAGTGTGTCTGGTCTCAATTCCATCTCATGCCTCTTCTTCTACCCTCACACTTCCTGCCTATCTCATGAGTACATAGTCATGATTCCATCTCATGCCCCTTTCTTCTAACTCCCCTGCACTTCCTGTCTCTGCATCTCATAAAAGCCAAGGGAGCCTAGTCTCGATTCCATCTCATGGCTCTTATAACCCTCTGCACTTCTTGTCTTCATCTCATAAAAGCCAAGGCTGCATAGTCTTGATTCCATCTCATGCCTCTTCTAACCCCCTGCACTTCCTGTCTCTGCCTCTCATGAATTCCAAGGGAGCCTAGTCTTGATTCCATCTCATGCCTCTTCTAACCCCCTGCACTTCTTGTCTCCGCATCTCATGAATGGCTAGGGTACCTGGTATCAATTCCACCTCATGCCCCTTTCTTCTAACTCCCCTGCACTTCTTGTCTCTGTATCTCATGAATTCCAAGGGAGCCTAGTCTCGATTCCATCTCATGCCTCTTCTAACCCCTGCACTTCCTGTCTCTGTATCTCATGAATTCCAAGGGTGTCAAGTCTCGATTCCATCTCATGCCTCTTCTAACCCCTGCACTTCCTGTCTCTGTATCTCATGAATGCCAAGGGTGCCTGGTCTCGATTCCATCTCATGCCTCTTCTAACCCCTGCACTTCTTGTCTCTGTATCTCATGAATTCCAAGGGAGCCTAGTCTCGATTCCATCTCATGCCTCTTCTAACCCCTGCACTTCTTGTCTCTGTATCTCATGAATTCCAAGGGTGTCAAGTCTCGATTCCATCTCATGCCTCTTCTAACCCCTGCACTTCTTGTCTCTGTATCTCATGAATTCCAAGGGAGCCTAGTCTCGATTCCATCTCATGCCTCTTCTAACCCCTGCACTTCCTGTATCTCATGAATTCCAAGAGAGCCTAGTCTCGATTCCATCTCATGCCTCTTCTAACCCCTGCACTTCCTGTCTCTGTATCTCATGAATTCCAAGGGTGTCAAGTCTCGATTCCATCTCATGCCTCTTCTAACCCCTGCACTTCCTGTCTCTGTATCTCATGAATGCCAAGGGTGCCTGGTCTCGATTCCATCTCATGCCTCTTCTAACCCCTGCACTTCTTGTCTCTGTATCTCATGAATTCCAAGGGAGCCTAGTCTCGATTCCATCTCATGCCTCTTCTAACCCCTGCACTTCTTGTCTCTGTATCTCATGAATTCCAAGGGTGTCAAGTCTCGATTCCATCTCATGCCTCTTCTAACCCCTGCACTTCTTGTCTCTGTATCTCATGAATTCCAAGGGAGCCTAGTCTCGATTCCATCTCATGCCTCTTCTAACCCCTGCACTTCCTGTATCTCATGAATTCCAAGAGAGCCTAGTCTCGATTCCATCTCATGCCTCTTCTAACCCCTGCACTTCTTGTCTCTGTATCTCATGAATTCCAAGGGAGCCTAGTCTCGATTCCATCTCATGCCTCTTCTAACCCCTGCACTTCTTGTCTCTGTATCTCATGAATTCCAAGGGTGTCCAGTCTCGATTCCATCTCATGCCTCTTCTAACCCCTGCACTTCCTGTCTCTGTATCTCATGAATTCCAAGGGTGTCAAGTCTCGATTCCATCTCATGCCTCTTCTAACCCCTGCACTTCTTGTCTCTGTATCTCATGAATTCCAAGGGAGCCTAGTCTCGATTCCATCTCATGCCTCTTCTAACCCCTGCACTTCTTGTCTCTGTATCTCATGAATTCCAAGGGTGTCAAGTCTCGATTCCATCTCATGCCTCTTCTAACCCCTGCACTTCCTGTCTCTGCATCTCATGAATTCCAAGGGAGCCTAGTCTCGATTCCACCTCATGCCTCTTCTAACCCCTGCACTTCCTGTCTCTGTATCTCATGAATTCCAAGGGTGTCCAGTCTCGATTCCATCTCATGCCTCTTCTAACCCCTGCACTTCCTGTCTCTGTATCTCATGAATTCCAAGGGTGTCAAGTCTCGATTCCATCTCATGCCTCTTCTAACCCCTGCACTTCTTGTCTCTGTATCTCATGAATTCCAAGGGAGCCTAGTCTCGATTCCATCTCATGCCTCTTCTAACCCCTGCACTTCCTGTATCTCATGAATTCCAAGAGAGCCTAGTCTCGATTCCATCTCATGCCTCTTCTAACCCCCTGCACTTCCTGTCTCTGCCTCTCATGAATTCCAAGGGTGCCTAATCTTGAGTGAATCTCATTTTCCATTCTACCCACACCTCTTATCTCTGTAGCTCCTGAACACGTCTGCCTGAGGAGCTCATCCAGACATATTCCTTCCCTTTGCACGTGCTCTGTATTTACAGTGTGGACAGTAATGCGACAAGTACCAGATTGTAGAGTAAAGACAGGCCTGTGTGACCTACTCGTCCCAGGTGTCGAACCGGTTCCTCTGCTCTTAGCGGTGCAGAACAGAGAGGATTGTCACCAGGTGACGCCATGATGCAAGTGACGCCATGTTGCCAGGGACGCCACGTTTTCAGTTCTCGACTTCCTCTAAAACCGTTTGTAATCGTGAACTTTAGTCCAAGAGGTTCATGTGCAGTGCAGCAGGGACACACCTTGCAGGACGTGTTAGATGGGGAACTGAAAGCCCAGTTGATGCTACCTAATGACCTTGCGTTACCAAGGAGACACAGCTGTTTGCCCAGGACCACACTGTGGGCTGCAGAGGACTATGGGCTGGGAGTTCTGGACTCACTGCTCAACAGGTGGGCGGTTTACGTGATTATTAAGCATGTTGGTTCCATATACAACCCTTCAATTTGAAGGTCCTGATGCCTTTAGATTCAATTTACCAGATTACCCCCATAGCATCGACTACTTGACATTGCAGCCCATTTTGACCCTATTGTAATCCAGATCCTGAGCCCGATTAGTAATTGGGATGAGCCAGGCCTACATGTCCCAGAAAGCAGCGCGTTGAATGGCTTCTCAGCGCCAGAAGGTGGTGTTCAATGATTCAAGGGTATCCTTTCTGTTCATCTGTGTGCAGGACTCGAGGGCAGTTTGATAACCCTTCTGCGGGGAGGCACCGGAGCAAGGGGCTGCTGCAGGCTCATGGACTGCTAAGTAGGGGTGGGCGGAATTTATGCATTTTGAAAACGTGAACAAGCAAAAAATTCCACCAAGCCACGGATCGCAGAATTTTTGCCAAGTTCATGGAATGCAAAATTACCCAAATTCCGCCAATTCCGCGAGCGGAACGGAATTTCCTGCCCAGGCCTACTGCTAAGTACGTCTTACTCAACAATGTTAATGCCGTGATTTTGACAGGACTCATTCAAAGGCCTCACTTTTGACACTCAAGCAAAGCTGCATTGCCCTGGTGATTGCAAGTCCCGCTCCATCACCCTGACGCTCGGTTTCAGGGCTCGCGCCCCCCCCCAGATCTGTGCTCTATTAAACCAAAGCCCTGCAGATTCTGATAGACAAAGAAGTCATCAGATGGGGAGAGGAGTTGGCCTAACGGCTAGGGCGCTCGACCGGGGATCTGGGTTCGAGTCTCGGTAACGACGACGCCAAACATCCTGTGATTCTGGGCAAATCACTTAATCTCCCCTGCCTAACAACAATGAATGTGTGTCCTCAACAGGTGCTATGTAAAGCGTGGCCACCATATTTTTTCAATAAAAACAAAGTGAAAATGTAAAAAAAAGTCCACTGTCTTTCAGTTCTGCCATGCATTTTATTATTCTTCAAACGCATGCAGCTACAATGTTACAAGGCCGCTTACACACTTTGTAACAGCAACTTTAACAAGCATTTACAATGCAACGGTCTCGCCTTTGCAAAAGTTACAGCTATTGGCATAGTAAATTACAACATTTTTATTTATGTGTTGGTTTTGAAAACAGATAAATAAATGGCATTGTCATTTACAATGCCAATAGCTTAATCTCTCGGAAATGCGAGACCTTTTGCATTTGCAAAGCAATAGGTCGCGTATTTACGCGAGTTTGAGCTATTGACATTGCAAATAACAATGTGTTTTATTTAGGTTTCAAAAACCAAAACATAAATAAAAGGTGGCACATACATATATATAAATGCATAAGTATGTGTGTGTATGTATGTATGTGTATGTATATATGTTACCACACTGACGAAGGCGACACGCCGAAACGCGTTTGTGGAGAGTGCCTGTGAGAAATAAACCTGCAGTTTTGAAAGTAGCTCTCGAGTGCTGTTGTCTTCTTTGGAAATCGAGAGGATTTGGAGCGTTATGTATATATATATGTATATATGTATATGTATATATGTATATGTATATATATATATGTGTGTGTATATATATATATATATATATATATATATATATATATATATATATATATATATATATATATATATATATCCACTTCTCCCTCCTTTCAGCATGAAGAAAACAAAGGACACTGCGGGACATTTCTGCGGCTGCTCTTTATTTGGATGTACAGCATTACCGGTTTCAGCCTGTGCCTTCATCAGATGCCCCAGTCCAAATGCATGCTTCACATTTCACGCTGTTCTAAGTGGGCTCCTTAGTGTGAGTAGAGCGTAGTTGAGAGTAGTAGAGTCAGTAGTAGAGACTGAGTAGTAAAGAGAGTTAGAGTAGTAGAGAGTGAGTAGAGAGTAGTAGAGAGTGAGTAGTAGAGTAGTAGAGAGTGAGTAGTAGAGTGAGTTGTAAAGAGTGAGTAGTAGAGAGTAGTTGAGAGTGAGTAGTAGAGAGTAGAGTGAGTAGTAGAGAGTGAGTAGTTGAGAGTAGTGGAGAGTGAGTAGTAGAGCGTAGTAGATTGAGTAGTAGAGAGTATTAGAGAGTGAGTAGTAGAGAGTAGTAGAGGGTGAGTAGTAGAGGGTGGGTAGTAGAGGGTGAGTAGTAGAGGGTGAGTAGTAGAGGGTGAGTAGTAGAGGGTGAGTAGTAGAGGGTGAGTAGTAGAGGGTGAGTAGTAGAGGGTGAGTAGTAGAGGGTGAGTAGTAGAGGGTGAGTAGTAGAGGGTGAGTAGTAGAGGGTGAGTAGTAGAGTGTGTGTAGTAGAGTGTGTGTAGTAGAGTGTGTGTAGTAGTAGAGTAGTAGAGTGTGTGTGTAGTAGTAGAGTGTGTGTAGTAGTAGAGTAGTAGAGTAGTAGAGTAGTAGATAGGGAGTAATATACAGTAGAGAGTGAGTGGTAGAGAGTGAGTAGTAGAGAGTGAGTAGTACACAGTGAGTAGTAGAGTAGTAGAGTGAGTAGTAGAGTAGTAGATAGGGAGTAATATACAGTAGAGAGTGAGTGGTAGAGAGTGAGTGGTAGAGAGTGAGTGGTAGAGAGTGAGTGGTAGAGAGTGAGTGGTAGAGAGTGAGTGGTAGAGAGTGAGTGGTAGAGAGTGAGTGGTAGAGAGTGAGTGGTAGAGAGTGAGTGGTACACAGTGAGTAGTAGAGTAGTAGAGTGAGTAGTAGAGTAGTAGATAGGGAGTAATATACAGTAGAGAGTGAGTGGTAGAGAGTGAGTGGTAGAGAGTGAGTGGTAGAGAGTGAGTGGTAGAGAGTGAGTGGTAGAGAGTGAGTGGTAGAGAGGTAGTGATTAGAGAGTGGATAGACAGATGAGTGAAAGCGTGGATGGATGGATGTGATCGGACAGCTACATGTATGTGACCGCTCACTCTATGTAACTACAATTGTTATTAGGAATGAGGCCCATTTGCATGTTTCAAAGTGCCCGGTGCTGCTCTGTGTCGCCAAACACAGAATGTCCCTCTGCCCGGGTGTCTCGCATGTCTCCGCCTCTCTCGGAGGCCTCATTCCGTTGTGAAGAGGGGACAGTCCTTTGCCAGGCACTGCAGAGAGACAGATAGCCCCCCCCCCCAGTCCAGCTCCCCCCCCAGGGCTACGGCTACCCGGAGAGACAGAGACACTCCCCGATAAGAGGCCTGCCGGGAACCGGCGGGGGTCTGAGGCTGGCGGATTCTATCGTATGGCATTGGCCCTTGAAAGGAAGTCTTTTTGGGAACATTTGGGGCCATGGAAGTATTAAGGGAAAGGGGAGACCCCCTTGGCGTTTCTACAACAACTCTCAGCATTTCTGAAAGTCCAGTGTCTCTCAAGATCATGTGTATACACTGGAGCGTGGGTCCTTGCTGCGCGTGCATTCAGCCGAGTCGCCTCTAGGCGCTGTAAAGAGTGGAGTAGGGGTAGATTTGGAGCCGGACTAAGAGCCCAGCCCCAGAGCCCTCTGGCGCATCGCCACGCCCCCCTGCCCCCCACACCCACACATGCATTGTGCTATGGAGTTTTCTATGCATTATTCTGCCCCCCTATGACCACTCCAGCAGCAGCGAGAAGCTGCGCGAGGAAAGGCCCAGTGGAAGGTTTCAAGCTTCTTTAACAGTAATGAACAAATGTTGCTGTTATTGGGCTCAGTATGACTGGTGAATGCT
Organism: Lissotriton helveticus; assembly: GCF_964261635.1. Lineage (NCBI taxonomy): Eukaryota > Metazoa > Chordata > Amphibia > Caudata > Salamandridae > Lissotriton > Lissotriton helveticus. The sequence continues at coordinate 28,274,423 of NC_136073.1, read as the reverse complement.
GTTTAATGGCTGCGCCGAGGTGTTTTAAGTTTCTATTAAGTTTAATGCTTGCCTCATTGTGTAAGCTGAGATATGTAAATATTGGTAATGTGTCACAACCGGATAATGTGTAAAACATTTGTAATTTGTCGACTGGATTTTTCACAAGTGCACTTCGCCGCTCCTCCTTTCATCCATGGCTGGTTGGCCTAGCTGACATACTCGAGGGCACCCCTGCCCCATCAGACGTCGTTCAGTACCCCCTCCCCCCACCCTCCCTGGCACTTGGAGGTTCTGACCATGTCAAGCTATGAATACAAGTGGGGAGGCAGAACCAGAAATAGATAACAAGTAAGAGTAAAGCGGATACCACAGGGGTCAGGCTGCACATGGGCGCCTCAATTCATCGAACACCCGTTGCCACTACTGTAGGCAAGGCGGGGCCACTACAATCTTTTAGTAGGACAGGACAGGCTCACTACACCCGTTTGAAGGGAATAGTTACAGTCACTAAAGGATGCTCTGACATGCGGATCACTGATCCGGAAAGTGAGCGGCGTAGGGTAAAACAGACGCAGGGGTGGTTGAGGAGCGGGAGACGCCAGATGCGCTGCAATTTTAATGGCAAATACATACGGAATAATGTCTTTTACATTACCCCCACCCCCGAGGGCAGAACCAGAAATAGATAACAAGGAAGAGTAAAGCGGAGACCACATGGGTCAGTCTGCACATGGGTGCTCATCACTGCCTATGCGGGACTTCTTTTAATGACACTGCAGGCACCACGTCTGGAAGGCATTCCTCTTCCTTCCTCGCTGATGCCGATGGCTGCGGGCAGGCAGCTTGCGGGCTCTGCTTGCCTGTAGTCACCAGTGGGGCAGCATTCACAGTCCAGCGCTGGTCTGATTATTATTTGCCCAAGATCACAAAGATTGGCAATGCCAGGATTTAACTTACAAATCCTACCTCTAAAGCTGCGCTGTCCGGACCGACCGACGCCTAGTGTCGCTGTACGCCTGGGGTCCCGTACACCAATGCCCGGTGGTCCTGCACACCTCACCCTGCCCACCGGTGCCTAGCAGCCCTGAACTGCTGCGATCAAGCAGAGCGACGTACAGAACACCTGGTTCTCTGCATTTTCCGCTTGAACCGCTTCTAGCAGAGCGGCAGCCAGCCCCACCCCTCGCCTTTATCCAAGCAACCTGTCCAGTTTGTTCTACTGGTTTGACCCGTTTTCCACCTTTCCTCCCCAAATACCTGGCACTTGGTCTCCTCCTCTGAGTAATTTAACTCATCCCCAGCACTTCCTAAGGCTCCAGAGGGGGCGGACAGCTCAGCATCTCATCCTTGGCATACTGTGGCTGGAAGCCTGCCTCAGAGGGAGGGGTCTGGGGGAGCCTAGACCCTATGAAAAGACTAAACTTATCGTTGCCGGGCCCCTGAACTCCTACGGGTGGTGCGTGTGTAGGGGCGTGTGGTGTTAGCAGAGTTTACAGTGAGAGTAAAACGTGCACATCATCCAGAGATACTGGAGGTGAAATGTTACATGTTCCTGATTCCGCACAGGAAACAAAGAGCAGCCCACTCCTGCAAAAGGCAGGACGAAAATAACAAATCATGGCGTAAAAAAATAAAATAAATAAATAACACCCGCCCACCGCCGCAGTGACGTCACAAAGGGGCCGGATGAGTAAAAATCGCCGGAACGCCCACGAATCTGTTTCGGCAATGACGGACAGATCTCTCTTCCAATGGCTAGCCTCCATTTATGGAGCTAGCCAATGGAAGAGCAGGCGGGACAAAGCCCCGTACTGTTCTAACATAAGATTTCGCCTGCGCGAACGCTGCTGCGCAGCGGACGCCAGGCGAAACCTAAAAAGGAGACATAAAGTGTTGCTAAGATAAGACTGGGAGCAAAAGGAGAGTTAACCGAGGCAGTTCCAGCCAATCAAGGTGTTAGGCTGGGCTGTGTACTTGCACCCACCCTTTTCTTCCTTCACATTAACAATTGCATTCCGTACTTAACTAATTGTGTGAATTATTCCCCTTCCCTGGGAGGTGGAAAAATACCAGCCCTCCTCTTTGCGGACAACACGTTGTTGTCTAAAACCAGGAGTGGTCTATAAAGGCTGATCAATAGCTTCAATCAGTTCAGCAGCGATTTCGGTCTTGAATAAATACCCCGAAGGCCAAATATATGATATAAACTAAGAAGGGCAAGTTGAGTGGAGCCATCAAGGTGGAGGCGGAGTTACCCAAGAGTCCAAGAGTTTGACTACCTGGGCATCAGGTTAGACCGTTTTGGTTTATTTATTTAAAGAGTTTTATATAGCGCTGGCTAGACCCGGAGGTATCAGAGCGCTTTACATGAGAATCAACAATGCAACAGAAAAAGTTCAACAATTACACATTAAATCCCCCCCAAAAAATAGGCAATACAATTAGGAGAGGAGAGAGGGGAGAGAGAAAAGTAGTGGAGGGGGCAGGGGAGGTGAGAAAGGGAGGATAAGGGAAGAGACAATAAGGAGAGACGAAAAGAAAGTCTGTCTAAAGACCGAATGGGTAGGTGAGGACCCAGGAGGGAATCTACGGCCCATCTCCCCTATAGCTAAACCAGGAAGCTCCATCGGGCATCAGAGAAAATAGTTCAGTCTCAATACTTTGAGAGAGGAGAGAAGGAGAGACATAGATAGAGGGAGGATGCGGGAGGAGGCGACAGGAGGGACGAAAGGAAGTGCAACAATGTGGTTCAACAGTGTAACAGAAAAAGATCATCAATTACAACATTATATCAGACAATCAGCAATACATTAGGAGAGGAGAGAAAGGAGAGAGAAAGGAAGTGGGAGGGTAGGTGAGGTAAAGAGTACCGTAACAGTAAAGCAACGGGCAGGAGCTACACTCCAGTTGACCAAAAAGGCCTAATGGTCCGCCGTACTTCTAGTAGTGGAAATCTATAAGGGCCAAGTAAGGCGGGCAGAATTGTGGGGGGTTTCTAAAATCAGTCCTCTGAGTGTAACATAGAATTTTATTACAAGTCTGGTGAGCTTAGGGAAGGGCGCACCTCTTGTTCCTCTTCGCATGGATCTGGGAATTTCTGAGATTTCCTCACTGGTGGCCTTGAGACCCCAATTGTTTTGGATCAGAATCTGGGGCACTGATGAATTTTCCCTCTTAAGAGAGGGTGTGCAGGATGTTATCTTGGCCAGTGGTGGGGGGGGAATCAAATGGTTGAGAGCACTCAAGAAGGGTTGGAATGAGTTGGGTCTGGATAAATTCTGGATCTAGCAACAACTGATTAACAGAGGCAGCCCTAGTTATAAAGAGGATGGAAGGCCTCTAGGTCCAGGGATCACTCATCCGCAGGCTCCCAAGGGACCCTAACAAGTGCCTTCCTCTTATTAAAACCAGTGTGTAAGGCCGAGGAATTTCTGGACTTTATTCACCCCGTTCGGGCTCAGTCTCTGTCCCTTCAATTCAGGTATGGTTTGCTTCTGTTTCAGTCTTTACTGCTGGCTGGAGAAAGATGAACCCGGGCTCTGAGAATTGTTTCTATTGTAAAAATGTCTGCAAAAGTGAGGAGCATCTCCTGTTCTTCTGCCCACTTCATGTAAATCCCAGATCCACAGGGCGTGTCCCAATGTGCAGGCTATTGAGCCCACCCACCATAGCGGAAGCATACAGGGTATGCAAAAGTGAAACCTCCTCGATCCTGGTTGAGGCTGTTTCAAAGTTTCTTCGCACAGCATGGTTTATCACAGGCTAAATGCCAGATATCCTGTGACACAAAGCCTGAATTTATCCAGGTGATCTGAATTGCCTGTAGCGGGGGCTGATGTTTGTAGGTTTTACATCATTGGGGCAATTGAATGTACAGTGGCAGTTAGTGTAGGAGATTATGCGGTTTTTTTCAGTTTTTTTTTTCATAGATTCATTTTTATTGTATTCTTTTCGATTATAAATTGAACTATATTGTCGCAAAAGTGACCCTTGACCTTCCGGGTAGGTCACTTCCCCACCGCTGCAGCTAGCTCCACCTGTGCCTGTCTCCCGCCGAACCTCTGGTTCCTGCTGCCTCGCCTTCCCCGCTCGTGGTCTCACCTGGGAGACCTGCCCTTGATTGCCTGATTGCCTGCCATTCCTCTTGATTGTTTTGCGCCCCGTGTGCCCCCGTGTGACTGCGTGCCCTCCTTATTTTTTGTACCCCTGTGTGTGTGCGCTTCGTTTCATTACACTTCCGTCGCTGCCCTCCCGTTTCTTTGCCGCCGCTGACTCCCGTGCGGCCCCACCCCCCGTGCACCCATTGGCCGTCTTGGCCTCCCAGCTGACCCCTCCTCCCCTTCTACCCTCTTATGGCTGCCGCTGGCGCACCGAAGGCGTGCCTAAGGCAAGCCTGTCTGCGCCCGTCCGCGAATGGACCGCGCCCAGCGCGAGAACCCCTGGCCCCAGTCGATGCTAGGGCACCCGGCTGAGGTACGACACCGCCATCCTCACCGCACTCAACACCGGTCGACCTGCCACCGAGCCACCCCGAGGCGCACCCACGGACCCTTCACCTGCCAAGCCTGCAAATTCACCTGCCTCTAAACCTGCACCCCGCCTACCGAACACAGCAACGACAACAACAACCACCTCAAATGCATCCTGCTCAACACCGCTCCGTCCACAAACACGCCGTCGAACTCTGGGAACTCCTTGATACCACAGCACCAGATGTCGCCTTCCTCACGGAAACCTGGATAAACTCCTCCTTGGCCCCCGACATCTCCATAGCCATCCCAGACGGCTACAAGATCACCCGGAAGGACCGCGTCAACCAAACCGGAGGAGGAATCGCCATCATCTACAGGAACACCATCAGCATCACGACCAACGCCGAAGACATACTCGCCGCCGCCGAACACCTACACTTCCGGATCCACACCGACCCCCAGACCACCCTCCGAGGAACACTCATCTACGACCCCCGGGCCCACGAACACAATTCAGCTAAACCAACGCCGACTTCATCAGCCCGCACGCCCTAGCCTCACCAGAGTACATCCTCCTTGGGGACCTGAACTTCCACCTGGAGAAAAACAACAACACCACCACCCTGCTCGACCACCTCGACAACCTCGGACTCAAGCAACTGGTGGACACGCCCACCCACCTCGCCGTCCACACGCTCGACCCCATCTTCTCCGCCAGCAACCACGTCTCCTTCAGCCACTCCACCGGACTACACTGGACCGACCACCGCTGCATCCACTTCACCTTCAAGAAGACCACCTCCCACCACCAGACGCTACAGATCCCCCGCAGATGCTGGAGCAAAATCAACGCAGACCAACTGACCCCATCACTGAGCCAGAACCCACCTGTCGACACCCCCGACGCCAACGACGCAGCACACAATCTCGCACAGTGGATCACCAACTGCGCCGATGACCTCGCTCCTCTAAAGAAACCCCCAGGCAAGACTAGCAACAGAAAAACCGCATGGTTCACAGATGCCCTCAAAACCGCAAAGAAATCATGCAGAACCCTCAACAAAAACCTGGCGCAACAAACGCACAGCAGAAAACATGACAGCCCTCGAGCGCCACCCGCGAATACCACCAGATGATCCGCACCACCAAAAGGACATTGTTCAAAGAGCGTCTGGACAACAACGCCCACAACAGCAAGGAACTCTTCAGCATCGTCAAAGAGCTCTCCAACCCCAGCGCCAGCAACAACAACATCACACCGTCGCAAGACCTCTGCAACTCCCTCGCCACATTCTTCCACCGCAAGATCGCAGATCTACACGACAGCTTCGGACCCCAGGCTCTGCCTTCAGCCACCAAACCAACGACCCCCACCACCAGCCTCCGCACATGGACCCCCATCAGCACTGAGGACACCACCCGCGTCATGAACACCATCCACTCCGGCTCCCCCTCCGACCCATGCCCTCATCATATCTTCAACAAAGCCGACACCATTATCGCACCCCACCTCCGGAACATCATTCACAGCTCCTTCATGTCAGCCACCTTCCCGGGAAGCTGGAAAAACGCAGAAATCAACGCCCTTCTGAAGAAACCAACAGCGGACCCCAAAGACATCAAGAACTTCCGCCCCATCTCTCTTCTCCCCTTCCCGGCTAAAGTCATCGAGAAGACCGTCAATGAACAGCTGACTGCATTCCTCGAAGAAAACAACTCACTCGACCCATCCCAGTCTGGATTTTGAGCCAACCACAGCACCGAGACCGCCCTCATCGCAGCCACCGATGACATCAGGACCCTGATGGACAACGGAGAGACAGCCGCTCTCATCCTCCTGGACCTCTCGGCAGCCTTTGACACCGTCTGCCACCGCACCCTAATAACCCGCCTCTACAACACTGGGATCCAAGGAAAGGCCCGGGACTGGATCACATCGTTCCTCTCCGACAGAACCCAGAGTGTCCGCCTCCCTCCCTTCCGCTCCGAGGCCACCAAGATCATCTGCGGCGTACCCCAGGGCTCCTCACTAAGCCCAACTCTCTTCAATATCTACATGAGCCCCCTCGCCACCATCGCACGCAAACACAACATCAACATCATCTCCTATGCCGACGACACCCAACTGATACTCTCCCTCACCAAAGACCCTCTCACCGCCAAAGCAGACTTCCAGGATGGAATGAAAGATGTCGCAGAATGGATGAAGCACAGCCGTCTGAAGCTCAACTCGGACAAGACGGAGGTCCTCATCCTCTGGACAATCCCCATCCGCCTGGGACAACTCCTGGTGGCCCACAACGCTGGGCACCGCACCGACACCCACAGACCACGCACGAAACCTGGGATTCATCCTGGACTCCTCCCTCACGAGGACCAAGCAAGTCAACGCAGTCTCATCCTCCTGTATCAACACCCTGCGAATGCTCCGAAAGATCTTCCGTGGATCCCCACCGAAACCAGAAAGATGGTCACCCAGGCCCTCGTCACCAGCTGACTGGACTACGGAAACGCTCTGTACGCAGGAACCACAGCCAAACTTCAGAAACGCCTTCAACACATACAGAACGCCTCCGCACGACTCATCCTCGACATCTCTCGCCACAGCCACATATCCGCCCACCTGAGAAACCTGCACTGGCTCCCCCCGTCAACAAGAGGATCACATTCAAGCTGCTCACCCACGCACACACGGCGCTCCACAACATGGGCCCAAATACCTCAACAGCCGCCTCTCATTCTACACTCCCACCCGAGAGCTCCGCTCCACCAGCCTCGCCCTCGCCAGCGTCCCACGGATTCGCAGAACCACCACCGGAGGAAGATCGTTCTCCTACCTACCAGCCAAGACATGGAACTCCCTCCCCCCACACCTACGACTGACCCAAGACCATCTCACCTTCAGGAAACACCTCAAGACCTGGCTGTTCAAGCAATAGTAGCCCCCCCCCTCTCCCTTCAGCGCCTTGAGACCCTCACAGGTGGGTAGCGCACTTTACAAATGTATTGATTGATTGACTGTTCTTACGTATGTTTTTATGATGAAACAAATGTTTCGAATTTTCACAATTGGAATTTGGAGAAAGTCAGTCACCAGGTAACTGGGTGTGCAATCTACAGGCAAATTTAGAATTATTTAACTGTAAAACCATAATAAAATCTCATTTCGAGCCAGTCCCGTCACTGACGAGAGCCTATTTTAGGCAGATGTAAACAATGTGCACGGGGGGCGGTTTGTGCTGTCGCCAACCTATTGTCTCAAGCTGTACACTGGGATGGGTGGGAGCAAAATGTGTATGATAATTTAAATGATCAATAGATGAAGTCCACTGAGTAAAAGCCCCTTTGTGTATGTATATTATGAATGAATTCTTTGGAAACAACAGGCTGAGACAGCTCACACTGCCTGAAACGGGAAGAACTAGAAAAGATTAATAATGAAGAAAAATGTGTTATAAGAAACATGAAAATAAATTAGGAGCGCAGTTCTTAGAGTTAAAAAATATGTCAGTGTATTGGTGTAGATTCTTGAGTTTTGGAAATTCACAAGACTTTACATAAATAACGTGGAAACCGTGCTCCTAGCAAATTTTTGTCAATTCCATTTTCAGGTAGCAAATATTCACATGTATAGTTGCTCAGATCTGTTGAGCGATTGCATGTTCACTTTCCCTACACCCCTCTTTTTCTCACCCTGGAAAGTCTTCTACTCCTGTCCTTGTCAGGGGTACATTTTCAAGATTCTCTAGAAGAGACTTCTTTTAATCTGACCGCATCCTTTCCTTGTGTATGTGCAGGGTGTCACTCCTCCACCTTCCAGGCCAGACCAAGTCCCTGGGTGTCCCAGAACTGGAATCCTTAGTAACTGGAATATCTCAAATTTAGGGGAGCACTAAATGCCCCACCCTTTCATTATTGAAGGGAACATGAAGAATGGATATAGCTGTTAAACGCAAGCGAGGTCTCCCCGGCACCCAGGGGAAGGGAGTTGTCTATCTGTTCCTGTGCTTGTGGTCTGGTTCTTCGCCTTAAGAGAAACCCTCCAACCCACACTCCCTTTTAACATGGAAAATGTTTGGTGGAAACCACTGCTAACACTTATGCTAGAAAGATGCCTCGGTGAGTTCAATGCTTCCCTCAGTCAATTTCAGCAAGACCAGGTCTGCCTTAAATCCTTCCACAGTTGGTCAATTGAATATTTAAATTGTATGATAACTATTCTTGTTATCACTTATATAGTGAAGAATTACATAATGAAATTCAGTATGTAAACAAGTTATTATGATTTGGTATGATTACCCCTGTTTTTATCCCCATCTGGGGGTTCTCTTCAGCCTAGAACATGGCTCTAAAGCCCGGTTTTGAACCTAGCAGCGGTGCCCGGGATCTTAACACCAACTAGTTCTCTGCAGTGTTTCAGAACTCACTCATTAACTTGAGTTGACCACCTTGTAACACATGCGTCTTTATTCACCGGCCAGTCCCCTTTCCCGTTGTTGCCTCGTTTTTGCTCTGCACCTCCACAATATCCCTGTCAATTCTCTGGGTTTCTTGTTTTTCAGCAGATCAATATTTACCATGCTGGAAGTTCATCTAGTCATCTTTAACTGCCTCAGACCCCCTGCCAATCCCCATTTCTACTCTTCGTCTCTTCCTTTCCTTTGCAAACACACACACCCCGATTCTGTAACTTCCACATACCTACACATACAGGCTTCCCTTTATGGAACAGTGGCACAGATCCTCCCCTTCTAGAGAAAACAAAGCAAATGTTGTAAATGGTATGTGTCAACTGGGAAACCTGCCAGGCTTCTTGAGCAAGCCCTACACTTGTGCAGTGACCCAAGTATTACACTTTAAAAAGAAAGAAAGAAAACCTGTTTCTTGTGCCTGAAGCATCGGATATCTTCAGGTTTTTTCCTTATACTCTCTTTTTCCTTGACCAGCTGCTGCACAACTTCCAAAGAGACAAAATGCCATGCATCTTCCATTGTCATGAATTTCACGCATCACGCCATGGGAAATAGATTGTCACAGAACAAGTATGCCATTAGGCCATAATTAATATTTTTTAATTAAATGAATCATCCTGAATAGGAAAGTTGTGGTATGCACGTTGTGCAACTAACGTTTTACCATGTTCCTATTGCAAAGTAGTAATTTGGTTTATATTTGGGCGAGGATGACTGTCAACTTAAATAGCCTATTTCTGTCATCGTAAGCTGACACACATGCATCACCCTCCCTTTTGTTTCTTTGCCAAAACTATTGGGGACAACAAGTCACTCGATTAAATGTGCTCTCCCATATCATGTCTGCCGATGTCATACATTATCTATAGTTCACTTTAATTTGAATAGGCTACAATTTCAAAGTAAGATATTAAAATTAAGTTGTGTTAAAAAAAAAACTACTTTGTAATTTACCCCAAAAATGTAAAGGTTAATGGGGACTTATACGTAGTTCTTCAATTATTAAAAAGAACATACTATTTTAAAAAAATCGCCAATGGTAACTTGAGCTGCTTATGACTGCACATATTACATCACTGATGTCTGAAATCTACAGCAGTGCAATTATACTTATGTACGTTACATACAACTGATGATTTTTTTTAGTTTAAAACTCTAGCTTCTTTTATTATTAGAAGACCTACGTATAAGTCCACCATCCACTTTAACCTTTGTGTTTTTTCAGTGAATTTCTTAAGTTTCTTTTAACATGTGTGTATCTATATGGTTGGTTTTACATTCCTGTTTCTTTTGTACAAGTCCATTCATTTGCTTGACAGCAATTGCCTCTTTTGTTACTGTGTTAGTATCTAGCCTTGCACAAGGACAGGTTCTTTGTGATTGAACCAGTGATTTGTCGTTCATGGATCCTTCCCTCTTGTTCTAATCTCCCGCAGGAGCAGTTCCAATAAATTTCTGTGCCAACATGCGGGCATTTTGGCAGAAAGCCTCACACTACAGAAGCGCCTGAACGTGAGGTACCACCTCAGGCCTGTGGCATGGCTTCCTCTGGGACAGCAGCGATAAATTCCAAGCCTGCATCGGCCCGGCCGCTGACGGACCTAGATTTCCGCTCAGCGGCACGCATCGAAGACCTCAACAAGTTGGTCCAAGAGTTCGGCAAGCATGAGATGCGCGACTATGACGATCAGCGGGCGCTGGAGGTTCACAGTGCCAAGGACTTTATCTTCTCCATGCTGGGTGAGCCACACTCAATCTACTCAGTTCTACCAACTCAGTTCCTGATTGGGTTCTTTAGTTTTCATTATGAGGTTATATGCATGAACTTCTTCTTGGCTTTGTTGCTTCTTTTCCTCAATCCCTTCTGTTCTTTTCCTTCCCACCCTTCTGTTGCTTCTTTCCCTCGCCATGAAAAGACTGTCGGAAAGGGACATCATAATCCCTATGTTGGTACCTGCGAAGGCACCGCCTCTGTTGTAGGGTTTACGATCCAACTGACTGGCTCCTTGAGCCTGCCGGACATGTTGGTCGGTCCCTCCGACCGTATCGGTTGGACTGACCTCATCCTAATGCGGCACTCAGACCGTTTTGCTGGATGGCGGTCAGACCACCACCGACAGCCTGTCGTTGGTGGTCCGACCGTCATCCTAACCAGGCCCTTAGTTCTGAATACAGTAACGAGGGTATCCCATTGAAGTCACCTGTAAAAATGGGTCACCTAGAATTGATGATATAACTATTGCATTTACGACACAAATTAGGAAACTGTTGTCCCATGGCAATTAGTTGTGGGTATGTACACCCTAACATTTCCTGTAGGTGTAGACCTAAATAATAACAATTTGTGGTATTTAAATATTGACTGTGGTTTTATAAGTCTTTTACCTTGATAACTTTATCTAACTTTTATATTGGTTTAAGGTGAAGTTGTACATTTTAATGCAGCATTATTATAAGTCTTATTTTAACTGTTCTCAGCCACACTCCTGCATTGGTGGCTCAGAGCCATAGTAGAACTCCCCAGCTTGTAATCCACATGATGTCCCTGTTCTTATGGTATATACTACCAATGGTAGTGTCAGCAGAAACTTTTTATAGGTTTTCATTGAGTAACTTGGTTCAGCCTATGGCACTGATTGTTTCCCCACCCCCAAATTATACGGATTCAGTTTTTTTGTCTTGTTGTGATTTTGCAGATGGGCAGAGTTTTGCATCTTCCAGTTCGTGGACAGTCTTTTACTAACTTTATAGTTTTCTAGGTTCCTGTTCCCTCTCCACCACCTCCCCTCACCCTGCCACCACCATGTTGCAGGTCAAGATTGAACAGTTTCTCCTATGTCTCTATCTTGATGAGCGTCCGCCCCTCAGGATACTGCTATAGCAGCACAGTTTGGCTGGGTGACGTGGGAATGTCGGCCAGCAGCAGCCTAGAGTCGGTCTGTGGAATCCTGGATGCGGCGGAGACCTGTGGTCCTGTGATGCTTTTCTGGGTTTGTCAGTCCGTGTAAAGCAGTGGCCTGCATGGACCTGGCTGCTGTGAACCCCTTCAAGAAATCCAGGTGTCAGTTTTTAATAGTAAGTTAGTGATGATCAGACAATATAAGTGGACTTCCGCTTTCATTCGTTGGGAGAGTGGCTCTCCCAAAATTTCTATACTTTGTTTACAACACTTCCAATATGGATACCTCCGAAATGGCATGCAGACTTACTCTTTAATTACGTCGCTTCTATGGGGCACAGGTCAGAGGAAGGTAGTACTCAGAATAATGCAACATACAAAACTGGAGGGAGGACTCGCGGTCCTGGACATTGAGCAATACTATCTGGTGGCCCAACTTCAAAGGGTGGCAAGGTGGGTAGGTGACCTCCAATCTCAGACCCGAGAAATAGACCCTTTTGCTCCAGACCTTGGACTTCTGTGGAAGTTGTTGTTGGGCAAGGGTGGGGACACACCTGAGGATATTGAGTTGATCACAATGGCCAGGAGATGCCGGAGACGAGTTCTCCGAAAAACAAATACCAAATTCCCATACTCACCTGACCTTCCCCTGACGACATTGCGGGTGCTTCCTTGTGGAACAACATTGATGGGACTGGAAGATTGGGGAACAGCATGAGTAACAAGAATAGGTGATCCGTACAGCGACGGAGAATTCATGCCACATGAGGACCTCCAAGAGAGTTACGAGCTGCCCCAAGGACATTTTTTGGTAAACGCGGGATTAGTGGCAGCGATTAGTGCATACTGAAAACTGGGACCCGCTGAACCACCGACACATGCCACTTGTAGATACTTGGGCACTGGGGGTGGTAGAATTAAAGCAGCCACATGCCTATATGGGGCACTGAGTAGAGACTCGTCGCAGGCACTGTCCAAATTTTGGAATAGCTGGGTAGAGGACCTGAAAAGATAAATCCTGGGAAAATATATTAGAGGGGATCCCCAAGTCCTCAAGAAATGCCAGATTCCATCAAATTAACGTCTTCATACTGCACAGAGCCTACCTCACTCCCGGGAAGATAAACTCGTTTTTCCAGAGAGATGATGCGGAATGCCTGAGATGTGGGGAGGTGGATGCGGAATTACTCCACATGTTGGACATGCCCTGAATTTCAGGACTTTTTGGAAGAAGTAACAACCACTATTAGGGAGACAATAGATCGACCAATCCTGCTCACAGCCTATTGGGATTATTCTCACACAATGCTAAGAATTGGGTTACCAGTCGATTTCATAGCATGTTATGTTATGTTATTGTTATTTGTTGTGCGCACAGCTACTCCAGCTAAGGAGCGTCCTGGCGCATTTGACAAGGTAAGGCATAACACAACAGGTGCTAACAGAAAACTAAAAGGGGGCAACTGAAACAGAAAGGTTTTATGGCTTTCCGGAAAGCCGTGAGGTCCTCCAGCAGGCGAATTTCAACCGGAAGAGAGTTCCATGTTATTGCAGCTTTAACGCTGAAGGAACATCCCCCCACGCGGCAAAGCCTGTATCTAGGAACTACAGCAAAGGCCTGGCCTAGGGAACGGAGAGTGCGTGTTGGGACATAGAAAGAAAGAAAGCTGGACATAATTTCAGGGCCTATGCCTCTCAGAATCTTAAAGGTCAAACAAAGGACCTTAAAAAGGATACGCTTCCTCACTGGAAGCCAGTGTAAGGAGCGAAGGACACTTGACACCGAGCAAAATCTGGGCAGGCCAACAATCGCTCTGTCCGCAGCATTTTGTACCCGTTGCAGGCGAGTAAGCTCAGCCTGATTAGCCCCAACCAGGAGAGAGCTAGCGTAATCCAGTCGAGAGATGATAGTGGCCTGGATTACCAGCTGCCTGGTTGAGGGGGGGGGTTGTCATTACAACGCTACCATTGCTTTGCATGTCACTACAACGCATGTCACTACAACGCAGGCATTACATCGCAAGTCATTACAATGCATACCATTAGAATGCATAGTACCCTTACACTGACCAACACTTACCCTACTGTTGCATTCACTGGAGTTACAATAGTAATTAATACCCCTACACTATCCAACAATGACCATACTGTTGCACTCACTGGAGTTACAATAGTAATTAATACCCCTACACTATCCAACTCTTTCCCTACTGTTGCACCCCCTGGAGTTACAATAGTAATTAATACCCCTACACTATCCAACTCTTTCCCTACTGTTGCACCCCCTGGAGTTACAATAGTAATTAATACCCCTACACTATCCAACTCTTTCCCTACTGTTGCACCCCCTGGAGTTACAATAGTAATTAATACCCCTACACTATCCAACTCTTTCCCTACTGTTGCACTCACTGGAGTTAGAATAGTAAATATTACCCCTACACTATCCAACTCTTTCCCTACTGTTGCACCCCCTGGAGTTACAATAGTAATTAATACCCCTACACTATCCAACTCTTTCCCTACTGTTGCACTCACTGGAGTTAGAATAGTAATTTTTACCCCTACACTATCCAACAATTACTTTAAATTCGATGTAATGGTATGCACTGTAAAGGTATAATGCGATGTATTGGAATGTGATGTAATGGAATGCGTTGTAAATGTAGTTTCTGAAAATGTGATGTAATGGCATGCGTTGTAAAGGTAGTTTCTGAAAATGTGATGTAATGGCATGCAATGTAAAAGAATGCATTGTAAAGGATGTTGCTATGTAAAAACTCCGTTTTAAAGGCATGCGTTGTAATTGTATGCGTTGTAACCTCATACATTCCCCAAATACACGGTGGGGAGGAAGAGGCGGGCATGGTGCCTGGTAGATATTTGTATGTGTTCCCCCCCCACTCACCAGCGGTCTCTAAACACCTGCCACGAACAGTCCATCTGTGGTACTCTCCCTTGGTTTTCGCATGGCCTTGTGGGTAGAAGGGTGGCAGCAGCACTGGCATGCCACTGCCCACCCCCGCACCGCTCATTTGAGTGAGGGGGTTGTGTCTGCAGCTGCGGTGGTTGAATGGGGGGAGGTGGGGTGTAGGCCTGGGCAGGTACATTGGACTACTTTAACACCTTTGTGCCCCCAGGATGGGTCCCTCCGCCCACATTCCACCCTGGTGGAGGCTGGAGTGCCCCAGGGCTGCCCGCCCCCACCTGGCCTCCGTTTGTCTGCCTGGCCCCTCTCTTCCACCCACTCTGCCCCTTCAAGGTCACGATCAAGCGCGTGCTGACGAGTGACGACACCCAAAATGTACATTAAAATTCCTCTGGACTCGTGACACTTATCGACCCGCAGAGGCGGCTGCAGCAGCGCCGGGCAGGGTGACCTCTGCCCGGGGCCAGGCAGCCGCATCCGAGCGAACCTCACTTCCTGCAACCATCCCTTGGGGAGTGGCGCCCCCGCTGGGCACCTTCGGTGCTTCGACAACGGGTCCAAATAATGTCACACAGTTGGTGACAGAGCAACTTTAGAAACCAGTCCTGGCACATACAACAGATGGGTGTTTCTTTCCTCCCGTGAGCCCTTGCGCCATTATGGCCTGTGCCTAGAAGCAGTCGGGACTCAGTGCTTTACAAGTGTAACTACTACGTTTATTTAATCTGATTTCCCCAGGGTTCAGTTACAACACATACGTCTCTTCCCTGCAGTGGTGCACAGTTTTTTCCCCTCAAAGCACTACATTGGCACTGCAGCGTTCGTAATCTATGAACAAATGTTTGTGATATTAATAAAAATAATCTCATGTCATCTCTTTAACAGTACAGAAAATAGATCCACTTATTTCTTGAGGAAGTCTTCGACTCGTTAAAGTCTGATTAAGGGGTATTTTCATGGTAGCATTTTATCACCCACACTGTTGCCTAGAGTCTACACAAAACCTAACCAAACACAGGAAGCTTCAGCTTTTTCATGAAGTTCAAGAGAAGTTTTGAAAGGTTAGTGCATTCCAAAGGGAGGGTGCCTGCACAGACAAGCATTGAAAAAACTTTACCTTGAGGGCACCACTATTGGCTTTGCCAACTCATGATGTTTTAAAAATGTGCCCGCATTGGCAAAGCCAGGAGGGGTGACCGACCATCCTAAAACTATGGAAGACATTGGTTTATGTACTCTGTAGATGGCTGCCACATTGTGTGTCGCGACATAAAGTAGCATCGCAACACAGCACAGCGGCCATCTTTAAAGTACAGAAATAAAATGCAGGATGCAACTTGATAATGCAATGCAGTGGCGAGCATGGAAATCTAGGTAACCATGTTGCCATATATTAATATGGCCTCCATGGTGCATGACACAATGGATGACTTTACTTGGTGGCCATCTTGAAAGTACAGAAATTCATATTTTCTCTAGTTTTTATTATGGTCAGTCGCTGCTGTTGGCTTTGCCAGTGTCAGCGCGTATTGAAAGCATCCGGCATTGTGAAAAGGCCATTAATGGCAGCCACCGTGGAGCGAGAATAGAGTGGTAAGGAAGAGAGAGACGATGGGGGAAGGCGTACAATGAGGCACAGTAACCTGTTGTGGTGCATCACCCAGGACCTAGCCAAGCCCGCCATCCGAGACCTTTCACAGCATGGAGGAGTCATCGAAGAGAGACTGGGTGGGAGAAGGTTGTGGCTGCAGAACAACATCCTGGGCATCATCCAGCCTGCCACCCTGTGCTTATTGCACTGCAGAGTAGTACTGGAAGGGAGGGTGTGAGGAGACTGATGTGGTGGGGGAGGTTCATGGACCACGGAAAGATGGGAAGTGTGCACTCCGCAGAGGCAGGAACAGGAAATGCACTTCTCGGGAGTGTGAACTAAAAAAGCTAAACAGAAAAGCAGTTCCATGATGTCAGCAATGGAAGGGCACATCCTGTCCAATCAAAAGCAAGGGTAAGAAGAAATACTCAAGTGGCGGGACAAAAACAAGAGGGAGAAAAAACGTCCAATGAATCAAAGGGACTTGTGGGCTCCAGATAGCACATTGCAAGATGGCCGCACATTAGTGTAGCTGTGCCGGCTGGGTTCCTTCAATCTGCCTATTAATCGGCCCAGGCCCCACCGGCTGAGATAAAATACCCACCTAGCTGACCGGGAACTACTGGTGCACACAACAAACAGGAAAAGAGCCTCAGCCGCTCACCGTGAACTGCCGTGGGGCCGTGCTGCGGAGAATTGACTGTGGCGTGGCTGTCGAACGGGCCCGTACTCTGAGCGGGGAGAGGTGCAGAGTTTGTATCTGTGGGTGTGCTGCTGAAGTGGGCCCTGGCCGAGAACCAGTGAGTAGGGTGCGCCGCTGGATCGCGGTCAGAGAAGTGTGTGTGTGGACGGGTGCACCACTCTCCCGCCGCAGAGCCGGTTTGAGCGTTGGGCCCCTGGTTGGTGGCCTGTTACTTGAAGGGAACTGAGTCCCGGCCGGACGTGGGTGTCCCATATTTATAAACGGAACCCGCTAGGGGGGCGCAGCGGACACAATAGGGACCTGGGGCCCCATTTCCCACGCAGAGTTGCCGACGGACGACCTTGACTCTGCCCTGACAAAAAGCGGGTCACACCAGAGTGTTGCTAGTTACCATAGCTGAAGCTTGTAAACATTTCAGTAAGAAGCAGAACTGTCCAGTATATGCATTAATATAGTAAGGGCGCTGCAAGGTCCTTGGACTGTACTCTTGTCTCCTGCCGGGGTTCGACATGGAGCTCTACAGGAATCGCATGTTAACTGCCATACATCTGGGAGGAATAGAGCAGGAACAGATAGAACTGCCCCCTACACTGTGAACAACTGTGGTGCACCCGGCTGCCCTTGTCATGGGTAAAGTAGAGAAAACACAGGCAAGGCTCACATTTGAAACAAGAGGTTCTACAAAGCAGCTGTCTGAGGCGGACACGTTAAGAGTGACAGCCCACGGGGACCGCGGAGAGGAGCTCCCTTGAAACAACACTACTAGCTATGCAAAATAGCTTGCAATCCATTGATGGCAAAATTGACTCCTTAAATCTATGACTAGACAATATAGCAGCAAAAATGGACAAGCAGTCTGCATGCATTGCGGAGAAGGAACGGAGAATCTCCAAAGCTGAGGACGAATTACAAACCGTGAGCTCGAAGAGCTTGAATATGGAGAGTGTCCTGGCGATCATTCAAGCAAAGAATGAAGACTTAGAGGCGTGCTCCCGCCGCAATAATCTACGCATTATTGGTGTACCGGAGTCCACTAATACTGGGAAAATGGAGACCTACATTCAAGAAATGCTGAAGGCTTAGTTTGGAGCCGAAAACCTATCGGCACTGCTGGTAGTGGAGATGGCACATTGCGCGCTCACATCGTGGCTGCCACCAAGAATCCCCCACGCCCTATCATAGCGAAACTCCTGAATTATCGGGACAGAGATACGGTCCTCAGGCTGGCCAGAGTAAAAAGGAGTAGTGCAATACCAGGGAAATCCGGTTTCTTTCTACCTGGACTTCACAGCTACAGTACAGTCTGCATGGAGAGAATTCCTGCCTGTCAAGCGGCAGCTGCAAAAGGCAAATGTTGAAGATGGGAAGATTGAATACAGAACATGAGCAATGGGAGGAACAGTAGTTACAAGAGCACTTATGGTGCCTATAATACGGCCATGGACCTGTCCTCCCTGACGAAGGAAAATACTATACAGCCCAGTAGACCAGTGTACATTGCAGCAGGTGGGGAAGGGTTATCATATTGCCTGGGAACCCGGCCCCTTGCGTCCACCTGGAGGGTGATTGGGACACTGGCAACCGCCCGCGAGGGAGCACCCCAGATGAGTCCAACACAGTGTGCTGCATTTTTCTTGTAATTGTTTTTTTAGGAATGTCAATGCCACAATGGTATATGTTTATTAACTGTTGGGGATGTCTTTGGCTAGTCGGGGTTGCTGAAGTGGGAGGGGGAAAGTTTGTGTTCATTTATGGTATACCTTCACAAACATACTTCTTCAAAAATCTTTATTTCGATCACAAGATCATAAAAGATATACATTACATTCTATATAAGAGTTTAAAAACGTATTAAACAGCTTTAGTGATCAGAATATTAAAAGAGAAATAAAATGGAGATGTACCACAATTTAAATCTGTCTCAAGTCATCAAGTCTTTTTACGCAAGTCTTTTACACGACTACTTCAGGCGTACCACATTGAAGTTAAAAATTTGGATAGAGCAAAAACTAAAGTGGGAGATAAGTCTGTCTTTAAAACTCTGTAAGCGGGTAAAAAGGTTCTGAACCCCAAATTCCTGAGCAAGGGGACTAGCCAATATTTCCTGCTCCTCTCATAGCCCCTACAAAAAAAGATCACGTGAACATCGTTCTCCTTTGGATGAGCACATGCCGGGCAAGTTTCTAGGGAGGAGCGACAAGACCAGGATGCTGTGAATGATGCTAGTGGAAGGGTTCCATATCTCCATTGGAGGAATAATTTCCTTGTTAATGCTGGGGTCATGGCATCTAAGACACTTTCGAGTTGATAGGAGTCTTTAGTTTTTATGAACTGGTTGGATAATGATCCGTCCCGGGTGCCTTCGGTAGCTCTGAGGAGCATATGTTCGTAATAAGGTCTCGCGAGAACCTTTTTCAGGATCTTTGTACAGGTGTTTAATCGGTCCAGCCATAGTTCTGGGAATCCAATTACCCCCAACGTTTCCTTAATGTAAGTCAACCACGAAATTCTTTTAGCGTTGGGTAACTGTAAAAACTCCTGTAGCTCAGCTCTATAATTTGAAAGGTCTGGGCTGCTCCATAGACGCCGCCAGAATGTCAAAGGCTTAAGACCCAGCTCCTCCGTTATTGGCCGAATACCCATATCCAGTCTAAGAGGGAGTAGTGGAGTACTCTGTGGGAGAGCAACAATCTGTCTCAGAAATTTGTTCTCAGTTGTTAATAGTTTAAGTGATGGGATATGACCCCACAACTCACCCCCGTATGTAACACCCCCCGGGCTTGGGCTTTGTAGATATGAATAATGGGGCTAAGTGGCCGGTATGGAGATTTGTTCACCAGTCTCATAGTGCCACCCACCAACTGTGCCAGTTTGATGTTCACTTTTGACTGGTGAGCCGACCACGTTAGATTTTCATTAAGAGTGATCCCCAAATATTCAATTGTATGCACCCGTTCCAAATTAACTGTTCCCAACCTAGGAGGTGCATGATTTTGAGGCTTGGGGTTGAGAATCATGTATTTAGTTTTTTGTGGGTTAATTTCAAGTCCCCGCTCTAAACAGAACTGCATGAACCCATCTAGAACACGTTGAATGCCCATAGGGGATTTCGACAGCAGCAGGGTGTCGTCTGCAAACATAATTGCAGGCACCCTGCTGCCAGTCAATTTTGGGGCATCAGTGTTGGGAATCCTGGTCAGGTGGGCAATTACCCCGTTCACAAAGAGGCAAAACAGGGTCGGTGCGAGCACACAACCCTGCCTTACCCCTCTGCGAACGGGGAATCTTTCGGTTAAGTTGCCACCTTTGCCACACCTAACGCGGGCATAGTTGTTGTGATGTAATCTCATCAGGATTGCCAGGATGTCTCCAGGGACATTCAACTCCTCCATAACTTTCCATAGTTTCGCCCTAGGAACCAAATCGAAGGCGGCACGCAGGTCTACAAAGACAGTATACAAGGTGCCACCCTCAATTACTGCTGTCCTCCAATATAAGAGGTTCAGCCTAAAAATGTGGTCTATTGTAGAGACCCCCTGTCTAAATCCCGCCTGGTAAGGGGTCAAGATACCTGTCTCCTCTATCCAATCCTGTAACCGGTCCAAAATCAGTCTTCCGAAAAGCTTTTGGGATATATCAATAAGACTGATTGGACGGTAATTGGCTGGTAGCAGAGGGGACCCCTTTTTAGGGCTCGGACTCCTCCCCACTGAAAGTGGGAGGAGCTTCGAGAACTAATGTTAAAGAAGAAAAAAAAAGAAGTATCTCCTAGGGCTTTGGCCGAGACAAATTCCACACATTCCTTTGCGTGTTCTGTCATCTGGCCAGTGATTCGTCTTCGTTGTGTTGTCGTTTTAATAGGCTTGAAGTGATAGGGTAAATGTAGTTTTGTTCCGCCATCTTGGGCATATTTCGTTCGTGCTCGCGCAAAGAAGTACATTAATTATAATTAGGAGCTGTCAGGGTGGCCGTGTAATGCATTCCAGATGGTGTGCGCGCGTTCACCATCTAGCAGTGTGTTTGTCTGGCGCGCGTCCTCCTCGCGTGCACACAGGCATAGACGCCGTGTGCGGCTCCTTCCTGCCGGCCCGGGGAGCTGCTCTGCCGCTCTCTGGCTCACCCCCGTCTCCCCGCCTGATTTAGTCTGTAGTTTATGGGCACGTGCCAGGAGCAGTAGATGTGCTGCGGTGCTCTCTGCAGTTTATGGGGACGTGCAAGTGGCAGCAGCAGCGCCGCTGTGCTCCCGTATGGCCCCCGAGCCCATCCGCACTGGGTAATGGGCACGCGCAGGGCAGCGGCAGCAGAAGCACCGAACTGCGAGGCGCTCTAGTCTGCACCGGTTTGCCAAGCTGAAATTGTAAAGCATCACAATGCGAGGAGCGCCTGTGTAAACACAAAACAGCACACGGATCCAAGCTGTTCGTGATTTGCGCTGCCAAAACTCCATCAATCTTTAAGAAGGTGGGATACAAGGATTATGTATTCTTATAACACACTATTTCGAGCAGGAACACTCTTATCTTGCCAAAACACGGGCCAAAAGGAGTTCGCGGATTATGTCAAAAAGGCCAGGACATTTCTAGAGGGGATTACAAGGAAAAAATGCTTTAAGTCGGAGCACGTAAATATGCGTTATAGCAGCTCACACCGAGCACCTGTGAAAACTAATAACTACAACAAATCTTTTCACTGAGAAACGCACCAGGCACTATAAACGGATGAAAACTATGGCTCAGATCAGCTAAAAAAACACCAAAGAAATAATGCAAAGCCCATTGGGTTGAGAGTGCTCCAGTTCCCCCCCCCTCCTCCCCCCTCAACCCCCCTCCCCCTCCCCCCCCTCTCCTGTCACCTGGGGTAGGCCAAGCTGACCGGGCTGCGGCTGCATGAAACACAGAAAACTGGATATTTGCATAATGAACGAGACCAACTATGTTTCTAACGGTGGCGAGATGAAATGCTGATTATCATTAAAGTAGAGTTGGGAAAACTAAAAGACAGACAATGACCAATAGCATTGACTGCAGATGCAGAACTGGAAAGCCGGACGAAGACCGGATGTAGGTGTTATCGACAAGGATCTTGCACAAGAACATCCCTTCTCCGCACTAGAACAAATATGCAGCGACGAACAAATAACCTGTGAGGTTTGGCGGGGAGAATCACTTTCAACAACAAATGGATAACCAAAATTTGAAAAGCCGGCTAGGCGAGACAATGAGATGGGAGACAATGCTGCAGAATGCAGTGCAGCATGACACAGCACAAGACATACAGTGAGCTACACTGCTGCCTAGGCTAGAACAAACTGTTACACAATGAATCCAGAGGTGACACGCTTCCTTCCAGCGCCTATTCATGGCACGGCAGAACGGACGCAAGCAGATCTAGGCACTTGTACGCAGCACATAAAGGACACAGGGCAATAACCCAGGCCCTGGGCCAGGGAGGGGATGTGCACCTGTGCACTTTAGTGCGGGTCAAATGGCAATGGAGGGCTCAGAGGTCATACAGGGCACTGCAGAGCAGAACACTACAAAACGTAGTTTGAATACAGTAGTTTGTAAGCACTAACATGCATAATGTACAGCAAGATGTCTCACTGAGTTAAACTCTTGCTGCGAACATCGGTTTTGATAGGAAGAACAAGCAAAGCCAACGTAAATGTCCATCCTTCCTATGTATGTAAACTGCGTACCAATTCATTGGTTAACTGTAACATCTTTTGTTGCAGCGCTTTCAAGTCGTAAGTGTTGAGATGTGAGATGTGAGTGTAGAGTAGTGAGTAGAGTAGTGAGTAGAGTAGTGAGTAGAGTAGTGAGTAGAGTAGTGAGTAGAGTAGTGAGTAGAGTAGTGAGTAGAGTAGTGAGTAGAGTAGTGAGTAGAGTAGTGAGTAGAGTAGTGAGTAGAGTAGTGAGTAGAGTAGAGAGTAGAGTAGAGAGTAGTAGAGTAGTGAGTAGTGAGTAGTGAGTAGTGAGTAGTGAGTAGAGTAGTGAGTGCAGAGTAGTGAGTAGGGGAGTGAGAAGTGAGTAGAGTAGTGAGTAGTGAGTGCAGAGTAGTGACTAGAGTAGTGAGTTGTGAGTGCAGAGTAGTGAGTAGAGTAGTGAGTAGAGTAGTGAGTAGAGTAGTGAGTAGTGAGTAGAGTAGTGAGTAGAGTAGTGAGTAGAGTAGTGAGTAGAGTAGTGAGTAGAGTAGTGAGTAGTGAGTAGAGTAGTGAGTAGTGAATAGAGTAGTGAGGTGAGTAGTGAGTAGTGAGTGCAGAGTAGTGAGGTGAGTAGAGTAGAGTAGTGAGTAAAGTAGTGAGTGCAGAGTAGTGAGTAGTGAGTAGTGTAGTGAGGTGAGTAGTGAGTAGTGAGTGTAGAGTAGTGAGTAGAGTAGTGAGTAGAGTAGTGAGTAGAGTAGTGAGGTGAGTAGAGTAGTGAGTAAAGTAGTGAGTGCAGAGTAATGAGTAGTGAGTAGAGTAGTGAGTGGAGAGTAGTGAGTAGTGAGTAGTGAGTGCAGAGTAGTGAGTAGTGAGTAGACTAGTGAGTAGAGTAGTCAGTAGAGTAGTGAGTCGTGAGTAGAGTAGTGAGTAGAGTAGTGAGTGCAGAGTAGTGACTAGAGTAGTGACTAGAGTAGTGAGTAGTGAGTGCAGAGTAGTGAGTAGTGAGTGCAGAGTAGTGAGTAGAGTAGAGTAGTGAGTAGTACATCACAGGCAGCAGCTGTGCAAGCATCTTACACTCACAAGGAGACCACAGGCAGCTGAGGTGCAAGCTTCTCCCACTCACAAGAAGGACATCACAAGCAGCAGCGGTGCAAGCTTCTCACACTCACAAGAACGACATCACAGGCAGCAGCAGTGCAAGCTTCTTACACTCACGAGGAGACCACAAGCAGCAGAGGTACAAGCTTCTCACACTCGCAAGAAATACATCACAAGCAGCAGTGGTGCAAGCTTCCCTTACACACTGACAGCAGGTACTGTGCCAAGGCAGCAGCAGCAACAGAGCAAGAGTCCCTTACAAAGAACAGGAACAGCACAGAGATGCACAATGCAATCTTCTCATACTCACAGGCAGCAGCGGTGCAAGTTTCTCACACTCACAAGAAGGACATCACAGGCAGCAGCTGTGCAAGCTTCTTACACTCACAAGGAGACCACAGGCAGCTGAGGTGCAAGCTTCTCCCACTCACAAGAAGGACATCACAAGCAGCAGCGGTGCAAGCTTCTCATACTCACAAGAACGACATCACAGGCAGCAGCAGTGCAAGCTTCTTACACTCACAAGGAGGCCACAGGCAGCAGAGGTGCAAGCTTCTCACACTCGCAAGAACGACATCACAAGCAGCAGTGGTGCAAGCTTCCCTTACACACTCACAGCAGGTACTGTGCCAAGGCAGCAGCAGCAACAGAGCAAGAGTCCCTTACAAAGAACAGGCACAGCACAGAGATGCTCAATGCAATCTTTCTCATACTCACAGGCAGCAGCGGTGCAAGCTTCTCACACTCGCACGAAGGACATCACAGGCAGCAGCTGTGCAAGCTTCTTACACTCACAAGGAGACCACAGGCAGCTGAGGTGCAAGCTTCTCCCACTCACAAGGACCTCACAAGCAGCAGTGGTGCAAGCTTCTCACACTCACAAGAACGACATCACAGGCAGCAGCAGTGCAATCTTCTTGCACTCACAAGGAGACCACAGGCAGCAGAGGTGCAAGCTCCTCACACTCACAAGAAGGACATCACAGGCAGTAACGGTGCAATATTCTCACACTCACAAGGAGATCACTGGCAGTACACACCACATGAACACACTCCATAACACATAGCAACAATACATTGGCATTTACAATGCCATTAGCTCAAACTCAAATAAATCCGAGCCCGATTGCATTTCTAATGCTTGTTATAAATTGGAACCACCTCTGCTCCCAACCAAGTGTCCGGGACCTCCATTCCCCCCAGAATGGCATTGAATATCAATGTAAGATATGGGGCCCATATCCCTGGTTCCTGCTTGAACAGGTCCCCAGGTACACCATCGAGACCAGGCGCTTTCCCAGCGGACAAACCAGCTATGGCCACCCTCACCTCTTTTTCAGTGAAAGGGTCACTAATTGAATCTGGGGCAGCCATACTGTTTGTTATATTGGGAGACCCTTTCTCTACTGAGTACAGCGCCTGAAAGTGACTCTGCCATAGACTAGGTGCTATGTTAGGCTCGATTGCTGAGGATAAATCCTCTGTACCATTAGAGACTATACGCCAAAATTTGCGCGAGTCTTTAATGGTTAGGGATCTTGAGAGGTTTTCCCAATATTTTTGATCCCATTCAGCCCTCGCATTCGCCAGGAGCTTTCTATAGGACCTTCTCCTGGCTTGAATTTCTTTCCTGCTTTTACGCCCCTTTATTGCAAGTATCAATTTGGCCTTAGATTCCCTGTAAGTAACATTATACCAGGTCGTCTTAGCTAACGGTGCTTTTCTTTTCCCTGCCTTTGAGAACAAATCTAGCTCTAGCGTACTATTTAGATCTGCATGTATCTGGGCGAGCTTTTCTCTATTTGGCTCTCCTTCCACATCCTTCCCTATCTGAAAAGCCCTCTCCAATAACGGGATAATCCTTGAATATAGTTTAGGTATTTTATCTCCACTAGTTGCCAGTTTCTCCCACCTGACTTTTCTCCGATTATTTTCGAGTAGGAGTCCTGTCTTACCTTAATCCATGCCAAGCGTTGTAGCCTCGTGCCCCGGTAAAGAGTAGGATAGTTCCAGGGCATTGTGGTCACTATCCCTTCTCTCAATGACTTTAAAATCGACTATTTGTGACCACATTGGTAATTTGACAAGGATATAATCCAGTCTCGATTCACTACCAGATTTGTTGTAAGTATAGATACTTGGTATGTCTGATTTGCAGCGGCTGTTGCAGGCCCTTAAGCCTTGGTTTAGAGTAAGGGCAGTTATCTGCAAGGCCAGGGGGGTCCAGGCGCTGGGTGGAGGCGCCGCCGTCACAGGAACAAGCCAACGAGAATCTTCTTCGAAGGAGGGGCCATCACGTAAGCCTGGTAGTGGTTCGTACTGTGAGTTTAGGTCACCTCCCACCAGGCATGGGAGTTCCCATGGAATGCCATCGAGGAACGCAGAGAGTTCCTCTATGGTACTAGATTCTTTTGACATGGGTACCGGTCTTGAGTATATGTTGACGACCACCAATTTCGAGGAATTTGGCCATTCTAATAGGACGGCCAGAATATCGTCGGAGTCTGTCTCCAAACAGGTAGCCTGGCAGCCTAGATCCGTTGCTACCCATGTCGCGAGTCCTCTCGATGGCCTGCCCCTTGCCCCCCACTTGGCAGGTTTAGAAAAGGCTGCGTATCCCTGAAAAGAAAGTTCCTCATGCACCCAGGTCTCCTGGAAAAGTAGTATATTTTTGGAACTAATAAAAGAACCCCACTCTGTGCAGTCAATTTTACTAGCTAAACCCGCGACGTTCCATGAAATCAGAACTAGGGAATATAGATTGGTAGTAGATGAACCTTTGGAAATGGTGTTAACGACACTACTCTCCGGCGTTGCCGTCTGGATTGGGGATGAGTAGCACAGAGCCAATCTTGGAGTAGTATGGATCGCAGTTGGATCCTCTTTGATCGGTTCTAGAGCTAGGTTTAGTTCCAATACCTTTTGTGCCCTTGTGTGTGATGTGGGTACTGGGAGCGTACTGTTCCCTATCCAATGTGATGTGGTCGATCCACACCCCTCATTTTCCGATTGTCAATCTACCATTTCCAAGCTACTAAATCTATTGTAGGTAGGGAAGTGGACTGGATAGTGCATTCTATGGGGCCCTGGAATTCCTCTAATAAGTCCTCCCCCTCCGCCCCTCCTCCTTGTAATAGTTTCCCAACCTGCCTCCTCCCCGTGTGGTAAAAAGTGGTCTATAGGTCTTCCCCTGTGATGAAATGGAGCGCTTCTCTCCCTACGACAACTTTCCCAGTCATCCAGCAACTCTTGGTGGTACCCCCATCTCTGATCCTCCAAGTTGTGTACACTTGATGGATAGAAAAATGAGAGAGGAAGGGGTTGGATGTTACTGCCTTGGTCGTCAGAAGTCCAGGCACAAATATAAGCAGCTGTGCCCGGTTCTCTGAAGGTGACCAGGACACAGTCTCCCCTTATAGATTTTCTAGAATATCCCACCCAGGTGGCCCGCCTGACCATAGAGATGTCACTGGTTATTCCTCTCGGGAGCGGTCTATATGTGGATAACCAGCTAACAACCTTGTTCCTAAGTGAAGATGTTGGTTCTGTTGTCATAGGTTTTAATTCCGGAACCCCTGCTAGGACTAAGGTGTAAGGGGCAGCCTCTGGAGGAAGGTTGACAGGTTTTGGTTTGCGGATGGGGTTGGATTTCTCTCCCATAAGTGTTAAATCGCCCTTAGTATCAATCGGGATAAGAGCAGTATCTTTGGATCGGGGGATAGTAGTTGGAGTAGCAATTAGTGTATGTTGAGATGTTGGGGGGACGTTATTGGTGTTGGGGTTAGCCGGGAGTTGCAATGTCTTGTTTGAATTGACTTGTGGGTTTTGAGAGCCAGTAGAGGGTAACTTGTTCTTTACAACTAGAATGGAATCGTTACCCTTTTTAAACTTTGGATCAGGGCCCCCTTTCACTGCTTTAGATCCGTTGGGATCATGTTTTTTCGAATCAACTAGTTGCACCGTAGATTTCTCGATGTTAACTAGCCTGGCTTCGATCTTGATCAATCGAGCTTCAAGAGGGCTCAGTAGGAACCTGAGAAGTGTACCAATATCCTCCAGTGTGATGTCATCGCTGGAGTTATCCACTAGAGTGATATTTGTGGCCGGGGAAATTGTAGTGCCCGGCTTCTCTAAGTTAATAACTGTAGTGCCTCCTTTCGCCCCTTTTCCCCTCGATGATTTAGATTTTGGAGACTTAGTCTTGTTATCTTCTTTGGTTTGCCCCCCTCTTCTTTTTTTGTATTGCACCTTCCCTGACCCCCCTATCTCTGTCAGAGCTAGACTCTTTGTCATTAACTATCACTGTATTGGGTTCCAGAGTTGGATTAAAGGTTCCTGGTGAAATTTGGAGCATTTGAGTATTTGGGAGGGCCATTAAACTCATGTCCTCGAGTTCACTGGGAGCCTCGATTGTGAAATCAGGGTCAGTTGTTGTAACACTAGGGAATTGATGTACTCCCGGGTCAGTCATTGCACTAATTGTAGACACGAGCCTCCCCTCCGGGGTTCTTGCTTGAGCCATTGGCCCCATTGAGGATCTCCTGACCCAGTCAATTTCCTGGGAAATTCGTCTCTCCAGAACCTCGATTTCATCAATCAGAAGAGATCCGGCTTTGACAAAGTAATTATCAATGGGGCCCTTTGCGACTCCCGCCGCGGCTAGTGTAGTTTTGCTTCTAGTTTCTCTAGTGCTCATCGCTTCGTTGGTTGGGGATCAGCTCAGGCAAAGAGGGGAGGGCCCGGACCGGACTCTGCCGTACTCTAACGGCCTCAAACGGCCCGCTCTTCGCCCGCGCTTCCGTCCGCGCGCGCGTCAGGAGGCTGGGCTAAATAAGAGGAGGGGGCGGGAAGAGGCACCAGGTGCGCGGGATGATCTTGCGCAAGCACCTCTGGTCCTCGCAGTCCCGCTCCCGGTCTCAAGGCGTGGTCTCCTCACGGCAGATGGCGACCGAGCACACGGGCTCCCAGGTCACAAGGCAAGTTCAGTTTGGAGCTGGTTACCAAGACAGGGAAGGCTTGTACAGAACTCGACTGCGAGCGGCACCCCAAACATACACAATTTTCCGTCTCATACACCCCGGTTGCCATACAGCTCGAGCACCGACACAACATTATGAAGAGATACTAAGACACGGTTAGATGACAGTATAAACCTTATTACATCGAACTTGAGAGGTCTCAACCCCCAAAATGTTAGGTTCGTAGTTCAATTTTTAGCCGGACATAATATTCATGTGGCCTTGTTGCAAGAGAGACACTTGGATAAGCGCTCGGATGGCGCCGTAGGCTCCCGGTGGCCGATATGCCGCTTAGCCTCCTCATATTCCACATACTCACGGAGGGTCCTGCTTTTGATTAGGCGAGGGATCCCTATTGCACTCACGTACCACCAGGTGGATGATCCGGGCAGACTTTTAAATTTTTTAAAAAAAGATTTGTATTTGTCTCTGATCCGGGCAGACTTTTAATTGCAAGGGGCAGCTGGCAGGTTCTGATGTTACAATAGTTAATACCTATGCACCAAACATAGATGATCCGGAGTTTTGTTCAGATATCTGGAGACGATTGCACACCATTTCACCTACACACATTATTTGGGGAGGAGATTTGAATACGTATTTGAATCCTATAATGGATCGCTCAGAAGATACGGAGTGGCGGGGCAAACAGTCAGCCAAGATTCTACGGGGTGGGATGGATGAATACGGTCTGGAGGATGCCTAGCGATTGAGACACCCAAAGAAGAGGGAATGTACATTTGTTTCCACGGTCCATGGAACGTGGGCGAGACTGGAATACTGGCTACTCTCGACTGAGATGTGCCAATGGGTGGATGAAGTATGACACCTCCCTAGGACGCTGTCTGATCATGCACCGGTCCTGTTGCGACTGAAGGTTCCAAGTGTAGCCCCTGCACCGTTTGTCTGGCGCTTCCGCCCAGCGGTGCTCTTGGACACAGCCTTTAAAGAGGAGGTCCGCAAGGCAAAGATAGAATATTTTTCTTTAAACACAGATTCTGTATCTAGCCGAGGCTCACTGTGGGAAGCTTTTAAAATCACAATAAGAGTAAAATGTATAAGCATACAAACAGGAGTACTGAAATGCCTTAGAACACAATTAAACAAGGCTGAGGATAAGCTACACTCTTTAGAAAGAGAATTTGAACGTCACCCAACAGGCTATCTTAGCGTCTATTAGAGAACAATTGTCGAATTATGAGTCTCTGGCAGATCAAGAGGCACGCTTTATGTCGAAACGTCATGTGGCTCGCGTGTATTGTGAGGGTGGGAGACCTGGGCATAGCCTTGCACAAAAGCTGCAATTGCAGAAGGGTACAGAGTCTGTAGTACACATAATGGGCGAAGGAGATACAGCGTGCTATTCAAATTTAGAGATACTCCAGGCATTCAAACAATTCTATGCAGGCTTATACGGACCAAAAATCACGGAATTGTCGAATGAATTGTGCCATTATCTTGAGGAAGTGGCTCTGGCATGGCTGTCGCCGGGACAAAGGGAATACCTAACGCAGACAGTGGCAGTCGACGAGGTGAGGGAGGCAATCCACGTATTGCCGAATGGCGAGGCTCCCGGATTGGACGGCTTCGCCAGGGAATTTTATAAAGAATACTCTGACCCCACTAGCCCCACACCTGCATGCAGTCTACGAGGAGGCATATGACAGTGGTGCTCTACCATCCTCGTTAAGAGGCACTCGTTATAGCATTGCTGAAGGCGAGGTGTGAATCTTATAGGCCACTATCTCTCATAAATGAATCACAGGGACTTACAGACGAGAAAGGCTCCTCACCCACGCACACAAAGCGCTCCACAACACTGGCCCCGAATACCTCAACAACCGCCTGTCGTTCTACACACCCACCCGCCAGCTCCGCTCCGCCAACCTCGCCCTCGTCTCAAGGATTCGCAGAACCACAACCGGAGGAAGATCGTTCTCCTACCTGGCCGCCAAGACATGTAACTCCCTCCCCACACATCTACGAATGACCCAGGACCATCTCACCTTCAGGAAGCACCTCAAGACCTGGCTTGTCGAGCAGTAACAGCACCCCCCTCCCGTCAGTGCCTTGAGACCCTCACAGGTGAGTAGCGCGCTCTACAAATGGATTGATTAATTGATTGATTGATTGAAAGTCATCCAATAATGAGCAAGGGGCTGACAGAAAGCCCACTCCATGGAGTGCTGTATAGAATGCTGACGGCAACAGATGGGTGAAGCCTTCACGCATGACCAGGTTCTATTGGGGACTAGAAGCTTCACCTGCTCTTTGTTCCGTGACTCCTAGTTTAGAAGCGGGTGTGTACCTTTGGCAGAGAGGTGAGGGCCAGATGATGAAAACCACTTGAGCTCCAGGTTTATGATTTTTTTGAGTTATTTAACATTTACTTCCAATAATGGTAACACTGAACCTGGGCAACCATATAAACGTATACAAAAAGCCCATGTTTATGAAATCGCCCCATATGCGGCCGGTCTATCACGCCTGTATAAAACAAGCATTTGCAATGCAATAGGTCTCGCATTAGGAAAGTTTGAGCTATTGGCATTGTAAATGACAATATTTTTGTATGTGTTGGTTTTGAAAATGGATACATTAATAGCATTGTTATTTACAATCCCAATAGCTTAAACTTTTGCAAATGTGACACCTATTGCATTTGTAATGCAATATGTGTTGTGTTGAGAGTGGGAGAGCGGGACAGTGGGAGAGTGGGTGGGAGAGTCAGTGAGTGGGTGGGTGGGAGAGTGAGTGGGTGGGTGGGAGGGAGAGTCAGTGAGTGGGTGGGAGAGTGAGTGGGTGGGTGGGAGAGTCAGTGAGTGGGTGGGAGAGTCAGTGAGTGGGTGGGAGAGTGAGTGGGTGGGAGAGTCAGTGAGTGGGTGGGAGAGTCAGTGAGTAGGTGGGAGAGTCAGTGAGTGAGTGGGAGAGTCAGTGAGTGGGTGGGAGAGTCAGTGAGTGGGTGGGAGAGTCAGTGAGTGGGTGGGAGAGTCAGTGAGTGGGTGGGAGAGTCAGTGAGTGGGAGGGAGAGTCAGTGAGTTGTAGGGCTGGATTACATTCCATGGCTTCCAATTAAAATTACCATCGGACAATGAATCCAGCAAATAAGGACTTTGGCTAAACAGCTCCCCCATTACCTGTTAAGACATTTTTCATCAAGTATCACTTGGACGCTCATGGACTGTGTGCTTGTGGCAGCTGTATGGGGCATTTGTTATTAGCATGCATAAGCTACTGCTGAAGGTCTTCGAGCAGTTTCCGGTTTTGCTTTATTATGCCTGAACATTAGTATGCAAACTACTAAAGATATTTCAATGTGATTCTCTCGAGGCTCGTTAGTCCCTTATCACATCCCCAAATTCTCCTACAGACTTTACAGACTTTAACTTAGAGATTACTCTCCAGGTTAAGAGGGAAAAAAAAACTAAACATACACGGCGTTCCTGGCGATCAGAATCACGGCAGTAATGGTAACTGCTTTTGCTACTCGAAATGCGAGCCTTAGCGATTTTATTTAGGAGTGGCTATAATTAAACATAATGCATTTTATTTTTCTTGACTGCTGTACTGACCTGTGAACAAAAGAAACTAATTCTGACTGCCAGAAGAGAGCATCATAGTTGCATCCCAGAATCATGCAAGGTCAATAGCCACTGCACAGTATGCCTTTTACAGTAAAATAACAAGGAAGTGTCAGCACAGAAAAGCGGGCGAATAAAATAAAACACAACTTTTACACATATCGAAGTCCTATGTGCTGACGCGGTGCCCAGGGTGATGTGTCTACAGACAGGAAAGGGTTAAAACGCAAACTCACCGCAGCAGCCCGGCTTCAACAGGAAGCCAGGCAACCTTTGTTGGGACGGGGGCGGGGCCGGACACGCGACCGGAGCTTCCCAGGAGGCAGGCTGCAGTGGCTGGCGCATGGCTCCGGTGCAGAGAGAGGAGAGCCCTGCGTGCAGCCGGCGTCCGCCCGGGAAGCCAAGGAGCGGAGTGCCGGTGTCCCTGTGCCCGTTGACGTCGGAAGAGTCCTGCGGAGTAGAAGTCCCGGTGAGTGGGGCTGCAGCGTGTGTATGTGTGTGTGTACGCGCGCGCGCCTGTGTGTGCGTGCGTGCATGCAGAGGGGTGGGGGCTGGATGTGTCCGGTGAGTGGGGCTCCGTGCTTGCGTGTCTGTGTGTATGCAGAGGGGTGGGTGGGGGGCGGCAGCGTGTGTGTGTGAGCGCCCGCCTGTGTGTATGCGTGCATGCAGAGGGGTGGGGGCTGGCTGTGAGTTACTCTGCGCAAGCGCGGCTCAGACGCGCGCTCCCGCGGTCAAAACTGAGACTGCAAAAGCGCGCGTCTGAGTCGTGTCCACTCTCCTGAATACGGGTCACATTAGGTCTGTAGCAGACACTCTCAATGCTCACGCATTGAGAGTACGTCTGCTCGACCTAAAAAGACTACAGAGTCGAGCTTGGTAGTACAGCAGAGAGTAATAGCACCATGCAGATGCTTGTTAACTTAATCCAAGCCTTATCTCTATGCCAGTGAAAGGAGCCATGGGCCTCTGAGATATAACCCTCCCTTTATAGGCTACAGATAGTACAAACTGCTGCATTTTAAGCAATGTGAAATCCCTGTAGCATATTTCGTGATAGGCCTGAGTAGCACACGTTGCTGGAATCCCTGATGGAGTAATTTGAAACTAACAACTAATGCTTGTTTCTTCAAGAATCGAAGAATATGTGGTTTGTGTTCCCTCAGGCACACAAACACCAATAACTTGAGTGATCACACTAGCCATACATAATTAATTTATTAAACATCCTCATAAGGGTAGTAACTATATAGGTCAAAAATGAAATATGATCTAATAATGTTTCATGGAGAGGAGGACTAAAAAATTCTGAAACCACATTCCTGAATCAAATCTTCATTGACCATTTGTGCCAGAGAAACACCTGCACCTCAAATCACATTTATTTGCAGCACGTATGATATCATTTTGTATTAAAGAAAATAGGAAGTAGTTGTGAGATCACAGTTAAGCGTCAACAATGTTTTGGCTCCACAAATATTTAAAGTCAAGCCTTCCTCAGGATTCAGAAATACAAAACTTAATTTCCACAAAGGACTAGACTGTGTCAGTGCTTTCTATTGAATGGAAATATGCACAGATTCTATCTAAAAACAATTAAATACGTATCCATACGAAACATTTCCGGTTGAACATTTTTGTCAATTCCTGCCTGTTGCACAATCCTTTCCCCTTGCAATGCTTTATTGCAACATAGTGTTGTAAATCGCAATATGTGGTTGATTTGGCTTTGGATGATGGTACTTCTAGGTCATGAATTGTGAGTGAGCATGAGTGAGGAATGTTTGGTATTTTAACCTTTTTGACTGTGCTGTAGGCAAGCCTTGACTTGTAAAGTTTGTTTTTGTCTCGCTACTGGGGCTTTCGCTGAACCAGTTATTGTTGCAGCTGTCTCCCGAGTGCATGTCAGAGTGCTCTAGGTAAGATCAAGACTTTATCCTCGATCCGGCGTTGACGAGTGGAGGCCACTTCCAACAAGTTGGCGGAGTTCCTGTTACCTATCTGTTAGAAGACTTGGGCCACTCGCAAAGCGTAACACAGGATGTCAGCCATTGTCCATTCTGGCACCTCCGGTGCTCCCACTGATGGTGGGTATTCTTGCTGCTCCCCATGGTAGCGAGACCCCTATTTTCACAAGTTTGCTGCTCTTGCACCAGTTGCTGGTACTTTCTTGAGCAGTCGGCCAGCAGCCTTTTATTTATTTATTTATTTATTTATTTATTTATTTATTTATTTATTTATTTTAGCGCTGGCCTGACCCGGAGGTATCGGAGCGCTTTACAACATTTATAGTGAAGAAAATCGAACACATAGTATGGCAATCGTAAACACAGTAAAACATTGGTAAACAATGAGACGCGACGGGTCCAGTTAACCATTCGGGGGAGTACAGTTGAGGTAGAGGTCTTTGAGCTGGCTTTTGAATTTTAGGAAGGAGGGGATGGTTCTGATATGACTGGAATGGAGTTCCATATTTTTGGAGCGTTTCCAGAGAAGGAGGGTGATGGGGTTTTTTGATTGTGAGTTTTTGGGGGACTGAGAAGTAGTGTTAGTACTCCTGAGGGTTCTTGTCTGGCCGGCCTTAATGAGTTTGGCGGCCAGGTAGGCAGGTTTCCCAGTGTGCAGAGCTTTGTGTGTGAGAAAGGCAGTTCTGAAGTTGGCACACATTCCGATTGGGAGCCATTTTAGCTCTGTGAGAGCAGGAGAGATGTGTTCATATTTCTTTACTCCAGTGACCATCCTGGCAGCTACTTTGAGAGTTGATCTGAGGGGAGCAAGGTGGGTTCTTGCTGTGCCTGTAGCCTCTCTGTTAAGAGTTTGCGTGGTCTGACCCCCATCCCCCACATTGAAGGAGATGCTCATCGCTGCTGCTCCAAGAGCTATCTTGTGGCACGCGTCCACACCCTGTCATTCACGTTGTATTACGTGCACAGACCTTGGGTTAAGAGAAGTCGGGCAGATAATATTTTGTACCAGTGGGCTTGTATTTCAAGACTTGCAGGGGGGTGGGGGGCTTTTGGTTGGAGCACCGAGGTGGCACTAACCTCAGCCTATCTGCCCACCTGTAAGATTATGCTTTGTGTGCAGAGCTGTAAGCATGTCACCCCCTTTAAACAGACCCATGGACCAACCGTGCATGGGGGAGAGTCTTGGGGAGCTGTACACAGTAGGACTTTGTGACTCCACACTTTCCTCGGGCTTCATTGTCCTTCCAGTATACTAAAAATTGTATGTATGTGTGTGTGTCTATATATATATATATATATATATATATATATATAGATATATATATCTATATATATATATATATATATCTATATATATATATCCCAAACAGTACTGCTTCGGCGATCCTCAGCCTTACAACGCTGGTGCCGTAGGTGGCCGCAGTCGCCACACTTTATTTTGCCAACGATTCCTCATTCACCTCCACATTCGGCAAGTCCTTGCTTCTCGCCGAAACGCGTCGTCTTTGTTTGGAGAGTGCACATTAAATACTAATTGTGCCTGCACCTACCTGGTGTGCCGTTTTTCCTTGAAACCGAATGTGGAGGTGAATGAGGAATCATTGGCAAAATATATATATATATATATATATATATATATATATATATATATATATATATATATATATATATATATATATATATCCCAAACAGTACTGCTTCGGCGATCCTCAGCCTTACAACGCTGGTGCCGTAGGTGGCCGCAGTCGCCACACTTTATTTTGCCAACGATTCCTCATTCACCTCCACATTCGGTTTATCAAGTCCTTGCTTCTCGCCGAAACGCGTCGTCTTTGTTTGGAGAGTGCACATTAAATACTAATTGTGCCTGAACCTACCTGGTGTGCCGTTTTTCCTTGAAACCGAATGTGGAGGTGAATGAGGAATCATTGGCAAAATATATATATATATATATATATATATATATATATATATATATATATATATATATATATATACGCCCAAGTCATGCACAGTGATATTATCAATGAATTTGTCATGAGTGATGTAATATCTAGGGTATTAGCAGTGCATGGCGAGGGCGCAAGTTATAGTTACCCTGGGGCACAAGTTATAGGTACTTGAGGTGTCTTGTAAGTAACTTGCCCTTCTCTGACACAATTGTAGACCTGTTGGAGAATGGGGGGTTGGGAGGGGCAGATCATGCAACAAAGCCCCTCATTTAAATGTTTAGATGCCTGTGGGAGATGGTGGATCTGTGACGCCCTTCAATATATTTTTTTTTCTTGGGTTCTGATGGGAGAAGACTCTTAATGCTTCCAATTCTTTGTTCTATCATCAGAGGGCCTTTGACTATAGCCCGGCTATCTTCAGCATTTCATACCTATGTGGACCGTAATGTCACAGGGGAAAGTATATGATGTATGCAACTGTTGGGGCACTATTGGTCGTGATGAAAATCTTCATTTTTACTTCTACCAGAATAGACTACTGTTCAGACAGGCTTTTGTGATCGAGGTAAAAACGAAGGAAGCCCAGCACCAAAGGTGCAGAGTCAGGAAAAGGCTTCTAGTTGAAACAAGAATTAGCAAAGCCACTTGGTCTCACTTTAAATATTCAGTTTCCAACCTATTAGCTTTGCCAATGCTTGTTTACCATGGCATAGTTTATGATGAATATAACCGAAACTACTCAGAGGTGGCCACTCCTCATAAGCAACCATCTGCTCTCGCTGGTGGACTTTTTTGAATGTTTTTCACCCTAAAGTATTAAAAGATGGCGGCCTGTGTGTCTCAACACACAGGTAATCAATCCTATTTAAATGTCTTTATGGAAATAATACCTTTCAAAGAAGGCTCCCTGCGTGTGTGTCCACACACAGGTAATCGACCCTATTTAATTGTCTTTATGGAAAGAATACCTTTCCAAGATGTCTGCCTGCGTGTGTGTGTGTCCACACACAGTTAATCAACCCTATTTAAATGTCTTTATGGAAAGAATACCTTTCAAAGATGGCTGCCTGCGTGTCCACACACAGGCAATCAATCCTATTTAAATGTCTTTATGGAAAGAATACCTTTCCAAGATGTCTGCCTGTGTGTGTGTGTGTGTGTGTCCACACACAGTTAATCAACCCTATTTAAATGTCTTTATGGAAAGAATACCTTTCAAAGATGGCTGCCTGCGTGTCCACACACAGGCAATCAATCCTATTTAAATGTCTTTATGGAAAGAATACCTTTCAAAGATGGCTGCCTGCGTGTCCACACACAGGCAATCAATCATATTTAAATGTCTTTATGGAAAGAATACCTTTCAAAGATGTCTGCCTGTGTGCGGGTGTCCACGCACGGGCAATCAATCCTATTTAAATGCCTTTATGGAAAAATACCAGTCCCAGATGGGCGCCTGGTTGATGTTGGAATTACGAAAGAAATTATACAAGTATTGGCAATATTGATGTGCAGGTTGGTAAGGGGTTGAAGAAAGAGTGTGTGGGCCACTAGGCGAACACGGGTCTTAGAAGTGGCTAGGAATAGTGCAGGGCATGGCAACCAGAGCAGGTGGGAAGCAGGGAAAGAGCAGAAGTGCAACGGAGAGTGAGGGAGCCGCTGCAAAGAAAATAGCTCCTCGTGCACAGTAATGCATGCACTCCATTGGAGGCAGAATGACGCAGAAACAGATGACTGAATGAGGTGAAAGCATGTGGGCTGATCGGGATATGTGATTGACAGTGTCACAAACCAATGGCTGTAACCGGAAGAACACAAAAGCCAATGGCTGGAAGTGGCCGATCCAGAGCCCACATTAGGCATATGGGTATTAAATGGAATAGTCTGTTGACAACAAACAACTTAAGCTGTGTGTGGTTGAGACCTAGAAATCATGCAGGTAGTGACGCTGGAATCCTGATGGATTTGTATACCTTGTTTCTTCAAATACTACTTCTCATGTCCCCCCCCCCCTTCCTCTTCTTCTTCCTCCCCTACTCCAACCTCAACGCTCTGACTTTTCTGTGGCTTTCCCTTCCCCCTCTTTCCACAGTGCATCGCGATCTCCCTTCCCCTCTCCTTTTTCTCCCTTCCCCTGGCCTTTTTCTAATTTCCACTATTTTTTTTCCTTTTGTTACTGGCTTCTCTGACCAGGTCTTTACTTCTCTGATATTCTGTCACTTTCTCAGTCCTTCTTAACTCATTCCTCTTTCCCCATCATCATGACGCTAGCTCTTCTCTGTCTCCTCAGGCCTGGTGCAGAAGCTGGACCACAGACTCCCGGTTGCCAACGAGTACCTGCTTCTGTCGGGCGGCATCCGCGAGGGTGTGCTCGACATGGACCCCGACCAGCTGGGGGACTACGCCCGAGGTACCGACTATGACCTGGACTTCACCCTGCTGGTGCCTGCCCTGAAGCTGCACGATCGCAACCAACCGGTCACCCTGGACATGCGCCAGTCCTTGCCCTGCCATACCTGGCTCAGCTTACATCTCTTTGATGCGACCGTCATTGAGCGTTGGCGGGAACTCTGCTGCGAAGAGGGGATGGACCCGCCGGGTAGCGGTGCCCTCTACTTCTCGCCCACCAAGGTGGCTGATTGGTTCTTCCGCTCAGTGTCCTCTGTGCTGGAAGAGATCCGCCAGAACCCCCAACGTGGGATGCCAAGGACAGTGCGCGCAGAGCAGAATGGCCAGTTGACCACTGTAATCCTCACCGCTGGCTCCAGCCGCATTCTGTATGACCTCGTGCCTGTGGTGTCCTTCAAGGGGTGGCCAGCAGTAGCCCAGGGCTGGTTGTCAGAGAACCACTTTTGGGACGGGAAGATCACAGAGGAGGAGGTGATTGGTGGCTTCTACTTAGTACCATCTTGTTCGCGTGGTGGGCTCGCGACACACGAGTGGCGCCTGGCGTTCTCGCGCAGCGAGGTGCAGCTGAAGAAGTGTATCCCATCACCGCTGCTGCAAGCCTTCCAGGCCTGCAAGGCCATCATTGTCAAACTGCTGTCCAGGCCCCGGGCCATCAGCCCCTACCATCTGAGGACCATCATGCTCTGGGCCTGTGACCGCCTCCCCACCAGCTACTTGCTGGAATCACAGAACACGGCCCACTTCCTGCTTGGCCTGGTGGATGACCTGAACTACTGTCTGCTCAACAAGTGCTGCCCCAACTTCTTCCTCCCACAGTGTAATATGTTTGAGCACCTCTCTGACGAGACCGCCATATTGTTGGCCCGCAAGTTGTCCTCGGTGCGGGCCGAGCCAGCCGAGCACCTCAGCACCGCCATCGAGCACGCCAAGGCGGCAGGCAAGCTGCACGGTGCCGGGGTGCTGCCGGCGGCTCTAGCAGCTGAAGGCGCCCCACCTATCATGGCGGAGGAGAACGGGCTGGCCCGAAAGATCAAGCAGTTGGTGACAGAGAATCAAGGGAAGTCCATTTCGGTGTTCCTGAACCCGGATGACGTCACAAGGCCCCACTTCCGCATCAACGACAAGTTCTTCTGAGCTGACAGTGGATTGGTTAACTGTAGATAAGGGGGAAATGGTACTTTCTTACCCTCTGTTGAATCTACCCAACTTTATAATATGATATTATTGCCAAAAGAAATTTAAAAAGTAAACGTTAAGGGGTTTGTGTGAACCAAATGCTTTTTCCAAAAGTGAATTCGTTTTACTTTTCAATTTCCATAGAATTAATAAAATTATAATATTCAATCTGTTAGCGATGCAACAGTCCACCTTGTTCCTACGGTGTCCTACTGTCCCAGAAGCAAGCAGTGACGCAGCCGGCGCGGCGCGCCTTCTCACCCGTCTGTGGTACTGTCGGTGCATCAGTTGTATTGGGAGGTGTTGGTGGTCGGCTATCCGGGGGTCTCGCGGCTGGCTTTGCATTCAAAGAGGGGCGCTTGCACTGGAATCCTACTATGAAGGGCAGGGTAGGATTGGGATCACAATTTGGCCCGGGCACCCCTTAAAAATAGTGGGCCACATTCCCAGAGTTCACCCATTTATAAAACAGCATTTGGCTAATCTCATTGGGCTCATTTTGAGAGAAATGTTTTATAAATTACATATTTTAAAGCACATAGAGCCAGAAACATTGGTGAAAGCTAGATGCACTACCTTTTGGCTGGGCGAGTGAGGTGAAATAATGTGGCCCAAAGGGCACACCTCCCTATGTGGCTATGTTTGCCACCTGCCCATTTTTAACCAGCATTACTGGTATTGTAATGTCCTGGTCGTAGGAAAATTAAGAAAATTGCCAAATGCTGATATTTTCTCCTCTGATCAATATGCACTTCAACCCGTTCCGTGCTCCCGTCGACCAACGTCGGCCAATGGCTGACGGAGCCCCGCCCACCCTTTAGAACGCCCGCACCACAGCGGAAAAACCGCCGCGGTTAAGGCATTAAACAATAAACATAGGGTGAGTGGAGTTTAAAATCTAGTCTAAAGCTGCCTTAATGATCCATGACAGATAGTTAAAAACTAAACAAAGACTGAAAAGCCATGGAAAGAGGAATGGGGACATTGTTATTATTGTATAACGAGTCTTCTTTTAGTATTATTATTCCAGCCTAAGCAGGCTCTTAAAACATGAGCGAACAGAAGACTATTGTCATTTGCCCAGAATCACAAGATGTTGAGCTGAGGCTGGGACTCGACCCTAACGTTACATCCTCTCAAATGTTCTCTCTGTGAAAGATGCCTCACAGTGAGGCCTAAGCAAACATACATCCCCTCTACCAAGGCCTGAAAGGCTGAGGTGCCAACAACTGGCCCCAGATGTCAAGTCAAGTCAAGTCATAGGATTTATATAGCGCACTACATACCCAGAGGGTTTCAAGGCGCTTAGGAAGGGGAGGAGGATTATTTGTCAAATATCCACGTTTTAAGCTGCTTTCTGAACGCTAGGTGATTCTGGGTGAGGCGAAGGTAAGCGGGGAGTGAGTTCCATGTTTTGGCAGCCAGGTAAGAGAAGGATCTGCCTCCCATGGTGGTCTTGTTGATGCGAGGTACAGTGGCGAAGGCTTGGTTGGAGGAGCGAAGTTGGCGGGAGGGGGAGTAGAAGATGGGACCCATCACCCTTCACTTACTCTTCCATCTCCCGTATAGCCTCATGGCGATGGCCTGGCGCTGCTGTTGCTCCAGGTGAGCTGAGGTGATAATGGCCCAACTGTTGCATGACCTGCTCCCAGCAAGGTACCTCAGTTTAACAGCAGGGAAGTGACACTGTATTTGTATTTGTAGTGTATTTTGTAAAGCGCACAGCTGCCCCAACGGGGCGTCCCGGCGCTGTATAACGCTGTGGAACCCTTCCTGGCTCTCCCTGTGAGAAGCCCCTCCTGGACACCCCCAAGGTGAAGCCAGGCATCCCAGTGTTGTATGGGCCGTTGTGGAGATTAAGCAAGCTATTGCCCAGAGTTGCAGAGTGGGACCCATGATTAGACTAGGCACCGAGGCGAGAATTATTGAGTCCGCGGACATTGAGCTCAAGACCCTGCCGCGTCGGGACTTGAACCCTGGTCCTGGGCCTGATCTCTGCTTCAGAGTATGCCGCTCTAACCAGTGAGCCACACTTCTCCCTTCGGAGCGTCTGCCCCAGCCCCACGGGGACCAAGCTAAAGTCTATAGTGGCAGAACACTGACAGAGCAAGGTTGCTGCAAAAGGCGGGGCAGCGACAGTAAGGCTCTGTGGGTCAGTTCATAGAGCTAACAAAAAAACAGCCCACAGGTCACCGGCCAATGCCCGGCTGCCCGCCTTCCCAATCCGACGCTGATGAAGGGGTTTGAATGTAAATACCAGCATTTGTGAAGCGCATAGCTACCTCCGACGGGGGTGTCCTGGCGCTGGGGGCCCTCGGGAAGATTAAGCGAGCTATTGCCCAGAGTCGCATGGTGCTGAGCTAACCTGCTGCCGGAGCCGGGGATCGAACCGTGAACCCCGTAGTCAGGCACCCTGGCCGCTGCGCCACACCTCTTCCACAGTTTACAACAGTAAGAGCTGTATAGCATGGTTTGCGTAACCAGCAGCAGAAAGCATGTGGTCTTCAGACGTCTTGGCTTCGGAAAGGTTTGGTTCATACTCTAGACGCCTACGTCACAAGGCCTCCTCTTGAAATCTCTTGTCTTCTTGAACAGCGGAGGGGCTCAGAGGTGGTCTGTGCAGGCTTCAAGCGCTTGTCATCACTGTGGGTTGGGGAGTGGTTGGGAGTGGGGGACGGGGGTAGCAGTTAGGGTTAGGAGATGGCTTCATGTTCCGTAGCCGAATGTGGGTGTCTGAGTTGGGGAACACACTGTGCCCCGGAAGTACACCTACTTTTCTGGCAGCAGAATTAATGAATAAATGATTGCTTTTTTAGAGCTCAGAGCAGTGCTTAATTTGTAAAATATTGAGTGCCAGGGCTCTGACTAGGAGGCCACTGCAGCTTGCACCACCCATCACCTGTAATTGCTGCTAAAACAACTACAAACTATCTCTCTCACATGTAGAAGTGACAGTTCAGATTATTATTATATATAGTTTTATATAGCACCAGTTACATTACATGAGGACACACATTCATTTTAGGCACGGGGAGATTAGGTGATTTGCCCAGAATCACAGGAGGTTTTGGCGTCGTTACCGAGACTCGAACCCAGATCCCCGAGCACCTTAGCCGTTAGGCCAACTCCTCTCCCAAGGAGATTATTCCAGGTCCCCAAAGCTAAAGGAATGGCTAAGGAGACCGGTATTAGCAATTCTACTGTATATTGAATTCCTAAATAACTGTTTTTCTGCTAATCTCTAAATTAGATGTGCAGCCCCACCATTTGGTAGACTGTTTTAAGTATGGTGTTGACAATTAAGTGCCGAGCACCGGAAACCAATTAAGTGCCGGTGCTGAGCACCGGAAGGCACCGGCTCAAATTAGGCACTAGCCAAGGGATCACTAGCTGGTCCAGCAGCTTCCGGCGATAAGCGTAGCATGCTTGGGGGTGGAGGTGCAGACTGGACTAGAACTTACCGAGAATACGTCAAAACTGCGGACGTCAGGAGTCCGCGGGGCAGAGGCAGTCCAAGGCACGCCAATTGTTACTGGGGCCCCGGGTCAGTGGTCCTCAAGGGCCGCAGGATTCAACAACATGGACAGTTGTCAGGTGAAAAGTGACAGCGTAGCGATGGTGTTTGAACATCAGTGGTGACGTGTACCGAGACTCTGAGGTGGGGGTGGGTGTCACCCCAGAGGTGCCTAGTGCCGTCAGTGCTGGTGGGAGGAGTCTAGTACCTTCTGGGTGTGAACCCTAATATTCACTGCCAAAGGAGTTGTGTTGGTGGGTGTGTCACCTCACCACCGCACCCCTATATATTGAAAAAGAAATGGGGTGAGCATAGCTGGACCAAGAGTACAACAGGCCCCTTATTTTGTTTTAACTCTGGAGATGCTTTCAGGATAAGGGGGTGTATCTGCACATGCTAAGGGAAACCGTGCAAGATTAGTGACAGCTGTCACCCCAGTACTTCAGAGTGGTAGATTGGGGGTGTAGGGTACCCATGGAAGAAGGAATGGTGCTCTCAGGGGTGTGCAATAAACCAGCGTTGTCGTAGATGGGGTACCGTAGGGGTCACTCTATGGAGGAGGCCTGTCACAGGGTGGGGATGCCCTTGATTGGGGCTAGCTGGGCACATTGCCTCCTGCTGTGATGTGCCATGTTCGGAGGCCTGCGCTGCACCATCCCTGATGTCCTAGTGAGAAGCCTTCAGCGGGGAAGAGTCCCTGCACCCCAACTCTTGACCACCCCTTCCAAGGGTCAGGCCAGCAGTGACCGCCCCCAGACTCCGTGCTCACCGGTGGTCAAGCACAGTGCACCAGAGTACAGAACTACAAGGTGACCCTTGTCTACCACCACCGACTGTCCC
Source organism: Lissotriton helveticus (assembly GCF_964261635.1). Classification (NCBI taxonomy): domain Eukaryota; kingdom Metazoa; phylum Chordata; class Amphibia; order Caudata; family Salamandridae; genus Lissotriton; species Lissotriton helveticus. Next base: position 28,230,179 of record NC_136073.1, on the reverse strand, counting down.
TTGCAGCTCTGCTGACCCATCTAGAGGCAGGAATGTGTTACTGCACCCAGACAACAGACTTCCCTTCCCAGGAGCCATGCACACCTTTTCTTGGTGCTCAAACGCAGTACTCCAGAATCCAGACTCCTAGCAAAGCTATCCCGCCATGATTGGACATCGAGCCTGCGCACAAGAACACCTCCCCCCTAACCCTTGGACTCCCCCAAACTAAGCTATGAGGATATCCGTAGAAAGAAGCTCTTTAAGTGGGGGTGAGTGAGCACAGGCAGGGCCAGGACTTGAATCCTAGGGCTGTAGACTCACCCTGCCCAGTGTTACGGCCATGGTGAGCGCCATCTTGCTGTGGTGTCTCCATGCCGCGGCCGCAACACCCTATCAGAAAGCTTCAATGAGCGAGAACCGTGCACGCTGCAGTCCAGAGCCGGGGCGGGTGCAAAGCCGCCCCGCGTACAGCACATGAATGATTTTATGTCACACTATCGACAAAGCCTTCTGTGACTGGGGCTTCTCCGTGGTGTCAGAGTAGAGTTGGTGCCAGGTCTAAGTATCGCTACACTCTTGGGTGTAACTGCCAGGCAAACATTAGCAGTATATTTTAAACACGTATTGCGCTGTGCTTGTGTTTTTGACCTTGTATTTTTAATTTTTTTTAGTTTTTTTGCACCTTCGGGTAATTGTATTGCGCTTTTATAAATCTCTTTATAATTTTTCACTTACATTAAACTCACTGTCTGCTGAAGTCGCCAAGTCCGAGCTTTCCAGACCGCCGCAGCTTTATAGCGGTTTGCTGCGGAGAAAGCCCTTGTGACTCACTTCCAGGTGGGCTGCTGTTAGCGCTCTAGTGCACATGGCTTAACCCGTTCCGTGCTGCACTACCTCCCCATTGCTGCCGTCGGCCAATGGCCGACGCGGCCCCGCCCTTTTTGCGGAAGTGCCGCACTTCCGCAAAATCACAGCCGCCGGTTAAGGTGTTATATGCAGATGCAGGGCCGGATGTGAAGCGGACGCGTGCAGCGGGCATGCCTCGTCAAAGGCAAGCCCGTCTGCACCCAGGAGCCAGTACCCCCTGGCTCACCTGGGAAAAATAACAGACCCCCACTATTATTATTCAACGGCCACTGCTTACCAGCTGGGATCTCACACAAGTTAACTGCCCCTGAACAACTCTTTTGCACCAACAGCTTCCCCCATATCCTAGAGGGCCCGATGACTTGTTACAAATGTCGTTTCCAAAACTCACTTGATTTGGGGAGCTTTACTGGGTCCGACCATGGCCCAAAACTCATTAAGAAAGATTTAAAAAGCCTCCTTTGTAATGTAAGATCGCTAGCCAAACTCGCGACAGAAATATGGGATTTAATCACTACTCAATTACCGGATATCTTGTGTATGACGGAAACTTGGCTGAATCCCTCCAATATCCCCGTAATCACATTGGCCATTCTAGATAACTATAAACTAATTAAAAAAGCTATAGTCTGGAAAACAGGAGGAGGCATTGCCACTGTCTTTAAAAACACCATTAATGTGACATGGATCACGACTAGTAACACTGATGCTATGGAATTAGGCATTTTCAAAATAATTCTCCCTGCTACGGAAAGCTGGAACGGAGCCTTGATTTACCGTAGCCCTAGTTATAAGGCATGTGCCAGTCAACAGCTGGTAGAATCAATAGCCACCCATGTTCTAGCCACTAAAACCTTTCTTCTCCTGGGGGATTTCAATTTCCATGGGGAAGATCACACTAACGCTGAAGTGGCGAAACTACTAGCCGATCTGAAAAGGCTCGATCAGTCCCAACGATTCAGAGGCCCTACGCATATAGCCGGTCCCTCTCTTGACCTACTGTTTTCCAATTCTGAACTACTTGAATGCGAGGCTCCAACCCATCTTACATGGACTGATCATTTTCTAATCTCCTTTTATGTTCAGACTCCACCATCACCTGACTTGATGAAAAATAATAGAGCAGCAATAAACTCTTGCACAAATTTACTCGCAAAGACTTTAGTAAACCATTCCACTTCTGTGTGTCGTAGTGCAATCCTGAGTTACTGACATTCTGAACACTTTTAACATGGCACCAACAGAAGCCTTCGATCTAACAGTATCCTATAAAAACTATAGCTCCGCCGTGCAACGACTCTCTACTGCCTGGTTTACCAACGAGCTAAATCTAGAAAAATCGGCGTGTAAGAAGTTATAGACACGTTGGCGTAGAACTAAAACACCACTTTACAAGGACCTTTACATACCAGCATTGTTTCATTATCACTACAATATCAAAATCTCAAGACGAAATTCCATTATTAATCAAATTGAATTGGCAGGTAACTCCTCCAAAGCACTTTTTAATATTGTTCTAGACTTCACCACCCCACGAGCATGTGCCAATCTCCTACAGGTTCCTAAGAGCTTTGTGATTCACTGGCTAATTTTTTTGAGGAGAAAATCTCCCTAGACCGCTTTGTACCTTTTTACCCTAGAGGAAATCCGTAGCTCGCTGGTGGCTGCCAAATCAGGCTCTCCTCTGGAAATGTGTCTTCCGAATACAATGTTGTTGCTATCTAACCACCTTGCCGCGGCTATCGTAGAGGTTTTTAACTACTCGGTGGAAACGGGCACCATCCCTGCGGAGTGGAAGGCGTCATGTGTTTGAAACAATTTCTTTTTTTTATTAAAACAAATCTATCGCCCCATATCCTTGCTTCCCCTTTAGGGCAAATTGCTTGAAGGTTTAATCCACAAACAACTAGTTTCCTACCTTGAAGTCAATCATATCCTGGATCCCTCACAATCTGGCTTTCGACCTGGCCATAGTACAGATATGGCATTGCTGGCAGTGACTGAAGCTCTGCGACTCGCTCTGGATGCAGGAAGCTCAATCATGCTTGTGCTATTGGATCTCTCAGCAACCTTCGATACTGTTTCTCATGTTAGTCTACCGGCGAGGCTGCGAGAGATCGGCATTCAAGGCCCTGCTCTTAAACGGCACCACCATTTGTTTGAAAGACAGACATCAAACCGTCATCCTGGGCCAAATTCCTCTTGTAAAATGCAACTAGACAAGGTTTCCCCACAGGGCTCCTGTTTGAGCCCTACTTTGTTTAATATCTATATTCCCCCCTTTGCTAAGATCATACTTGGACGATACCCAGTTGTTCTTTACATTAGAGTCCGACCAGGCGGCCACTAAAAAGCGCTGTACCCTGGGTATGTTAGCCGTCTTTGACTGGATGAATGAGAATCGTCTCCAATTGAATGTAGACAAGACCGACATTATGCTGCTGGGAAAGGCTTCCAGTATCTTGACTGATGAATGGTGGTCTAAACAATTGGGATCAGCGTCTATGCCCAAGAAATCTGTTAAGAATCTTGGTATAAAAATCGATCAAACTCTAACGATGAAAGAGCACAATTTGACCACCTCCATAATGTACTTTCTGACCATGCTTCTACTGCATAGAACATTTCCCTATCTCCCCACATAGGCTAGAAGAACCCTAGTACAGGCCTTAGTAACAAGTAGGCTGGATTATGGCAACGCTCTCTTGTCGGCAGCAAATGAGACGCTGGTAACCAAACTACAGGTAGTCCAAAACACTACAGCCAGGCTTGTTCTCAATTGCCTACCGGCACCTCTTGGGCCCCGCTGCTCAAGGAGCTGCAGTCATATTGAAAAAAAAGCGGTTGTTTCAAGATCTGCTGCCTTACCCACAATGCATTAAAAGGCAAAGGGCATGCATATCTGACTCCACCTGAGCGACCTGCACTGGCTCCCCGTCGACAAGAGGATCACCTTCAAGCTCCTCACCCACGCACACAAAGCGTTTCACAACACCGGACCAGCCTATCTGAACAGCAGACTCCGCTTCTACACCCCCATCCGCCAGCCAGGGGCGTAACACAGGCCCCTGCAGCCCCCGCGGTGGGGGGGGCCATCACCCTCCAGGGGGCCACCTCAGCACCGCACTTCTGCTGGGGGGCACTAGATTGAGCCCAGAGGGGGTCCCTTCACGTACCCTGCAGGGGGGCCCCTCAAGGTTCGTTACGCCACTGCCGCCAGCTCTGCTCCGCCATCCTCGCCCTCCCCGCTGTCCCCCGCATCCAACGAACGACCGCCGGTGGCAGATCCTTCTCCTACCTCGCCCCCAAGACCTGGAACACCCTCCCTACCCACCTACGGCAGACCCAAGACCTACTCACTTTCAGAAGACTCCTAACGACCTAGCTCTTCGAGCAGTAGCGGCATCCCCCTCCCCTCAGCTCCTTGAGACCCTCACGGGTAAGTAGCGCTCTCTACAAGTACTCTGATTGATTGATATATATCTGCAAAAAATAAACTATATACACCGAGCCGCAGGCTAAGATCGTGTGATAAAGCCTTATAATAATGTTCCCCGCATTCCGCTGACCTGTTGTGGGGGAAAAGCCTTCTCTTACCTTGCGCCCCACTACTGGAACAAACTGCCTCTGCACGTTCGCATTTGTAGTAACCATTGTTATTTTAGGAAACTACTTGCAGCCCATCTGTTTTAATTCCTACCCTCTCGCTGATACTTATGATCCGATACAGCGTCGAGATGCCCCTGGGTGAGTCGTGTGCTCTATTAAATTGAAATAACATAACACAGCAGGTCCCCCAGACTGCTCTAAAGATAAACTAGAACTGATAACTAAAGCTGCATTTTAACTGGACACTCCAGACGCCAAAGCGGAGTAATTCTCATCGGTAACTAGCACTGCAGCTTAACCAGACACTTGGACATTAGTAAAGAATACTTACATTTATTAAATAGAATAAACACGTAATAGCTCCAAACACCAGTACAATCCAGCAGTCAAAACTAGCAAAACTGCCTAACCAGTTTCTTCGGGCAGCTCTACACATTAACGAGAATTGATAACCAGCAGTGAAAATTGGCACAACTACCTAACGCGCCCCTCCAGGCAGCTCTACGGGTTAACTGGAATGAATAACTAGTACTACGTTTAACTCTGCTCTTCTAACGCGGGTGCAGGTTAAATAGAATTCACAATTACCTATTGCATTATAATATTATTTAGTCGAGCCTTCCTGTGAGTTAACCGGTTGACTCCTGCTTCATAACGCTACTATGTGAACTAGTCTATAACTTCACACGGTTGCTAATAGTTGGCCAGATGCTGTTAACATACTGTGGTGGAACTAGTCGTATGTGACTGATTTAATGGCACACATCTGACATCTGCACATAAGTGCTAACAGTAGAGACATAAGGTGGCACTTGTTGTAAGCCTAGTTGGGCCATAGGTAACTTTGCTAGTAATAACCGCCTAGTGAATTCAAGCACTAGATTCGTTCACTGTGAGTAACCAGCATCCCAGCTAGAACCAGCGGTAACTGGGAAGACATCCCCGGCTACCCTTCCCGTAGCCATTGACATCAATAGACTGACCCTGCGGGTAACCAGCAGTGGCTCCTGGCCCTTACGTTTGACATCACTACGGTTAACTAGTACTGCTATGTAACGCCGCAGCTCGATAAGGCTAACCAACCTTGCACTGACAAAACGTGGTCCATTGGAGATAATAAACTCTCATCTGAAGCTCTCTGCTGCCACCTGATGCTCACAGGTAGAACTGCAGCACACCTGTTGCTGAGCTGACGTCGCCACGCATAGCCAGGCCGGCGCCACTGTGTACATTGATGCCCACACTGGAGCCTGTCTGACTGGCATTCCTGGCAGACGAGGTGGGCTAAGCAGCTGTGTTAGGCAGTGTGTGCACCAGGGTTACTGGGAACGCAGAGCTCTCTGACTGCAGGGTCAGGGGTCAGAGGCGCCTTCTGACTTGTCATTTTGTATTCTTGTTCTTGCAGGTTTTCATTTCACGTTAAAAGTGCATGACTACACGTCTAAGAATGCAAAACGTAAACCAGCTCTGCCTGGTCTGCTCATCCTTGCTATGGGGGTCTCTGATAATGGGAGGGCGACTTCACCAGGCTATAGGGCTTTGCCAGCCTGTCGTGAATAAACAATGTTCACGATTAGTGTAGCTGTAACAAGTCCATTTAATGGTTACAGCTGTATCACCAGAAAATCTTGGCCGAGGGGGCAGCTATTGTTGTGGCTGAACCGCTGCCCCCCCCCCCCCCCCGTCCCTTCCTCCCCCCCCCGTCCCTTCCTCCCCACCCCCGTCCCTTCCCCTCCACCCGTCCCTTCCCCTCCACCCGTCCGTCATCTTGCAAGCCCAACCTCGGAGTCTTGTCAATAAATCTATTTATACTGGAGGTAAGACCTTGTACATGGGGAGATCTATTTTAGTATTTTAATGTATCTCTGATTTTGACTCTGATTTTATTAAGGATGTTGTGTCTTACTGGACACAGTCTAGTGTTTTACCAGCCTCTCCCACGAGGGCTGGCCCATACACCCACCCTTCACCCATCCAACACAGGCCAGGTGACCCAGCCAATAAAAGAGCCCAAGTGCACATGTCCATGGCCAGTTCTATGCACCATATAATCTGTGTCTGCGTCCATTAATCACAAAACACACAAGGTGATGGACGGAATGTTGCACATTGACAAAACATTCACCCCCAGTCACAGATCTGGGTTTAATCCATCGTTATTTTGGTCACCAAGCCACGCCAGTTCAGACATGGCCATATGCAAATCAGTCTTCTTGACCCTGTGCCTCATGGGAACCGTCCAGCCCGAACTGCCAAGCCATGTCTTTCCTGGAGCGGAATCAAGCATCCTGGGACCGGTTTCGGGCTGTCCATTAATCACCCAGAGCCCATAACTTTACATTGGCGACGAGGCGGGTTGACCCCACCAGTCACCCGAAGCCAGCCGGCGCAAAGAGTGGCTTTTTCCGTATTGGGGGAGGAAACGGACCGCCTTCCTCAACTTCCCGTACCAGCGGTCGTTCCGCCTGCCGTGAGGGAGAAGTGTGATTTGGCTGTGAAGCCATCTAATTCCTCCTTTGTGAGGGGGAGCAGTGCAGAAAGGGAAAGCACCACGGAGCTTTCTACAGACACCCGCCAGCGACACAACTGAGTGTGGTAATAAAGCAGCGGTTTGTAGAAACCCATATGAGGGCCGGACTGGCATAAGCTTCATGATGGAGCAGGGCTCACTCACCAGTATCAGCATCACCCCATGTCTCCAAGCATACTGAAGGCCGCACAGTTGCAATGGCGAGTGACATCTCAGTGGCTACCCAACTACCACCTCGAGAGTGGAGAAGATTGGGCTGCACACCAAGAGAGCGACCACAAATCCATGAGTGGCAGCAGTAGAAATTACAAATTACAAAATATAGCGCCAGCTTAACCCGTAGTTATCGGGCGCTTTACATACACACTGTAAAAACAGAAGAAAATTACATTACATAGTAGGAAAGTGGTAAGGAAGCAAAACAGAGATAAAAAAAATGCAACATGAAAAATAAGTAAACCGTGCAGGGGAGGGAGAGAAAACAAACGAAGGTGGCTAACACAGTCCGGTCACCAACTATCCTTGAATGTCAAGAGAGAGAGGAATCAACTCGGATATTGAAGTCTAGGTTTGTTGACGTTGGTCAGGAAAGTATTTGTTAAGGAGATGGAGGTTCGGGTCCCTTTGGAAATAGGAGAAGGAGGGGTTGCGTCTGAGGACGCTAGGGAGAGGGTTTCACATCCTGGGAGCGTTGCCAGTAAACGATCGATACTGGGTGGTTTTATTTTTCAATTTTGGAGGAATAAGAAGGAGTGAGTTGGAGCTTCTCAGTGTTCTGGTTTGACCTGCTCTTACCAGTTTGTTGTTCAGGTAGTTGGGGGCCGGAGAGTGGATTGTTTTGTGTGTGATGTAGGCCAGTTTGTAAATACACCTCCTTTCCATGGGAAGCCAGTGGAGGGAGTTGAGAGCTGGAGTGATGTGTTCAAATCATCTTACTCCAGATATGAGTCGAGCGGCCATCTTCAGCACTGCCCTTAGAGGGGCTAGGTGAGCTTTTGGAGTCCCTGTAAGGATGGCATTCCCGTAGTCGATTTTAGAGAGAACTAGGGATTGAACTACTGTCTTGAGGCCATCATGGGGAAGAAAAGGGTTCAATTTCTTAAGGTGTTTTAGTGAGAAAAGCGCACCTTTTGCAGAGTTTTTGATGTGTGCCTCCATTGATAAGTTCTTGTCAAGGGTGATGCCAAGAGACTTAACTAAGTCGGATAGGATGAGGGGGCAGTTTTGGGCCATTAAGATTCTTGAGCCACTCTTGGATTGGACGGTGGTTACTTTTTGGAGAGAATAGAATTAATTCCGTTTCATCAGTGCTGCCTAGCGGTAGTTCCGGCACTGCACTTCAGCCCGGAAGACGTGTGAGTGCTCTGTTCGGAGATGTGCATTGTCCCGCAATTTAAGCCCCCTGCCTCACCTGCTCATAGCTTGAACAGGCATCATCAGGACAGTGTAGGCCCACAGTTGGAGAGACTGCCGTGGCCTGTGAAGAGGGGCGTGCCGATGTGTGCACCATAAAAAGGCAGAGCGATACGGTGCCCGGCTGCAGGTTAGAGAAGAAGCCCCGGTGAGCCCCAGTGAGGCTGCCATGGCAGGGATGTATGTCATTACAACGCATGCTTTCACTCCGCATGCCATTACGACGCAACTTTTACAACGCAAGTCGTTACAATGACTTGCGTTGGGGGGGAGCTGGATAGTGAATAGTTTAATTTACTAGTCCAACTCCAGTCCCCGTGGATAGTAGGGAAGGTGTTGGATAGTAATTAAACTATTCCCTATCCTAGAGCGCCCTCCAGCGCAAGTCGTTGTAATGACTTGCGTTGTAATAGTTGCATCGTAATGGTAGTGCGGAGTAAAAGTTGCGTTGTAAAGGATGTTTCCCCCATGGCAGTAACTACAGCGCCACCTAGTGGTCGTTCCCCTGCCCCGGCACCCCAGCACCTGGAAGCATGATGCATGAGGAGAGACTGCAGTGTAAGTTTAAATACTTGCCTTCAAAGGATAGCGGAGTCCCCACAAAGTGGAGGGGTGTTGTGTTTGTTCTGACCATCCCCCGACACACCGCACCGGCAGTGCAGAACCTACACCACACCTGCATGTCAAGCCCATGTATGTCCATGGTCTCAGGAAAGCTGCCAGGGCCCCGCAAGGTGACTGCAGCGCCACCTAGTCATCGTCTGTGCGCTCTGCAAGGGAAGAAAAGGAAGACAGGTGAGGCCACAATAGCAGGAGGCATCATTACCCTAGGGTTGTCCCCATGCAGAGCTAGTCAGGTTGAGCAGAGAACAGACAGGGGCTGCAACACTATGGAAAGGAGCTGCCAGGACCACTAGTAATTAACTCCCGGCATGGATGTTACTCCAACTGCGAGAAAACATTATTGGCGCTAAGAAGGGCCACGAACACTGTGAATCTGTTGCAAGAAAAAGTGCCTGCAACACGTGAATACATAGAACGCGGTCACCCAAGAAGGAACCTACCAGGTGCCAGGCACTCCGCTCAAGCTACGGAAGAGAGGATGCAAACTGATGTAGCAGCCAGAGGCCAGGGAAGGTGGGATGAAACAAACAGCAAGCCTGAACTGTAGCCCTGCACTACCCCACCCCATGCTTAGGCTTACCAAAGGTGGGAATAGTCCTGCACTGCTCCCTGTCTCCCATGGGAGACAGGGACACTACAGCTCTCCCAGTGATTTGAGACTAGCTGAGCGAGCACTTCCTGCCCCCTGGTGGCAAGTGGCCACTACTGCAAGCAATAGAAAACACAGAGCACCAGCAGATGGCAGCCATGAGGACTTACTGCTAGCCCCACCTCTGCCAGAGCAGACACAGTGTATGGTTGCATGCAAGACGCAGCACCAACTCTCCTCAAACAGCAAAAGTAGAGTCTTCTACAGTATGGCCGTGCCCAGCCCAGCCCAGCGAGAGGGTTGCACTGTTCTCCCTGCCAATCCAGATACCTGAAGGCCAAAAGTAGAACAAAGAGAGCAATACAGGCCCCAAGATAGTACCCGCCTGCCACTGCAAGCAGCCTCAGCAAAGAAGGAAAGTAGTGCATGACCCCTGGAGGCAAGCCACAGCAAGAGTCACGACACAGGCCGAGTGCCAGCAGAGGGCACCCTGGAAGAGACTATGCATGAGCATCACTAGTGCTCCACAAAGACATGCAGGGAGGCCAGTGTTCCACAGAGGCACAGGAACACCCCCACCCGTCAGTCGAAGGAAGCACAAGAGGAGTGGCAACCATGTGCAATGCACGAGCGAGACTGAGCGAATACTCACTCTGGCGCATAGACAATGAATTGCTGCGTGAAGGAGTCTGTGCCAGCACGCCCCCGCACGGAATGGCCACCATGGGACCATCAATGAGTGTCACATGGAGTGACCAACCCTGCCCAGCGCACACACCTGGGCAGGATCCAACACCGTGACGGCACAGCCTCGAGGCGCAAGCACTGCACCCTCAAGCGAAGAGGAGGCAGAAAGGAGGTTCCCTGCCATCAATGAAGTGAGGAATCAAGGAGATCCCAGAGGAAGGGCCCCTTGTGGCCCGAACGCAGGAAGGAGACTGTGTTTACCCTAGCTACACTAGCAGCGCCCCGCAGTGGGCCAGAGACTATTCAGGGAGTGCTCCCAATACTGCCTTAAGCCTGTGCCACACATCAGCCCATTACGAATATATGATGATACAACGAATTCCATTGCAACGCATGCCTTTACCACGCATGTGTTACAACGGAATTCGTTTAGCACGCATAAACCTTTCACCGACTATTTGCGTGGTGACGTCATACGTCGTTAAAAGAAAACGGCATTTTTTTACCGATTTCTCTTAATCGACTCTGATGCCGACGTGACTTATGGTGAGTTGTTTTATTTGGGGGGGAGACCCCCCCAAGCCCCCCCCCCTTTTTGTTTAAACTTTTACCACATATGCCTTTACTACAAACATCGTAGTAAAGGCATGCGTGGTAAAGGCATTAGTTGTAACCACGCATGCGTTGTACTGCATGCGTGGTTAAAGATTTCGTGGAAACGGCTTCGTTGTAAAAGCCGTTTCCCCCCATTACAGGCATGAGGACAGTTGCACGTGCCCTAGTGGGAAGCTGCCACTGACACAAAAGAAAGGAGACCCTCACCTCCCACCGTGATCCAGGTTGCACCCGGAATACCTTGTCGAGGAAAATAAAGGTCTGGAAGAAGCTGTAGACCGGATTCTTCAAAGCACACCTACCTCTAATGCCACCCATGAAATGGCTGACGCACCTGAGAAGACGTCCAGTCTTACAGACAGGACCAGACCTGTGATTGGTCCGTGACGGGAAAGATGTGCAATTTAACGGATATGACAGAGTGAGCAGGAAGTCCCAGGGAGAAGAGCTGACAACATATGGCCTGTTGCCACGTCACAGCATGTGCAAAGTTGACATGCAACACGTGGCATGTCACCACTTTTTTCAGCATGCACAAAGAAGACATGTGGCCGGGCGCCACGGTGCACTGCAAGCAAGAACTAATGAGGAAGAGAGCGTGGCACGTTGCCGCATTTGCAAAGAAGAAAAGGAGTGGAGAGAAAGGAGTGTGACAATCCTGTCACACAGAAGAATGGATGACCACAGGTGCGCAGGAGAAATTAACAAGGAGACAGGAATGGAACGAGGACTCGTACCACTATCTGAGTGCACATACCAACACAAGCCAGCCACCGGGGTGCAGTGAGGTCACAGGAGACCGCTTAGCTGGAATCCCAAAGGTACGCCACCTGCATGCGCGAACCGTGTATCTGCCCCACGCTTCACAGTGCGACTGTCCTGCCACCTGTCACGTGCTGCTTAAAGCAAATGGCATTCCTGCTTGCAAGCGCACACGCCAAAGAAGAGCTGCACTAAGAATACAATGAGCTACCAGGTTTCAAAATCCATCCAGTCACCCTCCCTCCACACAAGTCATCGCCACCTGTTGTATAAGTCGTCTAATGGCAACCACTCCATCATTTGACATGTGCATCACCACCACTCTTAGAGCGTCTAGTAACAAGGCTGGAATCCTGCACCGTTACCATACACACGAACACGAAGCACCAGCGACGAGCTGAAGAACCAGTGACCACATGCCCTTCTGGTTTACTTCCTGATCCCATTAGCGAGCACGTGTTCTGACCAGGACACACCCACCCCTAACGTTGCAGTGGTTCTGAGGTTCTTTTGCGGCTGTCCAGTTGCAGACACGTATGCAGCCCCAGTGCAGCCCACAGGTAGTCCCGTGGCTTCTCAACCAAGGGGCATCCCCCCAGCATGAGAAATGGATTTGACTTTGCCCACCGATGGATACCAGGAGGTAGCCAGGCCAAATAACCGAGTTCAATAGGTCACGGCATGCCAAGACTGTCTCCAAGGGATCAAGCAACACCATCCAGTGTTCACGGTGGACTCCACCAATGCTCTTGATGCACCAAAGTTTGTAATATAAAACACCAATTGCCTCACAGCAAAAGCACGCTAGACAGATCAACATCACATAGGTGGGCTGTCATCCAACTGACCTGATGCAGAGGGATCCGGACTGCATCAGCACGGTGTTCGTGTCCAGCGATACCTGGCTAAATTATGGACGCGTGCTGAGCTCCCCGGGTGCTCCCAGCTGCACCTGTCCACCGTTGTCCTATGGACTGCCTCTTGAAGTTGTCAGACTTGATGTGTTTTAGTTGGTTTTATTCCTTCCCACAGGTTGGACTTTTGTTTGTTTGTTTAATTTGTCTTAATAAAATTTGGGAGGAATGTTGTGTCCTGCTGGCTGGTCCAAACACCCACCCCTCACCCATCCAACACGGGCCTCACCGGTCAAGTGACCCTGCCAGTTCTATGCACCATATACCCTGTGTCTGCGTCCGTTATTCACAAATTATGTGCGCCTAGAGCCCACAACTTTACAAAAGATACTTTTAGATGCCTTTTCTGTACTGTATGTGTTCTCTTGAATACCAAGAGTTTCAGGATCTGGGCAGACCGTGTGAGTGCAATCCCTTCTCCCTTGAGTCAGGAAAGGTGCATTTCAAGTGCCCCCCCCATTCAATCAGTGCTGGAATCTCTCCAGAAGGGAGTTCTGGGTAATTAAGAAAAAGGACTGCATGGATTACTTTGCAATCCAGCAGTCTGTCTACCATGTCTGTCCAGGGAACTCAAGACTTCTAGCATCTTGGAGAAGTGTGGCTCACTGGTTAGAGGAGGCAGACCTAGAAGCAGAGGTCAGCCCGGGACCAGGGTTCAATTCCCGGCTCGGCGGGGTCTTTAGTCCTAAAAAATGTCCATGGGCTCGACAATTCTCGCTCCGGTGCCTACTCGATTCACGGGTTCACAATCTGCGACTCTGGGCAATAGCTTGCTTAATCTCCACAACGGCCCCTCGCGGCGGGATGCCTGGCTTTCACCTTGCGGATACCCTGCCGGGGTTATCTCACAGGGGAATACCAGGACGGGTTCCCTAAGCAAGCGCTTAGAAACCGCTTGGTGATTTGCGCTATATAAATTCCTGTACATTTACATTTACATTTACATCTTGGTTCAACATTGGTAGCATTTTTGTTCACAGTCATAGATATGTGATTAACAAAACTTGAAGCTCTGCACGAGGTTGTTTGAGTGGAGCAAAAACAAAAGAATAGGATGGGATGCTGGTCAATGATTCATCGAAAGTCCAACTCGAGCCATGGCGTTTTAAGGAAAAGTCTCTTTCAGCAAAATGTGCTGTACATTGGTGGTTACACGATGTATATCATTCCCAACCTTTTAACAAGGCAGGGAGAGAGTACCCGAGGTGCAAGATTCATGCACAGGGGCTTCATTCAGCAGAGCACGAGGCAGGTAGACCCAAGCATGGGGGCGTCTGCAGTAGAGAGGGCAGGTAAACCCAAGCAAAGGGCGTCTGCAGTAGAGAGGGCAGGTAGACCCAAGTGCAGGGGCGTCAACAGTAGAGGGGGCAGGTAGACCAAAGCGCAGGGGGGTCAGCAGTAGAGAGGGCAGTTAGACCCAAGCACAGGGGCGTCAGCAGTAGAGAGGGCAGTTAGACCCAAGCACAGGGGTGTCAGCAGTAGAGCGGGCAGGTAGACCCCAGCGCAGGGGCGTCAGCAGTAGAGAGGACAGGTAGACCCAAGCACAGGGGCGTCCGCAGTAGAGAGGGCAGGTAGACCCAAGCACAGGGGCGTCAACAGTAGAGGGGACAGGTAGACCCAAGCGTGGGGGTGTCAGCAGTATAAAGGGCAGGTAGACCCAAGCACAGGGGTGTCAGCAGTAGAGCGGGCAGTTAGACCCAAGCACAGGGGCATCAGCAGTAGAGAGGGCAGGTAGACCCAAGCACAGGGGCATCAGCAGTAGAGAGGGCAGTTAGACCCAAGCACAGGGGCGTCAGCAGTAGGGAGGGCAGTTAGACCCAAGCACAGGGGCGTCAGCAGTAGAGAGGGCAGGTAGACCCAAGTGCAGGGGCGTCAGCAGGAGAGAGGGCAGGTAGACCCAAGCACAGGGGCATCAGCAGTAGAGAGGGCAGTTAGACCCAAGCACAGGGGCGTCAGCAGTAGAGAGGGCAGTTAGACCCAAGCACAGGGGCATCAGCAGTAGAGAGGGCAGGTAGACCCAAGTGCAGGGGCATCAGCAGTAGAGAGGGCAGATAGACCCAAGCACAGGGGTGTCAGCAGTAGAGAGGGCAGTTAGACCCAAGCACAGGGGCGTCAGCAGTAGAGAGGGCAGGTAGACCCAAGTGCAGGGGCATCAGCAGTAGAGAGGGCAGATAGACCCAAGCACAGGGGCGTCAGCAGTAGAGAGGGCAGTTAGACCCAAGCACAGGGGTGTCAGCAGTAGAGAGGGCAGTTAGACCCAAGCACAGGGGTGTCAGCAGTAGAGAGGACAGGTAGACCCAAGCGCAGGGGCATCAGCAGTAGAGAGGGCAGTTAGACCCAAGCACAGGGGCATCAGCAGTAGAGAGGGCAGTTAGACCCAAGCACAGGGGCGTCAGCAGTAGAGAGGGCAGGTAGACCCAAGTACAGGGGCATCAGCAGTAGAGAGGGCAGGTAGACCCAAGCGCAGGGGGGTCAGCAGTAGAGAGGACAAGTAACCCAAGCGTGGGGGTGTCAGCAGTATAGAGGGCAGGTAGACCCAAGCACAGGGGTGTCAGCAGTAGAGCGGGCAGGTAGACCCAAGCACAGGGGCATCAGCAGTAGAGAGGGCAGTTAGACCCAAGCACAGGGGTGTCAGCAGTAGAGCGGGCAGGTAGACCCAAGCGCAGGGGGGTCAGCAGTAGAGAGGACTAGTAGACCCAAGCGTGGGGGTGTCAGCAGTATAGAGGGCAGGTAGACCCAAGCACAGGGGTGTCAGCAGTAGAGCGGGCAGGTAGACCCAAGCGCAGGGGCGTCAGCAGTAGAGAGGACAGGTAGACCCAAGCGCAGGGGCGTCAGCAGTAGAGAGGGCAGATAGACCAAAGCACAGGGGTGTCCGCAGTAGAGAGGACAGGTAGACCCAAGCACAGGGGCGTCAGCAGTAGAGAGGGCAGTTAGACCCAAGCACAGGGGTGTCAGCAGTAGAGAGGACAGGTAGACCCAAGCGCAGGGGTGTCAGCAGTAGAGAGGGCAAGTAGACCCAAGCACAGGGGCATCAGCAGCAGAGAGGGCAGGTAGACCCAAGCACAGGGGCGTCGGCAGTAGAGAGGGCAGGTAGACCCAAGCACAGGGGCATCAGCAGTAGAGAGGGCAGTTAGACCCAAGCACAGGGGCGTCAGCAGTAGAGAGGGCAGTTAGACCCAAGCACAGGGGTGTCAGCAGTAGAGCGGGCAGGTAGACCCCAGCGCAGGGGCGTCAGCAGTAGAGAGGACAGGTAGACCCAAGCGCAGGGGCGTCAGCAGTAGAGAGGGCCGGTAGACCCAAGCACAGGGGTGTCAGCAGTAGAGAGGACAAGTAGACCCAAGCGCGGGGGTGTCAGCAGTATAGAGGGCAGGTAGACCCAAGCACAGGGGCGTCAGCAGTGGAGGGGGCAGGTACACCCAAGCGCAGGGGCGTCAACAGTAGAGAGGGCAGGTAGATCCAAGTGCAGGGGCGTCAGCAGGAGAGAGGGCAGGTAGACACAAGCACAGGGGCGTCAGCAGTGGAGAGGGCAGGTAGACCCAAGCGCGGGGGGTCAGCAGTATAGAGGGCAGGTAGACCCAAGCACAGGGGCGTCAGCAGTAGAGAGGACAGGTAGACCCAAGCACAGGGGCGTCAGCAGTGGAGAGGGCAGTTAGACCCAAGCGCAGGGGGGTCAGCAGTAGAGAGGACAAGTAGACCCAAGCGCAGGGGGGTCAGCAGTAGAGAGGACAAGTAGACCCAAGCACAGGGGCGTCCGCAGTGGAGAGGGCAGGTAGACCCAAGCGCAGGGGGGTCAGCAGTATAGAGGGCAGGTAGACCCAAGCACAGGGGCATCAGAAGTGGAGAGGGCAGATAGACCCAAGCACAGGGGCGTCAGCAGTGGAGAGGGCAGGTACACCCAAGCGCAGGGGCATCAACAGTAGAGAGGGCAGGTAGACCCTAGCGCAGGGGCGTCGGCAGTAGAGAGGACAGGTAGACTCAAGTGCAGGGGCGTCAGCAGTGGAGAGGGCAGGTAGACCCAAGCACAGGGGCGTCAGCAGCGGAGAGGGCAGGTAGACCCAAGCACAGGGGCGTCAACAGTGGAGAGGGCAGGTAGACACAAGCGCAGGGGCGTCAACAGTAGAGAGGGCAGGTAGACCCTAGCACGGGCGTCTGCAATAGAGAGGGCAGGTAGACCCAAGCACAGGGGCGTCAGCAGGAGAGAGGGCAGGTAGACCCAAGCGCAGGGGGGTCAGCAGTATAGAGGGCAGGTAGACCCAAGCACAGGGGCATCAGAAGTGGAGAGGGCAGATAGACCCAAGCACAGGGGCGTCAACAGTGGAGAGGGCAGGTAGACACAAGCGCAGGGGCGTCAACAGTAGAGAGGGCAGGTAGACCCTAGAGCAGGGGCGTCGGCAGTAGAGAGGGCAGGTAGACTCAAGTGCAGGGGCGTCAGCAGTGGAGAGGGCAGGTAGACCCAAGCACAGGGGCGTCAGCAGCGGAGAGGGCAGGTAGACCCAAGCACAGGGGCGTCAACAGTGGAGAGGGCAGGTAGACCCAAGCACAGGGGCGTCAACAGTGGAGAGGGCAGGTAGACTCAAGTGCAGGGGCGTCAGCAGTGGAGAGGGCAGGTAGACCCAAGCACAGGGGCGTCAACAGTGGAGAGGGAAGGTAGACCCAAGCACAGGGGCATCAGCAGTAGAGAGGGCAGGTAGACTCCAGAACAGGGGCTCCTCATCCGGGATTCTGAATGCTTCTCTGAGTGTCTTGATCTGCTGATATCAAGAGGGGGTGTCTGATGATGACACACCTTGTGGTAGTCGTCTTCCACGCAGCAGCTTTTTATCCGGGACAATGGGTAGGTGCTATGAGCAGTACGCAGCCACTTTGTAGGACCAAGTGGGCAGGTTGTGTGTCTGCAAGCATCCACTGCATGCTTGCAGCATCTCATAGCAGAGAAGCCTGGCTGGCTTTACATAGCCCCTGAAGTTTGGTTTCTCAGAGTAGAATAGCCCTTCTACTCCCCATGGACCATAGCACCGAGCACCACCGTTCTGGTCAGAACGGCATCTTCTGAGGGTTTGGGTCCTCAGGGCTCCTAGAGTTAGGCAGATGCACTGATAAATCAGTTTATAATAAAGGGGTACAGTGATTATTCAGGAATACCAGTCACATTCATCTCCAAATCCGAAGGAAGGCCATGTTTGGTGGACTAAAGCAGGCGGTGAATCCTCCCTTCACCCCTGTACGAGGACCACCAGCCGACCGCTGTCTGGAATCCCATCCCTTCGAAGCCCCTCCACGCAGAGCCAAAGGCACCATCTCAACTGTGGATTTAGAAAACATTTATCGGGATCTTGTTAATAAAAATGTAAATCCGTATTTGTAAAGCGCAAACTACTCACCCTTATGGGTCTCAAGGCGCTAGGGGCTGTCGTGTAAATTAAGTGAGCTATTGCCCAGAGTCACATGGTGCTGAGCTGAGCTGCCGCCCTGTGCCCTGAAGTCAGCTGCCCTGGCCGCTGCACCACACCGCTCCTGGATCTTCCACAGGTGGTGACCTCCAAGAGCTACGCGTATGCAATATGTAACACACCCCGTGTACAGAACAATGATGGGTTGTTCTCAACCAAAGATACAAACATAGATAATATTGTCCAGAGAGCAGTAGTCATTGATATAGTAATCTTGCATGGTTGCTAAAGGAGTGTCTTTGACTCTACATCGGTTTTGATTCCATTCGTGTCCCCCGTTTGGGTCATTCACTTGATTAAATACAATTATAAAAAGTTAGCAGCAAATGGCCAGATAACGAAGATTCTTTCTTTCCATCTGACAGGCGCCGTTCTCGTATTAAGGAAGCCTTTAAAGCAGGGGCGTCGACCGACTGCTCTAAGAGCCGAGGAAAAAAATATATATATATAATAACAGAACGTTATTTTAAAGTAAAGTAAAGTCCACATTTGTAAAGCGCACAATCACCCGTAAGGGTCTCTAGGCGCTGGGGGCCGTCGGGAAGATTAAGCGAGCTATTGCCCAGAGTCACATGGTGCTGGGCTGACCTGCCGCCGTAGCCGGGGATCGAACCGTGGTCCCCAAGATTCCAGCGTTAGTCGCCCTGGCCGCGGCGCCACACCTCTCCATTTTATGTGTAGTCTACCTTTAAGCTCCATGTTAGGGCGAGGTTGGGCTCGCATGATGCTAGCACGGGGAGGAGTGGCGGCTGTACCATAAGTACGCATAACGGTTTGGCAGCCGTCTTGGGTCGGTCAAACTGTCATACACACTTTGCGTGTTCTCCACCCAGGCTGCATTGCATCCTGGGTGGAGAACATACACAGGCTCCCAGTCCCTCTATGAGCGCCGAACCTTGGCGCTCAGACCAATCACACCGCTGCTGTAAGGCAGCATCATGATTGGCTAAGGGAGTCTGGATGCTTCCAGGAGGCAGGGGTTAGCACAATCGGAGGGGAGGCAACAGCTGACAATCCACAGGTAAGTCTTTTTAATTTTTTTCTACCCTCGCCACCGTCCCCTACCGGCCGCCACTGCTTTAAAGCCTCATCTTTCTAGAAAAGGCTCAATGTTGTAATGTGGCAAATCTTGTACACCGTGTGTCCTGGAGGATGCCCCTCAGTTACCCTGCTCTGTTAAAGCGTGACTTCGAACTGGTACGTCCAGCTCTGAAGCTTCAGGTCTTCATTGTTTGAGCTGTCTGGTTTGCTAACAACATCTTGGGGACATTCAGAAAGCTTCCCTGTGAATGCCTTCTGCCCCTTGCTTACCATTGGGTTTGTGTTTTGTAACTCACATTTGCTTGCTTTCTATTTGCTGACTCCGTTTGTTTGCGGCTGTCCAGCTTGAGTATGTCTCTTCCCTAAACTCTATTTACTGTATTTTTCCACCAGTATTTGGATTTCTTTAAACAGGCCATTAAATATTGTTCTTCTCTTCTCACATTTGCTGTGCAATCTAAGACAGAAGTCAAATGCCTGTCAAGCCCTCTTCTGAGGGAGCTTGGTGTTTACTTTTATTTCTCAGGCTTCAAAGAGAGATAATTTATTTGACAATGTGCTGGCTACTCTAGGTCTTCTGTACAATGTTATTTGTTTTTCTAGCATAAAACAAAATGTAAATGTCTGTAAATTAACTGTGCAGATATTTCAGAATATGGAAAGCACAAATGAAGCACATTTTCTGGTAATTCCAAAGGGTGGTGGAAACAAATATTTAAATATGATCGAAACAAATCAGCACACTGATGAAATTTCCACACATCGTTATGCGCTGCATTCTTTTATCAGTATGTCTGAGTAAATCTGTTGGACTTGGCCCGCAGGGCAGGTTCGCCCCTAAACTTTTTGCCTTATGTGTGACCCTGTGTCAGTGATTTTTGGGTCTTGGCGCACTTTTTCCCTGTGTCCCAGAGTGAAAGTGCGTGCGTGTAGTATGGCTGGCCTGCCCTCCCATAGGAATGCATGGGGAATGTGTGTGCCCTGGTAGTTCCTGATGTGTGGGGAGTGCAGGCTCGAGTTTAGTATGTATGAACTCGTGAGAGTGAATGCTGCGCAATGGTATGTGCGGCTTGTATGTGTCTAGAAGGGAAGTGCTACTTCTGGACATTGATGTGCGTGTGCTGTGAGGGTGCTGGAGAGTGATTGGCTGGAGCTGGCTGGCATGCCAGGCTCCAGGAAGTCTGGATGGGTCTGCCCGGTGGTGAGTGGGAGATTAGCATGAGTGATGTGTGGGAGGAGTGTACCTGTGTCCTGGATGGGCTGGGTTTTCCCCACACAATGCTGGCTCCGCCCCCCTGTGGTGTGTCTAACGACCCTAGCCTCCCCAGTGAATGAAATGGGTGGTTGGGCCATCAAGAGTGCTCCAGAGCCAGCTGAAACTGGTTTCCCCCCCCACCCTGCACCTTGAAACAAAGGATTTGGTACTATAAGAAGGGGCTGTGTCCCCTTGGAAAATGTTCTGCTTTTGGATCCTGCCAGAGGGGGCTGTTGCTGCTGCTGGGGCCAGGAGGACCGCCACTTGGACTGTCTCCCTGCCTGGAGACCCAGTGTGCTGGCGCTGGCCCAGCCTTGCCCCCCTGCCTGCCTCCAGCCCCTGCTGGAGCCCTGTCCTGTCCTCCAGTGCTGGGGAGCACTGAGGACTTCGTTGCCTGCAGCCTGAGAGCGCTGCTCTCTGCCCTTCAGCGCTAGGAGCGCTGAGATCGCCTGCCTAGCGCTTGAAAACGCTGGATTTTGCCCGAGCGCCGTGAGCGCTGTATTTTGCCCGCCCTGTGTGGTGGTTTGACGGCGCGGGTGCCACCCCGCTCATTGCCGTATTGTTTTGCCGGTTTTGGATCGATCTACGAGGGAGCCCACTCCTCGGATCATCTGGGAGCCCGCCTGCCTGCCTAAAGCGAGCCGCCGCGCTGCCCGCGGCGACCCGGAAGTGAAGGGATTGCCGGCCAATCACAGCGCGGCCCAGGAAAGGCCGACCGGAAGTCCCGCCTCCCCCGCCGAGCCGCGAGAGAGCCTGCCGAGGCTCCCCGAGAGGAGAGGAGAGCCCCGGGACCAGCGGGAGAGACCCGCCGCCGCTGGAAAGCCCAGCGCTAGACCGGTGAGTGCCTGCCTGCAGAGGAGGGGGGGGAGCGTCGGGACACATTGCCGGTGTCCGCCCCGCCCCCTCTCTGTAGCGCGACCTCGCGCCTGGGTGTTTTGAGCCTGAGGGCTCAGGGGGCATTTCCTTATTTCACGAGCCCTGAGAGGCTCTGAGCGCCCCACGTTCACGTCGAGTCCCCAGAGGGGGGACTCCCAAAGAGAAGCGCCCGTGTGTTTTGAGCCTGAGGGCTCAGGGGGCATTTGTGAGTGACCCGAGTCCCCAAGAGGGGGACTCCAACCCGAGCCAGAGAGGCTCCAACGAGAGAGAACCTCTCCGTGTTCCTGTGGAGCCCCGAGGTGCCCCAGGGGCACCAGTAGCATTAGAGCCCAGCGAGGCTCTTGGCAAACTTGATCCCTTTGGGTCCCCAGAGCGAGGGACCCCACAGCCCAGCGAGGCTGCACCTTTTGTTGCTGGAGCCCTGAGAGGCTCAGCAGCCCCCTTACTTGTGTAAGAGAGCCTGAGAGAGGCTCACCAGTGCCACAGTGGTGGTTCTTTGAGCCCAGAGAGGCTCCAACTTTGCGCTAACTTTCCCTGCTCCAGTTGCCCAGCACTTTGTGGGCAACTGCCACGTTTAGGCCCTGACATTGGGACACCGGGACAGTCACCGGTGGTGACTGGTGAGTTTGGGGAAATTGGTATTTGCTCTGCACCTCTGAATGTATTGATTATGCGTCATGTGCCTTTACACCTCTGAATGTACGGCATCATGTGTTTTGCTTTTGCACCCCTACAGGTAGTGTGACGTGTAGGTGGTTGTTTTCTCCCTAGTACAGGTGGTGCTAGTGAGGCCCTGTTACCAGTAATTACTGGTTGTATGCTATTACTGAAAGTATTGCTCTATTACTGAAAGTATTGCTTTATTACTGAAGGTATTGCTAAAGTGCTATTACTGAAAGTATTGCTTTATTACTGAAAGTATTGCTTTATTACTGAAAGTATTGCTGCTAAAAGTGTTGATACCCTTGACAGTGGTTCAAGTGGCCCTGTCCTGTACAAAGATCCCTTGTAAATTCCGCCCGTGCCTGTTGGCACAGTGTAACAAGATGTGTGTTTTATCTGATGTTTATTTATTATAATACAAAGGCTATTTTTATATAACCTTGTGTGGAGTTTTCCTTTGTGGTGGGCCTTTGGTTGTTGTTGCTGGGGTGCGTGCGCAAATACTTAACTTACATCGCCTCCAAGTTTAGCCTTGCTGCTCGCGCCACGTTACCTAGAGGGTGAGTAGGGGTTATCTTGGCGTGTAACTCCCTTGCCCTGACTTGGGGGTGGTGGTCTCTGACTGACTTTGGCGAAAGCCCTGGCCAGCCGGGGATCCCATCTCCAACATTGGTGGCAGCGGTGGGATAAGGATTTGTGTTTGCGTTGTACCACAGTAGCGGCTGGCCGCACTTCAAAGCTCTACATTTTTAGATAACCACATTTTGGGGATTATTGTTGTTGGTAAAATTCCATTGTTTCTTCTCCTGAAGAGTGTCATTTATAATTGTGTTCAGTGCATTTGTCCCCCGCCCTGCTTCCAGAGTTTGGTACCTGTGTCACTTTTGGTCAGGTTGAGAAGTCAGGGGTGGTAGAAACTGCCTTACCGATCCGAGGGGAGGGTGTGTGTGGATGAATGGTGTGTTTCCCTGGACGCATGAGTGAGTTCTTTTTTTAAGGAGAGTGTGGAAGTTTTGGAATTGTGTACTCCTACTTCAGATTGCTAGATCCCTTGTGTTGCACGTGTCTGTGAGCATCCTGTCAAGATGGAATCTCCTTTTAACCTTTGTGGCCTGTTTAAGTACAGTGTGCATGAGTTGGTGCGGTTATGTAAGGAGAGAGACATCCCAGTGAGTGAGTCAGACACCCAGTCCAAGCTTAGGGATAACATGATCCTGTGGCAGAAGAGTGACTGGGAGCGTGAGCACAGTGAGAGGGAGAGGGCCCGGACCGCACACCATGAGGGTGGTGGGCCTGAGGGGAGCCCTGAAGAGTCTGATGTGGAGAGTGAGTTTGACAGTGGGTGGGCGCCAGCAGAGAGTGAGGACCCCCTAGATAGGGAGTCCCTTGCTGGGTCCAGTGTCAGGTGTAGCACCCCATCCCTTTCCCTGTCCCCAGAGGAGTGGGTGGATAGGAGAGAAGAGAGGGAGCACCAGCTGGCCATGGAGAAGCTCCGGTTAGAGTATGCCAGAGAGATGGCGCAGCTGGGTGTGAATGAGCGGACTGCAGAGGCTGAGAGGGCCTTGGCCAGGGAGAAGATAGCCCTAGAGTGTAGGATATCCCCTGAGCGCAGTCTTAATTTTCTGGATCCCCCAGGGAGGGTTGAGTCCAGTGGTGGCAGCTATTTAAATCTAAGTCTAGAAAGTCCCAGTTCCCAGAGTATGGTTCCTGTTTCCCCAGAGGAGGAGAACAGGTTGAAGTTCAGGAACCATAGGAAACCGCCTCACCAGAAGTGGGGGTATTTTGTGGATGACTGTTCTGATGCAATGGAGGATTGGCTGGCGGCTAACCCGGACGATGAGAGGGACGGAGTAGTGAGTATGTTCCTCAAAGAGCAGTTGCTCAGTGTTGTGTGTCCAGAGTTGCGCCAGCACCTGCTGAAGTTGAAATGTTTTTGTCCTTGGGACCTTGCAGAGGAAGCAGACCGCTGGGAAAGGGCCAGAGGCTCTGTAGAGTCATTGGTGAGTGACTCCGAAAGTAGTGGGTCAGGGATCTTCCAGCCCAGCGTGGTGGAAGAGGCTCAGTGTAGCCCAGCTAGGTCCCAGTATAGTGAGAAGGGTGTAGGGGCTGACTGCCTGGCTCAGTGGAGCAGGAGTCAGTGGGTGGCTGAGAGCCCCCAGAGGCCCGAAGCCCTGTCTCAGAGCCTGGGTGGTTTCTTGAGGGAACACCAGGTTGGGGACCTAGGCTGTCCTGTTAGCCCATTTGAGGAGGATCTCCTAGTGAGTAGAGGACCTGGAGCGTCTGTAACCAGAGCTCCTGTGGTTCTAGAGGCTGGCAGTACCGCTCCGGTAGGGAGGGTACAGGAGTCCAGCGTGAGGAGTGATTGGGGGATGAGTTTCCCAGTGGATGCACCAGTGGACCAGAGACTAGCCAGTTGGGCTAGATCTTCTTGGAGGGACCCGGGTGGTGCCACTTCTGGTCTGGGGGATCGTCACGCACTGTCAGGTGGACAGAGGGCGGGAGATCTGCGCCAGACAGACAGTCACACAACAGATGTGTCATTTGTTAGCCTCAGAGGGATTGTGTGTGAGTCCCAAGAAGTCCTGGAGTGCCAGGCAATTGTTCCACCAAAGGTTTTAGACCGGAGGTTGGATGGCCAGGTTCAGGATCAGCCTGACCTGAAGGGTAGGACGACTGTAACCAGTGTCCTGACCGGTTCTTCTTCCAGAGGAACTTCTCCAGGTGGGAGAGGGCAGACCTCTGGAAGGGGGTGCAGAGGGTGGGAGAGCCCAACTCTGACCCCGGTGCAACCTGAGGGGTTAAACCCTAGGTTGGAATGGCGTTCTAGGTGTCCCCCTCGCATGGGGAGGAGGAACCCTAAAAGAAGAGGAAAGGGGAGGAGCGCCTTCCCTGAGACTCCTGGTCCACCTGAGGTTGTAGACCCTAGGCGGGAGAACCAGTGGCAGTCTAGCCCTGTCTTGCAGACAGGAGGAGTGGAGAGTGGCTACTATGTGCCAGGGGTTACTACCCCCCACTTCGTGAGTAGGCAGGAACCAGTGGCACCTGGGTGGCCTAGGGCCTGGTCCTGGCCGCGGACAGCTGAGGAGTACCAGTGGGGTAGCCCAGCTGGTCCTTACAGTAGCTTTAGAAGGAACCCTAGGGGTTCACCGTGGCATAGAACAGGAGGGTGTCCCGGCAGTGGCGGGCCTGCGTCCGTGTTCTATCGCCCCAAGCAGGGAAGTCCATCACGGTGGTGATTGTTCTCCCCTGCGTTTTGGCTGGAAGGGGGTTGTGTTGGACTTGGCCCGCAGGGCAGGTTCGCCCCTAAACTTTTTGCCTTATGTGTGACCCTGTGTCAGTGATTTTTGGGTCTTGGCGCACTTTTTCCCTGTGTCCCAGAGTGAAAGTGCGTGCGTGTAGTATGGCTGGCCTGCCCTCCCATAGGAATGCATGGGGAATGTGTGTGCCCTGGTAGTTCCTGATGTGTGGGGAGTGCAGGCTCGAGTTTAGTATGTATGAACTCGTGAGAGTGAATGCTGCGCAATGGTATGTGCGGCTTGTATGTGTCTAGAAGGGAAGTGCTACTTCTGGACATTGATGTGCGTGTGCTGTGAGGGTGCTGGAGAGTGATTGGCTGGAGCTGGCTGGCATGCCAGGCTCCAGGAAGTCTGGATGGGTCTGCCCGGTGGTGAGTGGGAGATTAGCATGAGTGATGTGTGGGAGGAGTGTACCTGTGTCCTGGATGGGCTGGGTTTTCCCCACACAATGCTGGCTCCGCCCCCCTGTGGTGTGTCTAACGACCCTAGCCTCCCCAGTGAATGAAATGGGTGGTTGGGCCATCAAGAGTGCTCCAGAGCCAGCTGAAACTGGTTTCCCCCCCCACCCTGCACCTTGAAACAAAGGATTTGGTACTATAAGAAGGGGCTGTGTCCCCTTGGAAAATGTTCTGCTTTTGGATCCTGCCAGAGGGGGCTGTTGCTGCTGCTGGGGCCAGGAGGACCGCCACTTGGACTGTCTCCCTGCCTGGAGACCCAGTGTGCTGGCGCTGGCCCAGCCTTGCCCCCCTGCCTGCCTCCAGCCCCTGCTGGAGCCCTGTCCTGTCCTCCAGTGCTGGGGAGCACTGAGGACTTCGTTGCCTGCAGCCTGAGAGCGCTGCTCTCTGCCCTTCAGCGCTAGGAGCGCTGAGATCGCCTGCCTAGCGCTTGAAAACGCTGGATTTTGCCCGAGCGCCGTGAGCGCTGTATTTTGCCCGCCCTGTGTGGTGGTTTGACGGCGCGGGTGCCACCCCGCTCATTGCCGTATTGTTTTGCCGGTTTTGGATCGATCTACGAGGGAGCCCACTCCTCGGATCATCTGGGAGCCCGCCTGCCTGCCTAAAGCGAGCCGCCGCGCTGCCCGCGGCGACCCGGAAGTGAAGGGATTGCCGGCCAATCACAGCGCGGCCCAGGAAAGGCCGACCGGAAGTCCCGCCTCCCTCGCCGAGCCGCGAGAGAGCCTGCCGAGGCTCCCCGAGAGGAAAGGAGAGCCCCGGGACCAGCGGGAGAGACCCGCCGCCGCTGGAAAGCCCAGCGCTAGACCGGTGAGTGCCTGCCTGCAGAGGAGGGGGGGGAGCGTCGGGACACATTGCCGGTGTCCGCCCCGCCCCCTCTCTGTAGCGCGACCTCGCGCCTGGGTGTTTTGAGCCTGAGGGCTCAGGGGGCATTTCCTTATTTCACGAGCCCTGAGAGGCTCTGAGCGCCCCACGTTCACGTCGAGTCCCCAGAGGGGGGACTCCCAAAGAGAAGCGCCCGTGTGTTTTGAGCCTGAGGGCTCAGGGGGCATTTGTGAGTGACCCGAGTCCCCAAGAGGGGGACTCCAACCCGAGCCAGAGAGGCTCCAACGAGAGAGAACCTCTCCGTGTTCCTGTGGAGCCCCGAGGTGCCCCAGGGGCACCAGTAGCATTAGAGCCCAGCGAGGCTCTTGGCAAACTTGATCCCTTTGGGTCCCCAGAGCGAGGGACCCCACAGCCCAGCGAGGCTGCACCTTTTGTTGCTGGAGCCCTGAGAGGCTCAGCAGCCCCCTTACTTGTGTAAGAGAGCCTGAGAGAGGCTCACCAGTGCCACAGTGGTGGTTCTTTGAGCCCAGAGAGGCTCCAACTTTGCGCTAACTTTCCCTGCTCCAGTTGCCCAGCACTTTGTGGGCAACTGCCACGTTTAGGCCCTGACATTGGGACACCGGGACAGTCACCGGTGGTGACTGGTGAGTTTGGGGAAATTGGTATTTGCTCTGCACCTCTGAATGTATTGATTATGCGTCATGTGCCTTTACACCTCTGAATGTACGGCATCATGTGTTTTGCTTTTGCACCCCTACAGGTAGTGTGACGTGTAGGTGGTTGTTTTCTCCCTAGTACAGGTGGTGCTAGTGAGGCCCTGTTACCAGTAATTACTGGTTGTATGCTATTACTGAAAGTATTGCTCTATTACTGAAAGTATTGCTTTATTACTGAAGGTATTGCTAAAGTGCTATTACTGAAAGTATTGCTTTATTACTGAAAGTATTGCTTTATTACTGAAAGTATTGCTGCTAAAAGTGTTGATACCCTTGACAGTGGTTCAAGTGGCCCTGTCCTGTACAAAGATCCCTTGTAAATTCCGCCCGTGCCTGTTGGCACAGTGTAACAAGATGTGTGTTTTATCTGATGTTTATTTATTATAATACAAAGGCTATTTTTATATAACCTTGTGTGGAGTTTTCCTTTGTGGTGGGCCTTTGGTTGTTGTTGCTGGGGTGCGTGCGCAAATACTTAACTTACATCGCCTCCAAGTTTAGCCTTGCTGCTCGCGCCACGTTACCTAGAGGGTGAGTAGGGGTTATCTTGGCGTGTAACTCCCTTGCCCTGACTTGGGGGTGGTGGTCTCTGACTGACTTTGGCGAAAGCCCTGGCCAGCCGGGGATCCCATCTCCAACAAAATCCAATGGTAATTTCAATTGCAAATGATTCGTCTATAATAGCAGTGCAGTACCACACCATGCATACTCACCCCACGCCGATCTTCTCTGCACCATTCCACATCACCCCACACTGCATTCTCTTTTCTCCACTATACGCCACACCACTTAACTCCTCTCTACTCTGCTCCACTCTACTCCAATGCACTCTACCCCATAATACTCTACTTTACATAGCTACACTCATCGCCACTGCACTCCACATCGGTTCACTCTAAGCCACTCTAATCAATCAACCAACTCTGCACCACTGTACTCTGATATACGACTCTATGCCACTGCGCACTAAACCACTCCACTGTATTCTATAACACTCTATTCTATGCCACTGCACTCTACTCCACTGTACGCCACTCCACTCACCATCACTGCAATCTACGCTGCACCGCTCCACTTGAGCCCGCTTCAGTCTTAGCTACTCTAGTCTGAGCCTCTGCCGTCTTCACCACTCTATTCTAGGCCTCTGCACTTTATGCCACTGCACTCTATGCCAATGCACTCTACCCCACTTTACTGAAAACCAATACACTCCACGCCACTGCACTCTATGCCAATGCACTCTATGCCAATGCACTCTACCCCACTTTACTGAAAACCAATACACTCCACGCCACTGCACTCCACGCCACTGCACTCTATGCCAATGCACTCTACCCCACTTTACTGAAAACCAATACACTCCACGCCACTGCACTCTATGCCAATGCACTCTACCCCACTTTACCCAAAACCAATGCACTCCACGCCACTGCACTCTATGCCAATGCACTCTACCCCACTTTACTGAAAACCAATGCACTCCACGCCACTGCACTCTATGCCAATGCACTCTACCCCACTTTACCCAAAACCAATACACTCCACGCCACTGCACTCTATGCCAATGCACTCTACCCCACTTTACTGAAAACCAATGCACTCCACGCCACTGCACTCTATGCCAATGCACTCTACCCCACTTTACCCAAAACCAATACACTCCACGCCACTGCACTCTATGCCAATGCACTCTACCCCACTTTACTGAAAACCAATGCACTCCACGCCACTGCACTCTATGCCAATGCACTCTACCCCACTTTACCCAAAACCAATACACTCCACGCCACTGCACTCTATGCCAATGCACTCTACCCCAATGCACTCTACCCCACTTTACCCAAAACCAATACACTCCACGCCACTGCACTCTATGCCAATGCACTCTACCCCACTTTACCCAAAACCAATGCACTCCACGCCACTGCACTCTATGCCAATGCACTCTACCCCACTTTACTGAAAACCAATGCACTCCACGCCACTGCACTCTATGCCAATGCACTCTACCCCACTTTACCCAAAACCAATACACTCCACGCCACTGCACTCTATGCCAATGCACTCTACCCCACTTTACTGAAAACCAATGCACTCCACGCCACTGCACTCTATGCCAATGCACTCTACCCCACTTTACCCAAAACCAATACACTCCACGCCACTGCACTCTATGCCAATGCACTCTACCCCACTTTACTGAAAACCAATGCACTCCACGCCACTGCACTCTATGCCAATGCACTCTACCCCACTTTACCCAAAACCAATACACTCCACGCCACTGCACTCTATGCCAATGCACTCTACCCCAATGCACTCTACCCCACTTTACTCAAAACCAATACACTCCACGCCACTCTATGCCAATGCACTCTACCCCACTTTACTCAAAACCAATACACTCCACGCCACTGCACTCTATGCCAATGCACTCTACCCCACTTTACTC
The DNA here is from genome assembly GCF_964261635.1 of Lissotriton helveticus. Classification (NCBI taxonomy): domain Eukaryota; kingdom Metazoa; phylum Chordata; class Amphibia; order Caudata; family Salamandridae; genus Lissotriton; species Lissotriton helveticus. The sequence goes on along the minus strand of NC_136073.1, from coordinate 28,200,561 downwards.
AAAACCAATACACTCCACGCCACTGCACTCTATGCCAATGCACTCTACCCCACTTTACTCAAAACCAATACACTCCACGCCACTGCACTTTATGCCAATCTACTCTGCACCACTGTACTATGCACCACTAAACTGAACAAATCTACACTAATGCACTGTGCGCTATTTTACACCTTTACACTGTACTCTATTCCACTGCACTCAGTCACTTCACTGTACTCTGAAACACTCAACACCACTGCACTCTGCAGCACTCTATTCCGTTCTACGCCACTCCGCTACTGCTATCTATGCTGCACCACTCCACACCACTGCACTCTTTGCCACTCTATTCTAAGCTGCAGCACTCTACGCCGCTGCACTTTACACCACTTTACTCAAGACCAAAATACTCTTTGCCAATCTACTCTGCACCACTGCACTGTGCGCCACTATAATCTGCAACACTACACGCCACTGCACTCTACACTAATGCACTCTGTGCAACTCTACACCACTGCACTCTACAACACTCTACTCTGCTACAACACTCTACTCTGCAGCACTGTACTCTCTGCCACGGAACTCTGTGGCACTCTACTCTGTGCCATTTTATGCCACTGCACTCTACCCTGCACCACTCTACTGCCCTCTACGCCAATGTATTCTACGCCAATGAACTCTACACCACTACACTCTATGTAATCTACTTTTTATCACTCCAATCTACTGTGCACTACTGCACACTTAACCTGCACTTTACACCATTTCACTCTACGCCTCTCTACTCTGCACCACTCTACTCAATGCCAGTGCACTCTTCCCCACTTTATTATGTAACACTTTACTCTGCACCACTCTATGGCAATGCACTCTACGGCACTGCTCTCTGACTCTGCATTCTGCAACACTGTACTCTGACACACTACTCCGCAAGACTGCACTCTCTGCCACTGAACTCAGCGCCACTCTACTCTCCATCACTGCACTCGATGCAACTGCACTCTATACCACTGCACTCTAATCTGAAGTACTCAACTCTGCATCACTCTACTACACGCTATGCCACTCCACACCATGTGACTCCACAGCACTCACTATTCTGAACCACTGCACTCCACACCACTCAACTTTATCCCACTGCACTCCACACCACTGCACTCTACACCACTCAACTTTATCCCACTGCACTCTAAGCCACTCTACACCTCTGCACTCTAAGCCACTCTACACCTCTGCACTCTAAGCCACTCTACACCTCTGCACTCTAAGCCACTCTACACCTCTGCACTCTACCCTGCACCACTTCACTCCTTTTCACTCTACTCGGAAACAATCTACTTTAAGCCGCTGCACTCTACGGCACCATACTCCACTCTGCGCTGTGCCATTCTCCGCCATTGCACTGTGCGGCACTGAAATCTACTCTACATCTCTCTACATCATTGCAGTCTAGGTCAATGGACTCTAAACCACTTTACTCAAAAAGCAATGCACTCTACGCCAATCTACTCTGCACCATGTACTTTATGCCCGCTTCACTCTAGTCCATTCTACGACTCGCCACAATTACTCCACTCTTATGATGGTTTACTCCATTAAACTCTAGTCTACTCTGATACCCTATGCCACTCCACTCTACAGTCCTCCACTTTATGCCACTCTGACACTACTCCACTCTCACGCTCCATGCCACTTTACTCCACTCTGACACACTACTCTACTACACCACTCCACGCCGTCCCACTCCACACTGTACTCCACACCATTCCACTCTCCTACACTATTCCACTCTGACAATCTACTGCGCTCTGTCACTCCACCCTACAATACTCTACTTCACTCAATACCCTCTACATCACTCCACTCTACCACAACACTATATGCCGCTCCAAAACACTCTGCTCCACTCTGACATTATGCTCCACTCTATGCCACTGAACTGCACACCACTCTTCGTCCTTCCACTCTGACACTCTACTCCCTCTCCAGCCCTCCACTCTATGCCACTCCATGACACTCTACTTCTCTCCATGCCAGTCAACTCTACGCCACTCTGTGCCTCTCCACTCTCCTTTATCCCACTAACTGTTAGCCATGCTGAACAGCAGCCACACTGGTGTACCCCATGGCGAAAACATATTAGCAAGACCTATAGCTCTTGGATAGGCAAGACCTATTGACTTTGCCAATGCTTGTTTTTTCAGTCTGCTGAAGAGAAAGGTCGCCTTGTCACCGAAGAACGTATCCCTATTTGTCTTGTCTGTGATTCTGGTACCTTTAGTGCATCTCCAGTAGAAGGGACCTCTCTCTTTACCCTCCATGACCAGTCTGGGGACCATCGTCTGCTGGCTCTGAAACCCACGCTTGATCTCTCAAGCCTAACTTGAGGGAAACATCTTTTACCACGAAGGCAAACACAAGACCTGCCTTTACAATGCAGTCACTGCCCCGAGTCTGACGTTACCACATGTTCCTTTACCATGCAAGTCGTTACGACTTCCTTTAGGAAAGGCGGTGTTGGATATTAAGTCCTACGGATACACCCACTGGAGTTGGAATAGTAATTTATACTATTCCAAAGACCAGTGCCCCCCTAAAGCAAGTTGTTGTAATGACTTGCGTAGTAAAGGAATGTGTGGTAACGTCGCAGTTGGGGTAGTGAATATGGGGTTAATGCATGCATGGTTCCGTCACACATCTCCAACTTGATCATTCCTAGTCCCCACCCTGACACTCCCCTCCCTTAGGTTGGTTCAATCATCTCCTGTGCCTCGTCTTTCACAGGGGCATCCCCTGATACTCCACAACTGTGACCCTTTTTTGTTTGGTGCTGATGTGGAGGATCAAGAACTCTGTACTCTGCAATTCAGGCGGAATATGAGGTATGCATTTATTAGTGATCACATAAAATAAATAAACAAACAGTTGACCAGCGGTTCCTATGGCTGATGTCAAAACACAGTGATCCTCCGAGCACAGGACCATCACAGGTTCATAGGCTGCAGAGTGACCGTATACTAATAGCAGTAGAGTTTGGGTTAGTATCACACAAGTTTCACAGGAGCTTCTGCATCAAAATGAGTCTACATCTTCTACAAGATGCCAAGGCCTTCAAACTTTTTCATTGTAGAATGTCATTGCAGGGTTTAGTTAACTCAGCACCCTGGCTACTTTTCTTGTTATTCTTATCAAGTACGCGCCTGCCTGTCCCAAAGCTAACTGCATGTCCATTTCTCAAAGAGCCACTATGACACAACTTAGCTCACTATTCTCAAAAATGAGGTGCAACACGTAGGATTGATAAGCAATAAAAGAGAACTGGGGACAAACTATCTGTAGTAATTATCAAGCACCGATTGGCGCCCTTAATCTCCTGCAAGGGATTTCGGTGAGTGCAGATTCACCATTGATTCCAGCTTCCGACACTGCCATCTACTATCTGATTCTGTGGTGGAAGACAGCTCAAGGCTTTACCTATTCCTGACCTATACCTTAGGCGGGTAGGCCAGTCAGCAAGAACTGTCTGAAGACTGTGATGTGACTGCTTCTGGCACGTCCAGTTAGTTCATGTTAAGCACTGTCCTCTCTCACACAAACATTCTCTCAAATCTAGAGACTGCTCAATGCGGGTCTTGCTGAATGCATGTAAACTTATAAAAGTGGCCTGAAAAGGCAGCATTATATCCTCTTTGCACTTTGAGAGTAACTCTGCCATTGCTGGTCCTAAGCCCCGTTGCGAGTATGCATGAAGTTAGCTACCCCACCATGTAAAAAATTACTAGCTACAGAAACATTTACTAAAAGACATCCCGGCCTTGGAGAGAGCGTAAACTCCTTCATGGAGAGCTATGACGCCTTGCGGTAAAAGCCAGGGATCCCTGGATGCCACTAAGCCAATCCATCTGCTTTTGACCAAGACCATCAGCAACGGGTCATGGAATATGAGGACCATATACGAGACAGGCAAGACAGCCCAAGTGGTAGCAGAGATAAAAAAATGGGAAACGTCGTTTACAACACGGTGTTTACACCGCACGACCTTTTCCCCGCAGCTTTTACAACGCAAGTCGTTACTATGACTTGCGCTGGATGGCGCTGTGGGATAAGGAATGTTTTAATTTTATTGTCCAACACCTTCCCTACTGTTACGGGGACTGGTGTTGGAATATAAAATTAAAAAATCCTAAATCCGCGCCGTCCAACGCAAGTCGACGTTGTAAAACCTGCGATGTCAAGTACCGCGATCTAAAAGATCGCATTGTACTGACATACATCCTAAAAAAATACAACCTTGCTCTGCGTTGCATCAGCGGTACTAGATGGACCCCATCCTTACAGAAAAGACTGGCTCCAGAAGGAATGCTGCTGTATTCTGGAAGTAGGGAGGATAACGCCCGCATACTGAAGGTGTAGCATTAATGCTAATGCCAGCAGCAGACAGAGCTCTAGTTGGAAGGGAAGCACCCAGTTACAGAACCCTCACAGCGACCTTCCACACAAAGAAAAAGAGGATCAACATGAAAGTTATCTAGTACTAAGCACCTACAAATAACAGAAAAGAAAAGAAAAAGGGAAAGAACAGATTTATAACAGACTCCAGTCCATCCAGAGGAATGCCTTGAAAAAGACATCACTGTACCGATGTGGAATCTCAATGCCAAGATTGGAAGTGACAACACTGGGTACGAAGAAGTCATGGGCAACCATGGTATTGGCGACATGAACGAGAATGATGAGAGGGTGTCGGATCTCTGTGCCCTGAACAGCCTGGTGATAGGTGGTAGTGTATTCCCACACAAAAGAATACACAAGGCAAAGTGGGTGTCACCAGAGCATTCAACAGAGAATTCTATCGACCATGTCTGTATCGCCAAAAACGTCTGGAGGTCTCTGTAGGACGTGTGAATGTTGGGAAGAGCGGACATGGCGTCAGACCATCACCTTGTCATGGCCAGTTTAAAGCTGAAGAAAGCATGGAAACAAAGACCTCCGCTCCCTAGATCACTAGGTGCCTATTAATTATCAGTAATAAACTATACGGGGAATTTCAGCACCGTTGATATGTGTTGCATGAAGGAATTCTAGTGGCAAAGAAAGAATGACGAGAACTTCATACGCGAAACTATAGATCACAACGGTCTTTACATTTATCCTGAAGAATGCTGGGTGCACCTTACTGGGCAAAAAGGTAACGGGCTGAAACATGGAGACCTATCACAAGATGCAGAATAGCTAATATTCTCCAATGACATCTGATGCTTGTTTTTAGATTTACCAAAAAAAAACTAAAATAAAACTTTCTTTATAAGGGTTTCCTTTAGATAATTTTAACCATTTAGATCCTCACACCAAAAAGGGCTTCTACTACAAAATCTGTTGAGCCCACCCGGAAGTATTCCCTATCTGAACGTGGACTCAATGATAAAGAAGGCCACAACTCATTCTTTGTGAGTGCTGATCCTTTTTAAAAAGACATAGGTCTTTCTTGAAGGGGTATAGTTAGTTACCTCAATGCCAATATAGTAGGCCTTCTCTATTTTTTTTTATACTAATCAAATGTGCCATGACATCTCTTAGTAAATAGAAAGGCTATGATAAAAAGGTTACTGTAAGCCCGAGTGCAAATATATGTGTGTACGCACCCGCAGAAGTTTGTTTTGTTAGAAAAAAATAACTTAACAAAGGGTAGGGGAATCACGTTTTTTCAAGAGTCGGTTATAAGTTCAATTATAATAGGTGTTGTACCGAATTATAGCCACAAGAGGGTGCGCTTGCCACAGATAACCGCGGCGGGGCCAGTGTTGCTGTCCAGCAGGACTCCGGTGAAAGGACTGAACAGGTTTATTTTATTTAATAAAATTAATTCCCGTAGTAAAGGGCTGCGTCTGCCGCTCGTAGACGGTGTTTGCTGGTAGCACAGCTCACTGCAGGGAGGGTCGGTGCACCTGCTGCGGCGGGCTCTATGTCCTGCAGGTTGGGGTTCAAGCCAGAGCTAAACCAAAGTACCTGCTCGGTGAGGGGAGCACGGGATTGGAAGTTGTCTTTCAGTATTAAGATGTTTCTGTCACGTGCTCAACATTTTAAATCAAGGGAGAAGCATTATACTATCATGTTATTTACGTATTCACGGAACAATAATGGTACATTCTCGGAAAATGATCCTGTTCTTCCAACCTGTATGACTTTGGGGCTCTTTTCAACCAGAGCTATAAACTATAGGAAATTCTGTACTCGATACCTATAGACGTGCCTTCCCAGTGTGTTCTTGTGTTTTGAGTGACTGCCATTTATTGCAGTTTTATACCTCTACTTGTATCATGCACAATTGTCACCTTTGCCTCATGTGATGTAATGTTTGCTCCTGTAACATGCTGACTTGTAATTTTCTCCTCATGTAACGCTACTGTTCCGATTATGAAGCGCCCTGACACCTTCGGGTAAAGTCCGCGCTATATAAAAACGCATAAAATAAATAAATAAAATAAAGAGCTGTAACAGGACTTCAGCCTAAAGTTGGCAGCCTGTCCGCCCTTTCCTGTGTTCCGCCAGCACCCTAAGATGGCGGTGGAATGTTGGCGGACATGTTGTGGAGCCAACATTGGATATGTCATCCTGCTGCGGGACACCGCCCAAAATTGTACTAAGAATACCCTGTGCATACCAACATTTTGGAAGAGGAAAATGGGAGATAAAAAAAAAAAAGAATCGGAAGAATGTGGGGGCATATTACCAACAAGTAGCGATAATTATCGCTAAACGATGATTTTTTTATCGCTGCCTATCGCTGGATATGTTAGCGGAGAAAACATGCTTTTAGCAACGCTTTTCTCCATTGTACTAAAATATCCAGCGATAGCGGCGAAATGCGTGAATATCGCTGAGAATACAGCGATATTCACGCATTAGCGAGGAAATGTCTTAGCCATGTAATCCACCTCCCATTGGATAACATGGCTAAGAACTGGTCTGAGCAAGCGTTGGTTTTTGGGGATAGCGGGAATATTTCCATCGCTACGCCTGCCTTGCTAATAGGCGATAGCTAAGTTAGCGACTGCTTTCAGTCGCTAACAGGTTGGGTACGCCCACTTTGCATGTCATTAGCGATAAATATCGCTGACATGCAAAGCGGGCCCCAAACCGGTCGCTATCGCCTAAAAGCTTTCGCTAACATCAGTTAGCGACAGCTTGCTAATAGAGCGATAGGATTATCGCCGCTTTGCGGCCGAAAACCGGCGATAATTGCCTATCGCCACCTTTGGTAATATGCCCCGTATTTCTCCCATTGACTTCTATTACGGCCTGCATCGGGTCCATTAACATGTATGGGACTTGCAAGTGTGCTGCTGCTGCAGCATGACATATCAGAAATCCTAATAAACGTTTTTTCCGACCCTGTCCAGAGCACAGAGAATTTGCTTTATAGCAGACAGAGAAAGTGTGACAAATGTTATCCACCTGCTTTCAGGAGCAGATTACTGGCAGTGACCAAGTCACACAAGACCAGTCCCGGCCATCTGAAGTCCACAGAAGAATCGTGTTTTTGCTTGCAGGAAACGGGAGGCAGAAGACTAGCCTTGAAATCGGTAGTCTCCCACTTGAATCGGGAGGGTTGGCTTGTATGGACCCCGACAGTCGTTGGCGACCCACCTTGAGGAGTCAGAACAGTGGTCCTAGACACTCAGGGGCAGATTTACAAGCCCCATGCGCCTCATTTAAGCCGCTGTTGCGTCACTTTTGTGACGCAGCGGCGGCGCAAATCCTGCTCCATGGTGCGGGGGTACTTACAACGTGACGCATCTGGGAAATGCGTCACGTTGTAATGCCCTGCGCCACATGTAGGCGTTCCTGTGCAGGGGGGGGGGCGTTCCGGCGCAGGAACGCCTCCTAAAATTGGCTGAGTGAAATCTACAAGATTTCACTCAGTCACTTTTAGACCCATGCTGCGTCAAAACCCTGGGGCAGATTTATGATGCCCTTGCGCCTCCTTGCGCCGCAATTGCGTCACGTAATGTGACGCAACGGCGGCGCAAACAATGCGCCCTATTTACAACGTAACGCATCTAGGAGATGCGTCACGTTGGAAACCCCTGCGCCATAAGGAGGCGTTCCTGCGCAGGGGGGGGCGTTCCTGCGCAGGAACGCCTCCTAAAAGTGGCTGAGTGAAATCTATGAGATTTCACTCAGCCACTTTCTACGTCAATTCCTTACGCCTGCTTGAAGCAGGCGTAAGGGTGACGCACAATGCATAGAATAGGTGGCTCCTGTGCATTGCAGGAGTCATGTCGCACTTGCGACATGACTCCAGCAATGCGCCGCCCGTACGCCGAGAGATGCGTCACGCATCCTCACTGCCTTGCACCATGGTGCGCCGCATCATAAATGCGGCGCACCATGGGTGGCGGAGCAGTGGCGCACTGTGGCGCATGTTAACTGGCGCATCCCTGGGGATGCGCCAGTTAACATAAATCTGCCCCTCAATATCAGCAGCCTTATGCAATGAAAGGTTGCTTATTTGTACCAAAAGAAACATTATATGAAAAAGTAAAATCAAACTTATTACCAACGGCACAGTGGGGGAGGTGAGAAAACATGCTCGGTGCTCTCTTTCAGGTGATATAAACGTGGTCAAAGTGCTTATCCAAAACAAGAACAGCACGGCCAGCTTACAACATCCTTGAAGATTTTGAAAACAAAAAAATGGGACATTGTGCAAACAGAACAAAAACTACAAATTTACATCAACCGAGTGGCACAGAATGATTTAAATGAGAGCACCCATCAACACACGATGTGAGACACTATGAAAGTAAACAAAATGCACATTTTATACCCAGCTTCATATGTGTCAGTTAAATTGCTTTCTGATAAGAGCTGCAAACTCGTCCTGTCTTGAAAAACATAAAAACGTGCCTCCTTCTGTCTTCAGTCGAGCCCTCTGTGAAAACTGGGGCATGTGCTTAATTTGCTGAAGTCAGCTGGGACAGCAGGTGAAAAACCAGGGCTGCTCTGGCAGATCTGGGATGCCTGGTCACCCTAACGTCACATCTGTTTTTGGCGGCATGAGGTCATAGGGAGGCAGCCTTGCGAGGCGTGCTGGTGTTTTAGTGACCTACCTGCAGGTATCCCTCGTGTGCTTGAAGAACCATCTACTCTCGCCTCCGGGAGCCTGCAGTGTCTAACCTCCTTCTTTACTTTTTCCGTTGCACCAGGCACCTCCCCACAATGCAGAGCACCTGACTTGGCAGTCCGGGCTGGACTCTTCCTATTGGAGCAGGGTCAAGACTGATTTGCATTAGGCTGCGTCTAATCTGAGGTGTCATGGTGAGTAAAAGACTCCCACCCTCTCCATGACTAAGCAGGTCAACGCCGTCTCTTCCAAGGCCCTCTGCAAGATCTTCCGGTGGATCCCCACCGAAACAAGAAGAACAGTCACCCAGGCCCTCGTTAGCAGCAGGTTGGACTACGGAAACGCCCTCTACGCAGGAGCCTCGGCCTAACTCCTGAAAAGGCTTCAAAGCATCCAGAGGGCCTCTACACGGATCACTGAAAGAATATCGACTACCAAAATATCGACTACCCAAAATATCGAGGAAAAAATATCTGCAGCAAAAATATCGAGTTTGTATGTACAAACAGGTAAGTACAAAAATATCGAGTACAAAATATCGTTTACAAAAATATAGTTGTAAAAAATATCGTATTTACTAAAAACAGTGTTAAATTAAATTAATATTAATAATTAATTACTAAAATATACTTAAAATTACTTAAATTAACTTATAATAATTAAATAATTAATGAAAGTTAAATAAATATTTTTTTATTTCATATTTGTTAAACATATATATATAGTAATAAAATATAATAAAATAATACCCAAAAACTGAAAACTGACCCTGAACCCTAAAAATACCCCTTTACCCAAAAACTGAAAACTGACCCTGAACCCTAAAAATACCCCTTTACCCAAAAACTGAAAACTGACCCTGAACCCTAAAACTACCCCTTTACCCAAAAACTGAAAACTGACCCTGAACCCTAAAAATACCCCTTTACCCAAAAACTGAAAACTGACCCTGAACCCTAAAAATACCCCTTTACCCAAAAACTGAAAACTGACCCTAAACCCTAAAAATACCCCTTTACCCAAAAACTGAAAACTGACCCTGAACCCTAAAAATACCCCTTTACCCAAAAACCCAAAACTGACCCTGAACCCTAAAAATACCCCTTTACCCAAAAACCCAAAACTGACCCTGAACCCTAAAAATACCCCTTTACCCAAAAACCCAAAACTGACCCTGAACCCTAAAAATAAAAATGATATTACTTCACTTACCTTAAAAACGATATTACTTCACTTACCTTAAAAACGATATTTTGGCTGTCGATATTCTGTCCTGTCGATATTTTCTCCAAACGATATTTTGGAGTCGATATTATGTCCAAACGATATTTTGGAGTCGATATTATGTCTGTGTACCCCTCTACACACCTGATCCTCGACATCCCTCGCCGCAGCCACATCACACCCCACCTGAGAGACCTGCACTGGCTCCCCGTCAACAAGAGGATAACCTTCAAGCTCCTCACCCATGCACACAAGGCACTCCATGACACCGGACCAGCGTACCTCAACGACGACTCAGCTTCTACACCCCCACCTGCCAGCTATGCTCCGCCGACCTCGCCCTCGCCACAGTCCCCCGCATCCGAAGAGCAACCTCTGGCGGCAGGTCATTCTCCCACCTCGCCGCAAAGACCTGGAACACCCTCCTCATCCACCTACGGCAGCCCCAAGACCTGCTGACCTTCAGAAGACTTCTCAAGACCTGTCTATTCTAGCAGTAATAGCACCTCCTACCCCAGCCCCTTGAGACCCTCACGGGTATGTAGAGTGCTCTACAAATGCAATGATTGATTGATTGATGGGTTGGAATGCTACCCTAGCAAATGGCAGTGGTTAGACTTATTGCAAGCATCTTCCCATCACCTTTTGTGTGTTGACCCTCATGCTTCCAATCTGCGGTGGTTCTACCTCTTTCAATGAAACCTCCAATGCCCACCCTTCCAACCACTGCTCAGTGTCTTTGGAATACTGGACACATTGGTTTGCCGACCTCTCACGCTCGAACTATCATCAAACAATGGACTCTGTGTTTTGCAAGAGAAGTCCATGAGCTTCACTGAACAGAAGCAACATGTTGCCATCTTTATCACCTCTGCTCATCGCATTCCTCGCTTATGCATCCTAATCCTTGTAGACCCACCCAATTGCATCGACATTCCTAATTAGCCTTCTCCTCTGTCCTCTCTCTGCTCAAAAGGCATTACGGACTAGCGGACAGAGGGCTCAGCACACACCTTTTGGACTTTTTCAGGACATTTAGGATTCCAAGTTATTCACAGCTACCATACTTCTAGAGGCTGTCCCTCAAGGCTCTGTCTGTGGCCCTGTCTTCTTCTCGCCCTCTCTATTTCATCTCCACTGGGGTCTCGGAACTTCATTTGTGTTGATGTCTCAAGACCAGCGCTGTCACCTCCGCCTGCTTGCATGCAACAAATGATCATCAGATGGCTCCCTGTCAACTCCGGGAAAGCTGTCACTCAAGCCCTAGTCACCAGCCAGCTAGAGTGCGGCATCGCACTCTACACAGGCCTCATCACCCAACTCCTAAAGAGACTCCAGACGATATAGAACTCAGTTGCCAGACTCACCCTCGAGCCGCCCAAACAGACACACATCACCCTTCACCTCAGGAACCTCCAATGGCTACCCATCCAGAAAAAAAGCCAATTCAAGATGCTGACACACGCCTACAAAACCCTCCACGACCGAGGACCAGCTAGCTGTTTGGAATACCCATGTAGCACTATATTATGCCATGGCTGGCCCTACTGAAACAGCCGAAGCAGCTAGTAACTCCAGTGCCTTGAGACCCTCATGGGGCCGATCTCTGGAAATGACATTGGCCGCCACTTAAGCAGAGATCATCTTTTGAAGCGTTGTGCTACGCTCGCAAAGCTTTTGCTGACAAAGGGCCGGGAAACCTTCAGTCGCTGGTGAAACCGTACGTCCCCTCAGGGAATCTAAGATCAGCACAGGAGAGGCTGGCGAACAGGGCTCGAATCAGGGTACCACGCGGGCTGACGGCATCCCCCCACTTATTTTACCGGGAGTTCGATAACTGGAGCAAACAGAGCCACACATTCACTCTTTGGCCTCTCTGGGGCGAGATCGTAGCTCATTCAGAACACTGCTCACGCGCTGGCTTCTCTGATGCAATCGCATCTAAGGGGTGAGCGAGGGGAGGCAATGAGTCTGATGGTGCAAGCCACCTTTCGTGACGTCACTTCCTGTTGTGACGTCAGCGTCCCCACACTTCTATTTTTAGGACTTGTGCACTGCTGGCGACTGTTCCAAAGGTAAAGAAAGTGCGCTTGTGCGGTAGCTCTTTTAGTTACCTGGCGCCAAAGCTCTGGAAGTCTTGCCCTTATCGGTATGTGCAGGGCCGGCTTTAGGGCAGTGCGACTGGTGCGGCCGCACTGGGCGCTGACCTCAGGGGGGTGCAGTGTTTAGCAATTTTATGATTGGAGAGATGAGGGGCATTTTTGCCCAGTGGTAATCAGAGAATCCGAGGAGGCGCTTGTGGGGCGCCAAAAGTGAGTGTCGCACTGGGCACCGCCAGCGCTAAAGCCAGCCCAGGGTATGTGAGGTGCAGTCGGAAGTTCTTTTTTAGGAAGCAGCTTAAAACTTGACTTTTTAGATCAGAATGCTCGAGAATTTGAAAGCTATAGGCAGGGTGTGGAGATCTGCTTCCAGAGCGGGGACACCTCGCATTGAGGTAGCCATGCGCTTTATAATTCGTATTTATTAATATTTTAAGGGCTGGTAGAGCTCGGTGATCATGCATACATAAGAAGGGCTGAGTTCTGCAATCCTTTTACCTTCTTCAAAGACCCTACTGAAGCTCTGTTGATTCCAGCTGAGTCGTGCAGAGTATCAGACCCCCCCCCCCCCACTCCACTTCCAGGAACAATTTCAAACAAACCTCGCCTGTCACTGCAGCCGGGGAGCAGGCTGCACATCTGTGACCCACTTTCATAGGGAGCCTCCATCATAGAGCCACCTTTACCTCCTTTCATTTCTCTGACAAGAAACTGTCTTAACAAAAGCAAAACGCAGCTGTCTTTTATACCTGGATGCACCTGGGATGCTGCTCCTGTGAGCACCAGCCTCACAATGCAACACACACACTAAGACACTTACAACGCACACACACACAACCCCCCCCCCCCCAATTTGGCAGAATGTTTTTTTCTCTTTGTTTCTTTCATTCTGCTCTGCTCTGTTCCTGCATGTGGGCCTAGCCACTGGTTACAGTGCTATGAAACCTGCATGAAGGCTCCCCCCTGCTCCAGAGCCTCGCGGTTGTATGACATTACAACACATGCCATTGCCCTGCATGCCGTTGCTACGCAAATCTTGGGGTGCGCTGGAAGTTAGAATAGTTAGTGCCAATATCGGCAACACTCCCCAGCCCTCCCACAGCAGTAAATGTAATAAATAGACACAACACATTTTGGTGGAGAAAATTGCTGCAGGTTTATTTGCATAACAATATGCACATGGTGGGTTAACTTACGGGCGATCCCAAGGCAGGCAGCCCCTCGCCACCTGCCCACCTGATGGGCCATAAAACCCGGTGGCCCTAACCAACCGGTGTTGTCATATTTCGGGGAGGAGATAGCCCCTCCCGCTGGCGGACCGCAAGTCCACCCCTTACTCACGCCCCTCCCCGCTACGGGGGGGGGGGGGCGGAGAGTTGCAGGCAACCCCCGGTTGCTCAGGTCCACAACCACCCGAAGGACTAACGGGGCGCCATCGCTCCTCCTGGGTCCAATGCGAGGACCTCCCAGGGGATTTTTGGTATATGTACCTCTCCCCCTCACCCCCCCCTCCTCCCGGAAGTGACGTCACAGGGGGACCCACTCGGTCCCCCAAACACTGCACTGCTGGCGAATGTGACATCTGTGGCACTAAGGGTGGCCGCCCTCTTAGGAGTGCCCCCTTCGTGGGCCCGGGGCAGTCTAGCATTAATTTACTATTCCAACTCCAGTGTGTGCAACAGTAGGGAAGGTGTTGGAGTTAAATCCACCCCTTTCTACCGCTTGCTACTCACCTTTCGCGTTGCAACAGCATGCGGAGCAATGGCATGCGTTGTACAGCTTGCGGTGTAACAGCTGTTTCCCGTTTGTACAATGTGTTCTGCTCTCACTTTGCGTGAGTTCATGCATCAGGCTCTCACCGTCGCGGTCATAGGATAGGAGGGGCAGAGCCCACCCGCCCAAATGTGTTACAGCCCAGAATATAAGACATGATAACCCTGTTCCCCTGTTTGCACCCAAACCTCTCTGCGCCATTTCTAGGTTCTGGTCCTTTAACCTGCCAGGGCTTCCCTACTACTAGGCATCCCTCCAGAAACTTCAATGTTTGTAGTTGCAAAAGTATTAAAATATCTTCTGTTGCTGCTATAAAGACCTCAGTGATTAACTGCCCACTCACACAAAGCCACTGTGATCATGTTTATGGTATGTATGCTTGTATGTCTCCTTAGAAATACATGTGTAATGAGATGTCTGTCTGCCTTCACACATGATATCCATACAGAAGGTGCAAACAATGCACAATAAAACTGATCACTTTTTACTCACTCAATCAATTAGCCTTATTCAAGCATTAAGTATGATCATAAAACTCAATCTTGACTGTCTTAACCACTACTGCTTTATATACAACGTTTCTGCATTAACCCCTTTGCAGCGGGGGTAATTCCCCTGCTGTGCTGGGGGGGTGGGGGTGCGCACAGCACCCCCGTGCTCATGACGAGGTCAGCTCGTCATGAGGCACTGTGCTCATGATGAGCTGAGCTTGTCACGGCCACACCCGTTCCTGTGGAACGCTCGCACAGCAGGGGAATTATCCCCGCGTGTGAGCGTTCCACGGCTCATGACGAGCTAGTGGGGAGAAAATCGGATTCAGAAACTGCATACACCAAGAAACGTAATATTGTGAACTCGTTTCAAAAACAAATAATACGTAATAAGTAACATCAGGGTATGCCGAGAATTATATAAGACGCGCCAAGGGTCCAAATTTGACCAATTCCATGTATGCGCCAAAGGTACGGCACCTATATTCGGGCACCCAATGCGGGAAGTAACAACAATTCAGAGCAGCCGTAGTATCTTCCTTACTGAAGACACCCGTAACAACTCTTGTTCTGTGGTAATCTACAGCAGCAGTGTACGTAGGAGGCAACAAATATGCAACATAACATGTTCCCGAAAAATCAGGGGGCAACCATGTATATGCTCTATCATAGCAGACAAAATACGTTCCCTTAGCTGCTAAAAACGGTGGGGGAGTTTGGGACGCAAAGACATACGTCTGAGTACAAACACTCTTCCGTAACTGAGCTCTCGGATTCTTGCCTTTACCTTGCAGACAAAAATGACCACGATGGGGTACAATCCAAATCGGAGGTGACCTTTTTCGTCTCTGCTTTTCATTCAAACTAACACTATATCCAGTCACGTTCCATCCGATATAAGCTAATGCCTCATCCTTGGGAATGGTCTCATATGTATCAATATCTCTGATCATATCTGTTATTCCCCTCGCTAAGGCACTATTACTCGAGTTGTCTCTCATGGAACGCAGGGGATAGACTTCGTTGGCATAAATAAACATCGTCTGATATGCCCATACGGACCCATTGTAACTGAATGGCAGAACCAGATAAGGAATACCTCTATCCATAGTATGTGGCATAAGACCACAGACCCAACAATTAGTGGTGTTCACTACTAACTGGTGTTGATGGAGAAGTTGCACAAAGGAATTATTAATGAACTCTGACCTTCTAATCAATTCATGTTCAGGTAAAGGGTGAAACGGATGTAAAGAAATAGTAGTAGGAAAAGACATAGGTTGGGAGGTAGGTGCAAACGTCAATTGGGTAGCGTAAACAATTCCACCCACCAAAGACAACATCATGCTAAAAAACACTATAAAACACGTTATTAAAAAACATTTGCTACGACTCAATTTACACAATTTTGTTTTAAAGTTCATCTTTGCACTAGCTCTCTCAATCTCAAAAAACTCCATCCTCTAACCGTGCTGTTCACGGCAGTTGGTTTTCTTCTCTCAGGTGCGCGTCTGTAAGTCTAGGGAACGCCCTAGAACAAACCAGCGTCTACACGGTTTGCCACTCCAAGTTTTGATACCGCGACCCTACAGCTGAACCCGGATGGTGGTTCGAAAAAGGAAAACAAAAACAGTTTCTTGGATGAGAGAGTGCAAAAAGGCAAAAAGAAATTATTGTTTTATTAGTTCATTGTTTCTTGGTCGCAAATCATAGTGTTCTTTATCAGGCACAGTCTGATCCTTGAACAGAAGATCCAGATTGGTGGTGTCAATCTTCAGATGAGGAGACACAGCAGCTTGTAGAACATCATCATCCTCACGTTCTGATCGTGTCCATGTCAAATGAGCATCACTAAATGGAATGAATCTAGGGACCTTCTCACAGTCAAAATCGGCTATACCATCCCTTACCCACTGATCATATGGTAAAGTCAAAGGAACTTTTTTATAGTGGGTGGCATGCACCCAGTTCTTTTTTGCTTGCTACTCTAACAGCGGTTCTAGTAACCAACAAAATCAAATAGGGGCCGGTCCATCTAGGTTGCAAATTCTTGGCACGCTGAAAATTTTTCACGAGGACGTACTGTCCAGGTTCAAGTACGTGGCCTGGATCTGTAGTAGCTGTCGGCAAACTGTCATAGACCTGTTGGTGGAGAACACGTAATTTAGCAGTCAAGTCATGTAAGTAATCCAGCAACATAGGGTATTCAATACTGCTGTATTCTTTCGGACGAGGCACACCCCAAACATTCGCTGGACGACCAAACACAATCTCATACGGACTAAGTCCCACTCGAGAATGCACAGTCGTCCTTGTTGACAAAAGAGCCAACGGCAAGGCATCTGGTCATGTAAGACCAGTGCTCGCTTGTACCTTAGCTAATTTCAGCTTAAGCGTACCATTGTAACATTCAACAAGTCCAGCAGACTGGGGGTGATTCGCTGCATGGAACTTCTGATTGACTCCCAATCCAGCACACACTTTCTTCATGATTTGACCCACAAATTCACTCCCATTGTCCGACCATACAATTCTTGGCAATCCATACCTAGGGAAATACTTTCTCAACAAAACCTTGGCTGTAGACAAAGCAGTATTGTCTTTTAGGGGGTAAGCCTCTATCCATCTTGAAAAGGCGCAAACAACCACAAGAACATATTTCAGATTGTTGCATCTCTCCATGTGAATGTAATCTAACTGTATCACCTCAAACGGATACGTCGGAGGAGCAAAATGACCGGCTGGGGTTGGAATTCCCTTACCAGGATTATATTGCAGACAAATCATGCAATGTTTCACCACATTCTCTGCATATTTCGGGATTCCAGCATTCTGCCAAACTGGAGCCAACAACTTGCATATTCCTTTCGAACTTATATGAGCCAATCCATGAGCCATTGTAAATACTGAGAGCACATACGCGTCTGGCAACAACCATCGCTGGTGGTCCGACAACTCAATCCAACAACCTGTAGGATCCAACATACCCGTACTATCTCTTCAAACATTCATTTCCTTTTCTGTAGCTTCAGCCTGAATCATCTTCACACTTTCTATTGTGTCTTCACACATTCCACCAGCCATAACCCATCTTTCTGGGCCTGCAACATACATACGGCTCATCATGTCCTTCGCTGTTTCCTTCGCAACTTCATCCGCAAACGCATTCCCTCGACCAACATCGTCCACAACTTTCTTATGCGCACTACACTTCACAATTGCAATCTGCTTTGGGAGAGTGAGAGATTCCAAAAGTTCATTCACTAACTGCCCATGCTGAATTTTAGTTCCATGGGAAGTAAGGAACCCACGCTCTCTCCACAAACGCCCAAAACTATGAGCAACACCAAACGCATACTGACTATCGGTATAAACATTCACTCGCTTTCCTTCCGACAACACACACGCTCTAGTCAGTGCAATCAACTCTGCTGCTTGCGCTGAATTCTGTGGTATGCGTGCTGTCTCAACAACTGTATGTAAAGTTGTGATAGCGTACGCTGCAGTAGTTTCACCATTCGGAAGCTTAAAACACGAACCATCAACCCACAGCGTACCATCAGCATTCTCAAGAGGAGTATCTTTTAGATCCACTCTAGCTTTTGTTTCTTCCTCTGTACGAAGAAAACAATCATGCTGTTCTTGAGCATCCGTCTCTGTAGAGATCGGCAACAACGTAGCTGGATTCAACACATTACATCTTTTAATGTGAACATGTCTAGCCAACAGTGTCAACTCGTAACCTGAAAGACGTGCACTAGTAAGGTGCTGAGTCTTAGTCCTATTTAGTAAAGTATCCACGGCATGCGGAACCATCACAATCAGCGTATTATCCAATACCAAACCAGCAGACTGTCGAATAGAAACGGCAACTGCGGCTGTAGCTCTCAAACAACTCGGCAATGCTTTAGCAACTGGATCTAACGTTGCTGAGAAATACGCACATGGACGCTGCTTGTCCCCAAAAGGTTGCGTCAACACTGACAACGCACATCCTTCTCTCTCGTGTACATACAACGTAAAAGGCTTGCTATAGTCTGGAGTACCCAACACAGGAGCCGAACACAATGCATCACGTAATTCAGAAAAACTTTTCTGGCATTCATCAGACCAAGGAAGAGGATATGGAGTATCTTTCAGAGTCAATGCTAACAGAGGTTTCGCCAACAGTGAAAAATTGGGGATCCACTGTCTACAATACGACGTAATACCCAGAAAAGCACAAACTTCTCTCTGTGTCGACGGTACACTCATTTGCGCAATCGCTTGAATTCTTTCTGGGGTCAATTTCCTTACCTCCTTCGACAAGAGATGACCTAAGTAGGTTACCTCTTGGCGGCAATATTGCAACTTCGAAGGTGACACTTTATGATGAAGGTCAGACAAATATCGCAACAACGAAAGAGTAGCCTCTTTTCAAATCTTTTCGTCATCAGCAGTAATCAACAAATCATCGACATACTTAACAAGAGTAGAACCAACTGGTAACACAAACCCGTCAAGCTGAATTTTCAATGCTTGACTATAAATTGAGGGACTTTCGCAATAACCTTGGGGAGCTCTCTTAAACCGGAAGCTTCGTCCTCCTAATGAGAAGCAAAAAATATCCCTACTCTCCTCAGCAATAGGAATACCGAAGAAAGCATTCTTCAAGTCGATGACAGAAAACCAAACTGCCGAAGCAGGAATCAGAGTCAACAATGCAGTAATATCAGGTACCACGGGAAACTGTGGCACGACAATTTTGTTGACCTCTCGAAGGTCGATCACAAACCGGTACACAGGTGGCTGAGAATCATCTGTACGCTTAAGAACAGGCAAAACTGGGCTATTGCACACGTTACCTCTCGTTTCCTCAACCACACCCTTCTCAACCAAATCATAGACAATCGCTAAAAGAGCTCTCTCACCATCACTCGAGATCTTGTATTGTGGTATACGAGGCAACGTAACATTCAACTTTAGCGTAACAACATACGGAGGAATCTGCAAAAGACCAACATCATTTGGACCTGTAGCCCAAAGCGTTTCAGGAAGCAAACGTAATTCCAGTGGCAAACAATCTTTAGACAAATACATTGGAGAAATCACTTTCTTACCAAGAGTAAGTTGTACTCCCGAAGGAGAACAATGCAATGTCGCATACAATTTTTTCAGTAAGTCCAATCCCAACAGATTCTCACCACAACTAGTCGTCAGAATAAGTGGATCTTCCAATTCACAAGGGCCAATAGAAAGGGACAAAGGACTAGAAACCGGATTATGAACTGGGGCGCCTGAAAATCCTACGGAAACATTGGTCAAGCCAGACAAAGGTGCGCCAGGGAGTTTAGAATGCATAATAGAACTCTTTGTCGCACCAGTATCCAAAAGAAAAGGTTCTACCACACCTGATGTTGTCACTTCAACATACGGTCCACTCTGATCTACTGGAACTGACACTACTCCCTTACTTTGTCCATGGCTGTCCTAGTTATCTTTATAACCAACACTCTCACCTTCAACATAGTAATCCTCAACATATTACTGAGCAGACTGACCACTCGGAACATTCTGCCTATCAAAATAATTTGCAGAATTCTGAAGGGAAGAGGAACGCGCATTCTGGGGGATCACACCTCGACCTCTACCTCAAGGCGCTTGCTGAAAACCACCACGACCTCTCTGACCAGGTGCACCATTCGCACGCTGTAACAAAGTCGGACAACTATTCTTGAAATGACCTTCCTCTCTACAGTAAGCACACTGATTAGGGCCAGGAAAGAATCGCTGAACATAAGGCTCAGCTTCTGTAACAATCTCTGAAATTGCGGAGGTTGCTGAAACTGAGGCTGATTCTGACGAGGCGGATAAGCTTGCTGCAAAAGAACTTTCGTCTTTAAATCTTTCGTTTTCTTCTCCACTTTATCCTTCTCATCTTTATCCCTATTCTTGTAATATTGAGCAGTAGCCAATATCTGGGCTGAAGAAGAAACAGCCCATGAACTCTCAGAGTCCATCAACTTATTAGAAAGTTCGGGAAGAAAATGAAAGACAAATTTATCCACGAACAACCTTTGACCACCTTCCGTACTCATATCCTGACCACTGTGATCGATAAACGTCTCTTCAAACCTAGTGAAGAAGTCAGACACACTCTCATCTTTCTTCTGCTTGCATGCTGTTAACTTATCCCAATTCACTCGTAAAGCAGGCATCATTGTCTTCATCAAAGTAATAATTCTACCTGGCAATTCCGAAACCAAAGGTTCAGGTTTAGCACCTCCCTCTTGTCTACCATCTGCAGCAACAATGTTCGCCCAAGTATCACCTAACTCTGCTGCATGATTCTCATGACGAATCTTCGCCCACAAAAGTTGCGGAACTACATTACCCATCAACATGTCAATGTCGGCCAAATTCATTATACATGCATCTACTGTCTGAGACAACTCTTTGTAGTAACCAGCCGGATTCTTCCGAGGATCAGGTAAGGTCTGCTTAAGAGCCAAGACCTCTGCTCTCTTCCAAGGGACATGTACCCATACTCGCTAAAAATGAGCCGGTGCGGCAACAATACCCTGATTTACATTAGCCTGAACTGCTTCCTTCCATACAGGAGGAACTTCTCTCATAGGATACTGCTTCACTTTCCTCCTAACAGAGGAATCAGGTTTGTACAATGTCTGAGGCGGAAGTCTAGATCTAAAAGCCAGTATCGTCTCTACGGCATCTGTAACATCAGAGTCCACTATCATCCCTTTAGCAAAATCTGACTGAACATCGAGCACATCCTGCGGAATCGGACCCAACTCATTATCTTCCCATTCCTGTCGCAGGAAAGTACACATCACATCGAAAACATACCTTTTCTTAGGCGGTTCCCACTGAAAGAAAAGATCCATAACCGCTGGCAAATTATACCTTGAGGCATTTAAGATCCATCTACGAGCCAACAAATCCAACACAGTCCATTCCTCGGAACTAGGAAGCTGACTACGACTCTGCTTTTGTTCGGAAACAGGGGTCATGTTCAGTGACCCAAACAATGGAGACAGCAAACTAGAAACAGTTTCTGTCATTCGTTTTCGAACAGAAGGTGAAGAAGCAGACATAAGAACAGGAGAATAAGTATTTTGAGACAAAGAAGGTGTAGGCATAAGAACAGTCGGAATCGAAGAAGCAGGAGTAGAAGGCCAAGGAGTTTGAGGCAAAGCTGGTAGCAAAGATGGCGACCCTAGAGCGGGTTGCACAGGAGAAGGTAAAACCATTTGTGAAGCACCGGGTGGCTGAACAACAGCAGGAGGTTGAACAACAATGGGTGGAACAACCAGTGGTAATGGAGGCGGAGTAGCACCCTGCACATAAGGAGGTGGCAATCTCAATAAATGAGAGATCAAAGAATCTTTTTCAAGATCTTCAATCGCTTTTGAAGGAGAAGACGGCAAGGCCGGATAACATTTATCTATGGCCATGCAACGTTGCCTATCTAGAATTTCATTAACTCGCTCCTCTCCATCATCCCTATACTGCCTAGCAGCTTCTAATATTGACATATTCTTATCTTTCCTATCTCTTTTCGCTTGTTTAATTTCTCTCTGTTTGGCTTCCTTTCGCCAAAGACGGAAAGAGTCAAACATTGCCGGCCGGGCTTTCTTCTTAAATAGCGCTACTTCCAGATTATCTAAAATATTTAATTCGAAACTACCATATTGGGGCCATCGTAAGACACCATCCTTCCTAGTATAGCGGATCCATACTTCGTTATAAGTAATAGGACCCACTCCGTGTTTTGAATAGAGCTCATAAGTCGGAGTTCCAACCGGAGGTATCGGACACGAGTCCTCCAATCGGGAATCCCTGTTACAACCACAACTTAACCATTTCCTAATTTTGCTAAGACCAGGCATCTTATAGCTCACTAATCTAGCTTCAAACTTCAAGGGGTTATCGACTATCGATCCACTCGCAAATATACGAGCCCCTCGGCTTTGATTGCTGCAGCAGCCAAATTAAACCAAGACCAAGAACCAAGACCAAGAACCAAACCAAGAACCAAACAAATTCGTGGGAGCAACCCACTTATACTTAACCAAATATCTGTCACGCCACCAGAAGACCGTCTATCGTCTCGCTCTACAAATCATCTATCGAGGGTCCAAGACAGGGCAACAGTCAGGGCAGCAGTCCTTCGTAGCCGTTGGGAAGCGGGAAGCCTCGCAGAAAACACCTTCGGTCCACGTCGACATACAGGGGTCGATGAAGTGGCAGCCTTCCTCCAGAATTTCCTCACGCGGCTCCTCACAAACCTCAGGCTTGGACCGGTACCGCTGAAGTCGCCCCACATTGGGCGCCAACTGAAGAACCGGGTTATTTAATATCCAGCGGCGCCAGGGGCACGCCCAAAGTCTTCGGGTTCACCTGTCTTAGAATACAGAGACACAGGAAACTTCTTGGTGGCGTCAAAGATCGAATTTATTAGCTGCAACCAGAAACAGAGGTCGACGAAGTACAACACAGCGTATATTCGTAGGAGACTGCTCAAATTTGTAAAAACCAGTCATCTCTTTTATGCCAAAAACCACATTCCGAACAAACACCCATTATTTACATTCTCTCCAATCGCAAGCATTACTACAGAAGGTATCACATAACGGCAAACCCACTTTTCAGTTGTCCGGCCCACCATTAATTATACAGGAAAGCCCAACATTCTTTCTTCCATAAGTCAAATGATACCCATAATAAAAGGACCTCAACCCATGTCATAAAAGAGGCCATAAAGGAAGAACAGAAACAGATACAGAGCAGGATAAGGGAGGTGTGTGTGCATACCAAACTTTACAATGTCCTGTGCTCTGATCCTCAATCTTGATCAGCTCTAGGGCAAGGAACTAGTTCAACCAGGTCAGCTTCAGGCAACGAGGTCAGTTCGCTCGGTTCATCCAAAAGTCAGCACGACCTCGAGTCAACGTGTACGTGTACCAAGGACTCGCTCGGCCATAGTCGTCGGCCTATGTGAGGGCAACCAGAAAATGGCTGCCACGCACAAAATGGAACCCATGGTTCGGAACGAAATCTCCACATACATAGTGAATCTGTAAGTCTAGCGTGACGAGATCCCTCGTACTTGCCGAACTCACTAGTTACGGTTTGCTACTATTAAATTCGTAACAAAACCATGCTATTTATAAAACGGGTTCAGAATTCACAGTACCACAATATGTCATGACGTCCTCTACGATGGCGACGGTATATGTCATGACATCCTCTGCGATGGAGACATTATGTGTGTCATGACGTCCTCTGCGATGGAGACAGTTTATGTCATGACATCCTCTACGATGGAGACACTATATGTCATCACATCCTCTACCATGGAGACACTATATGTCATGACATCCTCTACGATGGAGACAGTATATGTCATGGCGTCCTCTATGATGGAGACCGTATATGTCATGACATCCTCTACGATGGAGACAGTATATGTCATGGCGTCCTCTATGATGGAGACAGTATATGTCATGACATCCTCTACGATGGATACAGTATATGTCATGGGGTCCTCTATGATGGAGACAGTATATGTAATGGCATCCTCTACAATGGAGACAGTATATGTCATGACATCCTCTACGATGGACACAGTATATGTCATGACATCCTCTACAATGGAGACAGTATACACTGGAAGATGTAGACAGCATTCACTGGAAGAGCCTTGAAGAAGAAGGAAGGTATCACCTAGCTGTGTCCTTGACCATATTGTACACAGATAAAATTACTAACTGTACATGTTTGACCATCACACGAAGGAGCCTGAATAAAGCAGGATGGCACATTTCCTGAATTAAGTGGAAATCAGACTTTCAGAATAAAAGAAAAGGGATAACTTATTGCATTTTCTTGTCAGTAGCAAGAACTATGCAATGATCTACAGCAGAGAAGGTCTGATGCTCACTCGCTTCGCGATCCCAGGTAATTGGTTGAAGAAAAAAACCTGTTTTTGACAGCACGTTTGAGCTCTTCAAAAGCAACGCTTCTCGTTCAGCGTTAAGGTCTGAAACTGGATGGGTTTCCATGAGATAGGATGTTAACCAAGATACTCAGAAAAGTTGTGCTCAGTCCCAGAATCCAACACAAACACTGTTGTTGAAAGACCAGCTCTGATGAAAGGGTAGATGGTTGCAACTCTACCTGATGGAAGGGTGGTCCTCTCCTGAGACTGTAGCATGGGGCTGGGAATCCCTCTTAGCAGATATAGGAACCAAGGGGCACATTATCAAGAAAGGGTGTTACATTATCGCCGCTTTTATCGGCAGGAAACTGCCGATAAAAGCACCAATAATGTAACGCCCTTTCTTGATAATATGCCCCCTAGACCCCAGCAGGGTGGGAGAGAACCCTACCAGAAACAGAAGGTCACCACAGGGATCACGTGCATCATACAGTGAGCAGGTACCCTGGCCCCCAGGAGCAGCTCGCTGGTGGGTGTTCACCTGGAGGTGAAGACCATTAATAATAAGGGTTCTCCAGCAACTGAAGAGAAGGGATGATACCTGCAAATAGGCTTCCTGTTTGTATGAGAGTGGGTGAGCTCTTAGAGCATCTGCTGAACATTGTATATCCCTCCCAGGCGAGTGACCATAAGCAGAATGTCAGTTCTCCTCGATGGAGGTGTAATGCAGCGGCCAGGGCAGCTGACTTCGGAGCACAGGGTTCATGGTTCGATCCCCGGCTCCGGCGGCAGCTCAGCTCAGCACTTTGTGACTCTGGGCAATAGCTCACTTAATTTCCACGACAGCCCCCAGTGCCTTGAGACCCGTAAGGGTGAGTAGTTCGCGCTATACAAATACAGATTTATTTATTTTACCCTTCCCAGGCGAGTGATCAAAAGCACAGCGTTAGTTCTCCGAGTAACTGGCTGAGCATTGTATATCCCTCCCAGGTGAGTGACCAAAAGCATAGCATCAGTTCTTAGATTATCCGGCAGAATCTTCTATATCCCTCCCAAGCGAGTGGCCAACATCACAACAGTGGAGAAGTGTGGCTCACTGGTTAGAGGAGGCAGACCTGGAAGCAGAGGTCAGCCCGGGACCAGGGTTCAATTCCCGGCTCGGCGGGGTCTTGAGTCCTAAAATGTCCATGGACTCGACAATTCTCGCTCCGGTGCCTACTCGATTCACGGGTTCACACTCTGCGACTCTGGGCAATAGCTTGCTTAATCTCCACAACGGCCCCTCGCGGCGGGAGGCCTGGCTTTCACCTTGCGGATACCCTGCCGGGGTTATCTTACAGGGGAATACCAGGATGGGTTCCCTAAGCAAGCGCTTAGAAACCGCTTGGTGATTTGCGCTATATAAATTCCTGTACATTTACATTTACATTTACATTTTTGGAGAAAGACATGGTTCACATTAGGAGTGGGCATAACTTGTGTAATTCTCTGTAGCGTAATGACACTAAATTACTGCAAGATTATATTCAAATATGTGAGGAGCGTAACCCTGCATTTAGCGGTATTTCCTAAGTGCAAAAATGCACCAGCTTGTCCAAAACAGACCAGACGATACATGTTACGCTAAGAAAATAGCTCTAAATGCAACAGAACACGATCAGCAGCCGCCACTTGAGCTCTGTTCCTGGGCTCTTGGGTAGGCATTTTTTCCCCAAAATTACATTGATGTAATCACATGAATTTTAGTAATTTTGTATCGTCAGGTAACGCAAGATTACTGAAATTACTCCGCTTACTCCGGTGGAATTAAAATTTTGGCCAAACCAAATTCACGGTTGTGCCTCTGTCCTCAAACAGCAAGTTCTGCCATGTTTGTTGACCTAGGACATTGTGGTGATGTTGTCTATTAAAACTAAGACAAAGTTGAATATCAGAAAACCAGAAATACTGCTTGAATCTATGGCACCCTGAGTGCTGCTGGTTCTCTTGGACTGCAGATAGAAATCACAAACTAATTGGGCCCAGCTGCATGGGGAGGAATTTTAATGATAGAAATTCAAGGGCATAGACTTTTTCAAATCTCAAAGGGGAATGCATCATTTGGTCTTCCTTGGGAGATCACAAGGTGGGGTCTCACTACCTCTGACACCGGGCTCAAGTTGGTCTCGGAGGACAGTTTCTATCTTCAGCATTTTGTCAGGTGTGGTTGAGTGACACTTGTCGGCGGGTGCATTGTGAGGCCTTTCAGTACTCCCCACCACTGATAATAACCCATTTTCAGGCCTATTGCTGTCATTTGCTTTAAGCTCTAGGTGATGCCCCAAGGCTGCTTTCTTTTCTCGCCTTATGGAAGTACCAGCCCTGCTCACTGAAGTCTGGGCCATCAGACGCGGGCGCTAGAGAGCGTACACCTGTGGCTGTTCTCTAACAGCCCATTGGATGTCATAGCATGAGATGTCTGGTGGAGACAGACCAATCAATGGGGTAGATTTCATTCTGGAGGGTGGGTCCACCATGGCACCCAGCAGCAACCATCAAGACACATCTCTGAGAAGAGAACCAGGGGACATGTCTCTACTGACATCCCAGGGTCCAATTAAGGCCAGTCAATGTGAAGCACAGCGTAGAGCGCTTCGAGGGGAAGCAGTTATACACATTCATCCTAGCAGGGTGTGTGAATACCCTGGATCCTGAGAAAGGCTGGCACTGCTGCCACAACCTGGTGAAAACCATGAGCAGCAGTACTGCGGTCACCCCTCACCCCCCCCATACTGAGAACAGGATTCCTTAGTACAGGCCGTGCTCTTCAGGATTGGTCTGAACGGGCAGGAAAGACACCCTATTCGGACCAGGGAGTCTGGGGGGTTTCTCCAGATCGGCTGCTCAATGAAGCTGGGCTGGAGAAAACCTAAGCGCGCATGTGTGTTTTGGTCGTCCGGAGTAGGCCAGACAAAGCACATATGTGCACTTAGGGAGTAGAGTGCACGTCGACCTCCTCCTCCCGATGCCCCGCCCTCCCTTTGCAAGGTGGCGGGGAGACAGAAAATGAAAAATAAAACAATGCCATTGTTTTATTTTTCATTTACTGACTCTGAGCCAGGCAGTGTGGCGGCGCTCCTTCGCCATTATGGAGGAGCCGCCACTGCCTGCTGTTGGTACAATAAAAGAGTGAGGAACCCTGTTCCAGTCTGTCAGGCACCTTCCCTCCTCCACCTCAGAAAAGAGCTCAAACCTTCTCCTTCGAAAAAAATAATCACTGTGGAACCTACTGGTGACAGGACACCTCAGATAAATGCTCCTCTTCCCACAACTTCTCTCATCCGACGAGCTTCTCCCAACCAAATGGTCGGCTCCGACACTCCCCACAGGCGCTTGATTCACTCTGTCTGTTTTTCTTTATCCTTCACCACATCTCTCTTCCGTCTTTTCTTCCCTTCCCCTCTGTTTTAGCGTTACCCACTTTCTCCCCTTTACCATCATTATTGTCTCTCCCTATCTTCCTATATCATTTTATTTTTAGGTTGAGCCTTGTCAACACATGCGCTGCTCTGCAAGGCATGCTGTATTCAGGTATGGATTTGAAGCACTGCTCATTTTCTGCCCATCTTTTCAATTGGCTCCTGTTTATGTTGTTTCTAAATGGTTGCTTATGATTCATGAATAGGCTTAGTAGTCCCTCCTTAGTACCCCATTGTCTACATTTGTAACCTCCCATGAGGACTGGACTTTTTACTTGTTTTGTTACACAGTCTGTTTTATCTACAGTCTGTGAGCACTATTTTCTTTAATGATTTTCCCCTAAGGCAGGAACAAAGTGCTTTCCTGCAAGGGTGCCTACTTTGTCTCCGGGCGCCACGCTACAGTTTCAACACTGAGACCACGTTTGCATTTTTATTACCTATAGGACCAACAAGACGAAAGTGACAATCAAATGTTTTTTTTGTGTGTAAAAGTGCCCAATACCCATGCTTTCACTTTAATGGCGGCCGCACACTTTTCTTTAGACGAGCTGTGTCTAAAGAAAGGGGCGTGGCCTCCCTTAAAGGGAAAGTGCGGCAGGAGGCGCTGTTACAAAAAAAAACATTTGTTTCTCAACTTCACAAACAAATGCTTTTTTTTAAAAGCGCCCCCATACCGGGCTTTCATTTTGATGGCAGCCGCGCATCTTTCTTTAGATGAGGTGCATCTAAAGAAAGGGGCATGGCCGCCATTAAAATGAAAGTGCGGCATGGGGCGCTTTTACAAGCATTTGCAATGCAATAGGCCTCGCATTTGCGAGAGTTCAAGCTATTGGCATTGTAAATGGCAATGCCTTTTATTTATCTATTTTAAAAACCAACATCACAAGGATGGTGGCCACCTGGGGTCAG
Organism: Lissotriton helveticus; assembly: GCF_964261635.1. Lineage (NCBI taxonomy): Eukaryota > Metazoa > Chordata > Amphibia > Caudata > Salamandridae > Lissotriton > Lissotriton helveticus. The sequence goes on along the minus strand of NC_136073.1, from coordinate 28,171,555 downwards.
CAGACCTTCATGGCTGCAATTGCTTATCAATAAAGCACTCTTTTTTTAACAAACGCAGCCCATTATCCTTAAAGGAAAACAAGATGCATTTAAAAGAAAAAAAGTTAACTTTACAGTTTCATTTTGTATGAGTGGGCAGTGGTCTGTGGGACCACTGCTTACTCTTAAAAAATATTTTTTCAACATACTCAGAGGGGAAGGGGTCCCAAGAGGACCCATTCCCAGTTGCAAATTGGTTACTACTGATGAAGCAAGGTGAAGAACAAAATTTTGTTCAAACTTGTGAAGTTAATATCCCATAACCGTAATTAAATTAATAAGCTTGTGGTGAAATTACTAATCAACTTAGTTTAAGAATATAATCATCAATACACGTGGGATAAACTAATGTGCTTTATGTTGCAAACGCAAAGGGAAAAAATAATAAACTAGCCTTGTCTATTGTCTTTGTCAGTATTAAATGCGGCTGTTTAACTAATGGCATGTGCTTTTTTTGTGTGCTTATGTTATGCCTTTTCTGTGACGAAAGCTCAAGGAGTTTGTGCAGTTCCTAAAGGAGAAGTAAATATAATGCTGCCTGATTGTGCTTTTGCTAGGTAACATAATTAACAGGATTAATTAGTAAAGGGGGTGGGTAACAGAATGGGTCTCAATTCTTTAATTAATTGATGTCTTGTGTTTGTTTAATAATAGTTTCCAAAGTGAGGCCTGAAGGTGGTTCAGAAAACATGGCTGACAGAGCTGCAAACGCAAAAGCTTGTCCAGAGTGAAGTGTTTGCACATGCGTAGCTGTGAAGATTTTTACTGCACTGTCATCGTTAATTGAAAAAGCAGTTCTTTGGTTGAGTTGAACGTGCTCATGAAGAAAAGGCTCAAGGACAGAGACTTAAAGTGTCTGCCAAGGCTAGGAAGTAAATGTTCAAAACTCGAGGAAAAGTAACTTTCTTGAGGAAGCTAAAAGATGTGGAAATGAAAGACAATAGGGCTTATGTGATGCCTGGACTTGGTCAAGAATCGGAGATAACCTAATATATTTTATCATGGACTGACACAGGACAGCCAATGAAAAGCTCGGATTTGCTTTAAAGAATGTAAAATGTAGAAAGTTTAGCTAGAAAGAAAGGTATAAAACCTGACACCATGAGCAGGAAAAAAGGTTCGCTGCTTCTCTTCCTTTCCGATTCCTGAATGACGTGACATGCTGTTGGACTTTTGGCGCACGTAAGGACAGCAGACTTTAAAATGATTTTTCCTTTCTAGGTGAAGTGAGAAATACCCTTGCGGTTCATGCTCAGTTTGCAGTTTGACTCAACCAACAAAAGAACTACAACTACTTCCCAATTTTAAATGGAGGATACTGAGACACACTAACTGTAACACCAGTCACGTAGTGTATATGATAACCTGCCCTTGTCTCCTCAACTACATCGGTATGACGTGTAGGAAAGTTAAACAAAGGATTGGGGAACACCGGAGCAACGTAAAATGTAAAAAGAGTACAACCAAGATGGCCAGTCATTACTTAGAAAAGAACCACACAGTGGATGAACTCAACTGGGTCGTTCTTGAAACGTTAGAGACAAAGGACAGTAACGCAGAAAAAATCCTTTATGAAAAGGAACAACCTTGGATACATCGACTGGGGACAGACACAAGAGGTCTGAATGATAATATCCCTTGGCTGAGTTTGCTGAGATAAGAACTGAAAACTTGCCAACAAAAGACGTCTTGATACATACTTTAATCACTCACTCATAGAGGTATCAATATGACCAAATACTTTTCTCACAGACTAATGTAAAGCTGTACTTTTCAAAAAAGCACCAATGTCGGTCCTTTTAATATTATAATATTCAACTGTACAGTTACCCATACATCGTGACTACCAGATAATAACTAACTTTTTCACCTAGTCCATCCAGCGATTCAGTCCCTTTGATTGTCTCCGTAAAATACTAGATATAATTGTAAGTCCTAAAGCCAAAATAAGAGATATAATCTGCAGAGTAACAAAATCCTCGAAACAATCGCCTTATACAGTTTTGATGACCTTAATAAAAATACCTCACACCAAGATCTTAATTAAAATTAACTCCCGTTCTCAATTCGCCTTTTTGAAGTTGTGCTTTAAATTACCATTACTTACTCGCACATCTGGATACTTTTAACAACAACAGACAGTTAGTCCCTTTTCTATTACATTGGACTCGGGACTTTATATGCGACCCGGAAGCGGAGCTCTGCTACTTCCGGGTCACAAGAGGCAGCTGCAGCGTAATGCGAGGCGCGAGGAGCGGAGCGTTAGGTACCCGTCCTTAACCCAATCCAGCAACACAACCGCAAGTATTATATACCCCACCTTGTTAATATTCATATGTTCCTCTTCATCTAGCCCCCTCGAAGCCCTTGTCACACCCGAAGGAGGTGTAATTGACTTACACTTCAGGTATGCATTCTGGCGCAAGTAGCAGAACGGCATGAGCGTTTCTAGACCCTTTCCAAGCGCGCACGATAGGAGCTAATTCTGACGTTTTCTAAAATGGGAATGTCACAAAAAATGATTAACTGGATATTGCACACAAATTATAACGTTACTGCATGAGACATCACCACAGTACATATTTTATAAAGAGCCTGATGACTTCGTTTCTAAAAAACGGTTACGTGATTGAAAGGAGATATTTAAGCTCCACCTTGCCGTGCAAGACTGTAGGACACACCATCACTACAATAATTTAAAAAAAACCTCTTTTTGCATGGTACACGTTTGTAGGAGAAAGAGAGAGTTGACACTGCCATTTACTGGGGGTTATGAAGTATTGCCATTTTAAGTTGCATCAATTTGCGTTGTCAAGTAGTGATTTCACTACGTTATGTGTCTCCCTTACCCTATTTTTCCTTTGTTTGTATGTATATATCACATTTGGTTTACAGGTACATCGCGACCTTGAAGAAAAGAAACAGGTTGAGAATTTCCCTTTTCTAACACTTGCTTGCTAAAATTTAGTAAACCAGTATCACTTTCACCTACCACCATTGGTCCTGAAGAAAGCCCCTAAGTCCGAATCCCGGCAGAGAGGGCTGAAACATGTCGGCCATTTTTAATTTTTACTAATGCCCGTGCGTTCTGAAAACCTAATACTTTTCAACAGAACGCACAGATTTCGAGCATTCCCTCACGGGATTCACCCGAACCCAGACCTAATAAAATTCATTTTCTGGCTTTCCGGGTGTTTTTTAATATATTTTTTCTGCACATTGTCCACATCACTGGGTCACTACTGTTTTTAACCAAGGGTAAGATCCTCCTGGTGGAGGCTGCATACCGAAACTAACCCTATGATTATGCACACACGTGTATGAAGAGCGGAGAACCAAGATATACCGCTTACCACGCTACCCAACACGTGCATGAGGGTTTTTATTGGAGACACCTTTGTGAGATCTCCTGCATACCCTGGTTCATGCAGGACAAGTGATCCTTCCCCACTTGATTTTTTGCATTAAAATAAGGAAACTGAAGGATCAGTTATTTCCTACTCCCCCCCCATTTGATTAGTAGAAGTGAGAAATAGACAGGGAAATAGATTTAGGGAATGGAAACTGTTATTCTGCTAATATTTCATGTTCCTGAGCTTGCTTTGAAAATGTCAGTTTATTAATTCATTTCCTTATTAAAATGCTGCTTTCTCAATTGCCTATAAAATAAAGATTCTTAAACGTAAATGCTATTTTCTTTATGAAAAAATAAAGTTAATAAAATTAGATTTGAAAAGACAAGCTGGACTTGTTTATTCATGGTCTAGTTTCCATCAGTTGATCCAATCACCTTAGTGGTCTGATTAATAAATAATAAATGTTTTAAACCATGGTGAAAATAAATAAACTGCAGTTGTATATAATAATGTAAATAATATGTAAGTAGTTATTATTAATCATACCACCTGATTCAGTTGCTCAAAAAAATTGTCTCATAGGTGTTATGGGCCTTTATATGTGTTTCATGATTAATGGTGAGTATTGAGGTGATAGGTAGCGTTTTTGAGACAGTTTTTCAAACAGAGCGCTGGATCACTACCATTTTTAAAATGGTGATAAAGTATTACTCTTTTGCGACTGGAATTCGGTCTCCAAACAGTGGTACATACCATACTAACCCGGTATTTGGAAGCGTTGCCCAATACATGCCCCTTCCAAAAAAGAGAAACACTTAAAGCATCGACGAAAAGAGACACACTGTGAGCCTCAACTGAAAAGAGACACACTGAGAGCATCGACAAAAAGCGACACACCGAGAGCATCGACAAAAAAGAGACACACTGAGAACATCGACAGAAAAGAGACACACTGAGAGTATCGACAGAAAAGAGACACACCAGGAACATCAACAGAAAATTGACACACTGAGAGCATCAACAGAAAAGAGACACACCGAGAACATCAACAGAAAAGAGACACACTGAGAGCATCGACAAAAAGCGACACACCGAGAGCATCGACAAAAAAGAGACACACTGAGAGCATCGACAAAAAAAGAGAAACACACGAGCGCATCGACAAAAAATTGCCACACTGAGAGCATCGACAAAAAGCGACACACCGAGAGCATCGACAAAAAAGAGACACACTGAGAACATCGACAGAAAAGAGACACACTGAGAGTATCGACAGAAAAGAGACACACCAGGAACATCAACAGAAAATTGACACACTGAGAGCATCAACAGAAAAGAGACACACCGAGAACATCAACAGAAAAGAGACACACTGAGAGCATCGACAAAAAGCGACACACCGAGAGCATCGACAAAAAAGAGACACACTGAGAGCATCGACAAAAAAAGAGAAACACACGAGCGCATCGACAAAAAATTGCCACACTGAAAACATCGACAGAAAAGAGACACACTGAGAGTATCAACAGAAAGGAGACACACTGAGAGCATCGACAAAAAAGAGACACACTGAGAGCATCAACAGAAAAGAGACACACTGAAAGCATTGACAAAAAAAGAGAAACACCGAGCGCATCGACAAAAAATTGACACACTGAGAACATCGACAGAAAAGAGACACACTGAGAGTATCGACAGAAAGGAGACACACTGAGAGCATCGACAAAAAAGAGGACACACTGAGAGCATCAACAGAAAAGAGACACACTGAAAGCATTGACAAAAAAAGAGACACTTTGAGAGCATCAACAGAAAGGAGACACACCGAGAGCATAAACAGACAAGAGAAACACGAGAGCATCAACAAAAAAGAGACATACTGAGAGCATCGACAGAAAGGAGACACACCAAGAGCATCAACAGTAAAGAGACACACAAGAGCATCAATAGAAAAGAGACATACCAAGAGCATCAACAAAAAAGGAGAAACACTGAGCGCATCTACAAAATATTGACACACTGAGAGCATTAGCAGAAAAGAGTCACACCGAGAGCATCAACAGAAAAGAAACATACCGAGAGCATTAACAGAAAAGAGACACACCGAGAGCATCGACAAACAAAGAGAAACACTGAGCGCATCAACAAAAAATTGAGACACTAAGAGCATCGACAAAAAAGAGACACACTGAGAGCATCGACAGAAAAGAGACACACTGAGAGCATCAACAGAAAGGAGACACACCGAGAGCATAAACAGACAAGAGAAACACGAGAGCATCAACAAAAAAGAGACATACTGAGAGCATCGACAGAAAGGAGACACACCAAGAGCATCAACAGTAAAGAGACACACAAGAGCATCAATAGAAAAGAGACATACCAAGAGCATCAACAAAAAAGGAGAAACACTGAGCGCATCTACAAAATATTGACACACTGAGAGCATTAGCAGAAAAGAGTCACACCGAGAGCATCAACAGAAAAGAAACATACCGAGAGCATTAACAGAAAAGAGACACACCGAGAGCATCGACAAACAAAGAGAAACACTGAGCGCATCAACAAAAAATTGAGACACTAAGAGCATCGACAAAAAAGAGACACACTGAGAGCATCGACAGAAAAGAGACACACTGAGAGCATCAACAGAAAGGAGACACACTGAGAGCATCGACAAAAAAAGAGAAACACTGACCGCATCGACAAAAAATTGAGACACTGAGAGCAGCGACAAAAAAGAGACACACTGAGAGCATCGACAGAAAAGAGACACAGACTGCCCTTGCTCACGGGTAAGAAAAAGAACTGAAAGTTTATGAACAATAAGCAGGTGTTTGTTTGTGCCATTAGCAAAGTGAAATTCATTTGCGGTTGTGAATATCCAGCAATAAAGTTACAATTACAAGCGCTGTATGCATGTCTTTATTTTTAAGCACGCACCCTTACTGTGTCTTTCTTACAATGCAAGGAACAGGCTGGTTAGACACTGATTTTCACTTAAAAACATCGTTGCAAACAAAAGAAAATCCAAAAGCTCAAAAATTTCTTTATCCATTGATTGTTCAAGTTTCTTTTGGTATTGTTTGTTCATCTGATGGTTACTGGGCAGCTTCAGGTTTTAGCAATTTTTCAGCGCCCTGTTTCTAAAAGTCCAACATAGAATTCAATATTGTTCGGCATTGCAAGGCCTTGAATTTGCTGCAAATCTATCTATATATATATAAAAAACAAAGTATGTCCCTTTGTCCTTTATGCATTACTACACCATTCATCCGATCTGCATGGAACTTTGGGAAGTTGTTGAGTACACTCCCGCGAAGGTTTCTGGCTAAAAAAAAGTAAAAAAATAAATAAAAATAAAAATTTGTTAAAAGTTGTTGAGTACACTCCCGCGAAGGTTTCTGGAAAAACAAAAAAATAATAATTAGTTAAATATTGGCACCCCGGCCACCCAGGGCCCTCCTAATCTTTCCAATACTGAACGTTTACACTTTCCAGTGCGACTCGCTTTTGCAATGACCATCAACAAAGCACAAGGACAATCGCTGCAAGTGTGTGGACTAGATTTGGAGAATCCGCGTTTATCACATGGACAACTGTATGTGGCCAGCTCACGCGTCGGAAAACCTTCTGATTTATTCGTCTACGCACCAGATGGAAAAACAAAAAATATTGTGTATCCACAAGCACTCGAATAAAAAACAGAATTAAAACAACACTTTGAAATGTTTTCCATATTAAAATGAATGAGTTTCAATAGAAATGACACATTGTAAATTGAATGTTATCATAACAAGTTTCCTTAAATTTCCTTTCTTCTGAGATCGCAGCAACGCGTAGCTAGTACATAATAAATTCAAAGTTGTTCTGAACAGAGGGTCCAAAAATATGTCTTGCCGGGGCCATAAAAACCCTAAAGCTGGCCCGGTGCCAAGGCTCGTGGCAGCTTCGTTGCCTGCCCACATCCCCCTTCACTTGGACATCAGAGGCCAGTCCTTCTCTGTCCTCCCTAGGGTTTTACAACCCCACCCAGCACCCCTTACACCCCCCCCCCCGGAAGCCTCATGGTAAAAGAGCGTCACTGTGCCCTTCCCTGCCTTCAGCCTTCCTGCCAGGGATGCTCCTGTCTCCTAGCTTCATCTCATGCCCGCCTTCCTAGGCAGAAAAGTTAGAATTTGTGCTTCTTCAGGGATTTCGGGGCATATTATCAACGGCCAGCGATAATTATCTCTGGCCGTGCTTAGCAATAGTTTTATTATCGCAGGCTATCTCTGGAATTTACCCCCTGGTAGCACGTTATTAACAGCGCATTTCTGCAGGGCGATAAAAATTCCAGAGATAGCGAGGTTATCGCCGTTTTGCAGGGAACATCGCTGGTTTTCCAGCGATGTTCCCTGCAAAACGGCGATAACCTTGCTGATACGGCCCTGTCGTATCAGCATAATCCACCCCAGTGTTAGGGATAGGTAAGTCTGCATTTTAGTTTTTTCTCCAAAAACTAACGTGTGCTAAAATGCTGGGCAGCCTTGTAAATATAAAATATCGTGAAAATCAGCGATAATCGCCAGGGTGTCCAACCGGGGTACGCCCAGGGACGCCCAGTTTGCATCTCATTAGAGATGCAAAGGGAGGCGTTGGGAAAAAGGGTGCTAACATGTGATTATGCATGTTAGCACCCTCTTGTAAATAGGGTGATAGTTTTATCTCTGCTTTTTTGGCTTTTTAAGCCAAAAACGCGGAGAAAAAGCCCTGGTAAATATGCCCCTTCTTTAGTAACTGTTGTCCTCCTATTTGTAAGAACAGGCCTTAAACAATAGGGCATAGTTGGCCAGTTCCCTCACACCTTGCTACCTTTGCTGTGGTTTTCTAACTGAAAAAAGCCTTCTTCTTTCTGCCTGCTTCTCTGCATTTAACAGCCAGGATTGCTCCAAATTCCATATTCCATATTCAACTATACTAATACACTGCCCAAATAACTGAATAACATATCTACTACTCAAATTACTTCATATTTAGGCTATACTAATTTTCAACACTAATCCTTTATGGGTTCCGGAGTGGCGTGCTACTCGACAAAAAAGCGCTTCAACGCCCATCAGGGGTAACAAGTGCTATATGAATGCAAATCTTTCTTCCCCTTTTATCCCTTCGCTATCCTTCTCACTCCAAGTAACAGACTAATATCCACCACTGAAATTACTTTCATATTTCACCACATTAATTCACCACTAATCCTTTATAGGCTCCCTGAATAGCGTGCGTCAACAAGCGATAAATAAATACAAACCTTTTTTCCTCCTCTATCCTTCTGCTATCTTTCCAAATCCAAATAACTGACTAATCTATCCATCACTTAAAATGTACTTGCATGTTTCACTATACTAATTCAACACTAATCCTCTATGGGTCCGGGAGTAGCGTGCTACTCGCCGAAAAAGTGCTTCGACGCCTCGTCAGGGGTAGTAAGCGCTATATAAATACAATTACAATACAATACAATACAATCTTAGCTGCTCACTGAGCAGATTCTGCGGGGACGGCGTCCTCGGTGCGGTAATATTGGTTATGAGAGCGGCCCGGTGTTCCACGGCCATGGATCATTATTTGTTTAATAACACCTTGACACTCTTTTACCAAGAGACTTGGGGGGGGGGCCCGGGGAGCTGGATGAGGCTGTAAAACTCCGGCCATTACTCTTCGGATGAGCGCCTCCGCTGACATGCTTTTCTAAGACGGTAAATAATGACCGTGAAACACCCTCCTAAAAGAGGTTTACAGCCTTCTGGGGCCCAGGAGGTCAATTAAGAGCCCGGCCTCCCTCCATTGTCTAACCCCCCCCGCCCCCCGTTCAACGTCCCGGCAGTGCCCCTGCTGCACCTGCCAAGAGAGAGTGTCCTGTCCCACGAGCAGATGGAGGGAGTGGGTGATCTTGGAACCATCAGTGCACCTATGTGCATGCACCTGAGCTAGGGGACGCGGTACCGAGCACTGAACCTCTGCGCGTGCACCTGAGCTAGGGGACGTGGTACCGAGCACTGAACCTCTGCGCGTGCACCTGAGCTAGGGGACGCGGCACCGAGCACTGAACATCTGCGCGTGCACCTGAGCTAGGGGACGCGGGACCGAGCACTGAACCTCTGCACGTGCACCTGAGCTAGGGGACGTGGTACCGAGCACTGGACCACTGCGCGTGCACCTGAGCTAGGGGACGCGGGACCGAGCACTGAACCTCTGCACGTGCACCTGAGCTAGGGGACGCGGTACCGAGCACTGAACCTCTGCGCGTGCACCTGAGCTAGGGGACGTGGTACTGAGCACTGGACCACTGCCCGTGCACCTGAGCTAGGGGACGCGGGACCGAGCACTGAAACTCTGCACGTGCACCTGAGCTAGGGCACGCAGGACCGTGCACTGAACCTCTGCGCGTGCACCTGAGCTAGGGGACTCGGCACCGAGCACTGAACCTCTGCGCGTGCACCTGAGCTAGGGGACTCGGCACCGAGCACTGAACCTCTGCGCGTGCACCTGAGCTAGGGGACGCTGAACCGAGCACTGAACCTCTGCGCGTGCACCTGAGCTAGGGAACGCGGGACCGAGCACTGAACCTCTGCGCGTGCACCTGAGCTAGGGGACTCGGCATCGAGCACTGAACCTCTGCGCGTGCACCTGAGCTAGGGGACGCACCACAGAGCACTGAACCTCTCCACGTGCACCTGAGCTAGGGGTCTCGGCACCGAGCACTGAACCTCTGCGTGTGCACCTGAGCTAGGGGACGCTGAACCGAGCACTGAACCTCTGCGCGTGCACCTGAGCTAGGGGACTCGGCACCGAGCACTGAACCTCTGCGCGTGCACCTGAGCTAGGGGACGCACCACAGAGCACTGAACCTCTCCACGTGCACCTGAGCTAGGGGTCTCGGCACCGAGCACTGAACCTCTGCGCGTGCACCTGAGCTAGGGGATGCGGGACCCCCCCCGCCCCACGTTCAGCGTCTCGGCAGTGCCCCTGCTGCACCTGCCAAGAGAGAGTGTCCTGTCCCACGAGCAGATGGAGGGAGTGGGTGATCTTGGAACCATCAGTGCACCTATGTGCATGCACCTGAGCTAGGGGACGCGGTACCGAGCACTGAACCTCTGCGCGTGCACCTGAGCTAGGGGACGCGGTACCGAGCACTGAACCTCTGCGCATGCACCTGAGCTAGGGGACGCAGCACCGAGCACTGAACATCTGCGCGTGCACCTGAGCTAGGGGACGCGGCACAGAGCACTGAACCTCTGCGCGTGCACCTGAGCTAGGGGACGTGGTACCGAGCACTGGACCACTGCGCGTGCACCTGAGCTAGGGGACGCGGGACCGAGCACTGAACCTCTGCACGTGCACCTGAGCTAGGGGACGCGGTACCGAGCACTGAACCTCTGCGCGTGCACCTGAGCTAGGGGACGTGGCACCGAGCACTGGACCACTGCCCGTGCACCTGAGCTAGGGGACGCGGGACCGAGCACTGAACCTCTGCACGTGCACCTGAGCTAGGGGACGCGGGACCGAGCACTGAACCTCTGCGCGTGCACCTGAGCTAGGGGACTCGGCACCGAGCACTGAACCTCTGTGCGTGCACCTGAGCTAGGGGACGCGGGACCGAGCACTGAACCTCTGCGCGTGCACCTGAGCTAGGGGACTCGGCACCGAGCACTGAACCTCTGCGCGTGCACCTGAGCTAGGGGACGCTGAACCGAGCACTGAACCTCTGCGCGTGCACCTGAGCTAGGGGACTCGGCACCGAGCACTGAACCTCTGCGCGTGCACCTGAGCTAGGGGAAGCGGGACCGAGCACTGAACCTCTGTGCGTGCACCTGGGCTAGGGGACTCAGCACCGAGCACTGAACCTCTGTGCGTGCACCTGAGCTAGGGGACTCAGCACCGAGCACTGAACCTCTGCGCGTGCACCTGAGCTAGGGAACGCGGGACCGAGCACTGAACCTCTGCGCGTGCACCTGAGCTAGGGGACGCGGGACTGAGCACTGAACCTCTGTGCGTGCACCTGAGCTAGGGGACTCAGCACCGAGCACTGAACCTCTGCGCGTGCACCTTAGCTAGGGGACCCGGAACCGAGCACTGAACCTCTGCACGTGCACCTGAGCTAGGGGACGCTGAACCGAGCACTGAACCTCTGCGCGTGCACCTGAGCTAGGGCACGCAGGACCGAGCACTGAACCTCTGCGCGTGCACCTGAGCTAGGGGACTCGGCACCGAGTACTGAACCTCTGCGCGTGCACCTGAGCTAGGGGACTCGGCACAGAGCACTGAACCTCTGCGCGTGCACCTGAGCTAGGGGACGCTGAACCGAGCACTGAACCTCTGCGCGTGCACCTGAGCTAGGGGACGCGGGACCGAGACCTGAACCTCTGCGCGTGCACCTGAGCTAGGGGACTCGGCACCGAGCACTGAACCTCTGCGCGTGCACCTGAGCTAGGGGACGCAGCACAGAGCACTGAACCTCTCTACGTGCACCTGAGCTAGGGGTCTCGGCACCGAGCACTGAACCTCTGCGTGTGCACCTGAGCTAGGGGACGCTGAACCGAGCACTGAACCTCGCACCGTGCACCTGAGCTAGGGGACGCGGGACCGAGCACTGAACCTCTGCGCGTGCACCTGAGCTAGGGGACTCGGCACGGAGCACTGAACCTCTGCGCGTGCACCTGAGCTAGGGGACTCGGCACGGAGCACTGAACCTCACCGCGTGCACCTGAGCTAGGGGACGCTGAACCGAGCACTGAACCTCTGCGCGTGCACCCGAGCTAGGGGACGCGGGACCGAGCACTGAACCTCTGCGCGTGCACTTGAGCTAGGGGACACGGCACCGAGCACTGAACCTCTGCGCGTGCACTTGAGCTAGGAGACGCAGCACAGAGCACTGAACCTCTCCACGTGCACCTGGGTTAGGGGACTCGGCACCGAGCACTGAACCTCTGCGCGTGCACCTGAGCTAGGGGACGCTGAACCGAGCACTGAACCTCTGCGCGTGCACCTGAGCTAGGGGACGAAGAACCGAGCACTGAACCTCTGCGCGTGCACCTGAGCTATGGGACTCGGCACCGAGCAGTGAACCTCTGCGCGTGCACCTGAGCTAGGAGACTCGGCACCGAGCACTGAACCTCTGCGCGTGCACCTGAGCTAGGGGACGCTGAACCGAGCAATGAACCTCTGCGCGTGCACCTTAGCTAGGGGACGGGGCACAGATCCCTGAAACTCTACGTGTGCACCTGAGCTAGGGGACTCGGCACCGAGCACTGAACCACTGCGCGTGCACCTGAGCTAGGGGCCGCTGAACCGAGCACTGAACCTCTGCGCGTGCACCTGAGCTAGGGGACTCGGCACCGAGCACTGAACCTCTCCACGTGCACCTGAGCTAGGGGACTCAGCACCGAGCACTGAACCTCTGCGCGTGCACCTGAGCTAGGGGACGCTGAACCGAGCACTGAACCTCTGCGCGTGCACCTGAGCTAGGGGACACGGGACCGAGCACTGAACCTCTGCGCGTGCACCTGAGCTAGGGGACTCGGCACCGAGCACTGAACCTCTGCGCGTGCACCTGAGCTAGGGGACTCGGCACTGAGCACTGAACCTCTGCGCGTGCACCTGAGCTAGGGGACGCTGAACCGAGCACTGAACCTCTGCACGTGCACCTGAGCTAGGGGACGCTGAACCGAGCACTGAACCTCTGTGCGTGCACCTGAGCTAGGGGACGCGGGACCGAGCACTGAGCCTCTGCGCGTGCACCTGAGCTAGGGACCTCGGCACCGAGCACTGAACCTCTGCGCGTGCACCTGAGCTAGGGGACTCGGCACCGAGCACTGAACCTCTGCGCGTGCACCTGAGCTAGGGGACGCTGAACCGAGCACTGAACCTCTGCGCGTGCACCTGAGCTAGGGGACGCGGGACGGAGCACTGAACCTCTGCGCGTGAACCTGAGCTAGGGGACTCGGCACCGAGCACTGAACCTCTGCACGTGCACTTGAGCTAGGGGACGTAGCACAGAGCACTGAACCTCTCCACGTGCACCTGAGCTAGGGGACTCGGCACCGAGCACTGAACCTCTGCGTGTGCACCTGAGCTAGGGGACGCTGAACCGAGCACTGAACCTCTGCGCGTGCACCTGAGCTAGGGGACGCAGAACCGAGCACTGAACCTATGCACGTGCACCTGAGCTAGGGGACGCAGAACCGAGCACTGAACCTATGCACGTGCACCTGAGCTAGGGGACTCGGCACCGAGCACTGAACCTCTGCGCGTGCACCTGAGCTAGGGGACTCGGCACCGAGCACTGAACCTCTGCGCGTGCACCTGAGCTAGGGGACGCTGAACCGAGCAATGAACCTCTGCGCGTGCACCTGAGCTAGGGGACGCGGCACAGAGCCCTGAACCTCTACGCGTGCACCTGAGCTAGGGGACGCAGCACAGAGCACTGAACCTCTGCACGTGCACCTGAGCTAGGGGACGCAGTACCGAGCACTGAACCTCTGCACGTGCACCTGAGCTAGGAGACACGGCACAGAGCACTGAACCTCTGCGCGTGCACCTGAGCTAGGGGACGCGGTACCGAGCACTGAACCTCTGCATGTGCACCTGAGCTAGGGGACGCGGTACAGAGCACTGAACCTCTGCAGGTGCACCTGAGCTAGGCGACGCGGTACCCAGCACTGAACCTCTGCGTGTGCACCTGAGCTAGGGGACAGGGGACACGGCACAGAGCACTGAATCTCTGCGCTTGCACCTGAGCTAGGGGACGCGGCACAGAGCACTGAACCTCTGCACGTGCACCTGAGCTAGGGGACGCGGTACCGAGCACTGAACCTCTGCGTGTGCACCTGAGCTAGGAGACAGGGGACACGGCACAGAGCACTGAATCTCTGCGCTTGCACCTGAGCTAGGGGACGCGGCACAGAGCACTGAACCTCTGCAGGTACACCTGAGCTAGGGGACCCAGCACTGGGCCCTGAACCACTGCGCATGCACCTGAGATACGGTCGCTGAACCGAGCACTGAACCTCTGCGCATGCACCTGAGCTAGGGGTGCGGAAACGAGCACTGAACCTCTGTGCGTGCACCTGAGCTAGGGGACTCGGCACAGAGCACTGAACCTCTGCACGTGCACCTGAGCTAGGGGACGCGGTACCGAGCACTGAACCTCTGCGCATGCACCTGAGCTAGGGGACGCGGCAGAGAGCACTGAACTTCTGCATGTACACCTGAGCTAGGGGACGAGGCACAGAGCACTGAACCTCTGCGCGTGCACCTGAGCTAGGGAACGCGGAACCGAGCACTGAACCTATGCGCGTGCACCTGAGCTAGGGGATGCGGGACCGAGCACTGAGCCTCTGTGCGTGCACCTGAGTTAGGGGACGTGGAACCGAGCACTGAACCTCTGTGCGCGCACCTGAGATAGGTGACGCGGAACCGATCCCTGAACCTCTGCGCGTGCACCTGATCTAGGGGACGCGGCACAGAGCCCTGGACCACTGCGCGTGCACCTGAGCTACGTCGCTGAACCGAGCCCTGAACCTCTGCGCGTGCATCTGAGCTACGTCGCTGAACCAAGCCCTGAACCACGGCGCGTGCACCTGAGCTACGTCGCTGAACCGAGCCCTGAACCTCTGCGGGTGCACCTGAGCTAGGGGATGCGGAAACGAGCACTGAACCTCTGTGCGTGCACCTGAGCTAGGGAACGCGGAACCGAGCACTGAACCTATGTGCGTGCACCTGAGCTAGGGGACGCGGGACCGAGCACTGAGCCTCTGTGCGTGCACCTGAGCTAGGGGACGTGGAACCGAGCACTGAACCTCTGTG
Organism: Lissotriton helveticus; assembly: GCF_964261635.1. Lineage (NCBI taxonomy): Eukaryota > Metazoa > Chordata > Amphibia > Caudata > Salamandridae > Lissotriton > Lissotriton helveticus. The sequence goes on along the minus strand of NC_136073.1, from coordinate 28,156,313 downwards.
CGCGCAACTGAGATAGGGGACGCGGAACCGATCACTGAACCTCTGCGCGTACACCTGATCTAGGGGACGCGGCACAGAGCACTGGACCACTGCGCGTGCACCTGAGCTACGTCGCTACGTCGCTGAACCGAGCCCTGAACCTCTGCGGGTGCACCTGAGCTACGTCGCTGAACCGAGCCCTGAACCTCTGCGTGTGCACCTGAGCTACGTCACTGAACCGAGCCCTGAACCTCTGCGCGTGCACCTGAGCTACGTCGCTGAACTGGGCCCTGAACCTCAGCGCCTGCACCTGAGCTATGGGGCACTGAACCGACCCCTGAGCTAGGGGACGCTGAATCGAGCCCTAAACCCCTGTGTGTGCATCTGAGCTAGGTGGCACTGAACCGAGCCCTGAACCTCCACGCATGCACCTGAGCTAGGTGGCACTGAACTGAGCCCTGCACCTCCACGTGTGCACCTGAGCTAAGGGACACTGAGCCAAGCCCTGACATCTGCGCGTGCACCTGAGCTAGGTGGCACTGAACCGAGCCCTGAACCTCCACGCTTGAACTTGAGCTAGGGCATAACCGAGCCCTGCACCTTTGCACGTGCACCTGAGCTAGGGGAGCTGAATCATGCTCTGAACCTCTGCGTGTGCACCTGAGCTAGTTGGCACTGAACTGAGCCCTGAACCTCCACGCTTGCACTTGAGCTAGGGCAGAACCAAGCCCTGGCCTTGCACCTGAGCTAGGGACGCTGAATCATGCCCTGAACCTCTGCTTGCGCACCTGAGCTAGGGGACACTGAACTGAGCCCTGAACCTCCGCGCGTGCACCTGAGCTAGGGGACGCGGAACCGAGCACTGAACTTCTGTGCGTGAACCTGAGCTAGGTAGCACTAAACCGAGCCCTGAACCTCCATGCTTGCACCTGAGCTACGGTATGCTGAGCTTAGCCCTGAACTTCCACACGTGCACCTGAGCTAGAGGATGTTGAACCGAGTCCTGAACCACCACACGTGCACCTGAGCTAGGGGACACTGGTCCAAGCCCTGAACATCTGCAAGTGCACCTGAGCTAGGTAGCACTGAACTGAGCCCTGAACCTCTGCGTGTACACCTGAGATAGGCAACACTGAAGCGGGCCCTGTACCTCTATGCGTGCACCTGAGCTAGGGGACACTGAACCAATTCTTGATCCTCTGTACGTACACCTGAGCTAGGTTGCACTGTACTGAGCACTGCACCTCCACGTGTGCACCTGAGTTAGGTGACACTGAAGCAAGCCCTGAACCTCCACACGTGCACCTGAGCCATGGGACGCTGAACCGAGCCCTGAACCTCTGCACGTGCACCTGTGCTAGGTCGCACTTAACCAAGCCCTGAACATCCACGCGTACACCTGAACTAGAGGACGCGGAACCGAGCCCTGAACCTCCCCACGTGCACCTGAGCTAGGGGACACTGAACCGAGCCATGAACATCTGCGCATGCACCGGAGCTAGGGGACGCAGATCGAGCACTGAACCTCTGCACGTGCACCGGAGCTACGGTATGCTGAGCTAAACCCTGAACTTCCATGCGTGCACCTGAGCTAGGGGACGCTGATCCAAGCCCTGAGCATCTCTGCACGTGCACCTGATCTAGGTGGCACTGAACGAAGCCCTGAACCTCTGTGCGTGCACCCGAGCTAAGTTGCACTGTACTGGGCACTGAGCACTGCACATCCATGCGTGCACCTGAGCTAGGCAATACTGAAGCGAGCCCTGAACCTCCAAACATGCACCTGAGCTAGGGGACACTGAAGCGAGCCCTGAACCTCCACGTGTGCACCTGAGCTAGGGGACACTGAAGCGAGCCCTGAACCTCCACGTGTGCACCTGAGCTAGGGGACACTGAAGCGAGCCCTGAACCTCCACGTGTGCACCTGAGCTAGGTGACACTGAAGCGAGCCCTGAACCTCCACGTGTGCACCTGAGCTAGGTGACACTGAAGCGAGCCCTGAACCTCCACGTGTGCACCTGAGCTAGGTGACACTGAAGCGAGCCCTGAACCTCCAAACATGCACCTGAGCTAGGGGACACTGAAGCGAGCCCTGAACCTCCACGTGTGCACCTGAGCTAGGGGACACTGAAGCGAGCCCTGAACCTCCACGTGTGCACCTGAGCTAGGGGACACTGAACTGAGCCCTGAACCTCCACGTGTGCACCTGAGCTAGGGGACACTGAAGCGAGCCCTGAACCTCCACGTGTGCACCTGAGCTAGGCAATACTGAAGCGAGCCCCGAACCTCCAAACATGCATCTGAGCTAGGGGACACTGAAGCGAGCCCTGAACCTCCACGTGTGCACCTGAGCTAGGGGACACTGAAGCGAGCCCTGAACCTCCATGTGTGCACCTGAGCTAGTTGGCACTGAACCGAGCCCTGAACCTCTGCGCGTGCCCCTGAGCTAGGGGACACTGAACTGCGCACTTCACCTCCACACGTGCACCTGAGCTAGGGGACACTGAAGCGAGCCCTGACATCTGCGCGTGCACCTGAGCTAGGGGACTCGGCACCGAGCACTGAACCTCTCCACGTGCACCTGAGCTAGGGGACTCAGCACCGAGCACTGAACCTCTGCGCGTGCACCTGAGCTAGGGGACGCTGAACCGAGCACTGAACCTCTGCGCGTGCACCTGAGCTAGGGGACGCGGCACAGAGCCCTGAACCTCTACGCGTGCACCTGAGCTAGGGGTTGCAGCACAGAGCACTGAACCTCTGCACGTGCACCTGAGCTAGGGGACGCAGTACCGAGCACTGAACCTCTGCACGTGCACCTGAGCTAGGGGACACGGGACCGAGCACTGAACCTCTACGCGTGCACCTGAGCTAGGGGACTCGGCACCGAGCACTGAACCTCTGCGCGTGCACCTGAGCTAGGGGACTCGGCACTGAGCACTGAACCTCTCCACGTGCACCTGAGCTAGGGGTCTCGGCACCGAGCACTGAACCTCTGCGTGTGCACCTGAGCTAGGGGACACTGAACTGCGCACTTCACCTCCACACGTGCACCTGAGCTAGGGGACACTGAAGCGAGCCCTGACATCTGCGCGTGCACCTGAGCTAGGGGACACTGAACCGAGCCCTGAACCTCTGCGCGTGCCCCTGAGCTAGGGGACACTGAACCGAGCCCTGAACCTCTGTGCGTGCCCCTGAGCTAGGGGGCACTGAGCTGGGCACTTCACCTCCACACGTGCACCTGAGCTAGGGGACACTGAACTGAGCACAGAACCTCTGCACCTGCACCTGAGGAAGAGGACACTTAACCGAGTCCTGAACCTCTGCACCTGCACCTGAGCTAGGGGACAGTGAACCGAGTCCTGAACCTCTGCGTGTGCACCTGAGCTAGGGGACACTGAACTGGGCACTTCACCTCCACACGTGCACCTGAGCTATGGGACACTGAACTGAGCACAGAACCTCTGCACCTGCACCTGAGGAAGAGGACACTTAACCGAGTCCTGAACCTCTGCGTGTGCACCTGAGCTAAGGGACACTGAACTGAGTATTGAACCTCTGCGTGTGCACCTGAGCTAAGGGACACTGAACTGAGTATTGAACCTCTGTGTGTGCACCTGAGCTAAGGGACACTGAACTGAGTATTGAACCTCTGTGTGTGCACCTGAGCTAAGGGACACTGAACTGAGTATTGAACCTCTATGCGTACACGTGAGCTAGGCGACACTGAACTGGGCCCTGAACCTCTGCGCGTGCACCTGAGACAGGCAACACTGAACTGAGCACTGAACCTCTCCACGTGCACCTGAGCTAGGGGTCTCGGCACCGAGCACTGAACCTCTGCGTGTGCACCTGAGCTAGGGGACACTGAACTGCGCACTTCACCTCCACACGTGCACCTGAGCTAGGGGACACTGAAGCGAGCCCTGACATCTGCGCGTGCACCTGAGCTAGGGGACACTGAACCGAGCCCTGAACCTCTGCGCGTGCCCCTGAGCTAGGGGACACTGAACCGAGCCCTGAACCTCTGCGCGTGCCCCTGAGCTAGGGGGCACTGAGCTGGGCACTTCACCTCCACACGTGCACCTGAGCTAGGGGACACTGAACTGAGCACAGAACCTCTGCACCTGCACCTGAGGAAGAGGACACTTAACCGAGTCCTGAACCTCTGCACCTGCACCTGAGCTAGGGGACAGTGAACCGAGTCCTGAACCTCTGCGTGTGCACCTGAGCTAGGGGACACTGAACTGGGCACTTCACCTCCACACGTGCACCTGAGCTATGGGACACTGAACTGAGCACAGAACCTCTGCACCTGCACCTGAGGAAGAGGACACTTAACCGAGTCCTGAACCTCTGCGTGTGCACCTGAGCTAAGGGACACTGAACTGAGTATTGAACCTCTGTGTGTGCACCTGAGCTAAGGGACACTGAACTGGGCCCTGAACCTCTGCGCGTGCACCTGAGACAGGCAACACTGAACTGAGCACTGAACTTCTACGCGTGCACCTAGCTCCCTGCTGATATGCAGCCATGCACCAGTGATTGTAAATCTGCCCCTCAAGTCTGCCTGTTGCTGGTGGAGTAGGTGATTTTGCTCCATTTTTTTCTTCTTGTTGTCTTTCTTCGAAAGGGTTCAGACTTGCCATTGGTTGGCTGGTGTCTCTTGGTCTGCGGATGATGTTTTCGTAGTGGGCTCTATTATTTCATGCATTAGGCCTCCATAAAAGTGTCTTCTCTATTGACTCATTCATCTGGCTTGTGATGCCTGGAGCGGGTGTTGTGTGTCAGACAGACATGGTGCCCCTGGCAGGCTGGACACTTCCATCTACTCATCTACACCACAGTCCTTGCCACCTGCTCATCCATGGACTGAAGGGTATATTTGAAGTCTGCTGCCTGGCTGGAGCAGTGGGGGGCTTATTTATGAGCCCTTGTGTCACTTTTGCGCCGCCGGTGCGTCACTTTTTGTGATGCACAAGTGGTGTAAAAAATGCGCCTTGTTGCACCATATTTAGAAAGTGACAAAGTGACGCATCTAGGGAGATGCGTCACTTTGTAAACCCCTGCCCCACATTATACCTGCACCAGGTATAATGTATGCAGGGTGGGCGTTCTGACGCAAGTAAGCCTCGAAGAAGTGACGCAGGGAAATCTATTAGATTTCACTGTGCCACTTCTAGGACGCAAATGCGTCAATATGGCAGGCGTAGGACTGACGCAGGCACATATAACATGAGACTTGCCTATGTGTAATGACCCATAGCTGGAGTTGTGTCACTTTTGCGACACACTCCAGCAATGCGTCATTTTTGCGCCTACAGATACGTCAGAAATACTGACGTATCTATAACTCCTTGCACCATGATGCGTCATACTGTAAATATGACGCATCATTGGTGTCGCAAGGAGGACACAATGAAAAGTGACGCATCACTGTTTTCTCGTAGCGATGCGGCACTTTTCATAAATGTGGGCCTGGGTTGAATAGGGTGGAGTTGCCTGATTGTTACTGATGGAAATGGATTCTATTCTTGTTTTAGACTTCAAGTACATTTGGAGGTCATTAGAGTATTGTTGCACGTGGATAGTTGTCGTTTTTCATAGTTTCCATGTGTGATTGCTCTTGGAACATGCTTGTTTGTTTTGTGTTTTTCTGGTGTGTCTGGTGAAGTGTGCAATTTTTTGGTGGCGTTCTGATCCTCCTTCCGGCGGTTCTTGCAACTGACCCTAGTGTGGTTCTTGCAACTGACCCTATTGTGGTTCTTGCAACTGACCCTATTGTGGTTCTTGCAACTGACCCTATTGTGGTTCTTGCAACTGACCCTATTGTGGTTCTTGCAACTGACCCTATTGTGGTTCTTGCAACTGACCCTATTGTGGTTCTTGCAACTGACCCTATTGTGGTTCTTGCAACTGACCCTATTGTGGCTCTTGCAACTGACCCTAGTGTTTTGTGCCACTGTCTCTCAGGGTTGCAGCCCACTCATTTTGTTGCATCAGTTCTTTCTTACAATGCCTGCTGCTTGATCAGGCCCCAGGCATTCGTTTTTCTTGATCTACGCGACTCCATCTTATCAGAAAAGGTGAGGCACACAACAGGAGAGAGTTTCTAGAAAGCACTCCACACCCTGTCCTACATATTAGGCTGGTTAGTTCTCATTTGTAAGTCTTACAGGCCTCTTTGGGACTGGCCATGTGTCTGTCTTCTTGCAGAGACCAGGCTGATGAACCGTGCCTGAGGGATGGAAGCTGATTAGGGCCTGAACAGTGGATCATTGCAGTGGTTTAAACGTTAGTTTATTGATGTTCAATTAATTAAAATCGTTACATCTTCAGCAGAGCAAAGAAAGGAAATACAAACAAAGTAAAAACACACAGTCGTGCAGTAGAGAGAAACGACTGCCCTGCAAACTAAAACTCACAGTAGTGTGGCCCTGTACGTGCACTCATCTGTGACTCGAAAAAGTGCATCGTGCGTTCATTGGTAAAACATGGGTTTAGACGCAAGTCTATAATTCATATTACTTTAAAATGCATAGGGCCGTATTATCAAGTAATTGCGATAATGATTGCAAAGCGCGCTTAGTGCGTTTTTATCGATCACCGTCTATCGCTGAATTACAACGCCGTGTTAGCGGCGTATTAGCAATGCTTTGCTAACAGGCAATGTTCAAACCAGCGATAGACGGCGATAAACATCATTAGCGTGTGAAATCAAGTGATGATTTCACAGAGCTAATGAAAAGCTTGTAAATATAAGAGTGTGGACTTAATCTGTCAATCCACCTCCCATTAAAAAGATAGCTAAGTCAGGATTTTACCTGACGTTAGATTCCTGCGATAACCGCGGTTAGCGGCTATTTTTATCGCATCGCGTGTCCGGCTTTTTAATAGCGCGATGTTGTCTTTGCGACTATTTTTCTGTTGTTTTGTGAAGGATCGCCTACTTTGCATCTAATTAGCGAGGCGATGCGTTAGTAAAACTGCTGCTAACATGCGCTAATGCATGTTAGCGGCGCATTGATGTTATGGAGATAAATATATTGCCGCTTTTCGGTCCAAAACGTCAGCTAAAGTGGCGATGTTGGGCTTGATAATATGCCCCATAGTCTCGTTTTTAAATTAAAATGTCCACCTCAACACAGGATTTTGGCATGACAAGTCAGTATCGGTCAATCTACTATGGTGTTTCTTGCTGCACATAATTGTTGTCCATGGCGGTATTGTCATCAATATGTTCCTGTACGTCAGTGCGTAATCAAGAGAGAGAGGTAGGACCAGAAAGCTAGTCCATGTCCCCGGTTAATATATGCTTAAATCAAAAAGAGACTAGCTCAAATTACTTTAGGGGAGGGGGGAGACTCTGGTATGTTTTGTCACGGAGTGTGAACACCCAGCAGGTGTGTTCAAAAAGCCCTCACCCACCAACCTAGTTTACTGAGTGTGCAGTGAAGATAGTTAAGGAAGTGATGTTAAAACGGCTGAACGGTGGTCCCAGTACCCGTAGGTAAAATTAGACTTTAATACCTGGGCCACCGTCAGCGGTTAAAAATAAGGCAAGGGGATGTAAGGGGCGAGTTACGACCTCTCACATCCAATGGGTCAACATGTTTCAGCCAGTGCCTTATGACTAGACTGGCTTTCTTCAGGACCTAAAATAAGTGAGTGCAAATTACCTAGTGGGGGTGTAGGGGAGACTATGTGTCTACACGCCCTAAAGTGTATCTACGTGTGAGAGGGGGATTCCCTTCTCAAGACCACCTGTACACATAACATGGAAGGACAAAACAAAAACACACTTATTTTTAACCGCTGACGGTGGCCCAGGTATTAAAGTCTAATTTTACCTTCGGGTACTGGGACCACCGTTCAGCCGGTTTAACATCACTTCCTTAACTATCTTCACTGCACACTCAGTAAAATACCAGCTCCGCTGTAGTCAGGCGTTGAAGCACACCCGGGGCACGCTAGGTGCCACTGGGTGGGCCCGATGATGAAGCATGCCACCAACTAGGTTGGTGGGTGAGGGCTTTTTGAACACACCTGCTGGGTGTTCACACTCCGTGACAAAACATACCAGAGTCTCCCCCCTCCCCTAAAGTAATTTGAGCTAGTCTCTTTTTGATTTAAGCCTGTACGTCAGTGCTCATCATGGATTTTTCGGCTTTCCTGTTGCTAATTTCATGAATTTTATAAAAATAATTGGCATGTTTCTCCCTATAGACAGGTAAGCACAGCAGCTGCACATGATCTTATGTTTAAAATTTGAAATACGGTCTGAGCCAGTAGCACCTTTGGGACTTCAGGATTTCACATATGCAGGTTACACATGTTAGAGATTCTTCTGTTTTGCTGCACCATCTGCATCGTGTGTCGGCAGCCCCCTCGCTTTGCCCGTACCAGTAACCTCTTAAGGGTAACAGCCTGAAATGCAGTCTCATAAGGGCACACATAGGGGCACATTATCAACAACTAGCGATATTTATCGCTAAAGAAGCTTAGCGACATTTTTTTTATCGCCAAGCATCACCGGATTTTATAGCAGAGATAACGTGCTATTAGCAACGTTTATCTCCAATGCGATAAAATAACTGGTGATAGCGGCGAAATACGTGAATATCACTGGAAAACCAGTGATATTCTATTCACGCATCATCGCCAATAGGGTCTTAGCCAAAATATCCACCTCCCATTGGGTATAATGGCTAAGAACTGGTCTGAGCAGGCGTTAGTAATTAGCAATATTCGCGCTTAGCGCAAATTTTTTTATCGCTACGCCTGCCTTGCTAATAGGCGATAGCGACGTTAGCAATTGCTTTCAGTTGCTAACTGGTTGGATATACCTACTTTGCATGTCATTAGCGATAAATATCTCTGACATGCAAAGCGGGCCCCAAACCGCTCGCTATCACCTAACAGCTGTCGCTAACTGAAGTTAACGACAGTTTGCTAATAGGGCGATGAAATTATCGCCTCTTTGCGGCCAAAAACGGCTGCAAAAGCGGCGATAATTTCATTTCAACTTCCTTGATAATATGCCCCATAGTGTGATGGGGGAGCTGCAAGCACAGATAGTCGGGAAGGGTGCCAAGATGATAAAGTTTTGCAGCCCAGCTGCCGTGGTGTTTAGTTTTTAAGTCCCTTAAGTCCAGATCCCATGAGGTTATCTTAGCTTGCTTTAGTAGCAGTTTTTCAATCATCCTCGATGGTAAGCTGCTTTTTAGTAAATCTTCTGCGCTTAGGGTCTTAATTGAGGTTTTAACATCTGACCCTATGTGGAGCTGGGTGACTGGAACTTCTCCCAAAGCAGATGTTTCATTGTGCCCATCGGGGCCATTTGCAGCATTCTGCAGTAAGTAATAAATGTTGCCCTGAGGGCTAAATCCTGCTTTATCAGTTTAAATTCTAGCCTTATTTGTGACTGGCGAGTGCAATCTGGAAGAGCAAAGATGCATTGCTGTTTATCTAGCCACTCGTGGAGATTATCTTTGAGTATCCTTGCACCGTAAATCTGGGCCGGCATCCCCATGGCTGTCATCATCGTTAGGATGGCCTCTGTATTTTGGCTTGTCACACTCCTTTTAAGCTGGCCTATTTTACAGGTCAGATGTTTTGCAGTTGTTCTCAAGGTACCCAGCTGGGCATTCATGCACCCTCTACCAACCAGTGTAACACTGAGGTACTTAACCTCATCACTGTGGCGCGAATTCCGCCGCAGTGCTGAACATTCCGATCACGGGCTTGGTCATGACAGCTCCCGACCGTCATCAGTACACGCCCACCGTGACTCATGACGGCCGGGAGCCGTCATGAGCATGGAAGAGGTTAAAGCTTGCTGTTCTTGCCTATCTTTTGCCTCTAATTGCCCAGATGCCCTTTTTAACCACTTGGATGCTAATGACAAGGGTAACTCGTCATGGAGTTTTAATTAGATGTCTGCCACAGATCATTGTTTTTGTTTTGTTCAGGCTGATGGTAATTTAATTTGCTATGCAGTATTCTTCCAATGCATCCAGTGATCTTGGAAGGGCAATTTGAGTATTGACGAGGATTACCATATCGTCTGCATATTGCAGCATTTGTATTTTCTGCTTTATCAGACGGGATGGGCAAATCCTTGGAACTTCTAAGTGGTCTTCCAGGTCTGCTGTGTAAAGGTTGAAAAGCAGCGGGGCTAATATGCTGCCCTGTTCCAGCTCTTTGTTCATGGAGATTGTTTCTGACGTCACCCAGTTTGCTGTTAATGTGGCTCTGACCCATGTGTTGCTGTATAATGATATGATTGCAATTAGAAGATTTGATGGAATCTGCCACTTCTTTAACTTTTCCCATAGCCAAATCTGTTGAAAGCATCGGTAAAATCGATGAAAGCTTGCGTTTAACGGAAGGGCCTTGGGTCTCATCGCTTTCTCAATCAAACATGAAAGCATTAGGACATTATCCTCTATGTAGCAGTGTTTTTGAAAACCTGTTTGAAACCATGGTATACATTTTTTCTCACTTTTTCACACTACAGAAAGATAGAACCCAAAATGTTGTGTATAGCCGACAGGCCAACATAAAGTGATACCCATAAGCCCAAAGAGGTAATATATACATATGAACCAAAACTACCTTAATGTAGGTTATCCAATCATAGAAGAGCACACCATGTTGAGTCCAGCTCAACACCAGATAACTATAAGAATAAACATAGATATCCGTCAGACTTCTTGTGAGAAGACTGAGGATCTAGCTCCAGGGGTGGGACTATCACTTTATGTTGGTCTGTTGTCTATACACAAGGGGAACATCCTTTACAACGCGGATGTTACCCCACAGTGCAGTTACGACGCATCTTTTACAACGCAAGTAGTTACTACGACTTGCGCCGGATGGCGCTGTGGGATAAGGAATCTTGTAATTTTATATTCCAACACCTTCCCTACTGTTACGGGGACTGGTGTTGGAATATAAAATTATAAGATTCCGAAATCCGCACCCTCCAACGCAAGTCGTTGTAACGACTTGCGTTGTAAAATCTGCGATGTAAAGTACCGCGTTGAAAACAACCGCGTTGTACTGACATACATCCATACACAACATTTTGGGTTCTATCTTTCTGTAGTGTGGTCATTATCTCATTCTTCGGTCATTTTATTGGTCTATATTTTTCATCTTGGTGCACTCTCCTCCGACTCATTTATTGAAAGTTTATCGGTAATTCATATTCAAAATATTATTATGTGCATTTCTGTGGCTTACATATTCACTTTTTTGAGTCCTGATGTATTGAAAGATTTTGTCATCTAAGAACAATGTATGTTATATACCCTCTATAATTTATATAGGACATGTTCATTGTAATTTTATATTTGATATAATCATTGATTGTGTGTTTGTTCTTTATTCATTTAACTGTGTCCCTTCCAATCAGGTTATTTCTTGTGTGTCCCACACTATATATCTGTGTTGCCCTGATGAAGGTGTAGCCCACACTGGGCCAGATACCGAAACGCGCGTTGGTGCCGAATAATCTTGTGTATTTGGATCCAACGACTATTTACTACTGGGAGAATACACGAGAGCCCCTTATACCTGCATCATCTGGCTATATAGGAAACTTGATTGTTTTGTAATCGTATGGATTTGCTTTGCTGCCTGAATATGTTTGATTGTTAGCGATGCCTGAGTATGTATGTATTTTTGGAATTCTGAATGAGTGTTGGTATTGAGAATTTGTTTGTGGGATCGACCTTATATCTAACTGTATTACATACGTGACATATTTGTCTTTTCCTTGTCTCTTTGCTAATTTTGATAAAATCAACGATAATAAATATATATATATACAAAAAATATTTTGGTTTGTCAAAAAAAACTTTTCTTTTGGATTTAATTGATTAACATGCTTATGTTAGCCCAGTATTGCTGAATATTTACTGACCCTATATAGGGCACCATACATCTTATATATAGGCAGGTTGATCTCCTCTGTATTGGTCTGGTTTCATTCCCCTGCCTCACCTGCCCATTATTTACTGACAGGGCCCCCCTTCTTAGTGTTCCGGCATGGTGCCACACCACACCATCGCCACCATTGTGTGCTAAACGGCGCCCCAGTCCCAGCACTCACTCCTGCCGATGCTCGCAACACAGTGAGGTGATACCACACCCAAGTATTTCTGTATCCGAGTTAAACGAAAAACATGGACCAGAAATGCAGTTGTAGTTTAACGTTATAGGAGGACAATCCATGGTGCGTTTGGTCAATCAACCATTTATAGAGCGCACTACATACTCGTGAGGGTCTCAAGGCGCTGGGGAGGGGAGGGGGCCTCTACTGATCGAACAGCCAGGTCTTGAGAAGACTCCTGAAGGTCAGCAGGTCTTGGGTCTGTCTTAGGCTCAGTAGGAGGGTATTCCAGGTCTTGGTGGCGAGGTGGGAGAAGGATCTCCCACCAGTGGTTGTTCCTCGGATGCGCGGGACGGTGGCGAGTGCGGTGTTGGCGGAGCGGAGCTGGCGGTTAGGGATGTAGAAGGAAAGTCGTCTGTTGAGGTAGGCTGGTCCGGTCTCGTAGAGTGCCTTGTGTGCATGGATGAGGAGCTTGACGGTTATCCTCTTGTTGATGGGCAGCCAGTACATGTTTCTCAGGTGGGGGGTGATGTGGCGTGGGACATCGAGGATCAGTCGTGTGTATGTTAAGCTGTTAATTCAGCAGACCTTTGAGCAGGTCTGGCATTGCATTTGCTTGAAGTATGCCTACCCCCAGATATCATAATGTCTGCAGTGGAATACAGGTATGAAGCTAGTTCAGGGGAAGAGAAGTGCATAGAATCCTGGTGGTCCTTATATCACTGCAGTGACGAGCAAGTTTTAAGGATAATTATGCACCTCGCCTCCGGGCACGCATAGAAGATGAAATGCGTAAAGCGTCTGCCTCTACCGTGCAAGCTAGGACCAGCAAACCACCTTTCTTGGTTTCTGTGCATGATCTTATGTCCCCAAAGAGCACATCCTTGAAGACCATGTCTGAGCTACCACCGAGCCAAGGGTCAGTTTCTTTAACCCCTCCCATGCTCATGACGAGCTCAGTCCTCATGAGCCACGGTTGTGCTGTGCTCATGACGAGCTGAGCTCGCCATGACCCGCCAGGTGCTCACACGCGGGGATAATTTCCCTGCTGTGCTGAGCGTTCCAAATAAACGGGCGTGGTCATGATGAACTCAGCTCGTCATGAGCACCGGGGCGCTGTGCGTGCCCACCACCCCCCAGCACAGCGGGGGAGGGCTTAACCACATGCTGCTTATTACTATGTTGATTGTCATAGAGCTGAGCTCTTGGAGTGTTGATAAACCTCACTTTTAAGAAGGGGGAGGTGGGGAGAGGGGGCGGCTTGGTTTATTAATTGGAGCACGTACCAGGCTCTTTGTCTCCATTGGTTTGGCTGCTCCATCAAGGTGGCCATGTTATAGAAGGGTCAGATGAGAGGCCCGTCGCAAGTAGAGCATCCCTTGGTGCACATGGGAGGAGCAGGTAATGATGGTTGGCACTCAGAAGTCAGGCGATGTACAGCTGCAGTGCTACTTATCCTGGTTTGATCAGATTTTGGGTCTCTGGTAGGGCATTACATTCTGCAGAGTTTTGCCAACAAGCAGAAAATATGCAGCTCACTCTGCTCACGCTGCAATGTAGCACCAGAGGTGCGAACAGCACTGAAAATCACCCCATACGACACCATGCATGTGCACAGGAGCACACAGCCATTCGAGCTAATTTTGCTGCTGCTCGAGTAGAAAGTCTACTCGAGCGGCAGAAAATCTACTCGAACTGCAGCTTTCTGACTGCAACCACCCGCGTTAGAAAATCGTGCTAGGCTCGCATTTTTTAGAGCCTTGTGGGAGAAAAAATCTGCTATGCAGCGACTGGCTGAATTTGGCCAGAACTCCTTGTTAAAGAGTAACGCTGAGTGACCAAAATTCTGCCAGTTCCAAGGGCGGAACAAAACATTCTGCCCACCCCTAATTTAGTGTATTTGATGCCAGAGAAGAAGCACATAAACCCGGCAGCCAGTTAGAGGAGTGGGCTTAAGTGGGCTTTTCAGCAGCAGCAGCAAGGTGTATTAACCGGTTCCGTGCTGATGATGGAACCGCTCCGTCATCAGCCGCGGTGGAGCTGTGCTGATGACGGAGCGGTTCCATCATGGCCCGCCCGACGCGCCTGCGCGGCGCTGATTTCGTGCCTGCGTGGCGCGTTCTATTGACCGGGCGGGGCCAAGACAGAACCGCTCCGTCATGGGCACAGCTCAACCGCAGCTGGTGACGGAGCGGTTACGTCACCAGCATGCGCCCGCCGCGCGGCCCCCCCACCCCCTTAGCGCTGCGGTGGAATAGCCGCCGCAGCGATGTGGTTAATCTTCAAACCCAAAGGTAAAAGGTCAAGGTTTGTTCTAGCTGGTGACGTGAAAGGTGTTTACAGGCCTGGAGAGCAATGAAATGGAGATTGTACTGGCATAAATCCAAACCAATGGATTGGGTCATAGTGATGCAGAGACTTTTTGAGGCATGGGCAAAGTGGACTCTGACTGCTGGCCGCATTGCTCAAGGGCCCTCCCTCGTTAAATCATCAGGACAATCACACTGTAGTTACTTTAAAAAAGCACATGTACGTCTTTATTTATTTAATTCGAAATTGTTTGCGAGCTGGTTAGACCCTGCCTCATGAAAACCTGCAAACTTAAGCAAGCATAAAAAATGACATCCTGGCTGTGAAGTTCTGATTGGCTAGGCTACTTGTCTGTTAAATGTATATTTACATAATCACATAGGTGCAGATTTACAAGCCCCTTGCAACACATTTATGCCGCCGTTGCGTCACTTCTGTGAGGCAGAGGCAGCGTAACCCATGCGCCATGTTGCAACACATTTACAACGTGACACATCTAGGGAGATGCGTCACGTTGTAAAGCCCTGCGCCACATTATACCTGGGTCAGGTTTAATGTGCGAAGGGTGGGCAATCTGTCGGAAAAAGCCTTGTAAAATTGACGCAGGGAAATCTACAAGATTTCACTGAGTAACTTTTCAGAGGCCGCTGCGATGAAACCTTATGCCTGCTTGAAGCAGGCATAAGGAGTGGCGCAGCACGTTAGGTATGGGCGGTCCCTGAACATTGCTGGAGTTGCCTCGCGCTTGTGACATGACTCCAGCAATGTGCCGCCCTTACACCATCAGATGCAACATGCATCTATAATCCCTGCACCACGGTGCACCGCATTTTACATGCGACACATCCGTGGTGGTGCAAGGGTAGAATTGCGTGTCATATTGGTACTGGCGCATGCCTGCTAATATGCAGGGATGCACCAGTCCTTGTAAATCTGCCCCAGGGTATTGAAAGCCAAACATAGAATCACAGGTGTGATAAACATTCCAATAGTGTCGTCTTCCTTCGACTGTCGAAAGTTGCCGTGCACTCCTTTCAATAGACCGTAGTACGTCTTCTTAGTTTCAAACTGTTTGCATAATAGAAAATATCGCAAAATACACGGCGAGCCCGAACACAGCATTGCACATATCCTATTTACATGCCCAACATAGGGGTCGATTATGATGGCAAACGGACCTGCGTCTGTTGCCACCCCCGAGGTGTAGGGACCGTCCGCAGGGGCAGCGGCGGTCCTTCCTTTGGAATTAGGATGTGACCGCCACCCTGGCGGTCACATCCCGTATATTTAACCTTGCGGCGGGTGCTGCTTTAAGCAGCACCCGCCGCAAAGTAAAAAATGTATGCTGTGCATTTGCATGCACAAAGCGGCAGGCACCGCGCAGTGCCTGTCGCATTGTGCATGCAACTGCATGGGGGTACCATAGGTACCCCCCATGTGCACACCCCACCACCCCCTTCACCCTGGGGGCCCGCAACGGGCCCCCAATGCAAGCACCGTATGCCTTGTTGTGGCGGCATTGCCGCCACGGAAATGCATATCCTCCTGCACATCCTAATATGGCTGGCGTTGTCTGATAGACACCACTACCATATTAGAGCGGAAATGCGGCGGACGGTCTTCCCGTCCGCCACGGTCCCCCCGCCATTGTAATATGGCAGAGGGGAAATAGGTGGCGGATGGATCGCCACCGCCTGCATGGCGGTGGCGATCCGTCCGCCATCCTAATTGACCCCTATGCACAGAAATACCATGTGAGAAAATGACACATCAAACATTTCTGACAGCTCCAGAGACCGCATGGCGCATTGGTCCCTGCCGGGGCATCCCATGACTCTTGGTCATGCCCCACATCTCCGGGGTACCCGAGGTAGGGCTAGAAGATCAGGGCCACCAGCAGGTGTGCCCTCCCCTCAACCTGCCTCAACCCTGAAAGGCTTCTCCAGAAGGAGGCGGCCAATTGGGCAACTTAGTGCCCTCAAGCTTTAGTTCCGCCATTAAACAGCGACGATGGGCTCCAATGTAGACATGTTGGGGTGGGTGGGTGGCAAGCATTCAGTCCGGCTCCCCAAGCACATCAGGGGACAAAGAGGGGTGTCACTGGGGGGAAGCCCACTTTTAAAGGGTTCTACTCTGCCCTCTCCCCTCTGTCACATTACTCATGACCACTTCCGGTTATGACCCACTTCCTTGTCCCCCACCCCTCCACGGTGGAGTGAGTGGCGTAGGAACGGGGGTGCGGTGGGTGCCGGCCGCCCCGGGTGTCATCACTGAGGGAATGGTAAAAATATGTGTTTTAAAACACATATTTTTGCCATTGCGTCAAGCTGGGGGTGACAAGAAATTTTCCGCACCTCGTACCAACTAACCTTGATACGCCACTGGGTGGAGCGACTAATGACACCCCCCTGCAAATGGCAGAGGAGCTCTTGGCCAACAACACCCTCTTCAGCCATGAAACATTGTCCATACCTACAGCATCTGATAACACTTTCATCACGGGCCTCATTGTAAACACTAAGGAGCAGATTTACAAGCCCTTGTGCCACTTTTGCGTCACTTTTAACATGGGAAAAGTGACGCAAAAGAGGCGCAAGGGGCTTGTAAATCTGCCCCAGCCCCTTGTGCCACTTTTGCGTCACTTTTAACATGGGAAAAGTGACGCAAAAGAGGCGCAAGGGGCTTGTAAATCTGCCCCAGCCCCTTGTGCCACTTTTGTGTCACTTTTAACATGGGAAAAGTGACGCAAAAGAGGCGCAAGGGGCTTGTAAATCTGCCCCAGCCCCTTGTGCCACTTTTGCGTCACTTTTAACATGGGAAAAGTGACGTAAAAGAGGCGCAAGGGGCTTGTAAATCTGCCCCAGCCCCTTGTGCCACTTTTGCGTCACTTTTAACATGGGAAAAGTGACGCAAAAGAGGTGCAAGGGGCTTGTAAATCTGCCCCAGCCCCTTGTGCCACTTTTGCGTCACTTTTAACATGGGAAAAGTGACATAAAAGAGGCGCAAGGGGCTTGTAAATCTGCCCCAGCCCCTTGTGCCACTTTTGCGTCACTTTTAACATGGGAAAGGTGACGCAGAAGAGGCACAAGGGGCTTGTAAATCTGCGACTAAGTTACCAGGTGGGAAGCAACAGCATCCAGCGACTAGACAAGTCACATTACGGTTTTTACATTTCTCCAAATCACGCTTTGTTTAGTAGAGTTGGAGTAAAGTCTTAGATTGATTTTCTCTTCCTCCTTTGGCACATCATCAATGTTTAATTACTTGAATAAAGTTGCAAAATTGTTTGTGGCTTCACCTAAAACTAGAAGCGCCTTCAACATTGGTACAGAAAGTTCTTTTTACCATCTGTCCTCATTATGTGAATCTGTGCGGTGATGTCAAACCAGGGTACCCAGGGTGCACTTGGATCATCTTGGATAATACTGATGCTTGCCCATGCCTAGCTCTTTCCTTTCTCATCTCCTGTGTCCCTTTATTTATTCCTTCTTCTATGGCACCTTTCCTTTTTTGCCTTTCTATGCAAGCCCCTCTTTCCTTATTTCATTCCGCCTTTTGCCCCCTTCCATTATGACTCTGTCCTCATTCTCAGTCTCTTTTTCTTCCCCTCTCAACTTACATAACATAACATGTGTATTTGCAAAGCGCACGTTCACCGCTACAGGTATCTTGGCGCTGAATAACAGATGTTTATTGTTACCCAATTCAATGGTATTCATTTTATCGACCTCAGATGGATGAAAGGCTGAGTGGACCCAACGGGATTTGAACCTGTGACCACGAGGTCGAACACAGGCCCCTGCAGTAGACGCATTAGTCCACTGAGCCACCAGACCTGGCTGCTCCTTTCCATATCACTCTTTCTCCCCTCTACATCTTCTCTCTCTTCTTCCCCTTTCCATATAGATAATGATTGTTTCCCTCACCAGACACCACACCTCACCTCCTTTCTCTTTCCACTTGTGCTCCTCATGCTTCCTTTCTCCCCATCACTTTTGTCTCCTCTCTCTCTACCGTCTAAATCCTCCTCTATTACAATGCTTTTTCCTCATGTCAGATTCTCTATTCCCAAGCCTTGCATTCCCCATCTTGCTTTCTTCTCTTCTTTTGGCTCTCTTACCCTGTCTCTCAGTTCTTAGCCTCCTTGACCCTCTTTTTTTCTACTCTCATTTTCTTACTATAAATTTTCACTCTCAATTGTATTTTCACTGTTTTCCATTCTCTCTACTCTCCTTCTTCTCTCTCTCGAGCTCCTTGTCCTTGACCCCCTCAGGTTCCATCCTCATGTCTCACTGTGTGTCATCCTCTCTCCATCTTCTTTCTATGTCTCTCCCTTATCCTGGGTCCTCTTTGTTGTGCCTCTTTATCTTGCTTCCATCCCCTCTCTCCCTTCTTCCTCTCCTGTCCAATGCCCCATAACCCCTTCTCATCCTACCTACTCTTTCACTCCCTTTCCTTCCTACCCATAACTCTTTTCTCTGTTCACTTATTACTGTCCCTCCTTTTTACTCTAAAAGCAGACGAAAATGGTAATAGAGATGCTGTAGTTGTGTGAAAGGTTGAACCTGGATGCTGTGGATGGTCCGAGAGTAATCAAGAGACTGAGAAGGGTCCACTAAACACTCTAAGACATAGGGTAGGAACAGTGCTGGATAAAGGCAAGACCACATATTACTAGTAAGTAAACCGTGGGTAGTACACAGGGCCGGACTGGCCATAGCTGGCACCAGGCATTTCCCCGGTGGGCCACTAGGGTTGGGGCCGGTTTTAGGCCCATGGAGGCCGTTTTTCTTACCGGGGGTCAGCAATTTCGGCACCGTAACAAAATCGACCAAAACCGGCCCTTGCAAATTGCTCGGCTGCACTCCCGTTCACCCTAGGAGGGGCCGGCTGAGCACTCTACCAGGGTGGTTTTCTGTTCCCAGTCCTGCCCTGGTAGTACATGGCTTGCCTGGATGGGGCTCACAATTCTCTCCTGCCACAATGTTTCTGTGGTGCACAATGCAAAGGATGGATGAGTTTAGCTTGGCCCTTCCACTCCATAGTAATGTCCTCGGGATCAAAGGTCACATAGTGTTATCCTGTAGTGCGTTCCGAGTCATGTGTCTTGGTCATTTCCAGTGATCCACTGTTTAGGGTAGGACTTGTGATGTCATTTTCTGTGATGTCATCATTATGTAAATTATCATGTAATAAATCTGGAAAATCCCACCTCTTCTGGTTATAAAAGACAAGTATCCCATAGCTTCATATTGGGCTTTCCACCGCCCACTTGCATGCCAATTTTTGTGCTTTATGTGCATCAAGGCAGTCCCAGGGCAACTGGAGAAAAGGAGGGATGCCAAAGAGCGACGATTAGGTGCCAAGGCCTTACCGGCGACCAAGATGGCTGCCCAGCTCCGCGACTGTACTAGCCATCCTGGCCCGCAGCAGAGGGGATGCCTCTGTGTGAGGTGCTCATCACCACCAGGCCTGGGGGGAAGCCACAACTGCTCCTTGTTTATAGCACAGACCTGTCTATGTAGTTGTGGCCCAGCATGGGCTACAAGATAAAATTTAGGCCTGTGAGTGGAGTTCAGGGTGAGCCCTAAACCTGAAATTATCTTTTGAGTTTTTGCCAGGGGGAGGTGGCCTGGAGTTTTTGTTGCTGGCCAGGCAAAGGTGGAGTATAGATGACCTGCCCTACCTCTACTGAGAAGCCCAGACCAGGCCTTGTAGTCAAATGTAAAGGTATTCGTAGAGCGCACTGTCACCAAGCGGTTTCCTGGCGCTATTACTCATACCGCTTTGGAACCCTTCCTGGCTTTCCCTGTGAAGTGTCCACTCCTGGGCACCCCCAGGGTGAAGCCAGGCATCCCAGCGCTGTTGGGGCCGGTGTGGAGGTTAAGCAAGCTATTGCCCAGAGTCACAGAGTGGGACCCATGTTTAGAATAGGCACCGAGGCGAGAATTGTCAGGTCCGAGGAAATTGAGCCCAAGACCCACCGAGGCGGGAATTGAACCCTGGTCCCGGGCCAGAGCTCTGCATCAGGGTCTGCCGCTCTAACCATTGAGCCACACTCCTCCACTGTAGTCAGACTTACAGACATGCTTCTGGGGGCCAGGGCACTTGGATGAAGACCTGTTGGAGGTCTTCAACCCACATGTGTGTGCAGTGCAGAGAGGGGGGGCCGAAATTATTTTCTAAGAGGGACTGATCACTGGAAGAATTTGGGCCTCACTGGGCCAAATCAATTCTCTTCTCTACTGTGCCCCATCACCTCTCCCTTTCACTTAGTGAGAGTTTGCCCCCTTTCCTGGCACTGTGGGCAAGGGAGACAAGATGCACACCATGCTTGTATTGGACCAGAATAAACCACTTTGACAAAGCTCTCTGTAAGCATTAGAGCGTATCGAAGTGTAAGCAGGTTTAGACTGTTGAGTTTGCGGTTACACGCAGAAGAATAAAGACTGGTATACTAAGGTCCGTGTGTGTGTGTGTAGTCACTGGGGTGTACACGGGCTGTGGAGGATGCTACAGCATGCACACATGAGCCTACAAAGAGAGCAGCCTAGATGAAGCTTTCAGCCCCAGGACAGACACTGAGGCTCTTTTCTAGACCTTAAGGCTAATCTCAAATCCATTGACAACAAGAAAGACTCAGTAACGTCCCGCGTTGATTGCCTTAAGGAAAAGATTTTGGTCAAAATGTTAAGGCGGCCGGGGCAGAGTGAAGAACTTCTGACTTGGAGGACGATTCTACAGCACTACATAAAATACTGTAGAAAATGGAGAAAGTAGCCTGTGCCATTGCCACTAAAAATGATAAAATACATCATAAAACCACAATTTATAAAACAGTATTAAATCAGAAAAAGACGTGAGAAGAAAAGATGATAATAAAAACATTGATTCAGTCAGTTAAAGCATGGGTGCCTACTCTGATAATCCACATCCACCCCAGGAATTTGGCAACCGAGATTGCCACAAGTTCATTAGGCCTCAACAGCCAAACTGCGTCCTGCGCCTCCTGCGTTCCCACAATTTTACAAATTGGTTTTAGCTCTTTAGCCGGGGCGATCTATAGGCTGGGCAAACAAAAAAAACATGGCCTATGGTTTCTTTTAGATCCCTACACCAAGGACAAAATTCATCAGACTGCCCCCGCCATTTGCAAGTGAAGGATCTAACTGGCAGTGACCCAATTCTAAATTGATGGTATAGTTTCCTGTCGCTGCTCTTCGTGATAAGATCCCAATAATCCTCCAATGAAGGATCCAATTTGTGTGTCAAAAATCTACCGGTCAAGGTGGGAAGATTAGACTGTATTACTAGTTTGTTTCGAAGGGACGCCCAATATAATGCTTTAAAATCCCTTTTAGATGGAAAAGTACTGACATCAGGCCCATGCCAAAGTTGGCCAAGGCCCATGTTTTCCAAGATGGATCTAACAGTTCTAAACCACGGGATATTACCTGAGCCTAGCATAGATCTTAGCTCAGCAATTCCATTAGCAAATCGGGCTAATTCGGGTGTTGCCTACAATTCACGAAAGACAGCACGGAGAGCCACTTAAAAGAAGCACAATTTTCTGTATTTATCCACTTTTAAAAATAAATGCAGTCAGAAAAAACATTGTTTTCTGTCTGTATTTATCTGTCAATATCTGTAAAAACGGAAAACAGGGAGGCTTAATTGTAATTTACTTTCAACATCAAATCAATATTATTTTGACCCGTTGTTGCGGGGCCCCTAAAAGGAGAGGGGCCCAAAGGCTGGTGCCTACTTTGCCTATTTAGTAATCTGGAACAGCCCATGGTGGGGCGAAGAAATTGAACCCCCAGGCAAAACCCTGAGCTGGGCATGACAAGTGTAAACATACTAACTGCAAAATGGCCCCCAGCCCCCATCTTTCATTCACTGGCACTTGAAGCCCCCTGTTTACAACCAAGCCACCTGTGACGTCACTACTGTCTGAGCGTCCAGTTGGTTGAAGTGTCCAAAGTACTGTGTTGCATCTGGCCTGTGCTCATCAGCGCCTCTTGTGATCCTGGGCATGAGCAGGCAGACAGGGGAGGCTGCCTGTGCTGTGTCCTGCTCTCCTTCCTGTACAGTGGGCTCACTAAGGGGCATATTTGGCCGTGCTTAGCGGTAATAATATTATCGCAAGTTATCTCTGGAATTTATGGCCCTGGTAGAGCGTTATTAACAACGCGTTTCTCCAGGGCGATAAAAATTCCAGAGATAGTGAGGTTATCGCCTTTTTGCAGGGAACGTCGCTGGTTTTCCAGCAATGTTCCCTGCAAAACGGCAATAACTTTGCTGATACAATCCACAGGGTCGTATCAGCATAATCCACCCCGTATGTTAGCAGATGTTAGGTTTTGGTGAAAACTGCAGTTTTCGCCAAAATCTAACGTGTGCTAAAATCATGTGGGCTGCCATGTAAATATCATGATGTAAACATCAGCGATATTTGCAAGGTAGTCCATCCGGGGTACGCCCAGTAACGCCCACATTGCATCTCATTGGAGATGCAAAGGGAGGTGTTGGGAAAAAGGGTGCTAACACGCGATTAAGCATGTTAGCACCCTCGCATGTCAGCACCCTCTTGTAAATAGGGAGCTGGTTTTATCTCCACTTATTTGGCTTTGTAAGCCAAAAAAGCAGAGATAAAGCCCTTGTAAATATGCCCCAAATTTCGTCTTTTTGCCACGGCCTCTCTCCATCCTCTGCCTGTGTCTCACATTTTTCTTAAAATGTCTCTTGGTGGCCACCTCTTCGTCTCGCTCTCCGTTGCTCAAGTATCCCCCACGGCTGCTTCCCGCCCCCTCTCTCCACCTGTAACCCCTGGAAGTGCCTGGCAGGCACTGCAATCCGAAGGCGCGCGCGGCCTCTCCTCCAAGTGCCACCCGCAGCCATCGGCTCATTAATCTGTGTTAGGGAGACCTGTATTTTTAGGTTCACGGTCACCTTGAGACTGGATGGAAGAGATGGAGAGCGGGGCTGAGGCAGGATGCGGTGGTGAAGGTGTGCTGGGGGGGGGAGTGATGGAGCGGTGCCAGAGCGTCCTGTCCTCGCCCCCAGAGAGGCGGCATGAAGTGCCTGGAGAGGCAGCTCCTCGGAGACAAGATGGCCGCCTCCCCCGCCCAGCTGTGGGTCACTGAGGAGAGGTGAGAGCGCTCAAATGTGGTCAATATAGTGCGCACGTGGGCCACAGCTAGCAGGGGCGGCCTTAGCCATGTGCAAGCTGTGCACCTGCACAGGGCCTCCAAACCCCAGGGGCCACCACACCAATATACATCCTTAATATAATAATCCTCTGAGGATGGATACATATTTGCGTGGCGGCCCCTGGCAGGAATTTGACGGCCTCCGGCTCTGTTCCACTTCGAAACACCCTGAACCCCCCCTCTTCACTGGCCTCTGTGCTCTGCCCCGCCCAGACCCCCTCTTCCGGGGCCCCCTACCTACGCTCCCTGCCCAGGGCCGGCATGAGCCTGGAGCGGCCCCTGCAGCTAGGGGGGTCAGAAAACCAATGAGACGTTCAGCAAACATAGAACTCGGCCAACAATTCTGCCTGGGTGGAAGGGCTCGAAATAGAAACTGACACCGCTCACCAGAACAAAACATTAGAAATTAGGAAGAAAAAAGATTTAAAAGCAGCACTACACACTATCAGGCAGATTCATCATACTAAAATTGGCTCGCAAAGGGCCAGATTCTGAGAATCTGGCCCTTTGCGAGCGCAATTTTTGCATTTGGGATTCATCATCCCAAATGCAAAAATCGCTAAATGCGAAATCGCTATATTGCGAGGAATTGCATTTAAGGAATCTCTATTTGAGATTCCTTAAATGCAATTCATGAACCATTTAAGAATTGCGAAATCGCAATTTTTGGCCGCTATTTACCACGAAGTCTGACTTTGTGGTAAATAGCGAAAACTTAGAAAAATGCACTTTAGTGCATTTTGTATGTTACACACACACATGTCCTATGGACTGGTGTGTGCGCAACATCAGTCTACATTTTCATTTCAGGGGTGCTACAGGGTGTCCTTTGGACACCCCTGGCACCCTTGAAATCGCATCCTTATTTGCGATTAGCAATTTGCTAATCGCAAATAAGGAAGCTGTAGAAATCGCAATTTTTTTAGCGATTTCTACATGAATTCCGTTTTGCGAGTCTTTAATAGCGATTCCTTAATAATCGCTATTAAGGACTCGCAAAACGGGACAGTGATGAATCTGGCCGAATACCACTTGTGTTAACTAAATCTCTTTGTCCCTGCTACTGCTAAATAATTCTGAACTGTTATGTTTTGTAAAAATGATTTCTAGAGCGCAAGGTTGGCCCCAGAAGGGGTCTTCCCGTTGCTTGTAACAGGTAGGACAGCAGCAGTGCAAAAGAAAAGCAAGATGGACTTAAGAGGAGAACAGCCAGGTATGTAATTGCTTCCGAAAGCTTAAGTGGTTCTGAATCTTTCTCAGGTAGGCGGCATGATAGGGTCAGGACTCGAAAGAACATCTGCCCATTCTGGTTCTACTGTGACTGGGTATAGAGGCCAGATTCAAGTCTGCTGAGTCTAAGACTCCTGTAGAGGAACACAAAATAAATTGCTCCCCTCTGTGTTCATGTCTCTATCCCCAAAAACCAGGACATCCGATAAACTTTGAAAAAATTTGCAGGACATATGGTGAAAAACTAGGACTGACCAAGTAAATCCGTGACACATGGTCACCCTAGCCACAGCGCATGGAAGACAGGTTCACAAAGCACTTCACGGTGGTGCCGAGGAAATTTCAAGAATGTTCTTACCCTACATCCCTCCGCGTGCCCTTAGATCTGCCAACTTAGGTTTACTTCAAGATTGCTAAGATCAGGCGGGCAAGATAGGGAGGAAAGACATTATCGAACGGTGCGGCTAAATTATGGAACAAATTGCCAACGGCCATGAGATTCCAAGCCAATCGGCAGCTTTTTAGGAAAGATCTGAAAACATAGGTTTTCTCATCCATCTAGTCCTTCTGGTAATATAAGCCTTTTCCTCTGACATACACTAGCGCCAAGACGCCACGGCAATCGAGCGCTTTATAAACATACATCCTATCCTATCCTAAAGTAAGCTTCCGGGTCAACTGTTGAGAGCCCTCCGGTATTTGGAGGGAAACGGCTAAACTGGGTTTTTTGTCCTCTGGGATGAGTTCTACGTGCACCTCCCTGGAGGAAGAGAAGAAATGATGGGTCTGGCACACAAACTGCACTTTGTTGTACGTTTTGTTGTGCTACAGAACATATTACAAAGTGCTAATCAAATCTAAGTGCTGCGTTTACCTATGCTTATGTGTGCAGAGTTCTCCACCCCCACTGCGGAGTCTCCACACGCTTAAATATATTGTTTAGTAGTAAATGTTGGTTGGACCCCAGGAGAGTGGCTTTTAAAAGGGGAAGATTTACTCCAAAAGGTCGTGGGATTGGGGGGAGTAAGAGGGGTTTAAGGAGGGCCAGGGAGGGATTTAGAAAGGGACTTCACCCATTCACACAAGAATAAGCCAATTGCAATACTAAGGGGGTGAAGACATGTAACTTACACTTTTGTAGTACATTTACACTCTAGGTTTGTGAATACCAAAAAGTAGCAAACTTACTCCAATGTGTACATTACTCAAAAGTGTAGGTTACCTTTGCGAATCAAGCCCTTTGAGTGCTGCCAGTCAGAGTACAAAAACATGGACTGGATTTTGCGCCTCTGGAAAGGACTCTGGGATGCAGGCTCTGGAAAGATGAACATATATCAAGCAAGTTTTTGAGTACAGTGGAATAAACTCAGACAGTGCTTAATTTGTAAATGAATAAGTGATGGGGCTCAACGTTTTGCTCAGAAGACCACAGCCAGCGCTGTCCAAGGTCAGGGTGCAGAGTACCAAGGCTGCTTAGTCTAAATTCCAACTGATGCCCCTTTAATCCACCATCAGACATTCCCTGTCTCTCTATATCACTCCTGCAGGTTCGCTTTCATCCCTCCTTTCTTTGTCACTGTTTTTCCGTCTTTATCTTCCTCCTTCTTTGCATCTCTTGTCTTTATCTCTGTTTTGTTCTTGATCAAAGTCTGTTGAGGAAAAATGAGATCTTGTCTCTGAAAATGAAAGTTGATGGGCCGCACCTGCAGCCACCGGCTTAAATTAGGTACTGGGCTCAGGGCGCTGCAAGCCATGGAAAGAGGTAAATCTCAAGCTAATTTTTGAGCCCAGTGCAATGGTATCTGGAGGGAAAGCCCTGGAAGTAGGCAAATATCTCAGCTAGGGTTCTAAGCACAGTGGAATTGACTCTGGGGACAGGCCTTGGAGCAGCGTCGGATTGGTAACGTGGGCATTCGGGCAATGCCCGAGGGGCCGGTGTCCGAGTTCTGCTGAGGGCTGCTTTTTTTAGCAGTCTGGGGGGCCATTTGGGCTGTGTCTATTGTTTGAACACAGCCAGCGGCCCAGTGGGTGTCTGAGTGGCCTTTCTAGGGGCAGATGGGCGCTCACTACCTCCGTTTAGCAACAGGCAGAGGTGTCACTCCATTTGTCTCGCTGGCCGGCCCATTAATGTGTGCACATACCGAGCGGGGGCGGGGGCCTGAGTAGAAGTGGCCTAACTTGTTTCACCACTGTAAACGAACGCATGCTTTTTTAAACCCCCCCACCCTAAAGTATGTTTTAATAAGATTACGCCAAAGCAGTGATTTGAGGAGTGATTATGCAAATGTGGGCCGATTTTCAATCCCAATCCAACCCTGCCTTGGAGGCAGGTAAATAATGCAAGCGAGGTGCCGAGCCCAATGGAATAGGCATGGTGCAGGAGGTCCTGGAAGAAGGTAACTCGAGCGAGTTTTAGAGCCAATGGAATCGACTCTGGCGGGCAGGCCTCTGCAGTAGGTAAATAATGCAAGCGAGTTTCCGAGCCCAATGGAATGGGCTGCTGCAGGCGTTGGGACGAGGTAAATATCTTGAGTGACCATCAACGCCCAACTCTTGGAGTTCATCGAAGTGAACCACGTCCTGGACACCTCCCAATCCGGATTCCAAAGCAACCACAGGACAGAGGCTGCACTCTTTGCAACCACCGACGACATCCGCATTCTCCTCGATCAGGGCAAGACAGCAGTGCTTAACCTACTAGACCTCTCAGCCGCCTTCAACACCATCTCTCATGGCACTTCGATCACAAGACTCTTCAACACTGGCATCGCGACGAGGCTTTGGACTGGATCCACTCCTCCTCACTGGCCAAGTCAGACTACCACCGTTCCTCTCTGAACCCACGGAGCTCAGCTGTGGAGTACCTCAGGGCTCCTCCTTGAGCCCCACCCTCTTTAACATCTATGTAGCCACCCTCGCAGCCATCGTCAGAAGACACAGACTTAACATTGTCTCCCACGCAGACGATACCCAGCTGATCCTCTCCCTTACCAATGAACCCACAGCCACCAGAACCAACTTCCACAATGGCATGAAGGCCGTTGCTACCTGGATGAAAGACCGCTCCCTCAAGCTAAACTCGGACAAGACTGAATTACTCATCCTGGGACCCAACCCTTCAGCCTGGGAGGATTTCTGGTGGCCAGTAGCTCTGGGTTCCCCGCCCACCCTGACAGCCCACCCATGCAAGCTCGGCATCATACTGGACTCATCACTCACTGTGAACCGCCAAATCAACGCAGTTTCCTCAGCCTGCATCTACACTCTCTGCCTGCTTCAAAAGACTTTCAAATGGATCCCAACAGAATCCAGAAAGACGGTCACCCACGTATTCATCACCAGCAGCCTCCACTACGACAATGCAGGCTACTCCGGTGTCACCCAGAAACAGCTCAAGAAACTATAGAATGTCCAAAATGCCACAGCCATAATGATTCTCGACATCTCCCACTGCAGCCAAATCATGCAACACTGCCGACAGCTCCACTGGCTCCCCGTCAACAAGAGAGTCACTTTCAAGCTCCTCACACACACACCTACAAAGCCCTACAGAATGAAGGACCAGTGTACCTGAACCACCACCTTGCATTCCAAGTGTCCTCCAGACAACTTCGATCCTCCCAACCCGCCCTCGCCTCCATCCCCAGGATCCACAAGACCAGAACCAGAGGAAGGTCATCCTCCTGCCTTACTTATTTATTTATTTATTTAAATGCTTCTATAGCGCCAGAATCGAACCCAATGGGTTATCTCCGCGCTTTGGCCGCAAGCACAGGTGACGAGTAAACCACTTTACAAATGATCTGAGAATGCAGATGAGGGGATGCTAAAGCTTATATTTCAGTAAACAGATTGGTTTTTAGCATTTTCCTAAATGTAAGGTGGTTGGAGATCTGTCTGAGGCTAAGGGGTAAGTTATTCCACAGAGTTGGCCCTACTGAGGAGAGGGCACGGCCACCTTGTCTGGTCTTTTTAATAAAAGGAGAATTGAGCAGGAGTTGATTGCTTGACCGTAGATCACGTTCCGGTCTGTAAGGCTGAAATAGTTGGGCTAAGTAGTAACTGCCAAGCCCTGGAACACCCTGCCCCTCCACCTCAGGCAATCCACGTCGCTGACCCAATTCAGGAAGGACCTCAAGACCTGGCTCTTCAAATGAACCTCCACCCAGTCTGACCAGCTGCCCCCTCCTTCAGCGCCTTGGGACGCTCACGGGTGAGTAACCGCGCTTTACAATCCCCTCATTGATTGATTGATTGACCTTCTGGGCCCAGTGGAATGTGTTAGTGATACCTGTATTTTTAGGTTCAAGGTCACCTTGGGATGGGAGAGAAGAGATGGGAGAGCGGGTCAGAGATAGTATGCAGTGGGGAAGGTGTGCTGGGGGGGGGGGGGAAGTGATGGAGCGGTGCCAGAGCACCCTGTCCCCACCCTCAGTGAGGCAGCAAGGAAGCGCCTGGAGAGGCAGCTCCTCGGAGGCAGACAAGATGGCCGCCTCCCCCTCCTGCCCAGCCGTGGGTGGCTTGGGCGAGATGTAAGTGCTCACAGGGGGTCAGGCCCTGAGAGGAGGCTGATATCTCAAGGGAGTTTCTGAGCCCAAAGGAAGGAGGTAAGTATCTCACCCCAGTGGAATGACATCATTACTTACTGTTAATCTTCATTACTCCAAGTCATAGTCGTCTCCCATGCGTAGATGACCCTTCCAGTTCCACCCATGAGGCTGGCCCAGACCTCGTGGATCTCGGATGAATGGCTGCCGGAGCAGAATCCCCTTGCGGTCTATATGAGTGAGAGATCGCCTAAAGGACCCACCTACAGATTTTCTGTGAGGTTACCTTATTCCCCTCAATTGCTTTACCATAAGAGATACACAGTGCATTTGAGTCTGAAATCCTTGGTACATTCTAGATAAAAGGACAAAGTCCACATGAGTTCCAAGGAAGAAGCAATTAGAGAGATGGCGCATGCCACCTAGGGGCAACCCTGGTGGGTGAGGGGTCTCTAGAAAAAGTCATTTTTCTAGACAAGGGATTGCAACAAATTCTTGCTGTATCCTATCTAATTCTCTAAGGACAGGTTTTCTTCGATATACTCAGTTTTTGTCTAACTACGTAACTGCCAGGAGGATAAACCTAGCCTCTATCTCTGCCTTCCTCTCTACTTTGGTGACTTAACTTGGTCAGAGACACAGAAACACAGCAGATGTTAGCAGGAAGAGAGACATTCATGTGAGTCAGTTCATAAAAATAGAAGATATACTCAGATATCTAGGATTGCAGATCCTATAGATCCTGTCTGAGGTGGGATACGAAGTGTAGAGTGCCACCCGGCCTCCGCAGTACATTGTGTCCGCATCTCACCCCGAGGGCCGGGTGCGGTCCGCGGGGATAAATAAAGGGCGGAGCGACCGCTCGAGGTCTCTCTGCTATCACCCGTTCACAGCATCCGACTCCGGTTATTGTCAGCACTGCGCACCCAAGGCCGCTCTGCGTGCCCATACCGTAGCAGGCTCAACAGTAAGGCCTGGGACAAAGAGGGCCGAGATGATGGAGACAATGGACTCTAAGGGGTAAATATTCAAAGAAATAGTGCAGCAAAGTGCTAAAAGCAATTTAGCGCCGCCGCACTGCATCATTTAAAAAAACGCAGGGATGCACCATATTAAAAAGAATACGGCACACCCCTGGGTTTTTCCTTGCACCAACGCAAAAAAAGTTGCCTAGCGCCAATGCATACACCATTGAGCTGTGGTGCAAGGGTTCCTGCGTTGCAGGCATGATTGTTTATGTACAGGAAGGGACACCTTCCTGCACATAAACTATCATGTCGAGCAGTTTGCGCCTTCTATGTCTGCTGCATTGAGCAGCAGACATAGAAAGAGCAAAACACGAGGAGAAATAAAAGTATTTCTCCATGTTTCGCCGTTCTAACGCCTGCTTTTGCATGGCATTCGTTTTCCACTCTGCGTCAGATTTTCAAATCCTTGTAAATCTGGAGCTGCGTCAAAAAGCAATGGGTGTTGCATCGGAACACCCACATCAACAGCCATTTTGTGCCCCTTCAACGCAAAGTGATGTGTGAAAAGGGGCCATATTTACAACTCCATGAAATGCCACGCAGGGTGGCTTTGCGTTGCCTTGTAAATATGGGCCAACACACAGTGCCACTGGAGCATAAAAAAGCGATGCTTCGGTGGCACTAGGGGCTTGTAAATACGCCCCATGGTGCTGCGGGTCCTGTGGGGAGGTAACTATCTCAAGCAAGTTTCTGAGCCCAGTGGAATGGACACACTAGCCTTCCCCACCCAATGGCGATTACAGTGCCTGTCGGCCTACCCTGGGCCTCTGAGTCTGTGAAAAGGCAGATTTCCAGGTTGCTTAAATATATCCCTCTAATATTCGTGTTAATCAAGCATTTTCATTATTGTCAGGAATGGGATCTGAAGCACAAAAAGAATGGGTGGTTTGCCTAAGATCACACAGGTTGGTTAAGGCCTAATGGCCAGGGCAGTCGTCCTCCAATCTGGGGTACTGGGTTCGAGTCTCGGCAACGACGCTGAACATCCTGTGATTCTGGGCAAATCACTTAATCTCCCCGTGCCTAAAAATGAATGTGTCCTCATGTAACGCAACTGGTGCTATGTAAAGCGCTCTGATACCCGATTCGGGTCAAGTTCGCGCTATACAAAACTCTTAAAAAATATATATATATTTTTTTTTAAAGGAAGCCCAACACTGTCATGGGCTCTAACAGTTTTCCTTTCGTTCTGGGGACGGGGCTCCAGCTCCTGTGTTGTATTTTGTATTGTAATTGCATTTATATAGCGCTTACTACCCCTGACGAGGCGTCGAAGCGCTGTAGAGATGACGGCCTGCCCCCCCTGTGGCCATGTTTCCGAGAGGCCAGTTCTTTACTGGACACTGGCCCAGTCTCTGCAGCAGGGCCGGCTCCAGACAGAGCCATCAGGGCCGGGGAGAGGAGGGGCCCGGGGGGCCATGGACCGCGGCGGGAGATCCTGCCGCGGATGCGGGGCTCGGAGTGCTGCAGCCCGGGCAGCTGGCGCGGGCCATTAGCGGCTCCTTGTCTGAGCACAATTTATGGGACAGGCCTGGCAGCGAGGGGAGGCGGCGGAAACACGGGGCTTTAATCATGTAATGAAATAATTGTGCTAATCAACACCCATCTGTTAGAGGCGACACTTTCACTGCCTCTGCTTCTGGGCGCTCCGCGCTCAGGCGTGGCTCTCTCCTCTCCATGCCCCGTGCGACCCCAGTCCCCTCTGTCTGTGTCCAGGCACTCTCACTGGCCTCTCTGCCTGTCTGTCCCCTCTGTCTGTGTCCATGCACGCTAACGGCCCTCTCTGTCTCACTGTCCCCTCTGTCTGTGTCCCTGCACTCTCACTGCCCTCTCTGCCTCCCTGTCCCCTCTGCATCTCTTCACACTCACTGAGTCCTCACTGCTCTCTCTGCCTCCCTGTCCCCTCTGTCTGTGTCCCTGCACTCTCACTGCCCTCTCTGCCTGTCTGTCCCCTCTGTCTGTGTCCCTGCACTCTCACTGGGTCCTCACTGCCCTCTCTGCCTGCCTGTCCCCTCTGTCTGTGTCCATGCACGCTAACGGCCCTCTCTGTCTCACTGTCCCCTCTGCCTGTGTCCCTGCACTCTCACTGCCCTCTCTGCCTCCCTGTCCCCTCTGCATCTCTTCACACTCACTGAGTCCTCACTGCTCTCTCTGCCTCCCTGTCCCCTCTGTCTGTGTCCCTGCACTCTCACTGCCCTCTCTGCCTGCCTGTCCCCTCTGTCTGTGTCCCTGCACTCTCACTGCCCTCTCTGCCTCCCTGTCCCCTCTGCATCTCTTCACACTCACTGAGTCCTCACTGCTCTCTCTGCCTCCCTGTCCCCTCTGTCTGTGTCCCTGCACTCTCACTGCCCTCTCTGCCTCCCTGCCCCCTCTGCATCTCTCCGCACTCACTGGGTCCTCACTGCTCTCTCTGCCTCTCTGTCCCCTCTGTCTGTGTCCCTGCACTCTCACTGCCCTCTCTGCCTCCCTGCCCCCTCTGCATCTCTCCGCACTCACTGGGTCCTCACTGCTCTCTCTGCCTCTCTGTCCCCTCTGTCTGTGTCCCTGCACTCTCACTGCCCTCTCTGCCTGTCTGTCCCCTCTGTCTGTGTCCATGCACGCTAACGGCCCTCTCTGCCTCACTGTCCCCTCTGTCTGTGTCCCTGCACTCTCACTGCCCTCTCTGCCTCCCCGTCCCCTCTGCATTTCTTCACACTCACTGAGTCCTCACTGCTCTCTCTGCCTCCCTGTCCCCTCTGTCTGTGTCCCTGCACTCTCACTGCCCTCTCTGCCTGTCTGTCCCCTCTGTCTGTGTCCCTGCACTCTCACTGGCTCCTCACTGCCCTCTCTGCCTGCCTGTCCCCTCTGTCTGTGTCCCTGCACTCTCACTGCCCTCTCTGCCTGTCTGTCCCCTCTGTCTGTGTCCCTGCACTCTCACTGGCTCCTCACTGCCCTCTCTGCCTCCCTGTCCCCTCTGTCTGTGTCCCTGCACTCTCACTGCCCTCTCTGCCTCCCTGCCCCCTCTGCATCTCTCCGCACTCACTGGGTCCTCACTGCTCTCTCTGCCTCCCTGTCCCCTCTGTCTGTGTCCCTGCACTCTCACTGCCCTCTCTGCCTGTCTGTCCCCTCTGTCTGTGTCCATGCACGCTAACGGCCCTCTCTGCCTCACTGTCCCCTCTGTCTGTGTCCCTGCACTCTCACTGCCCTCTCTGCCTCCCCGTCCCCTCTGCATCTCTTCACACTCACTGAGTCCTCACTGCTCTCTCTGCCTCCCTGTCCCCTCTGTCTGTGTCCCTGCACTCTCACTGCCCTCTCTGCCCCCCTGCCCCCTCTGCATCTCTCCACACTCACTGGGTCCTCACTGCCCTCTGCTTGCCCCCTCTGCTCTGCTCTGTGTCCCTGCACACTCGCTGGCTCTTCACTGTCCTCTCTGCCTGCCCTTCCCCTCTGCCACAAGTGTTCGTTGCCCAGGTAATACAGAAAACCCACAAGGGTTTCCATACTAAGGAGGCTTGCTCTTCCCTGAAGTTGGCACGGGGAAGGGGTCGCCTGTATTTCAGGCTGCAATGATGGATTGCAGTGGTGCAACCTGGTGATATTTCCTATCATTGGCCAAACTGGTTCCAATGGTCAGGGTGGGCTTGTAATATCTTGCGTGGAAATGTCACATATGGAAAGTGGTCATTTCTAGGCATCATACTCTTTGTGTGCCAAGGTGGTTGGTGCGGATCAACACTGGAGGCCGGGGGAGCACATCTGGGCATTCCCCAGCGACAGCCATAGACCTTTGGGCACGAAATCGGGATAGCCGACCTCTGCAATTTGCAGGCCTGAAGAACCGGGTTTTAGAACCCAGAGGCGCCAGGGACACGCCCAAAGTCTTCGGGTTCTCCTGTCTTGGCAAACAGAGACACGGAATACTTCTAGGTGGCGTCAGAGATCACATTTATTAGCTGCAGCTAGTAACAGTAATCCCAGCTATACAACACTGTGTACAATTCAAGAAACTGTTCAATTTTCATAGAGCAAGACATCAGTATTTATACACAATATTCTCATTATAAATGTACACCCACTGCGCAAAATTCTGACCAATAGGACACATTTTCTAACTGAGTATCACATTAACAAAAACCCAATTTACAGCAACCCAACCCAAAAGTTAATTATTAGGAATGCCCCAAATTCAATTTCCACACGCCGGACAAACCCATAATTGAAAGCACTACCCATGTAATGAAAAGTCGTAAGGAAAGAAACAATTCAGATGCTGATTAGGATAAGATACGTGCAAGGAAACTAAAAGTTAACGAGGTCCTGAACATTGATTGGCAATCTCAGACAAGAATCAAACCAAGGGAAATTGGCTTTGTGAAGGGTCAGTTTCAGGTGAAGAGGTCAGCGTCCTGCAGTTCACTCACAAGTCAGAAAAGGGCATGTTTAATGCATACATGAAAAATGAGGCCCATGCAACTTTGTTCGTTCGGTTACCTCCACGGCCTACGTGAGGGCAACACAAAATGGCGTTATGAACAACGCAAACAAAATGGAGTCCGGTCCCGATAACACGGAACCTCGAACCCTCCTTTTGCCATTATGTAGGCAATGACCTAAACTCACGTCAATCTGAATCCAGGTCTATATCTATTCTCACAAGGTCATCAAGGTGTTGCTGTAATATCATCTTATTATCCTTCACTTCTCTCGGGACTGGTCTTCTCACACAGATTGTAGCACAAAGACTACAAATGGCGGGACCACACTGGATGCATAAGCAACACGAGAAAAGGATCGCTAAAGCCATACCAAGGAACATCAGAATCTTCCATCCCCATTTGGACAGCAGATCCCAAAACCATCCCATCAATGACCAGTTCCCTTCGTCTACATGTATAGACTCAGCGGACTTATGTAACCTCAAGATGGCTTGGTACACTGTCGGGGTGTTATCTGGTATGAAAACGCAGCAACTAGACCCGATCAATTTACATACTCCACCTCTATCTGCGAGTATAATATCTAAAGCAAAGCGGTTCTGTAATGTCATAAGGCGATCCGCTTGAAGCTCAGCTGTAATATTACTTGGAGCCCCTGCAGTCTCATTGATAGTGGCCTCAACCACTCTCGTAAGCTGACGAATAGTCCTACCATTAGCCATAGGACCCCAACAGGGCAGGAAACCCTTAAAGAAGTCTCCAACTTCTTGTGCGGCAGTGTCTTTCGCGTCGATAACACCTCTACCATATCTTCTCTTATGGTAATTGAAAGCAGCTGTGTATGTAGGAGGAAGCAAAAATGCCACATAACATGTGCCTGCAAAGTCAGAAGGCAACCATGTGTATGCTCTATCGTGACAAACAAAATACGTGCCTTTGGCTGGCACGAACGGTGGAGATTTCTGGGACGTATAGACATAGGTGTGAGCACACACACTCTTACCAAGCTGAGCTCTCGGATTCTGACCATTACCTTGCAGACAAAAATGACCTCGGTGGGGTACAATCCAAATCGGGGGAGACCTTTTTCGTCTCTCTTTCTCAGTCAAACTAATGCTATATTCAGTCTTGTTCCAACCAATATATGCTCGTACCTCATCTTTAGGGATAGCATTATATGCATCAATATCTCTGACCATATCTACTATTTCCTGTATCAAGGCATTATTATTCGCATTATCTTTGACAGAACGTACAGGAGATGCTTCATTCGCATAGATAAACATTGACTGGAGTGCCCATACTGACCAATTAGGCGAAAAAGGCAAAACCAAATATGGCATTCCCTTATCAGTCGTATGCGGCATAAGACCACACACCCAACAATTCGTGGTATTTACAACTAGCTGATGCTGATGTAACATCTGTATAAACAAATTGCTCACAAATTCTAATCTTCGTGTCTGTTCATGTTCAGGCAACGTATGAAACTCATGTGGGTAAACAGTAGGAAAAGAAAGAGTAGGTTGGGAGGTAAATGCAAGTGACTGTTGTGATGTATAGAAAATCCAACCCACACAAACCAACGTAATGTTCAAAAGCATAAGAAAACACATTATTAAAAAACATTTGCTACGAACCAATATACACATTTGCACTCTGAAATCAACTCTTTTAACATCCTTGTCGGACTCAAAAGACTCCATCCTCTAACGTGCTGCTCATGGCAATTTTCCTTCTTCACTTAAGTGTGCGTCAAGATCGTACTAACGACCCTAAACCACAGACCTTGTGTCAATACGCGGCTCACCCCTTAAGAACTTATACCGTGACCCTGCAGCTGAGTCCGGATGGTGACTCGAAAAAGAAAAAGTAAAAAAGTCTCTTGATCTGACAAGGTGTATTTGACTACATAAAAATATTTAGATTTATTTGTCCATTTCAAACGTCCTTTTTCGATCTCAGATTGTAGCGCTCTTTGCCAGGCACAGTCTGATCCTTAAAGAGGAGTTCCGGATTTGTCGTGTGGAGTCTCAGAGACGGAGGCACAGCAGCTGGCAGAACATCATCATCCTCGCGTTCCGACTGAGTCCATGTCAAATGAGCATCACTAAAAGGCACGAATCTAGGGACTTTCTCATAATCTGTGTCAGCTATTCCATCCCTCACCCACTGATCATACGGTAAAGGCAAAGGAACTTTCTTAGTATGGGTGGCATGCTCCCAATTCTTTTTACCAGCTACTCTAACAGCAGTTCTAGTGACCAGCAATACCAAATAGGGACTAGTCCATCTCGGCTCCAAATTCTTGGTACGCTGAAAGTTCTTGATGAGAACTGAATCGCCAGGTCGGATCACGTGGCTGGATCTGTAGTAGCTGTCGGCAAACTGTCATAGACCTGTTGGTGGAGAACACGTAATTTAGCAGTCAAGTCATGTAAGTAATCCACCAACATAGGGTACTCAAGGTCACTGTATTTTTTAGGACGAGGCACACCCCAAACATTCGCTGGACGAAACTATTTCGTATGGGCTAAGTCCCACACGAGAATGCACTGTCGTCCTTGTTGACAAAAGAGCCAACGGCATGGCATCCGACCATGTGAGACCAGTGCTCGCTTGTACCTTAGCTAATTTCAGCTTCAAGGTACCATTGTAACATTCAACAAGTCCAGCAGACTGGGGGTGATTCGCTGCGTGGAACTTCTGATCGATACCCAATCCCGCACACACTTTCTTCATGACTCGGCCCACAAATTCACTCCCATTGTCCGACCATACAATTCTCGGCAAACCAAATCTGGGGAAACACTCTTTGAGCAAAACCTTGGCTGTAGACAAGGCAGTATTATCCGTTAGGGGGTAGGCCTCTATCCATCTGGAAAAGGCACAAACAACCACAAGGACATACTTCAGGTTGTTGCATCTCTCCATGTGAATGTAATCTAGCTGTATCACTTCAAACGGATACGTCGGAGGAGCAAAATGACCAGCTGGAGTTGGAGTTCCCATGTCAGTATTATACTTCAGACAAATCATACAATGCTTCACAACATTCTCAGCACATTTCGGAATTCCAGCATTCTTCCATACTGGAGCCAACAACTTGCATATTCCCTTCGAACTAATGTGAGCCCTTCCATGAGCCATAGTAACCACTGGGAGCACATACGCATCTGGCAACAACCATCGCTGGTGTTCTGACAACTCAACCCAACAACCTGTCGAATCCAACATACCCGTACTCTCTCTCCATTTACTCACTTCTTTCTCCGTAGCTTCAGCCTGAATCGTCTTCACACTTTCTATTGTGTCTTCACACATTCCACTTTCCACAACCCATCTTGCAGGACCTGCCACATACATACGGCTCATCATGTCTCTCGCCGTTTCCTTCGCAACTTCATCCGCAAACGCATTCCCTCGACCTACATCGTCCACAACTTTCTTATGCGCACTACACTTCACAAATGCAATCTGCTTTGGGAGAGCAAGAGATTCCAAAAGTTCATTTACTAACTGCCCATGCTGAATTTTTGTGCCATGGGAAGTAAGGAATCCTCTTTCTCTCCACAAACGTCCAAAACTATGGGCAACACCAAACACATACTGGCTATCAGTATAAACATTCACTCGCTTTCCCTCTGAGAACACACACGCTCGTGTCGATGCAATCAACTCTGCTGCTTGCGCAGAATTCTGTGCTATGCGTGCTGTCTCAACAACTGTATGTAAAGTTGTGACGGCATATGCTGCAGTCGGTTCACCATTCGGAAGCTTAAAACACGAACCATCTACCCATAGGGTACCATCAACATTCTCAAGAGGAGTATCCTTCAGATCCACTCTAGCTTTCGTTTCTTCCTCTGTACGAAGAAAACAATCATGCTGTTCTTGAGCATCCGTCTCTGTAGAGATCGGCAACAACGTAGCTGGATTCAACACATTACATCTTTTGATGTGAACATGGCTAGCCAACAGTGTCAACTCATAACCTGACAGACGTGCACTAGTAAGGTGCTGAGTCTTTGTCCTGTTCAATAAAGTATCCACTGCATGTGGGACCATCACAATCAACGTATTATCCAATACCAAACCAGCAGACTGTCGGATAGAAACAGCCGCTGCCGCTGTAGCTCTCAAACAGCTCGGCAACGCTTTAGCTACCGGATCTAACGTCGCTGAAAAATACGCACATGGACGCTCCTTATCTCCGAACTGTTGAGTCAACACTGACACTGCACAACCTTCTCTCTCGTGAACATACAACGTGAAAGGTTTACTGTAGTCAGGAGTACCCAATACCGGAGCCGAACACAATGCATCACGTAATTCAGAAAAACTTTTCTGACACTCATCAGACCAAGGGAGAGGATGCGGAGTGTCTTTAAGAGTCAGCGCCAACAGAGGTTTCGCTAACAGGGAAAAATTAGGGATCCATTGTCTACAATACGAGGTGATACCTAAGAAAGCACGCACTTCTCTCTGTGTGGATGGTACACTCATTTGCGCAATCATTTGAATTCGTTCTGGGGTCAACCTTCTTCCCTCCTTCGACAAGAGATGACCTAAGTAGGTTACTTCTTGGCGACAATATTGCAACTTTGAAGGTGACACTTTATGATGAAGGTCAGACAAATACCGCAACAGAGAAAGAGTAGCCTCTTTACAAATCTTTTCGTCATCAGCAGTAATCAACAAATCATCAACGTACTGGATAAGAGTAGCACCAGTAGGCAACACAAAACTATCAAGCTGAGTTTTCAACGCCTGACTATAGATGGAGGGACTTTCACAATAACCTTGAGGAGCTCTCTTAAACCTGAAGCTTCGGCCTCCTAAAGAGAAGCCGAAAATTTCTCTACTCTCCTCAGCAATTGGAATGCTAAAGAAAGCATTCTTCAAGTCGATAACAGAAAACCAGGCTGCCAAAGCAGGAATCAGAGTCAACAAAGCAGTGATATCAGGGACAACAGGAAACTGTGGCACCACAATCTTGTTGACCTCTCGAAGGTCGATCACAAACCGGTACACAGGTGTCTGAGAAGCATTAGTACGCTTAAGGACAGCCAAAACAGGACTGTTACACACTTTACCTCTCGTTTCTTCAACCACACCCTTCTCAACCAAATCATAGACGATCGCTAGAAGAGCTCTCTCGCCATCGCTAGAGATTTTATATTGGGGAGTACGAGGTAGCCTAGCATTCGATTTGAGGGTGACAATATAAGGTGGAATCTGCAAAAGACCAACATCATTAGGACCTGTAGCCCAAAGTGTATCAGGAAGAGAACGCAATTCCAGTGGAAGACAATCTTTAGACACATACATCGGAGAAATCACTTTCTTACCTAGGGTAAGATGTACTCCAGAAGGAGAACAATGTAATGTCGCATACAATCTTTTCAGCAAGTCCAAACCCAACAGATTCTCATTACAACCAGTCGTCAAAATAAGAGGAGCTTCCAATTCACAAGGGTCAATAGAAAGGGGCAAAGGATTAGAAATCGGGTTACGAACTGGGGCACCTGAAAATCCTACGGAAACATTGGTCAAGCCAGACAAAGGTGCGCCAGGAAGTTTAGAGTGCATAATAGAACTCTTTGTCGCACCAGTATCCAAAAGAAAAGGTTCTACCACACCTGATGTAGTCACTTCAACATAAGGTCCACTCTGGTCTACTGGAACTGACACTACTCCCTCTCTTTGCCCATGGCTGTCCTAACTAACATTATAACCAGCACTCTCATTATCGACATAATAATCATCAACATAGTACTGTGCAGACTGACCACTCGGAACATTCTGTCTGTCAAAATAATTCGCTGAATTCTGAAGGGAAGAGGAACGCTCATTCTGGGGTAACACACCACGTCCCCTAACCCTAGGAGCTTGCTGGAAACCACCACAACCTCTCTGACCAGATACGCCATTCGCACGCTGTAACAAAGCTGTCCAACTATTCTTAAAATGACCTTCCTCTCTACAATAAGCACACTGATTAGGACCAGGAAAGAATCGCGGAGCATAAGGCTCAGGTTTCTGTAACAATCTCTGAAACTGTGGAGGTTGCTGAAACTGAGGCTGATTCTGACGAGGCGGATAAGCTTGCTACAAAAGAACTTTCGTCTTTAGATCTTTAGTCTTCTTCTCTGCTTTATCCTTCTCATCTTTATCCCTATTCTCATAATATTGTGCAGTAGCCAATATCTGGGCCGACGAAGAAACAGCCCATGAACTCTCAGAGTCCTTTAACTTATTAGAAAGTTTGGGAAGCAAATTAAAAACAATTTTGTCCACGAACAACCTTTGACCACCTTCCGTACTCATGTCCTGACCACTATGATCGA
Source organism: Lissotriton helveticus (assembly GCF_964261635.1). Classification (NCBI taxonomy): domain Eukaryota; kingdom Metazoa; phylum Chordata; class Amphibia; order Caudata; family Salamandridae; genus Lissotriton; species Lissotriton helveticus. Next base: position 28,115,127 of record NC_136073.1, on the reverse strand, counting down.
TAAACGTTTCTTCAAACCTCGTGAAGAAATCAGACACACTCTCGTCTTTCTTTTGTTTGCATGCTGCTAACTTGTCCCAATTCACTCGTAAAGCAGGCATCATAGTTTTCATTAGATTAATAATCCTACCAGGTAATTCTGCAACTAAGGGCTCAGGTTTGGCACCTCCTACTTGCTGACCATCTGCAGCAACAATATTAGCCCACGTATCTCCTAACTCTGCCGCATGATTCTCATGACGAATCTTCGCCCACAAAGGTTGAGGAACTACATTACCCATTAACATGTCTATGTCAGCTAAATTCATAATACACGCTTCAACTGTCTGAGACAACTCCTTGTAATAACCGGCAGGATTCTTACGGGGGACAGGTAAGGTCTGCTTAAGAGCCAAGACCTCTGCTCGCTTCCAAGGAACATGTACCCACACTCGCTGAAAATGGGCTTCTGCAGCCTGAATACCCCGATTAACATCAGCCTGAACTGCCTCTCTCCAGACAGGGGGAACCTCTCTCATAGGATACGGCTTCACTTTCCTCCTAACAGATGGATCAGATTCATACAATGGCTGAGGCGGTAACCTAGACCTGAAGGCAAGTATCGTCTCTACAGCATCTGTAACATCAGATTCCACTATCGCCCCTGTAGCAAACTCTGACTGAACATCAAGCACTTCCTGCGGAATCGGACCCAACTCATTATCTTCCCATTCCTGCCTCAAAAAGGCACACATTACATTAAAAACATACCTTTGCTTAGGCGGCTCCCACTGAAAGAAAACATCCATAACTGATGGCAAATTGTATCTAGAAGCATTCAAAATCCATCTACGAGCCAATAAATCCAACACTGCTCGCTCTTCGGAACTAGGAAGCTGACTACGACTCTGCTTACGTTCCGAAACAGGGGTCATACTCAGTGGCCCAAACAATGGAGACAACAGATTAGCAGCAGTCTCAGTCATTCGTTTTCAAGCAGTAGGAGAAGACGCAGACATAAGAACAGGAGAATAAGTATTTTGAGGCAAAAGAGGTGTAGGAACAAGAGCAGTAGGAGTCAAAGATGCAGAAGTAGAAGGCAAAGGAGTTTGAGGCAAAGCTGGTAGCGAAGCTTGCGACCCTAGAGTGGGTTGCGCAGTAGGAGGCAAAAACCATCTGTGGAGCACCGGTTGGCTGAACAACAGCAGGAGGTTGAACAACAAAGGGTGGAACAACCGGGGGTAATGGAGGCGCAGTAGCACCCTCACATAAGGGGGTGGCAGTCTCAGTAAATGAGATATCAAAGGATCTTTTTCAGGGTCTTCCATCACTTTCGGAGGAGAAGACGGCAAGGCCGGATAACATTTATCTATGGCCATGCAACGCTGTCTATCTAAAACTTCACACACTCGATCTTCCTCATCTATCTTAAACTGCCTACCAGCGTGTAGTACTGACATATTCTTATCTTTCCTATCTCTCTTTGCTTGCTTAATTTCTCGCTGTTTGGCTTCCTTTCGCCAAAGGCGGAAAGAGTCAAACATTGCCGGCCGGGCTTTCTTCTTAAATAGCGCAACTTCCAGATTATCTAAAACATTTACTTCAAAACTACCATGTTGGGGCCATCGTAAGACACCATCCTTTCTAGTGTAGCGGACCCACACTTCATTATAAGTAATAGGACCCACTCCGTGTTTTGAATAGAGCTCATAAGTCGGAGTTCCACCGGAGGTATCGGACACGAATCCTCCAATCGGGAATCCCTGTTGCAACCACAACTAAACCATTTCCTAATTTTGCTAAGACCAGGCATCTTATAGCTCACTAATCTAGCTTCAAACTTCAAGGGGTTATCAACTATCGATACACTCGTAAATATACGAGCCCCTCGGCTTTGATTTTTGCAAAAATCAAATCAAAACCAAGAACCAAAACAAAGTCGTGGGAGCGACCCACTTATACTTAACCAAATATCTGTCACGCCACCAGAAGACCGTCTATCGTCTCGCTCTACAAAGGTCAATCAAGGGTCCAAGACAGGGTGACAGTCAGGGCAGCAGTCCTTCGTAGCCGTTGGAAAGCGGGATGCCTCCCAGAAAAGACCTTCGGTCCACGTCGACATGCAGGGGTCAATGAAGTGGCGGCCTTCCTCCAGAATTTCGTCACATGGCTCCTCACGATCCTCGGGCATGGACCGGTACCGCTGAAGTCGCCCCACCGATGGGCGCCAACTGAAGAACCGGGTTTTAGAACCCAGCGGCGCCAGGGACACGCCCAAAGTCTTCGGGTTCTCCTGTCTTGGCAAACAGAGACACGGAATACTTCTAGGTGGCGTCAGAGATCAAATTTATTAGCTGCAGCTAGTAACAGTAATCCCAGTAATACAACACAGTGTACAACTCAAGAAACTGTTCAATTTTCATAGAGCAAGACATCAGTATTTATACACAATATTCTCATTATAAATGCACACCCACTGCGCAAAATTCTGACCAATAGGACACATTTTCTAACTGAGTATCACATTAACAAAAACCCAATTTACAGTAACCCAACCCAAAAGTTAATTATTAGGAATGTCCCAAATTCAATTTCCACAAGCCGGACAAACCCATAATTGAAAGCACTACCCATATAATGAAAAGTCGTAAGGAAAGAAACAATTCAGATGCTGATTAGGATAAGATATGTGCAAGGAAACTAAAAGTTAACGAGGTCCTGAACATTGATTGGCAATCTCAGACAAGAATCAAACCAAGGGAAATTGGCTTCGTGAATGGTCAGTTTCAGGTGAAGAGGTCAGCGTCCTGCAGTTCACTCACAAGTCAGAAAAGGGCCTGTTTAATGCATACATGAAAAATGAGGCCCATGCAACTTTGTTCGTTCGGTTACCTCCACGGCCTACGTGAGGGCAACACAAAATGGCGTTATGAACAACGCAAACAAAATGGAGTCCGGTCCCGATAACCACGGACCCTCAGGCCTGGCAGAATGTATCGGGGGCAGACATTGCAACACCTGGCCTCTGGGGCCAGATCATGGCCCCCATAACTATAGAGATCTGAATTCTGTGGCTTCATGGCAGAAAGGACGGAATATTTAGGGGACACATCTGTGGTTCAAAGGAATACCCTTTGAAACTTCCCCTAACTTTTAAGGCCCAATCGGGTATAACTACCCAGTGTCACCCCACTGAGGGGAGAGAACCGCTTGTAGGGATGCAGGACCGTGGAGCCTGCATTGTGTGGTGCATATTGCCAGGGGACTCTGTTGTGCACATGAGGATAACTGCCCAGGGAAAGGACCACGTGCTTTCCTGAATAGTGGCTGGCCTGGGTTGACGACCTGCTGATGTGTGGTACCCTGAAGTGGGCTCCAAAGGACCAATTGGCCGGTCTCCTTTACTCTCTGAAGTCTCAGAGATGTAAAAGATATCCCACGAGGTGCCCTCACCATCTACCCATGACATCTGGAGAGCGGTGCCTTCTGAGTAATATGGCCTGCTGGAAGTTGGGCAGCGTGGTGTGAGCTTGGAACTACAGAATTGTGCCTGGAGACAAGAGTGCATAGTGCAGAGCTCAAGACATTGCCCGGAAATACGGCAAAGTGGTTCCTCTACTGCAGGGAACCCAGCACGCATAAGTGTCTTGGTGATGGTGAGCAGATTCACCGGTTGAGGGATCCAAAGTGGCCTGTGTCATGGACTCTGGCACTTTTCTCTTGTGTACCACGCTGACATTCTCATTGTGTGCGGTATCCGATTCACAGGTTGCGACCCTACGAGGTGGGGGACGCACTCATTGCAGAGTCTTATTCTACCTCATGAGGCACTGCTGAACTTGTGACTGTTTGTGTGTCTGGAATCGTCTGGTGCAACCAATATCAATGTGTACTGGACATAGTGCCTCATTTCCTGGGAGGTACGGAATTGCAACTCTACTTCATATAACCTGAAGTGTCTGGTGCTACTCATCTCGTTGTGCTCCAGACCCTCTGCCCATATTGCGGGGGCATTACTTGGATCAAAGTGAACCAGACAGAGTGCCTCCTCAAGCTGAGAGGCTCCCCTGTGTGTTGTTCCCCATTCGCTGTTGATTCACCCACTGGCCCCATCACAGTGGACCAAATACCCTCTTCTCATCTGGCCTTTCCGAAGACGTCATATTGCCAGGTAGGAGTGAGAGAAATTGACTGGGCTGGATTCCTCTGAGAGGATTTGGGAGCAATGCAAGAGACTGCGTGACCCCTCTATGCTTCGAAATATTGGGGTGGTGCCAGAAGGCCCTTGTGGACCCCTGTTTGTAATGAATTGTAGCTTGTGGCCGATTTCTGCTTCGCAACATGTTGGTGAACTTCCTGCGTGGCACCAAGACTAAGCCCGGGCGTTCCGTGAAGAATGCGGAGTTACTGCTAAGCTCTGCATTTCGCAACGGAGCAGTGCTTTTTTTGGTCTAAGCACTTGAATTGTCATTCACTGGATTTAATTCACTATGTGCCCTAGACTGCCAATTGGCCTTCCATCCAGTAGTCCCAGTGCTAGTCATAGCGGCATGAAACAATTGTTTCTGTGGTGAATTTGAAACAGCGTTTAGGCCATGGATGGATTTGGCTTGAATACAAAATGTGTTTTTTTGTGGTATTTGCGTATTTCTTTCCTGCAAACAGTGTATAGGACTAGGTGGGGTAATGCCTTTAAAGGGTGTATGGTGTTGTAAAACATTTTTTAGCCCTGGTAATTTTTGTTTTTGGCATTGCTGAATTCATGCTATGTTCTCTTTTCTACCATGCCTCCTTTGTCTGGCCAGTGTGTGTGTGTGTGTGTTTGCCATAGGCCACCATTTGCTTTTGTTCCAGATGCCATGTGGCCACTGGCCAATGGCAAATTTGTATAGTAACTGGACTATCCATAAGCCTGCATGTGCTTTTGTTTTACATGCCTCCTGCCTCTTGTCGTGTGTGACCATGTGGCTGGTGGTCATTTTGTGTATCAATCCTGTATGCGTTTCCCATAGACCTGTATGTCTTCTTTGGTGTGGCCATGCCTTCATGCTGGTTGTTGTGACAATGTGGCTGGTGGCCATTTTGTGTAGGCAGCCAGTGTGCTTTTGCCATAGGCCTGCAAGCATTCTTTCTTCTTGGCCTCTTGTTTCTTGTTGTGACCATGTGGCTGGCAGCCATTTTTTATAGGCAGCCAGTGTGCTTTTGCCCTAGGCCTGCATGACTTCTTTGTTTTCTAGGCTTCCTGCTTCTTGTTGTGAGTTTGTGACCATGCGGCTGGCATCCATTTTGTGTATCCAGCCAATTTGATTTTGCCATAGACCTGCATGTTTTCTTTGTTGTGGCCATGCCTTCTTGCTGATTGTTGTGACCATGTGGATTGCGGCCATTTTGTGTAGGCAGCCAATTTGCTTTTGCCATAGGCCTACATGAGTTCTTTGTTCTAGGCCTCCTGCTTCTTGGTGTGACCATGTGGCTGGCGGCCATTTTCTGTAGGCAGCCAGTGTGCTTTTGCCATAGGCCTGCATGTCTTCTTTGTTGTTGCCATGCCTTCTTGCTGGTTGTTGTGACAATGTGATTGGGGGCCTGTTGGACTTGGCCCTTCCTGCTGGGTCATCCCTAAACGTTTTGCCTTTTTCCTCCTATATTTCCTCTGACCTGTTTTTGTTGGTTTAATGACTCTGGGCACTTTACCACTGCTGACCAGTGCTAAAGTGCATATGCTCTCCCTGTTGTAAATTGTTACATTGATTGGTGTCCATGTTTGGCTTATTTGGTTTACTGTCAGTCCCTAGTCAAGTGCACCAGGAGCGCCAGGGCTTGTAAATACAAATGCCGCTAGTGGGCTTGCAGCACTGGTTGTGCCACCCCCAGAAGCGGCCTAGCAAAATGTGTCTGAGGTCTACCATTGCAGAACCTGCGTGCAGTCTGGTACTGTCATGCTAACTGCGCAAGTACACCTACTTGCCAGTCCCTAAACCTTCCCTTAACTTCATATTAGTCACCCCTATGGTAGGCCCAAGGGTAGGGTGCATTGTAAGTGTAAGGTAGGACATGCTCTGATGTGTGTGGCATGTCCTAATAGTGAATTACAGCCAAATTCGTTTTTCACTATTGTAAGGCTACCTGTTCTCTTTAGGCCAGATGGGCTGCTGGAATTATTACACTCTATAATCCCAGCAGGTTCAGGGAACATGGTAGAAAGTCAAGTTTAGTATGCCTGAACTCAGAATAATAAAATACTTCTTTTAGTAAAGTTTATTTTAATATCCTGTGTTTGCAAATGCTACTTTTAGAAAGTTAGCATTTGCTTGCCTAACCATTTCAGCCCGCCTTTGCTAGTATGTGTATCTGACTGTCTGGGATGTGTGAGTGACAGGGCTGGGGGGTGACAGGTGGTGAATGCAAGGATTACACCTTAGTGGGAGGTAGGAGTGCCCCTGGACTCTTAATCAGGCTGTGCTCTGCCACCACAATGCTGGCTCCGCCCCCCTGGGGGGCGACTGATGACTCAGCCTGCACCTGGCCCAGGAAGGGCGAAGCACTGTCATCAAGGTACTCCTGGCTGCCCCTGTCCCCACAATGCTGGCTCCGCCTCCCTGTGGAGCGTCTGATGTGCCTGCCCTCACACTGAAAGCAACAGTCAGAGTACACCCAACAAGTGCTCAGAGGCTGAAAGGAATTATGCAGAGGCCCCCCTGGCCTGGAAAGACAAAGGAAATGGTGTATAAAAGTAGGAGCCCTGCTCCTTGTAAATTAGATCCTGTTTGCGCAAAGTAGAAGCTCTGCCTGAAGAGAAGGACCCTGGAAGCTGCATGGAGAAGTACTGACTCTGACCCCAAGAGACTGGCCTGTGGTGGGTGCCTTGCTGCTGAAGGAGAGCAGGAGAAGAAAGACTGAACGACTTTGCTTTTATTCAACTTGTGCCAAACTCTTACCAAGATCTCCAAGGGCTTGCTGTGGAACTTGCCCCCTGAACTGCACCCCAGGAATAGTGGGCGCTACCCTCCCCCCCCCGGAAAGAGAAGCTGCCGTGAGATCTGCATCTGCCTGGTAACCCTCCTGAGGAAAAACTGAGTACGCTGTGAAGGAATCACTGCGCCCCCTGAGAGGCCCTTGGCACCCCCGTCCCGTCGAGCCCCGCATCTGCTACCTGGCAGGCCCCAGATAACATCGCCAGGACCAGCCTCGCTGGCCCCAGCACCGTGCCTGTCGCCTGCCTAACTGCGGACTGCACCGCAAGACCGGACTCTGCCTTTTGCCCGCCTGCTCCTGAAGGAGAGAGTGCCTTGAAGCCCCAGCCGCCGCCGTTCGTGTGCAGCAGCGGCGTGGGGAGAGAAGGAGCACTCCCTGTGCTTTGCCAAGGCTTGTTTGCGCCTCACTTTGCTGCCCGGGGCGCCGCCCCCTCTTTCTGGGATCCGAGGCGCTGTGCCCTGCTGACCCGACCCGACCCGCAACGTCGACCTCCCGAGCCGAGCCGTCGCTCTCATCAGCCCAGCAGAGGAAGACACCGCGACACGGGATTGCCAGCCGACCCATGCAGGGTGACCTCGACCCACTTCAAGGATCTCTAAGGTACTGTTATTGCCCCCGCGGTGCGAGCGTCCTGCCTTCCAAGCTCGCACCACCCTGTGTGACCTTCCGTGCCCCGGGAGCCCCGCAGCTGCAGTCTGCACCTCGGCACGAGCCCCCCTATCCAGAGAGGCTCGCACCGCTCCTGGCCCCCCGAGGTCCCCCTGACACTCCCCGTGGCCGGCGCCCCCCTCCGCATCGAGTCCCACACAGCCGTGTGACTCAGACTGAGAGCCAGACCCGGTCGTGCCTTTCGCCGCTCACACGAGAAGCGTGAGCTTTGGCAGGCTGGGCCCGATTTTCTCGCAGGAGGTGTACAGAGGCGCTGGGAAGCACACAGAAGCGCTAGAAAACACAGTACTTGGTGGAAACTGGGCAGAAGGCCCCCAAGAACACATTTTAAAGCCTATTTTGAAACGCTGAACAAAGAACTGTGGCAACCTAATTACAAGTAACTGGAACCATTTTTTGTACAAAGACCGTATTTACAAGCCAGCTTTAAAAATATATATAAAGAAGATATTTTTACAACAATACAGTCTAGTGTCATTGTGTGGTGGGTTGATGATTATTGTGTGTGATGTTGCAAATGTTTAACCCTATGTACTCCAGAGTTTAGCCTAGACTGCTTGCGCCACACTACCTAGAGGGTGAGCAGGGGTTATTTTTGGGAGTAATCCTTTTCCCTGACTTAGAGGAGAGGGTCCCTGCTTTCGCCAGTGCTGCACTGCGCCAACCAGAGACCCCCAATTCTAACAGGGCCACTTTGTTTATCCAGCCAGTGGGCTTTTGCCATAGGCCTCCATGCGTTCTAACTTCTAGGCCTTCTGCTTCTTGTTTTAAACATGTGGCTGGTGGCCATTTTATGTAGGCACCTTGTGTGCTTTTGCCATAGGCCTGCATACGTTCTTTGTTCTGGACCTCCTGCTTCTTGTTCTAACCATGTGGCTGGCGGCTATTTTGCGTTTACCACTAGCCAGCCAGTGTGCTTTCCTGCATGTGTTCTCTTGTTGTGATCATGCGATCGGCGCCTGGTCATTTTTGGTTTAGCCTAGGCAGCCAGTGCGCTTTTCCTACAGGCCTGCATGCCTTCTCTTTGTTCCCAATGCCTTCCTGCTCAGTGTTGTTGTTGATGACAATGTGGCTCTGGCTGGCAGCCATGTTGTAAGTCCAACCAAATTCGGTCCTTTGCCAGAGGCTGCATGGATGGTTGAGCAGTGAGATAGCAGTTTAACAACTTATTATTATATCTTTGAGTATAACTTCACTTATGTTCATTTGTTTTAGTTTTAATGTTTCCATTTTTTTAATTAATTGGCAAATTATATTTTTTCATTTTTCAATTTTTTCAAATGTTTTTGCATATTTCTTTTTGTTCATACCATTTTCCACTGCATCTGGCATCAATCAACCCCAAGTCTGCTATAGGTGCACAACAGCATTCATTGTCTAGGGATTATTCCTTCCATTGTCATTTGTTAGCTGCACATTACTGGGTGCCACAATACATGTGAGTGATGTCACGTGATGCACATAAAGCAAACAGTTTCATCTGTATGTTGTTGTCGTTTTTGCTTTTTCTTATCCTTCCTGAGTGTACAGTCAGTCACCGTGAAAGTACATGTTGTTGTATCTTTTCATTTTACGAATAGATATACACTGTATTGTTAATTATTTATAATAGGGAGTAACCAGTGACCACACTAAATGATATTGTGTTTGTTTGTACTACTAATTGAACAGCAACAATGTCACGTTTCACTGATGTCCTTCTTGCTTGTTTTCTCTTAGGTGCACAAGACAAGAGACAACATCGCCCAGAGTACTGCCAGAAAGAAGGCCTGTGCACAGAGTGACACGTGAGTGACCCACACATCACATACATCCCTTCAACTTTGTGAAGCTAAGTGACACTGCTAACTGACAGCTTCAAGATGGCCCCAAAGAAAGTTGCTAAAGCTGCTAGTGGCCAGTGAGAAGAAGAGGGAGCTTACCACCATCAACACCACCACTTGTATGTCGCCCCAGATGTTTTTTGGAAAACAAAAAACTGTGTCTGCCGCACCGGCCTCTGGGTAGCAAGCTGGGAGCTGCACCCCCAAATCAGTGGACCCACCCCAATTTAGGCCCAAGCCCATGTCTGTCACAGAGGCAGCCAATCTAATCATGACAACGCCGACTAGCAGTGATGTTAAAATTGACTTATCTCTATTGCAAAGTAGAACCCAATCATTGCAGGAAACTCAGAGAAGTAGTCAAGAACAAGAACAACAGCCACAGCCACCAATAGTAGTTCTTCCCGAAGTAGGAGCAGTTCATGAGATTGAGGTTATTGCTGAGGAAGTAGAGCAATACACTCCAGAAGATCCATTGTCTTCCAGATCTCCAGCTAGAAAAAGGAGGGTTAGTGGTGATTCATCTTCTTCTTCAAGCCCCCCTTCTGATGATCTAGACACTACTTGGATCCTGCCTCAGTCTAGAAGTGAGACACGCCACAAGACAACTCAGATGATGCTAGGGAAAAGGAAGGTTCCAGAAAGGCTTAGAGTTATAGAGGCAGATGTAAAAGAAGAGGATTACGACTAGCCAGTCATCATAGGTGTTAGCCCAGCCCCCGTGGTGACGAAAGTTACCCCATCCCAACTTCCCAGGGGGGGGATATATGTCAGTGGCACCACAGTGCCAACCATAGCCAGCTGCCATATTTACAAAGTTCCTGCAGCGACCTCCATACACAACCACCTCAGTAGAAGCAGGTACTGTAGAGAGTCAAACGTCAAAACTTACCACCTGTTCATCTGACAGAATCAGAATGTTGAGCTCTCCAGTTTGGGACTTCTTTTCGGTTAGCCAGTATGAAGCGAACATTGCCAAATGCTCACTTTGTGGAGCAAGTGTTAGTCAGAGTAGTTTTCGTACAGACTATGGTACCGGAGGCTAGACAACCCATTTGAGAAAGCACCATACCATCCATTGGGAGGCGCACCTTATCGGCCAAAAAACTGCAATTGTTGTTGGTGAAGGAGGTAAAAGCCAGCTGAGCCAGAAATTTGAATCTAATCCGATCACTTTGGAAGAAGAGGAAGACATCTTCGTTACACAAAGCAGCCCTCTCCCCAGCAGTGCACTAGTATCGTCCACATCAGTAACATCGCAATGGCACAAGACTCAGGTTAAGACACCAAGGCAACAGAAAACAATGACAACCCCGTTGAAAAGCACATTGAACCTACCACCCCCTGCTCTCAAGAAGTCACCTACACCAGTGGCATGAGGAAAGAAAAAAATTCAGGCTAGTATTCCTGCCATGTTTAGTCTGAAGGGGCATTATGAACGCAACCACCCAACGGCACGCATGTACAACGCAACCCTGGCTAAAATGTTAACGCTGGATCTCCTCCTTTTTTCTTTTGTGGAAGGGGTGGGTTTTCTTGAACTTGTGGCAGCCATCTGCTCGAAATGGAAGGTTCCCAGCCGGTCCTATTTCGTCAGAGTTGCTGTCCCGGCGCTACATCACGATATGCTGGAATTGCTTGGCAAGCCTTGCAGTAGAGTGCTGTTCATAGTAACCACCTGACAACAGACATGTGGACCAGTTGCCAAGCAGCTGATTACATGTGCATCACTGCACCTGGGTCTCTTTTGTGAGGGCTAGAGAAAAAAATATCTGCAGCTGTTGATAATACTGAGATTTTTAATGCTGCTCTGAAGCATGTACCAGTAGCCATGTTTGCCATGGAGAAATCTCATACTGCTATGAATGTCACCACTTTGGGGTCTAGTTCTGGGGTCATGGCCACCTTATCAGGGATGGAGGGTCTTGGGCATTCCAACCATAGTTTGGCTCTTACATCTTTGGGGATTTCCTTTCTTAGCCAATAGGAGATATATTCCCCAACATGTTGCAAGGGTGTCCACTCTGGGGATAAGGGGTGTTTGATCATTAAGGGGTCGAATATATCTTACCCGAAAGGGTCCACAATGCCCATTTTAGAGCTTTAGGCCTTGCTTGCCTCGTCGGAAGTTCCCATTCCCCTTGGGTCTTCCATCTCCTCGATATCAGTATCGAATTGGGAGGAACATAATAGTTTGATTTCAGGTTCTGCAGTGTCGTCCGTGTCGATGGGAATGGGAATCTCAGGTCTTGTTTCTTGCCCGTCTGTGTTTTGCCCGAGGCACTGCTCTTATCACCGCTTAGGGTGTGTGAAAATCCTCTTTGAGAGTTCTTTGACTTTTTTGCCGCTTTTATTAAGGCTTCCAGCAGCTTTCCTCAGGGCCTTGTTTGCCCCATCTGATACTTCACCTTGATGTGCGCTTGAGATGGGACATGCTTTTTTGAGACGCTTTCAAATTTTTTGTTTATAGTGTCATCCAGGGACCCTATTACTCTGTCCTAGACCCTATTTATAATTTGTTCTATTTTATCCTTCATATTTTCCTCTAGAGGAGCTATAGACATGGGTTATTTAGATTATAATGTGGGAAGTCGCAGGGTTAATTATTTAGGGGCTATGAGAGAGATCTGGTCTTCTGAGGTGATCAGTTGTTTGGTGGTTTGGCAGAGAAAAGAGTAACTGTCAAGTTGAAACTATCACTGTAGCTTGATGCGGTGACCAAACATTAAAAATGGCCGTTTTATTCTGTTGGTATGTATTTTCCCAAACTTCTAAAAAGGCAGTCGGCACGTACGTGTTGTGCACGATCGCCTCCTTATGGTCTTTCCTCTAAGGCCGTAGCAGGGAACAACCTTTACAATGCAACTTTTACATCGCACTACCATTACAACGCAGTCATTACATCGCAACATCCCTTACATCGCATACCATTACAACGCAACCATTACATCGCATGACACTACAACGCATACCATTACAACACATGTCATTACAACACAGTCATTACAACGCATACCATTACAACGCATACCATTACAACGCATAGTCCCCTTACACTATCCAACACTTACCCTACGGTTGCACCCCCTGGAGTTAGAATAGTAATTTTTACCCCTACACTATCCAACACTTACCCTACTGTTGCACCCCCTGGAGTTAGAATAGTAATTTGTACCCCTACACTATCCAACACTTACCCTACTGTTGCACCCCCTGGAGTTAGAATAGTAATTTATACCCCTATACTATCCAATACTTACCGTAAATGCAATGTAATGGTATGCGTTTTAATGGTATGTGTTGTGAAGGTAGTATGCGATGTAATGGAATGCGTTGTAAAGTTAGTTTCTTAAAATGCGATGTCGTGTCATGCGATGTAATGGAATGCGTTGTAAACGATGTTGCGATGTGAAAAATGCGTTGTAAAGGCATGCGTTGTAAAAGTATGCGTTGTATCGTCATACAACCTGCCTTAGCAGTGTATTTTCCTGTTTTTATGTTTTGTTTTTGTTTATTTAATCAACAGTGTGGTCTCGTAAGTCACCTCGCACCGTCTTGGGACTATCCTCTAATTTGTCCGCCAGGGGAAAGGCCACACTAGTTTCACTCACTCTGCCCCCCTGTTGCTAGGCTCATTGTGTGCGACCACAGGATCAGGAGTTTGGCTCCCAAAGACAGCAGGAGTTCAGTTCCTGGAGGATGTGATTCCCCAGGTAACGCAACTCTTAAATCAAAGCCGGTCAAATTTTTTACTTGAATTGGTGTTGTGGAAAATGACAATGTATATGTACATAAGCGGCGTTCATTTGTGTTCACCCTCGCCACTGTTGAAGGTAAAGCGAAAGTCACGGCACAGTGGCCCCGCCATCTTGTCACCTTTTAGGCCCCATCACGAACATAGATAGTAGCCATTTTGTGTGTCATGACCTCTCTGCCCACTGCCAATAGCCTGCATCTCTCTCTCTCTCTCTCTCTCTCTCTCTCCCCCAGCCTCGCAAGTATCCCCCCCCCTGACAACCCCCGGTCTCTCCTGTTCGGGCCATAAACGCACCACTAAACACGACCTTGTCTCCGTGCTGAACCCCTGCCCCCTCGCTCTTTCATCCTACCCATAGAACAGGCCCTTTTGGTAACCTCTTCCTTCCTGCCCGATTGCCCGGCCTGATCCCAGGCCATCACCTAGTCCAACAGATGCAGTTTATTGCTCCCTACAGTAGGACCTCGCCTCACATCAGAGGAGCGATGATTGATCAAGGCCTTCACACCCCTAGATCTGACCGACACCCCTGCATTCCTCCCAGGAACACACTTCCTCTCTTCTGATGACCCCCCCGGCTACACCTGGCCTCTCGACCCAGTCCCATATCATAAAACTAGGTCTCGTGGATGTACCCCCTCCGGCCCCGCATAGCGAAACGTGATCTTATCGCCTGCCCAACCTTAGATCTGACCACCCCCTCTTGCCCTCGTGTCCTGTTGGGACGTCCGGCTGCAGATTACAATCACATGTTACATTTGGGAGGGGAAAACAACATCAGAGCGACCGGTATGGGAATAGGCCTGAAGCTGGGATTCCAAACATGCCTTTTCGTACTTCAAAGTGTCTTTATTACAATAAGGAATGTTTGTACATCATAAACCTGTGTATAAAAGACGGAGCCGTAGAGAAACTTGTTAGAGCACCTCAAGAAGATACCCTGTTGTCTGATTTGACTTGTTTTGTTTCCGTTGGAAATAAACTCCTGTTTCCTGCCTTCCAGTCTCCAGCGCCTGCCTCTTTATTTGGTAATCGTGGGTTGGGTGAGAAGCGGCTAACGCCGGGCAAACCTAGAAAAGGGGTAAAACGACCTGATCTGCCTGAACCCTTTTTTCATCAATTGGCGCCCAACGTGGGGCCCATCAGCGACACGTGGATCCAGTGAGAGAGGTCCCAACGACAGAGTGAACGACTGCAACGATCGGGAAGAGCTCCTGCCCGATAGACCCTTGTCTGGCAGCCGATCATCCGAACTTCACTGGTTCCGAACAGACCTCTCTCGAGTGATCTACGGTCCTGACTGGGAACCATCAGGAGTGCCACAGCAATTACGGAGAATAGAGGACGATCGGGCGCTGGAAACGGAAGACGAGAAACTGTCCATACGGTCCGGGTAAGGTCGTGTAAACACGACAAATTGCGAATTGATTGTTTGATTGTCATTGGAAAATACTAGTATTACGCATTTGATTGTTTTGTCCTGAGAGATTCTCTGTCTACAAACGGGGAAGGATAGGAGTATTCTCCCTTTGTAGATAGTGAAGGGTGGGTAGCGCAGGCCTTTGCCCCCGTTGTAACCCGTCGCGCCTACTTCCCTCTCCATTTGATTGATTGTTATCCAAGCATTTATTGTTTTGGAATTGGTTCTCTTTGGATCATTCTCTATTTGCAAACAAGCACAGAGTCGCCATACTCTGTTTAGTCTTTGCAGATAGTGAAGGATAGGTAACGCAGGCCTTTGCCCCCGTTGTAATCCGTCGTGCCTATTTTTATCCCCCACTGATTGATTGTTTGACCGAACATTGATCGTTCGGAATTGGTTCTCGGAAAGGATCTTCTCTGCCTACAAACAGAGAGGAACAGGAAGATCTCTCTCTTTGCAGATAGTGAAGGGTAGGTAGCGCAGGCTTTTGCCCCCGTTGTAACCCGTCGCGCCTATTTTATTCCTCATTTGATTGATTGATTGTTTGTCCGAACTTGACTGTTTGGAATTGGTTCTCTCTTTGGGTATTCCCTATTTGCGAATACTGTAGAATAGAAATATTCTACCTAGTCTCCGCAAAGTAGTGAAGGATAGGTAGTGCTGACTTTTGTCCCCGTTGTAACCCGTTATGCCTATCTCCCCCCCCCATTGCTCAGTAGTTGGTTCAGCCCGGACCATTTATTAGAGGTAGACCATCTGGCTCCACCGGAGGACACCCCTAATAAAAAGGACATATATAAAGACAATGCGGATTAGCCGCTGTATCGTGCTAGCAAATAAAAGAACATAAGAATTGTTAGGAAAAACAAAAGGAATCGAGTAAAATCAGTAGGCCACTGATGAGATCTCTTTTCAACCTCACTGAAATGGAAGCATTAGGAACAACCCCCCAGGAAATATGAAACTAGTGAGGAAAACCGAACTCAACGCCATGATGACTGCGAGACAGCTCGGCTCCACCGACCACCCCGCCCAATTAACGACAAACCCTAGGCAAATATTAGAAATATACAACACTATAGCAAAGTAACAGGTTAAAACGTTTTCTTATTTGAACAAAAATATATTAAACAACTATTTACATGGCAAACGGCTGCAACAACAAACCCACAATGCATTTCGCCGTCTGCTTGACGCCGTTCCTGTCCCTCCTCCCCCAAAGTAGCAATGTCGGGCTACTTTGGGCTACTTTCTAGTAGGTTTTTGGGCGTCAGAAAGTCTACAAAAGCCGTCGGCGGCGGCCTGGGGGTGGAGAACCATTACGCGAATAGTCCGGAGGCGACACCACGCGCCAAGGCCTGTCCCCGGGATGAACCAAGGGACCCGTTCCTGGGGCCGTGGCAAAGAGCGGCCGGCCGCCATCGGCCGGAGAAGGCATGGGCCCGACCCGGAATGTACTGGTCCTCCCATTCCCTTCTTCTCCCGGCGCCTTGCAGGCCACGGGGGGGGGTGTCTTGCATATGCCTCCGACCCCCCCCTCTTCTTCATCGCCTGGTCCGGCCATAACAAATGTCAGCGAAACGCCGTGGGGTGCACTGGGAGGGAGAGGCGGCGCGGACGAGCCTCTCCCGCCTCCCCAGGTGGAGGCCCCTCAGCTGCACCCCAACACTCTACGCACCCGGCAAAGGGTTCGTCCACTCTTGCGGTGCAGGGACGCTCCACGCACCCGGCAAAGGGTTCGTCCACTCTTGCGGTATAGCGACGCTCCACTCACCCAGCAGGGTCTCGTCCACTGTGGCGGTGCTACGACACCTCGCCCAGCAGGCTGGAGTCCGTCTGCTCATTTGACCCAGTGACTGCCGGTAGCTGCAGAACTCCTAAAAATGGCGGTTGACTTTGCAGGAATAGGCCTGGCGTGAAAAGTTGGCCTGGTCGCCTGTCAACCAGAAAATGGGCCCCTGTCCAGAAGGCGTTCTCCTCAGCTTTGAAGATTCTACGAGAGCTGCGGAGGGCCCTCGACCTCCGCGGGGCCCCGACCGCCCCCGATGGGAAATGACTGCCATGATTGCCCGCAGAACGACCAAGACGTAGCCACGAGACGTTGGCGCTCTCATGCTGACGCCAGCCTCAGTTTGAATGACCAAAAATCCTGCAGACTACTGAATTGATCAGTTCCGGTGGAACATCAGTACGACCCGGTAGGAAAGATTGTTGCCCCTCCCTTTTCTTTGATTGATGGTTCATGTCACCGGTCCCTTCTGTTGCCCCTTAACGAAACCTCTGGACTGCCGAAAGAGGTTCTGGTCCAACCCCGAGTTGGTGGAGACATTTTGACTATACTTGGACCCGCCTGACCCCACCCAAAATGGCGCCGGTACGAACGAAACTCGCAATTCCCTGTTGTGTTCCAGATGCTCAGACTTGATATCATGAGATATGTATGCAGTTTTTGAAGCACATGGCGGGAGGGGATGAGTATTGCTTGAACATTCGAACAATGAATTTGATATTAAGTTCTGACGCATCATTGATTACAGTATTATTGAAAGTTCGAATCTTTTTGACACTGATGGTACTTGCCCACAATGAATTTTCTATATGATTTTATTGCACTTATCGTACCTTGATGAAATAAAACGACCACCGACTCAGTTATGTTTTCCTCAGATAAATATGCCCTCATGTACAGTTCCAGTCTGCTCCGTGGCTGGCCCACGTGGTTGTAGGCCTGCATTTGTACGTCAACATTTTTTAAATAAAGATTTTGTGAAAAACAAATATAGTCGTGGCTCTTGGATTGGTAAGTTCGAATACATAGCCATTGTTTCCGATCTACGTAAAATACAGGCGAAATAAAGCAAGTCGATTACTGAAAGGTTAAAAAAAAAAAAAGCAAAGTACCCAGAAATATTGAAAATGTGAATGGTCCAAGTTTGTTGCGTGTGTTTTTTTACTTTTGTGCAACATAAGGCAATCGATAAAGGTCCCGGTGTTCTGTTTTGCTTTGTATGCCACATATCTCAGGGAAATTGTTTCAGATGCCCCTAAACCAGACCCGGTACCACTGTAGACCACCCCGCCTCCTCGAAGGAGAACACGAGTTCAACCCCACTTTACACTGACTGCCCTTTTGTTTTGACCCCCCCCCACACAAGATCCGCAATACCACACGTGAGCGATCCATGCAATGTGCAGTCCATCAATGATTATGCCTCCCGCGCTACCAGTCCCTCTGGGCTTAAAACGCCGAGATGGAAGGGACTGCACCCCGCGGAGATAGGTCGAATACGTGGTAAGTAAAAGCCTTTTGGGTTTATGGGCGCGGATGTGTCTTAAAACGCTGCCCCTATGCGCGCGGATGTGTCTTAAAACGCTGCCCCCACCCCTTCTTTTTCCCCTTCTTTCTGCAGGTCACATCGGAACATCGACTAAAGTATGGAGAAGACCTAAGCAACGCGCCATGGTTCCGCGGGGATAAATGATACATTATCCATGGGGACTGCCCCTGAGGACATGACGATTTTGGGTGATATGAATGCACGCGTGTATGACCGGATGTGTATAACTCGACTGGATATACGTTGCACGCGTTGGCTTGATAAGAGAGATGTTTTTGTACGACTTGAGTGATGATCGAACGACCGATGGAATGGGGAAAAAGGGGGTCTGAGCATGGTGCCTATACACGACGAGCAAACATAGATATAACACACCCTTACTTAGAAACGACCATCTCCCTCTCTCTGAACTCAACGACTGGAAGGGGAGGGCCGAAACAGAAACTTGATGGGTTATTGCAGTATGACAAAAATATGACTCCAACCGGCCCCCGAATAATGCAACCAAGAATGACGTGCACCTACGAGTAGGTTCATACGATAACTAAATAGGGGAAGGTTCAGGGCTATTCCAGGGTGAGGTTTACCCAAGTAGCCTCCTCCTGGAAGACTAAGAATATTGTCAATGTTTAAGATTCACCACCTCCTTCTTGCACCCTCATGGACATGAAACTCGAAGCTGCCCATTGTTCCCCCGACTGACACCCTCTGTTGCCTCAGCCTGGATACCCATTCGCTAATAACGATTCAAAGATCCCACCATAAGTACTAGCCCGACCAGGTTAGTTCGCGAACAATTGACGAAAGTGTAAGTATTTGCAACAGAGGCCAACAGCAAAAGACAGCCAAGCGAATTAAATAGGATACTAAGGACGCGCAGCATGCAGGAGGAAATATCTTTGGCCAAGTACTGTTCTATGTGTTGTCTTGAGTTCTGTATATAATACATGTACCCCCCGCCTGAATTCATGTGTACGTAGTATATGGATTTACGTTGTCCCTCAGTCTGTGTTTCTATATAACATGACCCCTACTGTTTTGTGTTGTGTGCGCATTAAATGGCCTATTATTGTACACGTTTCTCTCTCTCTTTCTCTCTCTCTTCATGTTGTACGTGTACCGAATAGTTTATTTAAAATGCGGACGACTCTCCCTCCGAGGGTCCCCCTCCCCCCTGTTCCCTCTTCCTTTGCGTAGTAACGTTGTGCCCCGCCGGCACGAGCCTAATTGGTTTTCGAACACAGAGGTGTTCGGCAAATTGACAGAAACTAAAACAATTGTAATTTGCCATATTACTACCTCTCCTTTCTGTAAAATGATGGAACTTGAATTGGCTATGAAGGAAAGGACAGGTTAGACGACTGAAGTCCCCTAATCTGGCCTTCTTACAGGAGGACTATACGTCAGTGGCTTTCTGTTCTCGGCTCGCTAGAAACAATGCCCAGATTGCCCCACCCCTCTGCACCCAAGTACGGATGTCCAAAACGTCCCCGTTTTCTTCCGATTGGCCCCAGCTCCATAACACGAAGTATAACTGATGACCCCGATTAACTGTTGCCCCCCCTCCCCCCCGAGAAAAGAATGTTTAGCCACTCTCCCTCTCTCTCACGTTGATAGAAGACTGCCAGGGCCAGGGTCAGAAAGCCACATACGTCATGAATGGACGCCAAATAGACTTAGTACAAACTCAGTAGACATGCCTGTATACATGCTCCACAGTGATAACTCCTGACCGTGACCGATGAAACGTACCCCCAACTACCTAGATCTGGGACGGAATTGAAATGTATAAATGCCTTCTCTTGCCAGTTCGCTAAAACCTGTTTTGTACCCATTCAAGGATACACAGTCACCGGAGGAGAGGGGCTGGACGTGACGCACAGCCTGGCCACAGATCATGAGGCGCGTGTGACCTCGACCTAAGATGGAGCCGCAGAGCAACGGGACGCGGGACGATGCACCACTCTCAAACGCAGAAAACGAAGGAATGGAGGGCTGCCTTGAAGCCCTCTACTTGTTGACCCACGCGTGCCAGAAGTCCCCGCCCCTTTGAGCCCGATTGATGGAACTGCCTGCGCATCACCCTTTTGCTCCCTTGGTCCGTCTCAAAGATCCGGTCCCACTCCGCCCTCTCCTCCCTCGATTATCCGACAAAACCCCCTTTTATCCTTTCCACGTGGATTTTGACTCGGAGAAAGAAATGCAGGTGCCCAGCATAAGGCACCCTTAAGAGAGATTAGTTAGGAAACAGGACTGTGGCCTAACGGCAAAGGACAGATCACACCCTGCGACGTGTAAAGAAGGACCCGAGCTGGACCTATAGCTCCACCGCCGGTGCTCAACAGCGCCAACGGAAGAAAACGAACTACCAGAGCCTACCAGGGATGGCTCGCTACAAAAAAAAAAAGGACACCATAACGAAGACCCCCCCCCCCCCCTTTTTGTTTCGGAACTTTCTACACCCCCGTGAATAATTGCTTGTATTGGACTAAATTCCTCCCTCAACCACTTTTTGCCTGTAAAATGTTTCATCTGTGACTTTTTTTAAATACGACAAATGTAAATTTATATGTATTTCACCTCGTATGTCGCATCAACTGCACACGGTTATATGCAAATCCACCAGTATTGACAAACGCTATTCCATTGACAACACACGACTATATGTACACCCCGTCAGTTATGATAAACACGGAAATGACCTATCTTATGTAAAAAGCGGCGACTGTGGAAAATGACAATGTATATGTACATAAGCGGCGTTCATTTGTGTTCACCCTCGCCACTGTTGAAGGTAAAGCGAAAGTCACTGCACAGTGGCCCCGCCATCTTGTCCCCTTTTAGGCCCCATCACGAACATAGATAGTAGCCATTTTGTGTGTCATGACCTCTCTGCCCACTGCCAATAGCCTGCATCTCTCTCTCTCTCTCTCTCTCTCTCTCTCTCTCTCTCCCCCAGCGTCGCAAGTATCCCCCCCCCCCGACAACTCCCGGTCTCTCCTGTTCGGGCCATAAACGCATCACTAAACACGACCTTGTCTCCGTGCTGAACCCCTACCCCCTCGCTCTTTCATCCTACCCATAGAACAGGCCCTTTTGGTAACCTCCCTGCCCGATTGCCCGGCCTGATCCCAGGCCATCACCTAGTCCAACAGATGCAGTTTATTGCTCCCTACAGTAGGACCTCGCCTCACATCAGAAGAGCGGTGATTGATCAAGGCCTTCACACCCCTAGATCTGACCGACACCCCTGCATTCCTCCCAGGAACACCCTTCCTCTCTTCTGATGACCCCCCCCGGCTACACCTGGCCTCTCGACCCAGTCCCATATCATAAAACTAGGTCTCGTGGATGTACCCCCTCCGGCCCGCATTGCGAAACGTGATCTTATCGCCTGCCCAACCTTAGATCTGACCACCCCCTCTTGCCCTCGTGTCCTGTTGGGACGTCCGGCTGCAGATTACAATCACATGTTACATTTGGGAGGGGAAAACAACATCAGAGCGACCGGTATGGGAATAGGCCTGAAGCTGGGATTCCAAACATGCCTTTTCGTACTTCAAAGTGTCTTTATTACAATAAGGAATGTTTGTACATCATAAACCTGTGTATAAAAGACGGAGCCATAGAGAAACTTGTTAGAGCACCTCGAGAAGATACCCTGTTGTCTGATTTGACGTGTTCTGTTTCCGTCGGAAATAAACTCCTGTTTCCTGCCTTCTGTCTCCAGCGCCTGCCTCTTTATTTGGTAATCGTGGGTTGGGTGAGAAGCGGCTAACGCTGGGCAAACCTAGAAAAGGGGTAAAACGACCTGATCTGCCTGAACCCTTTTTTCATCAGTGTATTTCGTGAAGATAGGCTTTTTTTAAAAAGAAAGGGAAGAAAAAGTGCGAATGCAGCAGGGGTGGCTTTATAAGAAAGCTGGTCCTATTTAGTGAATAAACAATTTTCCAGCCTGAAGCGACAGAGAGAAATAAGGAAAAGGTCGTTGTTAAGCCCCCTCCCCGATAATTCGTTATTGTGAGCTTTAGTAGGGTGTAGGGGTGGGGTTCTAGGGTCTCAATAAGGGGTATAAAGACATTTGTATTCCAAAGGAAATAAAAGGTACTTATCTTGTGAGCAGCAGAAAAAAGAAGGAAGATGGCTTCGCATAGAGGGACTTTATAATATGTTAGAATGTTACTTGAAGTTCTGTATTCTTCATTGTTGCTGCTGTGAGCTGGTAATGAAGGAGATTTGCATAATGTTAGCTTCTGTATCATGCCATAAAATCTATTCCAGTACCACCATCTGCTTGCTTATGACCAGCTTTGTCAAGACTATGATATCCCCCCGGGCCAGTTCCTTTTTTATGGACTGCTGCTGGCTACATGCCGACTCGTATGGCACACAGTAGATAAAGAACCCTCACCCCTGTTATGTTAAAAGTTTATTTGCAGAGCGCATATCTACTCGATTGAGTGTCCCGGCTCTGAAGCAGGATGAAGGCTCAGCCCGATAAAGGGAGCCAAGCACTGAGGTCTACCGCTGAAACAGCCACGTTTTTAGAGATTTCCTGAACCCCAGGAGATCCTGAGTTAACATTAGATCGATAGGTAGATTGTTCCACAACTTGGCTGCTTGCACCTGGAAAGAGCGACTGCCCGATACGTGCCCGAAAGTATCTGGGGGTCCGAGCCAGTTGCAGTGCTGCTGACCTGAGGGCACGGTGAAGATGATAAAATTGAACTCTTTTTGTAATGTACCCAGCACCTAAGCCGTGGAGGGCCTTAAAAGCCACGACTATGGCTTTAAAATTAATCCTCTTGCGGACAGGGAGCCAATGAAGAGACTTCAACTGTGCAACCATACGGGCTCTGGGACCCAACATGAGTATGGCTCTGGCTGCGGTGTTCTGAGTCACCTGTAGTCTAGTCAGTAGATACTCAGGCAGACCCAGATAGAGTATATTCACGTAATCCAAACTGGAGATTATTAGTGCCTGGACCACAGTTTTTCTGTGGGAGATAGATAAGAGGGGCAGAAACTGTTTCAGCATTTTAAGCAGACCAAAACACGACCCCGTCACAGATTGGATCTGTGCCTGCATGGAGAGATTTTCATCGAGCTTCAACCCCAGATTTTTCACTGTCTTTACAGGAGACGTGGGAGGAGACATGTCAGCGGGCCACCAACTGCGCCAGAGGTTGCTGGGGCGGTGCCCGAAGAAGATAATCTCCGATTTACCAGGATTGCATTTAAGCTGGTTGTGCTGGAGCCAGGAGAATACCTTTGTAAGGCAGTTGTTAATCGTGTCGCCCTTGAAGTCCATGTCTTTGCCGCTGGTAAAGAGCAGTTGCGTATCTTCGGCATACAATACGATTTTTGCACCATGGTTCTCAGCCAGAGTTGCGAGGGGTGTCATGTACAGATTAAATAGGATAGGGCTCAAAATAGAGCCCTGGGACCCACCCACCTCAAGGGGTGGGATCGGGGCAGCAAAAGGTTTAGCCCATACTGTTTGCTGGCGGTCCTTTAAAAAGAAGGTGAAACAGTTGAGTACCGTACCCCCAAACCTGCACTCCCGGAGTCGCTGCAGGAGGCGATCATGGGGGACGGTATCAAACGCCGCAGATAAGTCCAGGAGTATCAGTATGGCTTTGCCACCTCTGTCCACTTCCTCTTTTATAGCTTCAGATACTTCCAGGAGTGCCATCTCAGTACTGAAGTTGGCCCTGAATCCTGACTGACTCTGTTGGAGTGAAGAGTTGGTTTCGATAAACTCTGTGGTGACCTTGTTCACCACTTTTTCCAGGGCTTTGAGCATGAAGGGAAGCAGTGATATGGGTCTGTAGTTAGACGCTTAGTGATATCCACGATAGATGCCAATGTGTGCGCAGGGCAAGGGTCAGAGGGAGAGCCGGATTTGAGGCCCTTCATGACTCCAAGAGTTTGTTCCATTGGGATCAGTGGAAACTGTTCCAAAGAAGGACCCGTAACTTGATTTTGAGGGGGACTAGGCACACCCTTGTCACTCTGAGCTCGAGGAGAGTTCAGGAAGGATTCCTGAATGCTTACGATTTTATCATGGAAATAGGACGCCATGTGACTCGTCCATACTTCAGTGGGAGAAAATGACTTGGCTACTACTGTCGGGGAGGAGAAATTGCTGACAATTTTAAAAATGTCCTTGTTTTTGTTCGGCGCACGTTCGATCTTGGCAGCCTAGAGAGTTTTTTTTGCCTCCAGGACTTGTTTGAAATAGGTCTTTAATGCCTGTTTGTACGTGATTTTATCATTAAGGTCAAAGTTTTTCCGCCAGACCCTTTCGAGATGCTTGCATGATCTCTTACTTTCTTTGAGAGCAGTGGTAAACCAGGGGGCGGATGGCCTGGTCGTCTTATCAGAGTGAGAGGCGGGGGGGCAAGTTCCCCAGCCCGGCACAATAGCCAGTCATTGAGGTCCTCGACTTCTTTCTCTAGGTCCCCGCTGAGAATGATCGGGTGCTTTTTAAGGGCCTTTAGAAGTGCGTCCAGTGTGATTAAGTGAAAGGGTCTGTTGTTAATGTTTTTGCAATTCCCTGGAGCCTTGGTAGGGTTAGTAGTCTTCTCACATGTGAACTCAAGAAGAAAATGGTCAGACCAGACAAGAGGAAGGGGTTGACTCATGCCTAGTGTGATTGTAGAAAAGATCTGGTCTAAGGTATGGCCTTTTTCATGAGTAGGAGAGGAGACATAAGGATCCAAGTCTAGCGCCTCCAGTGTGTCTAGTAATCTGTCTGAGTCCGTATCTTCTGGAACATCCATATGTAGATTAAAATCACCCAGCACCAGGCAATGATTATATATTTGAGGACAAAAGGCGAAGCAGCGTCGTCGATTGTCGCTAGAAACCTGCCAGCATGCACCGGAGGTCTATAAATTAGGATACCCGCTATGGACTGATGAGGTGATATCACAAGGTGAAAGCCGAGGCATTCCGTGCCCTTCACTTCAACCTCGGGCATAGTAGAGCAGGAGTAGTGGTTTTTAAAGATAATGGCGATGTCACCCCCTATGCTAACCTGGCGGTCTTTCCTGATAATCTGGTAACCCGTAGGGATAGCCAATGCTAAGGTAGGATTAGATGTCTCGCACAGCCATGTCTCAGTTAAAAATAGAAAATCCGGCGATCTATCCACTAGTAGATCGTGGATATTAAGAGCGTGTTTTTTCAGAGACGGGGTGTTGAGAAGTAGGGCGCAAAGTTGTTTTTTGCTGTGGCCATAGGTGGAATTACCAGAGCCTAGGTTTCCCCCAGTCCCTTTATTTGAAGGCTGCTGGGTAGTAGAGGTAAAGCCCTCCCAACCACATAAGGGACATGTCTTCCTAGGTTGCTGCCAGAAACCAGATATTTGAAAAGGGGGGCATACGCACGGTTCCCTCCTCATCGCTAATAGTGCGTCTTTTGTGTAGTTTATACACTGGCCGTGCGAAATCTTGCCGGCAGCGTGGCCTGCGCCGGTCGCATCTGGGGCGCGAACGGGCGCAGATGGGCTTGCCTTTGGCGCGCCTTTGGCGCGCCGGCGGCTCGCTTGCTGCGCGCGTCCGCTGCACGTCCGGCTCGGCATAAACCTAAATAGCTTGCCGGATGCAGGAAAGCCCTGTGTTCCGCTCTCCCCGCCAGAAGTCAGGCGGGTTCAGCCGGGACAGATAGTGGTATCCAGTTCCCTCCAATCAATCGGCAAACACCGTGTTGGACCGGGGAATCGGAGACACAGGAGGCGGGACAGTTGCCAGTGAGGATAAGTCAAATTTAAAATACAATTCAACAAGTGCAAATAGCAAAGTTTAAAATCCCATTAAAAGTGCAGGCAGAACGGTAGGCGGCAGATTTACAAACAAAGTATTAAATAGTACATGTTACTCGGTAGTTCAGCAGCGATAGGTATGTCTAGGGGTAGGCAGACAAAATATCGAGTTTTAAATATCGACATACAATAATGTCGATGTTTAAATATCGAAGGGACATAATATAGAAGGTAAGTTATATCGATATGTTTAATATCGATGTTAGTAATATCTATGTTACTAATATCGATGTTACTAATCTCGATGTTAGTAATACCCCTACGCTATCCAGCACTTACCCCTCTGTTGCACTCTCTGGAGTGGGAATAGTAATTTTTACTCCTACGTTGTGCAACACTTTCCCTATTGTTGCACTCTCTGGAGTGGGAATAGTAATTTTTACCCCTACGCTATCCAACACTTTCCCTACTGTTGCACTCTCTGGAGTGGGAATAGTAATTTTTACCCCTACGCTATCCAACACTTTACCTACTGTTGCACTCTCAGGTGTGAGAATAGTAATTTTTACCCCTACGCTATCCAACACTTTCTCTACTGTAGCACTCTCTGGAGTGGAAATAGTCATTTTTACCCCTACGCTATCCAACATTTACTTACTTTTTTTAATTTGTTTTAAATTTTTATTAATTTTTATTTGTATTATTATTTTATGTGTATTCATTTATTTGTAATTTATAATATTTTTATTTATTTATAACTTATTAAAATTATTTTTAAAAGTTAGTATCAAGGAAGCATATACTATGTATTATATTTATATAATTTTTTTTTAATTAAATTATGTATTATTTAATAATTTTAAATATTATAACATATTTTTAACTATGTTTATTACATTTATGAGTATTATTTTATTTATATTACATTTTTTTTAATTTAAAAAACTATATTTTTTTAATAAAGATATTTTTGACATCGATAATTCTTTTTCTATATTTTTGTACTTACCTTGTTAGAGATAGCATGTCGATATTTTTGTAATCGATATTTTTGTTGCGATATTTTTGTAGGTAGATATTTTTGTAATCAATATTTTGTCAGAGATTCATTTCTAGGAGCAGCAATAGATCACAATTGGCATATAGCAGTAAATCACAAAGCAGGGCTGCCGAGTGCAGGCGAGTCACCACTTACGCTTCGCTGCACGTCCGGCTGGCATAAACCTAAATAGCTTGCCGGATGCGGGAAAGCCCTGTGTTCCGCTCTCCCCGCCATGCTGTCATAGACACCCTGTACACCCCGGCAACGGGTGTCATCTGATCACGCAGCGGTATAAAGCCACCAGGGAACATGTGGGGTTCTCTTTGACACCTCTCCGGCAAACATGGGAGGATGACATTGCATGCCCCCTACAAGAGGCCGGTCCAGTGGGTGCCACGGCTCCAGGAGGCCCCCTGCCGACACATGGTTCCCTTGAGGTAATCCTCCCAGATCTTTCTTGTGATGCTGTTTACTTTTTTGCCTCCCCCATAGTTTTTCCCCCTCTTATCTTTTAAGGTTCACACACTTCATTATCTAGTACTGTGGCCCCAAGTCATACGGGAATAAAGCTCGACACATACGATCAACACTAACACACACTGTGTTTCAATGCAAAATCATCCTCAGTGCTTTGATATTTACCCTCAAATGTTAGCCGAGTAGCAATGTGCAGAACGCAGCCTAAGTTCCAGAGAAATTTACCTATCTCAAGTCAATTGTCTTTTTCATATGGCTGTGACAACTGCTCAGCTGTAGCAAAAATCTCAATAAAGAGTTTGCAAAAAAACAAAAGAATCACCAGAGAACCCTAGGTACTCACACTGGAGGCAATGCAGAAGAGAATCCCTCAGAAATAAAGTGCAACCGAGGTGGGTGGTAGAGTGGGGGCCCAACAGCAGCAGTGGAGGTAGGTCTACAGGGTGGGACCCGAGGTAGGTTCCTTACAGTGTGGGACCCAAAGTAGTTGTAGTCTTGTCCTGTGATACTCAATGATGATAAGGACTGGCCTGTGGAATGTGCTGAAAAGGTAATATTTCTTAACTTATGTCCTTTTACCTAACACAATGATATGTCACAAGATGTACAATTTTCATATGAAGTTGCGGCCATACTTTCCAAGCAAGGAATGTGTCAATCTATGTCCACTTATCAAAGGCCAAATGCCAACAATTGATTGCACAGGTATTGTGTAAACCCCTGTATTGACACATTTGAGGATCCCAGCCACCAGGATTTGTAGACACCTTACCTGTCACCATCTTGCATCACGCATATACCACAAGGTGTTTTTAGGTCGAGCTATTTATAGCTCCGATATATTGTAGGGGAAACAAACTCTTTGACCAAGCGGATTCCAAGCGGATTACATCCAGTTCATGTGGTGCACTCGTGTGAGACGCGCGTGCACAAAACCCATCAGCCTCGCTCCCATTCGTCAAACCCATCAGCCTCGCAGCACCAGACTTCACGTGCACTTCATGTTATCCAGTCGTGTGAGGTGCGCGTAGCCTCGCACCCATTTGCTCCCAAGGAATCCCTTCCGCTCCCCCCCACCTCCCAAACCACCAATTTCTCTCCCTTCCTACTCTATCTCGCTCTGTCTCTAAACACCTCTCTCTCTCTAACTCTCTCTCTAAACACCGCTCTCTCTCTCTCTCTATACACAACTCTCTCTCTCTCTCTCTCCCCCTCTCTCTCTCTCTCAAAACCCCTCTCTCTATATATCTCTCTCTATCTCTCAATAAACCCCCCTCTCTCTCTCTCTACACACAGCACCACTCAGCGCACAGCATCCCTCAATGCCACAGCATTACTCAACGCCACAGCATCACTCAATGCCACAGCATCACTCAATGCCACAGCATCACTCAGCACCACTCAATGCCACAGCACCACTCAACGCCACAGCACCACTCAACATCACAGCACCACTAAACACCACAGCACCACTCAATGCCACAGCATCACTCAACGGCACAGCATCACTCAACGCCACAGCATCACTCAGCACCACAGAATCACTCAGCACCACTGAATGCCCCAGCACCCCTCAATGCCACAGCACCACTCAACGCCACAGCATCACTCAACGCCACAGTATTACTCAACGCCACAGAATCACTCAATGCCACAGCATCACTCAACGCCACAGCATCACTCAGCACCACTCAACACCACAGCACCACTCAACACCACAGCACCACTCAACGCCACAGCATCACTCAGCGCCACAGAATCACTCAGCACCACTGAATGCCACAGCACCCCTCAACGCAACAGCATCATTCTATGCCACAGCACCACTCTATGCCA
This sequence comes from Lissotriton helveticus, assembly GCF_964261635.1. Lineage (NCBI taxonomy): Eukaryota > Metazoa > Chordata > Amphibia > Caudata > Salamandridae > Lissotriton > Lissotriton helveticus. The sequence continues at coordinate 28,086,044 of NC_136073.1, read as the reverse complement.
CAGCACCACTCAATGCCACAGCACCACTCAATGCCACAGCACCACTCAGCGCACAGCATCCCTCAATGCCACAGCATCACTCTACGCCACAGCATCACTCAACGCCACAGCATCACTCAATGCCAAAGCATCACTGAACGCCACAGCATCACTCAGCACCACTCAACGCCACAGCACCACTCAACGCCACAGAACCACTCAACACCACAGCACCACTCAACACCACAGCACCACTCAATACCACAGCATCACTCAATGCCACAGCATCACTCAGCGCCACAGATTCACTCAGCACCACTGAATGCCACAGCACCGCTCAACGCCACAGCACAACTCAATGCCACAACACCACTCAATGCCACAGCACCACTCAGTGCACAGCATCTCTCAACACCACAGCATCACTCAATGCCACAGCATCACTCAATGCCACAGCATCCCTCAACACCACAGCATCACTCAACGTCACAGCATTACTCAAAGCCACAGCATTACTCAATGCCACAGCATCACTCAATGCCACAGCATCACTCAGCACCACTCAACGCTACAGCACCACTGAATGCCACAGCATCACTCAGCACCACTGACTTCGGCTGGGGGTTGGCCTGATTAACCCATTTCTACCACCTTGGGAAAGAAAGAGAGGCGAACAGTCTTGTCGTCTGTGCACCTGCGGCACGGAGAATCTTATCCATATTATATATATCTGCAAGAAATTAAAGGACATACGGATCTCCTTGTTGAAACCATTCTTTAATCTGCACGGCGTCAGCTCTTGCAGACAGGCGGTGATGCTGTGCTTTAACCCAACTTTAGTACAGCTCAATTGCCGTCTTGCAAAATTCTATGAACTAACAGAAAAAAGGCTGAAAAATGCATCCTCAGTCGTCATTGACTAGATCCGCTCAACGGCCCTGGCTCTTCAAGATCTTGCCTAGTAAATGTATCTCATGGTTTCCTAAATTGGTACTGCAAACTGCAAGCAGGGCCATTAGACAGCGGTCTCATGCCGCACATATGCTTCTCATCAGTTCAAAGTGATATATTTTATCAAATCTTTTCAGTGACTGAGTATTAATTGCACAATTGATTTTTTTTTCTTCATTTTCTTTTTTTAATCTACTTATTTTAGTCTTGTAAACTCCTCATTCATTGTAACCTTGATTTTATTGTTATGTGCTATATGCAAGGTTTTAATTAATCAAGCATAATAAATGTACTTACTTACTTACTTACTCACTCAGCACCACTGAATGCCACAGCATCAATCAGCACCACTCAACGCCACAGCATCACTCAGCACCACTGAAGGCCACAGCATCACTCAGCACCACTGAAGGCCACAGCATCACTCAGCACCACTGAAGGCCACAGCATCACTCAGCACCACTGAAGGCCACAGCATCACTCAGCACCACTGAAGGCCACAGCATCACTCAGCACCACTGAAGGCCACAGCATCACTCAGCACCACTGAAGGCCACAGCATCACTCAGCACCACTGAAGGCCACAGCATCACTCAGCACCACTGAAGGCCACAGTATCACTCAGCACCACTGAAGGCCACAGCATCACTCAGCACCACTGAAGGCCACAGCATCACTCTGTGCAACCATTCAAGAACAACTGGTTCTAATATGTTCTCTCAATGTTTCAAGCTTTATTACAAATGTCACAAAAATATGTTAATATTTCACTGCTGTTCTTGGATTTTCATCACAATAAAATACACTGAACATAATCTTCCAAAACGTTATTTTCAAAAGTTTAAGCTATTGTCATTATAAATTACAATAACTTTTATTTAAGCATTAATTATTAAAAAAAACAAAAGCCATTGTTATTTGTAATATTAATACATCTAAGTCATGTAAATACAACACATATTGCATTACAAATGCTATAGGTGTCACGTTTGCGAAAGTTAAAACTATTGGCATTGTAAATGACAAAGCTATTAATTTCGCTATTTTCAAAACCAAAACATAAATAAAATATTTGTCATTTACAATACCAATAGCTCAAAATCGTCAAAGGGAGAAAGAAGGAACATGCAACAGTGAGATAAAGGGATAGGGATTGTCCGGCAGTGGATTAAAGATGCCCGAGGTGGATTCAAGACTACTTGTATTTGTCATTTACAATACCATTAGCTCAAACTTTCCTAATGCGAGATCTATTGCATTGCAAATGCTTGTTTTCACTGTGATTGGCTCGACACTTAATGCTTGTGTAATTCCTGCATCTTCTTGATCAACAACACACCAAGTTCTCGTCTATAATAATGAAGAAATCACCTTTTTCTGTCTCATGACGTGTTTACACACCTTTTTGTGGTTTTCGTGTACAAAAAACTGGTGAAAGTTTTGTATATTCAACATGCTGCAAATTCTCTCATGCTTCTGTCTCACATGTGTAAACACTGCCTATAAAAGTTGACAATTGTCTGTGTTTCTTTAATTCAGCTTCTTAATCAGGACCCACCCAAACAGTCAGCTTAGCCCTGTACTCATCCACTGCCTCCAGCCTGATCTACGGCATTCCTCAAGGCTCCTCAGTCAGCCCTACATTATTCAACATTTATACGACCCACTCAGCAACATCATCACACCCAGCTCATCCTCTTCCTCTCCCAAGACACTGAGAACACCAGCCAAACTTTGTCAGCTGCATGTCAAAGATTGCGAACTGGATGAAAAACAACTGCCTGAAACTCAACACAGACAAGACGGAAGTGATTCTATCCAGAAAAGGCCCCCTCTCTGGTCCCAGCCTGGTGCTCTCACATCTAGGACCAACTGGTAGGCCATCCAAGTCGACCAGGAACCTAGGGATTGTGATTACCAATAAAATATCAAAGAGCAATCGGATCAACATTGCCTCCACCTGTTTGCAGTCCCTCAAACTTTTCAAGAAAGTGTTTAGCTGGATACTATTGGACACATGACGATCTTTCACACAAACACTGATCACTATCAGAATAGACTACAGCAACGCCCAGTAAGTAGGCATCACCTCCCAAATCAGACAGAATGCAGCAGCCAGACTCACTCCCAAGCTCCCACTCTGCTCTCACATATCCAAGCACCTCACAGACCTCTACTGGCTCCTGATCCACAAATGCTCCCTCTTCAAGCTCCTCACACACAGCTACAAGGCACTACACAAGCAAGGCCCAGCAGACCTCAACAGCTGCATCCAGTTCCGCACACCTACTAGGCGTCTCTGCTCATTGCATCTTCTCCTCGTCCACACCACCCACATCCACCAAGCCAAAGCTGGAGGCCCTCCTTCTCCTACCTGGCCCCCAAGCCTGGAACAACATCCCCTTCTACAGCTGAGCTTCATCACCAATTTCAGCAAAAAGCTGAAAACCTGGCTCTTCCAATAGACTCTTCCAATTGGCTCCAGCCACAGCAGCACCACCCTTTGTAGGCACTTGGATACCCTACTGGGTGATGTGCGTGCCATGCAAAAATAATATAACCTAACAAACACACATAACATATAACATAACAAAACATCCCCTCTGGCTGCTGATTCTGTCTACTCTCGCTTACCCTGCTGTATTCTGTTTCCGCTCTGCTGTCTGTCCCTACCTTCCTCTCAAAACCGTGAAATCACTTATTCATCTCTGTCCCTTCTGTTGTCTCACTGTCCATGCACTTTCACCATCTAGACTATCTTATCATCGCTAACCCTTCTGGTCTCCCCCTTTGTACTCTTTATCCCTTCTGTTCTCTGTAGTATTCTCATGTCATGGTATTTCTTCTATGTTGCTCTTTCCCTAGCCGCTCAGCCTGTGTGTGTGTGTTCTGGGGGGAATGTTGGTGTGTGGGCCTTGTGTAGAAGGCCTGGGTGACTGGATGAAGAATGGCAGTTGGTGAGAGGGGCTGAGCAGCTAGCAGGCTGCTCCTGGTGGGGCTGTGCTTTACCACCTACAGGACTTATATACCTGTTATGATTACTTGATGAAGACTTTTACTACCTGTTAACCAACCTGTGAATAAACCTACTTGGTTTACATCATACCAGCGTGGCGTGATTACTGCATTGTCTTTCCATCTTGCTGTGTGCTCCTTTGTCCTCACTGCTGTTACCCTCGCTCATGCTCTACACAACTCTGACGTATCATCTTTTCAGTTCTTTTTTGTTCTCTCTCTCTCTCCGCTGTGCAATAATTGTCTCAATTCTCTGTCCTCCTACTATAGTTCCTCTTTCTTGCTGTCTTTTATTTTCCATTCTTCCTGTTCTCCGTCCCCTTCGCAGTCATCCAATCTCCACTCTATCCACTCTGATCAGTTTCTCTCCTCTCCATCCCCTCTCCTTTCTGTCCACTCTCCGCTCAGTGTCTCCTCTCTCCTCTCATCCTCTCTCCACTCTGTCCCCTCTCTGCTCAGTCTCTCTGCTCTCCGGGCCCTCTCCTCTCATCCTCACTCCACTCTGTCCCCTCTCCTCTCATCTTCTCTCCTCCCTCTCCCTTCTACTCTCATCCTCTCTGCTCTCTGTCCTCTCTCCTCTCATCCTCTCTCCACTCTGTCCCCTCTCCGCTCAGTCTCTCTGCTCTCCGGGCCGTCTCCTCTCATCCTCACTCCACTCTGTCCCCTCTCCTCTCATCTTCTCTCCTCTCTCTCCCTTCTACTCTCATCCTCTCTGCTCTCTGTCCTCTCTCCACTCTGTCCCCTCTCCGCTCAGTCTCTCTGCTCTCCGGGCCGTCTCCTCTCATCCTCACTCCACTCTGTCCCCTCTCCTCTCATCTTCTCTCCTCCCTCTCCCTTCTACTCTCATCCTCTCTGCTCTCTGTCCTCTCTCCACTCTGTCCCCTCTCCGCTCAGTCTCTCTGCTCTCCGGGCCCTCTCCTCTCATCCTCACTCCACTCTGTCCCCTCTCCTCTCATCTTCTCTCCTCCCTCTCCCTTCTACTCTCATCCTATCTGCTCTCTGTCCTCTCTCCACTCTGTCCCCTCTCCGCTCAGTCTCTCTGCTCTCCGGGCCGTCTCCTCTCATCCTCACTCACTCTGTCCCCTCTCCTCTCATCTTCTCTCCTCTCTCTCCCTTCTACTCTCTTCCTCTCTGCTCTCTGTCCTCTCTCCTCTCATCCTCTCTCCACTCTGTCCCCTCTCCGCTCAGTCTCTCTGCTCTCCGGGCCCTCTCCTCTCATCCTCACTCCACTCTGTCCCTCTCCTCTCATCTTCTCTCCTCTCTCTCCCTTCTACTCTCATCCTCTCTGCTCTCTGTCCTCTCTCCACTCTGTCCCCTCTCCGCTCAGTCTCTCTGCTCTCCGGGCCGTCTCCTCTCATCCTCACTCCACTCTGTCCCCTCTCCTCTCATCTTCTCTCCTCCCTCTCCCTTCTACTCTCATCCTCTCTGCTCTCTGTCCTCTCTCCACTCTGTCCCCTCTCCGCTCAGTCTCTCTGCTCTCCGGGCCCTCTCCTCTCATCCTCACTCCACTCTGTCCCCTCTCCTCTCATCTTCTCTCCTCCCTCTCCCTTCTACTCTCATCCTATCTGCTCTCTGTCCTCTCTCCTCTCTGTCCCCTCTCCGCTCAGTCTCTCTGCTCTCCGGGCCCTCTCCTCTCATCCTCACTCCACTCTGTCCCCTCTCCTCTCATCTTCTCTCCTCTCTCTCCCTTCTACTCTCATCCTCTCTGCTCTCTGTCCTCTCTCCTCTCATCCTCTCTCCACTCTGTCCCCTCTCCGCTCAGTCTCTCTGCTCTCCGGGCCGTCTCCTCTCATCCTCACTCCACTCTGTCCCTCTCCTCTCATCTTCTCTCCTCTCTCTCCCTTCTACTCTCATCCTCTCTGCTCTCTGTCCTCTCTCCACTCTGTCCCCTCTCCGCTCAGTCTCTCTGCTCTCCCGGCCCTCTCCTCTCATCCTCACTCCACTCTGTCCCTCTCCTCTCATCTTCTCTCCTCTCTCTCCCTTCTACTCTCATCCTCTCTGCTCTCTGTCCTCTCTCCACTCTGTCCCCTCTCCGCTCAGTCTCTCTGCTCTCCTGGCCCTCTCCTCTCATCCTCACTCCACTCTGTCCCCTCTCCGCTCAGTCTCTCTGCTCTCCGGGCCCTCTCCTCTCATCCTCACTCCACTCTGTCCCCTCTCCTCTCATCTTCTCTCCTCTCTCTCCCTTCTACTCTCATCCTCTCTGCTCTCTGTCCTCTCTCCTCTCATCCTCTCTCCACTCTGTCCCCTCTCCGCTCAGTCTCTCTGCTCTCCTGGCCCTCTCCTCTCATCCTCACTCCACTCTGTCCCCTCTCCGCTCAGTCTCTCTGCTCTCCGGGCCCTCTCCTCTCATCCTCACTCCACTCTGTCCCCTCTCCTCTCATCTTCTCTCCTCCCTCTCCCTTCTACTCTCATCCTCTCTGCTCTCTGTCCTCTCTCCTCTCATCCTCTCTCCACTCTGTCCCCTCTCCGCTCAGTCTCTCTGCTCTCCGGGCCGTCTCCTCTCATCCTCACTCCACTCTGTCCCCTCTCCTCTCATCTTCTCTCCTCTCTCTCCCTTCTACTCTCATCCTCTCTGCTCTCTGTCCTCTCTCCACTCTGTCCCCTCTCCGCTCAGTCTCTCTGCTCTCCGGGCCGTCTCCTCTCATCCTCACTCCACTCTGTCCCCTCTCCTCTCATCTTCTCTCCTCCCTCTCCCTTCTACTCTCATCCTCTCTGCTCTCTGTCCTCTCTCCACTCTGTCCCCTCTCCGCTCAGTCTCTCTGCTCTCCGGGCCCTCTCCTCTCATCCTCACTCCACTCTGTCCCCTCTCCTCTCATCTTCTCTCCTCCCTCTCCCTTCTACTCTCATCCTCTCTGCTCTCTGTCCTCTCTCCACTCTGTCCCCTCTCCGCTCAGTCTCTCTGCTCTCCGGGCCGTCTCCTCTCATCCTCACTCACTCTGTCCCCTCTCCTCTCATCTTCTCTCCTCTCTCTCCCTTCTACTCTCTTCCTCTCTGCTCTCTGTCCTCTCTCCTCTCATCCTCTCTCCACTCTGTCCCCTCTCCGCTCAGTCTCTCTGCTCTCCGGGCCGTCTCCTCTCATCCTCACTCCACTCTGTCCCTCTCCTCTCATCTTCTCTCCTCTCTCTCCCTTCTACTCTCATCCTCTCTGCTCTCTGTCCTCTCTCCACTCTGTCCCCTCTCCGCTCAGTCTCTCTGCTCTCCGGGCCCTCTCCTCTCATCCTCACTCCACTCTGTCCCCTCTCCTCTCATCTTCTCTCCTCTCTCTCCCTTCTACTCTCATCCTCTCTGCTCTCTGTCCTCTCTCCTCTCTGTCCCCTCTCCGCTCAGTCTCTCTGCTCTCCGGGCCCTCTCCTCTCATCCTCACTCCACTCTGTCCCCTCTCCTCTCATCTTCTCTCCTCTCTCTCCCTTCTACTCTCATCCTCTCTGCTCTCTGTCCTCTCTCCTCTCATCCTCTCTCCACTCTGTCCCCTCTCCGCTCAGTCTCTCTGCTCTCCGGGCCGTCTCCTCTCATCCTCACTCCACTCTGTCCCTCTCCTCTCATCTTCTCTCCTCTCTCTCCCTTCTACTCTCATCCTCTCTGCTCTCTGTCCTCTCTCCACTCTGTCCCCTCTCCGCTCAGTCTCTCTGCTCTCCGGGCCCTCTCCTCTCATCCTCACTCCACTCTGTCCCTCTCCTCTCATCTTCTCTCCTCTCTCTCCCTTCTACTCTCATCCTCTCTGCTCTCTGTCCTCTCTCCACTCTGTCCCCTCTCCGCTCAGTCTCTCTGCTCTCCTGGCCCTCTCCTCTCATCCTCACTCCACTCTGTCCCCTCTCCGCTCAGTCTCTCTGCTCTCCTGGCCCTCTCCTCTCATCCTCACTCCACTCTGTCCCCTCTCCTCTCATCTTCTCTCTCTCCCTTCTCCTCTCATCCTCTCTCCCCTCTGTCCTCTCCTCTCTGTTCTCTTCATCCTCTCTCCACTCTCAGTTTCTCTCATCTCTGCCCTCTCCACTCAGTCTCTCTCCTCTCTTCACTCTGTCCCCTCTCCTCTCTTCCTCTCTCCCTTCTGTCCTCTCCACTCTCATCCTCTCTCCACTCTGTCCCCTCTCCGCTCAGTCTCTCTGCTCTCCGGGCCGTCTCCTCTCATCCTCACTCACTCTGTCCCCTCTTCTCTCATCTTCTCTCCTCTCTCTCCCTTCTACTCTCTTCCTCTCTGCTCTCTGTCCTCTCTCCTCTCATCCTCTCTCCACTCTGTCCCCTCTCCGCTCAGTCTCTCTGCTCTCCTGGCCCTCTCCTCTCATCCTCACTCCACTCTGTCCCTTCTCCTCTCATCCTCTCTGCTCTCTGTCCTCTCTCCTCTCATCCTCTCTCCCCTCTGTCCTCTCCTCTCTGTTCTCTTCATCCTCTCTCCACTCTCAGTTTCTCTCATCTCTGCCCTCTCCACTCAGTCTCTCTCCTCTCTTCACTCTGTCCCCTCTCCTCTCTTCCTCTCTCCCTTCTGTCCTCTCCACTCTCATCCTCTCTCCACTCTGTCCTCTCTGCTCAGTCATTCTCCTCTCTTCCTCTCTTCCTCTTGCCCTCTGTCCTGTATGCTCTCAGTCTCTTTCCACTCCCCACTCCAGTGGCGGCTCCTCTGCTATGGCGAAGAAGCGTTGCCCCACTGCTTTCAAGCAGTGCGAGAAGAGGAAACATAAAATGATAATAACGTTCAGTTATTATCATTTTAACAGAATGATAATAACCTTCAGCTTTTACGGGTACTTTTGTATCCGAATAAAGTTGAACTGAACTGAATAACCTTCGGTTATTATCATTTTATGTTGGTGCTGTTTTGCGGGTGGGTGGGTGTGGCTGCTCTGCTCTTGGAGAAGGGCAGGAGTGGTTTGCCCACTCCTAAGTGCGCAATGACTGTTTGGTTTGCTCTTTCAAGCCTCCTAAACCAGTCATGCACTAGCTGCATTGCAGCGCTGTGATTGGTATGGGGGAGCTGGGTGCCTACCAATCACAACGCTTCATTGCAGCATTGTGATTGGTCAGTGGGGCCTGGCTGTGCTTCCTGTTCCTCGAAGAGAGTGGGAGCAGAGACATTTTTTTTTAATTATTATGCGCATATTTGCGGAAACCCCCCTGCGTCCGCCATCTGTGAGCCATGCCGGCAGCCACTGCCCCACTCCCTTCTCCTTTCATGCTCTCTCCACTCTGCCCTCTTTTTTTTCAAGATCAGCGTTTTACCCTTGCAAAGATTGCAAAGTGGGGGAGTACAGATGGGGTACACTGCCCTCTAGGCCGGGTCTTTGCAGCGGATTTGATCCATATGTTCGGCACAAGCCCACAATTAGATTTCCTTAGACTACAGACCTCCACATTTTTGGGAGTCCTCAAATGATGCTACCAGGGGTAGACGGGTCTTCTGATTTTTCTGGGAGGAAGCCCTTCATATTTTTTGCAATGGCAGTATGCTGAATATGCATTGCCTCAGCATGGCTGGATCTACACATACCCTCCTTTCACCAGTGGCATGGTCGATTTTCACTATTAGTGTAATACAAAATGAATTATAAACATAGCAAGTGGAACCCCAACTAACGTCTCTAAGCAGGAGCTGTCACTGTATTCCTGGCACTGATTTTCCAGCTCTGAGACCAGGATTCGAAAAGCCGGTGCCAGAGGTCACAAGGGGCAATCCAGGGGTCGCAGCTGCGACCCCTGGCGACCTCTAAATGGCATCCATGCTCTCTGCTCCATCCCCTCTTCTCTCCTCCTCTCCCCACTCTGTCCCCTCTCCTCTCAGTCTCTCTCCACTCTGTTCTCTGTCATTTCCTCCTCTCTCCTCTCTGATTCCCTCTCCTCTCGTTCTCTCGCCACACTGTCCCCTCTCCACTGTCTCTCCCCACTCTGTCATCTCCGCTCTCAGGGGCATATGTACCAGGAAGTGGCGGAGTGAGGCATTAGCCGTAATGGCTTAACGCCTCACTCCGCCACTTCAGAAACGCATGGGTGCACCATATTTACAAGGATATGGTGCAGCCTTGCTTTCCCCCCTGCGCTGGCGCTACACTTAGGGGCAGATTTATGAAGGCCTTGCGCCGCCGATCCGTCACTTTTTCCCATGTTAAAAATGACGCACCGGCGGCGCAAGGCCTTCATAAATCTGCCCCTTAGTGTTCTGCCACTGCAGGCGCCCTTGCACCATAGTGCAAGGGCGTCTGCGTGCAGAGAAGGATTGTTTATGTGTAGGAAGGTGTCCCTTCCAGCACATAAACAATCCTAAAAGGCCATTTTGTGCATTTCATGTGTGCTGCTTCATGCAGCACACATGAAACACACAAAATAGCATTTTGTTTTACAGAATGTTTATGTACAGGAAGGGGGACCTTCCTTTAAATAAACAATCCATGGCAGTTTGCTTTCTCCATACTTGCTGCACACATGGAAAAAGCAAAAAAGAGGAGAAATAATGCATTTCTCCTCTTTTCGCCAAGTTAAGACCAGGTTTTCCCTGGTCTTAATTTTGGTGCTGCCTCCTATGTACGCTGCCCTTGTACATAGGGGACAGCGTCAAAATAAATGGGTGTTGCGGTGGGCATTTCACCCACTGCCCACCCCTTTTACGCTAACCATAGCGTGAAAGTCGCCTTATTTACAAGGTGGCCGTAACCCACATTAAGTGTCTTAACTCTGACTTGTGAATAAGGCTAAGTCCCTATTGCCACCACAATGTCGTAAAAAGTGACGTTGTGGTGGCGTTAGGGGCTTGTAAATATGCCCCTCACTCTCTCTCCACTCTGTCCTCTCTTCTCTTAGTCTTTCTCCACTCTTAACTCTACGCTGTCAGTCTCTCTCCACTCTGTCCCCTCTCCACTCATCCTCTACGCTCTCAGTCTCTCTCCACTCTGTCCTCTCTTCTATTAGTCTTTCTCCACTCTTACCTCTACGCTCTCAGTCTCTCTCCACTCTGTCCCCTTTCCACTCTGTCCCCTCTCCACTCATCCTCTATGCTCTCAGTCTCTCTCCACTCTGTCCTTTCTTCTCTTAGTCTTTCTCCACTCTTACCTCTACGCTCTCAGTCTCTCTCCACTCTGTCCTCTCTTCTCTTAGTCTTTCTCCACTCTTGCCTCCAAGCTCTCAGTCTCTCTCCACTCTGTCCCCTTTCCACTCTGTCCCCTCTCCACTCATCCTCTATGCTCTCAGTCTCTCTCCACTCTGTCCTCTCTTCTCTTAGTCTTTCTCCACTCTTACCTCTACGCTCTCAGTCTCTCTCCACTCTGTCCCCTTTCCACTCTGTCCCCTCTCCACTCATCCTCTATGCTCTCAGTCTCTCTCCACTCTGTCCTCTCTTCTCTTAGTCTTTCTCCACTCTTACCTCTACGCTCTCAGTCTCTCTCCACTCTGTCCTCTCTTCTCTTAGTCTTTCTCCACTCTTACCTCTCCGCTCTCAGTCTCTCTCCACTCTGTCCTCTCTTCTCTTAGTCTTTCTCCACTCTTACCTCTACGCTCTCAGTCTCTCTCCACTCTGTCCTCTCTTCTCTTAGTCTTTCTCCACTCTTACCTCTACGCTCTCAGTCTCTCTCCACTCTGTCCTCTCTTCTCTTAGTCTTTCTCCACTCTTACCTCTACGCTCTCAGTCTCTCTCCACTCTGTCCTCTCTTCTCTTAGTCTTTCTCCACTCTTACCTCTACGCTCTCAGTCTCTCTCCACTCTGTCCTCTCTTCTCTTAGTCTTTCTCCACTCTTACCTCTACGCTCTCAGTCTCTCTCCACTCTGTCCTCTCTTCTCTTAGTCTTTCTCCACTCTTACCTCTACGCTCTCAGTCTCTCTCCACTCTGTCCTCTCTTCTCTCAGTCTTTCTCCACTCTTACCTCTACGCTCTCAGTCTCTCTCCACTCTGTCCTTTCTTCTCTTAGTCTTTCTCCACTCTTACCTCTACGCTCTCAGTCTCTCTCCACTCTGTCCTCTCTTCTCTTAGTCTTTCTCCACTCTTACCTCTCCGCTCTCAGTCTCTCTCCACTCTGTCCTCTCTTCTCTTAGTCTTTCTCCACTCTTACCTCTCCGCTCTCAGTCTCTCTCCACTCTGTCCTCTCTTCTCTTAGTCTTTCTCCACTCTTACCTCTCCGCTCTCAGTCTCTCTCCACTCTGTCCTCTCTTCTCTTAGTCTTTCTCCACTCTTGCCTCCAAGCTCTCAGTCTCTCTCCACTCTGTCCTCTCTTCTCTTAGTCTTTCTCCACTCTTACCTCTACGCTCTCAGTCTCTCTCCACTCTGTCCTCTCTTCTCTTAGTCTTTCTCCACTCTTACCTCTACGCTCTCAGTCTCTCTCCACTCTGTCCTCTCTTCTCTTAGTCTTTCTCCACTCTTACCTCTACGCTCTCAGTCTCTCTCCACTCTGTCCTCTCTTCTCTTAGTCTTTCTCCACTCTTACCTCTCCGCTCTCAGTCTCTCTCCACTCTGTCCTCTCTTCTCTTAGTCTTTCTCCACTCTTACCTCTACGCTCTCAGTCTCTCTCCACTCTGTCCTCTCTTCTCTTAGTCTTTCTCCACTCTTACCTCTACGCTCTCAGTCTCTCTCCACTCTGTCCTCTCTTCTCTTAGTCTTTCTCCACTCTTACCTCTACGCTCTCAGTCTCTCTCCACTCTGTCCTCTCTTCTCTTAGTCTTTCTCCACTCTTACCTCTACGCTCTCAGTCTCTCTCCACTCTGTCCTCTCTTCTCTTAGTCTTTCTCCACTCTTACCTCTCCGCTCTCAGTCTCTCTCCACTCTGTCCTCTCTTCTCTTAGTCTTTCTCCACTCCTACCTCTACGCTCTCAGTCTCTCTCCACTCTGTCCTCTCTTCTCTTAGTCTTTCTACACTCTTACCTCTACGCTCTCAGTCTCTCTCCACTCTGTCCTCTCTTCTCTTAGTCTTTCTCCACTCTGTCCCCTCTCCACTCATCCTCTACGCTCTCAGTCTCTCTCCACTCTGTCCTCTCTTCTCTTAGTCTTTCTCCACTCTTACCTCTACGCTCTCAGTCTCTCTCCACTCTGTCCTTTCTTCTCTTAGTCTTTCTCCACTCTTACCTCTACGCTCTCAGTCTCTCTCCACTCTGTCCTCTCTTCTCTTAGTCTTTCTCCACTCTTACCTCTACGCTCTCAGTCTCTCTCCACTCTGTCCTCTCTTCTCTTAGTCTTTCTCCACTCTTACCTCTACGCTCTCAGTCTCTCTCCACTCTGTCCTCTCTTCTCTTAGTCTTTCTCCACTCTTACCTCTACGCTCTCAGTCTCACTCCACTCTGTCCCCTCTCCTCTCATCTTCTCTCCTCTCTCTCCCTTCTACTCTCATCCTCTCTGCTCTCTGTCCTCTCTCCACTCTGTCCCCTCTCCGCTCAGTCTCTCTGCTCTCCGGGCCGTCTCCTCTCATCCTCACTCCACTCTGTCCCCTCTCCTCTCATCTTCTCTCCTCCCTCTCCCTTCTACTCTCATCCTCTCTGCTCTCTGTCCTCTCTCCACTCTGTCCCCTCTCCGCTCAGTCTCTCTGCTCTCCGGGCCCTCTCCTCTCATCCTCACTCCACTCTGTCCCCTCTCCTCTCATCTTCTCTCCTCCCTCTCCCTTCTACTCTCATCCTCTCTGCTCTCTGTCCTCTCTCCACTCTGTCCCCTCTCCGCTCAGTCTCTCTGCTCTCCGGGCCGTCTCCTCTCATCCTCACTCACTCTGTCCCCTCTCCTCTCATCTTCTCTCCTCTCTCTCCCTTCTACTCTCTTCCTCTCTGCTCTCTGTCCTCTCTCCTCTCATCCTCTCTCCACTCTGTCCCCTCTCCGCTCAGTCTCTCTGCTCTCCGGGCCGTCTCCTCTCATCCTCACTCCACTCTGTCCCTCTCCTCTCATCTTCTCTCCTCTCTCTCCCTTCTACTCTCATCCTCTCTGCTCTCTGTCCTCTCTCCACTCTGTCCCCTCTCCGCTCAGTCTCTCTGCTCTCCGGGCCCTCTCCTCTCATCCTCACTCCACTCTGTCCCCTCTCCTCTCATCTTCTCTCCTCTCTCTCCCTTCTACTCTCATCCTCTCTGCTCTCTGTCCTCTCTCCTCTCTGTCCCCTCTCCGCTCAGTCTCTCTGCTCTCCGGGCCCTCTCCTCTCATCCTCACTCCACTCTGTCCCCTCTCCTCTCATCTTCTCTCCTCTCTCTCCCTTCTACTCTCATCCTCTCTGCTCTCTGTCCTCTCTCCTCTCATCCTCTCTCCACTCTGTCCCCTCTCCGCTCAGTCTCTCTGCTCTCCGGGCCGTCTCCTCTCATCCTCACTCCACTCTGTCCCTCTCCTCTCATCTTCTCTCCTCTCTCTCCCTTCTACTCTCATCCTCTCTGCTCTCTGTCCTCTCTCCACTCTGTCCCCTCTCCGCTCAGTCTCTCTGCTCTCCGGGCCCTCTCCTCTCATCCTCACTCCACTCTGTCCCTCTCCTCTCATCTTCTCTCCTCTCTCTCCCTTCTACTCTCATCCTCTCTGCTCTCTGTCCTCTCTCCACTCTGTCCCCTCTCCGCTCAGTCTCTCTGCTCTCCTGGCCCTCTCCTCTCATCCTCACTCCACTCTGTCCCCTCTCCGCTCAGTCTCTCTGCTCTCCTGGCCCTCTCCTCTCATCCTCACTCCACTCTGTCCCCTCTCCTCTCATCTTCTCTCCTCTCTCTCCCTTCTACTCTCATCCTCTCTGCTCTCTGTCCTCTCTCCTCTCATCCTCTCTCCACTCTGTCCCCTCTCCGCTCAGTCTCTCTGCTCTCCTGGCCCTCTCCTCTCATCCTCACTCCACTCTGTCCCCTCTCCTCTCATCTTCTCTCTCTCCCTTCTCCTCTCATCCTCTCTCCCCTCTGTCCTCTCCTCTCTGTTCTCTTCATCCTCTCTCCACTCTCAGTTTCTCTCATCTCTGCCCTCTCCACTCAGTCTCTCTCCTCTCTTCACTCTGTCCCCTCTCCTCTCTTCCTCTCTCCCTTCTGTCCTCTCCACTCTCATCCTCTCTCCACTCTGTCCCCTCTCCGCTCAGTCTCTCTGCTCTCCGGGCCGTCTCCTCTCATCCTCACTCACTCTGTCCCCTCTTCTCTCATCTTCTCTCCTCTCTCTCCCTTCTACTCTCTTCCTCTCTGCTCTCTGTCCTCTCTCCTCTCATCCTCTCTCCACTCTGTCCCCTCTCCGCTCAGTCTCTCTGCTCTCCTGGCCCTCTCCTCTCATCCTCACTCCACTCTGTCCCTTCTCCTCTCATCCTCTCTGCTCTCTGTCCTCTCTCCTCTCATCCTCTCTCCCCTCTGTCCTCTCCTCTCTGTTCTCTTCATCCTCTCTCCACTCTCAGTTTCTCTCATCTCTGCCCTCTCCACTCAGTCTCTCTCCTCTCTTCACTCTGTCCCCTCTCCTCTCTTCCTCTCTCCCTTCTGTCCTCTCCACTCTCATCCTCTCTCCACTCTGTCCTCTCTGCTCAGTCATTCTCCTCTCTTCCTCTCTTCCTCTTGCCCTCTGTCCTGTATGCTCTCAGTCTCTTTCCACTCCCCACTCCAGTGGCGGCTCCTCTGCTATGGCGAAGAAGCGTTGCCCCACTGCTTTCAAGCAGTGCGAGAAGAGGAAACATAAAATGATAATAACGTTCAGTTATTATCATTTTAACAGAATGATAATAACCTTCAGCTTTTACGGGTACTTTTGTATCCGAATAAAGTTGAACTGAACTGAATAACCTTCGGTTATTATCATTTTATGTTGGTGCTGTTTTGCGGGTGGGTGGGTGTGGCTGCTCTGCTCTTGGAGAAGGGCAGGAGTGGTTTGCCCACTCCTAAGTGCGCAATGACTGTTTGGTTTGCTCTTTCAAGCCTCCTAAACCAGTCATGCACTAGCTGCATTGCAGCGCTGTGATTGGTATGGGGGAGCTGGGTGCCTACCAATCACAACGCTTCATTGCAGCATTGTGATTGGTCAGTGGGGCCTGGCTGTGCTTCCTGTTCCTCGAAGAGAGTGGGAGCAGAGACATTTTTTTTTAATTATTATGCGCATATTTGCGGAAACCCCCCTGCGTCCGCCATCTGTGAGCCATGCCGGCAGCCACTGCCCCACTCCCTTCTCCTTTCATGCTCTCTCCACTCTGCCCTCTTTTTTTTCAAGATCAGCGTTTTACCCTTGCAAAGATTGCAAAGTGGGGGAGTACAGATGGGGTACACTGCCCTCTAGGCCGGGTCTTTGCAGCGGATTTGATCCATATGTTCGGCACAAGCCCACAATTAGATTTCCTTAGACTACAGACCTCCACATTTTTGGGAGACAATCTTAATACTAGTTTGGTTTTAACTCCTCAAATGATGCTACCAGGGGTAGACGGGTCTTCTGATTTTTCTGGGAGGAAGCCCTTCATATTTTTTGCAATGGCAGTATGCTGAATATGCATTGCCTCAGCATGGCTGGATCTACACATACCCTCCTTTCACCAGTGGCATGGTCGATTTTCACTATTAGTGTAATACAAAATGAATTATAAACATAGCAAGTGGAACCCCAACTAACGTCTCTAAGCAGGAGCTGTCACTGTATTCCTGGCACTGATTTTCCAGCTCTGAGACCAGGATTCGAAAAGCCGGTGCCAGAGGTCACAAGGGGCAATCCAGGGGTCGCAGCTGCGACCCCTGGCGACCTCTAAATGGCATCCATGCTCTCTGCTCCATCCCCTCTTCTCTCCTCCTCTCCCCACTCTGTCCCCTCTCCTCTCAGTCTCTCTCCACTCTGTTCTCTGTCATTTCCTCCTCTCTCCTCTCTGATTCCCTCTCCTCTCGTTCTCTCGCCACACTGTCCCCTCTCCACTGTCTCTCCCCACTCTGTCATCTCCGCTCTCAGGGGCATATGTACCAGGAAGTGGCGGAGTGAGGCATTAGCCGTAATGGCTTAACGCCTCACTCCGCCACTTCAGAAACGCATGGGTGCACCATATTTACAAGGATATGGTGCAGCCTTGCTTTCCCCCCTGCGCTGGCGCTACACTTAGGGGCAGATTTATGAAGGCCTTGCGCCGCCGATCCGTCACTTTTTCCCATGTTAAAAATGACGCACCGGCGGCGCAAGGCCTTCATAAATCTGCCCCTTAGTGTTCTGCCACTGCAGGCGCCCTTGCACCATAGTGCAAGGGCGTCTGCGTGCAGAGAAGGATTGTTTATGTGTAGGAAGGTGTCCCTTCCAGCACATAAACAATCCTAAAAGGCCATTTTGTGCATTTCATGTGTGCTGCTTCATGCAGCACACATGAAACACACAAAATAGCATTTTGTTTTACAGAATGTTTATGTACAGGAAGGGGGACCTTCCTTTAAATAAACAATCCATGGCAGTTTGCTTTCTCCATACTTGCTGCACACATGGAAAAAGCAAAAAAGAGGAGAAATAATGCATTTCTCCTCTTTTCGCCAAGTTAAGACCAGGTTTTCCCTGGTCTTAATTTTGGTGCTGCCTCCTATGTACGCTGCCCTTGTACATAGGGGACAGCGTCAAAATAAATGGGTGTTGCGGTGGGCATTTCACCCACTGCCCACCCCTTTTACGCTAACCATAGCGTGAAAGTCGCCTTATTTACAAGGTGGCCGTAACCCACATTAAGTGTCTTAACTCTGACTTGTGAATAAGGCTAAGTCCCTATTGCCACCACAATGTCGTAAAAAGTGACGTTGTGGTGGCGTTAGGGGCTTGTAAATATGCCCCTCACTCTCTCTCCACTCTGTCCTCTCTTCTCTTAGTCTTTCTCCACTCTTAACTCTACGCTGTCAGTCTCTCTCCACTCTGTCCCCTCTCCACTCATCCTCTACGCTCTCAGTCTCTCTCCACTCTGTCCTCTCTTCTATTAGTCTTTCTCCACTCTTACCTCTACGCTCTCAGTCTCTCTCCACTCTGTCCCCTTTCCACTCTGTCCCCTCTCCACTCATCCTCTATGCTCTCAGTCTCTCTCCACTCTGTCCTTTCTTCTCTTAGTCTTTCTCCACTCTTACCTCTACGCTCTCAGTCTCTCTCCACTCTGTCCTCTCTTCTCTTAGTCTTTCTCCACTCTTGCCTCCAAGCTCTCAGTCTCTCTCCACTCTGTCCCCTTTCCACTCTGTCCCCTCTCCACTCATCCTCTATGCTCTCAGTCTCTCTCCACTCTGTCCTCTCTTCTCTTAGTCTTTCTCCACTCTTACCTCTACGCTCTCAGTCTCTCTCCACTCTGTCCCCTTTCCACTCTGTCCCCTCTCCACTCATCCTCTATGCTCTCAGTCTCTCTCCACTCTGTCCTCTCTTCTCTTAGTCTTTCTCCACTCTTACCTCTACGCTCTCAGTCTCTCTCCACTCTGTCCTCTCTTCTCTTAGTCTTTCTCCACTCTTACCTCTCCGCTCTCAGTCTCTCTCCACTCTGTCCTCTCTTCTCTTAGTCTTTCTCCACTCTTACCTCTACGCTCTCAGTCTCTCTCCACTCTGTCCTCTCTTCTCTTAGTCTTTCTCCACTCTTACCTCTACGCTCTCAGTCTCTCTCCACTCTGTCCTCTCTTCTCTTAGTCTTTCTCCACTCTTACCTCTACGCTCTCAGTCTCTCTCCACTCTGTCCTCTCTTCTCTTAGTCTTTCTCCACTCTTACCTCTACGCTCTCAGTCTCTCTCCACTCTGTCCTCTCTTCTCTTAGTCTTTCTCCACTCTTACCTCTACGCTCTCAGTCTCTCTCCACTCTGTCCTCTCTTCTCTTAGTCTTTCTCCACTCTTACCTCTACGCTCTCAGTCTCTCTCCACTCTGTCCTCTCTTCTCTCAGTCTTTCTCCACTCTTACCTCTACGCTCTCAGTCTCTCTCCACTCTGTCCTTTCTTCTCTTAGTCTTTCTCCACTCTTACCTCTACGCTCTCAGTCTCTCTCCACTCTGTCCTCTCTTCTCTTAGTCTTTCTCCACTCTTACCTCTCCGCTCTCAGTCTCTCTCCACTCTGTCCTCTCTTCTCTTAGTCTTTCTCCACTCTTACCTCTCCGCTCTCAGTCTCTCTCCACTCTGTCCTCTCTTCTCTTAGTCTTTCTCCACTCTTACCTCTCCGCTCTCAGTCTCTCTCCACTCTGTCCTCTCTTCTCTTAGTCTTTCTCCACTCTTGCCTCCAAGCTCTCAGTCTCTCTCCACTCTGTCCTCTCTTCTCTTAGTCTTTCTCCACTCTTACCTCTACGCTCTCAGTCTCTCTCCACTCTGTCCTCTCTTCTCTTAGTCTTTCTCCACTCTTACCTCTACGCTCTCAGTCTCTCTCCACTCTGTCCTCTCTTCTCTTAGTCTTTCTCCACTCTTACCTCTACGCTCTCAGTCTCTCTCCACTCTGTCCTCTCTTCTCTTAGTCTTTCTCCACTCTTACCTCTCCGCTCTCAGTCTCTCTCCACTCTGTCCTCTCTTCTCTTAGTCTTTCTCCACTCCTACCTCTACGCTCTCAGTCTCTCTCCACTCTGTCCTCTCTTCTCTTAGTCTTTCTCCACTCTTACCTCCAAGCTCTCAGTCTCTCTCCACTCTGTCCTCTCTTCTCTTAGTCTTTCTCCACTCTTACCTCTACTCTCTCAGTCTCTCTCCACTCTGTCCCCTTTCCACTCTGTCCCCTCTCCACTCATCCTCTCTTCTCTTAGTCTTTCTCCACTCCTACCTCTACGCTCTCAGTCTCTCTCCACTCTGTCCTCTCTTCTCTTAGTCTTTCTCCACTCCTACCTCTACGCTCTCAGTCTCTCTCCACTCTGTCCTCTCTTCTCTTAGTCTTTCTACACTCTTACCTCTACGCTCTCAGTCTCTCTCCACTCTGTCCTCTCTTCTCTTAGTCTTTCTCCACTCTGTCCCCTCTCCACTCATCCTCTACGCTCTCAGTCTCTCTCCACTCTGTCCTCTCTTCTCTTAGTCTTTCTCCACTCTTACCTCTACGCTCTCAGTCTCTCTCCACTCTGTCCTTTCTTCTCTTAGTCTTTCTCCACTCTTACCTCTACGCTCTCAGTCTCTCTCCACTCTGTCCTCTCTTCTCTTAGTCTTTCTCCACTCTTACCTCTACGCTCTCAGTCTCTCTCCACTCTGTCCTCTCTTCTCTTAGTCTTTCTCCACTCCTACCTCTACGCTCTCAGTCTCTCTCCACTCTGTCCTCTCTTCTCTTAGTCTTTCTCCACTCCTACCTCTACGCTCTCAGTCTCTCTCCACTCTGTCCTCTCTTCTCTTAGTCTTTCTACACTCTTACCTCTACGCTCTCAGTCTCTCTCCACTCTGTCCTCTCTTCTCTTAGTCTTTCTCCACTCTGTCCCCTCTCCACTCATCCTCTACGCTCTCAGTCTCTCTCCACTCTGTCCTCTCTTCTCTTAGTCTTTCTCCACTCTTACCTCTACGCTCTCAGTCTCTCTCCACTCTGTCCTTTCTTCTCTTAGTCTTTCTCCACTCTTACCTCTACGCTCTCAGTCTCTCTCCACTCTGTCCTCTCTTCTCTTAGTCTTTCTCCACTCTTACCTCTACGCTCTCAGTCTCTCTCCACTCTGTCCTCTCTTCTCTTAGTCTTTCTCCACTCTTACCTCTACGCTCTCAGTCTCTCTCCACTCTGTCCTCTCTTCTCTTAGTCTTTCTCCACTCTTACCTCTACGCTCTCAGTCTCACTCCACTCTGTCCCCTCTCCTCTCATCTTCTCTCCTCTCTCTCCCTTCTACTCTCATCCTCTCTGCTCTCTGTCCTCTCTCCACTCTGTCCCCTCTCCGCTCAGTCTCTCTGCTCTCCGGGCCGTCTCCTCTCATCCTCACTCCACTCTGTCCCCTCTCCTCTCATCTTCTCTCCTCCCTCTCCCTTCTACTCTCATCCTCTCTGCTCTCTGTCCTCTCTCCACTCTGTCCCCTCTCCGCTCAGTCTCTCTGCTCTCCGGGCCCTCTCCTCTCATCCTCACTCCACTCTGTCCCCTCTCCTCTCATCTTCTCTCCTCCCTCTCCCTTCTACTCTCATCCTCTCTGCTCTCTGTCCTCTCTCCACTCTGTCCCCTCTCCGCTCAGTCTCTCTGCTCTCCGGGCCGTCTCCTCTCATCCTCACTCACTCTGTCCCCTCTCCTCTCATCTTCTCTCCTCTCTCTCCCTTCTACTCTCTTCCTCTCTGCTCTCTGTCCTCTCTCCTCTCATCCTCTCTCCACTCTGTCCCCTCTCCGCTCAGTCTCTCTGCTCTCCGGGCCGTCTCCTCTCATCCTCACTCCACTCTGTCCCTCTCCTCTCATCTTCTCTCCTCTCTCTCCCTTCTACTCTCATCCTCTCTGCTCTCTGTCCTCTCTCCACTCTGTCCCCTCTCCGCTCAGTCTCTCTGCTCTCCGGGCCCTCTCCTCTCATCCTCACTCCACTCTGTCCCCTCTCCTCTCATCTTCTCTCCTCTCTCTCCCTTCTACTCTCATCCTCTCTGCTCTCTGTCCTCTCTCCTCTCTGTCCCCTCTCCGCTCAGTCTCTCTGCTCTCCGGGCCCTCTCCTCTCATCCTCACTCCACTCTGTCCCCTCTCCTCTCATCTTCTCTCCTCTCTCTCCCTTCTACTCTCATCCTCTCTGCTCTCTGTCCTCTCTCCTCTCATCCTCTCTCCACTCTGTCCCCTCTCCGCTCAGTCTCTCTGCTCTCCGGGCCGTCTCCTCTCATCCTCACTCCACTCTGTCCCTCTCCTCTCATCTTCTCTCCTCTCTCTCCCTTCTACTCTCATCCTCTCTGCTCTCTGTCCTCTCTCCACTCTGTCCCCTCTCCGCTCAGTCTCTCTGCTCTCCGGGCCCTCTCCTCTCATCCTCACTCCACTCTGTCCCCTCTCCTCTCATCTTCTCTCCTCTCTCTCCCTTCTACTCTCATCCTCTCTGCTCTCTGTCCTCTCTCCACTCTGTCCCCTCTCCGCTCAGTCTCTCTGCTCTCCTGGCCCTCTCCTCTCATCCTCACTCCACTCTGTCCCCTCTCCGCTCAGTCTCTCTGCTCTCCTGGCCCTCTCCTCTCATCCTCACTCCACTCTGTCCCCTCTCCGCTCAGTCTCTCTGCTCTCCTGGCCCTCTCCTCTCATCCTCACTCCACTCTGTCCCTTCTCCTCTCATCTTCTCTCTCTCCCTTCTCCTCTCATCCTCTCTCCCCTCTGTCCTCTCCTCTCTGTTCTCTTCATCCTCTCTCCACTCTCAGTTTCTCTCATCTCTGCCCTCTCCACTCAGTCTCTCTCCTCTCTTCACTCTGTCCCCTCTCCTCTCTTCCTCTCTCCCTTCTGTCCTCTCCACTCTCATCCTCTCTCCACTCTGTCCCCTCTCCGCTCAGTCTCTCTGCTCTCCGGGCCGTCTCCTCTCATCCTCACTCACTCTGTCCCCTCTTCTCTCATCTTCTCTCCTCTCTCTCCCTTCTACTCTCTTCCTCTCTGCTCTCTGTCCTCTCTCCTCTCATCCTCTCTCCACTCTGTCCCCTCTCCGCTCAGTCTCTCTGCTCTCCTGGCCCTCTCCTCTCATCCTCACTCCACTCTGTCCCTTCTCCTCTCATCCTCTCTGCTCTCTGTCCTCTCTCCTCTCATCCTCTCTCCCCTCTGTCCTCTCCTCTCTGTTCTCTTCATCCTCTCTCCACTCTCAGTTTCTCTCATCTCTGCCCTCTCCACTCAGTCTCTCTCCTCTCTTCACTCTGTCCCCTCTCCTCTCTTCCTCTCTCCCTTCTGTCCTCTCCACTCTCATCCTCTCTCCACTCTGTCCTCTCTGCTCAGTCATTCTCCTCTCTTCCTCTCTTCCTCTTGCCCTCTGTCCTGTATGCTCTCAGTCTCTTTCCACTCCCCACTCCAGTGGCGGCTCCTCTGCTATGGCGAAGAAGCGTTGCCCCACTGCTTTCAAGCAGTGCGAGAAGAGGAAACATAAAATGATAATAACGTTCAGTTATTATCATTTTAACAGAATGATAATAACCTTCAGCTTTTACGGGTACTTTTGTATCCGAATAAAGTTGAACTGAACTGAATAACCTTCGGTTATTATCATTTTATGTTGGTGCTGTTTTGCGGGTGGGTGGGTGTGGCTGCTCTGCTCTTGGAGAAGGGCAGGAGTGGTTTGCCCACTCCTAAGTGCGCAATGACTGTTTGGTTTGCTCTTTCAAGCCTCCTAAACCAGTCATGCACTAGCTGCATTGCAGCGCTGTGATTGGTATGGGGGAGCTGGGTGCCTACCAATCACAACGCTTCATTGCAGCATTGTGATTGGTCAGTGGGGCCTGGCTGTGCTTCCTGTTCCTCGAAGAGAGTGGGAGCAGAGACATTTTTTTTTAATTATTATGCGCATATTTGCGGAAACCCCCCTGCGTCCGCCATCTGTGAGCCATGCCGGCAGCCACTGCCCCACTCCCTTCTCCTTTCATGCTCTCTCCACTCTGCCCTCTTTTTTTTCAAGATCAGCGTTTTACCCTTGCAAAGATTGCAAAGTGGGGGAGTACAGATGGGGTACACTGCCCTCTAGGCCGGGTCTTTGCAGCGGATTTGATCCATATGTTCGGCACAAGCCCACAATTAGATTTCCTTAGACTACAGACCTCCACATTTTTGGGAGACAATCTTAATACTAGTTTGGTTTTAACTCCTCAAATGATGCTACCAGGGGTAGACGGGTCTTCTGATTTTTCTGGGAGGAAGCCCTTCATATTTTTTGCAATGGCAGTATGCTGAATATGCATTGCCTCAGCATGGCTGGATCTACACATACCCTCCTTTCACCAGTGGCATGGTCGATTTTCACTATTAGTGTAATACAAAATGAATTATAAACATAGCAAGTGGAACCCCAACTAACGTCTCTAAGCAGGAGCTGTCACTGTATTCCTGGCACTGATTTTCCAGCTCTGAGACCAGGATTCGAAAAGCCGGTGCCAGAGGTCACAAGGGGCAATCCAGGGGTCGCAGCTGCGACCCCTGGCGACCTCTAAATGGCATCCATGCTCTCTGCTCCATCCCCTCTTCTCTCCTCCTCTCCCCACTCTGTCCCCTCTCCTCTCAGTCTCTCTCCACTCTGTTCTCTGTCATTTCCTCCTCTCTCCTCTCTGATTCCCTCTCCTCTCGTTCTCTCGCCACACTGTCCCCTCTCCACTGTCTCTCCCCACTCTGTCATCTCCGCTCTCAGGGGCATATGTACCAGGAAGTGGCGGAGTGAGGCATTAGCCGTAATGGCTTAACGCCTCACTCCGCCACTTCAGAAACGCATGGGTGCACCATATTTACAAGGATATGGTGCAGCCTTGCTTTCCCCCCTGCGCTGGCGCTACACTTAGGGGCAGATTTATGAAGGCCTTGCGCCGCCGATCCGTCACTTTTTCCCATGTTAAAAATGACGCACCGGCGGCGCAAGGCCTTCATAAATCTGCCCCTTAGTGTTCTGCCACTGCAGGCGCCCTTGCACCATAGTGCAAGGGCGTCTGCGTGCAGAGAAGGATTGTTTATGTGTAGGAAGGTGTCCCTTCCAGCACATAAACAATCCTAAAAGGCCATTTTGTGCATTTCATGTGTGCTGCTTCATGCAGCACACATGAAACACACAAAATAGCATTTTGTTTTACAGAATGTTTATGTACAGGAAGGGGGACCTTCCTTTAAATAAACAATCCATGGCAGTTTGCTTTCTCCATACTTGCTGCACACATGGAAAAAGCAAAAAAGAGGAGAAATAATGCATTTCTCCTCTTTTCGCCAAGTTAAGACCAGGTTTTCCCTGGTCTTAATTTTGGTGCTGCCTCCTATGTACGCTGCCCTTGTACATAGGGGACAGCGTCAAAATAAATGGGTGTTGCGGTGGGCATTTCACCCACTGCCCACCCCTTTTACGCTAACCATAGCGTGAAAGTCGCCTTATTTACAAGGTGGCCGTAACCCACATTAAGTGTCTTAACTCTGACTTGTGAATAAGGCTAAGTCCCTATTGCCACCACAATGTCGTAAAAAGTGACGTTGTGGTGGCGTTAGGGGCTTGTAAATATGCCCCTCACTCTCTCTCCACTCTGTCCTCTCTTCTCTTAGTCTTTCTCCACTCTTAACTCTACGCTGTCAGTCTCTCTCCACTCTGTCCCCTCTCCACTCATCCTCTACGCTCTCAGTCTCTCTCCACTCTGTCCTCTCTTCTATTAGTCTTTCTCCACTCTTACCTCTACGCTCTCAGTCTCTCTCCACTCTGTCCCCTTTCCACTCTGTCCCCTCTCCACTCATCCTCTATGCTCTCAGTCTCTCTCCACTCTGTCCTTTCTTCTCTTAGTCTTTCTCCACTCTTACCTCTACGCTCTCAGTCTCTCTCCACTCTGTCCTCTCTTCTCTTAGTCTTTCTCCACTCTTGCCTCCAAGCTCTCAGTCTCTCTCCACTCTGTCCCCTTTCCACTCTGTCCCCTCTCCACTCATCCTCTATGCTCTCAGTCTCTCTCCACTCTGTCCTCTCTTCTCTTAGTCTTTCTCCACTCTTACCTCTACGCTCTCAGTCTCTCTCCACTCTGTCCCCTTTCCACTCTGTCCCCTCTCCACTCATCCTCTATGCTCTCAGTCTCTCTCCACTCTGTCCTCTCTTCTCTTAGTCTTTCTCCACTCTTACCTCTACGCTCTCAGTCTCTCTCCACTCTGTCCTCTCTTCTCTTAGTCTTTCTCCACTCTTACCTCTCCGCTCTCAGTCTCTCTCCACTCTGTCCTCTCTTCTCTTAGTCTTTCTCCACTCTTACCTCTACGCTCTCAGTCTCTCTCCACTCTGTCCTCTCTTCTCTTAGTCTTTCTCCACTCTTACCTCTACGCTCTCAGTCTCTCTCCACTCTGTCCTCTCTTCTCTTAGTCTTTCTCCACTCTTACCTCTACGCTCTCAGTCTCTCTCCACTCTGTCCTCTCTTCTCTTAGTCTTTCTCCACTCTTACCTCTACGCTCTCAGTCTCTCTCCACTCTGTCCTCTCTTCTCTTAGTCTTTCTCCACTCTTACCTCTACGCTCTCAGTCTCTCTCCACTCTGTCCTCTCTTCTCTTAGTCTTTCTCCACTCTTACCTCTACGCTCTCAGTCTCTCTCCACTCTGTCCTCTCTTCTCTCAGTCTTTCTCCACTCTTACCTCTACGCTCTCAGTCTCTCTCCACTCTGTCCTTTCTTCTCTTAGTCTTTCTCCACTCTTACCTCTACGCTCTCAGTCTCTCTCCACTCTGTCCTCTCTTCTCTTAGTCTTTCTCCACTCTTACCTCTCCGCTCTCAGTCTCTCTCCACTCTGTCCTCTCTTCTCTTAGTCTTTCTCCACTCTTACCTCTCCGCTCTCAGTCTCTCTCCACTCTGTCCTCTCTTCTCTTAGTCTTTCTCCACTCTTACCTCTCCGCTCTCAGTCTCTCTCCACTCTGTCCTCTCTTCTCTTAGTCTTTCTCCACTCTTGCCTCCAAGCTCTCAGTCTCTCTCCACTCTGTCCTCTCTTCTCTTAGTCTTTCTCCACTCTTACCTCTACGCTCTCAGTCTCTCTCCACTCTGTCCTCTCTTCTCTTAGTCTTTCTCCACTCTTACCTCTACGCTCTCAGTCTCTCTCCACTCTGTCCTCTCTTCTCTTAGTCTTTCTCCACTCTTACCTCTACGCTCTCAGTCTCTCTCCACTCTGTCCTCTCTTCTCTTAGTCTTTCTCCACTCTTACCTCTCCGCTCTCAGTCTCTCTCCACTCTGTCCTCTCTTCTCTTAGTCTTTCTCCACTCTTACCTCTACGCTCTCAGTCTCTCTCCACTCTGTCCTCTCTTCTCTTAGTCTTTCTCCACTCTTACCTCTACGCTCTCAGTCTCTCTCCACTCTGTCCTCTCTTCTCTTAGTCTTTCTCCACTCTTACCTCTACGCTCTCAGTCTCTCTCCACTCTGTCCTCTCTTCTCTTAGTCTTTCTCCACTCTTACCTCTACGCTCTCAGTCTCTCTCCACTCTGTCCTCTCTTCTCTTAGTCTTTCTCCACTCTTACCTCTCCGCTCTCAGTCTCTCTCCACTCTGTCCTCTCTTCTCTTAGTCTTTCTCCACTCCTACCTCTACGCTCTCAGTCTCTCTCCACTCTGTCCTCTCTTCTCTTAGTCTTTCTACACTCTTACCTCTACGCTCTCAGTCTCTCTCCACTCTGTCCTCTCTTCTCTTAGTCTTTCTCCACTCTGTCCCCTCTCCACTCATCCTCTACGCTCTCAGTCTCTCTCCACTCTGTCCTCTCTTCTCTTAGTCTTTCTCCACTCTTACCTCTACGCTCTCAGTCTCTCTCCACTCTGTCCTTTCTTCTCTTAGTCTTTCTCCACTCTTACCTCTACGCTCTCAGTCTCTCTCCACTCTGTCCTCTCTTCTCTTAGTCTTTCTCCACTCTTACCTCTACGCTCTCAGTCTCTCTCCACTCTGTCCTCTCTTCTCTTAGTCTTTCTCCACTCTTACCTCTACGCTCTCAGTCTCTCTCCACTCTGTCCTCTCTTCTCTTAGTCTTTCTCCACTCTTACCTCTACGCTCTCAGTCTCACTCCACTCTGTCCCCTCTCCTCTCATCTTCTCTCCTCTCTCTCCCTTCTACTCTCATCCTCTCTGCTCTCTGTCCTCTCTCCACTCTGTCCCCTCTCCGCTCAGTCTCTCTGCTCTCCGGGCCGTCTCCTCTCATCCTCACTCCACTCTGTCCCCTCTCCTCTCATCTTCTCTCCTCCCTCTCCCTTCTACTCTCATCCTCTCTGCTCTCTGTCCTCTCTCCACTCTGTCCCCTCTCCGCTCAGTCTCTCTGCTCTCCGGGCCCTCTCCTCTCATCCTCACTCCACTCTGTCCCCTCTCCTCTCATCTTCTCTCCTCCCTCTCCCTTCTACTCTCATCCTCTCTGCTCTCTGTCCTCTCTCCACTCTGTCCCCTCTCCGCTCAGTCTCTCTGCTCTCCGGGCCGTCTCCTCTCATCCTCACTCACTCTGTCCCCTCTCCTCTCATCTTCTCTCCTCTCTCTCCCTTCTACTCTCTTCCTCTCTGCTCTCTGTCCTCTCTCCTCTCATCCTCTCTCCACTCTGTCCCCTCTCCGCTCAGTCTCTCTGCTCTCCGGGCCGTCTCCTCTCATCCTCACTCCACTCTGTCCCTCTCCTCTCATCTTCTCTCCTCTCTCTCCCTTCTACTCTCATCCTCTCTGCTCTCTGTCCTCTCTCCACTCTGTCCCCTCTCCGCTCAGTCTCTCTGCTCTCCGGGCCCTCTCCTCTCATCCTCACTCCACTCTGTCCCCTCTCCTCTCATCTTCTCTCCTCTCTCTCCCTTCTACTCTCATCCTCTCTGCTCTCTGTCCTCTCTCCTCTCTGTCCCCTCTCCGCTCAGTCTCTCTGCTCTCCGGGCCCTCTCCTCTCATCCTCACTCCACTCTGTCCCCTCTCCTCTCATCTTCTCTCCTCTCTCTCCCTTCTACTCTCATCCTCTCTGCTCTCTGTCCTCTCTCCTCTCATCCTCTCTCCACTCTGTCCCCTCTCCGCTCAGTCTCTCTGCTCTCCGGGCCGTCTCCTCTCATCCTCACTCCACTCTGTCCCTCTCCTCTCATCTTCTCTCCTCTCTCTCCCTTCTACTCTCATCCTCTCTGCTCTCTGTCCTCTCTCCACTCTGTCCCCTCTCCGCTCAGTCTCTCTGCTCTCCGGGCCCTCTCCTCTCATCCTCACTCCACTCTGTCCCTCTCCTCTCATCTTCTCTCCTCTCTCTCCCTTCTACTCTCATCCTCTCTGCTCTCTGTCCTCTCTCCACTCTGTCCCCTCTCCGCTCAGTCTCTCTGCTCTCCTGGCCCTCTCCTCTCATCCTCACTCCACTCTGTCCCCTCTCCGCTCAGTCTCTCTGCTCTCCTGGCCCTCTCCTCTCATCCTCACTCCACTCTGTCCCCTCTCCTCTCATCTTCTCTCCTCTCTCTCCCTTCTACTCTCATCCTCTCTGCTCTCTGTCCTCTCTCCTCTCATCCTCTCTCCACTCTGTCCCCTCTCCGCTCAGTCTCTCTGCTCTCCTGGCCCTCTCCTCTCATCCTCACTCCACTCTGTCCCCTCTCCTCTCATCTTCTCTCTCTCCCTTCTCCTCTCATCCTCTCTCCCCTCTGTCCTCTCCTCTCTGTTCTCTTCATCCTCTCTCCACTCTCAGTTTCTCTCATCTCTGCCCTCTCCACTCAGTCTCTCTCCTCTCTTCACTCTGTCCCCTCTCCTCTCTTCCTCTCTCCCTTCTGTCCTCTCCACTCTCATCCTCTCTCCACTCTGTCCCCTCTCCGCTCAGTCTCTCTGCTCTCCGGGCCGTCTCCTCTCATCCTCACTCACTCTGTCCCCTCTTCTCTCATCTTCTCTCCTCTCTCTCCCTTCTACTCTCTTCCTCTCTGCTCTCTGTCCTCTCTCCTCTCATCCTCTCTCCACTCTGTCCCCTCTCCGCTCAGTCTCTCTGCTCTCCTGGCCCTCTCCTCTCATCCTCACTCCACTCTGTCCCTTCTCCTCTCATCCTCTCTGCTCTCTGTCCTCTCTCCTCTCATCCTCTCTCCCCTCTGTCCTCTCCTCTCTGTTCTCTTCATCCTCTCTCCACTCTCAGTTTCTCTCATCTCTGCCCTCTCCACTCAGTCTCTCTCCTCTCTTCACTCTGTCCCCTCTCCTCTCTTCCTCTCTCCCTTCTGTCCTCTCCACTCTCATCCTCTCTCCACTCTGTCCTCTCTGCTCAGTCATTCTCCTCTCTTCCTCTCTTCCTCTTGCCCTCTGTCCTGTATGCTCTCAGTCTCTTTCCACTCCCCACTCCAGTGGCGGCTCCTCTGCTATGGCGAAGAAGCGTTGCCCCACTGCTTTCAAGCAGTGCGAGAAGAGGAAACATAAAATGATAATAACGTTCAGTTATTATCATTTTAACAGAATGATAATAACCTTCAGCTTTTACGGGTACTTTTGTATCCGAATAAAGTTGAACTGAACTGAATAACCTTCGGTTATTATCATTTTATGTTGGTGCTGTTTTGCGGGTGGGTGGGTGTGGCTGCTCTGCTCTTGGAGAAGGGCAGGAGTGGTTTGCCCACTCCTAAGTGCGCAATGACTGTTTGGTTTGCTCTTTCAAGCCTCCTAAACCAGTCATGCACTAGCTGCATTGCAGCGCTGTGATTGGTATGGGGGAGCTGGGTGCCTACCAATCACAACGCTTCATTGCAGCATTGTGATTGGTCAGTGGGGCCTGGCTGTGCTTCCTGTTCCTCGAAGAGAGTGGGAGCAGAGACATTTTTTTTTAATTATTATGCGCATATTTGCGGAAACCCCCCTGCGTCCGCCATCTGTGAGCCATGCCGGCAGCCACTGCCCCACTCCCTTCTCCTTTCATGCTCTCTCCACTCTGCCCTCTTTTTTTTCAAGATCAGCGTTTTACCCTTGCAAAGATTGCAAAGTGGGGGAGTACAGATGGGGTACACTGCCCTCTAGGCCGGGTCTTTGCAGCGGATTTGATCCATATGTTCGGCACAAGCCCACAATTAGATTTCCTTAGACTACAGACCTCCACATTTTTGGGAGACAATCTTAATACTAGTTTGGTTTTAACTCCTCAAATGATGCTACCAGGGGTAGACGGGTCTTCTGATTTTTCTGGGAGGAAGCCCTTCATATTTTTTGCAATGGCAGTATGCTGAATATGCATTGCCTCAGCATGGCTGGATCTACACATACCCTCCTTTCACCAGTGGCATGGTCGATTTTCACTATTAGTGTAATACAAAATGAATTATAAACATAGCAAGTGGAACCCCAACTAACGTCTCTAAGCAGGAGCTGTCACTGTATTCCTGGCACTGATTTTCCAGCTCTGAGACCAGGATTCGAAAAGCCGGTGCCAGAGGTCACAAGGGGCAATCCAGGGGTCGCAGCTGCGACCCCTGGCGACCTCTAAATGGCATCCATGCTCTCTGCTCCATCCCCTCTTCTCTCCTCCTCTCCCCACTCTGTCCCCTCTCCTCTCAGTCTCTCTCCACTCTGTTCTCTGTCATTTCCTCCTCTCTCCTCTCTGATTCCCTCTCCTCTCGTTCTCTCGCCACACTGTCCCCTCTCCACTGTCTCTCCCCACTCTGTCATCTCCGCTCTCAGGGGCATATGTACCAGGAAGTGGCGGAGTGAGGCATTAGCCGTAATGGCTTAACGCCTCACTCCGCCACTTCAGAAACGCATGGGTGCACCATATTTACAAGGATATGGTGCAGCCTTGCTTTCCCCCCTGCGCTGGCGCTACACTTAGGGGCAGATTTATGAAGGCCTTGCGCCGCCGATCCGTCACTTTTTCCCATGTTAAAAATGACGCACCGGCGGCGCAAGGCCTTCATAAATCTGCCCCTTAGTGTTCTGCCACTGCAGGCGCCCTTGCACCATAGTGCAAGGGCGTCTGCGTGCAGAGAAGGATTGTTTATGTGTAGGAAGGTGTCCCTTCCAGCACATAAACAATCCTAAAAGGCCATTTTGTGCATTTCATGTGTGCTGCTTCATGCAGCACACATGAAACACACAAAATAGCATTTTGTTTTACAGAATGTTTATGTACAGGAAGGGGGACCTTCCTTTAAATAAACAATCCATGGCAGTTTGCTTTCTCCATACTTGCTGCACACATGGAAAAAGCAAAAAAGAGGAGAAATAATGCATTTCTCCTCTTTTCGCCAAGTTAAGACCAGGTTTTCCCTGGTCTTAATTTTGGTGCTGCCTCCTATGTACGCTGCCCTTGTACATAGGGGACAGCGTCAAAATAAATGGGTGTTGCGGTGGGCATTTCACCCACTGCCCACCCCTTTTACGCTAACCATAGCGTGAAAGTCGCCTTATTTACAAGGTGGCCGTAACCCACATTAAGTGTCTTAACTCTGACTTGTGAATAAGGCTAAGTCCCTATTGCCACCACAATGTCGTAAAAAGTGACGTTGTGGTGGCGTTAGGGGCTTGTAAATATGCCCCTCACTCTCTCTCCACTCTGTCCTCTCTTCTCTTAGTCTTTCTCCACTCTTAACTCTACGCTGTCAGTCTCTCTCCACTCTGTCCCCTCTCCACTCATCCTCTACGCTCTCAGTCTCTCTCCACTCTGTCCTCTCTTCTATTAGTCTTTCTCCACTCTTACCTCTACGCTCTCAGTCTCTCTCCACTCTGTCCCCTTTCCACTCTGTCCCCTCTCCACTCATCCTCTATGCTCTCAGTCTCTCTCCACTCTGTCCTTTCTTCTCTTAGTCTTTCTCCACTCTTACCTCTACGCTCTCAGTCTCTCTCCACTCTGTCCTCTCTTCTCTTAGTCTTTCTCCACTCTTGCCTCCAAGCTCTCAGTCTCTCTCCACTCTGTCCTCTCTTCTCTTAGTCTTTCTCCACTCTTACCTCTACGCTCTCAGTCTCTCTCCACTCTGTCCTCTCTTCTCTTAGTCTTTCTCCACTCTTACCTCTACGCTCTCAGTCTCTCTCCACTCTGTCCTCTCTTCTCTTAGTCTTTCTCCACTCTTACCTCTACGCTCTCAGTCTCTCTCCACTCTGTCCTCTCTTCTCTTAGTCTTTCTCCACTCTTACCTCTACGCTCTCAGTCTCTCTCCACTCTGTCCTCTCTTCTCTCAGTCTTTCTCCACTCTTACCTCTACGCTCTCAGTCTCTCTCCACTCTGTCCTTTCTTCTCTTAGTCTTTCTCCACTCTTACCTCTACGCTCTCAGTCTCTCTCCACTCTGTCCTCTCTTCTCTTAGTCTTTCTCCACTCTTACCTCTCCGCTCTCAGTCTCTCTCCACTCTGTCCTCTCTTCTCTTAGTCTTTCTCCACTCTTACCTCTCCGCTCTCAGTCTCTCTCCACTCTGTCCTCTCTTCTCTTAGTCTTTCTCCACTCTTACCTCTCCGCTCTCAGTCTCTCTCCACTCTGTCCTCTCTTCTCTTAGTCTTTCTCCACTCTTGCCTCCAAGCTCTCAGTCTCTCTCCACTCTGTCCTCTCTTCTCTTAGTCTTTCTCCACTCTTACCTCTACGCTCTCAGTCTCTCTCCACTCTGTCCTCTCTTCTCTTAGTCTTTCTCCACTCTTACCTCTACGCTCTCAGTCTCTCTCCACTCTGTCCTCTCTTCTCTTAGTCTTTCTCCACTCTTACCTCTACGCTCTCAGTCTCTCTCCACTCTGTCCTCTCTTCTCTTAGTCTTTCTCCACTCTTACCTCTCCGCTCTCAGTCTCTCTCCACTCTGTCCTCTCTTCTCTTAGTCTTTCTCCACTCTTACCTCTACGCTCTCAGTCTCTCTCCACTCTGTCCTCTCTTCTCTTAGTCTTTCTCCACTCTTACCTCTACGCTCTCAGTCTCTCTCCACTCTGTCCTCTCTTCTCTTAGTCTTTCTCCACTCTTACCTCTACGCTCTCAGTCTCTCTCCACTCTGTCCTCTCTTCTCTTAGTCTTTCTCCACTCTTACCTCTACGCTCTCAGTCTCTCTCCACTCTGTCCTCTCTTCTCTTAGTCTTTCTCCACTCTTACCTCTCCGCTCTCAGTCTCTCTCCACTCTGTCCTCTCTTCTCTTAGTCTTTCTCCACTCCTACCTCTACGCTCTCAGTCTCTCTCCACTCTGTCCTCTCTTCTCTTAGTCTTTCTCCACTCTTACCTCTACGCTCTCAGTCTCTCTCCACTCTGTCCTCTCTTCTCTTAGTCTTTCTCCACTCTTACCTCTACGCTCTCAGTCTCTCTCCACTCTGTCCTCTCTTCTCTTAGTCTTTCTACACTCTTACCTCTACGCTCTCAGTCTCTCTCCACTCTGTCCTCTCTTCTCTTAGTCTTTCTCCACTCTGTCCCCTCTCCACTCATCCTCTACGCTCTCAGTCTCTCTCCACTCTGTCCTCTCTTCTCTTAGTCTTTCTCCACTCTTACCTCTACGCTCTCAGTCTCTCTCCACTCTGTCCTTTCTTCTCTTAGTCTTTCTCCACTCTTACCTCTACGCTCTCAGTCTCTCTCCACTCTGTCCTCTCTTCTCTTAGTCTTTCTCCACTCTTACCTCTACGCTCTCAGTCTCTCTCCACTCTGTCCTCTCTTCTCTTAGTCTTTCTCCACTCTTACCTCTACGCTCTCAGTCTCTCTCCACTCTGTCCTCTCTTCTCTTAGTCTTTCTCCACTCTTACCTCTACGCTCTCAGTCTCTCTCCACTCTGTCCTCTCTTCTCTTAGTCTTTCTCCACTCTTACCTCTACGCTCTCAGTCTCTCTCCACTCTGTCCTCTCTTCTCTTAGTCTTTCTCCACTCTTACCTCTACGCTCTCAGTCTCTCTCCACTCTGTCCTCTCTTCTCTTAGTCTTTCTCCACTCTTACCTCTCCGCTCTCAGTCTCTCTCCACTCTGTCCTCTCTTCTCTTAGTCTTTCTCCACTCTTACCTCTACGCTCTCAGTCTCTCTCCACTCTGTCCTCTCTTCTCTTAGTCTTTCTCCACTCTTACCTCTACGCTCTCAGTCTCTCTCCACTCTGTCCTCTCTTCTCTTAGTCTTTCTCCACTCTTACCTCTACGCTCTCAGTCTCTCTCCACTCTGTCCTCTCTTCTCTTAGTCTTTCTACACTCTTACCTCTACGCTCTCAGTCTCTCTCCACTCTGTCCTCTCTTCTCTTAGTCTTTCTCCACTCTTACCTCTACGCTCTCAGTCTCTCTCCACTCTGTCCTCTCTTCTCTTAGTCTTTCTCCACTCTTACCTCTACGCTCTCAGTCTCTCTCCACTCTGTCCTCTCTTCTCTTAGTCTTTCTCCACTCTTACCTCTACGCTCTCAGTCTCTCTCCACTCTGTCCTCTCTTCTCTTAGTCTTTCTCCACTCTTACCTCTACGCTCTCAGTCTCTCTCCACTCTGTCCTTTCTTCTCTTAGTCTTTCTCCACTCTTACCTCTACGCTCTCAGTCTCTCTCCACTCTGTCCTCTCTTCTCTTAGTCTTTCTCCACTCTTACCTCTACGCTCTCAGTCTCTCTCCACTCTGTCCCCTTTCCACTCTGTCCCCTCTCCACTCATCCTCTACGCTCTCAGTCTCTCTCCACTCTGTCCTTTCTTCTCTTAGTCTTTCTCCACTCTTACCTCTACGCTCTCAGTCTCTCTCCACTCTGTCCTCTCTTCTCTTAGTCTTTCTCCACTCTTACCTCTACGCTCTCAGTCTCTCTCCACTCTGTCCTCTCTTCTCTTAGTCTTTCTCCACTCTTACCTCTACTCTCTCAGTCTCTCTCCACTCTGTCCCCTTTCCACTCTGTCCCCTCTCCACTCATCCTCTACGCTCTCAGTCTCTCTCCACTCTGTCCTCTCTTCTCTCAGTCTTTCTCCACTCTTACCTCTCTGCTCTCAGTCTCTCTCCACTCTGTCCTCTCTTCTCTCAGTCTTTCTCCACTCTTACCTCTCTGCTCTCAGTCTCTCTCCACTCTGTCCTCTCTTCTCTTAGTCTTTCTCCACTCTTACCTCTACGCTCTCAGTCTCTCTCCACTCTGTCCTCTCTTCTCTCAGTCTTTCTCCACTCTTACCTCTACGCTCTCAGTCTCTCTCCACTCTGTCCTCTCTTCTCTTAGTCTTTCTCCACTCTTACCTCTACGCTCTCAGTCTCTCTCCACTCTGTCCTCTCTTCTCTTAGTCTTTCTCCACTCTTACCTCTACGCTCTCAGTCTCTCTCCACTCTGTCCCCTTTCCACTCTGTCCCCTCTCCACTCATCCTCTACGCTCTCAGTCTCTCTCCACTCTGTCCTCTCTTCTCTTAGTCTTTCTCCACTCTTGCCTCCAAGCTCTCAGTCTCTCTCCACTCTGTCCTCTCTTCTCTTAGTCTTTCTCCACTCTTACCTCTACGCTCTCAGTCTCTCTCCACTCTGTCCCCTCTCCACTCTGTCCCCTCTCCACTCATCCTCTACGCTCTCAGTCTCTCTCCACTCTGTCCTTTCTTCTCTTAGTCTTTCTCCACTCTTACCTCTACGCTCTCAGTCTCTCTCCACTCTGTCCTCTCTTCTCTTAGTCTTTCTCCACTCTTACCTCTACGCTCTCAGTCTCTCTCCACTCTGTCCTTTCTTCTCTTAGTCTTTCTCCACTCTTACCTCTACGCTCTCAGTCTCTCTCCACTCTGTCCTCTCTTCTCTTAGTCTTTCTCCACTCTTACCTCTACGCTCTCAGTCTCTCTCCACTCTGTCCTCTCTTCTCTTAGTCTTTCTCCACTCTTACCTCTACGCTCTCAGTCTCTCTCCACTCTGTCCTCTCTTCTCTTAGTCTTTCTCCACTCTTACCTCTACGCTCTCAGTCTCTCTCCACTCTGTCCTCTCTTCTCTTAGTCTTTCTCCACTCTTACCTCTACGCTCTCAGTCTCTCTCCACTCTGTCCTCTCTTCTCTTAGTCTTTCTCCACTCTTACCTCTACGCTCTCAGTCTCTCTCCACTCTGTCCTCTCTTCTCTTAGTCTTTCTCCACTCTTACCTCTCCGCTCTCAGTCTCTCTCCACTCTGTCCTCTCTTCTCTTAGTCTTTCTCCACTCTTACCTCTACGCTCTCAGTCTCTCTCCACTCTGTCCTCTCTTCTCTTAGTCTTTCTCCACTCTTACCTCTACGCTCTCAGTCTCTCTCCACTCTGTCCTCTCTTCTCTTAGTCTTTCTCCACTCTTACCTCTACGCTCTCAGTCTCTCTCCACTCTGTCCTCTCTTCTCTTAGTCTTTCTCCACTCTTACCTCTACGCTCTCAGTCTCTCTCCACTCTGTCCCCTTTCCACTCTGTCCCCTCTCCACTCATCCTCTACGCTCTCAGTCTCTCTCCACTCTGTCCTTTCTTCTCTTAGTCTTTCTCCACTCTTACCTCTACGCTCTCAGTCTCTCTCCACTCTGTCCTCTCTTCTCTTAGTCTTTCTCCACTCTTACCTCTACGCTCTCAGTCTCTCTCCACTCTGTCCTCTCTTCTCTCA
Source organism: Lissotriton helveticus (assembly GCF_964261635.1). NCBI lineage: Eukaryota > Metazoa > Chordata > Amphibia > Caudata > Salamandridae > Lissotriton > Lissotriton helveticus. The sequence continues at coordinate 28,049,367 of NC_136073.1, read as the reverse complement.
GTCTTTCTCCACTCTTACCTCTCTGCTATCAGTCTCTCTCCACTCTGTCCTCTCTTCTCTTAGTCTTTCTCCACTCTTACCTCTACGCTCTCAGTCTCTCTCCACTCTGTCCTCTCTTCTCTCAGTCTTTCTCCACTCTTACCTCTACGCTCTCAGTCTCTCTCCACTCTGTCCTCTCTTCTCTTAGTCTTTCTCCACTCTTACCTCTACGCTCTCAGTCTCTCTCCACTCTGTCCTCTCTTCTCTTAGTCTTTCTCCACTCTTACCTCTCCGCTCTCAGTCTCTCTCCACTCTGTCCTCTCTTCTCTTAGTCTTTCTCCACTCTTACCTCTACGCTCTCAGTCTCTCTCCACTCTGTCCTCTCTTCTCTTAGTCTTTCTCCACTCTTACCTCTACGCTCTCAGTCTCTCTCCACTCTGTCCTCTCTTCTCTTAGTCTTTCTCCACTCTTACCTCTACGCTCTCAGTCTCTCTCCACTCTGTCCTCTCTTCTCTTAGTCTTTCTCCACTCTTACCTCTCCGCTCTCAGTCTCTCTCCACTCTGTCCTCTCTTCTCTTAGTCTTTCTCCACTCTTACCTCTACGCTCTCAGTCTCTCTCCACTCTGTCCTCTCTTCTCTTAGTCTTTCTCCACTCTTACCTCTACGCTCTCAGTCTCTCTCCACTCTGTCCTCTCTTCTCTTAGTCTTTCTCCACTCTTACCTCTACGCTCTCAGTCTCTCTCCACTCTGTCCTCTCTTCTCTTAGTCTTTCTCCACTCTTACCTCTACGCTCTCAGTCTCTCTCCACTCTGTCCTCTCTTCTCTTAGTCTTTCTCCACTCTTACCTCTACGCTCTCAGTCTCTCTCCACTCTGTCCCCTTTCCACTCTGTCCCCTCTCCACTCATCCTCTACGCTCTCAGTCTCTCTCCACTCTGTCCTCTCTTCTCTTAGTCTTTCTCCACTCTTACCTCTACGCTCTCAGTCTCTCTCCACTCTGTCCTCTCTTCTCTTAGTCTTTCTCCACTCTTACCTCTACGCTCTCAGTCTCTCTCCACTCTGTCCCCTCTCCACTCATCCTCTACGCTCTCAGTCTCTCTCCACTCTGTCCTTTCTTCTCTTAGTCTTTCTCCACTCTTACCTCTACGCTCTCAGTCTCTCTCCACTCTGTCCTCTCTTCTCTTAGTCTTTCTCCACTCTTACCTCTACGCTCTCAGTCTCTCTCCACTCTGTCCTCTCTTCTCTTAGTCTTTCTCCACTCTTACCTCTACGCTCTCAGTCTCTCTTCACTCTGTCCTCTCTTCTCTTAGTCTTTCTCCACTCTTACCTCTACGCTCTCAGTCTCTCTCCACTCTGTCCTCTCTTCTCTTAGTCTTTCTCCACTCTTGCCTCTACGCTCTCAGTCTCTCTCCACTCTGTCCCCTTTCCACTCTGTCCCCTCTCCACTCATCCTCTACGCTCTCAGTCTCTCTCCACTCTGTCCTTTCTTCTCTTAGTCTTTCTCCACTCTTACCTCTACGCTCTCAGTCTCTCTCCACTCTGTCCTTTCTTCTCTTAGTCTTTCTCCACTCTTACCTCTACGCTCTCAGTCTCTCTCCACTCTGTCCTCTCTTCTCTTAGTCTTTCTCCACTCTTACCTCTACGCTCTCAGTCTCTCTCCACTCTGTCCCCTCTCCACTCATCCTCTACGCTCTCAGTCTCTCTCCACTCTGTCCTTTCTTCTCTTAGTCTTTCTCCACTCTTACCTCTACGCTCTCAGTCTCTCTCCACTCTGTCCTTTCTTCTCTTAGTCTTTCTCCACTCTTACCTCTACGCTCTCAGTCTCTCTCCACTCTGTCCTCTCTTCTCTTAGTCTTTCTCCACTCTTACCTCTACGCTCTCAGTCTCTCTTCACTCTGTCCTCTCTTCTCTTAGTCTTTCTCCACTCTTACCTCTACGCTCTCAGTCTCTCTCCACTCTGTCCTTTCTTCTCTTAGTCTTTCTCCACTCTTACCTCTACGCTCTCAGTCTATCTCCACTCTGTCCTCTCTTCTCTTAGTCTTTTTCCACTCTTACCTCTATGCTCTCAGTTTCTTTCCACTCTGTCCCCTATCCACTCATCCTGTCTCCACTCTTACCTCTACGCTCTCAGTCTCTCTCCACTCTGTCCTTTCTTCTCTTAGTCTTTCTCCACTCTTACTTCTACGCTCTCAGTCTCTCTCCACTCTGTCCTCTCTTCTCTTAGTCTTTCTCCACTCTTACCTCTACGCTCTCAGTCTCTCTCCACTCTGTCCTCTCTTCTCTTAGTCTTTCTACACTCTTACCTCTCCGCTCTCAGTCTCTCTCCACTCTGTCCTCTCTTCTCTTAGTCTTTCTCCACTCTTACCTCTACGCTCTCAGTCTCTCTCCACTCTGTCCTTTCTTCTCTTAGTCTTTCTCCACTCTTACCTCTACGCTCTCAGTCTCTCTCCACTCTGTCCTCTCTTCTCTTAGTCTTTTTCCACTCTTACCTCTATGCTCTCAGTTTCTTTCCACTCTGTCCCTTCTCCACTCATCCTCTCTCCACTCTTACCTCTCCGCTCTCAGTCTCTCTCCACTCTGTCCTCTCTTCTCTTAGTCTTTCTCCACTCTTACCTCTACGCTCTCAGTCTCTCTCCACTCTGTCCTTTCTTCTCTTAGTCTTTCTCCACTCTTACCTCTACGCTCTCAGTCTCTCTCCACTCTGTCCTCTCTTCTTTTAGTCTTTTTCCACTCTTACCTCTATGCTCTCAGTTTCTTTCCACTCTGTCCCCTCTCCACTCTGTCCCCTCTCCACTCTGTCCCCTCTCCACTCATCCTCTCTCCACTTTCAATCTCTCTACTCTATTTCTCTTTCTCTCTGCTTCCCACTCATCCTCTGCTCTTTTTTCCTTCTGGTCCATTGATCTTTGTTCTGTCTGTGTTCTCTTCACTTTTCTGTCTGTCCGTCCCTATATTCTCTTCACCTTTGTTCCTTTCCCCTATGCCCTGTCCTCCTTTGCCCTGCCTGGCTTTTGTTCTTTTCTGTTTCTCTCTCTCCCCTCCACTTCGCCTTTGCTATGTCTCCTTTCCCCTAACCCGCTTTAGTCCACCTCTTCTCTCCCTCTTTGCTCTCTCTCTCCTGTTCTCCTCTGTCCTAACCCCTTTAGCTCTTGGTGACATCTGCTCTCCCCTCAGTTTACAACAATCCTTCTCTGGAGCACTGGACAGACATGAAGGACACACTGAATCATTGGACTGAGGCCTCTCGGTGCCTCTGGAGCATGAATGGACTGGTTCCAGCTTACTGAACCGTGGCCCTGAGCGAGAGGCACACAGTGGGGCATATTATCAAGGGGATTTATCTCCGGTTTTTTGGCTTTAAAAGCCAAGAAAGCGGAGATAAAATTATCTCCCTATTACCTAGCTGTCGCTAACACCAGTTAGCGACAGCTAGTAGGAGATAGCGACCATCTTGGGCCCCGCTTTGCATGTCAGTGATATTTATCACTAATGACATGCAAAGTGGGCGTGCCAAGATGTTAGCGACTGGAAACAGTCGCTAACATCGCTATCTCCTATTACCAACTTTTGGAGATATTCGCGCTAAGCGCGAATATCTCCAAAAGCTAACACCTGCCCAGAGCAGTTCTTAGCCATGTTATCCAATGGTAGGTGGATAACATGGCTAAGAGCATTAGCTCAGTAATGCATGAATATCGCTGACTTTTCAGCGATATTCATGCATTTCGGCCGATTTTTATCGCTTAGGAGATAAACCTTGATAATAGCAAGGTTCCTAAGCGATAAAAATCGCCGCAGCTCGGCGATAAAAATATCGCCGCTAAACTAACATAGCGATAATTATCGCTAGTTGTTGGAAATATGCCCCAGTGTTCCTATAGACACGGGCTGTGCTTTACGCTGATGAGGTCTGGATAGCGCCCATTCCCTCACTGATGTGGCCTCTTAACACTCGCTGACCATCCGCAGCGCACAGACACAACGTCTTGGCGTCTGTCTGGAATGTGCTTTAAGGCGCATGTTTGAGCCCTGAGTTGTTGCATGGGGTGGGCTATAAATACCGCCCCACTGATGGCCTTTGTGTCATTTTTCCCACTCCGTGTTACACTTGTAACAGGGAGTTTGGGCAAAACTCCGCCAACCACCGCATGGCAGAGTTTTTTTCTCATGCATGGCTCACGAGCGAGAATTTGCCTCCTGTTCCTTGATTTTTGGGCTCTAGAAGACAACCGGGTGAGATTTTCTCAATGCGGGCGGTCGCGGCAGGTCGCAGCCGTTCACTTTGAGAAAGCTGCTGCTGTAGTAGAAAATCTACTCAAGTGGTAGAAAGAAGCATCTCGCCCTGGCGCACCCCGTGGTGTCATTCGCACTGATTATACAGCGCAGAGCAAGCGCCCAATGCTGAAAATCAGCACCAGCAGTGTGACGAGTCGAATTCTGCCCGCTCGCTAAAGTCCGCGAAATCTCATGGAGTTTTTGTGTAACTCCACAGAGTGAAACTCCACGAGTTCCGCCCACCTCTATTGTTGAATGTCTCTGGAAGGTTCTTGACGCACTCCATGGAGGCGGAGTATCTCAATTAGCGCATGTATGTGTGACATACATATCTGTGTATGTGAACATGCAGTTGTTCATACAGGTCATTAGACTGGGTAATAGCAACGCCCAATCTTTAGTACACTTAGCAACTGTTATCAAACGGTGGTCACTAAGGGGCAGATTTATGTTGGGAATGCGCCACGTTTGCGTCACGCAACTGCGGCGTAAACGTGGCGCATCTCTACGACCCATTTACAACGTGACGCATCTAGGCAGATGCGTCACGTTGTAAAGCCCTGCGCCACTTGTAGGCGTTTCGGCGCAGGGTGGGCGTTCCGGGGCAGGTGCGCCTCGCAAAAGTGGCTGAGTGAAATCTATAAGATTTCACTCAGTCACTTTCAGACCAATGCTGCGTCAAAACCCTGCGCCTGCTTGAAGCAGGCGTAGGTCTTGACGCAGCATTGTAAAGATGGGGCACCCCTGAGCCTTGCTGGAGCTGCGACACAACTCCAGCAATGCGCCACCTTTACGGCACAGATGCGTCACGCATCTGTGCCGTTGTTGCCCCATGGTGCGCCGCATTGTAAATGCGGCGCACCATGGGTGGCGGAGCAGCGGCGTAAAATAACTGGCGCATCCCTGGGGATGCGTCAGTTATCATAAATCTGCCCCTAAGTGCTATATAAAACAAGCATTTGCAATGCAATAGGTCTCGCATTTTAAAAACTTTGACCTATTGCTATTGTAAATGACCATGCGTTCTATTTTTGCAGGTTTTTTTAAACACATACCTAAAAGGCATTGATATTTACAATGCCAACAGCTAAAATCTCGCAATTGCGAGACATATTGCATTGCAAATGCTTGTTAATCTAGGTGTTTTTCAGCCACCACGCCCTTAATTACATAGGCCACGTCTCTTTGAGAGCCTCCCCAGTTTTGTCGTCCCACTTAAAGCCCTGCCTTGAAATCATAGAGTACGTACTCAAGTGTGTATTGACAACTTGGCAGCTATGTAGTAATTATCAAACCAAAATGTCCACGCCTCAACCCTCCCTCCCACCCAACCCAAGTTAAATTTAAGCAGGTCAAACCTGCTGGAGTTTAACTACTGGAAAAAGCCTGGCTTATAGTGAAATTTCGGATTTTGTGAGGGGTAAACATCAAAAGCTGCATATTACACCACAATTTAAGGGAAAACCTTCTAATCAGTGCTACTTAGTTGAGGTTTCACTGGACTCTTATAAATAGGGTATTTTTTTTTTTTTACTACTATTTCTGTTTTTTATAGCCATACTCAAGTCTAAGTAGACCTCAATGTCCAGCATGCTCACTGTGCACAGAGTACTGAAATGCGCATTTGTACGGAACAGAAAAGTGTCCATTTTCTGCGAGTACAGATTATAAAAAATAGGACATAAAATTGTGCCCGTATCCACCTTAGTAATTCAGAATTGTCCTCTTTCCCGATCAATGGAGGGACTACATGACACTGTATAATTTCTAAGCTAACGATATTCCACACACACACAAATGAAACTAGTGCCCAAGCGGTGCTTGCCGCTTTCACATTTATGGATGCAGCGTTCCTTTCTTTAGACAAACCGCATCTAAAGAAAGGGGCGCGGACACTATTAAAGTGAAACCATTGCATGTGGCGCTTTGATTTAAATATGCATCTGATTGTTAACTTGACAAACAGCCCATGCCGCGCTTTCATTTTAATAGAGCAGCGCACCCTTCTTTAGGCACGGTTTGTCTAAAGAAAGGGACGCGGCATCCATAAATGTGAAAGCGCTGCATGGGCGCTAGTGAACAAAAAAATAAGTAAATGCGGGTGTTATGCTTAAAGCGGACCAACATTAGTAGGTTAAATAAAGCAAAAAATAAACACGGCCGTTATAGTTAAAGTGGACAGTAATTAATAATAATAATAATAATAAGTGCATTTATAAAGCGCCTGTTTACACTAAAACAGTGTGTCCCCGCGCTGAGGCTTGTAAATTTTACAGGAGTGTAACCCATAAACCAGTTCAGGACTGGGTATATACGATGCATAAAGAAACAGTGTCCTGATTGGTAAGAATGTATGGACAATTAGTTGTGCATGCAAACAGCATTACTAGCAAGGGAACGAAGGAGAAAACACATTGATTCAAAAAAGATAGTTAATCATCTTTATGTTACCACAAAAGTCATGGTCATAGAAAATACAGTTAAGGCAGCACTGTATAAAATAAATTTAAGACAACCAAAAAACACTTGGTGCTTGTAAGTGAATATAGTGAAGGTGGCGGCGCAAGTGAAATAAGTGAACAGCAAGGACTGTGACAAAGTGCAAATTATTTACAGTGGGTGTCTCTAGGATAGGTGACAACGTGGTATCACAATATAGAAAAAAAAATGGGATTTGTTGTTGAGCCACAGGAATGGAGTACGCCAGTTAATACGCTGTTAGGTCGACGGCGTTTCGATCTCAGTAAATTTGGATCGTCATCAGGACTACGTAGTCTGAATCAGGGAGTGCTTGGTATTTTCGTATGTGGGGAGCTCATACATGGTTATGACTGTCCCATCCTTCGGTAGGGGGACTTGTGGATAGCCCTAGTTCTCCGAGGTGGCCTGAAGGCACTGGTCTGTTCAATCCTTGGGGCGGCCGTCCGTGATCAGCCGTGGTAATGGCACTTCTGAAAGAATCAGCGTGCCGTCTCAAGAATCAATCTCGAACGTTTGAGGCAACAGCTAAGAGAAAGAAAAGCAGCATCCACGGTAACCTGGTAACAGAAAAATTAAACCACAGGGAACAAATAGGTCTTCAGCCCTTTCCTAAAGATGGATTCGGAGCACTCCAGCCGGAGACTCTGAGGAAGAGTGTTCCACATCTCGGGCGGCAAGTACCGAAAAGAGCGGTCACCCATCTTGGATCTCATGATTTTGGAGATATGCACCTTTCCTTTCCCACTCGATCTGAGCCCATCTGGTCGGTACATAGGGAGTGAGAAGGTCATGCAAATATGACGGCCCCTTCTTCTGTAGAATCCGATGACTCACACACATGGCCTTAAACTTCACTCTCTCCCTGATGGGAAGCCAGTGCAGGGAGGCCAGTGCTCTTTTTGTTGAGGCTCTCTTTGGTAGCATGAGAACTAATCTAGCCACCGCGTTCTAGATACACTGCAACCTCCGTATGCATTTGGCGGTTGCACCCAAATACAAGAGGTTGCAGTAATCCAGGCGAGAAGTCACCAAGGCATGCACCATGATCTTCCTAGATGCCATGGGAAGGGTGTCAAGGGTCTTCCATAATCCCCGTAGGATACCAAAACAGGCGCCTGCCACTCGCCTGGTATGGTAATCAAAAGACAACTTATTGTCCACCCATACCCCAAGATTCTTCACCTGTTCGCACGGTGTAGGGGTAGAACCCAGAGTCTGAGGCCACCATGCCTATGACCATATTGACGGAGCCTTCCCTATCACCAGCACCTCGGTTTTGCTACTGTTCAGCTTCAGACAATTGTTTGCCATCCACCCAGCCAATTCTTGAAGGCAGGGCATAAAGTTAGAGGCAGCGTCAACCTGAGCTTGAGTCAAAGAGATCACCAGCTGGGTGTCATCAGCGTAGGACAGGGCATTAATCCCAAATTTATCCGAGATGTTCGCCAGGGGGTGACATAGAGATTGAACAATGTCGGGCTCAGGGTACAACCCTGAGGCACCCCGTGTGCCAACTTGTTTTTTCCTGGAGTAGTGAGTACCTTGCATAACTTGAAAGCTACGCTCGGACAAAAAAGATTCCATCCATTTCAAAGCCCCGCTGATGACACCTCCTCTCTTTAGATCCTGCAACAGGGTATGGTGGGCAGCAGTGTCGAAAGCGGCACTAAGATCTAAAGGAATTAAGGCCGCTGTTTGACCTTCATCCACATACTTCCGAATGTTCTCGGTGGAGTGCAACAGAGGCGATTCGGTGGAATGAAGGGCATGAAAGCCAGACTGAGAAGGGTGGAGAAGGTTGTTTTTGCAGATATGTGCTGTAAGCTGTATAATAAATAAAATAAAATAGGGCAGTGTGCTACGACCAATTGGCCGGAAGAGGGGCATAACATTAAACAAAATAGTGCTCACATCCAATATAATGCAGACCGTGTAACGCCACAAGTAAAAGATCCAGTCCTGATGGGCGGTCACGAAAGGAGACAGGGCGGTAATAGGAAGGGACTAAGAAGCCTCATTTTGGATTGTAAGCCAGCGTTTTCCAAAGACAATGCCACCAGCCAATGAAAAATCAATCAATCAATCAATCAGTGCATTTATATAGCGCGCTACTCACCCGGGGGGTCTCAAGGCGCTTGGGGAGGGGGGTCTGCTACTGCTCGAACAGCCAGGTCTTGAGCTGCTTCCTGAAGGCGAGGTGGTCCTGGGTCAGGCGGAGGTGGGTCGGGAGGGAGTTCCAAGTCTTGGCGGCCAGGTAGGAGAAGGACCTTCCTCCTGCGGTGGCTCTTCGGATGCGGGGGACGGCGGCGAGGGCGTGGCTGGTCGATTGGAGCTGGCGTGTGGGGGTGTAGAAGTTGAGGCGGCTGTTGAGGTATCTTGGGCCTTGGTTGTGTAGAGCTTTGTGTGCGTGGGTGAGGAGACGGAAGGTGATTCTCTTGTTGACCGGGAGCCAGTGCAGGTCTCTCAGGTGTCCGGAGATGTGGCTGTGTCGGGGGATGTCGAGGATGAGTCTTGCTGAGGCGTTCTGGATCCGTTAGAGTCTTTTCTGGAGCTTGGCGGCGGTTCCGGCGTAGAGGGCGTTGCCGTAGTCTAGTCGGCTGGTGACGAGGGCCTGGGTGACAGTCTTCCTGGTCTCGGTGGGGATCCACCGGAAGATCTTGCGTTCATGCGCAGGATATTGAAGCACGACGAGGAGACGGCGTTGACTTGTCTGGTCATGGAGAGGGAGGAGTCCAGGACGAAGCCCAGGTTGCGTGTGTGGTCTGTTGGTTTGGGTGCGCTGCCCAGGGCGGGGGGCCACCAGGAGTCGTCCCAGGCGGAGGGTGATGATCCCAGGATGAGGACTTCCGTCTTGTCTGAGTTCAGTTTCTGGCGGCTGTTCCTCATCCACTCGGCTACGTCTTTCATCCCTTCGTGTAGGTTGGCTCTGGCGGTGGCGGGGTCGTTGGTGAAGGAGAGGATCAGCTGGGTGTCGTCGGCGTAGGAGATGATGTTGAGGTTGTGTTGGCGTGCGATGGCCGCTAGGGGGCTCATGTAGACATTGAAGAGGGTGGGGCTGAGCGAGGAGCCTTGAGGGACGCCGCAGATGACTTCGGTGGCTTCTGATCTGAACGGGGGGAGGCTGACTTTCTATGTCCTTCCGGCGAGGAAGGAGATGATCCATTCTAGTGCCTTCTCCTGGATTCCGATGTTGCTGAGGCGCTGCACTAGGGTGCGGTGGCAGACAGTGTCGAATGCCGCGGAGAGGTCCAGGAGGATGAGGGCTACTGTTTCTCCGTTGTCGAGCAGGGCTCGGATGTCATCGGTGGCTGCGATGATGGCGGTCTCGGTGCTGTGGTTGGCCCGGAAGCCAGACTGCGAGAGGTCGAGGGATCCGTTCGTCTCGAGGAAGGCTGCCAGCTGCTTGTTGACGGTCTTCTCGATGACTTTGGCCGGAAACGGGAGGAGCGAGATGGGGCGGTAATTTTTGAGTTCGGTGGGGTCCGCTGAAGGTTTCTTCAGTAGGGCGCTGAGTTTGGCTTGCTTCCAGCTCTCCGGGAAGGTAGTGTTGATGATGTCCCGCAGGTGGGGTGCGATGACGGCGTCGGCCTTGTTGAAGACGTGGTGGGGGCAGGGGTCGGTAGGGGATCCGGAGTGGATGGAGTTCATCGTGCGGATGGTGTCTTCGGTGCAGATCGGGGTCCAGGCCCGGAGGGCGGTGGTGGGGGGCATTGGTGCGTTCGTGGGGTGCGTCGGTTGTGTGCTGAAGCTGTTGTGAATGTCCGCAATCTTATTGTGGAAGTAGGAGGCGAGGGAGTTGCAGAGGTCTTGTGAAGGGGTGATGTCGTTGGTTCCGGTGTTGGGGTTGGAGAGCTCTTTGACGATGTTGAAGAGTTCCTTGCTGTTGTGTGCGTTGTTGTCCAGCGGTTCCTTAAATGCAGTTTTCTTGGTGGTATGGATCAGTTGGTGGTGTTTTCGGGTGGCGAGCTTCAGGGTGGTCATGTTGTCTGGTGTTGGGTCTCTGCGCCAGGCTTTCTCGAGGGCTCGGCAGTTCTTCTTGGAGATCTTGAGTTTGTCAGTGAACCATGGGGCTTTCTTGCTGCCGGGTCTGCTAGGCGGGGTCCTCAGCGGGGCGAGGTCGTCTGCGCAGTTGCTGATCCACTTCGTGAGGTTGTTGGCGGCCTGGCTGGCGTTCGCTGAGCTGGCGGGGGGGTCCTGGCTCAGGGATGCGGCGAGCTGGTCGGGCGTGATCTTGTTCCAGTTTCTGCATGCAACCTGTTTTTGGTGGTGGTGGATCGTGTTCTTTCTGAAGCCGAAGTGGATGCAGCTGTGGTCCGTCCAGTGGAGTCCGGTGGCGTGGCTGAAGGCGATGTTCTTGCTGGATGAGAAGACGGGGTCGAGCGTGTGTCCGGCGTAGTGGGTGGGGGTGGTCACCAGCTGCTTGAGACCGAGGTTGGCGAGGTTGTCCAGCAGGGTGGTGGTGTTGCGGTCGTTGTTGTTCTCCAGGTGGAAGTTGAGGTCCCCGAGGAGGATGTAGTCGGTGGAGGGGAGGGCGTGCGGGCTGATGAAGTCTGCGATGTCTTCGCTGAATTGTGTGCGTGATCCCGGGGGTCTGTAGATGAGGGTGCCTCTGAGGGTGGTCTTGGGATCGGTGTGGATCTGGAAGTGCAGGTGTTCGGCGGCTCTGAGGGTGTCATCGGAGTTGGTCGTGATGCGGATGGTGTTCTTGTGGACGATGGCGATGCCTCCTCCAGTCTGTTTGACGCGGTCCCTCCGGGTGATCTTGTAACCGTCCGGGATGGCGATGGCGATGTCGGGCACCGAGGAGGCGTTCATCCAGGTCTCCGTGAGGAAGGCGACGTCTGGTGATGTTGTGTCGAGCAGGTTCCAGAGTTGGACGCCGTGTTTGTGGACGGAGCGGGTGTTGATCAGGATGCACTTCAGGTGGTTGTTGCTGGTGGTCTTCTTGGTGGGAGCTGGTGTAGTGCAGGTCCGGATGCAGGTGTACTTGCAGGAGCGGCAGCTGAAGGGTCCGTGGGTGCATCTCGGGGTGGCACGGTAGCATCCCGGGATCTGGCCGGTGTTGAGTGCGCTGAGTTCGGTGGCGTCGTAGGTCCGGCGGGTGGGCTGGTGTCTGCGGAGGCCAGGGGTCCTGGTGCTGGGCGCGGGCCAGGCACGGACGGGCGCAGACAGGCTTACCTTTGGCGTGCCCGCTGCGCGTCAACGCTGCGCATTTGCCACTCTGCCATATGAGGAGCGTGGGGGGGCGGAGCGAGGGAGGAGCAGCTGGGAGGCAGGAGCGGGGCGGCGAATGGGAAGGGAGAGAGAGGGAAGGGGGGCGGGCCGCAGGGGGGCAGCGGCAGGGAGCGGGCGGGAAACGCGACCGGGGCTGGAGGGGGAACAAACGAGGGGGAACAACGAAAATCAGAGGGCACAACAAGCGGACAGCAGAAAAGGTACAAAAAGGTACAAAACAAAGTTACTTAGAGCAGGGGGCAACGCAGGGAGAAAACGATGGAAAAAACAATACAATACAACGGGGAGCAACGCTGACACAAGCGACGTAGAATACAGCCGTGCAGCAGAGGAACTACCGCTCCAGCAGACCAGGAGCACAGCTGTGGGCAGCGGCGGCACTCGGTAGGATTGGAACCTGGGCTCACTCGCAGAGAGTGTGCGCGGTGTGTGGGGTGACCGGCCCAGAGGGTCAGAGGTCACTGCCCACCACTGCGTGCACTCTGCACTATATTGCCCAGTGGGAGGGAGAAGCAGCTGGGAGGCGGAAGCGGGGCGGCGAATGGGAAGGGAGAGAGAAGGAAGGGGGCGGGGCCGCAGGGGGGCAGTGGCGGGGAGCGGGCGAGAAACGCAACCGGGGCTGGAGGGGGAACAAACGAGGGGGAACAACGAAAATCAGAGGGCACAACAAGCGGACAGCAGAAACGGTACAAAAAGGTACAAAACAAAGTTACTTAGAGCAGGGGGCAACGCAGGGAGAAAACGATGGAAAAAACAATACAATACAACGGGGAGCAACGCTGACACAAGCGACGTAGAATACAGCCGTGCAGCAGAGGAACTACCGCTCCAGCAGACCAGGAGCACAGCTGTGGACAGCGGCGGCACTCGGTAGGATTGGAACCTGGGCTCACTCGCAGAGAGTGTGCGCGGTGTGTGGGGTGACCGGCCCAGAGGGCCCAAAAATATGGGCGGAACTTGCAAAGCACTTCCACTTCTAACCTTACTACAATATGCCTCGCAGAGCGAGCAGCGCATGCGCTGCAACGCTAGGCTCGACCTAAACATGTTATTATTTATTTAACATTCTCCTCTATCGGGAAGAGATAAAGGGGGTGCAGAGTCCTCAGGTTGAGAGGTGTACAAGTGTGGTAAGAGAGTGCTGCCTTGTTAGCAGATTGTCTGTGTTGACTCAGGGGGTGAGCAGTGGAAGTGTGGGGTTGACAGCAGGGAGATGGGCAGGGAACATTGCTGATCTGTTAGACTATAACACTGTGGTAGGTGGCATTCCAGAGAGGTGGGTGTGTGGTAATCGATGTGCTGTGGTTGACTTTTGGGGCTCGTATTCTGTATCCTATGTGACCTTCTAGATTGGACCTGTATCCAAAAGGCAGGTTCTCTTTTTTTCCCGTTTCTGCTGGGGTATAGTATATTGACATACGATTGGCCACAGGTGCTGTGCTGGCTGTGGTAGAGTATGTGTTGTGTCAGTGGTGTTGAGGTGTTCCGGATACACTAATCGAGAACAGGCGATAGCATTATCGCCGCTTTAGCGGCAGGAAACTGCAGCTAAAGCGGCGATAAGGGGCTTGATAATATGCCCTTGTGAATTCCCGTAGAAGCCCAGGTTCTAGTGGGAAGGACATCAAACGTGGGCTTCTATGGGAATTCTCAAGGGCATATTATCAAGCCCCTTTTCACCGCTTTAGCAGCAGTTTCCTGCTGCTAAAGCGGGGATAATGCTATCGCCCGTTCTTGATAATATGGCCCTTAGTGTTTGGTGCTGTTAGCTTTTTTGCTCTTAGTTTGGTCCTTGGTGCTTTACTAGTTGCATGACAGCATGGTATTGGAGTGTCAGCGTGATTATAGTGGTGTTGTGCGGATCTGTGAGTTAGATTGTAGGTGTTCTAGATACTTCACAAGTTGCATGAGAACTTGGTGTGTCATATGATTACAGTGATATCGTGCGGATCTGTGAGTTACGGTTCTGGATACACCTAAGGGCATATTAGCAAGGAATAGCGATATTTATCGCTAAATGCGCTTAGCACATTTTTTTTTATCACTGCCTATCGCTGGATACGTTAGCGGAGAAAACATGGCATTAGCAAAGTTTTTCTCCATTGTGCTAAAATATCCAGCGATAGCGGCGAAATGCGTGAATATCGCTGGATTTCCAGCGATATTCACGCATTAACATCAATGGGGATTTAACCTGACAATCCACCTCCCATTGGATAAACAGGTAAGTCATGCTTTAAGCAGGCATTAGATTATAGCGATAATCGCGCTTAGCGCAATTTTTTTCATCGCGAAGCCTGCCTTGCTAAAAGGCGATAGCTGTGTTAGCGACTGCTTTCAGTCGCTAACAGTTTGGGTACACCCACTTTGCATGTCATTAGCGATAAATATCGCTGACATGCAAAGCGGGCCACAAACCGGTCGCTATCGCCTGAAAGTTATCCCTAACTACTGTTAGCGACAGCTTGCTGATAGGGCGATAAAAATATTGCCACATGTGCACGCTTACCTTTTAGGGGGTGCACCCTTGAAATTGCATTCGCAATTTGCGAGTACCTATTTGGTACTCGCAAATTGAGAATGTCTTCCCATTGATTCCTATGGGCCTCTAGGCCCATAGGAATGAAGGGGAAGGTATTCCTTAATAGCGAATCGCAATTTGCAATTCGCAGTTAAGGAATATGTAGGAATCGCAATTATTATTGGGAAACCTACATACATTGCATTTCACGATTCCATAATAGCATATCGGTAAAATTTGCTATTATTGAATCGCAAAATCCAATATTGATACATCTGGCCCCAAAAATCTTACTTGTCCAATCATTATAATGCCAAAAATAAAGCCTCCGGGAGCGGAATTCATCCAATAACTTATCATCACAAAAGCACTACATGTCCCATGTAATATGTGACTAACAACCAAAAGTCCAAAATGTGCATTACCAAACAAAATGCCCTCGCACGGTGTGCAATCGGTGTGTGCCACAGCCTTCAGGTGTTTCACAATGTTGGCTTCCTCAGGGCCTGAATTGGGATGATTGATAAGTGTGGATGATTATTCACTGAAAACACAATAAAAATAGACAAATATTAAAACACAGCATGCCAGTCATATGAACATAATTATAATAAGCAAAAAGAAGACAATCATTACAAGTTTAATAAAATACGTGTTTATGTGAATAGACACAAAAAGAATCAACAGAAAGAAAAGGACACAGGAGAGAAAAAAAAATCCATTCCCAAATTCCGAGAGTCATTTCCTGGACAGCACTGTTGTAAAGCACTGCATTACCTGCTTATATAGGTCAGTTCATGACTGATCTCCGTTCAAGGTTAATTCAGTAAATCCACATCCAATCGCCAATGCCCTCCATTTATTGCATCTAAATTAAAACATAGTTTAATCAACGCATCTCTTCCTGTGTAAGTAAATAACATCTTAATCAGGGTTGTTCAACTAATATATTCAATAAATCAACTAGAAAGCCATATAAATACCAAAACATCATCCTAGTTCCATGATTAATGTAATATGTCCTACAGCCCCTGACTGTGAGCACCTCATAAATACTGATATTCCTTTATCAAAATAACTGCTCACTTGGTCGCATTGCTTCCAACAAAAATTCAATGCATGACAGTTCTGAGTCCCAGAAGAACAAACAGTTTTTACTCTGTATATTCCAAGGTGAAGCAAAAATGCCAGTTCAGACCATCCAGCCTTCTCTATCCAGTGTGTAGACAAAAAGAACACCTCACTTCAAATGCATGCTTTCCTAGACACTCATTTCTACTGAAAGGCATTAAAAGGTAAAACCAAACATATATTTAGAACTTCTTGTGTTTGGCCCTCCCCCGGAGCATGAACCAGTTCTTGTGTCCATCTACTGCTCCTATTTTTGGAGCTAATTTTGTGTTCCAGCACTTCATAGGAGTGCTTGTTGTTTCAGTCCATCTCCCATATTAGACCTGGGCGGTAAATTCCGTTCCGCTCGCGGACTTTGTGGAATTTGGGTAATTTTGCATTCCGCAGAGAATGCGAAATTGCCCAAAATTCTGCGTTCCGCAACTTTGCGGAATTTTTTGCTTGTTCGCGTTCTCAAAATGCGTGTTCACGAGTTATTCCCCCCGAGCACTCAAACAGCGATTGCGAACAGTAAAAAAGCATCGCGAACAAGCAATTCTGCATGTTCGTGGAATTTCTGCATGTTCGTGGAGATTTTGCGTAACGCGATTACCCAAATTCTGCCCACCCTTTTCCCATATTCCTGTCCATGTTTAATTTTTATCCCATCCATGCTGCTCTGTCCCTCCCACCCCTGACTCCCCCTAGCTTCCAGTTTCTTTTACCCATCCACCCCGCCCTCTTCTTCTCCCCCTGCCAATGTCCACCACCCGCCCACCTGCCCTGTCCATTTCTTCTTCCCCCACCTCCCAAAGGACAAAAAGGAAAAATAAGCATTATGACGCTTCATGCTGTTTTTTAAGCGTCCTGCTCTCCACTCCCCCGTCACTCTCTTTTATCACCCCCACTCTACCCCACATTCATTCAGTTGTGTAAGCAGAAGACACAAAGGGGCATATTCTCAAGGAACTATAGCTGAGTAATCGGCACTTTATCGCCTCCAAAGTTGCGATAAAACTAACACCCCATTCACAAACTGGTGATAACAGCCCAAAGCACCAGTTTACCTGCGATAGCAGCCACAAAAAACATCGCCAAATATGACCTCCACAACTATCGCTAATGAGATGCAAAGTAGGCGTTCCCGTGCAAAAAGCTGTGACAACACCACTCCGCAACATTCTCAATGACCAGCCAGATCGGCAATAAGAACTCAAAACAGGCAATAAGGCGCATTAGCAGCAGGAAATTAACACCTGCTCTGACCTGGTCTAAAGTCGGATGACAGCATGCACCAGAAAAGGGAGACAAGGCTACAACCACACCTGAAGGGCAACAGAGCCCATGGAGCCACTGACCATGCAGCTGGGAGCCCCAACAAGGTCACAACACCCACCGCCACCCCCCGGGAACCCTCCCTCGGACTTACACCGAGGCAGCGCAGACAAAGACAGCGACCCTCAGAAAATGCACCACCCTCACAGACCCAACATCTGAGAATGTCATTTCCCACCACAGGCTCAAAGGGACAACCATCCTCCGCATCCTGACCAGCATTGTACCCAGGCTGACGGTACCAGTGGACAACCAACATCCCACCTCAGACAAAGCTGCTGGCCGTGCTGCACGTGTTGGCCTCTGGTTCCCTCCAACCAACAACCGCCCGAGTCGGAGGAGTCACACAGCCAGCCCAACCCAAGTCCCTCACAACAGTCATGGATGACACCATCAGCTTGGTAACCCACTATCTATACTTTCCCCACACTGCAGGAAAAGCCAGAGACCAAGCAAGGCGTCTACGCCATAGCTGGCTACCCGCACATGTTATCGGCCACGTATTCCATCAATGTCCAGGCAATAGCGGACCACCAGGTAATCGCCACCAACTTCGACGCTAACCACCCAGGCAGTGTGCATGATCACTACATCTTCCGACAATCCATCATCAACCAGCGCTACCAGGATGGCACCCACGGAAATGCACTGCTCGTTGGCAAATACTAAATGAACACACCACACACCTCAACTCCACTATCATGCAACTCACAACACTGGGAATGCACATGTTGCAAACTCACATACAACATGCCAAACAACATGCCCACCCATTAGACATGACAGCACAATTTTCTATTTCTATTTAGGGGGTTTTGTAGAGCGCTTGGTGACGCACAGCGGCGTGTCCCCGCGCTAATGAGCTAATGTGTACCAGACTGATAAATGCAGAAAATTACTGTGAAAATAGAGCAGTCTTCAGCTTGGCTCTGAAGAGTGTTTCTGAGGGTTCTAGTCGCAGTGCCATTGGTAGCTTGTTCCATCTGGATGCTGCAAGGAGCCTAAAAGATCTTCCACCCATCCGGGCTCTGGACACCTTGGGAATTGACAGGAGTCCTGAACCGGAAGATCTCAGAGAGCGAGATGGCTCATAGGGTGTCAGCAATCCTTTCAAAGGGAGCGGAGCTCTCCCGTTGATGATCCGGTGGCACGTGCACAGGGCTTTGAATTCCACCCTGCTGCGAATCGGGAGCCAGTGCAGAGACCGGAGGGCTGCTGCGGAGCCCGCTCTTCTAGGTAGTCTAAGCACTAGTCTAGCAGCGGCATTCTGGAGAACCTGGAGACGGCTCAGGTTCTTTTCCAAGGTTCCCAAGTAGAGAAGATTGCCGTAATCCATCTTTGACGTGACTAGTGCATGCACCAGAGTTTGGCGGGCTCTGATAGGTAAGAATTTTAATACCTTCCTGAGACTTTTAAGGGTCCCAAAACATGATCCAACCACCTGATTGATCTGAGGACCGAAGGCAAGGTCAGAATCAAACCAAATGCCCAGGTTCTTTGCTTTCTGGCAAGGGGCAGGTAGTGGGCCCAAGCACGGTGGCCACCACGCCGACGTCCACGCTGATTGGCCTCCCCCCACTACCAGTACCTCGGTCTTGCCTCCGTTGAGTTTGAGGCAATTGGCGGACATCCAGGCCGCGAGATCTTGCATGCAAGCTCTGAAGATGTCCGCCGAGGGACTGGGGGTACGTGATAGGGAGATGACCAACTGCGTGTCGTCGGCATATGATACCATTTGGAGGCCATAGCTCTCTACCAAGGTAGCAATCGGGGCGACATAAAGATTAAAAAGAGTAGGGCTCAGGGACGAGCCCTGCGGCACCCCCTGATCCAGAGAGATGCGCTCAGAGTAATGGTCAACTCACTGTGGGAACCTGGGCCAGCCATGCACATAAGCCATCAACGGCATGGCACCTCAGCCACACAACAGCAGATTGTGGGGAGAGGTGGGAACCAGACATGTGCGAAGGAGGCAAGTGACCGATGAATGAGAATGTGCACAATGCCAAGAGTGGCGTGGACGTAAGGGCCAGACTGCAGTATGCAGACCACACACATATCCATGTCGACATACACTGCTGGTTTTTGGAGTGCAGTGGACAGTGGACGCAACCATGTCACCCCAGCCAGTGGGGAAGGTTGCAGAAATTTAGCTTGTTACATCCCCCCAGAGGTGTGAGCGGAGTGGGCTGGCCCGGTGTATGCCAGGCCAGTGTAGGGGCGTGAATTAAAGGCATGTGACATTTTTTTGGTGAATGTTAGACGGGGGCCCCGAGGGCCGGCCGAATACGGAGGGAGAGGCCTCCGATGAGGACTGTCTCCGGCGATCGTACAGATAGGTCACTTCACCCCCCACAGATAGACACAACACAAGGATGAGTTCAACACTTTATATAGAGTTCGTGCGGCAAGGTTAGTAACGATACAGGAGATATCGGACTCGAGGGTCCTCTCACTTCTAGTCTCTGTAGGGGGAAGGGGGTAGCGGGACAGTCTTGGTACCGGGTCGGTACAGGAGGTGGTAGGAGGTGAGCTCACAGTCCTCGAGCTGGAGAGTCCGCAAGGTCGGGCCGCGGCAGCGCCAGCAGGCCAAGATGATGGTTTCACGAGGCAGAGGGCCGCGGCAGCGCCGGTAGTCCGTCAAGGATGAGTTCTTCTCGGTGTCTCTCGACTCCAGGATACCACTGCCTTCCTGGTCTGGCACTGCCCCAGTTATAGGTCTGGTCCCCTTTGATGTCCGGACCCTCGCGCCTGGGGGCCGGGAGGTCCGGGATGAGGGAGTCCAGACACCCAGCAGGGGGGTGGAGCCAGCGCCCAGGGCGGCCGGGGGTGATCGACACCTGGCGGAGGAGAGCCGTTGACGATTCCTTCTCCCATTCACTCGCCAAGTGGTCGTGCTGCCTCCTGGGGGGAGGTTGGTGCCTCGATGTCGGGGCCGGCCAGGCCCAGGGTTAGGGTCGAGTTGAGGCCATGCGGCCTCGTGCTGTAGTACCCCAAGATGGCGGCTGGGCCGAGGTCATGGTGCGGATGGTGACCAGGGCCAGCCGGTTCAGGAGCTGGTGTCTTGTGGTGGAGGGATTGTGGGTTACTTCGGGGGGTCGCCGGGGCCTCTGGCTGGGGATTCAGGGAGCGCCAGGGTCCGGGCCCCGTTGTGGGGAGGGGGGACAGCCCGACCACGCGGCCTGTCCAACAGTGAAGAATTTTATAAAGCGCGAACTTGACCCAAATGGGGTATCAGAGCGCTTTACACAGTACCAGTTACATTACATGAGGACACACATTCATTTTTGTTAGGCACGGTTAGTGACTCTGGGTGTGGTCCTCTTCTGGAATGCCCAACATGTCTGCCAGGGCGGCGACTCTCACCCCGCCACGAGGCCGTCGCCGTGACCGGTGTTGCCTGCGATCCTGTGCGCCTGCTGCACCCCAGGCCGCTGGTCCTTGAACTAGTCTTGCCTGCTGCTGCGCACCCAGGCCTCAATGCCCACCTGCCTGCCCACCTGCAGACACACCCGTGTGTTGAAGAGGGCCCACCACGTGCCGGTGCAAGCTCCAAGCCCGAGGCCTGCGACCCTGGCAGCCTCCTCAGACCATCACGGCCTCCGCGACACAGCCCCACAGTACTCCTTTCTCATTGACGTACTCTATCGGCATACACAGCGGACTAGTAGGTCACACATTTGGAACTGAGTCTTGATTACACTATGGGAGAGGACAATGTTTATGGCTGAGTTGAAGTCACTATACTCCCTTCGATGTGATGCCACCAAGTCTGTGCATAGCATTCCAACCACACGTGTCTGTGGGCCCACGCGGACTACTGCCCTCGAGCCACACAGCGCTCGGATTGGAGACACATGTTGAACTCAGTCTTGATATTTATATGGCAGACTACATATCATTGCACGCAAGGAGGGGTGTAAGAGGATGCGATTTAGTCTGGAGGAAAAAAGGATCATCGCTACGAAGGTGATCGAACAGTACCGACAACAGCCCTGGTGTCACTAACTCTGGCAGTGCGAGCCAACGACACATGGCTGTGGGCCCCTGCTGACCGCTGCCTCCGGCCTACACAGCGGTCAAGTAGGTCACACATTTGGGACTGAGTCTTCATTTAGCAATGGGCGAGTTCATATCATTGTACCAGCATCATCGCAGACTGCATCCCCTCCCAGCCTCGGTGCCACCAAGTCTGTTCCCCGACATTCATGGACACTCTGTGGTAGAACTTCGGTGGTGTCTGAGTCAATAGACTGGGGGTTGTTTTCATCCTCATGTAGCTGATACTGAAATGGGGGTGAAAATGAGGCTTTAACATTGCACTCCTCCATTTTCTGCTTCCGGATAGCTTATGCCATATGCACCATGCCCTGGAGGACACCCTCCACTGTCCCCCACAGCCCTCGGCCTCATTCCCCTCGGACATTGAAGAGGACCCGCTCAGTCAGCGTGGCCCTGCCTCAGTGCACTGCAAGGAACAGTGTTGTGGCTGAATGCCTGTGCCAGCTGCTGTGCATCCGGGGCCACCAACTCTGTGCAGCTAAAGTCAGAGACCCTGTATTCTGAGATACTGGATGGCCTCTGAGACAATCACCTTGGGTCATCAACGCCATGTGTCCATGGCTCTGCGCTGTCCGCTGCCTGCGGCCTCCACTGCGGTACACCAGGGCTCACACATCAAATCGAGTCCTGACTGGCACAGACGTCGCATCACCGCAGGAGGCACACGCCACCACCGCCAGAACCACCTCCAAGCGCCAACTACCAGAGTCAAAACAGCCGTACTGGCAGACTAACGGAGTTGCTCACACCTGTCGTGGATGCCATCATCTGCCTGATACCCTGCTCAGCACTCCAGGTGCCACTAACTCAGTGCACCACAAGTCATCGTCCATTTTTGTTTTGGTTATGTGCTGTGGCAAACTCATGCAGCAATGTCACCTCAGGCAGTGTGGGAGACCCGGGACGATGATGAGGAAGACGATGCAGGTGTGACACCCCCCACTTCAGCTGCATCAGGAATATCCCGAAGGGACCCAATCCTAGAAATGTTATTCACATGAGCAGGCTCAGCTCTAGTGCCCCAACCTCAGTGCACTGCAACTCACGGACACTTCTGTTTGCATATTGGGTGACCTCTGTACTTGCTGCGGCTACCACCATAATGGTCCGCTGTTGTCTCTGTAATGCTGGTGTTTACTGTTTCCATCTTAATAGTGTTCACTGTTGTATTTGTTGCCAGCACCAACAACTCCCTGAGGGCTGGCTTACACTCACCCCGCTTACAGCTATCACAGGCTTCACTGTACATGTGACCCTGCCAATAAAGGGGCCAGGCGCACATGCCCGTAGCCAGTTCCACAAACGATCTGCATGTGTCTGTGTGGTCATGATGTATGCATGAGGACCCCGGGCCATACAACATTACATTGTGCTATGTACAGCGGAAGCAACCATGTCATTGCAGGCAGCGGGTTAGTACTTGGACATGTAGCTTTGTCGTCAGCCACTCAATACGTAAGGGGAGTGTACTGGGCAGTCGTACGGATGGTCCAGCATGGGTGTGTGAATGGTAATTCCGGGGCTCTGGGCATGGTTCAGTACAGGAAATGTGCAAATGCATGTGTCTCTGTCGCAGTGTGGGTCTCCTTTGTGGGGTGCAGGTGGTTCCTGATGGGACTTAGACACCCCGTATGTAATGTGGTTTGGCTTCCATGAGCTCTATCCCCACCCGCACCTGTTCGGACACCTCCTTTTGGCATTCTGACACCTGCCATTTTAATGCGATGTGTGCCTCGTGGCGTGTTGGGAGCAAGCCGTGCTTGAGGGTGCTTCCTGCTGTGTGGTCTGTGCAGGGGCTGGGTTCTCAGCTATGTAGCTTGGCTACCCTGGTGATGGGTTGCCTGAGATGTCCATGAGCTGTTGTAGGGAGTCGGCATCGAAGGTGTGGCGGTCCTCTCCGGCATCACTGATGGGTTGTCTGGTCTGCTCTGCTCTGCTGGAGGTGTTGTTTGTCCCTCTGCAATGTGAAGGGGAGATGCATGTTGACATTGTGTTGACATGTATGTTGGCGCATTGTTATTGCTGACATGCAGACTGTATGACAATGTACATTGTGACTGTTTGGGTGGTGCTGGCAATTTGATGCAGGACAGTGGACATTTGGACTAAGTGACGGATGTGAGGTTGAACACGTACATATGAATCTCACAGTTTCCTCCTCTGTTCGATGTGTTTGGCCTGTTTCTGCGCATGAGCGGACCCAGTTGTGTCCCCTGTTCTGCAGTGTCGGTGTTGAACTTTGCACCACATTGTCGTGGGATGTACTGTGGTTGCTATGTGTGTGTGCTGCAGTGTGCCACGGGGATCAGGGACATGATCCAGGGTCATTGTGGGTGTGCAGTGTGCTACACATCATTGTGCATGTGTGTTATTGTGCGCATCTCCCCCGTCCCATCGGTCTCTGGTAGTTTTTCACCCTGTTGATGTTGTATCAGGTCCTATCGAGCTGTGTCAGTACTCCCACCTCCTTGCACCGTCTTCACACTGATGACTGTCGCCTCCATTTCCCCCAGCTCCTTCTGAGGTGCAGGACTCCCACCTCCAGCCGCCGGTGCTGCCTTCCTGTTGGCAGCGGGTTTGTGCTTGGTGTGGCTTTTCACATCATGCCAGCACCTCTTGACATCCTCGACACTCCGACTGCATTCACGTTAGTCTCATTGTGGGTCAGTTGATGGGGGTGTACTGTCAACTCTGTGATGCTGACCTGGTTTTGCTGCGGACTTCACCCCGTCTTCCTCTTCCTCTTCTCATTGGCCTTCCCCGACCCTGAGGTTCCTTGCTGGTGGTCTGTGGGGCTAGTGGGGTTGGCATTGGCCTCTTCACAGGGTGCGTGTGCATCCATGGTGCTACGCAGTTTAAATTGTTTTTGGTGTGTTCTTTTTGTTGCTTTTATTTTCCCACCTGACGCGTGGGATTTGCAGGCCTTTTGCCGGTTGTCTTTGCTTTTCGTATCACTGTTGGCCTCATCACGACTTTTTTTTGTGTTGGTGTTTCGAATTTTTGCAGCTTCACGTTGTCTTTGTTGCGGACATTTGACGCGTTGTGAGTTAACACAGAGTTGTTTTCCCGCGTTAGATTGCGCTATGAAGAGATGCGGTAAGCTACTTTTGTGGTAATTATCACACGTTCTTGAGAATATCCCCCAAAGTGTGCTTTTGTGCATGTGACTAACAGTTCAGTATACAAATCCTGCATTGAGCGGTTGGAGTGGGTACAATTTCTCAGCAGGAGCAATAAGACCCGCTGCTCCTAATTATGCATTGATTGCTTGTAACCGCAGATAGACACTCCAGCCGATGCAAAGAGGATTATATAGGTTAAATAAGGCCCTTTCAAGCAGTAATCAAAAGGATTTCAGATTGGTTTCTCATGTTGGGGATGTACAAATGGTACTTGCTACACCCGTCCTCATAATAAAAATAATGAACTTGTATAGAGGCCAATGAATAAACTAAAACCCAGACATCACTGGTACCCATTTGATCAACCTTAAGCGTATGAAGGTCCAAGTAGACCGCCTTCAAACTGGTAACAGGTAACTTTAATGCACCGAGCTTAGCAGCAAACACGAAACCCACAGACCTGTCTTTTCCTTTTTAATTGAACTGGGACCATGTTCCCTGTATTTAACTCTATTCTTAAATGTGTCCAAATGTCCTGCAAAGATTGTGCTGAGAGGACATGTGTGGCCAACTGTACCAGTGACTAGGCCCTGCTGTGCCCGCAATGATGCCTGGATGGGCCAGGGCACCTCTAAAACCTTGGCAAATAAGGATGCCCAGCAACGTAGGCAAATCAGCCCATCTATGACCGTGAATAGGTCCATCGTTGTGACACAATGCCGAGAGCCCATTCAAAAAGCATGCCAATTCACTCATCATATCTGAGCCCACTTTGGGGGCACCTACCCAATACATCGTAGTATAATGCCCAGAGCCTACTGCGAATTCATTCCAAGATACATTAGTCCTCTGATGGCTGAGTACTCTATACAATATCATACAGTACAATGCCCAGAACCCATTAAGGGGGCATGTTAATCCATTCAGTATATATATCAATCAATCAAGCATTTGTAGAGTGCACTACTCACCCGTGAGGGTCTCAAGGCGCTAAGGAGAGGGGGGAGGCAGCTACTGGTCGAACAGCTAAGTTTTGAGGAGTCTCCTGAAGGTCATCAGGTCCTGGGTCCGGCGCAGGTGGGGTGTATATATGAGTTCTGTTTGGGCCATGTACCTTATAAAACATAGTACCATGCCCAGAGCCCATGGAGAAGGCATGCCCATCCATTCCAGGATATCTGAATTTTGCTAGGGGGCCTTTACCCAATACAACATAGAATAATGCCAGGACCCCAATCAGGAGGCATGCCCATTCATTTCAGGATATCTGAGTCATCTGACGGTCGTGTACCCTATACAATATGATACAATGCCCAGAGCCCATTCAGGAGGCATGTTAATCTATTCCAAGATGCCTGAGACTCAGTGATGGCTGTGTGGAATATATATGGGGAAGAGGGAGGAAAAGAAGAAAAAAAATTGCACTTACCCGGCAGCCACCGCTTTAATCTTCTTTTGTTCCTCTGTTCCTCTCAGCACTCCACGAACAGGCCCCCAGACCCCCTACACCAATCCAGACGCTGCTCTCATGCTGGTATATACCCAAAGTGAGAGAAGCACTGGGATTGGTCTGAGTGGTCTGGTTTGACACTCTGTCACACCCTCGGAACCTGTGTCTGTTCCCTACCAGGCTGTGCAGCAGAGCTCTGGTGGTGAAATTTCAGTGCGCATCTCGGTTTGCTCTCGTAAGACAGCCGGACAAACCGACACTGGCACACGCAGCAGGGCTCACCACTCCTCCTGCTGCTGCTGTCCATTAGCTCTAGACTCGGCTCAGAGAGGAGAAGAAAATCATAATAAGCTGTTTTATTATCATTTTAATTTCCATGTTTTCACTTCTGAGAGAGGAATGGGGCAACGCTCCTCCGCCTTACCGGAGGAGCCGTCACTGCTGAGACCTGATTGGGGCGCATAGCATATATCATACTATACAATGTCCAGAGACCATTCAGGGAAACATCCTCATCCATCCCAGAATATCTGAGTCCTCTCAGGGGCGCGTACCCTACACATTATAATACAATGCCCAGAGCCCACTGAGGAGGCACGCCAATCCATTCCAGGATACCAAGAGTCTTCTCAGGGGCTGCAGCGGACATCATATGGCATTGCTGTTCTTCACTATAGTAACTCAGGGTCCGTACATATGCCAACCCATTATACAATTCAGGTAACAGAACACTTTACCTCCCCAAGCATTACATAGTCTCACCACATTGAGCGGTCTCCAGCTTCAACCCGCGCTTCAGGTGCACGTTGTAGGGCTTTCGTCCTTCAACGAAGAAAAGTGAAGTAGAAGAGGACGATACAGATTAGCACCACAGATAGCAATGTAAAAATTACCAGGTGTGACCAAGTACATGCCCAACACCCCACCCCACTCCCTCTGCCTAGCTTCCAATCATCTACTAGGTCGCATAGAAAAGAATACTGTCAGTCCCCATTTTTGGTTTACTCCTCTTTCCTACATTATGCGTAGCCCTTGAGTACTGGCCCCCATCCCTCCTACTTGTTCCATCACCCCGCCGTACTGTATATTCAGTCAGCCAGTTCAGGCTGGTCGCCTTCAGGAGGCTCCTGTGGCACCCGCGCCATATCGTCCTGAGGGCAAGTCATTGTCCACTCTCTCATCCCGGGGGGTTCTCCGCATATGCGCCTCCCCCGCCCTGGCCCATTCTAGCAGGTCTCTTCTCCAGCCCCTTTGTGCTGGGGTCTAGCACTCAGTCAGCCAAACACAATGCATCTTTTAGCTAGTATGAGACCCAGTACTGCGAAGCATCTACTTTTTCTTTGGGTTGTCAGGGAGCAGGCCCAGCACACACTATTTAATTGTGCGTTGCACCTCCAACCCCGTCGCGTGCTTGATGTGGCATATCTCCATCCAGTAGGACGTGATAACTAGGCAATGCCACACCACATGCAGGAAAACTGCTACAGGAGTGCCGCACCTGGCACAGCTCTGAGACCCATTGGGGTGGAGATACGCCACGTGTACTATGTTATACTGAATTAGCAGGAACCTCACACTAATCGACACCTTGAACGCTCCTGCATATATTTTAAGCCAATCTTTGGGCAGGTTTACTCTATTCGTAGCGGCGCTAATCGTCTGTCTGTATGCAGCACTTGATATATGTGTGTTATGAATCTACGATCACCCGCCATTTAAAGCAGGGTCACCAGACTCTGCATGGCCTCAGGAGCCTTTGGAAATAACGGCCATAGCTGGTGCCATGGGCGCAGTTTTGGCGTACTGGAGAAACTGTCCCCTACCCAAGTCAAATGTCTCAATCGCATACTACAGCATGACGAAGTGATCCGCTTGGTATAAATCCAACAACTTTATAAGGCCCTCCTGCTTGCCACCTGTCAACTATCATTGTCCAAACTATTTGTTCAAAGGGACGCACTATCTATAAGTCCAGGTCTGGAGCATACGACGCCCACCCCAGCACCCGTGGTACCGCTCTTTCCCGAGTCAGTCTAGTAGGCGGATCAGGTGTGGGACGGTAGTAGGTGTGTCTCTCCCCTTCATTAGCAGTGTTCTGAGTTGATGGCCATTGTACCTGCCCTCCACTAGCACTCTCTCCCAATTGGCCTCCCTGTCTAGCCAGTGTATCCTATGTTGTAAGTGTGCTGCTAGATGATATAGTTCCAAATTTGGGACCTCTCTCCCGGCCCTGTCCCACTCTCTCTTAAGGGTGGTAAGGCCTATTCTGTGTCATTTGCCTGAGGACATTGGGAGCTACCCCCATCTCTCCCACAGGCAGAATTTGCAGACACCCCTGCCTCATCAAATGGCTGAAGGGGACCCCGAACTCCGCCCCAATATCCCTCCCTTCCTTATTTACCATACTTTGAGGCATTTGGTGTAGAAAGTATCTGAGTTACCACAATGCGCAAGCCCCAGTGGCACTCAGCAATCTGCATCTGCCTTGCCCTCTGTTCCACCCAATCAAATAGTATAATATGCACAAAAACAAGTTCAATTGTCCAGTAGTATTATTTTGGATCCCAGTAAGAGGGGGATAATACATGTGTCAAATATCAATAATGCATCTCGCCCCCAAAGAGGTAGATGTTACCCGGCTTTCGG
This sequence comes from Lissotriton helveticus, assembly GCF_964261635.1. NCBI lineage: Eukaryota > Metazoa > Chordata > Amphibia > Caudata > Salamandridae > Lissotriton > Lissotriton helveticus. The sequence goes on along the minus strand of NC_136073.1, from coordinate 28,021,153 downwards.
CACCAACCTCTTCTGAGCATCAGACTCATACACTCTCACCCCATTTCAGCACTGTCATTCTGATTCCCCTGGCCATGGCTCAGCTGTGCAAAGGGGTGCTGCATCTCCAGGGACAAGAGCGCAACCTGCAAAGTGACATTCGGGCCAACCAGGATACGTTCTCGCATTGCTGATGTTGGGGATCGAGGTTGTTTCTTTGGCTGTGTTCGATTCTGTGCTGAACTTATTACCCCGCGGTTTCTTTGTTTTCCCCATTCAGATGTACCCGAGTGTAGGAAAGTGGGTTTCTGTTGCAGTAACCCACCTCCTCTTTTTGCCAGACTACTGATGCACGTTTTCTTGGTGGGCCCTGGGTCCCTGCCAATCAGGTTCCCCGGTCCTGTGTTATTTCCCCAAAACTAACCCAATTGACATTTCTGGCCACAAGTCAGCCCCTGGTAAAGGGCACCACAGGTACCCAGGGCACTGTGACCAGGGAAGACCTCTAAGGGCTGCAGCACTTATTGTGCCACCTTTTTAGAGGCCCTGGACCTTCACCCACACACACACTGCCTTTGCAGGCTATGTGTTTTGGTGCAGAACAAAGTGAAGAGTCAACATGACACACAATCATGTGTGCCACGCCTACAACCCACTGCCCTGGCATAGATCAGTCACCCGTCTAGCTGGGTGCCCAATGCCAGTGATGAGGGTACAGGTGCATGAGCCCTGTACCCCTACAGTATCTAAGTCCATTCTTAGACATTGTAAGTGCAGTGCTGCCATTAAGAGTATATGGTGCTGGGAGGTTGTCAACACAAACTCCACAGCACCAATATTGCTACACTGAAAACTGAGAAGTTTGGTATCAAACTTCTCATCACATTCAACCCACACTGATGCCAGAGTGGGATTTAATGAAACATGCACACAGAAGGCATCTCAGAGATGTCTTCTAAAAATGAACCCACCACTAGTGTCCAGGCTGAGTGGCTACTTTCAGCTGCACCACCAGACACGTTTCTGAACCCCTGGGTCAAGAGCCTGCTGCTCTCTGGGGCCTGAAACAATGCACATCCTGGGACGAGGTGCCAAGTCTCCTCCCCAAGGATGGGCAGGGTTCACGAAGGGGAAGCTTCAAAGGCATGCCGCCTTTGTGAACCTTCGCAGACCATTTGCTGATTTTAGCAACTGGTCACCACTGGTTCTACCCCCCACTTTGGGCGGGAGAGCCGGCAGGAAAAACAAGTGAGGTAAAGTGGTGTGCCCACCTCTGCCAACTTCACCTCTCAGGTGGGGGAGGCCAGGTGAAGCACAACTCTGAGTCCCCGCCATCTTGAGGATGGGGGGACCCAACGAACTAGGGACAGGATCCTGTCCCCCTCTTACTGGAGCATGGCACAATAGGGGGTATACCCACCCCATGGAGGGAACACATTGGTCCCTGCCGTTCACCTACCTGTAACGCCTCTAAATCCAGTATTTAGGGGGCATCCTGAACCTTGCTTCCTCAGATCAAGACAAGAAACAAGAAGAAAATAAGAAGAAGGACCGAATAGCCGTGCAGCCACCTAACAAGAGGAAACGCCACTGACTTGGCCCAGCCCTACTGGCCTTTCTCTCCTTGAACCTGCTCCTACGAAATCCCAGTATGACCTGCAGCCAGCAACCTCAAAAAACCCCAGAGGACCAGCCTGCCTTCACTTCCAAAGACTACTTTTCCCGTGAATACCGGATTTGTTCAACTGCAACCTCTGGCAGCAGCCAGAGACCGCATATCCAGCCCACTCTGCACCCGCTGAACCCGGTCCGAGCTTGAGTGAAAAAACACAACGAGGAGGTCCACCGGCGAAATTCGGTGACCACTGACTTGCCTCAGGCCTCCAGCCGACGCCTGCAGTCTAAATCCAGAAGGCCCCCCTAACCGCGACCAGGAGCTGGTAAGAAGATCCGACTCCTAAAGGCACCCCTGCACCCGACGCCCCACGGCTTTGTGTGCCCAAACCGACGGTGCCTAACCAACCCTTAACTTCCCAACTTACCACTCCAAGTGGTGGTCGAACCCAGAAGTCCTTCGTCTCCCTGCCTGCAGTGCTTTTGCAAACCGAAGGTTCTCCATAGAAAACAAACGGGCGCCCAATTTTGCAACAGCACTCTGCACCCGGCTGCCCCAGTGCCGCTGAGGGTGCACCTTTTGTGCTAATTTGTTTCCCCGTTTGCCCTTACCTTAACCGTGGGAGCTTTGCTCCCACAACTCAATGGCCTGCTTGCCAGCAGCCACCAACCGGAGGCCCCCTATCCCCCAATGGATAACATTGGGCCTCAACACTCTGCACCCGGCCGCCCTAGTGCCACTGAGGGTGCAACAACAGTGCAACACTGACCCTGGGGGACCCCTGAGTCTAAACCCAGAACCTTAACTGCCACAGTCAATTACTTACCTGTGAACCGTTACCCTGTTTTTCCTTCAAATTATAACATTGACAATTTTCTTCCAAAAAGTTTCTAAGTGTGGAGTTTTGAAATCTAAAGATATTCTTTAAAAATCATGTGAATAACTAAAACGTAATTACTTACCTGTTTACAGGAAATGTCCCAGTGCTGAATCTAGGTATCCAGCACTGAGTTAGAAAAGTAACGTAAAAAGTAACTTACCTGTAATTTACTGAAAAAGCCTATTCATTTCATTGTACGGTATTTGATAAGTGTTGCATACTACTGCTCTCCTGTAAATCAATCAAAGTACAATTTCTATTGCATTTTCAAACTGTTCTATATCCAGTAACTTATTACTGAAAAGTATTTAATGCTTACCTGTACCAGACTTGCTTGGTCCTAAAATAAAACAACAGTATATATTTTTATACCAACACAATTGGCCTAGAGTTCAGTTCTTGAGTGAGTGAATTCATTTGCTGACTGAGTGTGTACATCAAATGCTTAATACTGCCATCTGATACTGCCTTACTGCTCGACCACTCTATCACAAATAGAGAGTAAGGTTCTATCTAACTTTAACCTCTGCCTACATCTGGGGTCACCTGGACTCTATACACACTATACCTCATTTTGGTGTAGTATATAGAGAGCCAGTTTCCTACAACGAGTCGACCCAGGCCTAGTGACTCCAACCAGTTTGCAGCCTCCTGTCGCAATTTATGAATGTGCACCTTTTCATCATACTGAACGGAGAGCTTGGCTGGGAACATCAGGTTGTACTTTATATTATGCTCCAGCAAATGCCACTTAAACAACAGAAAAGTGATATGGAGGTCTTGTACTGTAGTGTAGTTCCTATATTCCCAATAGGCTCTGCGGATTGGAATAATATATCCAATAGATTAGACGTAGGACTGAGGTCGACTAGGTCTCTATCGAATATACTAAACTTAATAGTGAGTGCAGCTAGCTCAGAGGTCACTAGAAACTTTCTAGAATTTAAAAGACAGTATTAGTTTCTGACAACCGCATAAACATGACAACTTTGTTTCTCAAGAATAAGAAATATATCTCTCAGAGTCGTGGAAACAAGAGATAAGTATTTCACTCAGTCAATCGTGCATGCTTCATTTCAACAGAGTTGCAGAGAAATAGAGAGATGGGGGATTTCAATAAAAAGGTTTATTGAACAGTCTTCTTTCTCATACAAGAGAAGTGAACTGCTACAATCGTTATGCAGACTGCAAAGTATAATGCATACAGCGAGAATAGTATTATAAAATAATACCGTAAAGCATTGAATGGTTTCTAAGCCATATAAAAATACATACCTAAATAACATTGACTAAAATACTCAACTGGTGCTTCTAAAATACGCCTACCCCAATGTACCTAACCTAAGTCTAGTACACGGGAAGAAGTAAGTATTGTGTAGCATAGGTTTAGTTGTTTTTGCCAAGAATCTACCAAAGGTTTCTCTTGGTTCTAATCAGCTCCATACCTTAGTTAGAATGAAGGAGGTCTGGTATACCAGCCTCGGGACTCGATTTCCCAACACCCCGCAAGGGGAGCTTGGAAACACTGGAGCTGGATTCTCGGCGAGAGAAGGGCAGCCTCTTGATCAGTTTGTCAGCTGGAGTGTCGGATTCCTTCGGCACTTGCTGTAGCGAGCTGCGTCGGGCAAGTAGATAGTCGAACTGCTCCGAACCACTTGGTTTGCTATAGCAAGTGAAGGTATATTTATACCTTGAAGGTGTTTAGGAATGCCATAGATTGACGTAAAGTCGGGCATATGAACATCAGGAAAGAACCCCTAGGGAATAGTTGTTCTTGCAAAGTACATGAGTTCTTGGACAAATCAATATTCAAGCAAGGGGAAGTTCCCTAACTGCTTAAGACGATTTTCCAAGAAATCGTTGTGACATTTGGTAAAGGGTGGAAGTAGCCATGCCTGTATTTGGGTCGCATTGGCTATGCCTAAATAAGGGATTGATTTATATGCCTATATAAGGGCAATGTGAATTGTACCTATATAAGGGCATGAATCTGGAAAATTCACTCGGAGCTCTAAACGCCACACAACAGTACCCTCCGTGTATAATCAGGGAAGATCTGTATCAGTTTGTCCTCATATCGTGAGGGGCTGTGAGCACGGACATGTTGAAGGATTACATCACGATCACTGTAGATGAACATTCGGGCCAGAATCGCTCTAGGAGGCGCGCAAGGACACAGCACCGCCATCAGTGCCTTGTGTGCTCCCTCAATGGAAAATAATTTAGATTTAGATTTAGTATTTGGGTTTGAGTGTGTTGACAAGCCAATTTTCAGGGGCCCTTTGTACGCTCAGGGAACCCTAGGAAGCATAGATAATTCCTTATGGAGTATCCCTCCACATCCTCCACACGTGCCTCCATGTATGCCACACTACACTTGAGGCCCTCCACTATGGCCTGGAGCTCTTTGAAAGGAGGTGATTTGGTGGTATGGGTAGAAGCATTATATGGTTGCACAAGGAATGTAAGAACAAAACATAATGTCATTATTGTGTGTTTAGGAATGACTGAGTGCTAGCCTGAGGTTTAAATGGTGTTACAAGAATCATTCTGAGGCACCAGCTCATACATTTTTTAACAGTCATTTTTTCTATTCTATATTGATTCTATTTCAAGGCCACTTTGTGTTCTTCCCTATTTTCCTTCTTTTTATTGAGGTGTACATTTGCATTCCATCTAAGTGCGCCCTGAAGAAGGTGAGTGGTCTCTGATCACTAGCACCGAAACGCATGTCGGCACCAGCACAAAAGCCTTAGAGACACTTAGCAAGAATTTCAACCTTTGGCAAGTTTTCAGTAACTGTATTTGGTGAAAAAAAGAAAAACAGTAAAACGTATATGCATATTGAAAATATTATATTGACATGAAAAATGAAACATGGATTTAGTTGAGATTTTGATTTGTAAGTCTGTTCTTAATACAATTCCACGATCATCCAGTTTAGGATGTGCCAGCTGAAGGCTTAATATATGCTCTATTTTTATAGTATGAATGAATGAGTGTAATAATAGGGTAATTGTATGATTCATTTTGAAAAACAAAATAAGTAAAAACAGAACAAGTTATGCAAAACTAAAATAAATGTTTTGATATTATCTTGTATGTATAATTGTTGTACAGCTATTTGTGGCCTATATATTTTGTTGACTGTACTTTAGAGCTAATTTTGGAGGTGAGTTTTTTCTTCAAGTTCTAGAACCTTTTTTGATATCCTTCTTGAGGATGGTTACGTCCTCTTCAGCATCTGTGACACTTTCAGCAACTTTACGAAGGTCCAGTCTGAGATGGTCCATGGGCATCACATCTATGTTGGTTTCCAGTGCCTGCCAAGAACCCTGAATGTTCAATACATTCCTTGGCCGTCCATCACCCTGATCCTTCTTCTTCAGGGCATTGTTGTATTAGATTGCACTGCTTTCGGACCTTTGTCTTTCACCATTGTGAAGCTAAAGGAAGAAGCTTGTACAGCAGCAGTCAATCTTCTAGTGCCAGCAGGGGCCACCGGATCAGCAATGCACACAGACAGGCAGTCCCAATATTTCCTTTAGCACCTCATTTCCTTCTTCATCATTTAGAAAGTGGGCGTCTGTTCATGGGGGTGGCTCAAAGCTGCCCCGGGCACATATCCAGCCTAGCCTTCACGTCCGTACAACACAGCCAATTTCCTGCCCATCTGAGGATGACAGGCCCACTTAGCCCCTTCACCACCGGTAAATAATAGTGATGTCCCTACTTATGGGCTATTTCAACATCTAAAGGTACGCGGGTCTCTGTCAGGGTACCCTATGTGGGTGCATCAGATGCGACAGATCTTCAGTTCATATTCGCCCCCCCCTTGGAAAGCTGCCCCCTCAGTCAATTCTCCAGGTTTTTGGGGAGTATTCCACCCATTTGCAGCAGCAGGCAGTTCGGTGGAACCACCCTCCATCCTCCAGGCCTCACGTGGCAGCGCCCAGGACTCTGGCCACCAGCAGTGGGTCACACTACAGGCATCCTGGTCTTCACCAGTGTATGTCCCCCGTCACCCTCTCTCATTCAGGGTTCAGTTATGCAATGCTGCGGGCCTGCCAACCAGTCCCCCCAGTGTCGCCTACAGGAGCACCAACTTCCAGAGGCTCTCTCCAAGGGAGAGCTAAGACAGCGTCTGCCCACAGGAGGCTCTCCTTCTTGTGCAGGCTCTATCCGGGCTTCACCCACTGGTCAGTGCTTATGACCTCCGGTCCCTGCTCCAGTTACAGCAGGCGCCTCTGGTGTCGGTCCTTCCACCCAAGGGTCTTAGGCATGCTTTCCGCCTGCTTGAGGCCACACCTCTGTAGTGTCCGGCTGGACATGTTCTAGTGTTCCAACCTGTATCCCACCATAGTCGCCATTGTAAAGTTGCAATGCCCAAGGCCCTCATGCATAAGTAGGAATGACACAGACACGGTAGTTGGTGTGTGGAACTGGCCCAGGGCACGTGCGCCAGGCCCCTTTTATTAACAGGGTCATCTGACCGGGTTACACCTTTGATGGGTGGGTGTTAGTGTGGGTGTGATACAGGGTGGAACACTAGAATGTGTCCAGCCGGACACTACAACCTCCTACTCGCTGCAGCCCACGGTTGTTTTAAATGCACCTAGGGGGCTTCAATAGTTTGACACCTACCTCTGCTGCACACACCAGGATCTCCTCACTGTCCCACTCAGATCCAGGGTGATGCAGGCCAACCCGAAGGCGCAGCGGGAGCCGTGCCTCCGGTTTAGTGCCACCGGTCTCGTGCAGATGTGCAAGGGGTTGCCATTTTGGATCCCGCCATCTCCGGTGCTGTCCCCATAGAGCACCGCATCGCACTAGGCCGCGCTTTCTTCCAGACTGTTTCAGGATCGCTTCCCGGCCTCACACATGAGGTGGGGCTCCGTTTTCAGCAGCACTGGGGCTCAGGCGTATTCTGCTCTCCTCCGTGGGGGTCCCAGCGTTAGAAGTGCAGCAGGATTCGATAGGATTCTGCCTTCCTTGGCGGGAGCTACGGTCGGGTATGTCTTATCCGCCATCTTAGTTGGCCACGCCCCGACTCCATGCCTGGCTATCAAGAGTCCTATAAGGGACATGTACCCAGATCCCACTCCTTGAGGCATTTGAATCTATTCCTGATTTTAGAAGTCATCACAGAGTACAGCATCAGAGCCCCCTCCGGAAGGGTACGTGGGTCCATTCCTAGAGTCCTATGAGGGGTGTATACCCAGAGCCCGTTCCGGGAGGACACGTGAGTGTATTACTGGAGTCCTATGAGGGGCGTATAGCCAGAGCCCGTTCCGGGAGGATACGTGAGTCCATTCCTGGAGTCCTATGAGGGGCGTATAGCCAGAGCCCGTTCTGGGAGGGCACGTGAGTCCATTACTGGAGTCCTATGAGGGGCGCATAGCCAGAATCTGTTCCGGGAGGGCACGTGTGCCCATCCCTGGAGTCCTACGAGGGGCGTATAGCCAGAGCCCGTTCCGGGAGGGCACGCGAGTCCATTCCTGGAGACCTATGAGGGGTGTATAGCCAGAGCACATTCTAGGAGGGCACATGAGTCCATTCCTGGAGTCCTACGAGGGGCGTATAGCCAGAGCCCGTTCCAGGAGGGCACGTGAGTCCATTCCTGGAGTCCTATGAGGGGTGTATAGCCAGAGCCCGTACCGGGGGGGGGCAAGTGAGTCCTTTCCTGGAGTCCAACGAGGGGCGTATAGCCAGAGCCCATTCCGGGAGGGCACGCGAGTCCATTCCTGGAGACCTATGAGGGGTGTATAGCCAGAGCACATTCTAGGAGGGCACATGAGTCCATTCCTGGAGTCCTACGAGGGGCGTATAGCCAGAGCCCGTTCCAGGAGGGCACGTGAGTCCATTCCTGGAGTCCTATGAGGGGTGTATAGCCAGAGCCCCTTCCAGGAGGGTACGTGAGTCCATTCCTGGAGTCCTATAAGGGCCATATAGCCAGAGCCCGTTCCGGGAGGGTAGGTGAGTCAATTCCTGCAGTCCTATGAGGGGCGTATAGCCAGAGTCCGTTCCCGGATGGCACGTGAGTCCATTCGTGGAGTCCTATGAGGGGCGTATAGCCAGAGCCCATCTGGGAGGGCACGTGAGTCCAATGCTGGAGTCCTATGAGGGGCGCATAGCCAGAGCCCGTTCCAGGGGGGCACGTGAGTCCATTCCTGGAGTTCTATGAGGAGCGTATAGCCAGAGCCCGTTCCAGGGGGGCACGGGAGTCCATTCTTGGAGTCCTATGAGCGGCGTATAGGCAGAGCCCATTCCAGGGGGCACGTGAGTCCATTCCTGGAGTCCTATGAGGGGCGTATAGCCAGACCACATTCTAGGAGGGCACGTGAGTCCATTCCTGGAGTCCTATGAGGGGCGTATAGCCAGAGCCCATTCTAGAAGGGCACGTGAGTCTATTCCTGGAGTCCTATGAGGGGCGTATTGCCAGAGCCCATTCCAGGAGGGCATGTGAGTCCATTCCTGGAGTCCTATGAGGGGCGTATAGCCAGAGCCCGTTCCGGAAGGGCACACAAGTCCATTCCTGGAGTCCTATGAGGGGCGTATAGACAGAGCCCATTCCGGGGGGGCACGTGAGTCCATTCCTAGAGTCCTATGAGGGGCGTGTAGCCAGAGCCCATTCCAGGAGGGCACGTGAGTCAATTCCTGGAGTCCTATGAGGGGCGTATAGCCAGAGCCATTTCTAGAAGGGCATGTGAGTCCATTCCTGGAGTCCTATGAGGGGCGTGTAGCCAGAGCCCATTCCAGGAGGGCACTTGAGTCAATTCCTGGAGTCCTATGAGGGGTGTATAGCCAGAGCCCGTTCCAGGAGGGTACGTGAGTCCATTCCTGGAGTCCTATAAGGGGCGTATAGCCAGAGCCTGTTCCGGGAGGGTACGTGAGTCCATTCCTGCAGTCCTATGAGGGGCGTATAGCCAGAGCCCGTCCAGGGGGGCACGTGAGTCCATTCCTGGAGTCCTATGAGGGGCGTATAGCCAGAATCTGTTCCGGGAGGCCACGTGTGCCCATCCCTGGAGTCCTATGAGGGGAGTATAGCCAGAGCCCGTCCCGAGAGGGCACGTGAGCCTATTCCTAGAGTCCTATGAGGGGTTTATACTCAGAGCCCGTTCCGGGAGGACAGTGAGTCCATTCCTGGAGTCCAATGAGGAGCGTATAGCCAGAGCCTGTTCCAGGGGGGAACGTGAGTCCAGTCCTAGAGTCCTATGAGGGGCGTATAGCAAGCAGGAGCCCGTTCCGGGAGGGCACGTGAGTCCATTCCTGGAGTCCTATGAGGGGCGTATAGCCAGAGCCAGTTCTGGGGGGGCACGTGAGTCCAGTCCTAAAGTCCTATGAGGGGCGTATAGCCAGAGCCCGTTCCAGGGGGGGACACGTGAGTCCAGTCCTAGAAACCTATGAGGGGCGTATAGCCAGAGCTCATACTAGGAGGGCACGTGAGTCCATTCCTGGAGTCCTATGAGGGGCGTATAGCCAGAGCCAGTTCTGGGGGGCAAGTGAGTCCAGTCCTAGAGTCCTATGAGGGGCTTATAGCCAGAGCCCGTTCCGGGAGGGCACGTATGTCCATTCCTGGAGTCCTATGAGGGGCGTATAGCCAGAGCCCGGTCCAGGAGGGCACGTGAGTCCTTTCCTGGAGTCCTATGAGGGGCGTATAGCAAGAGCCCGTTCCGGGGGGGCACGTGAGTCCATTACTGGAGTCCTATGAGGGGCGTATAGCAAGAGCCCGTTCCGAGGGGGCACGTGAGTCCATTCTTGGAGTCCTATGAGGGGCGTATAGCCAGAGCATGTTCCAGGAGGGCACGTGAGCCCATTCCTGGAGTCCTATGAGGGGCGTATAGCCAGAGCTAGTTCTGGGGGGGACGTGAGTCCTTTCCTGGAGTCCTATGAGAGGTGTATAGCCAGAGCCTGTTCCACGGGGGAACGGCAGTCCAGTCCTAGAGTCCTATGAGGGGCGTATAGCAAGAGCCCGTTCCGGGAGGGCACGTGAGTCCATTCCTGGAGTCCTATGAGGGGCGAATAGCCAGAGCCTGTCCCTGGGGGGCACGTGAGTCCAGTCCTAGAGTCCTATGAGGGGCGTATAGTCAGAGCACATTCTAGGAGGGCACTTGAGTCCATTCCTGGAGTCCTATAAGGGGCGTATAGTCAGAGCCCGTTTCGGGAGGGCACGTGAGTCCATTCCTGGAGTCCTATGTGGGGCGTATAGCCAGAGCACATTCTAGGAGGGCACGTGAGTCCATTCCTGGAGTCCTACGAGGGGCGTATAGCCAGAGCCTGTTCCAGGGGGGCACGTGAGGCCATTCCTGGAGTCCTATGAGGGGCGTATAGCCAGAATCTGTTCCGGGAGGGCACGTGTGCCCATCCCTGGAGTCCTACGAGGGGCGTATAGCCAGAGCCCGTTCCGGGAGGGCACGTGAGTCCATTCCTGGAGTCCTATGAGAGGCGTATAGCTAGAGCCCGTACCGGGGGGGGGGGGGCAAGTGAGTCCTTTCCTGGAGTCCAACGAGGGGCGTATAGCCAGAGCCCATTCCGGGAGGGCACACGAGTCCATTCCTGGAGACCTATGAGGGGTGTATAGCCAGAGCACATTCTAGGAGGTCACATGAGTCCATTCCTGGAGTCCTATGAGGGGCGTATAGCCAGAGCCCGTTCCAGGAGGGTACGTGAGTCCATTCCTGGAGTCCTATGAGGGGCGCATAGCCAGAGCCCGTTCCAGGGGGGCACGTGAGTCCATTCCTGGAGTCCTATGGGGGGCGTATAGCCAGAGCCCGTTCCAGGGGGGCACGTGAGTCCATTCTTGGAGTCCTATGAGCGGCGTATAGCCAGAGCCCATTCCAGGGGGCACGTGAGTCCATTCCTGGAGTCCTATGAGGGGCGTATAGCCAGAGCACATTCTAGGAGGGCACGTGAGTCCATTCCTGGAGTCCTATGAGGGGCGTATAGCCAGAGCCCATTCTAGAAGGGCACGTGAGTCTATTCCTGGAGTCCTATGAGGGGCGTATTGCCAGAGCCCGTTCCAGGAGGGCACGTGAGTCCATTCCTGGAGTCCTATGAGGGGCGTATAGCCAGAGCCCGTTCCGGAAGGGCACACAAGTCCATTCCTGGAGTCCTATGAGGGGCGTATAGCCAGAGCCCATTCCGGGGGGGCACGTGAGTCCATTCCTAGAGTCCTATGAGGGGCGTGTAGCCAGAGCCCATTCCAGGAGGGCACGTGAGTCAATTCCTGGAGTCCTATGAGGGGCGTATAGCCAGAGCCCATTCTAGAAGGGCATGTGAGTCCATTCCTGGAGTCCTATGAGGGGCGTATAGCCAGAGCCCATTCCAGGAGGGCACTTGAGTCAATTCCTGGAGTCCTATGAGGGGTGTATAGCCAGAGCCCATTCCAGGAGGGTACGTGAGTCCATTCCTGGAGTCCTAAGAGGGGTGTATAGCCAGAGCCCGTTCCAGGAGGGTACGTGAGTCCATTCCTGGAGTCCTATAAGGGGCGTATAGCCAGAGCCCGTTCCGGGAGGGTATGTGAGTCCATTCCTGCAGTCCTATGAGGGGCGTATAGCCAGAGCCCGTCCAGGGGGGCACGTGAGTCCATTCCTGGAGTCCTATGAGGGGCGTATAGCCAGAATCTGTTCTGGGAGGGCACGTGTGCTCATCCCTGGAGTCCTACGAGGGGCGTATAGCCAGAGCCCATTCCGGGAGGGCACGCGAGTCCATTCCTGGAGTCCTATGAGGGGTGTATAGCCAGAGCACATTCTAGGAGGGCACGTGAGTCCATTCCTGGAGTCCTATGAGGGGCGTATAGCCAGAGCCCGTTCCAGGAGGGCACGTGAGTCCATTCCTGGAGTCCTATGAGGGGTGTATAGCCAGAGCTCGTTCCAGGAGGGTACGTGAGTCCATTCCTGGAGTCCTATAAGGGGCGTATAGCCAGAGCCCGTTCCGGGAGGGTACGTGAGTCCATTCCTGCAGTCCTATGAGGGGGGTATAGCCACAGCCCGTTCCCGGATGGCACGTGAGTCCATTCCTGGAGACCTATGAGGGGTGTATAGCCAGAGCACATTCTAGGAGGGCACGTGAGTCCATTCCTGGAGTCCTATGAGGGGCGTATAGCCAGAGCCCGTTCTAGGAGGGCACATGAGTCCATTCCTGGAGTCCTATGAGGGGTGTATAGCCAGAGCCCGTTCCAGGAGGGTACGTGAGTCCATTCCTGGAGTCCTATGAGGGGCGTATAGCCAGAGCACATTCTAGGAGGGCACGTGAGTCCATTCCTGGAGTCCTATGAGGGGCGTATAGCCAGAGCCCATTCTAGAAGGGCACGTGAGTCTATTCCTGGAGTCCTATGAGGGGCGTATTGCCAGAGTCCATTCCAGGAGGGCACGTGAGTCCATTCCTGGAGTCCTATGAGGGGCGTATAGCCAGAGCCCGTTCCGGAAGGGCACACAAGTCCATTCCTGGAGTCCTATGAGGGGCGTATAGCCAGAGCCCATTCCGGGGGGGCACGTGAGTCCATTCCTAGAGTCCTATGAGGGGCGTGTAGCCAGAGCCCATTCCAGGAGGGCACGTGAGTCAATTCCTGGAGTCCTATGAGGGGCGTATAGCCAGAGCCCATTCTAGAAGGGCATGTGCGTCCATTCCTGGAGTCCTATGAGGGGCGTGTAGCCAGAGCCCATTCCAGGAGGGCACTTGAGTCAATTCCTGGAGTCCTATGAGGGGTGTATAGCCAGAGCCCGTTCCAGGAGGGTACGTGAGTCCATTCCTGGAGTCCTATGAGGGGTGTATAGCCAGAGCCCGTTCCAGGAGGGTACGTGAGTCCATTCCTGGAGTCCTATAAGGGGCGTATAGCCAGAGCCCGTTCCGGGAGGGTACGTGAGTCCATTCCTGCAGTCCTATGAGGGGCGTATAGCCAGAGCCCGTCCAGGGGGGCACGTGAGTCCATTCCTGGAGTCCTATGAGGGGCGTATAGCCAGAATCTGTTCCGGGAGGGCACGTGTGCCCATCCCTGGAGTCCTACGAGGGGCGTATAGCCAGAGCCCATTCCGGGAGGGCACGCGAGTCCATTCCTGGAGTCCTATGAGGGGTGTATAGCCAGAGCACATTCTAGGAGGGCACGTGAGTCCATTCCTGGAGTCCTATGAGGGGCGTATAGCCAGAGCCCGTTCCAGGAGGGCACGTGAGTCCATTCCTGGAGTCCTATGAGGGGTGTATAGCCAGAGCCTGTCCCTGGGGGGCACGTGAGTCCAGTCCTAGAGTCCTATGAGGGGCGTATAGCCAGAGCCCGTTCCGGGAGAGTACGTGAGTCCATTCCTGCAGTCCTATGAGGGCTGTATAGCCAGAGCCCGTTCCAGGAGGGTACGTGAGTCCATTCCTGGAGTCCTATGAGGGGCGTATAGCCAGAGCACATTCTAGGAGGGCACGTGAGTCCATTCCTGGAGTCCTATGAGGGGCGTATAGCCAGAGCCCATTCTAGAAGGGCACGTGAGTCTATTCCTGGAGTCCTATGAGGGGCGTATTGCCAGAGCCCGTTCCAGGAAGGCACGTGAGTCCATTCCTGGAGTCCTATGAGGGGCGTATAGCCAGAGCCCGTTCCGGAAGGGCACACAAGTCCATTCCTGGAATCCTATGAGGGGCGTATAGCCAGAGCCCATTCCGGGGGGGCATGTGAGTCCATTCCTAGAGTCCTATGAGGGGCGTGTAGCCAGAGCCCATTCCAGGAGGGCACGTGAGTCAATTCCTGGAGTCCTATGAGGGGCTTATAGCCAGAGCCCATTCTAGAAGGGCATGTGAGTCCATTCCTGGAGTCCTATGAGGGGCGTGTAGCCAGAGCCCATTCCAGGAGGGCACTTGAGTCAATTCCTGGAGTCCTATGAGGGGTGTATAGCCAGAGCATGTTCCAGGATGGTACGTGAGTCCATTCCTGGAGTCCTATGAGGGGTGTATAGCCAGAGCCCGTTCCAGGAGGGTACGTGAGTCCATTCCTGGAGTCCTATAAGGGGCGTATAGCCAGAGCTTGTTCCGGGAGGGTACGTGAGTCCATTCCTGCTGTCCTATGAGGGGCGTATAGCCAGAGCCCGTCCAGGGGGGCACGTGAGTCCATTCCTGGAGTCCTATGAGGGGCGTATAGCCAGAATCTGTTCCGGGAGGGCACGTGTGCCCATCCCTGGAGTCCTACGAGGGGCGTATAGCCAGAGCCCATTCCGGGAGGGCACACGAGTCCATTCCTGGAGTCCTATGAGGGGTGTATAGCCAGAGCACATTCTAGAAGGGCACGTGAGTCCATTCCTGGAGTCCTATGAGGGGCGTATAGCCAGAGCCCATTCCAGGAGGGCACGTGAGTCCATTCCTGGAGTCCTATGTGGAGTGTATAGCCAGAGCTCGTTCCAGGAGGGTACGTGAGTCCATTCCTGGAGTCCTATAAGGGGCGTATAGCCAGAGCCCGTTCCGGGAGGGTACGTGAGTCCATTCCTGCAGTCCTATGAGGGGCGTATAGCCAGAGCCCGTTCCCGGATGGCACGTGAGTCCATTCATGGAGTTCTATGAGGGGCGTATAGCCAGAGCCCATCTGGGAGGGCACGTGAGTCCATTGCTGGAGTCCTATGAGGGGCGCATATCCAGAGCCCGTTCCAGGGGGGCACGTGAGTCCATTCTTGGAGTCCTATGAGAGGTGTATAGCCAGAGCCCATTCCAGGGGGCACGTGAGTCCATTCCTGGAGTCCTATGAGGGGCGTATAGCCAGAGCACATTCTAGGAGGGTACTTGAGTCCATTCCTGGAGTCCTATGAGGGGCGTATAGCCAGAGCCCGTTCCGGAAGGGCACACAAGTCCCTTCCTGGAGTCCTATGAGGGGCGTATAGCCAGAGCCCATTCCGGGGGGGCACGTGAGTCCATTCCAAAAGTCCTATGAGGGGCGTGTAGCCAGAGCCCATTCCAGGAGGGCACGTGAGTCAATTCCTGGAGTCCTATGAGGGGCTTATAGCCAGAGCCCATTCCAGGGGGCACGTGAGTCCATTCCTGGAGTCCTATGAGGGGCGTATAGCCAGAGCACATTCTAGGAGGGCACGTGAGTCAATTCCTGGAGTCCTATGAGGGGCGTATAGCCAGAGCCCATTCTAGAAGGGCACGTGAGTCTATTCCTGGAGTCCTATGAGGGGCGTATTGCCAGAGCCCGTTCCAGGAGGGCATGTGAGTCCATTCCTGGAGTCCTATGAGGGGCGTATAGCCAGAGCCCGTTCCGGAAGGGCACACAAGTCCATTCCTGGAGTCCTATGAGGGGCGTATAGACAGAGCCCATTCCGGGGGGGCACGTGAGTCCATTCCTAGAGTCCTATGAGGGGCGTGTAGCCAGAGCCCATTCCAGGAGGGCACGTGAGTCAATTCCTGGAGTCCTATGAGGGGCGTATAGCCAGAGCCATTTCTAGAAGGGCATGTGAGTCCATTCCTGGAGTCCTATGAGGGGCGTGTAGCCAGAGCCCATTCCAGGAGGGCACTTGAGTCAATTCCTGGAGTCCTATGAGGGGTGTATAGCCAGAGCCCGTTCCAGGAGGGTACGTGAGTCCATTCCTGCAATCCTTTGAGGGGCGTATAGCCAGAGCCCGTCCAGGGGGGCACGTGAGTCCATTCCTGGAGTCCTATGAGGGGCGTATAGCCAGAATCTGTTCCGGGAGGCCACGTGTGCCCATCCCTGGAGTCCTATGAGGGGAGTATAGCCAGAGCCCGTCCCGAGAGGGCACGTGAGCCTATTCCTAGAGTCCTATGAGGGGTTTATACTCAGAGCCCGTTCCGGGAGGACAGTGAGTCCATTCCTGGAGTCCAATGAGGAGCGTATAGCCAGAGCCTGTTTCAGGGGGGAACGTGAGTCCAGTCCTAGAGTCCTATGAGGGGCGTATAGCAAGCAGGAGCCCGTTCCGGGAGGGCACGTGAGTCCATTCCTGGAGTCCTATGAGGGGCGTATAGCCAGAGCCAGTTCTGGGGGGGCACGTGAGTCCAGTCCTAAAGTCCTATGAGGGGCGTATAGCCAGAGCCCGTTCCAGGGGGGGACACGTGAGTCCAGTCCTAGAAACCTATGAGGGGCGTATAGCCAGAGCTCATACTAGGAGGGCACGTGAGTCCATTCCTGGAGTCCTATGAGGGGCGTATAGCCAGAGCCAGTTCTGGGGGGCAAGTGAGTCCAGTCCTAGAGTCCTATGAGGGGCTTATAGCCAGAGCCCGTTCCGGGAGGGCACGTATGTCCATTCCTGGAGTCCTATGAGGGGCGTATAGCCAGAGCCCGGTCCAGGAGGGCACGTGAGTCCTTTCCTGGAGTCCTATGAGGGGCGTATAGCAAGAGCCCGTTCCGGGGGGGCACGTGAGTCCATTACTGGAGTCCTATGAGGGGCGTATGGCAAGAGCCCGTTCCGAGGGGGCACGTGAGTCCATTCTTGGAGTCCTATGAGGGGCGTATAGCCAGAGCATGTTCCAGGAGGGCACGTGAGCCCATTCCTGGAGCCCTATGAGGGGCGTATAGCCAGAGCTAGTTCTGGGGGGGACGTGAGTCCTTTCCTGGAGTCCTATGAGAGGTGTATAGCCAGAGCCTGTTCCACGGGGGAACGGCAGTCCAGTCCTAGAGTCCTATGAGGGGCGTATAGCAAGAGCCCGTTCCGGGAGGGCACGTGAGTCCATTCCTGGAGTCCTATGAGGGGCGAATAGCCAGAGCCTGTCCCTGGGGGGCACGTGAGTCCAGTCCTAGAGTCCTATGAGGGGCGTATAGTCAGAGCACATTCTAGGAGGGCACTTGAGTCCATTCCTGGAGTCCTATGAGGGGCGTATAGTCAGAGCCCGTTTCGGGAGGGCACGTGAGTCCATTCCTGGAGTCCTATGTGGGGCGTATAGCCAGAGCACATTCTAGGAGGGCACGTGAGTCCATTCCTGGAGTCCTACGAGGGGCGTATAGCCAGAGCCTGTTCCAGGGGGGCACGTGAGGCCATTCCTGGAGTCCTATGAGGGGCGTATAGCCAGAATCTGTTCCGGGAGGGCACGTGTGCCCATCCCTGGAGTCCTACGAGGGGCGTATAGCCAGAGCCCGTTCCGGGAGGGCATGTGAGTCCATTCCTGGAGTCCTATGAGAGGCGTATAGCTAGAGCCCGTACCGGGGGGGGGGCAAGTGAGTCCTTTCCTGGAGTCCAACGAGGGGCGTATAGCCAGAGCCCATTCCGGGAGGGCACACGAGTCAATTCCTGGAGACCTATGAGGGGTGTATAGCCAGAGCACATTCTAGGAGGGCACATGAGTCCATTCCTGGAGTCCTATGAGGGGCGTATAGCCAGAGCCCCTTCCAGGAGGGTACGTGAGTCCATTCCTGGAGTCCTATGAGGGGCGCATAGCCAGAGCCCGTTCCAGGGGGGCACGTGAGTCCATTCCTGGAGTCCTATGAGGGGCGTATAGCCAGAGCCCGTTCCAGGGGGGCACGTGAGTCCATTCTTGGAGTCCTATGAGCGGCGTATAGCCAGAGCCCATTCCAGGGGGCACGTGAGTCCATTCCTGGAGTCCTATGAGGGGCGTATAGCCAGAGCACATTCTAGGAGGGCACGTGAGTCCATTCCTGGAGTCCTATGAGGGGCGTATAGCCAGAGCCCATTCTAGAAGGGCACGTGAGTCTATTCCTGGAGTCCTATGAGGGGCGTATTGCCAGAGCCCGTTCCAGGAGGGCACGTGAGTCCATTCCTGGAGTCCTATGAGGGGCGTATAGCCAGAGCCCGTTCCGGAAGGGCACACAAGTCCATTCCTGGAGTCCTATGAGGGGCGTATAGCCAGAGCCCATTCCGGGGGGCACGTGAGTCCATTCCTAGAGTCCTATGAGGGGCGTGTAGCCAGAGCCCATTCCAGGAGGGCACGTGAGTCAATTCCTGGAGTCCTATGAGGGGCGTATAGCCAGAGCCCATTCTAGAAGGGCATGTGAGTCCATTCCTGGAGTCCTATGAGGGGCGTATAGCCAGAGCCCATTCCAGGAGGGCACGTGAGTCAATTCCTGGAGTCCTATGAGGGGCGTATAGCCAGAGCCCATTCTAGAAGGGCATGTGAGTCCATTCCTGGAGTCCTATGAGGGGCGTGTAGCCAGAGCCCATTCCAGGAGGGCACTTGAGTCAATTCCTGGAGTCCTATGAGGGGTGTATAGCCAGAGCCCGTTCCAGGAGGGTACGTGAGTCCATTCCTGGAGTCCTATGAGGGGTGTATAGCCAGAGCCCGTTCCAGGAGGGTACGTGAGTCCATTCCTGGAGTCCTATAAGGGGCGTATAGCCAGAGCCCGTTCCGGGAGGGTACGTGAGTCCATTCCTGCAGTCCTATGAGGGGCGTATAGCCAGAGCCCGTCCAGGGGGGCACGTGAGTCCATTCCTGGAGTCCTATGAGGGGCGTATAGCCAGAATCTGTTCCGGGAGGGCACGTGTGCCCATCCCTGGAGTCCTACGAGGGGCGTATAGCCAGAGCCCATTCCGGGAGGGCACGCGAGTCCATTCCTGGAGTCCTATGAGGGGTGTATAGCCAGAGCACATTATAGGAGGGCACGTGAGTCCATTCCTGGAGTCCTATGAGGGGCGTATAGCCAGAGCCCGTTCCAGGAGGGCACGTGAGTCCATTCCTGGAGTCCTATGAGGGGTGTATAGCCAGAGCCTGTCCCTGGGGGGCACGTGAGTCCAGTCCTAGAGTCCTATGAGGGGCGTATAGCCAGAGCCCGTTCCGGGAGAGTACGTGAGTCCATTCCTGCAGTCCTATGAGGGCTGTATAGCCAGAGCCCGTTCCAGGAGGGTACGTGAGTCCATTCCTGGAGTCCTATGAGGGGCGTATAGCCAGAGCACATTCTAGGAGGGCACGTGAGTCCATTCCTGGAGTCCTATGAGGGGCGTATAGCCAGAGCCCATTCTAGAAGGGCACGTGAGTCTATTCCTGGAGTCCTATGAGGGGCGTATTGCCAGAGCCCGTTCCAGGAGGGCACGTGAGTCCATTCCTGGAGTCCTATGAGGGGCGTATAGCCAGAGCCCGTTCCGGAAGGGCACACAAGTCCATTCCTGGAATCCTATGAGGGGCGTATAGCCAGAGCCCATTCCGGGGGGGGCATGTGAGTCCATTCCTAGAGTCCTATGAGGGGCGTGTAGCCAGAGCCCATTCCAGGAGGGCACGTGAGTCAATTCCTGGAGTCCTATGAGGGGCTTATAGCCAGAGCCCATTCTAGAAGGGCATGTGAGTCCATTCCTGGAGTCCTATGAGGGGCGTGTAGCCAGAGCCCATTCCAGGAGGGCACTTGAGTCAATTCCTGGAGTCCTATGAGGGGTGTATAGCCAGAGCATGTTCCAGGATGGTACGTGAGTCCATTCCTGGAGTCCTATGAGGGGTGTATAGCCAGAGCCCGTTCCAGGAGGGTACGTGAGTCCATTCCTGGAGTCCTATAAGGGGCGTATAGCCAGAGCTTGTTCCGGGAGGGTACGTGAGTCCATTCCTGCTGTCCTATGAGCGGCGTATAGCCAGAGCCCGTCCAGGGGGGCACGTGAGTCCATTCCTGGAGTCCTATGAGGGGCGTATAGCCAGAATCTGTTCCGGGAGGGCACGTGTGCCCATCCCTGGAGTCCTACGAGGGGCGTATAGCCAGAGCCCATTCCGGGAGGGCACACGAGTCCATTCCTGGAGTCCTATGAGGGGTGTATAGCCAGAGCACATTCTAGAAGGGCACGTGAGTCCATTCCTGGAGTCCTATGAGGGGCGTATAGCCAGAGCCCATTCCAGGAGGGCACGTGAGTCCATTCCTGGAGTCCTATGAGGGGTGTATAGCCAGAGCTCGTTCCAGGAGGGTACGTGAGTCCATTCCTGGAGTCCTATAAGGGGCGTATAGCCAGAGCCCGTTCCGGGAGGGTACGTGAGTCCATTCCTGCAGTCCTATGAGGGGCGTATAGCCAGAGCCCGTTCCCGGATGGCACGTGAGTCCATTCATGGAGTCCTATGAGGGGCGTATAGCCAGAGCCCATCTGGGAGGGCACGTGAGTCCATTGCTGGAGTCCTATGAGGGGCGCATATCCAGAGCCCGTTCCAGGGGGGCACGTGAGTCCATTCTTGGAGTCCTATGAGAGGTGTATAGCCAGAGCCCATTCCAGGGGGCACGTGAGTCCATTCCTGGAGTCCTATGAGGGGCGTATAGCCAGAGCACATTCTAGGAGGGTACTTGAGTCCATTCCTGGAGTCCTATGAGGGGCGTATAGCCAGAGCCCGTTCCGGAAGGGCACACAAGTCCCTTCCTGGAGTCCTATGAGGGGCGTATAGCCAGAGCCCATTCCGGGGGGGCACGTGAGTCCATTCCTAAAGTCCTATGAGGGGCGTGTAGCCAGAGCCCATTCCAGGAGGGCACGTGAGTCAATTCCTGGAGTCCTATGAGGGGCGTATAGCCAGAGCCCATTCCAGGGGGCACGTGAGTCCATTCCTGGAGTCCTATGAGGGGCGTATAGCCAGAGCACATTCTAGGAGGGCACGTGAGTCAATTCCTGGAGTCCTATGAGGGGCGTATAGCCAGAGCCCATTCTAGAAGGGCACGTGAGTCTATTCCTGGAGTCCTATGAGGGGCGTATTGCCAGAGCCCGTTCCAGGAGGGCATGTGAGTCCATTCCTGGAGTCCTATGAGGGGCGTATAGCCAGAGCCCGTTCCGGAAGGGCACACAAGTCCATTCCTGGAGTCCTATGAGGGGCGTATAGACAGAGCCCATTCCGGGGGGGCACGTGAGTCCATTCCTAGAGTCCTATGAGGGGCGTGTAGCCAGAGCCCATTCCAGGAGGGCACGTGAGTCAATTCCTGGAGTCCTATGAGGGGCGTATAGCCAGAGCCATTTCTAGAAGGGCATGTGAGTACATTCCTGGAGTCCTATGAGGGGCGTGTAGCCAGAGCCCATTCCAGGAGGGCACTTGAGTCAATTCCTGGAGTCCTATGAGGGGTGTATAGCCAGAGCCCGTTCCAGGAGGGTACGTGAGTCCATTCCTGCAGTCCTTTGAGGGGCGTATAGCCAGAGCCCGTCCAGGGGGGCACGTGAGTCCATTCCTGGAGTCCTATGAGGGGCGTATAGCCAGAATCTGTTCCGGGAGGCCACGTGTGCCCATCCCTGGAGTCCTATGAGGGGAGTATAGCCAGAGCCCGTCCCGAGAGGGCACGTGAGCCTATTCCTAGAGTCCTATGAGGGGTTTATACTCAGAGTCCATTCCTGGAGTCCAATGAGGAGCGTATAGCCAGAGCCTGTTTCAGGGGGGAACGTGAGTCCAGTCCTAGAGTCCTATGAGGGGCGTATAGCAAGCAGGAGCCCGTTCCGGGAGGGCACGTGAGTCCATTCCTGGAGTCCTATGAGGGGCGTATAGCCAGAGCCAGTTCTGGGGGGGCACGTGAGTCCAGTCCTAAAGTCCTATGAGGGGCGTATAGCCAGAGCCCGTTCCAGGGGGGGACACGTGAGTCCAGTCCTAGAAACCTATGAGGGGCGTATAGCCAGAGCTCATACTAGGAGGGCACGTGAGTCCATTCCTGGAGTCCCATGAGGGGCGTATAGCCAGAGCCAGTTCTGGGGGGCAAGTGAGTCCAGTCCTAGAGTCCTATGAGGGGCTTATAGCCAGAGCCCGTTCCGGGAGGGCACGTATGTCCATTCCTGGAGTCCTATGAGGGGCGTATAGCCAGAGCCCGGTCCAGGAGGGCACGTGAGTCCTTTCCTGGAGTCCTATGAGGGGCGTATAGCAAGAGCCCGTTCCGGGGGGGCACGTGAGTCCATTACTGGAGTCCTATGAGGGGCGTATAGCAAGAGCCCGTTCCGAGGGGGCACGTGAGTCCATTCTTGGAGTCCTATGAGGGGCGTATAGCCAGAGCATGTTCCAGGAGGGCACGTGAGCCCATTCCTGGAGTCCTATGAGGGGCTTATAGCCAGAGCTAGTTCTGGGGGGGACGTGAGTCCTTTCCTGGAGTCCTATGAGAGGTTTATAGCCAGAGCCTGTTCCACGGGGGAACGGCAGTCCAGTCCTAGAGTCCTATGAGGGGCGTATAGCAAGAGCCCGTTCCGGGAGGGCACGTGAGTCCATTCCTGGAGTCCTATGAGGGGCGAATAGCCAGAGCCTGTCCCTGGGGGGCACGTGAGTCCAGTCCTAGAGTCCTATGAGGGGCGTATAGTCATAGCACATTCTAGGAGGGCACTTGAGTCCATTCCTGGAGTCCTATGAGGGGCGTATAGTCAGAGCCCGTTTCGGGAGGGCACGTGAGTCCATTCCTGGAGTCCTATGTGGGGCGTATAGCCAGAGCACATTCTAGGAGGGCACGTGAGTCCATTCCTGGAGTCCTACGAGGGGCGTATAGCCAGAGCCTGTTCCAGGGGGGCACGTGAGGCCATTCCTGGAGTCCTATGAGGGGCGTATAGCCAGAATCTGTTCCGGGAGGGCACGTGTGCCCATCCCTGGAGTCCTACGAGGGGCGTATAGCCAGAGCCCGTTCCGGGAGGGCATGTGAGTCCATTCCTGGAGTCCTATGAGAGGCGTATAGCTAGAGCCCGTACCGGGGGGGGCAAGTGAGTCCTTTCCTGGAGTCCAACGAGGGGCGTATAGTCAGAGCCCATTCCGGGAGGGCACACAAGTCCATTCCTGGAGACCTATGAGGGGTGTATAGCCAGAGCACATTCTAGGAGGGCACATGAGTCCATTCCTGGAGTCCTATGAGGGGCGTATAGCCAGAGCCCGTTCCAGGAGGGTACGTGAGTCCATTCCTGGAGTCCTATGAGGGGCGCATAGCCAGAGCCCGTTCCAGGGGGGCATGTGAGTCCATTCCTGGAGTCCTATGAGGGGCGTATAGCCAGAGCCCGTTCCAGGGGGGCACGTGAGTCCATTCTTGGAGTCCTATGAGCGGCGTATAGCCAGAGCCCATTCCAGGGGGCACGTGAGTCCATTCCTGGAGTCCTATGAGGGGCGTATAGCCAGAGCACATTCTAGGAGGGCACGTGAGTCCATTCCTGGAGTCCTATGAGGGGCGTATAGCCAGAGCCCATTCTAGAAGGGCACGTGAGTCTATTCCTGGAGTCCTATGAGGGGCGTATTGCCAGAGCCCGTTCCAGGAGGGCACGTGAGTCCATTCCTGGAGTCCTATGAGGGGCGTATAGCCAGAGTCCGTTCCGGAAGGGCACACAAGTCCATTCCTGGAGTCCTATGAGGGGCGTATAGCCAGAGCCCATTCCGGGGGGCACGTGAGTCCATTCCTAGAGTCCTATGAGGGGCGTGTAGCCAGAGCCCATTCCAGGAGGGCACGTGAGTCAATTCCTGGAGTCCTATGAGGGGCGTATAGCCAGAGCCCATTCTAGAAGGGCATGTGAGTCCATTCCTGGAGTCCTATGAGGGGCGTATAGCCAGAGCCCATTCCAGGAGGGCACTTGAGTCAATTCCTGGAGTCCTATGAGGGGTGTATAGCCAGAGCCCGTTCCAGGAGGGTACGTGAGTCCATTCCTGGAGTCCTATGAGGGGTGTATAGCCAGAGCCCGTTCCAGGAGGGTACGTGAGTCCATTCCTGGAGTCCTATGAGGGGTGTATAGCCAGAGCCCGTTCCAGGAGGGTACGTGAGTCCATTCCTGGAGTCCTATGAGGGGTGTATAGCCAGAGCCCGTTCCAGGAGGGTACGTGAGTCCATTCCTGGAGTCCTATAAGGGGCGTATAGCCAGAGCCCGTTCCGGGAGGGTATGTGAGTCCATTCCTGCAGTCCTATGAGGGGCGTATAGCCAGAGCCCGTCCAGGGGGGCACGTGAGTCCATCCCTGGAGTCCTACGAGGGGCGTATAGCCAGAGCCCATTCCGGGAGGGCACGCAAGTCCATTCCTGGAGTCCTATGAGGGGTGTATAGCCAGAGCACATTCTAGGAGGGCACGTGAGTCCATTCCTGGAGTCCTATGAGGGGCGTATAGCCAGAGCCCGTTCCAGGAGGGCACGTGAGTCCATTCCTGGAGTCCTATGAGGGGTGTATAGCCAGAGCTCGTTCCAGGAGGGTACGTGAGTCCATTCCTGGAGTCCTATAAGGGGCGTATAGCCAGAGCCCGTTCCGGGAGGGTACGTGAGTCCATTCCTGCAGTCCTATGAGGGGGGTATAGCCAGAGCCCGTTCCCGGATGGCACGTGAGTCCATTCCTGGAGACCTATGAGGGGTGTATAGCCAGAGCACATTCTAGGAGGGCACGTGAGTCCATTCCTGGAGTCCTATGAGGGGCGTATAGCCAGAGCCCGTTCTAGGAGGGCACATGAGTCCATTCCTGGAGTCCTATGAGGGGTGTATAGCCAGAGCCCGTTCCAGGAGGGTACGTGAGTCCATTCCTGGAGTCCTATGAGGGGCGTATAGCCAGAGCACATTCTAGGAGGGCTCGTGAGTCCATTCCTGGAGTCCTATGAGGGGCGTATAGCCAGAGCCCATTCTAGAAGGGCACGTGAGTCTATTCCTGGAGTCCTATGAGGGGCGTATTGCCAGAGTCCATTCCAGGAGGGCACGTGAGTCCATTCCTGGAGTCCTATGAGGGGCGTATAGCCAGAGCCCGTTCCGGAAGGGCACACAAGTCCATTCCTGGAGTCCTATGAGGGGCGTATAGCCAGAGCCCATTCCGGGGGGGCACGTGAGTCCATTCCTAGAGTCCTATGAGGGGCGTGTAGCCAGAGCCCATTCCAGGAGGGCACGTGAGTCAATTCCTGGAGTCCTATGAGGGGCGTATAGCCAGAGCCCATTCTAGAAGGGCATGTGAGTCCATTCCTGGAGTCCTATGAGGGGCGTGTAGCCAGAGCCCATTCCAGGAGGGCACTTGAGTCAATTCCTGGAGTCCTATGAGGGGTGTATAGCCAGAGCCCGTTCCAGGAGGGTACGTGAGTCCATTCCTGGAGTCCTATGAGGGGTGTATAGCCAGAGCCCGTTCCAGGAGGGTACGTGAGTCCATTCCTGGAGTCCTATAAGGGGCGTATAGCCAGAGCCCGTTCCGGGAGGGTACGTGAGTCCATTCCTGCAGTCCTATGAGGGGCGTATAGCCAGAGCCCGTCCAGGGGGGCACGTGAGTCCATTCCTGGAGTCCTATGAGGGGCGTATAGCCAGAATCTGTTCCGGGAGGGCACGTGTGCCCATCCCTGGAGTCCTACGAGGGGCGTATAGCCAGAGCCCATTCCGGGAGGGCACGCGAGTCCATTCCTGGAGTCCTATGAGGGGTGTATAGCCAGAGCACATTCTAGGAGGGCACGTGAGTCCATTCCTGGAGTCCTATGAGGGGCGTATAGCCAGAGCCCGTTCCAGGAGGGCACGTGAGTCCATTCCTGGAGTCCTATGAGGGGTGTATAGCCAGAGCCTGTCCCTGGGGGGCACGTGAGTCCAGTCCTAGAGTCCTATGAGGGGCGTATAGCCAGAGCCCGTTCCGGGAGAGTACGTGAGTCCATTCCTGCAGTCCTATGAGGGCTGTATAGCCAGAGCCCGTTCCAGGAGGGTACGTGAGTCCATTCCTGGAGTCCTATGAGGGGCGTATAGCCAGAGCACATTCTAGGAGGGCACGTGAGTCCATTCCTGGAGTCCTATGAGGGGCGTATAGCCAGAGCCCATTCTAGAAGGGCACGTGAGTCTATTCCTGGAGTCCTATGAGGGGCGTATTGCCAGAGCCCGTTCCAGGAGGGCACGTGAGTCCATTCCTGGAGTCCTATGAGGGGCGTATAGCCAGAGCCTGTTCCGGAAGGGCACACAAGTCCATTCCTGGAATCCTATGAGGGGCGTATAGCCAGAGCCCATTCCGGGGGGGCACGTGAGTCCATTCCTAGAGTCCTATGAGGGGCGTGTAGCCAGAGCCCATTCCAGGAGGGCACGTGAGTCAATTCCTGGAGTCCTATGAGGGGCTTATAGCCAGAGCCCATTCTAGAAGGGCATGTGAGTCCATTCCTGGAGTCCTATGAGGGGCGTGTAGCCAGAGCCCATTCCAGGAGGGCACTTGAGTCAATTCCTGGAGTCCTATGAGGGGTGTATAGCCAGAGCATGTTCCAGGATGGTACGTGAGTCCATTCCTGGAGTCCTATGAGGGGTGTATAGCCAGAGCCCGTTCCAGGAGGGTACGTGAGTCCATTCCTGGAGTCCTATAAGGGGCGTATAGCCAGAGCTTGTTCCGGGAGGGTACGTGAGTCCATTCCTGCTGTCCTATGAGGGGCGTATAGCCAGAGCCCGTCCAGGGGGGCACGTGAGTCCATTCCTGGAGTCCTATGAGGGGCGTATAGCCAGAATCTGTTCCGGGAGGGCACGTGTGCCCATCCCTGGAGTCCTACGAGGGGCGTATAGCCAGAGCCCATTCCGGGAGGGCACACGAGTCCA
This sequence comes from Lissotriton helveticus, assembly GCF_964261635.1. Classification (NCBI taxonomy): domain Eukaryota; kingdom Metazoa; phylum Chordata; class Amphibia; order Caudata; family Salamandridae; genus Lissotriton; species Lissotriton helveticus. Next base: position 27,994,359 of record NC_136073.1, on the reverse strand, counting down.
TTCCTGGAGTCCTATGAGGGGTGTATAGCCAGAGCACATTCTAGAAGGGCACGTGAGTCCATTCCTGGAGTCCTATGAGGGGCGTATAGCCAGAGCCCATTCCAGGAGGGCACGTGAGTCCATTCCTGGAGTCCTTTGAGGGGTGTATAGCCAGAGCTCGTTCCAGGAGGGTACGTGAGTCCATTCCTGGAGTCCTATAAGGGGCGTATAGCCAGAGCCCGTTCGGGGAGGGTACGTGAGTCCATTCCTGCAGTCCTATCAGGGGCGTATAGCCAGAGCCCGTTCCCGGATGGCACGTGAGTCCATTCGTGGAGTCCTATGAGGGGCGTATAGCCAGAGCCCATCTGGGAGGGCACGTGAGTCCATTGCTGGAGTCCTATGAGGGGCGCATATCCAGAGCCCGTTCCAGGGGGGCACGTGAGTCCATTCTTGGAGTCCTATGAGAGGTGTATAGCCAGAGCCCATTCCAGGGGGCACGTGAGTCCATTCCTGGAGTCCTATGAGGGGCGTATAGCCAGAGCACATTCTAGGAGGGTACTTGAGTCCATTCCTGGAGTCCTATGAGGGGCGTATAGCCAGAGCCCGTTCCGGAAGGGCACACAAGTCCCTTCCTGGAGTCCTATGAGGGGCGTATAGCCAGAGCCCATTCCGGGGGGGCACGTGAGTCCATTCCTAAAGTCCTATGAGGGGCGTGTAGCCAGAGCCCATTCCAGGAGGGCACGTGAGTCAATTCCTGGAGTCCTATGAGGGGCGTATAGCCAGAGCCCATTCCAGGGGGCACGTGAGTCCATTCCTGGAGTCCTATGAGGGGCGTATAGCCAGAGCACATTCTAGGAGGGCACGTGAGTCCATTCCTGGAGTCCTATGAGGGGCGTATAGCCAGAGCCCATTCTAGAAGGGCACGTGAGTCTATTCTTGGAGTCCTATGAGGGGCTTATTGCCAGAGCCCGTTCCAGGAGGGCATGTGAGTCCATTCCTGGAGTCCTATGAGGGGCGTATAGCCAGAGCCCGTTCCGGAAGGGCACACAAGTCCATTCCTGGAGTCCTATGAGGGGCGTATAGACAGAGCCCATTCCGGGGGGGCACGTGAGTCCATTCCTAGAGTCCTATGAGGGGCGTGTAGCCAGAGCCCATTCCAGGAGGGCACGTGAGTCAATTCCTGGAGTCCTATGAGGGGCGTATAGCCAGAGCCATTTCTAGAAGGGCATGTGAGTCCATTCCTGGAGTCCTATGAGGGGCGTGTAGCCAGAGCCCATTCCAGGAGGGCACTTGAGTCAATTCCTGGAGTCCTATGAGGGGTGTATAGCCAGAGCCCGTTCCAGGAGGGTACGTGAGTCCATTCCTGGAGTCCTATAAGGGGCGTATAGCCAGAGCCTGTTCCGGGAGGGTACGTGAGTCCATTCCTGCAGTCCTATGAGGGGCGTATAGCCAGAGCCCATCCAGGGGGGCACGTGAGTCCATTCCTGGAGTCCTATGAGGGGCGTATAGCCAGAATCTGTTCCGGGAGGCCACGTGTGCCCATCCCTGGAGTCATATGAGGGGAGTATAGCCAGAGCCCGTCCCGAGAGGGCACGTGAGCCTATTCCTAGAGTCCTATGAGGGGTTTATACTCAGAGCCCGTTCCGGGAGGACAGTGAGTCCATTCCTGGAGTCCAATGAGGAGCGTATAGCCAGAGCCTGTTCCAGGGGGGAACGTGAGTCCAGTCCTAGAGTCCTATGAGGGGCGTATAGCAAGCAGGAGCCTGTTCCGGGAGGGCACGTGAGTCCATTCCTGGCGTCCTATGAGGGGCGTATAGCCAGAGCCAGTTCTGGGGGGGCACGTGAGTCCAGTCCTAAAGTCCTATGAGGGGCGTATAGCCAGAGCCCGTTCCAGGGGGGGACACGTGAGTCCAGTCCTAGAAACCTATGAGGGGCGTATAGCCAGAGTGAGGTTCCGTGACGATTTTACTCGTGTTTGTAACATTGTCGTAAATACATAATTTTGGTATCAGTGAACCGCAAATGATCCATTTAGTATATCCTGGTGTTTTCGCTATGCTACGAGCAAGAGCACTCCAGTTACAAACACATTTCTGTTCTACCCGTGGCATCCATCTTAAAACACGGAAGCCATTTTGTATTCCTTGCCCTCACATAGTCAATGGACACGCAATGACCTCTTTTCATTAAAGGACACGTAGGCTTTAACCGGCGATTCACCTTGCTAGTGACACGTGCACCTTAGGCCAGCAACGCTGTAGCAGCATGACTCGGCAAGAACTGCCTCCCCAGCCTGAGGCCAGTCCTGCTATACTGGTTCTTGTGTTCGTTGGCCTGATCATGATTAGGCAGCCGAAGCTGGTAACCGTGCCCATTTACGACCCACAAACATCTCTTATCCTGTCTTTCTATCTTCTGCACCTGGCTCTGCTCCTTTCCTTCTGGGCCTTTATTAGGGGGAGGTAACGAAATTTACGATGAGGCGGTCCGGGTCTTGAATGAGAAATTGACATGGGATTATGATGGAATAGTGGGAACCCCTCATTCGTAATGTTTTGACATCAGATACTGTTGACGATTCCTGTGCAACGCCAAATATTTATTGTTTAAGACACGAATGTTTAGAACTGAGGTAACATGTAAAGAATTTGCCCCGAGCAGAATATTTAGTATATAAGGAACAACCCTCTTTGTACAAATTGAACAGGCTCCTAGACACTGCCCGTGTGCAGTTTCTGTGACTTCTGTGTCCCTGCAGTAATAAACCTTTGGTCTTTGACGCCACCATCGAGAAGCCCGTGTTTCTGTTTGTTTGTGCACCGAGACAGGTTGAACTCCGGGGTCTTCGGGTGTTGTCCCTGACACCTCTGGACGGAACCAAAAAGTCCAGAACTCCAATTGGCGCCCAACGTGGGGCGACGTCATTCGGTACCGGTCCAAAAGCCTGAAGAGTTCGAGGAGCTTCGTGTGAAGATTTCAGAGGGAGGCGCCCCACTTCATCGATCCCGGCATATCGCAAAAGTGGCCCCGACGTTCTCTTCCACGAGGGTTCCCGTTCAGACGGCTGCAGTGGTCCGTTGCCTTGACCGTCGCCCTGTCTTGGACCCGAGGTGCAGTCCTTAGTACGGCGAGACGTGACGGGTTTCTCCTTGGTGACGTCTTCAGTGCCTCAGTTAAGTATTTTGTGAGGGTTGCTCCTGTTTGGATAATCCTTTTTAGTTCTCAGTTCAGTTCAGTTCTGTAAGATTATCGCTGGTTATTCTGGTTACGATAATCATTCTGTTCAGTTCAGGTATCGATACATTTGTCAGTTCTGGTAGGCCTAAGTTTTTGGTTCGAGTGCGCATTTTTTTTTCTGTTTGTGTCTTGTTTGTTTTTGTGTTCCGGATTATAAAATGGTAAGTCGGAAAAATTGTATGTTGTCTTGTTTCAGTTGCAACAGTGATTCCCAGTTGGAGGACTCGTGTTCGGTTCCTCCGATTGGAACTCCCCTTTATGATCTATATTGCAAATTTGGTGTGGGCCCTATCTCTTATAACGAGGTATGGATCCGCTTCACAGAGAAAGATGGTGTCCTTAGTTGGCCACTACATGGTAGTTTTGAACCTGAAGTTCTCGATAATCTAGAAAGAAGGTTGTTTAAGAAGAAAGCCCGGCCGGCAATGTTTGATTCTTTCCGTTATTGGCGAAAAGAATCTAAACAGAGAGAAAAAGTTGAAGAAAGAACAGAAAGAGCAAGAGTTGACTTTAGAACAGTCTGCTAGGCAGCTGCAACTCAACGAATCTGAGACAGCGATGGAGGTGGCCAATAGAGAACGTAATTTAGCGATAGACAAGTGCTATCCTGCTTTACCATCGAGTACGGCTAAGATAGTAGAGGACCCTGAAAAGGATCCCCTGTTGTCTTACTTGTTACAATCACCCCCACCGTATGCACAGGGTGCTACGGCTCCACCTATACCGAATGTTCAATTACCGGTTGCTGGACAACACGGTGTCCCTGTTCCCGCTCCCCTGAAACAAGTTCCTGTACCTCCTGTGGTCAATATTAATGTTCCTTCGACAACCCCTCTTCTAGGGTTGCCGGCTTCTTTACCTATGCCTGTGTCGCTCACACCTGCTAGTTCACAAGCTATTTTTCCTGCTACTCCTACTGCTCCTAATCTATCTGTTCCAACTGCTACTCTATTTACTGCCTCTACTAATATTATGACTCCACTTTCTGTTCGTCGGAGAATCACTGATTCTGTCTCTAATATTCTATCTCCCTTCTATAAAACTCTGATTAAGACTCCTACCTCTGACTCTGTACAGAGGCGTAGTCAGCTTCCCAGTACTGAAGAAAGAGGAATATTAGATTCCACTGCTCTTAGATGGGTTTCAAAAGTTGGAAGATATAGTATACAAAATGTATTAGATACATTTATGCAATGGAATGAACCGACACAACGATATGTGTTCGACGAAATGTGTTTCCTTCTACGTGAGGAATTGGAAGAGGATGACACTGAATCAAATCTAGAAGAATTAATTAATGTTCAGAAAGAGTTTGCTGCAGGTATGATAGTTGGTCAAAATATAAAAGAAGCGATGGAACTGGTTCTAAGTTATAGGACCGACTCATCCCTTCGTTCACCAAGAGAGTTAGAGAAACGCAGTACGAAACAAAATCGTCAATACCCAATGAGAGAGGTTCCACCAATTTGGCGTGAAGCTGTGCAAGCTAATGCAAACCTTGGTATTGCAGCCGCTCCGGCCCAATTCCAGAGAGTATGGATACATATTCCATGGAAGCGAGCTGAAGTATTAGCAGTGAAACAGGCCTTGCCAGATCCGCGTAAAAATCCTGCAGGGTACTACAAAGAGTTGGCTCAGACAGTTGACGCTTGTGTATTGAATCTTGCTGACATAGATCTGCTATTTGGTAATGTAGTACCGCAACCAATTTGGGCTAAAATTCGTAAAGAGAACCATCCAGTTGCCCTAGGTGGTGACTGGGCAGCTATAATTGCAGCGGATGGTCAACAAATAGGTGGTTCTAAACCCGAACCCTTAATTGCTAATTTGCCTGGTAGGATAATCGATTTAATGAAAACTTTGATGCCAGCATTGCGCGTTAACTGGGACAAATTGTCCGCGTGCAAATAGAAGAAAGACGAAAGCGTCTCCGACTTTTTCACAAGATTCGAGGAGACTTTCGTGGATCATAGCGGTCAGGATATGAGCACAGAAGGAGGCCAGAGATTATTTGTTGATAAATTTGTGCACAATCTGTTGCCAGAACTTAGTGGTAAATTAAAGAATTCTGAAAGTGCGTGGGCTGTCTCTACGACTGCGCAAATACTTGCGACTGCCCAGTACTATGAAAATAGGGATAAAGAAGAGAAGGAAAAATCAGATAAAAAGACGAAAGATTTAAAAACTAAAGTACTTTTACAGCAAGCTTATCCGCCTCGCACGAATCAGACTAATATGCAGCAAGGGTCATATCAAAGAACGGATTATAATTTTCAAAGGCCACAATACCAATGGAATCAATGTGCTTATTGCAAAGTGGAAGGTCATTACAAAAATGAGTGTCCAGTTCGGGCACAAAATAATGCTGCGGCAGCTCAGAGAGGTCGTGGTAGTTCCATGCAAAACTCTAGAGGTCGAGGACGAGGTGCTATGCCTCCGCAGACGAGTGATCGCCCTTCTAATTATTTCGACCAGCGAAATGGACAATCTGCCCAACAGAATAGGTCTCCACAATATCATGTTGAAGACTATTATGAAGCTAGTGAGGAAGTTCAGCAAAGTGAGTACTAGGACAGCCATGGACAAAGAGAGGGAGTAGTATCAGTTCCAGTAGATCAGAGTGGATCTTATGTCGCAGTAGCAACATCAGGTATAGTCGAACCGTTTCTGTTGGATACTGGTGCAGCAAAAAGTTCTATCATACATGAGAAACTCCCTGGCGCACCTTTGTCTGGCTCAACAAACGTTTCAGTAGGTTTTTCGGGCGCCCCTGTTCATAACCCTGTTTCTGGTCCTTTGTCTATTTCTGTTGGACCCTGTCAATTGAAAGCACCCCTGATTTTGACGACAGGTTGTAATGAAAATCTGCTTGGTTTAGACTTGTTAAAACGCCTGTACGCGACATTGTACTGTTCTCCAGCAGGAGTACAGCTTACGTTGGGTAAAAGAATAATCTCTCCGATGTACTTGTCGATGGATGCGCTCCCACCAGAGCTGCGTTCACTCCCTGATACTCTTTGGGCGACTGGTCCTAATGATGTAGGTCTATTGGAAATTCCACCCTATGTAGTAACTTTGAAAGCAAATGTCAAACTTCCACGAATTCCACAATACAGAATCTCTAGTGAAGGTGAGCGTGCGCTCCTACTGATAGTGCATGATCTGATTGAGAAAGACGTTATAGAAGAAACTAGAGGTAATGTCTGTAATAGTCCTGTACTGCCTATTTTGAAACGAACTGACCCTACAAAACCTCCAGTATATAGGTTTGTAATTGATCTCAGAGAGGTTAATAAAATTGTGATTCCACAGTTTCCTGTGGTTCCAGACATTACTGCATTGTTAACGTTGATTCCTGCTACAGCAGCATGGTTTTCGGTTGTCGACTTGAAAAATGCCTTTTTCAGCATTCCGATAGCCGAAGAAAGCAGAGATATCTTCGGTTTCTCTCTAGGAGGACGAAGCTTCAGGTTTAAACGCGCTCCACAAGGCTATTGTGAAAGCCCATCCATTTACAGTCAAGCATTAAAAAGCCAGTTAGATTCCTTCGTACTTCCTCTTGGTTCTGCTTTAGTACAATATGTCGATGATCTTCTAGTGGCTGCTGATGACAAGGAAACTTGCAAAACAGCTACGATTTCTTTATTGCATCATTTGTCAAATTTGAATCACAAGGTGTCACCTTCAAAAATGCAATACTGCTGCCAAGAAGTGACCTACCTAGGTCATCTCTTGTCAAAAGAGGGAAGGAAGTTGACCCCAGAGAGAATAAAAGCAATTACACAGATGAATGTTCCTAGCACGCAGAGAGAAGTACGTGCCTTTTTAGGTATTACCTCATATTGTAGGCAATGGATCCCAAATTTTTCTCTTTTAGCAAAACCATTGGTAGCCTTGACTGGGAAAGGTGTTCCGAGTCCGGTACCATGGTCTGCTGAATGTCAGCAGAGTTTTTCTGAGTTACGAAATGCACTGTGTTCAGCACCTGTATTGGGTACACCCGACTACAGTAAGCCATTCACGCTCTATGTCCACGAGAGAAAAGGTTGTGCATTGAGTGTTTTGACACAGAAATTTGGCGATAAACAACGCCCTTGTGCGTACTTTTCATCAACGTTAGATCCGGTAGCCAGAGCATTGCCTGGTTGCTTGAGAGCTGCAGCCGCAGCTGCAGCCTCCATTCGACAATCTGCTGGTTTAGTAATGAACAACATGCTAGTAGTTATGGTTCCTCATGCGGTGGATACACTCATGAACCGAACCAAGACGCAACACCTTACCAGTGCTAGACTATCAGGTTATGAACTGACACTGTTAGCTAGTCATATTCAGATCAAAAGATGCAATGTATTGAATCCAGCAACATTGTTGCCGACTAGCCAAGAGTCGAGTGATTCCGAACCACACGACTGTTATTTCAAAACTGAGGAAGAAACAAAAGGACGAATTGATCTAAAAGACACTCCGTTATCAGATCCAGATGGCACGCTGTATGTTGATGGGTCTTGCTTCAAATTGGAGAATGGTGATGTGACTGCTGCCTATGCAGTAACGACTTTGAGTACGATTGTGGAGACTGCGAGAGTGAGTCAGAATTCTGCCCAGGCTGCAGAATTGATCGCGCTAACAAGAGCGTGCGTTTTAGCTAAGGGAAAGAGAGTGAATGTGTTCACAGATAGTCAGTACGCGTTCGGCGTGGCCCATAGTTTTGGCCGTTTGTGGAAAGAGAGAGGTTTCATTACGTCCCATGGGACTAAGATTCAACATGGTCAGCTAGTTAATGACTTGTTGGAATCTCTAACCTTGCCGACTGAAGTTGCGATTGTGAAATGCAGTGCTCATAAAGCAATCACGGATGATGTTGGTCGTGGGAATGCTTTTGCTGATGAGACTGCAAAACAGACAGCTAGAAATATGATAAGTAGAATGTATGTTGCAACATCTGCAAGATGGATTTCTGAGTCTGGAATGTGTGAAGACACAGTGGAAAGCGTGAAAGAAATTCAGAAAGAGGCGACTGAGGAGGAAAAACTTGCATGGAGAGAGAGCACGGGTAAATTGGACTCGAGTGGGTGTTGGATTGACTTGTCGGAACAACAGCGTTGGATGTTGCCTGATGCGTATGTGCTTGCAGTAGTAACGATGGCACATGGAACAGCACACATCAGTTCAAAAGGGATTTGTAAGATGTTGGCTCCGGTCTGGAAGAATGATGGGATTAGTAAGTGTGCAGAGAGAGTGGTGAGAAATTGTATGGTATGCTTGATGCATAATCCTGGCAAGGGAATCCCCACACCTGCAGGTCATTTCGCTCCTCCTTCCTGCCCCTTTGAAGTGATCCAGCTAGACTTCATTCACATGGATCGTTGTAATAATCTGAAATACGTCCTAGTGGTAGTTTGTGCTTTCTCCAGATGGATCGAAGCATACCCGCTAAAGGACAATACTGCTTTATCCACTGCCAAAATTCTTCTTAAAGAATACTTCCCCAGATACGGAATGCCACGGATTGTATGGTCAGATAAGGGAAGTGAGTTCGTAGGGAAAGTTATGCAGAGTGTGTGTGCCGGTCTAGGGATTAGACAGAAGTTTCATAGTGCGAATCATCCCCAGTCCGCGGGTTTAGTCGAGGGTTACAATGGCACCCTTAAACTGAAACTTGCTAAGATACAAGCATCCACGGGTTTGTCCTGGCCAGACGCATTGCCTTTGGCTTTGCTATCAACAAGAGCCACTGTACATTCTAGAGTAGGGCTTAGTCCTTATGAAATAGTTTTTGGTCGTCCTGCAAATGTTTGGGGGGTACCTAGACCAAAAGAATTCAAACAGCTGGAATACCCAATGTTAATTGATTACCTTTTCGACTTGACTGCTAAATTGAGTCTTATTCACCAACAGGTTTTCGATGCATTGCCAAAGCCACCGGAGAGTCCAGGCCATCAGCTGAAACCAGGTGACCAGGTGGTCATTAGAAATTTTGCAAGAACGAAAAATCTTCAACCCAGATTCATTGGCCCTTTCCAAGTCCTACTAGCAACGAGAACTGCTATTCGTGTGGCCGGAAGGAAGAACTGGATCCATACGACACATGCCAAACGTGTGCCTCTGCCACTTCCTTACGACAACTGGGTAAAGAAAGGAATCGGTGCCTCTGAAACGGAACAAGTCCCCAGGTTCATACCTTTCAGCGATGCAGAACTGATCACGGATTCACCAAATTCTGACTCTCCTCCTGAAACTGCTCTTTTGAACCCTGAACATTTGTCATCCACACCCAACGAACATTTGCCATCTGCACCAAAAGAACATTTGTCATCTGAAAACGTGAACATTGCAACGTCAGCTGAAAATACATTGTTTCCAGATCAGACAGCTCCTGCAAAACTGAGATACAACTTGCGACCTCGCAATATGGACAAATAAAGCAGGAAACTGCCTATTTTCGGATTTGAATTTTCTATACATTGCCTCCAGCCAGGAAGTTTGCTAATACTTTGTATTGTTTCTTTTTGTTTTAAAATTGCCTTGCCGTCTGGGTAGCCGTAGGGTCGTGGCTGTGTGCCTAGTTGAATCTGCGGGGGTCAGACACAAGGTCGATCTTTCTGTTAGTTCTGGGAACTCCCAGGGCTGATAGAGGCATTTTCATCTACGTACACATCATCAGTGGTCGCGAACGGTCGTAGAAGATGGAGCTTCCTGAGCTGCAACGAGAAAATGTAATTTATGTTCGCAGAAATAGACTGTACAGAATACTTCACAGCAAATGCTTTCTAATGCAATGTGCAGTTACATTTTTAATTGTTTTGATAACGTTGGTGGGTGGAATCGTCTTTGGTGTACATTTGATTTTTATGCCAGTAACTACAGTACCTCCCCTTGATCCTACTACTTCTACGGTTTCTTCTATGCATTCTTTTCACTCATTTCCTGAACACGAACAAGCTCGACGCTCAGAATTTATTAACAATACATTTGTACAGCTCTTGCATCAACACCAACTGGTAGTTAATACTACAGACTGCTGGGTGTGTGGCTTGATACCTCACACTATGGATAAAGGCATTCCCTATTTAGTCTTGCCTTTTAGCTACAATGGATCATTTCAGGCCTTTCAGACCATTTTTTCATATGCCCTTGAGACCTATCCTCCGCGTCCACCACGGTCCACTAAATACAACTCAGCCAACAAGGCTTTAGTCCAGGGAATTATTGACATGATTAAAGACGTCAATAATACTCCATCTTACCCTAGAGATGAATTACGGGTGTATTTGAGTTGGAACTCTACAGAGTATCGCCTTAGTTTGGGAGAAAGCAAGCGTAAAAGCTCCACTTCAGTTTGGGTCGTGCCTCACCGAGGTCAGGTCTGTTTGCAAGGAAATGGGAGAAATCTGAGAGCTCAGCTAGGGAGGAGTGAGTGCGTTGAGACTTACGTATTTCCGTCTGACTCCTCCCCTGCCTTTCTGACTGCTAGGGGTACCTACTTCATCTGTCAGGACAGAGCATATACATGGCTGCCTGCTGACTTTTCAGGTTCATGTTATATTGCTCGATTGTTACCTCCGACATACACTGCTTCTTCAGATTATCACAAGACCAGAGTAGCAAGAGGTGTCTTCAGCAAGGAAGATACCGCTGGTCAAGAAGCTGGAGACTTTTTCAAAGGTTTCCTTCCGTTTTGGGGGCCTATGGCCAATAGTAGAAATCTACGTCAACTAACACGGGTAGTTGAATCTACTATTACAGAAACTGCTGGTGCCCTTAGTAACTTAACAGCTGAGCTTCAGGCGGATCGTCTCATGACGTTGCAGAACCGAATGGTTCTAGACGTAATACTTGCAGATCGAGGTGGGGTATGCAGAATGATCCAATCGAGCTGCTGTGTCTTTATTCCAAATAATGCTCCAACAGTCTATGAAGCGATCTCTAAGCTACACAAGATTTCCGACTCTATACACGTAGATAAGGGAAACTGGTCCTTCATGGAGTGGTTTTGGACTCTGGTATCAGCGTGGGGATGGAAGGTTCTGATGGTCATTGGTGTCATCCTAGTATTTCTGTTCTCGTGCTGTCTTATTATCCAATGTGGTCCCGCTCTGTGTAGTCTCTGTGCTGCAACCTGTTTCAGAAAACCACCTGCATTAGGAGAAAAGGCACGAGACAGGATGATGATACAACAACATGTCACTGACCTAATGAGCATAGAATTAGACTCTGACTCTGATATAGACTGAGTAATTGCCTATGTAAGGGCAAAAGGAGGGTCTGAGGTTCCGTGACGATTTTACTCGTGTTTGTAACATTGTCGTAAATACATAATTTTGGTATCAGTGAACCGCAAATGATCCATTTAGTATATCCTGGTGTTTTCGCTATGCTACGAGCAAGAGCACTCCAGTTACAAACACATTTCTGTTCTACCCGTGGCATCCATCTTAGAACACGGAAGCCATTTTGTATTCCTTGCCCTCACATAGTCAATGGACACGCAATGACCTCTTTTCATTAAAGGACACGTAGGCTTTAACCGGCGATTCACCTTGCTAGTGACACGTGCACCTTAGGCCAGCAACGCTGTAGCAGCATGACTCGGCAAGAACTGCCTCCCCAGCCTGAGGCCAGTCCTGCTATACTGGTTCTTGTGTTCGTTGGCCTGATCATGATTAGGCAGCCGAAGCTGGTAACCGTGCCCATTTACGACCCACAAACATCTCTTATCCTGTCTTTCTATCTTCTGCACCTGGCTCTGCTCCTTTCCTTCTGGGCCTTTATTAGGGGGAGGTAACGAAATTTACGATGAGGCGGTCCGGGTCTTGAATGAGAAATTGACATGGGATTATGATGGAATAGTGGGAACCCCTCATTCGTAATGTTTTGACATCAGATACTGTTGACGATTCCTGTGCAACGCCAAATATTTATTGTTTAAGACACGAATGTTTAGAACTGAGGTAACATGTAAAGAATTTGCCCCGAGCAGAATATTTAGTATATAAGGAACAACCCTCTTTGTACAAATTGAACAGGCTCCTAGACACTGCCCGTGTGCAGTTTCTGTGACTTCTGTGTCCCTGCAGTAATAAACCTTTGGTCTTTGACGCCACCATCGAGAAGCCCGTGTTTCTGTTTGTTTGTGCACCGAGACAGGTTGAACTCCGGGGTCTTCGGGTGTTGTCCATGACACCTCTGGACGGAACCAAAAAGTCCAGAACTCCAAGAGCTCATACTAGGAGGGCACGTGAGTCCATTCCTGGAGTCCTATGAGGGGCGTATAGCCAGAGCCAGTTCTGGGGGGCAAGTGAGTCCAGTCCTAGAGTCCTATGAGGGGCTTATAGCCAGAGCCCGTTCCGGGAGGGCACGTATGTCCATTCCTGGAGTCCTATGAGGGGCGTATAGCCAGAGCCCGGTCCAGGAGGGCACGTGAGTCCTTTCCTGGAGTCCTATGAGGGGCGTATAGCAAGAGCCCGTTCCGGGGGGGCACGTGAGTCCATTACTGGAGTCCTATGAGGGGCGTATAGCAAGAGCCCGTTCCGAGGGGGCACGTGAGTCCATTCTTGGAGTCCTATGAGGGGCGTATAGCCAGAGCATGTTCCAGGAGGGCACGTGAGCCCATTCCTGGAGTCCTATGAGGGGCGTATAGCCAGAGCTAGTTCTGGGGGGGACGTGAGTCCTTTCCTGGAGTCCTATGAGAGGTGTATAGCCAGAGCCTGTTCCACGGGGGAACGGCAGTCCAGTCCTAGAGTCCTATGAGGGGCGTATAGCAAGAGCCCGTTCCGGGAGGGCACGTGAGTCCATTCCTGGAGTCCTATGAGGGGCGAATAGCCAGAGCCTGTCCCTGGGGGGCACGTGAGTCCAGTCCTAGAGTCCTATGAGGGGCGTATAGTCAGAGCACATTCTAGGAGGGCACTTGAGTCCATTCCTGGAGTCCTATGAGGGGCGTATAGTCAGAGCCCGTTTCGGGAGGGCACGTGAGTCCATTCCTGGAGTCCTATGTGGGGCGTATAGCCAGAGCACATTCTAGGAGGGCACGTGAGTCCATTCCTGGAGTCCTACGAGGGGCGTATAGCCAGAGCCTGTTCCAGGGGGGCACGTGAGGCCATTCCTGGAGTCCTATGAGGGGCGTATAGCCAGAATCTGTTCCGGGAGGGCACGTGTGCCCATCCCTGGAGTCCTACGAGGGGCGTATAGCCAGAGCCCGTTCCGGGAGGGCATGTGAGTCCATTTCTGGAGTCCTATGAGAGGCGTATAGCTAGAGCCCGTACCGGGGGGGGGGCAAGTGAGTCCTTTCCTGGAGTCCAACGAGGGGCGTATAGCCAGAGCCCATTCCGGGAGGGCACACGAGTCCATTCCTGGAGACCTATGAGGGGTGTATAGCCAGAGCACATTCTAGGAGGGCACATGAGTCCATTCCTGGAGTCCTATGAGGGGCGTATAGCCAGAGCCCGTTCCAGGAGGGTACGTGAGTCCATTCCTCGAGTCCTATGAGGGGCGCATAGCCAGAGCCCGTTCCAGGGGGGCACGTGAGTCCATTCCTGGAGTCCTATGAGGGGCGTATAGCCAGAGCCCGTTCCAGGGGGGCACGTGAGTCCATTCTTGGAGTCCTATGAGCGGCGTATAGCCAGAGCCCATTCCAGGGGGCACGTGAGTCCATTCCTGGAGTCCTATGAGGGGCGTATAGCCAGAGCACATTCTAGGAGGGCACGTGAGTCCATTCCTGGAGTCCTATGAGGGGCGTATAGCCAGAGCCCATTCTAGAAGGGCACGTGAGTCTATTCCTGGAGTCCTATGAGGGGCGTATTGCCAGAGCCCGTTCCAGGAGGGCACGTGAGTCCATTCCTGGAGTCCTATGAGGGGCGTATAGCCAGAGCCCGTTCCGGAAGGGCACACAAGTCCATTCCTGGAGTCCTATGAGGGGCGTATAGCCAGAGCCCATTCCGGGGGGCACGTGAGTCCATTCCTAGAGTCCTATGAGGGGCGTGTAGCCAGAGCCCATTCCAGGAGGGCACGTGAGTCAATTCCTGGAGTCCTATGAGGGGCGTATAGCCAGAGCCCATTCTAGAAGGGCATGTGAGTCCATTCCTGGAGTCCTATGAGGGGCGTATAGCCAGAGCCCATTCCAGGAGGGCACTTGAGTCAATTCCTGGAGTCCTATGAGGGGTGTATAGCCAGAGCCCGTTCCAGGAGGGTACGTGAGTCCATTCCTGGAGTCCTATGAGGGGTGTATAGCCAGAGCCCGTTCCAGGAGGGTACGTGAGTCCATTCCTGGAGTCCTATAAGGGGCGTATAGCCAGAGCCCGTTCCGGGAGGGTATGTGAGTCCATTCCTGCAGTCCTATGAGGGGCGTATAGCCAGAGCCCGTCCAGGGGGGCACGTGAGTCCATTCCTGGAGTCCTATGAGGGGCGTATAGCCAGAATCTGTTCTGGGAGGGCACGTGTGCTCATCCCGGGAGTCCTACGAGGGGCGTATAGCCAGAGCCCATTCCGGGAGGGCACGCGAGTCCATTCCTGGAGTCCTATGAGGGGTGTATAGCCAGAGCACATTCTAGGAGGGCACGTGAGTCCATTCCTGGAGTCCTATGAGGGGCGTATAGCCAGAGCCCGTTCCAGGAGGGCACGTGAGTCCATTCCTGGAGTCCTATGAGGGGTGTATAGCCAGAGCTCGTTCCAGGAGGGTACGTGAGTCCATTCCTGGAGTCCTATAAGGGGCGTATAGCCAGAGCCCGTTCCGGGAGGGTACGTGAGTCCATTCCTGCAGTCCTATGAGGGGGGTATAGCCAGAGCCCGTTCCCGGATGGCACGTGAGTCCATTCCTGGAGACCTATGAGGGGTGTATAGCCAGAGCACATTCTAGGAGGGCACGTGAGTCCATTCCTGGAGTCCTATGAGGGGCGTATAGCCAGAGCCCGTTCTAGGAGGGCACATGAGTCCATTCCTGGAGTCCTATGAGGGGTGTATAGCCAGAGCCCGTTCCAGGAGGGTACTTGAGTCCATTCCTGGAGTCCTATGAGGGGCGTATAGCCAGAGCACATTCTAGGAGGGCACGTGAGTCCATTCCTGGAGTCCTATGAGGGGCGTATAGCCAGAGCCCATTCTAGAAGGGCACGTGAGTCTATTCCTGGAGTCCTATGAGGGGCGTATTGCCAGAGTCCATTCCAGGAGGGCACGTGAGTCCATTCCTGGAGTCCTATGAGGGGCGTATAGCCAGAGCCCGTTCCGGAAGGGCACACAAGTCCATTCCTGGAGTCCTATGAGGGGCGTATAGCCAGAGCCCATTCCGGGGGGGCACGTGAGTCCATTCCTAGAGTCCTATGAGGGGCGTGTAGCCAGAGCCCATTCCAGGAGGGCACGTGAGTCAATTCCTGGAGTCCTATGAGGGGCGTATAGCCAGAGCCCATTCTAGAAGGGCATGTGAGTCCATTCCTGGAGTCCTATGAGGGGCGTGTAGCCAGAGCCCATTCCAGGAGGGCACTTGAGTCAATTCCTGGAGTCCTATGAGGGGTGTATAGCCAGAGCCCGTTCCAGGAGGGTACGTGAGTCCATTCCTGGAGTCCTATGAGGGGTGTATAGCCAGAGCCCGTTCTAGGAGGGTACGTGAGTCCATTCCTGGAGTCCTATAAGGGGCGTATAGCCAGAGCCCGTTCCGGGAGGGTACGTGAGTCCATTCCTGCAGTCCTATGAGGGGCGTATAGCCAGAGCCCGTCCAGGGGGGCACGTGAGTCCATTCCTGGAGTCCTATGAGGGGCGTATAGCCAGAATCTGTTCCGGGAGGGCACGTGTGCCCATCCCTGGAGTCCTACAAGGGGCGTATAGCCAGAGCCCATTCCGGGAGGGCACGCGAGTCCATTCCTGGAGTCCTATGAGGGGCGTGTAGCCAGAGCCCATTCCAGGAGGGCACTTGAGTCAATTCCTGGAGTCCTATGAGGGGTGTATAGCCAGAGCCCGTTCCAGGAGGGTACGTGAGTCCATTCCTGGAGTCCTATGAGGGGCATATAGCCAGATCTCATTCCGGGAGGGCACGTGAGACCATTCCTGGAGTCCTATGAGGGGCGTATAGCCAGAGCCCATTCCAGGGGGGCACGTGAGCCCATTCCTGGAGTCCTATGAGGGGCGTATAGCCAGAGCCCGTCCCGAGAGGGCACGTGAGTCCATTCCTGCAGTCCTATGAGGGGCGTATAGCCAGAGCCCGTCCAGGGGGGCACGTGAGTCCATTCCTGGAGTCCTATGAGGGGCGTATAGCCAGAATCTGTTCTGGGAGGGCACGTGTGCTCATCCCGGGAGTCCTACGAGGGGCGTATAGCCAGAGCCCATTCCGGGAGGGCACGCGAGTCCATTCCTGGAGTCCTATGAGGGGTGTATAGCCAGAGCACATTCTAGGAGGGCACGTGAGTCCATTCCTGGAGTCCTATGAGGGGCGTATAGCCAGAGCCCGTTCCAGGAGGGCACGTGAGTCCATTCCTGGAGTCCTATGAGGGGTGTATAGCCAGAGCTCGTTCCAGGAGGGTACGTGAGTCCATTCCTGGAGTCCTATAAGGGGCGTATAGCCAGAGCCCGTTCCGGGAGGGTACGTGAGTCCATTCCTGCAGTCCTATGAGGGGGGTATAGCCAGAGCCCGTTCCCGGATGGCACGTGAGTCCATTCCTGGAGACCTATGAGGGGTGTATAGCCAGAGCACATTCTAGGAGGGCACGTGAGTCCATTCCTGGAGTCCTATGAGGGGCGTATAGCCAGAGCCCGTTCTAGGAGGGCACATGAGTCCATTCCTGGAGTCCTATGAGGGGTGTATAGCCAGAGCCCGTTCCAGGAGGGTACTTGAGTCCATTCCTGGAGTCCTATGAGGGGCGTATAGCCAGAGCACATTCTAGGAGGGCACGTGAGTCCATTCCTGGAGTCCTATGAGGGGCGTATAGCCAGAGCCCATTCTAGAAGGGCACGTGAGTCTATTCCTGGAGTCCTATGAGGGGCGTATTGCCAGAGTCCATTCCAGGAGGGCACGTGAGTCCATTCCTGGAGTCCTATGAGGGGCGTATAGCCAGAGCCCGTTCCGGAAGGGCACACAAGTCCATTCCTGGAGTCCTATGAGGGGCGTATAGCCAGAGCCCATTCCGGGGGGGCACGTGAGTCCATTCCTAGAGTCCTATGAGGGGCGTGTAGCCAGAGCCCATTCCAGGAGGGCACGTGAGTCAATTCCTGGAGTCCTATGAGGGGCGTATAGCCAGAGCCCATTCTAGAAGGGCATGTGAGTCCATTCCTGGAGTCCTATGAGGGGCGTGTAGCCAGAGCCCATTCCAGGAGGGCACTTGAGTCAATTCCTGGAGTCCTATGAGGGGTGTATAGCCAGAGCCCGTTCCAGGAGGGTACGTGAGTCCATTCCTGGAGTCCTATGAGGGGTGTATAGCCAGAGCCCGTTCTAGGAGGGTACGTGAGTCCATTCCTGGAGTCCTATAAGGGGCGTATAGCCAGAGCCCGTTCCGGGAGGGTACGTGAGTCCATTCCTGCAGTCCTATGAGGGGCGTATAGCCAGAGCCCGTCCAGGGGGGCACGTGAGTCCATTCCTGGAGTCCTATGAGGGGCGTATAGCCAGAATCTGTTCCGGGAGGGCACGTGTGCCCATCCCTGGAGTCCTACAAGGGGCGTATAGCCAGAGCCCATTCCGGGAGGGCACGCGAGTCCATTCCTGGAGTCCTATGAGGGGTGTATAGCCAGAGCACATTCTAGGAGGGCACGTGAGTCCATTCCTGGAGTCCTATGAGGGGCGTATAACCAGAGCCCGTTCCAGGAGGGCACGTGAGTCCATTCCTGGAGTCCTATGAGGGGTGTATAGCCAGAGCCTGTCCCTGGGGGGCACGTGAGTCCAGTCCTAGAGTCCTATGAGGGGCGTATAGCCAGAGCCCGTTCCGGGAGAGTACGTGAGTCCATTCCTGCAGTCCTATGAGGGCTGTATAGCCAGAGCCCGTTCCAGGAGGGTACGTGAGTCCATTCCTGGAGTCCTATGAGGGGCGTATAGCCAGAGCACATTCTAGGAGGGCACGTGAGTCCATTCCTGGAGTCCTATGAGGGGCGTATAGCCAGAGCCCATTCTAGAAGGGCACGTGAGTCTATTCCTGGAGTCCTATGAGGGGCGTATTGCCAGAGCCCGTTCCAGGAGGGCACGTGAGTCCATTCCTGGAGTCCTATGAGGGGCGTATAGCCAGAGCCTGTTCCGGAAGGGCACACAAGTCCATTCCTGGAATCCTATGAGGGGCGTATAGCCAGAGCCCATTCCGGGGGGGCACGGGAGTCCATTCCTAGAGTCCTATGAGGGGCGTGTAGCCAGAGCCCATTCCAGGAGGGCACGTGAGTCAATTCCTGGAGTCCTATGAGGGGCTTATAGCCAGAGCCCATTCTAGAAGGGCATGTGAGTCCATTCCTGGAGTCCTATGAGGGGCGTGTAGCCAGAGCCCATTCCAGGAGGGCACTTGAGTCAATTCCTGGAGTCCTATGAGGGGTGTATAGCCAGAGCATGTTCCAGGATGGTACGTGAGTCCATTCCTGGAGTCCTATGAGGGGTGTATAGCCAGAGCCCGTTCCAGGAGGGTACGTGAGTCCATTCCTGGAGTCCTATAAGGGGCGTATAGCCAGAGCTTGTTCCGGGAGGGTACGTGAGTCCATTCCTGCTGTCCTATGAGGGGCGTATAGCCAGAGCCCGTCCAGGGGGGCACGTGAGTCCATTCCTGGAGTCCTATGAGGGGCGTATAGCCAGAATCTGTTCCGGGAGGGCACGTGTGCCCATCCCTGGAGTCCTACGAGGGGCGTATAGCCAGAGCCCATTCCGGGAGGGCACACGAGTCCATTCCTGGAGTCCTATGAGGGGTGTATAGCCAGAGCACATTCTAGAAGGGCACGTGAGTCCATTCCTGGAGTCCTATGAGGGGCGTATAGCCAGAGCCCATTCCAGGAGGGCACGTGAGTCCATTCCTGGAGTCCTATGAGGGGTGTATAGCCAGAGCTCGTTCCAGGAGGGTACGTGAGTCCATTCCTGGAGTCCTATAAGGGGCGTATAGCCAGAGCCCGTTCCGGGAGGGTACGTGAGTCCATTCCTGCAGTCCTATGAGGGGCGTATAGCCAGAGCCCGTTCCCGGATGGCACGTGAGTCCATTCGTGGAGTCCTATGAGGGGCGTATAGCCAGAGCCCATCTGGGAGGGCACGTGAGTCCATTGCTGGAGTCCTATGAGGGGCGCATATCCAGAGCCCGTTCCAGGGGGGCACGTGAGTCCATTCTTGGAGTCCTATGAGAGGTGTATAGCCAGAGCCCATTCCAGGGGGCACGTGAGTCCATTCCTGGAGTCCTATGAGGGGCGTATAGCCAGAGCACATTCTAGGAGGGTACTTGAGTCCATTCCTGGAGTCCTATGAGGGGCGTATAGCCAGAGCCCGTTCCGGAAGGGCACACAAGTCCCTTCCTGGAGTCCTATGAGGGGCGTATAGCCAGAGCCCATTCCGGGGGGGCACGTGAGTCCATTCCTAAAGTCCTATGAGGGGCGTGTAGCCAGAGCCCATTCCAGGAGGGCACGTGAGTCAATTCCTGGAGTCCTATGAGGGGCGTATAGCCAGAGCCCATTCTAGAAGGGCATGTGAGTCCATTCCTGGAGTCCTATGAGGGGCGTGTAGCCAGAGCCCATTCCAGGAGGGCACTTGAGTCAATTCCTGGAGTCCTATGAGGGGCGTATAGCCGGAGCCCATTCTAGAAGGGCACGTGAGTCCATTCCTGGAGTCCTATGAGGGGCGTATAGCCAGAGCCCATTCTAGAAGGGCACGTGAGTCCATTCCTGGAGTCCTATGAGGGGCGTATAGCCAGAGCCCATTCCAGGAGGGCACGTGAGTCAATTCCTGGAGTTCTATGAGGGGCGTATAGCCAGAGCCCATTTCAGGGGGGCACGTGAATCAATTCCTGGAGTACTATGAGGGACGTATAGCCAGAGCCCATTCCAGGGGGGCACGTGAGTCCATTCCTGGAGTCCTATGAGGAGCGTATAGCCAGAGCCCATTCTAGTAGGGCACGTGAGTCCATTCCTGGAGTCCTATGAGGGGCTTATAGCCAGAGCCCATTCCAGGAGGGCACGTGAGTCCATTCCTGGAGTCCTATGAGGGGCGTATAGCCAGAGCCCATTCCAGGAGGGCACGTGAGTCCATTCCTGGAGTCCTATGAGGGGCATATAGCCAGATCTCATTCCGGGAGGGCACGTGAGACCATTCCTGGAGTCCTATGAGGGGCGTATAGCCAGAGCCCATTCCAGGGGGGCACGTGAGCCCATTCCTGGAGTCCTATGAGGGGCGTATAGCCAGAGCCCATCCCGAGAGGGCATGTGAGCCTATTCCTGATGTCCTATGAGGGGCGTATTGCCAGAGCCCGTTCCGGGAGGGCACGTGAGCCCATTCCTGGAGTCCTATGAGAGGCGTATAGCCAGAGCCCGTTCTGGGAGGGCATGTAAGTCCATTCCTGGAGTCCTATGAGGGGCGTGTAGCCAGAGCCCGTTCCGGGAGGGCACGTGAGCCCATTCCTGGAGTCATATGAAGGGCGTATAGCAAGAGCCCGTTCTGGGAGGGCACATGAGTCCATTCCTGGAGTCCTATGAGTGGCGTGTAGCCAGAGCCCATTCCAGGAGGGCACGTGAGTCCATTCCTGGAGTCCTATGAGGGGCGTATAGCCAGAGCCCGTTCCAGGGGGGCACGTGAGTCCATTCCTGGAGTCCTATGAGGGGCGTATAGCCAGAGCTTGCTCTGGGAGGGCACGTGAGCCCAATCCTGGAGTCCTATGAGGGGCCTATAGCCAAGCCCGTTCCAGGGGGGCACGTGATCCCATTCCTGGAGTCCTATAAGGGGTGTATTGCCAGAGCTTGCTCCGGGAGGGCACGTGAGCCCATTTCTGTAGTCCTATGAGGGGTGTATAGCCAGAGCCCATTCCAGGGGGGGCACGTGAGTCCATTCCTGGAGTCCTATGAGGGACGTATAGCCAGAGCCCGTTCCGGGAGGGCACGTGAGCCCATTTCTGTAGTCCTACTAGGGGCGTATAGCCAGAGCCCGTTCGAGGGGGGCACGTGAGTCCATTCCTGGAGTCCTATTAGGGGCGTATAGCCAGAGCCCGTTCCGGGAGGGCACGTGAGCCCATTCCTGTAGTCCTATTAGGGGCGTATAGCCAGAGCCCTTTCGAGGGGGGCACGTGAGTCCATTCCTGGAGTCCTATGAGAGGCGTATAGCCAGAGCCAGTTCTGGGGGGGCACGTGAGTCCAGTCCTAGAGTCCTATGAGGGGCGTATAGCCAGAGCCCGTTCCGGGAGGGCACGTGAGCCCATTCCTGGAGTCCTATGAGGGGCGTATAGCCAGAGCTAGTTCCGGGGGGGACATGAGTCCTTTCCTGGAGTCCTATGAGAGGCGTATAGCCAGAGCCTGTTCCACGGGGGAACGTCAGTCCAGTCCTAGAGTCCTATGAGGGGCGTATAGGAAGAGCCCGTTCCGGGAGGGCACGAGAGTCCATTCCTAGAGTCCTATGAGGGGCGAATAGCCAGAGCCTGTCCCTGGGGGGCACGTGAGTCCAGTCCTAGAGTCCTATGAGGGGCGTATAGCCAGAGCCCATTCCGGGAGGGCACGTGAGTCCATTCCTGGAGTCCTATGAGGGGCGTATAGTCAGAGCACATTCTAGGAGGGCACGTGAGTCCATTCCTGGAGTCCTATGAGGGGTGTATAGTCAGAGCCCGTTTCGGGAGGGCACGTGAGTCCATTCCTGGAGTCCTATGTGGGGCGTATAGCCAGAGCACATTCTAGGAGGGCACGTGAGTCCATTTCTGGAGTCCTATGAGGGGCGTATAGCCAGAGCCCGTTCCAGGGGGGCACGTGAGGCCATTCCTGGAGTCCTATGAGGGGCGTATAGCCAGAATCTGTTCCGGGAGGGCACGTGTGCCCATCCCTGAAGTCCGACGAGGGGCGTATAGCCAGAGCCCGTTCCGGGAGGGCACGTGAGTCCATTCCTGGAGTCCTATGAGGGGCGTATAGCCAGAGCTAGTTCCGGGGGGGACGTGAGTCCTTTCCTGGAGTCCTATGAGAGGCGTATAGCCAGAGCCTGTTCCACGGGGGAACGTCAGTCCAGTCCTAGAGTCCTATGAGGGGCGTATAGGAAGAGCCCGTTCCGGGAGGGCACGTGAGTCCATTCCTAGAGTCCTATGAGGGGCGAATAGCCAGAGCCTGTCCCTGGGGGGCACGTGAGTCCATTCCTGGAGTCCTATGAGGGGCGTGTAGCCAGAGCCCATTCCAGGAGGGCACGTGAGTCCATTCCTGGAGTCCTATGAGGGGCGTATAGCCAGAGCCCGTTCCAGGGGGGCACGTGAGTCCATTCCTGGAGTCCTATGAGGGGCGTATAGCCAGAGCTTGCTCTGGGAGGGCACGTGAGCCCATTCCTGGAGTCCTATGAGGGGCCTATAGCCAAGCCCGTTCCAGGGGGGCACGTGATCCCATTCCTGGAGTCCTATAAGGGGTGTATTGCCAGAGCTTGCTCCGGGAGGGCACGTGAGTCCATTTCTGTAGTCCTATGAGGGGTGTATAGCCAGAGCCCATTCCAGGGGGGGGCACGTGAGTCCATTCCTGGAGTCCTATGAGGGACGTATAGCCAGAGCCCGTTCCGGGAGGGCACGTGAGCCCATTTCTGTAGTCCTACTAGGGGCGTATAGCCAGAGCCCGTTCGAGGGGGGCACGTGAGTCCATTCCTGGAGTCCTATTAGGGGCGTATAGCCAGAGCCCGTTCCGGGAGGGCACGTGAGCCCATTCCTGTAGTCCTATTAGGGGCGTATAGCCAGAGCCCGTTCGAGGGGGGCACGTGAGTCCATTCCTGGAGTCCTATGAGAGGCGTATAGCCAGAGCCAGTTCTGGGGGGGCACGTGAGTCCAGTCCTAGAGTCCTATGAGGGGCGTACAGCCAGAGCCCGTTCCGGGAGGGCACGTGAGCCCATTCCTGGAGTCCTATGAGGGGCGTATAGCCAGAGCTAGTTCCGGGGGGGACGTGAGTCCTTTCCTGGAGTCCTATGAGGGGCGTATAGTCAGAGCACATTCTAGGAGGGCACGTGAGTCCATTCCTGGAGTCCTATGAGGGGTGTATAGTCAGAGCCCGTTTCGGGAGGGCACGTGAGTCCATTCCTGGAGTCCTATGTGGGGCGTATAGCCAGAGCACATTCTAGGAGGGCACGTGAGTCCATTTCTGGAGTCCTATGAGGGGCGTATAGCCAGAGCCCGTTCCAGGGGGGCACGTGAGGCCATTCCTGGAGTCCTATGAGGGGCGTATAGCCAGAATCTGTTCCGGGAGGGCACGTGTGCCCATCCCTGAAGTCCGACGAGGGGCGTATAGCCAGAGCCCGTTCCGGGAGGGCACGTGAGTCCATTCCTGGAGTCCTATGAGGGGCGTATAGCCAGAGCTAGTTCCGGGGGGGACGTGAGTCCTTTCCTGGAGTCCTATGAGAGGCGTATAGCCAGAGCCTGTTCCACGGGGGAACGTCAGTCCAGTCCTAGAGTCCTATGAGGGGCGTATAGGAAGAGCCCGTTCCGGGAGGGCACGTGAGTCCATTCCTAGAGTCCTATGAGGGGCGAATAGCCAGAGCCTGTCCCTGGGGGGCACGTGAGTCCATTCCTGGAGTCCTATGAGGGGCGTGTAGCCAGAGCCCATTCCAGGAGGGCACGTGAGTCCATTCCTGGAGTCCTATGAGGGGCGTATAGCCAGAGCCCGTTCCAGGGGGGCACGTGAGTCCATTCCTGGAGTCCTATGAGGGGCGTATAGCCAGAGCTTGCTCTGGGAGGGCACGTGAGCCCATTCCTGGAGTCCTATGAGGGGCCTATAGCCAAGCCCGTTCCAGGGGGGCACGTGATCCCATTCCTGGAGTCCTATAAGGGGTGTATTGCCAGAGCTTGCTCCGGGAGGGCACGTGAGTCCATTTCTGTAGTCCTATGAGGGGTGTATAGCCAGAGCCCATTCCAGGGGGGGGCACGTGAGTCCATTCCTGGAGTCCTATGAGGGACGTATAGCCAGAGCCCGTTCCGGGAGGGCACGTGAGCCCATTTCTGTAGTCCTACTAGGGGCGTATAGCCAGAGCCCGTTCGAGGGGGGCACGTGAGTCCATTCCTGGAGTCCTATTAGGGGCGTATAGCCAGAGCCCGTTCCGGGAGGGCACGTGAGCCCATTCCTGTAGTCCTATTAGGGGCGTATAGCCAGAGCCCGTTCGAGGGGGGCACGTGAGTCCATTCCTGGAGTCCTATGAGAGGCGTATAGCCAGAGCCAGTTCTGGGGGGGCACGTGAGTCCAGTCCTAGAGTCCTATGAGGGGCGTACAGCCAGAGCCCGTTCCGGGAGGGCACGTGAGCCCATTCCTGGAGTCCTATGAGGGGCGTATAGCCAGAGCTAGTTCCGGGGGGGACGTGAGTCCTTTCCTGGAGTCCTATGAGAGGCGTATAGCCAGAGCCTGTTCCACGGGGGAACGTCAGTCCAGTCCTAGAGTCCTATGAGGGGCGTATAGGAAGAGCCCGTTCCGGGAGGGCACGTGAGTCCATTCCTAGAGTCCTATGAGGGGCGAATAGCCAGAGCCTGTCCCTGGGGGGCACGTGAGTCCAGTCCTAGAGTCCTATGAGGGGCGTATAGCCAGAGCCCATTCCGGGAGGGCACGTGAGTCCATTCCTGGAGTCCTATGAGGGGCGTATAGTCAGAGCACATTCTAGGAGGGCACGTGAGTCCATTCCTGGAGTCCTATGAGGGGTGTATAGTCAGAGCCCGTTTCGGGAGGGCACGTGAGTCCATTCCTGGAGTCCTATGTGGGGCGTATAGCCAGAGCACATTCTAGGAGGGCACGTGAGTCCATTTCTGGAGTCCTATGAGGGGCGTATAGCCAGAGCCCGTTCCAGGGGGGCCCGTGAGGCCATTCCTGGAGTCCTATGAGGGGCGTATAGCCAGAATCTGTTCCGGGAGGGCACGTGTGCCCATCCCTGAAGTCCGACGAGGGGCGTATAGCCAGAGCCCGTTCCGGGAGGGCACGTGAGTCCATTCCTGGAGACCTATGAGGGGCGTATAGCCAGAGCTAGTTCCGGGGGGGACGTGAGTCCTTTCCTGGAGTCCTATGAGAGGCGTATAGCCAGAGCCTGTTCCACGGGGGAACGTCAGTCCAGTCCTAGAGTCCTATGAGGGGCGTATAGGAAGAGCCCGTTCCGGGAGGGCACGTGAGTCCATTCCTAGAGTCCTATGAGGGGCGAATAGCCAGAGCCTGTCCCTGGGGGGCACGTAAGTCCAGTCCTAGAGTCCTATGAGGGGCGTATAGCCAGAGCCCATTCCGGGAGGGCACGTGAGTCCATTCCTGGAGTCCTATGAGGGGCGTATAGTCAGAGCACATTCTAGGAGGGCACGTGAGTCCATTCCTGGAGTCCTATGAGGGGCGTATAGTCAGAGCCCGTTTCGGGAGGGCACGTGAGTCCATTCCTGGAGTCCTATGTGGGGCGTATAGCCAGAGCACATTCTAGGAGGGCACGTGAGTCCATTCCTGGAGTCCTATGAGGGGCGTATAGCCAGAATCTGTTCCGGGAGGGCACGTGTGCCCATCCCTGAAGTCCGACGAGGGGCGTATAGCCAGAGCCCGTTCCGGGAGGGCACGCGAGTCCATTCCTGGAGACCTATGAGGGGTGTATAGCCAGAGCACATTCTAGGAGGGCACATGAGTCCATTCCTGGAGTCCTATGAGGGGCGTATAGCCAGAGCCCGTTCCAGGAGGGCACGTGAGTCCATTTCTGGAGTCCTATGAGGGGTGTATAGCCAGAGCCCGTTCCAGGAGGGTACGTGAGTCCATTCCTGGAGTCCTATAAGGGGCGTATAACCAGAGCCCATTCCGGGAGGGTAGGTGAGTCAATTCCTGCAGTCCTATGAGGGGCGTATAGCCAGAGTCCATTCCCGGATGGCACGTGAGTCCATTCGTGGAGTCCTATGAGGGGCGTATAGCCAGAGCCCATCTGGGAGGGCACGTGAGTCCATTGCTGGAGTCCTATGAGGGGCGCATAGCCAGAGCCCGTTCCAGGGGGGCACGTGAGTCCATTCCTGGAGTCCTATGAGGGGCGTATAGCCAGAGCCCGTTCCAGGGGGGCACGTAAGTCCATTCTTGGAGTCCTATGAGCGGCGTATAGCCAGAGCCCATTCCAGGGGGCACGTGAGTCCATTCCTGGAGTCCTATGAGGGGCGTATAGCCAGAGCCCATTCCGGGGGGGCACGTGAGTCCATTCCTAAAGTCCTATGAGGGGTGTGTAGCCAGAGCCCATTCCAGGAGGGCACGTGAGTCAATTCCTGGAGTCCTATGAGGGGCGTATAGCCAGAGCCCATTCTAGAAGGGCATGTGAGTCCATTCCTGGAGTCCTATGAGGGGCGTGTAGCCAGAGCCCATTCCAGGAGGGCACTTGAGTCAATTCCTGGAGTCCTATGAGGGGCGTATAGCCGGAGCCCATTCTAGAAAGGCACGTGAGTCCATTCCTGGAGTCCTATGAGGGGCGTATAGCCAGAGCCCATTCTAGAAGGGCACGTGAGTCCATTCCTGGAGTCCTATGAGGGGCGTATAGCCAGAGCCCATTCCAGGAGGGCACGTGAGTCAATTCCTGGAGTTCTATGAGGGGCGTATAGCCAGAGCCCATTTCAGGGGGGCACGTGAATCAATTCCTGGAGTCCTATGAGGGGCGTATAGTCAGAGCCCATTCCGGGGGGGCACGTGAGTCCATTCCTAAAGTCCTATGAGGGGCGTGTAGCCAGAGCCCATTCCAGGAGGGCACGTGAGTCAATTCCTGGAGTCCTATGAGGGGCGTATAGCCAGAGCCCATTCTAGAAGGGCATGTGAGTCCATTCCTGGAGTCCTATGAGGGGCGTGTAGCCGGAGCCCATTCCAGGAGGGCACTTGAGTCAATTCCTGGAGTCCTATGAGGGGCGTATAGCCGGAGCCCATTCTAGAAAGGCACGTGAGTCCATTCCTGGAGTCCTATGAGGGGCGTATAGCCAGAGCCCATTCTAGAAGGGTACGTGAGTCCATTCCTGGAGTCCTATGAGGAGCGTATAGCCAGAGCCCATTCTAGAAGGGCACGTGAGTCCATTCCTGGAGTCCTATGAGGGGCGTATAGCCAGAGCCCATTCCAGGAGGGCACGTGAGTCCATTCCTGGAGTCCTATGAGGGGCGTATAGCCAGAGCCCGGTCCGGAAGGGCATGTGAGTCCATTCCTGGAGGCCTATGAGGGGCATATAGCCAGATCTCATTCCGGGAGGGCACGTGAGACCATTCCTGGAGTCCTATGAGGGGCGTATAGCCAGAGCCCATTCCAGGGGGGCACGTGAGCCCATTCCTGGAGTCCTATGAGGGGCGTATAGCCAGAGCCCGTCCCGAGAGGGCACGTGAGCCTATTCCTGGAGTCCTATGAGGGGCGTATTGCCAGAGCCCGTTCCGGGAGGGCACGTGAGCCCATTCCTGGAGTCCTATGAGAGGCGTATAGCCAGAGCCCGTTCTGGGAGGGCACGTGAGTCCATTCCTGGAGTCCTATGAGGGGCGTGTAGCCAGAGCCCGTTCCGGGAGGGCACGTGAGCCCATTCCTGGAGTCATATGAGCGGCGAATAGCAAGAGCCCGTTCCGGGAGGTCACATGAGTCCATTCCTGGAGTCCTATGAGGGGCGTGTAGCCAGAGCCCATTCCAGGAGGGCATGTGAGTCCATTCCTGGAGTCCTATGAGGGGCGTATAGCCAGAGCCCGTTCCAGGGGGGCACGTGAGTCCATTCCTGGAGTCCTATGAGGGGCGTATAGCCAGAGCTTGCTCTGGGAGGGCAGGTGAGCCCATTCCTGGAGTCCTACGAGGGGCCTATAGCCAAGCCCGTTCCAGGGGGGCACGTGATCCCATTCCTGGAGTTCTATAAGGGGTGTATTGCCAGAGCTTGCTCCGGGAGGGCACGTGAGCCCATTTCTGTAGTCCTATGAGGGGTGTATAGCCAGAGCCCATTCCAGGGGGGGCACGTGAGTCCATTCCTGGAGTCCTATGAGGGACGTATAGCCAGAGCCCGTTCCGGGAGGGCACGTGAGCCCATTTCTGTAGTCCTACTAGGGGCGTATAGCCAGAGCCCGTTCGAGGGGGGCACGTGAGTCCATTCCTGGAGTCCTATTAGGGGCGTATAGCCAGAGCCCGTTCCGGGAGGGCACGTGAGCCCATTCCTATAGTCCTATTAGGGGCGTATAGCCAGAGCCCGTTCGAGGGGGGCAAGTGAGTCCTTTCCTGGAGTCCTATGAGGGGCGTATAGTCAGAGCCCATTCCGGGGGGGCACGTGAGTCCATTCCTAAAGTCCTATGAGGGGCGTGTAGCCAGAGCCCATTCCAGGAGGGCACGTGAGTCAATTCCTGGAGTCCTATGAGGGGCGTATAGCCAGAGCCCATTCTAGAAGGGCATGTGAGTCCATTCCTGGAGTCCTATGAGGGGCGTGTAGCCGGAGCCCATTCCAGGAGGGCACTTGAGTCAATTCCTGGAGTCCTATGAGGGGCGTATAGCCGGAGCCCATTCTAGAAAGGCACGTGAGTCCATTCCTGGAGTCCTATGAGGGGCGTATAGCCAGAGCCCATTCTAGAAGGGTACGTGAGTCCATTCCTGGAGTCCTATGAGGAGCGTATAGCCAGAGCCCATTCTAGAAGGGCACGTGAGTCCATTCCTGGAGTCCTATGAGGGGCGTATAGCCAGAGCCCATTCCAGGAGGGCACGTGAGTCCATTCCTGGAGTCCTATGAGGGGCGTATAGCCAGAGCCCGGTCCGGAAGGGCATGTGAGTCCATTCCTGGAGGCCTATGAGGGGCATATAGCCAGATCTCATTCCGGGAGGGCACGTGAGACCATTCCTGGAGTCCTATGAGGGGCGTATAGCCAGAGCCCATTCCAGGGGGGCACGTGAGCCCATTCCTGGAGTCCTATGAGGGGCGTATAGCCAGAGCCCGTCCCGAGAGGGCACGTGAGCCTATTCCTGGAGTCCTATGAGGGGCGTATTGCCAGAGCTCGTTCCGGGAGGGCACGTGAGCCCATTCCTGGAGTCCTATGGGAGGCGTATAGCCAGAGCCCGTTCTGGGAGGGCACGTGAGTCCATTCCTGGAGTCCTATGAGGGGCGTGTAGCCAGAGCCCGTTCGAGGGGGGCAAGTGAGTCCTTTCCTGGAGTCCTATGAGGGGCGTATAGTCAGAGCCCATTCCGGGGGGGCACGTGAGTCCATTCCTAAAGTCCTATGAGGGGCGTGTAGCCAGAGCCCATTCCAGGAGGGCACGTGAGTCAATTCCTGGAGTCCTATGAGGGGCGTATAGCCAGAGCCCATTCTAGAAGGGCATGTGAGTCCATTCCTGGAGTCCTATGAGGGGCGTGTAGCCGGAGCCCATTCCAGGAGGGCACTTGAGTCAATTCCTGGAGTCCTATGAGGGGCGTATAGCCGGAGCCCATTCTAGAAAGGCACGTGAGTCCATTCCTGGAGTCCTATGAGGGGCGTATAGCCAGAGCCCATTCTAGAAGGGTACGTGAGTCCATTCCTGGAGTCCTATGAGGAGCGTATAGCCAGAGCCCATTCTAGAAGGGCACGTGAGTCCATTCCTGGAGTCCTATGAGGGGCGTATAGCCAGAGCCCATTCCAGGAGGGCACGTGAGTCCATTCCTGGAGTCCTATGAGGGGCGTATAGCCAGAGCCCGGTCCGGAAGGGCATGTGAGTCCATTCCTGGAGGCCTATGAGGGGCATATAGCCAGATCTCATTCCGGGAGGGCACGTGAGACCATTCCTGGAGTCCTATGAGGGGCGTATAGCCAGAGCCCATTCCAGGGGGGCACGTGAGCCCATTCCTGGAGTCCTATGAGGGGCGTATAGCCAGAGCCCGTCCCGAGAGGGCACGTGAGCCTATTCCTGGAGTCCTATGAGGGGCGTATTGCCAGAGCTCGTTCCGGGAGGGCACGTGAGCCCATTCCTGGAGTCCTATGAGAGGCGTATAGCCAGAGCCCGTTCTGGGAGGGCACGTGAGTCCATTCCTGGAGTCCTATGAGGGGCGTGTAGCCAGAGCCCGTTCCGGGAGGGCACGTGAGCCCATTCCTGGAGTCATATGAGCGGCGAATAGCAAGAGCCCGTTCCGGGAGGTCACATGAGTCCATTCCTGGAGTCCTATGAGGGGCGTGTAGCCAGAGCCCATTCCAGGAGGGCATGTGAGTCCATTCCTGGAGTCCTATGAGGGGCGTATAGCCAGAGCCCGTTCCAGGGGGGCACGTGAGTCCATTCCTGGAGTCCTATGAGGGGCGTATAGCCAGAGCTTGCTCTGGGAGGGCACGTGAGCCCATTCCTGGAGTCCTACGAGGGGCCTATAGCCAAGCCCGTTCCAGGGGGGCACGTGATCCCATTCCTGGAGTTCTATAAGGGGTGTATTGCCAGAGCTTGCTCCGGGAGGGCACGTGAGCCCATTTCTGTAGTCCTATGAGGGGTGTATAGCCAGAGCCCATTCCAGGGGGGGCACGTGAGTCCATTCCTGGAGTCCTATGAGGGACGTATAGCCAGAGCCCGTTCCGGGAGGGCACGTGAGCCCATTTCTGTAGTCCTACTAGGGGCGTATAGCCAGAGCGCGTTCGAGGGGGGCACGTGAGTCCATTCCTGGAGTCCTATTAGGGGCGTATAGCCAGAGCCCGTTCCGGGAGGGCACGTGAGCCCATTCCTATAGTCCTATTAGGGGCGTATAGCCAGAGCCCGTTCGAGGGGGGCAAGTGAGTCCTTTCCTGGAGTCCTATGAGAGGCGTATAGCCAGAGCCAGTTCTGGGGGGGGCACGTGAGTCCAGTCCTAGAGTCCTATGAGGGGCGTATAGCCAGAGCCCGTTCAGGGAGGGCAAGTATGTCCATTCCTGGAGTCCTATGAGGGGCGTATAGCCAGAGCCCGGTCCAGGAGGGCACGTGAGTCCTTTCCTGGAGTCCTATGAGGGGCGTATAGCAAGAGCCCGTTCCGGGGGGGCACGTGAGTCCATTCTTGGAGTCCTATGAGGGGCGTATAGCCAAAGCATGTTCCAGGAGGGCACGTGAGCCCATTCCTGGAGTCCTATGAGGGGCGTATAGCCAGAGCTACTTCCGGGGGGGACGTGAGTCCTTTCCTGGAGTCCTATGAGAGGCGTATAGCCAGAGCCTGTTCCACGGGGGAACGTCAGTCCAGTCCTAGAGTCCTATGAGGGGCGTATAGCAAGAGCCCGTTCCGGGAGGGCACGTGAGTCCATTCCTGGAGTCCTATGAGGGGTGAATAGCCAGAGCCTGTCCCTGGGGGGCACGTGAGTCCAGTCCTAGAGTCCTATGAGGGGCGTATAGCCAGAGCCCATTCCGGGAGGGCACGTGAGTCCATTTCTGGAGTCCTATGAGGGGCGTATAGTCAGAGCACATTCTAGGAGGGCACGTGAGTCCATTTCTGGAGTCCTATGAGGGGCGTATAGTCAGAGCCCGTTTCGGGAGGGCACGTGAGTCCATTCCTGGAGTCCTATGTGGGGCGTATAGCCAGAGCACATTCTAGGAGGGCACGTGAGTCCATTCCTGGAGTCCTATGAGGGGCGTATAGCCAGAGCCCGTTCCAGGGGGGCACGTGAGGCCATTCCTGGAGTTCTATGAGGGGCGTATAGCCAGAATCTGTTCCGGGAGGGCACGTGTGCCCATCCCTGGAGTCCTACGAGGGGCGTATAGCCAGAGCCCGTTCCGGGAGGGCACAGGAGTCCATTCCTGGAGTCCTATGAGAGGCGTATAGCCAGAGCCCGTACCGGGGGGGGGGGGGGCAAGTGAGTCCTTTCCTGGAGTCCAACGAGGGGCGTATAGCCAGAGCCCATTCCGGGAGGGCACGCGAGTCCATTCCTGGAGACCTATGAGGGGTGTATAGCCAGAGCACATTCTAGGAGGGCACATGAGTCCATTCCTGGAGTCCTATGAGGGGCGTATTGCCAGAGCCCGTTCCGGGAGGGCACGTGAGCCCATTCCTATAGTCCTATTAGGGGCGTATAGCCAGAGCCCGTTCGAGGGGGGCACGTGAGTCCATTCCTGGAGTCCTATGAGAGGCGTATAGCCAGAGCCAGTTCTGGGGGGGGCACGTGAGTCCAGTCCTAGAGTCCTATGAGGGGCGTATAGCCAGAGCCCGTTCCGGGAGGGCAAGTATGTCCATTCCTGGAGTCCTATGAGGGGCGTATAGCCAGAGCCCGGTCCAGGAGGGCACGTGAGTCCTTTCCTGGAGTCCTATGAGGGGCGTATAGCAAGAGCCCGTTCCGGGGGGGCACGTGAGTCCATTCTTGGAGTCCTATGAGGGGCGTATAGCCAAAGCATGTTCCAGGAGGGCACGTGAGCCCATTCCTGGAGTCCTATGAGGGGCGTATAGCCAGAGCTACTTCCGGGGGGGACGTGAGTCCTTTCCTGGAGTCCTATGAGAGGCGTATAGCCAGAGCCTGTTCCACGGGGGAACGTCAGTCCAGTCCTAGAGTCCTATGAGGGGCGTATAGCAAGAGCCCGTTCCGGGAGGGCACGTGAGTCCATTCCTGGAGTCCTATGAGGGGTGAATAGCCAGAGCCTGTCCCTGGGGGGCACGTGAGTCTAGTCCTAGAGTCCTATGAGGGGCGTATAGCCAGAGCCCATTCCGGGAGGGCACGTGAGTCCATTTCTGGAGTCCTATGAGGGGCGTATAGTCAGAGCACATTCTAGGAGGGCACGTGAGTCCATTCCTGGAGTCCTATGAGGGGCGTATAGTCAGAGCCCGTTTCGGGAGGGCATGTGAGTCCATTCCTGGAGTCCTATGTGGGGCGTATAGCCAGAGCACATTCTAGGAGGGCACGTGAGTCCATTCCTGGAGTCCTATGAGGGGCGTATAGCCAGAGCCCGTTCCAGGGGGGCACGTGAGGCCATTCCTGGAGTCCTATGAGGGGCGTATAGCCAGAATCTGTTCCGGGAGGGCACGTGTGCCCATCCCTGGAGTCCTACGAGGGGCGTATAGCCAAAGCCCGTTCCGGGAGGGCACAGGAGTCCATTCCTGGAGTCCTATGAGAGGCGTATAGCCAGAGCCCGTACCGGGGGGGGGCAAGTGAGTCCTTTCCTGGAGTCCAACGAGGGGCGTATAGCCAGAGCCCATTCCGGGAGGGCACGCGAGTCCATTCCTGGAGACCTATGAGGGGTGTATAGCCAGAGCACATTCTAGGAGGGCACATGAGTCCATTCCTGGAGTCCTATGAGGGGCGTATAGCCAGAGCCCGTTTCAGGAGGGCACGTGAGTCCATTCCTGGAGTCCTATGAGGGGTGTATAGCCAGAGCCCGTTCCAGGAGGGTGCGTGAGTCCATTCATGGAGTCCTATAAGGGGCGTATAGCCAGAGCCCATTCCGGGAGGGTAGGTGAGTCAAATCCTGCAGTCCTATGAGGGGCGTATAGCCAGAGTCCATTCCCGGATGGCACGTGAGTCCATTCGTGGAGTCCTATGAGAGGCGTATAGCCAGAGCCCATCTGGGAGGGCACGTGAGTCCATTGCTGGAGTCCTATGAGGGGCGCATAGCCAGAGCCCGTTCCAGGGGGGCACGTGAGTCCATTCCTGGAGTCCTATGAGGGGCGTATAGCCAGAGCCCGTTCCAGGGGGGCACGTGAGTCCATTCTTGGAGTCCTATGAGCGGCGTATAGCCAGAGCCCATTCCAGGGGGCACGTGAGTCCATTCCTGGAGTCCTATGAGGGGCGTATAGCCAGAGCACATTCTAGGAGGGCACCTGAGTCCATTCCTGGAGTCCTATGAGGGGCGTATAGCCAGAGCCCATTCTAGAAGGGCACGTGAGTCTATTCCTGGAGTCCTATGAGGGGCGTATTGCCAGAGCCCGTTCCAGGAGGGCGCGTGAGTCCATTCCTGGAGTCCTATGAGGGGGGTATAGCCAGAGCCCGTTCCGGAAGGGCACACAAGTCCATTCCTGGAGTCCTATGAGGGGCGCATATGCAGAGCCCGTTCCAGGGGGGCACGTGAGTCCATTCCTGGAGTCCTATGAGAGGTGTATAGCCAGAGCCCATTCCAGGGGGCACGTGAGTCCATTCCTGGAGTCCTATGAGGGGCGTATAGCCAGAGCACATTCTAGGAGGGCACGTGAGTCCATTCCTGGAGTCATATGAGGGGCGTATAGCCAGAGCCCATTCTAGAAGGGCACGTGAGTCTATTCCTGGAGTCCTATGAGGGGCGTATTGCCAGAGCCCGTTCCAGGAGGGCACGTGAGTCCATTCCTGGAGTCCTATGAGGGGCGTATAGCCAGAGCCCGTTCCAGAAGGCCACACAAGTCCCTTCCTGGAGTCCTATGAGGGGCGTATAGCCAGAGCTCATTCCGGGGGGGCATGTGAGTCCATTCCTAAAGTCCTATGAGGGGCGTGTAGCCAGAGCCCATTCCAGGAGGGCACGTGAGTCAATTCCTGGAGTCCTATGAGGGGCGTATAGCCAGAGCCCACTCTAGAAGGGCATGTGAGTCCATTCCTGGAGTCCTATGAGGGGCGTGTAGCCAGAGCCCATTCCAGGAGGGCACTTGAGTCAATTCCTGGAGTCCTATGAGGGGCATATAGACGGAGCCCATTCTAGAAGGGCACGTGAGTCCATTCCTGGAGTCCTATGAGGGGCGTATAGCCAGAGCCCATTCTAGAAGGGCACGTGAGTCCATTCCTGGAGTCCTATGAGGGGCGTATAGCCAGAGCCCATTCCAGGAGGGCACGTGAGTCAATTCCTGGAGTTCAATGAGTGGCGTATAGCCAGAGCCCATTCCAGGGGGGCACGTGAATCAATTCCTGGAGTTCTATGAGGGACGTATAGCCAGAGCCCATTCCAGGGGGGCACGTGAGTCCATTCCTGGAGTCCTATGAGGAGCGTATAGCCAGAGCCCATTCTAGAAGGGCACGTGAGTCCATTCCTGGAGTCCTATGAGGGGCGTATAGCCAGAGCCCATTCTAGAAGGGCACGTGAGTCCATTCCTGGAGTCCTATGAGGGGCGTATAGCCAGAGCCCATTCCAGGAGGGCACGTGAGTCCATTCCTGGAGTCCTATGAGGGGCGTATAGCCAGAGCCCGGTCCGGAAGGGCATGTGAGTCCATTCCTGGAGGCCTATGAGGGGCATATAGCCAGATCTCATTCCGGGAGGGCACGTGAGACCATTCCTGGAGTCCTATGAGGGGCGTATAGCCAGAGCCCATTCCAGGGGGGCACGTGAGCCCATTCCTGGAGTCTTATGAGGGGCGTATAGCCAGAGCCCGTCCCGAGAGGGCACGTGAGCCTATTCCTGGAGTCCTATGAGGGGCGTATAGCCAGAGCCCGTTCTGGGAGGGCACGTGAGTCTATTCCTGGAGTCCTATGTGGAGCTTGTAGCCAGAGCCCGTTCCGGGAGGGCACGTGAGCCCATTCCTGGAGTCATATGAGGGGCGTATAGCAAGAGCCCGTTCCGGGAGGGCACATGAGTCCATTCCTGGAGTCCTATGAGGGGCGTGTAGCCAGAGCCCATTCCAGGAGGGCACGTGAGTCCATTCCTGGAGTCCTATGAGGGGCGTATAGCCAGAGCCCGTTCCAGAGGGGCACGTGAGTCCATTCCTGGAGTCCTATGAGGGGCGTATAGCCAGAGCTTGCTCCGGGAGGGCACGTGAGCCCATTCCTGGAGTCCTACGAGGGGCCTGTAGCCAAGCCCGTTCCAGGGGGGCACGTGATCCCATTCCTGGAGTCCTATAAGGGGTGTATTGCCAGAGCTTGCTCCGGGAGGGCACGTGAGCCCATTTCTGTAGTCCTATGAGGGGTGTATAGCCAGAGCCCATTCCAGGGGGGGAACGTGAGTCCATTCTTGGAGTCCTATGAGGGACGTATAGCCAGAGCCCGTTCCGGGAGGGCACGTGAGCCCGTTTCTGTAGTCCTATTAGGGGCGTATAGCCAGAGCCCGTTCGAGGGGGGCACGTGAGTCCATTCCTGGAGTCCTATTAGGGGCGTATAGCCAGAGCCCGTTCCGGGAGGGCACGTGAGCCCATTCCTGTAGTCCTATTAGGGGCGAATAGCCAGAGCCCGTTCGAGGAGGGCACGTGAGTCCATTCCTGGAGTCCTATGAGAGGCGTATAGCCAGAGCCAGTTCTGGGGGGGCACGTGAGTCCAGTCCTAGAGTCCTATGAGGGGCGTATAGCCAGAGCCCGTTCCGGGAGGGCACGTATGTCCATTCCTGGAGTCCTATGAGGGGCGTATAGCCAG
Organism: Lissotriton helveticus; assembly: GCF_964261635.1. NCBI lineage: Eukaryota > Metazoa > Chordata > Amphibia > Caudata > Salamandridae > Lissotriton > Lissotriton helveticus. The sequence goes on along the minus strand of NC_136073.1, from coordinate 27,957,899 downwards.
AGCCCGGTCCAGGAGGGCACGTGAGTCCTTTCCTGGAGTCCTATGAGGGGCGTATAGCAAGAGCCTGTTCCGGGGGGCACGTGAGTCCATTCTTGGAGTCCTATGAGGGGCGTATAGCCAGAGCCTGTTCCGGGAGGGCACGTGAGCCCATTCCTGGAGTCCTATGAGGGGCGTATAGCCAGAGCTAGTTCCAGGGGGGAACGTGAGTCCAGTCCTAGAGTCCTATGAGGGGCGTATAGCAAGAGCCCGTTCCGGGAGGGCACGTGAGTCCATTCCTGGAGTCCTAGAGGGACGTATAGCCAGAGCCCGTTCCGGGAGGGCACGTGAGCCCATTCCTGTAGTCCTATTAGGGGCGTATAGCCAGAGCCCGTTCCGGGAGGGCATGTGATCCCATTCCTGTAGTCCTATTAGGGGCGTATAGCCAGAGCCCGTTCGAGGGGGGCACGTGAGTCCATTCCTGAAGGGATGTATGACGTTACAACGCATGCTTTTACATCGCATGCCTTTACATCGCGGTTTTTACATCGCATACCATTACAACGCATAGCGCTTTTGGGTGTTGGATAGTGAATAGTTTAATTTACTATTCCAACTCCAGTCCCTGTGGACACTAGGGAAGGTTATTGGATAGTAAATTAACCTATTCCCTATCCTAGAGTGCCCCCCAGCGCAATGCGTTGTAATGGTTTGCGTTGTAATGACCGCGTTGTAATGGTAGTACGTTGTAAAAGTTTCGTTGTAAGTGATGTTTCCCTTCCTGGAGTCCTATTAGGGGCGTATACCCAGAGCCCATTCCAGGGGGGGCAGGTGAGTCCATTCCTGGAGTCCTATGAGGGGCGTATAGCCAGAGCCTGTTCCGAGAAAGCATGTGAGTCCATTCCTGGAGTCCTATGAGGGGGGTATAGCCAGAGCACATTCTAGGAGGGCACGTGAGTCCATTCCTGGAGTCCTATGAGGGGCCTATAGCCAGAGCCCGTTCCAGGAGGGCACGTGAGTCCATTCCTGGAGTCCTATGAGGGGTGTATAGCCAGAGCCCATTCCAGGAGGGTGCGTGAGTCCATTCCTGGAGTCCTATAAGGGGCGTATAGCCAGAGCCCGTTCCGGGAGGGTACATGAGTCCATTCCTGCAGTCCTATGAGGGGCGTATAGCCAGAGCCCGTTCCCGGATGGCACGTGAGTCCATTCGTGGAGTCCTATGAGGGGCGTATAGCCAGAGCCCATCTGGGAGGGCACGTGAGTCCATTGCTGGAGTCCTATGAGGGGCGCATAGCCAGAGCCCGTTCCAGGGGGGCACGTGAGTCCATTCCTGAAGTCCTATGAGGGGCGTATAGCCAGAGCCCATTCCAGGGGGCACGTGAGTCCATTCCTGGAGTCCTATGAGAGGCGTATAGCCAGAGCCCATTCCAGGGGGGACGTGAGTCCATTCCTGGAGTCCTATGAGGGGCGTATAGCCAGAGCACATTCTAGGAGGGCACGTGAGTCCATTCCTGGAGTCCTATGAGGAGCGTATAGCCAGAGCCCATTCTAGAAGGGCACGTGAGTCTATTCCTGGAGTCCTATGAGGGGCGTATTGCCAGAGCCCGTTCCAGGAGGGCACGTGAGTCCATTCCTGGAGTCCTGTGAGGGGCGTATAGCCAGAGCCCGTTCCGGAAGGGCACACAAGTCCATTCCTGGAGTCCTATGAGGGGCGTATAGCCAGAGCCCATTCCGGGGGGGCACGTGAGTCCATTCCTAGAGTCCTATGAGGGGCGTGTAGCCAGAGCCCATTCCAGGAGGGCACGTGAGTCAATTCCTGGAGTCCTATGAGGGGCGTATAGCCAGAGCCCATTCTAGAAGGGCATGTGAGTCCATTCCTGGAGTCCTATGAGGGGCGTGTAGCCAGAGCCCATACCAGGAGGGCACTTGAATCAATTCCTGGAGTCCTATGAGGGGCGTATAGCCGGAGCCCATTCTAGAAGGGCCTGTGAGTCCATTCCTGGAGTCCTGTGAGGGGCGTATAGCCAGAGCCCATTCTAGAAGGGCACGTGAGTCCGTTCCTGGAGTCCTATGAGGGGTGTATAGCCAGAGCCCATTCCAGGAGGGCACGTGAGTCAATTCCTGGAGTTCTATGAGGGGCGTATAGCCAGAGCCCATTCCAGGGGGGCACGTGAGTCAATTCCTGGAGTTCTATGAGGGGCGTATAGCCAGAGCCCATTCCAGGGGGGCACGTGAGTCCATTCCTGGAGTCCTATGAGGGGCGTATAGCCAGAGCCCATTCTAGAAGGGCACGTGAGTCCATTCCTGGAGTCCTATGAGGGGCGTATAGCCAAAACCCATTCCAGGAGGGCACGTGAGTCCATTCCTGGAGTCCTATGAGGGGCGGATAGCCAGAGCCCGGTCGGAAGGGCACGTGAGTCCATTCCTGGAGTCCTATGAGGTGCATATAGCCAGAGCTCATTCCGGGAGGGCACGTGAGTCCATTCCTGGAGCCCTATGAGGGGCGTACAGCCAGAGCTCATTCCGGGAGGGCACGTGAGTCCATTCCTGGAGTCCTATGAGTGGCGTATAGCCAGAGCCCATTCCAGGGGGGCACGTGAGCCCATTCCCGGAGTCCTATGAGGGGCGTATAGCCAGAGCCCGTCCCGAGAGGGCACGTGAGTCTATTCCTGGAGTCCTATGAGGGGCGTATAGCCAGAGCCCGTTCATGGAGGGCACGTGAGTCTATTCCTGGAGTCCTATGAGGGGCGTATAGCCAGAGCCCGTTCTGGGAGGGCCCGTGAGTCTATTCCTGGAGTCCTATGAGGGGCGTATAGCCAGAGCCCATTCCGGGAGGGCACGTGAGTCCATTCCTGGAGTGCTATGAGGGGCGTATAGCCAGAGCCCGTTCCGGGAGGGCACATGAGTCAATTCCTGGAGTCCTATGAGGTGCGTATAGCCAGAGCCCGGTCCCGAAGGGCACGTGAGTCAATTCCTGGAGTGCTATGAGGGGCGTATAGCCAGAGCCCATTCCAGGGAGGCAAGTGAGTCCATTCCTGGAGTCCTATGAGAGGCGTATAGCCAAAGCCCATTCCGGGAGGGCACGTGAGTCCATTCCTTGAGTCCTATGAGGGGCGTATAGCCAGAGCTCATTCCGGGAGGGCACGTGAGTCCATTCCTGGAGTCCTATGAAAGGTGAATAGCCAGAGCCCGTTCCGGGAGGGCACGTGAGTCCATTCCTGGAGTCCTATTAGGAGCCTATAGCCAGAGCCCGTTCCGGAAGGGCACGTGAGTCCTTTCCTGGAGTCTTATGAGGGGCGTATAGCAAGAGCCCGTTCCGGAAGGGCACGTGAGCCCATTCCTGGAGTCCTATGAGAGGCGTATAGCCAGAGCCCGTTCCGGGAGGGCACGTGAGTCCATTCCTGGAGTCCTATGAGGGGCGTGTAGCCAGAGCCCGTTCCGGAAGGGCACGTGAGCCCATTCCTGGAGTCCTATGAGGGGCGTATAGCCAGAGCCCGTTCCGGGAAGCCACGTGAGTCCATTCCTGGAGTCCTATGAGGGGCGTATAGCCAGAGCCCGTTCCAGGGGGGCACGTGAGTCCATTCCTGGAGTCCTATGAGGGGCGTATAGCCAGAGCACATTCTAGGAGGGCACGTGAGTCCATTCCTGGAGTCCTATGAGGGGCATATAGCCAGAGCCCGTTCCAGGAGGGCACGTGAGTCCATTCCTGGAGTCCTATGAGGGGTGTATAGCCAGAGCCCATTCCAGGAGGGTACGTGAGTCTATTCCTGGAGTCCTATGAGGGGCGTATAGCCAGAGCCCATTCCGGGAGGGCACGTGAGTCCATTCCTGGAGTGCTATGAGGGGCGTATAGCCAGAGCCCTTTCCGGGAGGGCACATGAGTCAATTCCTGGAGTCCTATGAGGTGCGTATAGCCAGAGCCCGGTCCCGAAGGGCACGTGAGTCAATTCCTGGAGTCCTATGAGGGGTGTATAGCCAGAGCCCATTCCAGGAGGGTACGTGAGTCCATTCCTGGAGTCCTATAAGGGGCGTATAGCCAGAGCCCGTTCCGGGAGGATACGTGAGTCCATTCCTGCAGTCCTATGAGGGGCGTATAGCCAGAGCCCGTTCCCGGATGGCACGTGAGTCCATTCGTGGATTCCTATGAGGGGCGTATAGCCAGAGCCCATCTGGGAGGGCACGTGAGTCCATTGCTGGAGTCCTATGAGGGGCGCATAGCCAGAGCCCGTTCCAGGGGGGCACGTGAGTCCATTCCTGGAGTACTATGAGGGGCGTATAGCCAGAGCCCATTCCAGGGGGGCACGTGAGTCCATTCCTGGAGTCCTATGAGAGGCGTATATCCAGAGCCCATTCCAGGGGGCACGTGAGTCCATTCCTGGAGTCCTATGAGGGGCGTATAGCCAGAGCACATTCTAGGAGGGCACGTGAGTCCATTCCTGGAGTCCTATGAGGAGCGTATAGCCAGAGCCCATTCTAGAAGGGCACGTGAGTCTATTCCTGGAGTCCTGTGAGGGGCGTATTGCCAGAGCCCGTTCCAGGAGGGCACGTGAGTCCATTCCTGGAGTCCTGTGAGGGGCGTATAGCCAGAGCCCGTTCCGGAAGGGCACACGAGTCCATTCCTGGAGCCCTATGAGGGGCGTATAGCCAGAGCCCATTCCGGGGGGGCACGTGAGTCCATTCCTAGAGTCCTATGAGGGGCGTTTAGCCAGAGCCCATTCCAGGAGGGCACGTGAGTCAATTCCTGGAGTCCTATGAGGGGCGTATAGCCAGAGCCCATTCTAGAAGGGCATGTGAGTCCATTCCTGGAGTCCTATGAGGGGCGTGTAGCCAGAGCCCATACCAGGAGGGCACTTGAGTCAATTCCTGGAGTCCTATGAGGGGCGTATAGCCGGAGCCCATTCTAGAAGGGCCTGTGAGTCCATTCCTGGAGTCCTGTGAGGGGCGTATAGCCAGAGCCCATTCTAGAAGGGCACGTGAGTCCGTTCCTGGAGTCCTATGAGGGGTGTATAGCCAGAGCCCATTCCAGGAGGGCACGTGAGTCAATTCCTGGAGTTCTATGAGGGGCGTATAGCCAGAGCCCATTCCAGGGGGGCACGTGAGTCAATTCCTGGAGTTCTATGAGGGGCGTATAGCCAGAGCCCATTCCAGGGGGGCACGTGAGTCCATTCCTGGAGTCCTATGAGGGGCGTATAGCCAGAGCCCATTCTAGAAGGGCACGTGAGTCCATTCCTGGAGTCCTATGAGGGGCGTATAGCCAGAGCCCATTCCAGGAGGGCACGTGAGTCCATTCCTGGAGTCCTATGAGGGGCGTATAGCCAGAGCCCGGTCGGAAGGGCACGTGAGTCCATTCCTGGAGTCCTATGAGGGGCATATAGCCAGAGCTCATTCCGGGAGGGCACGTGAGTCCATTCCTGGAGCCCTATGAGGGGCGTACAGCCAGAGCTCATTCCGGGAGGGCACATGAGTCCATTCCTGGAGTCCTATGAGTGGCGTATAGCCAGAGCCCATTCCAGGGGGGCACGTGAGCCCATTCCCGGAGTCCTATGAGGGGCGTATAGCCAGAGCCCGTTCATGGAGGGCACGTGAGTCTATTCCTGGAGTCCTATGAGGGGCGTATAGCCAGAGCCCGTTCTGGGAGGGCCCGTGAGTCTATTCCTGGAGTCCTATGAGGGGCGTATAGCCAGAGCCCATTCCGGGAGGGCACGTGAGTCCATTCCTGGAGTGCTATGAGGGGCGTATAGCCAGAGCCCGTTCCGGAAGGGCACGTGAGTCTATTCCTGGAGTCCTATGAGGGGCGTATAGCCACAGCCCGTTCATGGAGGGCACGTGAGTCTATTCCTGGAGTCCTATGAGGGGCGTATAGCCAGAGCCCGTTCTGGGAGGGCCCGTGAGTCTATTCCTGGAGTCCTATGAGGGGCGTATAGCCAGAGCCCATTCCGGGAGGGCACGTGAGTCCATTCCTGGAGTGCTATGAGGGGCGTATAGCCAGAGCCCGTTCCGGGAGGGCACATGAGTCAATTCCTGGAGTCCTATGAGGTGCGTATAGCCAGAGCCCGGTCCCGAAGGGCACGTGAGTCAATTCCTGGAGTGCTATGAGGGGCGTATAGGCAGAGCCCATTCCAGGGAGGCACGTGAGTCCATTCCTGGAGTCCTATGAGAGGCATATAGCCAAAGCCCTTCCGGGAGGGCACGTGAGTCCATTCCTGGAGTCCTATGAGGGGCGTATAGCCAGAGCTCATTCCGGGAGGGCACGTGAGTCCATTCCTGGAGTCGTATGAAAGGTGAATCGCCAGAGCCCGTTCCGGGAGGGCACGTGAGTCCATTCCTGGAGTCCTTTTAGGAGCCTATAGCAAGAGCCTGTTCCGGAAGGGCACGTGATTCCTTTCCTGGAGTCCTATGAGGGGCGTATAGGAAGAGCCCGTTCCGGAAGGGCACGTGAGCCCATTCCTGGAGTCCTATGAGAGGCGTATAGCCAGAGCCCGTTCCGGGAGGGCACGTGAGTCCATTCCTGAAGTCCTATGAGGGGCGTGTAGCCAGAGCCCGTTCCGGGAGGGCACGTGAGCCCATTCCTGGAGTCCTATGAGGGGCGTATAGCTAGAGCCCGTTCCGGGAAGCCAGGTGAGTCCATTCCTGGAGTCCTATGAGGGGCGTATAGCCAGAGCCCGTTCCAGGGGGGCACGTGAGTCCATTCCTGGAGTCCTATGAGGCGCGTATAGCCAGAGCTTGCTCCGGGAGGGCACGTGAGCCCATTCCTGGAGTCCTACGAGGGGCCTATAGCCAAAGCCCGTTCCAGGGGGGCACGTGATCCCATTCCTGGAGTCCTATAAGGGGTGTATTGCCAGAGCTTGCTCCGGGAGGGCACGTGAGCCCATTTCTGTAGTCCTATGAGGGGTGTATAGCCAGAGCCCATTCCAGGGGGGGCACGTGAGTCCATTCCTGGAGTCCTATTAGGGGCGTATAGCCAGAGCCCGTTCGAGGGGGGCACGTGAGTCCATTCCTGGAGTCCTATTAGGGGCGTATAGCCAGAGCCCGTTCCGGGAGGGCACGTGAGCCCATTCCTGTAGTCCTATTAGGGGCGTATAGCCAGAGCCCGTTCGAGGGGGGCACGTGAGTCCATTCCTGGAGGGATGTATGACGTTACAACGCATGCTTTTACATCGCATGCCTTTACAACGCGGTTTTTACATTGCATACCATTACAACGCATAGCGCTTTTGGGTGTTGGATAGTGAATAGTTTAATTTACTATTCCAACTCCAGTCCCCGTGGACACTAGGGAAGGTTATTGGATAGTAAATTAACCTATTCCCTATCCTAGAGCGCCCCCCAGTGCAATGCGTTGTAATGGTTTGCGTTGTAATGACCACGTTGTAATGGTAGTTCGTTGTAAAAGTTTCGTTGTAAGTGATATTTCCCTTCCTGGAGTCCTATTAGGGGCGTATAGCCAGAGCCCATTCCAGGGGGGGCAGGTGAGTCCATTCCTGGAGTCCTATGAGGGGCGTATAGCCAGAGCCTGTTCCGAGAAGGCATGTGAGTCTATTCCTGGAGTCCTATTAGGGGCGTATAGCCAGAGCCCGTTCGAGGGGGGCACGTGAGTCCATTCCTGGAGTCCTATGAGGGGCGTATAGCCAGAACCCATTCTAGGAGGGCACGTGAATCCATTCCTGGAGTCCTATGAGGGGTGTATAGCCAGAGCCCATTCCAGGGGGGGCACGTGAGCCCATTCCTGAAGTCCTATGAGGGGCGTATAGCCAGAGCCCGTTCCGGTAGGGCACGTGAGTCCATTCCTGGAGTCCTATGAGGTGCGTATAGCCAGAGCCCGTTCCGGGAGGGCACGTGAGTCCATTCCTGGAGTCCTATGAGGGGCGTATAGCCAGAGCCCGTTCTAGGTGGGCACGTGAGTCCATTCCTGGAGTTCTATGAGGGGCGTATAGCCAGAGTCCATTCCTGGAGGCATTTCAATGCATTACATGATAATTGAGTTCACTCATGGGGTGACACCAGAACCAACTCCCGGTGTTCTCTCAGGGTATAGCTTCAGAGCCCATTCCAGGGGACTCGAGAAACCATTCCAGGTTTTCAGAGCCCTCTCAAGGTGCAGTTCCATAGTCCATTCCAGGGGCAGGAGAGTCCATTCCAGGACGTTTGAGTCCTTTCAGAGGCTGTACCTGGAGGTCTTTCCAGGATTACATATGAGTCCATGCCTGGTGATCAGGGGTCATATAAGGGGAGTGTACCCACCGCCCATTCCATTAGGCACGTGAATCCATTCCATGTTTTGAGAGTCCTCATAGGGTCTGCACCTCCAGTTTCTTGTAGAATGAGTCATATTTCTAAATGTAATCTCCCCCTGCCCCTCCCCCCCAAGCACTTATCCAAAGGACTTGGGGGGGAGGGGCAGCGCGAACTTACTGGCAGAGGAAGAAAGCTCATACACTTTCAGAAATTAAGAAGTGCGTCTATTAAATACGGAACTTGGACCTTGTTCAAGAGCAAGAATTAATGGCAGAGATTTCCAAGAGATCTGAGAACAGAGAATTGCGAGAAAAAGGGCTGCGGATCAGAGCTCTGTGTGCTGCCTGGGCTCGAACCCAGAGGTGCCCCGGCACAGCTGCGAGCTGCTCCGTATACAGGTTGGGAATGTTATGCTCTGTAAGGTCAGGGAACAGGCGCAATCCAATCGAGAGTCATAAAACATCGCCCACGGGTTAAGTGACCAGATTTTGAGAGGCAAAAACCGGGACACAAAGGTAGGACTAAAGCCTTTAGTCTTACTTATGTATCTGGTCAGTCCCATTTTTTGCATGGCCCTGTAAATGCAGATATATAAAGGGTGAGAAGGAGAGCAGGGGGGCACAATGTGGAGTTCCTGCCATAGTCTGTTATGTAATATAAATATAAATATAAATATAAATATATATATATATATATATATATATATATATATATATATATATATATATATATATATATATATATATATATATATATATATATATATATATATATATATATATATATATATATATATATATATATATATATATATATCCACGCTCCTGCACACCAATTACGAGTCACTCCTGCAGCGGGTGCCGTTTTTCGAAAATGCTTGCTCCACTCACTCCAAATTCTCCCAGCCGGGATTGAAGATAAAGTAAGGCACTCACGGGGTTCATTTAGCTCAGCAGCAGTATTTATTTTTTACAGACGCGTTTCGGGAGAACGCTCCCTTCGTCAGTGTTTTACAAAAAACGCGCGGACTGGCAGCATATATTATCATTTCATTTCCGGTTTACAGGCATAGACATAAACATAGGACAAGCTTCGAATCTAATCGTGCGCTCCATCTTGTAATGTCTAATGCCATCTTTTGCAATAGTGGGTGTGTAGTTTCATATAACCAAATTGCCTAAATAAAAATTATTGTTCATATTATTTAATGTTTATGGCCATGATGCTTACTGGTAATTCACAAGTCGAAATTGTGAACACTTTAAAAACGCCATAATGCGTATTTTGTGACCCTCTAGTTGAATAGGTGGTCATGATGTAGCCGTGGATCGGCTATGGCAGCAATAAAGCTACCAGTATTTACAAGCACCAACATAGTGCAAAGCGACTGCAGACCAACCGGTCTACCTGTCATGATCTCGCCGTGGATCGGCATCGCAGCCAATAAGGCTGCTCAATACCTAAGTATGCTTCATGACCATAATTCCACATTATCAATTCTAAGGCTGGTTATTCTATCACACTCAAGCTAATAATTTTCTTTACCCTCCAAAGCTTCAGTCAACAGTACCGGACTCAATGATTTACCAAATGTCCAAACATAAACCACGTGAAAAACATGTTACACAATTCTAAAAGTTTGTCTGTACATCAATTTGATCCAATTAATGTCAACATGTTCTGCTGACATCTACTCAAGAGCACCTAACAGCAGAAAAAACTTTTAATCTAGCCCAGATGAGTTGCCAATTCTTCCCCCATATTGAGCCCCCCCGGAGCCTTCGTTTCCATGTCTATTATATAGCGGGATTCCAGCCTTCTGAGCATCTGTAACCTGTTTCCTCCTCTAGGATTATCCACTACGTAATCTACACAGAAGAACCTCAACAGATCCCTGTTGCTGTTATGCTTGATAGCAAAGTGACGAGCGACCGGATAGGAAAAATCCTTATTCGCGGCTCCGGGGGGGCTCAATATGGGGGAAGAATTGGCAACTCATCTGGGCTAGATTCGAAGCTTGTCCTATGTTTATGTCTATGCCTGTAAACCGGAAATGAAATGATAACATATGCTGCCACTGCGCGCGTTTTTTGTAAAACACTGACGAAGGGAGCGTTCTCCCGAAACGCGTCTGTAAAATAAATACTGCTGCTGAGCTAAATGAACCCCGTGAGTGCCTTACTTTATCTTCAATCCCGGCTGGGAGAATTTGGAGTGAGTGGAGCAAGCATATATATATATATATACACACACACACACACATATATATATTACCTACTGGCGGTCGCCAGTAGGTAGTTATAGTTAGGATCGTTTTCCATAGGAAATCCGCAAATTCTATTGGGAATAACTTTGGCGCCGAATGAGGGATCTGCCTGTAATTTTTCTTAACTTTGCCTCGCTGCGCTCCGCTCCTTCCCTGAAAGTTTCGGGGGGATCCGTCAAGCGGGGTCGAGATAAAAGGGGGGTCCCAAAACGTGTTTTCTCCATGTTAATTTCCATAGGGCGTTGGACTCACTTTTAGCCCGAACGGCTGAAGGGTTTTCCACCAAACTTCGCAAAATTGTAGGGACTGGTACCCCGATGTGCCTTTGCTATGTCTCAAGATATATGCTCCAGTGGTTTTTACGAAAATTTACTTTGAAAAAATATATATTGGGCTACATTGGGCTATATATATGTTAGAGCCCAAATGTAGCCCAATGTAGCCCAATGTAGCCCAAAGATAGCCACCAGAGACAAAAAAAAACAAATGTAGCCCAAATATCAGCCAGATGTAGCCCAACTATAGCCCAATGACAGAATGTCCCAGAGTGTTCTAAAGAACAACTAGAGCGCTAACAGTCTTACTTATGACAAAAGTATGGCACACCTGAAGTCATCTTGATTGGAATGAAGTGTTAACACTTAAAACATTTAATTTGCAAAGGAACAAAATGAGGGGGTTAATTTTGCCATAGAAATTATGATTAGTGCTGAAGAAAGAAAAATTAGGGCACATTTTGAGTGACTTCTCAAATCCTCTTATATTTCATTAAAAAAATTCTGATATGCAGTCTCCCAAGATGGCCACCAGAGACAAAAGAGCCCAAATGTAGCCCAAATATCAGCCAGATGTAGCCCAATGACAGAATGTCCCAGAGTGTTCTAAAGAACAACTAGAACGCTAACAGTCTTACTTATGACAAAAGTATGGCACACCTGAAGTCATTTTTATTGGAATAAAGTGGTAACACTTAATACATTTAATTTGAAAAGGAACAAAATGAGGGGTTTCATTTTGCCATAGAAATTTTATATATATATATATATATATATATATATATATATATATATATATATATATATATATATATATATATATATATTCACTGAAAAAACCATAGGTTTCACACCAGTTATAGTTAGGAATTAGCATTTAAAAAACCTATTAAATTCACTGAAAAAACCATAGGTTTCACACCAGTTATAGTTAGGTGGAAATTTTACTCGCATAAAACCATTGAAATTCCCACGTTATAGTTAGTTGGACTCACTATAACTTGCGCGTGCAATCCACTGCTGATGACGTCACATATTACATCACTCATGACATGGTCAGTGACATTATATGACAGTGTATATTATTTTTGTAATTTATTTTAAGTAACGAATTTTATGTTATTTAATTTTTGCGTAGTTACATTCTGTAGCGGGATGTGGGTTTATAGGGGATTAGGGTAGGAAGTAATTTAATTATATTAAATTAAATATTAATTTTTAATAATTACTAATTATTTTTAATTTAATTTTGCATTTTAGTTCTGTAGCAGGTTTTGGGGTTGTAGGGAAATAGGGTGGAAAGTAACTTAATTGTAATTAATTAAATATTTTTATTTATTTATTGGTATTCACTTTGAATTAATTGGTAATTTTTAATTGGTAATTAATTTTTATTAATTGATAATTATGTTAATTGTTTTAATGTATTTTACGTAGCGGGTTGTGGGTTTATAGGGAAATAGGGTGGGATGTAATTTAATTGTAATTAAGTTAAAAAAAAGAATTTATTGGTATTGATTTTTTATTTATTTTTAATTAATTGTTAATTGGTAATTAATTTGTATTAATTGGTAATTAATTTGTATTAATTGGTAATTAATTTTTATTAATTCTTAAAATGATAATTACGATAATCGTATTAATTTATTTTCTGTAGTGGATTGTAGGTTTATAGGGGAATAGGGCGGGAAGTAATTTAATTGTAATTAATTACATATTAAAATACTTTTTGTGTATTGATAATTAATTCATTGTTAATTAATTATTCATTGGTATTCATTTTTATTATTAATTAGTTTGTGTTATTGAAAATTAATTTGTTGTTAATTAATTATGAATAGGTAATTACTTTTATTAACTAATATTTATTTGTATTTATAGTTGATTAATTATTACATAATATTACATTGGCAATTAATTTTAATTAACTTTTTATTGATATTGATATTTAATTTATTTGTATTCATATGTTAAATCATTACTTTCCCTACTGTTAAACTCACTAGAGTGGGAATAGTAATTTTTACCACTACGCTATCCAATCCTTTCCCTACTGTTGCACTCTCTGGAGTGGGAATAGTAATTTTTCTCCCTACGCTATCCAACGCTTTCCCTACTGTTGTACTCTCTGGAGTGGGAATAGTAATTTTTACCCCTACGCTATCCAACTCTTTCCCTACTTTTGCACTCTCTGGAGTGGGATAGTAATTTTTACTCCTACGCTATCCAACGCTTACCCTACTGTTGCACTCTCTGGAGTGGGAATAGTAATTTTTACCCCTACGCTATCCAACGATTTCCATATTGTTGCACTCTGTGGAGTGGGAGTAGTAATTTTTACCCTCCCGCTATCCAACGCTTTCCCTACTGTTGCACTCACTGGAGTGGGAAAAGTAATTATTACCCTCCCACTATCCAATGCTTTCCCAACTGTTGCACTCACTGGAGTGGGAATAGTAATTTTTACCCTCCCACTATCCAACGCTTTCCCTACTGTTGCACTCACTGGAGTGGGAATAGTAATTTTCACCCCTACGCTATCCAACGCTTTACCGACTGTTGCACTCACTGGAGTGGGAATAGTAATTTTTACCCCTACGCTGTCCAACGTTTTCCCTACTGTTGCACTCACTGGAGTGGTAATAGTAAATGTTACCCTCCCGCTATCCTACGGTAAAAATATTGTATATTTGTTATTAATATTACGTTAATATATATATATATATGTATTAAAAAATAAAATGTATGTTTTTTTATTACTTAAATTAATTATTTAATACATTTAAGGTTATTTAAGTATTTTTAAGTATGTTTTAGTCAATTATATTTATTATTTCATTAATTTTAAATTACTTTAAGACATTTTAAAAAATTCGATATTTTGACTATATTTTTTAAAACAATATTTTTGATTCGAAATTTTTGTACTTACCTGTTTGTAGATAGGAATTCGATATTTTTGCATTCTATATTTTTTCATCGATATTTTGGTAATTCGATATTATGTCAGTGATCCATTATATATATATATATATACACAGACACACAAACACACACACACACACATATCTATAAACATATTTACACACATGTATAGCTAAGGTTATGGTATACACATTTTCGGATGCAATGATTAAAGATCTGCAACATTTTCGTAAAAATCAAAAAATGGAAAATGGTGGTTTGAATCTTTCCCAGGAAGAAAAATTGGCGTTAACGAAGTTGGCTAATGATCATTCAATTATTATAAAGCCCTCTGACAAAGGGGGAAATGTCGTGGTGCAAACAAGGGATGAATATCATAAAGAGGCGATAAGGCAGTTATCAGATGGAAAAAGCTACGAAGTAACCACTTTCAAAGCATACCAACAGAGTATCCAAGCATATGACGAACTGATAAGCAAGTGGTACAAAAAAGGAATGCTTGGGGATGAAGAACACTTATACCTCCGTAGTTCTAATCCAACCTGCCCGATCTTTTACCATATCCCCAAGTTGCACAAAGACAATGTACACCCCCCAGGAAGACCGATCGTTTCTTCAATGCAAGGACTGACGGAACATGTTTCCAAGTTTCTTGATTTTTTCCTGGCAAGTCTTGTAAAAAAGTTAACCTCCTATGTAAAAGATACCAAGGACTTTTTAACAAAAATCCAAAATGTGCAATGGCAACCTGACTATTTACTTGTCGTCCTAGACATAACAAGTCTTTACACTTGTATCGAACATTCAAAGGGAATCGAGGCAGTTAATGTGTATTTGCAAAAAAGACAACTGAGATATGCTCAGCACAACTGCATATTATTAGAATTTTTACAATTCTGTTTGAACAATAACATTTTTCTCTTTGAAACCACCTACTACAAACAAGTGTCTGGTACGGCGATGGGTACCTGCTTCGCCCCCAGTTATGCGAACTTGTTCGTTGGCTGGTGGGAGGAGCAGGTGCCCAGAACCTACAGTGACGATCTGTCAAATGGTAGAGTAATTAGATGGCATCGATATATCGATGATTTATTTATCATTTGGCAGGGAACTGAAGAGACTGCCCTGAAGTACATCGCGAGTTTGAATAACAACAATCTAAATCTGCATTTTACGGGCACCATCAGTCCATGCTCTGTGGACTACTTGGACCTAAAGGTACAGATTATAGGGGGTCAGATTGAAACATCTCTGTATCGTAAAATCACTGCTGGCAATTCGATACTTCACGCAACCAGCAGTCACCCACCCAAATTAGTGCAAAGCATCCCCTATGGGGAACTATTAAGATTAAAAAGAAACTGCACGCGCGATTGTGACTTTGATCAGGCTGCCTCGGAATGTCTGGCTAGGTTTGCCATTCGTGGATATAATCCCACATCACTGAACAAAACACTGTGTAAAGTGAAAGCCATGACCAGGGAGAGTTTGTTGGGTGAAAAGGAAGATAAAAAATCTGTAACCGGCAAATTTAGACTAATCACCCCTTATTTATCAGAAGCTAATCATTTGAAATCTATGCTTAGAAAAAATTGGCACATATTAAAAGCAGACAGTGTCATTGGTGAGGATGTCCCTAATTTTCCCGTAGTCACATTCAGAAAATCCAGGTCTATCCGTGACAAATTGGTACACAGCCATCTTGAAAAAATACCTCCAAAAACTAACACCATAAAGCACATGAGAGGTTTCTTTCCATGTCATAAGTGTAAAGCTTGCAGTAACAGCAAAAGGACCCTTACATACACCATCCAAGATACTGGTAGGGTGAAAAAGATCAGCAAGTTTATCACTTGCAGTACACCATATGTTGTGTACTGCTTAGTGTGCCCCTGTGGGCTCCAGTATATTGGAAGCACAGTACATCCGTTTAAAATCAGGATACTGGAGCACATGAGGGCCATTGACAAAGTGGATCAAGCATACCCCGTGGCAAGGCACTTCGCAGATAAGCATAAGGGTGACCGTAACCAGTTACAATGCTATGGCTTAGACTTAGTCCCTGATAACATCAGAGGGGGGGACAGACTTAGAAAACTGCGTAGGTTGGAGTCAAGATATATTATTGATCTCCATACCAAAACGCCTTGGGGTCTGAACAGTGGCGAAGACATGATGGTACACATAGGTATCTGAATGAATTACAACATACGTAGAAACGTGACATATAACCTGTGAGGTGTAGAGCTTTGGATAGAGACTTAAAATCTGAATGTATGTACATGGCAATCATACCAGTGAGGAATTCATAAAATTGAGTATGCACATTTGTATATAGGTATATATATGTAAATAGGGCTTCATCTTTTGGATTTAGATGTAATGGAACTGTGAATGATCTACGGTAGTGTTACATCCTGCTTTTCTTTCTTCTCTGTCCTTCTTTAGTGTTTGTTATAACTTGCTCAGCATACATCTATGATGTCACATAGAATGCTGGTTGTGTATGCTTGAGATGAGAGTCAGTTACATCTGAGGCTGAGCAGCAGTCCAGCTGCTCCTGGTGGGATTATAATTGAATTTACTTAATACTTTATTATCATCTTGATCTAATACAAATCTTCAATAAATCAGATCTATTTCTATCAACTGGATTCAAGGTTCATCTTTTAAATGTTACAATGGCGACGAGGTACAGAACCTATGCATTAAGGAAAAGACTGAATTACTACAACTAAGGAATTTAAGGAATCTGCAACTGAGAAACTATTTGAAGCACAAGAAGAAAAGGTAAATTAAGAAAATCACCCTGGTTAATCCCACCAGTGTCCCTTATGATCTGGACAGCCTGTTTCCCCAGGGTGTTGGAATTTTACTGCTTGATTTACGCTACATTGGCCTAAAATTTAATGTTTGAAGAGTGAACTTTTACATTTTGGCTTCGGTTTTTGAGAGTGAAAATTTTGCTTGGCACCGTTGGATTATGGAAACCTGCTTACAAATGTGTCATTGAACCTGTTTCAAACACATGACTTGGATGTGTGTCATGTTTGAGGAGAAACACGCACCTACCATCACCTGTGTGGGAGTGAATGTACATCATTTAATTATTATTCGACATTCCAGCAGTGTGAGTAGAAGAAAAGAAGCCCCTGCGGAAGAAACACTGACATTTATAAACAGAGCACATTAATCAGTTTGATGATAACAGCTGTTCTCGGTCCCTAAAAAAAAAAAAAAAAAAAAAAAAAGGGGAATAAGTGAAAACTATGGATGTACGGAACAAAGAGTCACTACCAGTCTTGTGGTATATGTGCTGTGTTTTAAACACAAATGCAGCGTAATGAAGAGTAATTTTGCCAGCAATTTCTTGTGTTCTGCAACAGGTGACATTTTATGAATTATTAATTTTCTTCTGCGCGGAACCCGGGTGAGAGATCGCTCACCGGAGTTTGTTTATTCATCTGATTACTTAAAGGAAATTAACAATTTATTGTATTTCATTTTCTGAGGGAGGTGGTATGTGTTTTAGAAGGAGTGCACAATTTATGTTGAAATTTTACGCTATTGGTAATTCTCACATGTTTGTTACATGTGTGCTATAGTGCAAACATTTTCAAGTGTATAAAAGTGTGTTGGCTTTCTTTAAGGTAGTGAGCCATTTATATACTCAATTAACATTGAAGTGCTCAGTTGTTTTGAATTTTGCTTATATATTGATGATAATACTACAGTGAGTTAGTATCTTTAATGGAGGGAGCCATTCTTATGCTCAACTTAGGTTGAGGTGCCCCGTTGTTTTTAATTCAATTTTCTGGTATGTAATTTCTTTTATGAAATCAGCCGTAGTGCTTTCTTGTGCAGAACCACCATTTAGGTGCTCAATCTCCATTGAGGTGTTCAAATTCATTATTTCTTACTTTTAATGAGCCACATTACTCAGTACCCTAAAATTTTAGAGGGGTTCATATATGTTACTGAGAGAAGTCATGCATTTTCTTTTATTGTTGTGAACCACAAATGTGCTCAAATTATTTTGAGGTGTTCTTTTCAGAGAATTAGTTGTCCTAGTGTTAGATTTATTGGATGTGTATTATGCGGAGCCACATTTTGTGCTCAATTTTGAGGTGCTCCATTTTTTCAAGTTAGTTTTAAGAGCAGTGCTGTGCTCTATTTTGCAGAAGATGTTCATTTATACAAGGAGTTATGCAGTGTTATACGAGGAATTATACTGCTTCTAGATTTTATGTATACGGTTTGCATTTTTCAGAAATGTCATTGTGTTTAAAGCGTTAGTGCTGTGCTGAACCACTTTATTTAGTGCTCTTATATTTTAGAGGCGTTCAGTTTAAGTTTAAAGGAGCCGTTGGTTGCTCTATTTACAAATGTATTTATTTATCTAACCCATCCATTTTCATTCTTGTGGATGTTATTATGTATCAAATCCATATTTTCCATTTTAGTGGATTTTGTTGTGGATGTTGTTATGTATCAAATCCATATTTTTCCATTCTAGTGGATTTTGTTTTATAATGTATCAAATCCATATTATTCCATTCTAGTGGATTTTGTTATGTTATGGGTGACTGTACTTCTTTCACCAATTGAGGTTTTAACCTTTTTCTATTTACTTTATTTATAATATTTACTGTGTAGGTGTGGTATGTTCTATCTTCTCTACACTATTCATTCTTTCATTCTTGTGGATTTTGTATTGTTGTGCATGATTGTATTTTCTTCCATGCTTTCACTATCACCTCCTTTGTATCTTTTCAATAATATTTGTCGAGTAGACATTGTATGTTCTTTCATCTACTTTTCTGCTTTCTTTGTTTCTTATCTGTTTTTATTTCTATTAAAGGGGGAGATGTGTTACATCCTGCTTTTCTTTCTTCTCTGTCCTTCTTTAGTGTTTGTTATAACTTGCTCAGCATACATCTATGATGTCACATAGAATGCTGGTTGTGTATGCTTGAGATGAGAGTCAGTTACATCTGAGGCTGAGCAGCAGTCCAGCTGCTCCTGGTGGGATTATAATTGAATTTACTTAATACTTTATTATCATCTTGATCTAATACAAATCTTCAATAAATCAGATCTATTTCTATCAACTGGATTCAAGGTTCATCTTTTAAATGTTACAGGTAGTCTTAAGTAACCTTTGTTTCCTCCTTCAGAAATATGATCAATGGATGAATTCGATCTCAAGTGTTTTGTTGTAAATAGTAACTATGAAAAATGAACTTAAATATGATACTGTAAAAAATGTGTATAGGTTTGGTAAAGAACATATGGTTGATTTATTATGGATTTATTTAAACAATTTTGAATACTGGTAGGGAAGGAGAATTGCCGATACACGGCTTAATTTTTGTGTTTGTAACATGGGTCAAATCGATAGTAAGCACTATGAAAGTGTCTGTAATGTTGTCAAAAACATTTGGCACAAATCACCTATCTGAAAGACTTATGTTAAGGGTGGACAGACATGTTTTGAGAAAAACAAAACGAGGAAACATGCTTGCAATATATGTTTATTTGTAAATATGTAAATATGTACCACTCTAAGATGGCGCTGGTTATCACCAGTTGGCCTGTAGTCCTTCCTCTACCTCAGTAATTGTTTAAAAACAGAATGTTGTATGAGGGTCATTGACATTGAGAAAGGCTAATTGCCGAAACGCGAGGGCGTCTGTCATGTCTAAATAAAGCAACCGTTGGAAATTTACCCCGGAGTGCGGAGAATTCTTTGTTTTCAAACGGAGGAGTTGGAGCAGTAATATATATATATATATATATATATATATATATATATATATATATATATATATATATATATATATATATATACATACATATATATATATATCAAAACAAAACCCTTTCAGGCATAGAGTGACGCATAAATTATGCAAAAAAGAAGGAGAGAACTCTGGATAGTTCTCAAGTTTAGGTGGAAAGCAGCCCCTGTAAGAGCACTCTCAACACCAGCGACACTCTAGATCTGCTCACCTCAAATGTCTGTTTTTCTATCAAAGTTTTTAAGCACAGGATTAGCCCAGTGCTATCCACGCCGAGATAGAAAATGACAAAGTATTTTGCAATTTATACCGCAAAGTCTTTAAGCATAGGACTAGTACAGTGCTGTCCTTGCCAAGCTGT
This sequence comes from Lissotriton helveticus, assembly GCF_964261635.1. NCBI lineage: Eukaryota > Metazoa > Chordata > Amphibia > Caudata > Salamandridae > Lissotriton > Lissotriton helveticus. Next base: position 27,938,060 of record NC_136073.1, on the reverse strand, counting down.
AAAATTGCAAAAGCCATTTATCACTCCAGGCACAATATTACAGCTTTGAATTAGTGAAATACCAACTTAAGCCAACCTGAAATGAGTAAAAGCAACCCCTGACACAGGGTTTCACTCTAATTAGAGCTCTTCAGAGAGGTATAGCTTTGTCCAGACACAAGGGAGCACCCAGTATTAAGTCAAAACAAAACCCTTTCAGGCATAGAGTGACGCATAAATTATGCAAAAAAGAAGGAGAGAACTCTGGGTAGTTCTCAAGTTTAGGTGGAAAGCAGCCCCTGTAAGAGCACTCTCAACACCAGCGACACTCTAGATCTGCTCACCTCAAATGTCTGTTTTTCTATCAAAGTTTTTAAGCATAGGATTAGCACAATGCTATCCACGCCGAGATAGAAAATGACAAAGTCTTTCGCAATTTATACAGCAAAGTCTTTAAGCATAGGACTAGTACAGTGCTGTCCTTGCCAAGCTGTAAAATTACAAAAGCCATTTATCACTCCAGGCACAATATTACAGCTTTGAATTAGTGAAATACCAACTCAAGCCAACCTGAAATGAGTAAAAGCAACCCCTGACACAGTGTTTCGCTCTAATTAGATATATATGTATTACGACCACTTGTTCCCCGTTGTTCCTGCCTTCAAACATGCGGCGGTCCGGATATCCTTGTAAATCAAATAGCGTAACTTCTTCCTCAAGAAATAATAACGCAGGACACCTCAAGATGCTTGGTTTAATTTATTAGCAAAAGTGAAAGTGAAAGGCGTCCTGCTCTGTTATTTCTTGAGGAAGAAGTTACGCTGTTTGATATATATATATATATATATATATATTTATATTTATATATATATATATAATATATATATATATATATATATATATATATATATATATATATATATATATATATATATATATATATATATATATATATATATATATATATATATATATATATTCTCCAACTGGGTCCCCCAAAGAACCAAAATCCACTGGGAAACAATTGAAGCCGCCACTCCAGCCACTCGTACGAGTTCTTTGGGGGACCCAGTTGGAAAATTTAGCGGTTCGGTTCCACCGCATGAAGCTACGCACCTGCTGGAAGCGCCGTTAACCGAGGGAGACCTGAACCAAAGGTTAAAGAGACATTATAGTTAGGCCCAGGTTTCGCTAATACAAAACCAGTGAAATTTAGCAGTTATAGTTAGCTGACCTAACTATAACTTGTGCCCCCGCAATGCACTGCTAATGACATGGTGAGTGACCCAGAATTCTATGCTTCTATTGTGCATAATTTATGCATCACTTAATGCCTGAAAGGGTATTGTTTTGACTTACTGGGTGCTCCCTTTTATCTGGACAAAGCTATACCTCAAATGGCAAAAGACTTTGTCCATTTCTATCTAAGTGTGGATAGCACTGTGCTAATCCTATGCTTAAAAACTTTGATAGAAAAGCAGCCATTTGAGGTGAGCAAATTTAGAGTGTCGCTGGTGTTGAGGGTGCTCTATACAGGAGCTGCCTTCCACCTAAACTTGGGAACTACCCAGAGTTCTCTTCTTCTTTTTTGCATAATGTATGTGTCACTCTATGCCTGCAAGTGAATTGTTTTGACTTATACTGGGTGCACCCTTTTATCTGGACAAAGCTATACCTCAAATGGCAAAATACTTTGTCCATTTCTATCTCAGTGTGGATAGCACTGTGCTAATCCTATGCTTAAAAACTTTGATAGAAAAGCAGCCATTTGAGGTGAGCAAATTTAGAGTGTCGCTGGTGTTGAGGGTGCTCTATACAGGAGCTGCCTTCCACCTAAACTTGGGAACTACCCAGAGTTCTCTTCTTCTTTTTTGCATAATTTATGCGTCACTCTAAGGCTGCAAGAGAATTGTTTTGACTTATACTGGGTGCTCCCTTGTGTCTGGACAAAGCTAAACCTCTCTGAAGAGCTATAATGACAGCGAAACACGGGTCAGGGGTTGCTTTTATTCATTTCAGGTTGGCTTGGATGGCATTTTACCAATCCAAAGCTGTAATATTGTGCCTGGAGTGGTAAATGGCTTTTGTCATTTTACAGCTCGGCGTGGATTGCACTGTGCTAATCCTATGTTTTAAGACTTTGCTGTACAAATGGCAAAATACTTTGTCTATTTATATCTCGGCGTGGATAGCACTGTGCTAATCCTATGCTTAAAAACTTTGATAGAAAAGCAGACATTTAAGGTGAGCAAATTTAGAGTGTCGCTGGTGTTGAGGGTGCTCTATACAGGACCTGCCTTCCACCTAAACTTGGGACCTACCCAGAGTTCTCTTCTTCTTTTTTGCATAATTTATGCATCACTCTATGCCTGCAAGGGAATTGTTTTGACTTATACTGGGTGCTCCTTTGTGTCTGGACAAAGCTAAACCTCTCTGAAGAGCTGTAATGACTGCAAAACACGTGTCCGGGGTTGCTTTTATTCATTTCAGGTTGGCTTGGATGGTGTTTTACCAATCCAAAGCTGTAATATTGTGCCTGGAGTGGTAAATGGCTTTAGTCATTTTACAGCTGGTGTGGATAGCACTGTGCTAATCCTATGCTTAAAGACTTTGCTGTACAAATGGCAAAGAGTGTCGCTGGTGTTGAGGGTGCTGTATACAGGAGCTGCCTTCCACCTAAACTTGGGAACTACCCAGAGTTCTCTTCTTCTTTTTGCATAATTTATGCATCACTCTATGCCTGCAAGGGAATTGTTTTGATTTGCATTTGCACCTTGGTCACGTGACCAAGGTGCGGCTGCACCGAAACGCGTCGGGTGTTTTTGGCATTCTGTGTGGTTAATAAAACTTCACGCTAAATGGATTTGGGCTCGAGCTGACTTCTTTCAAATGGTAAAGTTGCTGTGTTGAAAATATTAGGGGGTCGCCTCCTCGCTCGAGCCCGCCGCCGCAAGAAGGCCGGGGGACTGGCGAACTTTGTTGATCTAATATATATATATATATATATATATTTCATAACATTAACTGTGGCAGGACCTCCACCTTGCGCCCCCTTGCTCTCCTCCCCACTCTCTTCTGTTGGGAGCATGCAGCGGATCTCCTTGTGTGCTGCCTGCCAGAAACAAGATAAATTACTTTCATTATTTGGGACTTCCGAGGTCCCTGTGAAAGGAGAGCATACATTTCAATTCTGGACTGCCCTTTGTGCCAAAGACCGGGACATGTATTTAAAACTAAGAAAAGTGTTGGGACACTGGGACAGTCCAAACCGGTGCAGTACGGGGAAATCCAGGACGTCTAGTCACCCTATGTGTGACCTTGAGCTAAGGGTGGTGGACATCAAGCCATCTTAGAACAGAAGCCTTGCTGCTGTCAGCTGGACTCATATCTCAGGAAGACAGACTGAGAGAGTCCCAGCTGAGACAAGAGGTTAAAGAGTGAAGAACTTGGGAAATAAAAACAATGAAAGCTTAAGACAAGTTCCTGAAACAACAATCCTGAAACAACAATAACGTAGGGCCTGATGGCGGAACATGTGTCGAAAGACAATCTTCCAATTTGTGGAGGAAATGGTGAATTTATAGGATAATCGACTGCTGGAATTTCCTGTCTCTCTTGCCTTGCCTGTAGTCCTGCTTGGGGTGCTGGTCTGGCACACACCGTTTGGGACCAGAGTCTGAGCAGGCAAAGGAGACATCCTGTAGACAAGTACTAGTAAGCAACCTGTAACTGAACATGATGTTTCTGGAACCTATCCTGATGTGTAATGCAGCAGTCTACTTATCCTAAGCACTTCACTACCCCCTGCCTTGGGAAAGCATGACCGAGGACACTCCATTGGTGAATTCACCCTTCCCACAACCACTGGTGGGCCGGACATAATACATGAATCAAGGTGACTCTAATTCAGGCTTCGCTAACGAGTAGCTTGCGTGCTACTGGTAGCTCTCCTGTACACCAAACTTTTATTTGAAAAGAATGTTTGCTGAAATCATGCAGCGTTCAGAAGACTAAATACTAATATTAATTTGTTGGTGTCTTGGGCAGTAAAGATATAGTTGTGGTGTATTAGCCATGTAGAGGGTACTCCGAACCTTCCTGATCAACCGAGGTGACCATTGTTGGTAATCTTGCATGGGGTGGTCACTAACGTAATCTTGTCCGATACGTGCTTGATTACAAGACTAATATTAGTAGCTCTGGATGACTTTCATTGAACATAAGAAGCTCCTATTACAGTAAGGATGTTGGAAGTACGACCATCAACAAGGACCACCTATATGTGGCTTTGATGGACATGCGGGCACCATTCGATCCAGTACCGAGCTCACTCTCTGGGTTGTATTGCTCCAAATGGGGATTCCATATGACTTACTCAATATCCTCGTTAGACTTCACACAAATACATTTGCACGGGTTAGGTAGAGCACAGAGGGCGACATTTCCCCTAGAATCGCTGTTAACCATGGGGTCAGACAGGGCTGTGTCCCCACATTGTTTTCCTTGTTCATGAATGGTGGAGTGGAAACCCTGGGAGAATGTCAGAATGTCAGCATGATGCCCCCAAAATAGCTGGTGAACATATCCCTGTTCAGCTATTTCCAGACGACGCCTTGCTGCTCTCACCCACCCTATGGGTTTTCAGGAATTGCTAAACTACTTTGTGGGGTTCAGCAGGGACCAGGTGCTCAAGCTCACTGACAAGCTTTCCTGGGACCTTTAGTTGGCAAAAGGCAATTCTATGTTAAAACATAGAGAATCTGCTAATGTTAGGAGATATAAGGTTTTGACTATCAAGGCTTTATTGCCCGCCCTGGAGGTAAACAGATCAATATCCTTGGGAAGTGCTTTGTATGAGGCAGAATTCTAGGGTTTGGTGGACACCTCACAACTAAAATCAACAAAAAACACATTTATAAGATCTGTTTAGTGTCCCTAACAACACCCCACTCACACCTTTAAAATGGGATTTGAGCCTCAAAAGGGTTGATCACATTCCTTGTTTAAAGATCCTGACTTACTGGGGTAGAATTTGGACAACCCAGGAGTTGGCCCCCCCTTTAAAGATACATTACAGGATTTACTGCTATTAGATAAGCATTGTACCACACAATGGATTAAAGCTGTGAAAAATCTATGTAGGGAGCTAAAGCTTGGGGGAGTTTGCTAAGAACCCAGCATGATGAGGACGAACCCGACCACCTGGGTCCAAAACATTTACTGGAGCATGTTTTACAAAATACCTGGCGAGAGGCTAGGCCTCATGGCCTGATGAATACATTTTAAGCCATCAATGCTCCCCGTATTTCAAGTTGTTTCTCAATACAAATACCCCCCCTCCACACCCCCGTCAACCCCAGCAAAATCACTGTATATTTGCTTCCGGGTTGGCACGTTGCCACTCAGGGGTATCACCCTCAGATGGTCTAAAGAAAGGGAACAGAAATGTCATTGGCAGTTTTACCCAGTACACTAGGTGGATTTTGCCCCTTATCCGTAACATAGGAGCAAATCAGTGCCCGGGTGTTTTGCGTATATTAACATCTGATACCTATCGTATTTGCACGTGCAAGATTTTTAAGCTAGGTCCAAGGATGTATGACGGTACAACGCGTACTGTTACAACGCGTCCCTTTACGACGCAGTTTTAACAATGCAAGTTGTTACAACGACTTGCGTTGGGGGTGCGCTGATAGTGAATAGTTTAATTTACTATTCCAACACCAGTCCCCGTGGATAGTAGGGAAGGTGTTGAATAGTAAATTAAACTATCCCCTATCCTAGAGCGCCCTCCAGCGAAAGTCGTTGTAACGACTTTCGTTTTTAAAGCTGCATCGTAACGGTACCGTGTTGTACCAGTTACGTTGTAAAGGATGTTTCCCATATCCAAGTAGCAGAAGCCACTAGCGCTGGGACATTATGATGAACTAGATCACAGCAACAATCTGGCTTTGGTTTGGGGTTTGTTATTTAATTTGACTGCGTTTTAGCTTGGAATAACATCTACAACCATGTGGCGTATTATTACTGAATTCTTGTTGAGAATTATTAGTTATATATGTTGGGTAAATTGCTGTTATGCAAAGTTTTTTTCTCCAGGGAGTTGTCTAAATCAGTTTTGTTGCATCTTTTCACTTTCTCTTATGAAATTGCTTCCTTGATGTGGAGGCGTATTATTCTTGTACTTTTTAAAACTTTGTAAGCTGCAACCTGACTGAAATATTTCTCTGATTACTTACGTGTATTTTTCTGGTCAATATTTTAACTGTGGTATGGATTTATGCACTTTTATGGTCTTAATTGACCCAAATAAAGAAATTGGTGATGACTCAACCAGTCTTTGGAACAGAATTTGAGATATTTCATCATGGGACATCCCAAGAGCTGGGCTCAACAACCCTATTCATGGCACCTTGGTGTACCTTCCCTTCTTTTTCCACCTCTGGGTACCACCCATGGATGTGTCCTTCCTCCTCAGCCGTTACAAAGATACCCTCTCTTCCAGCCCTACTTCAGTAGATCCATTGGATTCACAAGTCCATCATTGCTAATTTGCTCAGGGCCAAGGTAGACTTTAAGAGATTTTTTTAGTGCCAAAAGCAGCTTGTCCTCAATTATAACATTGAGGGCAAAGTTACTATCTCCATTCTCTGGACCCAACCAAAGTTTTCACCCAGATTAGTATGTTCTTTTGAAATCAGACATTGGGCAGGAACTTGCGCCTTTTATCTGGCCTTACTGAATACATGGAGGATAAAGGCTGTTCTATCAGGACCATATAAATCCCCTCCACCGCCAGTTCTTGTAGTAGTTCACAAGTGTAAGAGGCTGAGGCCACTCTAGACTCTGGGATTCTTTGAGGGAGTCCTCAGTATCTGGGGGCAGGCAAGGGGTATGACCAGTGCTTAAATTGAGCCAGTGGTTTCCGGTGCTCGGTACCAGCACTTAATTGTCAACACCGGTGTTTTTAACAGTCTGCCACAAGGTGGTGCTGTCTGCCTAATTTAGAGATGACCACAACAACAGGTAATTATTAACCTGTTTACTGCGGCGGACATTCCGCTGCGGTGCGGGTGTTCTACTGAGTGGGCGGGGCTGCGTCAGCCAACGGTTGTGCGCAGCACCCAGGAGGTAGTGCTTGCGTCGGCCAACACGAAACGGGTTAATTCAATATACATTAAAAATAACTATTACCTACCGTCTAAGCCATTCTTATAGCTTTGGGGGCCTGGAATAGTCTGACTTGTCACACTTGTAGCAGTGTGATGGTGAGTAGTTGTGTTGTTACTATCACTGGCAGGGGCAATGTGTGGTGCAAGCTGCAGTGGCCTCCTAACGAGAGCCCTGGCACTTATGTTTTTTACAAATGAAATTAAGCACTGGTGACGTTTCAAAGACAGCATGGGAACAAGCAACTTTTATACATGCCCTCAGATTGGCTAAGACCTTTTGTGAGGCACATCCGAATAAGCCAAGCAAAGACCAGGGGGGGTCGTACTGTCAGCCTGTCATTGAAGAACACGCTAGGGAAGAAACATTGTATGCACTTTGGACGTGTTTCACACTTTTTATAGTTATGTATCTTTTATGAATTTGTTTATAAATTCGAATAAAGATTTACTTGACTTGAGACATAAGTGTGCAGGCTTCTCTGTACTGAGGCGTGACGAAAAGAAACGCGTCCATCCTGGATGAGTCGGACAGCCTGGCCGGACAAGCCACAACACATCCTTCTGTAGACGGCTGCCCTTGCCTCGTCCCCGGGAGCCAGACATGTCTTATCCTGCCAAGCATCGACTACCGCCATGTTCCTTATCTGAGAGTCCCCAAACTGGCTCTTGGACACATCCATCAGATTTAAAGTGCTGGGGGGGGGCACAGTGCAGCCTGACCCCACATTGTCTTACATCACCTTAATTAAGGATCTCGCGCCGGCCGTCGGTGCCTAAACTCATTCAATTTAAAACGCTCTGCTTTTTGGCATCGTGCGTTTGATATAAAATAAAGGGCCTACGTTTATTGAATACTCAACATTCCCTGCTCTACAAAGCTCTCCTTGTTCCATGCACTTGTCTCTCTCTTGTTCGCTGATGAACTCATCGTCAGGCCATGTGGGAGGTTTCAAGGATGACTAGTGATTCATTTAGAAGTTATCACTTTTAAAAAATGTCACTGTATAAAGTGTTGCAATCTAATGTGCTTAATGAAAACACAAATGATAAAGAAATAAATGTAATTTACAAGCCTGATACGTCGGCTCGTGCTTTGGCAACTGGGTTCAAGGTGGCTCTGTGGCTCGGCTTGGATCACCCTGCGTATATTCTGGCTTGCACAGCTCTATTTCCTAAGGTAGCATTAGCCAAATGACCACTATGGATGCATCGTATTTACAATGCGGCGCACCGTGGCGCACGGATAGACAGATGCATGACACATTTTTTGACGGAAAGGCAGCGCATTGCTGGAGTCGTGTCGTAAGCACAACAGAACTCCAGCAATTGTCAGGAATGCCTATTCCTGTCATGCTGCATCACTCGTTATGCCTGCTTCAAGCAGGCGCAAGGTTTTGACACAGTGGGGTCGTAAAAGTGACTCTGTGAAATCTTGTAGATTTTACTGCACTACTTTTACAAGGCTTCCTTGCAACGGAACTCCCACCCTGCATGCATTATACCTGACGCAGGTATAATGTGGCACAGGGCTTTACAACGTGACGCATCGCATCTCCCTAGATGCGTCACGTTGTAAATATGTTGCATCGTGGTGCATTGTTTATGAAGCCGCTGTGTCACAGAAGTGACGCAACAGCGGCGTAAAGTTGTCGCAAAGGGGCTTGTAAATCTACCCCTAGGTTTTTTTGGGTGGGGCCAAATTTCATAAAATTACGCAATGTTCAGGGCAGGGTCTCTTGCCTGGTACAGAACGTGAAAGAACATTCACATTGAATATTCGCAGGTTATCTATATTGACAAACGTACTGGCTCGAGTAAAACATGTCTTCTGTGAGGCAGTTTCTGCTTGAAAGTGTTTCCAACAAGGCATTTTGCGCTCCACACGGCCCCCGCCGTGACAAATAGTGCGAAATGTACTGCCTTGAACTTCGCTTACAGCGAAATTCGCGAATTTCGCCGCCGTGTTTGTATTTTGCAGCATACACAGCGCCACCTGCTGGCAGGCTTCAGTCACTGCGGCTCCCACGGTAGCGACAAACCAGATGGAGGCGTCTGTCTCGCCCTTAATGAGTCCTAATGAATCCATTTGTCTTTCTACTTTAGTTTATACAACTCAATCCAGGTGGGATGCGATATCTGTGAACGCCTTCCACCGACGGAAGCCGGGAGGGGAGATGCATCTTTGGAGCCAGGCTGCCTGCAGCAGTCCCATGAAGGTGAAACCCTGCAGCAGACAGGAGAGGATGGAGGGGCTGTCTGTGGATGGATGCCTCTCGCAGGGGAATTATGGGTAAAGGGGGCTGACACGGGAGACAAAGAAGTCAGGCGGAGAAGAAATTGCCGCATAGGTAGCGGCAGCGCCATCAAATGTCACCGCGTCTGCAGCTCTGACCCTGAGCCCCCTCCGAGCGAGCCAAGCGGAGCAGAGGCACGCAGGCTGCCCCCTCCCCCCAGTGATGGTACACCCCGTGCTGGGGCAGGCCGCTCCCCCAGAATCCCCCTGCGTGAGCATCCATCATTAATCCAGCTGTGACAGGGGCCACCCCTGAAGAAATGCCACTCCATCCCCTCACAACAAGGGTGACAAAATCTTGAGAACCAAAAACCGGGACATTTTGGAAAAAATAAAAGAAGGACTACAATTTTTCATCCACGGAATGGCGCAGAATGACAGCTCTCATCAACATAGGATCACAGAAGATGCATTCAGAAAATAAATCAAATGTCATTTCTAGAACTAACATCATGCCTAATAATTAAATTGCTTACTTGTGACAGCTGCTCTCTTGCACAGCTTTACAACACCCAAAAAAGTGTCTCTCGCTGTTTTCAGTCGACCCCCTCTAAAAACTGGGACATGAGCCAAAATTGCAGAAATCTGCTGAGTCACCTGGTGGAAAACCGGGAATGTCCGGGCAAATCCGGGAAGTCTGGTCACCTCACCTGTAACGTCATGCCCTCCATGAATGCCTTACCCCAGCACACTCCCCTCTCCACCGTAAACCCATCGGCTGTAGGGCTGTGGTGCTGTGTAGAAGAGGCGGGCGAGCTGCTTAAGTGGAGGTGGAGGTGGAGAAGTGTGGCTCAATGGTTAGAGCGGCAGACCCTGATGCAGAGGTCTAGCCCGGGACCAGGGTTCAATTCCCCGCCTCGACGGGTCTTGGGCTCAAAATTCCACGGACCTGATAACTCTCGCCTCGGTGCCTATTCCAATCATGGAGTCCCACTCTGCAACTCTGGGCAATAGCTTGCTTAATCTCCACAACGGCCCCCACAACGCTAAGGATGCCTGGTCTCCACCTTGGGGGTGCCCAGGAGTGGACACCTCACAGGGAAAGCCAGGATGGGTTCCACAGCGGTATTCGTACAAGCGCCTTGAGACCCTTGCGGGTGAGTAGTGCGCTATAAAAGTATCAATTTACATATCAATTTACAATTTACCTAAGGTTCAAGCCGGGCCCCACTCTGGCCAGCTCTCAGGTCCTCTCGAACCCTCCAGACTAAAACTAGCCGAGCTTTATCATGGCTTCTGCCTGCTACCTACGTTCTCCCACCATGTGCCAAGAATTAAAAATAAAAACAAAGCATGGACTTTTTTGTTAACCCAGTGAGTCATAATATGAAACCAGAAATCCTGGAACAAGTCCTGGCTTCCCCGCTTGACCAAATTGTGTGATCCTAGGCACATATTTTATTTAGAGAGGTTCCTCTTTCTTCGTTATCATATATAAGAACGCCTGGCGATATGAGAGTTCAGGGTGAGCGCTGTAAAAATGTAGTAAGGTGGAACGCTTCTTCCTGTTAAAGAAATATGTCATATTTTTATTTGAAAGAGAATCTCGTATTTTCACATGATATTTATTGCATGATTTAGATGGCAACAATTCTCAGGGCAGCGCTCCCCTAGCCCAACAGGGTCGGCTGCCAGGGTGGGCGAGTTGGACACAGGGTGCCAATTTTCAGAAGGGCGCACCGAACTATCTGCATTAAAGTCCTACAGACAGCAGTGTCCCTCTTATTTGACTTCCATTATTCAGACTAAACTGCTTTTAATCTTTTTTACTAGCTGCAGGTGCCGTTTTATGCCCCATCCGCCCCTCCCAACCCCCCGCCGACACACACCAACACCATTCGCACCACCAACATCCTGTCACTGGCGTGATCGAGCTACATCGTGAGCGAATCCGAATATTTAGGGGAGGGGCCGAGAAGGTTGTGCTCAGGGACCAGTTACTGCTTTGATGTAATAATGACCTGTGAACAAACAAAAGACGCCCTGCTACCTTATTTCATTCACCAGCTGCATGGAGGGTGCCAGATTTCGTTCCGCCCAGGGCGCTATCCAAGCAAGGACCAGCTCTGGCCCAGCCAGACCCCAGGCTCGGCTCACCCTATTAATTTGTTGGCTTGCCCACCTCTACTTCATAGCTAAGTTTATGCTGGTAGCCCTGTACATACACTGTGGGAGGGAAGCAACCACTTAAGCAGCTCAAGCAGGGGCAGCCACTGGGTTGATGGGTTGATGAACTGGGTACCACTGAACGGTTAATTGCAGGCCTGGGCGGAGTTCACGGAGTTCTGCTATGCAGATGAATGGATCGACCGAAGGAGGATGAAAGAGTGAAAAGAACTCTCCTAACGGCAGCTGGGTTCGCTTTCTTCACATGCTCAGTGTGATTAGAGGTAGGGTTCAAGTGGGGGGTGAATTAATGTTCAGAATCCTCTTTTTCATACATTCATGCAAAGTGCCTGAATACCTTTCAGCGCCAGCAGACATAACTCACTCATTTCGATCACTGAAGCCCACAACAACTTCAGAGCCGCCACCAACGCCCACCATCAACTCATCAGAGAAATGAGGAAAAAAGCGATTGAAGACAGAATCTCCACCCACGCACACAACAGCAAGGAACTCTTCACCATCATCAAGGAGTTCGCCCAACCCACCAGCGAGTCTACCGACATCCCTCCCTCACAAGACCTCTGCGACAAACTCAGCACCTTTTTCCACCACAAAATCAAGAGCATCTACGACAACTTCGATGAAGACAACCAACACACTGAACCCTCACCAACCACCCCCGACACCCGGAAACCAGCGATTGATGAATGGACAGCCCTCACCACCGAAGACACACTGAAAACAATAAAGTCAATCCACTCAGGGGCCCCCATGGACCCCTGCCCCCACCACATCTTCAACAGAGCCGCCGACACCATCGCACCCATGCTCCACCACACCATCAACTGCTCCCTGGCGACCGCCTCGTTCCCCGACGACTGGAAACACGCCGAGGTCAACCCCCTCCTAAAGAAACCCTCAGCGGACCCCACCGACCTCAAAAACTACAGACCCATCTCCCTGCTCCCTTTCCCAGCGAAAGTCATCGAGAAAGCCATCAACAGCCAACTCGCCACATTCATTGAAGAACACAACATCCTCGACTCCTCCCAATCCGGCTTCAGAAAAAAACACAGTACGGAAACCGCCCTCCTCGCCGCAACAGACGACATCCGCACCCTACTGGACAAAGGAGAAACAGTAGCCCTCATCCTCCTAGACCTATCAGCGGCGTTCGACACAGTCTCCCACCGCACCCTAATACGCAGACTCTGCGACGCAGGAATCCAGGACAAGGCCCTCGACTGGATCTGCTCCTTCCTCTCCGGCAGGACGCAATGGGTCAGACTCCCCCCTTTCCTCTCAGACCCCACACCTACCACCTGCGGAGTCCCCCAGGGCTCCTCCCTCAGCCCGACGCTCTTCAACGTCTACATGGCTCCACTTGCCCCCATCGTCAGCACCTACGGACTCAACATCGTGTCATACGCAGACGACACCCAGCTCATCCTCTCCCTATCCAACGAGCCCAACACCGCCAGACGCAACTTTCGAGAAGGCATGGAAGCAGTCGCCAAATGGATGAAAAACAGCTGCCTACAACTAAACACCAACAAAACAGAAGTATCATCATGGGCCCAAACCCCGACGCCTGGAGCGACACCTGGTGGCCCACCGCCCTCGGAAACCCGCCAACCCCCACAGACCACGCACGCAACCTGGGAATCATCCTGGACTCCGAGCTCAAAATGGACCGCCAGATCAACTCTGTCTCATCTTCCTGCTTCCACACCCTCCGCCTCCTTCGTAAGACCTTCAAATGGATCCCCCTCGAACACCGAAAGACAGTCACTCACACCCTGGTCACCAGCAGACTCGACTACGGCAACGCACTCTACACCGGAATAAACAAAAACCTCATCCGCAAGATACAGAACATCCAGAACGCCGCCGCAAGACTGGTCCTCAACCTGCCAAAACACTGCCACATCTCCCAGCACCTGCGCAAACTCCACTGGCTCCCCGTCGAGGCAAGAATCACCTTTAAGATGCTCACCCACGCACACAAGGCCCTCCACGGCACCGGACCAGCATACCTGAACAGCCGGCTCAAATTCCACACACCCAAAGGACCTTACGATCAACCCAGCTCTCCTACGCCCTGGTCCCCCGCACCAGAAAGACCAGATCGGGAGGCCGCTCCTTCTCCTTCCTCGCGGCCAAAGCATGGAACGCCCTTCCGCTCCACCTCAGACAGACAACATCGCTCCCCATCTTCGCAAGAAACCTCAAAACCTGGCTCTTCGACAGACCCCTCCTTGATGGAATGGAACCTGCACCCACCCCTAGCGCCTTGAGACCCTTACGGGTGAGTAGTTGCGCTTTAACAAACTCCTGATTGATTGATTGACTGTGTGTGTATGTGAGACAGCTTGACTGAGTGTTTAAAGTTTGGCTATTACACTGTGGAAAGGTGGAATTTCAGAGGAAGCTCACTACATTTTGCAGACCACACCGAGATGGCTCAGTGAGTTAAATGCAGACTCAGCATTCTATGTTTGATAGGTCTTTAAATTCAATGCCATCAAGTGATGTAAGGAAATACCCAGGTCTTTAACAGTTTACAGAATACGAGATGGTTAGGTTCTTTCTGAAGATCAAAAGGAAGCGAGTTCCACAGCTTCGGTGCGTTGTAGGAGAACATGCGCCCTCCACTTCTGGCTTTCCTAATCTTTGGTACAGCGGCCAGATGTAGGTGGTCTCATCGAAGGCGTCTGTTGGTACTATAGGGGCGAAGAATGGAATGATTAATAGCAGGACTTATTCCAACTAATGACGTGTGGACGATACACATCGCCTGAAATTCAACGCGCTGCCTGATAGGGAGCCGGTGAAGAGACTTCAGGGCAGGTTTTGCTGATTGGAATTTTGGAGTGTTCAGAAGAATTCTGGCTGCCCTGTTCTACACCGTCTGGCGTTTGGACAGGGTTGCACAGGGAGCACCTAAATAAAGAGCGCTGCCATAATCAAGACAAGACAAAACATGCGCCTGAACCATCAATTTAATTGCCCGAAAAGGCAGGAGAGGGAGGACCTTCCTAAGCATCCTCAGGACACCATAGCACGAGGCCGACACCTTACATGCATGAGCCTTGAAGGTCAAATCTTGGTCGAGCCAGATACCAAGGCTCTTTATCTGGGGCTTGAGGGTAGGGACAGGACCCAGTGTATTTGGCCACATAGTGTTGAAGTCGATGGGTGACCGGTTCCCCAGGAGCATCAGCTCGTTTTTTCCCCATTTAATTTTAAAAAAGGAGTCATTCATCCAATTAGCAGTCTCTTCCATGCACTGTCGAATGTTGGGTGATGGGATGTCGGCATGATTCAGTCCTACAGTCATTAACAGTGTGGAACGAGGCTCCATCTAAAAAACATGTTTTTAGTGTTAAAACATGAATTATGGCACCGGATACGGAAGCTGGGCCACAACTGTGACTTTTTGTGACTTGAAGAATGTCCCTCTACCAAGGGGAAGCTCGTGGGGGCTTCCAAGGATGAGCAAAGATAGCAAGCATAGGAGTAACAACACATTTCCTGGCTGAACAGCCAGACCTTCACAGATCACATGGACTATAAGGGACATGGACGTGGTCAATGTCAGCATACCAATCCAAATTTTGTCCAACTTTAGTCATAGTAACTGTCCTGCTTTGCAGAGGGGTGAGACACCACCTGCATTCGCCCGTGACAACAAGCAATATACATATGAGTTGGCACAGATATAGTTAGACAAAATTGGATTTGTGGTGCATTACGATTATGGGGAAATAAATGTGATGTTACCATTATTGAAGCCCTGAAGAAGTCCCAATGAGGACGAAACGTGTTGCCTGGCACTGAAAATTGTTGAATGGATTTAGTTCTTAAAGATACGTTGGAAAAATAAGAAGACTAAAAGATACATCAAAACTGAATTACTTCTTGACTTAATGCTTACTGTGTCATGTTGTCTTGGTGACAAACTAATACTTATTTGAGAAGCAATTCTCAATAATTCAGGGAGAGCTGCTAAATATCAAAAGGAGTACTTGAGTGATTCAATTATATGATCATTGAATTAATCATCAATCAATCAGTTAAGATTTATCTTGGCTACAGAAGAACGTCATTGTGTGTGAAGGGTGAACACTTTTTACAGACCGTTTATTGGTGACTGTTTTCCACATGGTGGTTGTTACAAGCTTTTTCACACATGCACAAGAGGGAGTTTGAGAGTATTGACAGAAATAAGTTTACCCCTAAAGAAGTCCTCTTGGAGGGATGAAACGCATTGACTGGGTTGAATTTTTGTATGTGGAGAGTAAAAGTCTTTTGAAGATCCAAGATTACAGCTCTGGTGTATCTACTGATTGAATGGAGAACTTTCCAATAATGGACTGATTGACGAGTAAGTCAATGATCATACAATTGAATCACTCCAGTTCTCTACTGATATTTAGTAGCACTCCCTGCATTGTTGAGAATTGCTTCACAAGAAGGGTGGGGTCTGAGAGCGGTAGGTCCTTTTGGAAGGTGTAGCGCTGTATTTTGATTTAAAGGTAATAACACTTGTGCGTCGTGGAGAGCCATTACCGCTCTCATTTTCTGATTTTTGTTAATATTGAATTGATTTCACAGCTAAGTAGCTTTTGCGCACAGAAGCTGATTGTCACTGGTGCCAGCCCTGGTGCAATAGTTGGTAAAGGTGAAATCCTTTATCTTGCATAAGCTCAAACTGGTTTATGCATTCCTCTCGAGTAAGCAGTTAGCCATCAGTGAAAAGGTTGGCTAGATTTGCGGGTCGTGTGAACTCCATCTTTTAAAACCTGCATCAGTCTCCCCGGCATAAAATCAGGATTGTATGTCATTGGCGGCGAGGCAGAGGGGAGTGAAGTCGCTCCTGTTGTTTCTGGAAACATGGTTCCTAAGCTCTAGTAAAGTGCCTGTCTACGCCAGGAGGTTGATGCTTGCTGGTCGGCACCTGGGAGGAGCCATAAGAGATATCATAGCAGGATGGGGGACATATGGTTCCAATAACGCCCATGTTTTCGTGCATGGATACTATGCCCATTAGAGTGCTGGGAGTAAGTGGTCTGCATAGATATAGCTTATAATGTTAGGAAATCCCAAGTCCAATCGGCCTTCTTGGAACAAAGTCAATTTTGCTACCATAGGAGCTTACCGGTCCATGCAGACACCAATAGCTTTTTTTTTGTTGCAGAGTTTTATATAGCGTGAACTTGACCCGAATCGGATATCAGAGTGCTTTACATAGCACCAGTTACGTTACATGAGGACACACATTCATTTTTGTTAGGCACAGGGAGATTAAATGATTTGCCCAGAATCACCGGCTGTTCAGCGTCATTGCCGAGACTCAAACCCAGTTCCCCAGATTCGAGGTCGACCGCCCTAGCCATTAGGCCGATTCCTCTCCTCTTTTAAACCTGTGCCAGAAGAGGTCAATAGTAATGCCTGCACAGCATACAGAAGACTCGGCAAAATAAACATTTATTACACTCTTATTTTGCCTATTCATATAATATCCAGCTTCCCTCATCTATACAGGTTCCTGTACGGAGTTTGTAGAGGAATATTGTATTAGAGCATGCTGGAGGTGTCCTGAGTAGAAATATACCTAATTATTTGATAGCACCCAGAGACTACGACAGATCATGGCCCATCAGGAGAACCAGAACGCCCAGTCCCCGGGACTTAGCCTAGTTTACTTTCAAGCCTGACACCTGCGAAGAGCGAAGAGCGTTAATTCCCCAAGTGAGTCGGGAGTGATTCTTCAAGTCGGGTCAGGAAGCAAAGTATATTGTTGGCAAACAATACCAATTAATAGTCTTTCTGGCCCAGTCTCAGCCTCTTAATGCACAGGTTTGCAATTATTTTAGGGACAAGAGGCTCCATCGACAAGGCAAACAGCAGAGGAGAAAGAGAACATCCCTGCCTCACAGCTCTGGAAAATGATAAAGTCAAAGAAAATTTGCTGTTCACCTTGATTTAAACAAAAGGTACTACTGAGTTAGGTCAAATATACTTCAATTGAAGACCATCTCTGTTTAAGTAAAGACTCTCCACAAAGATGACCAGTCAACCTCTGCCCTTTGAGCAGAAGTAGTACCATTCCCTCATCCTCTATCTCCTCTGCATCGATTAGGTCCAATACCAGATCGTGCCATCACTCACTTAACCCATTTGCTGCGGCAGCAATTCCGCCACAGTGCTAGGGGGGAGGGGTGGCCGCGCGGCGCTCCTATGCTCGTGACGGAACCGCTCCGTCACGAGCCTCGGGCGCGCTGTGCTTGTGATGGAGAGGTTCCGTCACGGCCCCGCTCGCTCAATAGAACGCGCCGTGCAGGCGCGCCGAGCGGGCCGTGACAGAACCGCTCCGTCACCAGCACAGCGCGACCGAGGCTGGTGACGGAGCGGTTCTGTCACCAGCATAGGAGGGGTTAATTACCGTATATGTATTTTGTTTCAAAGACTATATAAATAATTGTGTATGAAATACAAATCTAAGGTGTATTTGACTCCTTCTCTTTCTGACATCACATTAACCCATTGCATTGCCATTGGGCATTTATACATTAAGATTGTTTTGCCGTTAGTCCACAGGAGTCATCGTGTTTTTGATAATAATCACTCGTGCGCAGTCTTCTCCAAAGCCCGATTGCGGTGTTTAAAGAAAGGCTCAAAACCTGACTTTTTGTGTAGGATTAAATGTAAAGTGTTCCACTATTTCTCGACCTCTGCTACACACCCGGACACTCCTTGGAGTAGCTGTGCACGTTACAAATTGCTTTCATCATCATCCTCATAGACCACCATTAGGCCATGGAGTGACAAGTCAAGACACTAGTATAGTGAATATCTTCACCTCACAATTTAATTAAGCTATTGGCCTATACGATGAAGATAAGCTTGGATCCTATTCTGATTTCAATATAAGTCGGATGGTCGATTCTAGCCAGGAATCTGCTACCGAGCCCAGGGTCAGAAAGTAATCCTAGACGTGAGTCAGTGGTGTGGCCAGTAAGTCTCCTAATGCCAGCTATGAAGATACAGAAGACCAGAGTCAGGGGCTTGGCGCCTTGTCTGCCCATTTATGGCCACGCACCCTCTTCACTGTTATTTGGGTTTATGAAGTCCACTGAAAGGATGTCAAATTCACCTATATGTTTGTCTGTTAATTTGGTCCAACTCTGGAAGGCAATATAGTGAGGAATAATATAAAGAAAAAATCTAAAAATTATTGAAGTTAATTAAAATCATAACTTACAATTGGTTTGCAAGAAATTGCAAAAAAAACTGGTGAGAGTGGGTGATTCTATTGTTAAATTATCGTTCATAAATTCTGATAGAAAATTGATTCATATATTGATATTCATTTACAATTTAATGCAAAGTGGATTTTAGGTGGTAGCGTGCTTCATCATTTTCTTTAAATAGGGCTAGGTTGAATTTGTTTATTTAAATAGATTTTACATTTTTATTTTATTGTAAGTTAGTTTACTTTTTTTTTTTTTAAATATTACATTTCCCTAGATTTTCTTACAGGGAGCTCTCCAGTTTCCAGATCTCCAAAAACAAGTGTAAAGTTACTGAAAGTAGCTTTACACCCGTAATTGCAGACGTGGAGCCATCACCCTGTCTCCTGCAGTTTGTGGAGACTCTAAAGTCTACATCTAGGTGTAAATATCCACTCTGCAGCTGGCCGAGGCACCCACAGAATAGATGGGGTTCGCCCCAGTGCTGCCTGGCTCATCAGGCGGGCAGGCGGCCCAGTTGTTTGCCTGCCCTTGGATCGCCCGTAAGATAACCCACCTATTACATAACGGTGTATGTAATAAACCTGCATCCACTTTACCCAAACCAAAATCTTGTTGTGTGTTTATTTATGGGAAATGTATATTATGTTGGGGGGGTGGAAATGGATGCCAATGACGATACTATGAAATAGTGAATAGCAAAAAAAGTTGCGTTTTATGCGAGGTATAGAAGCAGGCTTTGCACATGCAAGCTTATTTTTTTTTTTTACAGCGTTTTATATAGCACTAACTTGACCAGAAGGTATCGGGTATCAGAGCGCTTAACACAAGCACCAGTTGCGTTACATGAGGACTATTTATATTTATTATGGAGAAACTCATAAATAGAGATATTTTTCCATCTGATATTGTTATATTTGAGGTGGGATACACATTGTAGCTTATCTTTGTGAATGGCGACTACAGTGTGGTGTTAACCACCCTGTATCGATGCGTGCTCCTACGCTTTGTTGTGATGTTCCACAGGCATACGTGGAAGCGTTCTTTTCACCTCCAAGGCTTAAGGTACCACTGGGCTGACCGGAGATTTCAGTTTCTCTTTTCTTTTATTCTACCCACCTTGCCCCTTTTTTTTCATCCCCCTTGATTCCCCTTGCCTGTTTTTTACAATTTTGAAAATTATTGTTCCAGAGTTGGGCATAGATGCTTCTCACACGCACTATGGTTACTATCTTGCTACAAGTTTATTGTCACATATTTTGTCCTTTTCACTTATTTGTATAGGGTTTCCACTCAACTGGAGGTGCTTTTTTATTGCCACAATATTAGTCGGTTTTCGACTAAACGCTTCTATATTATTTGTACCATATACTGTACCTTTTCTTTTTGTATCACCCCCAGCCCTGAATAGTCACGGGTAACTATTCGTCTGACGAAACATGTGTCGGCTGGTTTTTTGTTTGGATCTCCTCTTGAAGGACGACCACAATCATATATAAAACCAAAAGAATCAACTATTGTTTGTCGATCTTGTTTCCTTACTCTTGCTTTTTCATTGCAAAGACTTTGATATTCGCACAATACCTGTGTTGCAATAATTAACTTTACGTGTGCTCTGGACTTTGTGATTACAATTTACAGGGTAGGTCTTGACCCACTCTTTCTCAGGGGTTTTGGGTTCCCCCTGACCAAGTAGCACCGTTCTCATTTTCGAACCCTTTCTATTCTCACCGCTACCTGATGTGCGCCAATTTTTCTGAATACTAAAACCCCATGCAGAAATCTTAATTGACCGGAGACTTTACCCATGTCTGGGCCCATCCGTATTCACAGTTTTTGTAGGAAATTTTGCAAACCTAGCAAGTATCAGGAACTCGGGAAGATTTGCAATGGCTAAATTGGTGACATAATCCAAAAAGCCGAAGCAGCATTTTTAGCCCATTTCAATTCAGACTATTCTAACGCAGATCATCGAAGTACCGAAGCTCTCCGGTGCACAATTGTTGCGCAAATGAATCTTCCTATTGTTTATAATTACTCAGTTTCTGTACCCCAATTTACCACTCACTCTTTAGGGGCTGATTTACGCTAACTTGGATCTCGTTTTTTGATTCTGTAGGTTTTGAATAAGGGGTGGCCTTCGATGTACAAGCGAGATACCCAGGGCCTGATGCATCAGAGGGTTTTAACCATTCTGGGGCTTATTTAGAAGCCCCTTGCTCCACTTTTGCGTCACTTTTAACATGGGAAAATTACGCAAAAGTGGCACCAGGGGTTTGTTAATCTGCCCCTCAGTGTCTACAGGGAAATGCGTTGATTCACAAGAGCCCTAGCCCCACTTTTAGGACTGTGTGTCTGAGTGTCAAGAGCTCGGAGCAGGCATAGAGCTGCCCTGGAGGATACACACAAGATACACTTTTGTGACGCAGCGGCAGCGCAAAAGATGCGCCACAGTGTAGGGTATTTGCAATGTGACGCATCTCCCAGATGCGTCACGTTGTACAGCCCTGCGCCAGAAGGAGGCATTCCATCGCAGGGGTGGGGGCGTTCCGGCGCAGGAACGCCTCCTTAAAGTGGCTGAGTGAAATCTACAAGATTTCACTCAGTGACTTTTGGGCCCATGCTGCGTCAAAACCCTGCGCCTGCTTGAAGCAGGCGTAAGGATTGACGCAGCATTGTGGACATAGGGCCCCCCAGAGCATTGCTGGAGCTGCTTCGCGCTTGGGACGCAACTCCAGCAATGCGCCACCTTTACGTCAGTAGATGCGTTACGCATCTGTGCCGATTTTGCCCCATGGTGCGCCGCATTGTAAATGCGACGCATCCAGGGTGGCGGAGCCGCGGCGCACAATAACTGGCTCATCCCTGCTGATATGCAGGGATGAGCCAGTTATTGTAAATCTGCCCCGAGGTGTCTAACTTGAGGTTCCCAGATGGCACCCCGTTTGTATGAGGTAAAGGCATGCCGGGGTGTGGTGGGTCACTGGAGTAAAGCCGCCACTGCAGAAATCTGTGCTTTATCCCAGGGTCAAAGGTTACAATTCCACAACTTCCAGGCATCCTTTCAACCGTGAGAGAGGATGAAATTAGTACCACTCAGTGGGTAGCAATAAACACCTGTTCATTAGCGCCAAGAAACCCATGTGGTAATGTGTGCTTTATAAGTCCATATTATGTTTTGATGTTAGACAATGCTTGTTGCTTGCTGTTGATAAGGTGATATTCAGCTGCGCGTGGTTGGGTCTAGTGTTGTCTTTGTTGAAGAGCATGGACCCCGTCAGACCTGGTCCAAGGTCAGATGTTACAGGAGAGGGGATGGAGCCCTGGCGGGAGGCCCCGGCAGGGCCGGCTCTAGGCATGTGCAAGCTGTGCACCTGCACAGGGCCACCAAACCCCAGGGGCCACCACGCCAATATATATCCTTAATATATTAATCCTCTGAGGATGCATACATATTTGCGTGGTGGCCCCTGGCAGAGATTTGGCGGCCTCCGGCTCTGTTCCACTTCTAAACACCCTGACCGCCTCCCCTCTTTACTGGCCTGCGCGCTCCGCCCCGCCCGGACCCCCTCTTCTGGGCCCCCTACTTACGCTCCTTGCCCAGGGCCACCATGAGCCTAGAGCCGGCCCTGGCCCCGGGGGCTTCTTGTGGCCGAAGCGGTGATGTTCACGTAGGCCTGTCCTAGGCCTCGTCCCCTTCTGCCACGAGTGCGGGCCAGGCACCAAACTCGGACACACATGTCATGCTACCTGTGACGTGTATAGCGCTTTACTGCCATTTATAAGGGCCCCGTAGCGCTTTGGGTTGTCGGGTGCCCTTCTGTTTCTGCGGCCCTCATTCACTGGAGTCGGGGCAGATTTACAAGGCCCTTGCGCCACTCTTGCGTCATGTTAAAAGTGACGCAAACGTGGCGCAAGGGCCTTCTAAATAAGCCCCGTCGTCTTTTAACCTGAATTCGGCCACGTCTGCCGGTGTGTGCGAGTCTGTAGGTGGGTAACTCTGCAGGGCGTCACCCTCCCGGTTTGCGTGTCTCTATTTGAAGCCATACGGCCACCAAATCACATATAGAGAGGTGCCGCCACACAACCCCATATACAGAGGTGCACACAGACACAGATTTCCTCGCACGTGCACGTACTCGCTGCTCCTGCGAGTAACCAGACAGATGTTTATGTTCCGGCTGTCTGTAGGGGCGGGGCGCCCTCGGGCGTGCAGATGTGTTCCGTGGCTCATGCTGTGGCCACGATTATCTACAAATGCCTCATTTTACCTGCATGCCGCCCGCTGCCCGCCTCTCTGTCCCCACAATGTCACTCCCCCCGCCCCGGGGAAAGAGTGTCCGCCGCAGAGCCCGCGGGGACATCCGAGGCGAGGGCGGCCTGCCAGCGTGCCCTGGCCCAGTGACAGGCCTGTGATAGGGATCGAGCAGACGGGGCAGAGGGAACAGCGGCCACGGCGCCTTCCCAGCAGAGATAGGAGCTAATGGGATGATGAGGCTGGGAGGGGCTGCCGCTTCCTGCGCCCAGCGCCCAGCACTGACACCCCCCCTACCCCTCACACCCTGTGCGGAGCTTTCTGAGCAAGGCCGGCCGGGCTGAGAGGGGCTGCTGCTTCCAGCGCCCACCACTGCCCGCCCTGACCCTGTGCGGAGCTCTCCGAGCACTGCCGGCCGGGCTGGGAGGGGCCCGCGCTTCCAGCACTGTCTGCCCTGACCCTGAGCCGAGCTCTCCGAGCACCGCCGGCTGGACTGGGTGGGGCTGCTGCTTCCAGCGCCCAGCACTGCCCGCCCTGACCCTGTGCGGAGCTCTCCGAGCACTGCCGGCCTGGCTGGCAGGGGCCCCCGCTTCCAGCACTGTCTGCCCTGACTCTGAGCCGAGCTCTCCGAGCACCGCCGGCCGGGCTGGGTGGGGCTGCTGTTTCCAGCGCCCACCACTGTCCGCCATGACCCTGAGCAGAGCTCTCCAAGCACTGCCGGCCGGGGTGGGAGGGGCCCCCGCTTCCAGCACCCACCACTGCCCGCCCTGACCCTGAGCTGAGCTCTCCGGGAACCGCCGGCCGGCCTGGGAGGGGCTGCTGCTTCCAGCGCCCACCACTGCCCGCCCTGACCCTGTGCGGAGCTCTCCGAGCACTGCCGGCCGGGCTGGGAGGGGCCCGCGCTTCCAGCACTGTCTGCCCTGACCCTGAGCCGAGCTCTCCGAGCACCGCCGGCTGGACTGGGTGGGGCTGCTGCTTCCAGCGCCCAGCACTGCCCGCCCTGACCCTGTGCGGAGCTCTCCGAGCACTGCCGGCCTGGCTGGCAGGGGCCCCCGCTTCCAGCACTGTCTGCCCTGACTCTGAGCCGAGCTCTCCGAGCACCGCCGGCCGGGCTGGGTGGGGCTGCTGCTTCCAGCACCACCACTGTCCGCCATGACCCTGAGCAGAGCTCTCCAAGCACTGCCGGCCGGGGTGGGAGGGGCCCCCGCTTCCAGCACCCACCACTGCCCGCCCTGACCCTGACCCGAGCTCTCCGGGCACCGCCGGCCGGGCAGGGAGGGACTGCTGCTTCCAGCGCCCACCAGTGCCCGCCCTGACCCTGTGCGGAGCTCTCTGAGCACTGCCGGCCGGGCTGGGAGGGGCCCGCGCTTCCAGCACTGTCTGCCCTGACCCTGAGCCGAGCTCTCCGAGCACCGCCGGCCGGACTGGGTGGGGCTGCTGCTTCCAGCGCCCAGCACTGCCCGCCCTGACCCTGTGCGGAGCTCTCCGAGCATTGCCGGCCGGGCTGGCAGGGGCCCCCGCTTCCAGCACTGTCTGCCCTGACTCTGAGCCGAGCTCTCCGAGCACCGCCGGCCGGGCTGGGTAGGGCTGCTGCTTCCAGCGCCACCACTGTCCGCCATGACCCTGAGCAGAGCTCTCCAAGCACTGCCGGCCGGGGTGGGAGGGGCCCCCGCTTCCAGCACCCACCACTGCCCGCCCTGACCCTGTGCAGAGCTCTCTGAGCACCGCCGGCCGGGGTGGGAGGGGCCCCCGCTTCCAGCACCCACTACTGCCCGCCCTGACCCTGTGCAGAGCTCTCCGAGCACTGCCGGCCGGGCTGGGAGGGGCTGATGCTTCCATCGCCCTGCACTGCCCGCCCTGACCCTGTGCGGAGCTTTCTGAGCAATGCCGGCCGGGCTGGGAGGGTTTTGTGGAAAAGGTGTAAAGATGGAAACGGATAATAAATACTTTTTAAGACTAATTTATTAATACAACGAGCTTGTGGGGAGAAGACGACAAACGACTGCGCAGAGCCAGTAGGAATCAATCATCGTCAGCTGTCCATCTAAGTCACATAAATAGTTGGTCAACATTCCGATGCACGTCACAGTAGGAAGCCAATGAAAACTAAGTACTGCGTAAGCACTTCAATAGACTAGACCTACAACATCTCCTTTTTTTTCAACAAAGAAAAGATTAATACATTTCATAGTCCTTATATGATTCTGGTAACTTGGAGATTCTCATGTATGTGGCCTGGTACCGAAGGTCACCAGGACTCCAACACGCACAACAGTAAATTCAAATCCTCCAATAATATATTCAAAACAAATTTTATCAGGAGCATCACATTTTATATTGTTGTCATTCAAAGTTATTTGTAATCAACAATTATTCGTACATTGTGTCATCATGTAACATGTTATTTCACAATTTTTGGAATGTTTGGAATCGTTTTGCCCGTGGGGGCGGCTCAGCACAGTTCTCAGCGCTGCTTGGCCAGCGCGTTTCTTTTAATAATACCTGTTTTGTATTTTGGTTGTTCGTTTTTCTTCTCCTTATCCCCTGATTTTACTAGGGAGTTCCCCCTTACCTGCATGTAATCGTTGTTACACCGCTGTTTTAGCGGGTCCGGGTCTGGGGTTATAGGGGCTCTGCAGCGCTATTACCTTGAGCGCCATCTTGGGTAGGGCAGTGACGCTTTGTTGCCGCCATATTTAGCGTCCTCGTGGGCGGTCTCTACCTTATCTGGAGGCCCTACTTAAGGCGGTTCTCTGCCTGCACACGCTGTTTGGAATCGTTTTGCCCGTGGGGGCGGCTCAGCACAGTTCTCAGCGCTGCTTGGCCAGCGCGTTTCTTTTAATAATACCTGTTTTGTATTTTGGTTGTTCGTTTTTCTTCTCCTTATCCCCTGATTTTACTAGGGAGTGCCCCCTTACCTGCATGTAATCGTTGTTACACCGCTGTTTTAGCGGGTCCGGGTCTGGGGTTATAGGGGCTCTGCAGCGCTATTACCTTGAGCGCCATCTTGGGTAGGGCAGTGACGCTTTGTTGCCGCCATATTGAGCGTCCTCGTGGGCGGTCTCTACCTTATCTGGAGGCCCTACTTAAACCTGTCCTTATAGCGCAGCGGGATCGCGCAGCGGGGTTGCCCTCGCTGTGCCTGAGTCTTGCCAGAGTCCTGCCCGTCTGCGCCCGTCAGCGTCCCGGAGGCGGCGGAGCGGCGGGAGGGCCTGGCTGTATATCCTCTCTCTGGGTAAGATGGTCTGCTATTCCTCATGGGAACTCCGCTCCTTGCAAAAATCTTCGTGTACATGCCGATCTGTGTTTCCTGGCCGTTACAGGGGTAAACGGTGCTGCCCTGGCTGTGGATGGGCGCCCGGGTATGCCCCCACCGCCTCACTATGTAGAGGCGAGGATCGTGTGAAACACCTTTGCTTACTGCTTAACACGAGATCGGTAGGTAAGGATGCCCTGGAGATCTTCGATCTCCTTGTTAGAGAAAAACCACTCTGTCTCCTACTGACCGAAACTTGGTTGGGGGAGATGTCTAATCCGGACATTATGGTGGCAATTCCATCAGACTATAACATCTTTCGGCAAGATAGAGCCAAGGGCAGAGGAGGTGGGGTGGCGGTGGTAGTGAATAAGTTAGCTTCTTGCTCTATTCTCCCTTTAGACACCATCGGAGGATCTGAATCCCTTGCCTTTACTATTAGATTGACCCCGCAACAAGCCTTGAAAGGGCTGTTGGTGTATAGACCCCCTGGACCAGTGGGCTCTTTTTTTGATGACCTCCAGGTGGCCATCTCTGGACTGGCTTTGAGTGCGCAGCACTGTCTGCTGGCGGGCGATTTTAATTTTCATATGGATGTCGGAGACGACTTGGACGCGAACAAACTGCTAGACATTACGGCCCCTCTGGGCCTTGTCCCTTCTCTCATGGGTCCTACACACGACAAGGGACATACCTTAGATCAGGTTTTTTCCTCGGTCCCTCTTGCCGACATCGAGCTTCTCCCGGTGCTATGGACTGACCATAGGTTGGCCAGATTTTTTGTACTGGGCAGCGAGAAACTTCCCAGTAGCGCCCCCAGACAGTATGGCTCTGCTCGGAGGGCTCTGCATAGAGTCACTCCTGAGCTATTAGCGCAGGCCGCCATGGACCATCTGTGCCCTCTCTCAGGTGATTTAGAGCGGGATGTCGAGTCTTTGCAGGTGTGGTTGCTGGAGAGGCTGAATGATCTGGCCCCCGCAATGGCCCCTCGGGATACAGCTAAGAGGGTTTCGGCTCCATGGTTCACTGAGGCACTGTGTGCCACTCGTCACCAGTGTAAAGTGGCAGAGAGGGCATGGCGCCTCCACTACGATCTGGAAGCTAGACTGGCTTACAGGACAAGGGTCAAAGCCTACCATCGTGATATTCTCCGTGAGAAAAAGGATTATCTGGCCAGGAGGATTGAGGCTGCCTCCAACTCTTGCAAAGAGATCTTTACGGTGGTGAGGGAGTTTACTGCCCCTAGATCCAACTTGCCCCAAAGGGTTTCATCAGAGTTGTGGGTTTGTGATCTTGCCAAATTCTTCACGGATAAGATCAAATCTATCCAGGACTCTTTCACAGTGAGGCCTGCTGAAGTGTGTTCTAGATTGGAGGCCGGACCAGCTATGTTGCCCACGCGGGGTGTGGTTCTTGCTGAGTTCCCCTATGTTTCCATTGAGGCCTCCCTAGCACTTCTGGCCAATCTGAAATCGGGTTCGCCACTAGACCCCTGTCCGGCCAAATTTTTGGCTAAGATGGCGGCCGTGGTCAACCCATTGGTCAACCCACTTGTGAATCTGTCTTTGAGTGAGGGGAGGGTCCCGTTGCCCTGGAAAAGGGCTATGGTGACCCCCCTCCTCAAGAAGCCTGGGTCAGACCCAGAGGTTTTGGCCAATTACAGGCCGATTTCTCTCCTCCCGGCGTTGGCTAAAATCACGGAGAAGCATGTGCATGGCGCTCTCTCTAGCTTTCTAGAATCCAATGACCTGCTTCACCCTTCGCAGTCCGGCTTCCGCCCTAATTTAAGTACGGAGACGGAACTGCTGGAGGTGTCAGAGATTATTAGGGAAACACTGGATTCTGGAGGCAGGGCCATGCTTGTTATGCTTGATCTGTCGGCGGCGTTTGACACCGTCCCCCATGAGGTGCTCCTCTCCAGACTTTATGACATCGGTCTGAGGGGGACGGTGCTCAATTGGTTTACATCTTTTCTTGAGGGCCGCCGACAAACGGTCTGGGCCTCCCCGAGCTCCGCCGAGATGCCGCCATTGGGAGTCGGGGTTCCGCAGGGTTCTGTGTTGAGCCCGACTCTGTTTAACATCTTTATGACACCTTTGGCGGCACTGGTGGAGTCCTTTGGGGCCCGGATCGTGTCCTACGCGGATGACACTCAATTGCTTTTCGCGTGTGGGAAAGATCAGGCTTTTGATGGTGAGAACATCCGGGGCTGCCTGGAGATGGTTTTCAGCTGGTTTCAGCTGAACAGCCTCAAAGCCAATTCCAACAAATCTGAGGTTTTGTTCTTTGGTTGTTCCCTTGACCCCGACTGGCGGGCTTGGTGGCCAATAGATATGTGTCCCCCTGCCCAGTCATCGCTTGTGGCAAAAAATCTGGGAGTGAAGATTGATAACAATCTGACGCTGAGATCACACATTCTTGGCCTGACGGGCACTTGCTTTGGTATACTCAAGATGCTCCGGAAGTTCCTGCCTTTGCTCACAGAAAAGCATAGAAAGATCACTGTGCAAGCCTTAATTGGCTCCAGACTGGACTATGCGAACGTCCTGTACGTAGGTCTTCCGGACTATCTTGTTCAGCGGCTGCAGGTTGTGCAGAATTCCGCGGCCCGCGCCATTTTTGGCCTTCATAGGCGAGTGAGAGCCTCCGGTTTGGTGCAGTCGCTTCACTGGCTGCCCATCCGGAAGCGGATCATGTTCAAAGTATTGACTTTGGCGCATAAAGCGCTTTTTGGCGCCGGAGCAGAATACCTACAACGCAGGCTTGCTTTCTACCGCCCGGCTAGATCATTGCGGTCAGAATCCCTGTTTCTGGCTGTGGTCCCTCGAGTGAGGAAGGCTCGCACTGGGGGGCGCTCCTTTACTCTGAGGGCCCCTCAGTTGTGGAACACCCTGCCTTTGGCCCTCTGGTTTTCCCCTAACCTGCTCCTGTTTAGGAAGAGCCTTAAGACCTGGCTTTTTAACCTTTAGGATTCCTTTCTTTTGCTCTCTCATTCTGGTGTCTGTTTTTATGGTGTTATGTTTTTTATACTGAGCTGCCTCGATAAAGCGCCGGGACACTCCTCTGGAGTAGCCGTGCGCTATAAAAATAAAATTATAACATAACATAACATAACACAACAATGTTAAACATCGAACATTGAGAATTAAACATTAGAAATTAAAAACCCAATGCATTTCGGGGCGAAGGCCCCTTCGTCAGGGGTCTGTTTAAAGAAAACAGAAAGAGAGAAAGGAAACTCTGTTACTCATGACGCTTATGAGGATTCCTAGATTTCTGTGACTAGGTAATTCTACAAGTTTGTAAATTTAACTATTCTTACCGCAGAGGTAGGGCAACACAACGAATCCTATGTTGATCTATGTTATTGCGCGACGAATAGTGTATCTAAAGAAAAAGTTTATAAGTCTCAAATTATTCTTAAGACTCACTGAAAAAATATAGGTAGTGAGTGAATAAATCACATTTAATAAATTAATAAAGAAAGCGTTTACCTGAGTCTTTATATGTGGGGGATATCTGCAAAAAAATGTTGAAGTATGTTTATAGATGCTTGGAAGGGGGCCTAACTGAGCCTGTTTAACTTCAACACACATTCTGTGCCAGATAAGGAAATTTACCTTTGCTCACCTGTACTTGTATTGATAGACGCGTGAATGGAAAAATCCTGTGGGGATTAAAAAGTGAATGGACGTCCTAGTTATTATTAATGCGTTCAACAATAGACTTTAGTTACGAATTTTCGGAAGTTAATGCAATGGTTACCTGCGAGCCACGTGAGAGGTACACTGGTCTTGCTACTTCGTTGTGAAATTATCCGCTGTAAACCAAGGGGAGAGACGCGATTTAGTGACCTGCTATTGATTATTTAGAAACGATACAATGCACAAAAAGTGCTCGCTCGTTTTACTACGCTTACCGTTTTGCACGGACCGTCACGCTATATTTGGCGTCCTGTGGAAAATATGCCGACTAGATTTTAGTCTGAGGGCTTAGTCCTTTTTTTATTGCTCGTTCACTGTTACCCAAAGCGCAACGATAAACAGAGGACTTAATGTTAATAGAGCGCCATTGCTAAACGGTGAAATTCAACAATCCGATTTAAACATTACAAATTTTGGCATGATGAGCGGTACGTTATAAGAAGTGGTCCCACTTTAAAAATAATATTGAAATGCTTGTTTGTTATGTACATTCAAAAGTAGCTTAAAAAAATCTTAACAAATCTAAACATGACAAAAAATTAAAATCTACTAAAATAAAATAAAAGCATTGTTCAACATACTACATCCTGCCTATTTACAATCTTCTTCATAAAAAAGGAAAATACTAATTCATAAAGAATTTGTTTTTTTTAAACTCATATGTGCCTGCATGGAGATGTGAATTCGTGTGTTATTACACCATACATATGTACAAATCACTGTGAATTCGAGTCCCTAGTGGTTCTTGTTGTGTGAAATTTACAAGAAACAGATCATTTCCATTTTATCATTTAACCAGAACGGGGTCAAGGTTTGCAATTTGCGTATCCAAAAGGCTTCCCTCTGGAGAAGGACTTTCGTGTTGTCCTGTCCTAATCGCTGTGGGATTAGTTCAATAACTTGAAATCTCAGTTGGGCGATTGTGTGCCCTGCTTCCATCCAATGTTTGGCCAGAGGAGAAGTGTGATTATTGTTGCGAATCCGACTCTTTTGTTCAGATAATCGTAGTTTCAATTTTCTATCGGTTTTCCCGACATACAATAGTCCGCAGGGACATTTGATTGAGTAAACTACGTGCTCTGAATTACAATTGGTGGTATGCCTGAGTTGAATTTTTTCACCCGTGCGTGGGTTCTGTAGGGTATTGCCCAATATAACATTGTTGCAGTTCTTACAATTAAAGCAGCGTGTTGTGCCTTTGTAGATTTCTTGTTGCTGGGTAATTCCCTCATTTTTGATTGGTTTGTTAAGTAATTCCTTCAGATTCTGTGCCTTTTGTAGGCGAATAATGACTAAAATCTAGTCGGCACATTTTCCACAGGACGCCAAATATAGCGGGACGGTCCGTGCAAAACGGTAAGCGTAGTAAAACGAGCGAGCACTTTTTGTGCATTGCATCGTTTCTAAATAATCAATAGCAGGTCACTATTGCATTAACTTCCGAAAATCATCGCTACTTGGGAAGGTCCAGAGAATCGGGGCACAGGGGGGAGTCACTCCAGTCACTATTTGTGATGGTAGAATGCTCCGCTGGCAACCTATAGGATAGTCCTCCGTGGCCGAGGCGATGATTTTTTCGCCTGCTTGAAAGTGCCTGCAACCCGCATCCGCACTTTCCACCGTTTTTTCCACACACCTTAGCGCGTGTGTAGGACCTTAACACGTGGCTTTTCCTTTTGCCACTCACTCACCCTGGTCCTGAAGAAAGTCCTGCCTAGACTCTACAGGGACTGAAACATGTAGACCATCATCTAGTCAACTTAGTAATCATAATTTTTTTACTACTAGTTGCAACACATAGTTTTATCTTTACACCCTGGGCCGCCACGAATAAATTACTAGGCAAGGATTCCCAGAGGTGCATTTTAACATTCACCTTCATCTACTTCACACTATCGCACGACACCCGCTCCGCTGTAGTCAGGCGTTGAAGCACAACCAGGCGGCACTCGGCTGCCTGGTTGGACCCCGATGATGAAGCATGACACCAACCAGGTTGGTGTGTGAGGGGTTTTAAAACAAAAACTGCATGTGCCCAGCTGACACAGCTACATTCACAGGTGACATGGAATACTAACTAGATTCCACCAATCCAACACAGTGGGCCAGTCCTCGTTGTTTATCTGAATTGACCTCAGGGGTAGGGACTCGCCCCTCATAACCCTTGCTCTCCATTTTGTTATTCTGTTTATATTTTTAAACCATAGTTCAACTTGACTTCTACTTATTTTTACTGCATCACTCTTACTGCGCCACCCCAGATTTTTTAGACAAATGGAACTGTCAGAAACTTCAACAATTTCGTCTGGGTCAAAATATTTAGATTCACCTTTGATCTGATGGTTAGGTTTTTTAACCAGAGCCCACTCACCCTTGCAAAACACCTTCAAAACTGCTCTATGCACCTTGTGTGATACTCTTTGGCTTTCACTTGGCAATCAACTATATTCTTCCTGACCTGAAGCTGTTCGTCACTAATGAACATCGTAGAAGGTAAGCAATTTTCCATACAAGTAAGTTTTGGAACAATGTCATTGTCACACCTTCTCTCTCTCAACAAAAAGAACGGAGAAAAACCAGTTACGCTGTTAGGAGTGGTATTATATGCAAAAACACTGTCTTGAATGAATTTTTTGACTGGGAATCCTGAAGCTACAGCTAACTGGATGCCATCCTTGAGGAAACGATTCGCTCTTTCAACCTGGCCATTGGACTTCGGTGAGTACAACGGAGTTTTCTCCTGAGAATACCATGTTTGTTTAAAAAGTCAGTCATTTTCATAGAAGTAAGTTGTTTCCCATTGTCCAAGACAATAATGCGCGGAACTCCTTCGATGGTAAAGCATGTTTCCAAAAAGTCAATGACAGTTCCGAGTCAATTGTATGTACAAACTTATGATATATCCACTTGCTGTAATAGTCACTAATGGCAATCAAAAATCTAGCATTCTGCTCTAAAATTTGAAAAGGACCAGCCATATCTATGGCAATTTTATACCATGAAGAATTGGGGATAGAGACCAGTTGCATCTCCTGAACTCTCGGCTTCCAATGCTTATCAGAACTGACACAAATATCACATTTGTCAACAAACAGGTTCACATCCAGATCTAAACCTGGCCACCAATATTGTTCTTTCAACCTCTTCTTTGTCATAGTGGACCCTAAATGTGAACTGTGTGCAGTGGCGATTAACTGATTTCTCAATTTAAGTGGAGGAATCAGTAAATCTCATCTCATAAGAAATCCTTTAACAACATTTAATTCATCTGACACTTGCAAAAAATTATTTAAATCAGCTGCTAAATTACATATCGGAGGCCACAAAGTAGACATGAATTGTTTGACCTTCGTCAAAATACGATCAGTTTCCATGGCTTTCTTCCAATCATCTTCCCACATTACATTTTGTGGATTTTGCATACTCTCTATATTAGATACAACACATTCTGTTTCATCCTCACTAGGGAATTCTGTACTTTCTGCAGGTAAGCGGGACAAAAAATCAGCTCTTACATTACACCTACCTGAAATATGCCTGATGGAGAAGTTGTATTCTTGCAATTTTGCAAGTAAACGTACCAATCTGGCTGAAGCCTTACCGTTACCTCTGACGTAACCATCAAACATAAAAGTAAGAGGTTTGTGATCAGTGATAAGTTCAAAATTCTTTCCCCACAAATACATTTTTAGTTTATCTACAGCCCAAACACAAGCGAGAGCTTCCCTCTCGATGGTGCTATAATTCTTTTCTGCATCAGACAACCTTCGAGAAATAAAAGCAACAGTGTGTACATTCTTATCAACTTTCTGCGTAAACACAGCACCAATGCCAACTGAACTGGCATCTACTGTGATTATATTGGAACATTTAGCAATAAAAGGCTTTAAGGTTGGAGCGCTCAGAATAGCCTTTTTGATTTCTGAAAATGATTGGTCATGTTGAACTGTCCATACAAATTGCTGTCCTTTGCGTAAAAGAGCTCTCAAGGGTTCAACCATATCAGAATAATTCTCGATGAACCGTGAATAATACTCGCTGAGACCTAAAAATGATCTCAGAGAGTCTTTCCCTTCAGGTTTAGGGGCGTCAGAAATAGCTCTAACTAAATCTAACTTTGGCTTGATGCCATCATAACTCAATATGTGACCTAAATATTCTAGTTCAGTCTTAAGAAACTCACATTTATTCTTGGACACTGTCATGCCTTTTTTTTGCAATTTATCCAATACTGAATTCAAAATAGAATTGTGCTCATTGATGGTACTTGCATGAATAAGAATGTCGTCCTGGAATTTCTGGACACCAGTCATTCCACCAAACATGTTTTCCATAAGTTTCTGGAAGACACTAGCAGAAGATGCTAGGCCGAATGCCAATCTTATATATCTGAAAGCACCTAGAGGAGTGATGAACGTGGTCAACTCCTTCGATTCATCATCTAATTTAACTTGATGATACGCTGACTTGAGATCGATGAGTGAAAAATATATAGAACCTGCAGTGGCTGCTAAAATTTCTTGTATTTTGGGTAATGGGAAACAATCTACAAGAATGTTTTTGTTCAACGATCTCAAATCAGCGCACAAGCGAAACTCACCACTTTTTTTTTTCACGAGTACAATCCCAGAAATCCATTAAGCTGAATCAGCTGGTTCAATAACACCCTCATCGATGAGTTTGTCCAATCATTTTTGTAACTCTTCCCTTACTGATAATGGTAAGGATCTGACCTTATGTCTAATGGGAATGGCATGTTTCTTAAGTATAATTTTGTGAACAAATCCCTTGACACAAACTATACGATCTTCAAACAGGCTGTCATACTTACTCAAAATAGATGAAACACCTTCATTGTTGGATGAGGATGAAAAAGAACATACACTGGCTACAAAGCCATCATCTAGAACAATGGGGTCTTCAGCCCCCGGTTTCAAAATTATTTTTAACTTGGCTAGGTCCCTCCAACCAACTATATCCCTTCCGCGTTCAGCCACATACATTTTGTTTTTCACACATCTTCCTTTTATATTCAAATTTTCTTTGAAGTAACCAAACATATTGATATCGAATTCCCCAAAAGCCTTTGGGTTGACATCTGATGATAACAAATCCATATGTGGCCAATACTGTAAATACTTTTTGTCTGAAATAATTGTGATAGGTGAACCTGAGTCAGCCATAATGTGTAGCTGCACCTCACCAACATGTGCTACTCCTAATGGACCTTTGACAGTTTTATAATCATCATCGATAGTCAAGACTATATTAGAACACATATTCTCATCAAATTCTTCTACAGTACTCACTTTGGTTGGTGTAAACTTCTTTTGCCCGAATGTACTGCAAACTCCTGCAAAATGCCCTACCTTCTGACATCTTGTGCATTTTTTCCTATCGCCGGACAACTCAAATAATCTGCCTTGTGATTTCGTGAACCACATCTAAAACATACAAATTGAGATGAATTAGTACTGTAATTATTTTTGAACTTATTACTTGGTAAGACTTCTCTTTTCTTTTTATCGCTCAACAAACAAACATTGGAACTTGAACTCGACATTTTAGATAATTCTTTTGAACCTTCAAGAGAACGCTCTATACCCTTAGCTATATCAATAGCTTCAGATAAAGTAGGTCTCTTTTGCATGCTAACAATCGCTCTTGAATTTTGCGTTCATAACAGTGGAATTGATCTCGAATATATTCATCAACTCTATCTTGAAAATCACATTTTGTAGCTAACACCCTTAAACTGGCAATATATTCTTCCACATTTTCACCATCAGTTTGCCTCCTCATAACAAACTTATGCCTGCCCACCATAGTATTCTCTTCTTCGTCGAACTGTTTTTCTAGTCTTTTGACAGCTTCTTGAAACTCGTCAAGAGGAATGAATTGACCAGGTTCAGGCTCGTATTCTGGCAAACTGTCAAATATTTCTTGGCCAGCAGAACCTAAAAGTTCAAATAGTATGGCTTTTTTTCTCTCTGGTTCATACTTCTTACCGTTAATTGCGACCAAATAGTTCTCAAACGCCCTATACCAATTCTTCCATCTCATGACTGGCTTTCCTGGTTCGCTGAGAAACATAGCAGAAGTGTTGAAAGTGCTTTCAATGGCCATAACTTGAGGCTTACAGTCTGTAAACTCGCTCTTACCAAAATAATCAATTGTGACTGAAAGAATTGCTTTTAAATATGCCTGAATTAAAAATTACCTAAATGAGTAAAATATTTTAAACAAAATAAACCTTGCAGGAAAAATGAATTGCTCGCACTGCAATTTGGAAAATAACTGACTAGAAGCACAACTTTACTTCCAAAACTGACTCTCATATATCTGTAAAATACCGTAAAATATTTGTGGGGTATCAAAGATTTGTTAGTGAAAACCCCTTTTAAAACGCTTGAAATTGACGGAAATGCCTTTTTCTACGATCCGGTAAAAGTCTCGAAGAAAAATACTTGAAATTGCTTTAAGTTGATGAAACAAAATGGAGTCACGTAACTTACGTTTTTGACGTGGTGAAGCTAGTGTTAGAATGCTGGCAATGGAACAGCTGAGCACGAGAGGGATGACAGTTGAGGATGACGTAGTACAACTGTCAAAATGTTACCGTTGAACGTTAAGAAACTGACACCTCAACGATCCTCGGCATGAAAGAACGGTCAAAACACCGATATTCTGTCACCGCTCTCCCTCACAACCTCCAAATGCACTGTGGAATAAGTATTCGGCTAAAATTAAAATCGTGAATGAAACTGCCTCCCAAAACAAGTATACATAACTTGCCTGTTGTTTTTCAGTAGAACTCGCAGACGTGAAACTCCGACTACTGACACATGTCACAAGAAGAACTGTCCGTCGGAAATCAGCAGCTCAAACAAAACAACGAAAGACATAAGTTAAAACAAAATGTTCTTCCTGTTGTTCTGAAACAAGTATTAATCTCTTGCCTTGAAATAATGTAAAAGTCGCTCGAATATGTTTCCTCCACAAGCCCGTCTGAAGGCAAACGTATCCCAGGACTCGTCGCCAATTTGTTGTGGAAAAGGTGTAAAGATGGAAACGGATAATAAATACTTTTTAAGACTAATTTATTAATACAACGAGCTTGTGGGGAGAAGACGGCAAACGACTGAGCAGAGCCGGTAGGAATCAATCATCGTCAGCTGTCCAACTACGTCACATAAATAGTTGGTCAACATTCCGATGCACGTCACATAGGTTTCCAATGAAAATTAAGTACTGGGTAGGCACTTCAATAGACTAGACCTACAACAGAGGGGTTGCTGCTTCCAGCACCCACCACTGTCCGCCCTGACCCTGTGCAGAGCTCTCCGAGCACTGCCGGCCGGGCTGGGAGGGGCTGCTGCTTTCAGCACCCACCACTGCCCGCCCTGACCCTGTGCGGAGCTTTCTGAGCAAGGCCGGCCGGGCGGAGAGGGGCTGCTGCTTCCAGCGCCCCGCACTGTCCGCCCTGACCCTGCGGCCGGGCTGAGAGAGGCCCCTGCTACCAGCGCCCAGCACTGTCTGCCCTGACCCTGTGCGGAGCTCTCCGAACACTGCCCGCCCTGACCCTGGCAGAGCTCTCCGAGCACCGCCGGCCGGGAAGGGGCTGCTGCTTCCAGCGCCTAGCACTGCCCGCCCTGACCATGTGCGGAGATCTCCGAGTACCGCCGGCCGGGCTGGGAGGGGCTGCTGCTTCCAGCGCCCACCACTGCCTGCCCTGACCCTGGCAGAGCTCTCCGAGCAGCGCCGGTCGGGGAGTGGCTGCTGCTTCCAACGCCCAGCACTGCCAGCCCTGACCATGTGCGGAGCTCTCCAAACACCGCCGGCCGGGCTGGGTGGGGCTGCTGCTTCCATTGCCCCACACTGCCCGCCCTAACCCTGTACGGAGCTCTCCGAGCACCGCCGGCCGGGGAGGGGCTGATGCTTCCAGCGCCCACCACTGCCCGCCCTGACCCTGGCAGAGCTCTCCAAGCACCGCCGGCTGGGGAGGGGATGCTGCTTCCAGAGCCCAGCACTGCCCGCCCTGGCCATGTGCGGAGCTCTCCGAGCACCACCGGCCGGGCTGGGAGGGGCTGCTGCTTCCAGTGCCCACCACTGTCCGCCCTGACCCTGAGCAGAGCTCTCCGAGCACTGCCTGCCGGCCTGGGAGGGGCTCCTACCTTCAGCACCCACCACTGACCGCCCTGACCCTGTGCGGAGCTCTCCAAGCACTGCCTGCCTGGGTGGGGCTGCTGCTTCCAGCGCCCACCACTGTCCGCCCTGTGCAGAGCTCTCCGAGCACTGCCGGACGGGCTGGGAAGGGCTGCTGCTTCCAGCGCCCTGCACTGTCTGCCCTGACCCTGTGCGAAGCTCTCCGAGCACTGCCGGCCGGGCTGGGAGAGGCCCCATGTCCAGGGCCCGCCACTGCCCGCCCTGACCCTGTGCGGAGCTCTCCGAGCACTGCCTGCCGGGCTGAGAGGGGCCCTGGCTTCCAGCGCCCAGCACTGTCTGCTCTGACCCTGTGCGGAGCTCTCTGAGCACCACCGGCCGGGCTGGGAGGGGCTGCTGCTTCCATCGCCCACCACTGTCCGCCCTGACCCTGTACGGAGCTCTCCGATCACTGCCGGCTGGGCTGAGAGGGGTCCCGGCTACCACCGCCCAGCACTGTCTGCCCTGACCCTGTGCGGAGCTCTTCGAGCACCGCCGGCCGGGCTGGGAGGGGCTGCGGCTTCCAGCACCCACCACTGCCTGCCCCGACCCTGGCAGAGCTCTCTGAGCACCGCCGGCCGGGGAGGGGCTGCTGCTTCCAGCATCCATCACTGCCCGCCCTGACCATGTGCGGAGATCTCCGAGCAACGCCGGCCGGGCTGGGAGGGGCTGCTGCTTCCAGTGCCCACCACTGCCTGCCCTGACCCTGGCAGAGCTCTCCAAGCACCGCCGGCCGGGGAGGGGCTGATGCTTCCAGCGCCCACCACTGCCCGCCCTGACCCTGGCAGAGCTCTCCGAGCACTGCCGGCCGGGGAGGGGCTGCTGCTTCCAGCTCCCAGCACTGCCCGCCCTGGCCATGTACGGAGCTCTCCGAGCACCGCCGGCCGGGCTCGGAGGGGCTGCTACTTCCAGCGCCCACCACTGCCCGCCCTGACCTTGGCAGAGCTCTCCAAACACCTCCAGCTGGGGAGGGGCTGCTGCTTCCAACGCCCTGCACTGCCGACCCTGACCCTGGCAGAGCTCTCCGAGCACCGCCGGCCGGGGAGGGGCTGCTGCTTCCAGTGCCCAGCACTGCCCGCCCTGACCATGTGCGGAGCTCTCAGAGCACCACCGGCCGGGATGGGTATGGCTGCTGCT
Source organism: Lissotriton helveticus (assembly GCF_964261635.1). Taxonomy (NCBI): domain Eukaryota; kingdom Metazoa; phylum Chordata; class Amphibia; order Caudata; family Salamandridae; genus Lissotriton; species Lissotriton helveticus. The sequence continues at coordinate 27,898,697 of NC_136073.1, read as the reverse complement.
TCCATTGCCCCGCACTGTCCGCCCTGACCCTGTGCAGAGCTCTCTGAGCACTGCCGGCAGGGCTGGGAGGGGCTGCTGCTTCCAACGCCCTGCACTGCCCGCCATGACCCTGCGCAGAGCTCTCTGAGCACCGCCGGCCGGGCTGGGTGGGACTGCTGCTTCCATTGCCCCACACTGCCCACCCTGACCGTGTACAGAGCTCTCCGAGCACCGCCGGCCGGGCTGGGAGGGGCTGCTGCTTCCAACTCCCTGCACTGCCCGCCCTGACCCTTTTTGGGGCTCTCTGAGCACCGCCGGCCGGGCTGGGTGGGGCTGCTGCTTTCATTTCCCCGCACTGTCCGCCCTGACCTTGCACAGAGCTCTCTGAGCACCACCAGCCAGGCTGGGAGGGGCTGCTGCGCCCCACACTGCCTGCTCTGACCCTGCGCAGAGCAGACCCCTGGCCCCCACCGACGGAAACCGACCCGACGGACCTACGACGCCACCGAGCTCAACGCACTCAACACCGGCCGAACCCCAGGCTGCTACCGAGCCACACCGAGACGCACCCACGGACCCTTCAGCTGCCACACCTGCAAGTTCACCTGCAACCGGACCCACGCCACACCAGCACCCACCAAGCCGACCTCCAGCAGCACCCACCTGAAGTGCATCCTGCTCAACACCCGATCCGTCCACCGACACGCCGTCGAGCTCTGGAACCTGCTCGACACCACAGCCCCAGACGTCGCCTTTCTCACGGAAACCTGGATGAACGACTCCTCAGCGCCCGACATCGCCATCGCCATTCCAGACGGATACAAGATCATCCAGAGGGACCGCGTCAACCAAACAGGAGGAGGCATCGCCATCATCCACAGGAACACCATCCGCATCACGACCAACACCGACGACACCCTCGCACCCGCCGAACACCTGCACTTCCAGATCCACGTCAACCCCAAGACCACCCTCAGAGGCACCCTCATCTACAGACCCCCGGGACCACGCACACAATTCAGCGAGGACATCGCCGACTTCATCAGCCCACACGCCCTCCCCTCCGCCGACTACATCCTCCTCGGGGACCTCAACTTCCACCTGGAGAACAACAACGACCGCAACACCACCACCCTGCTGGACAACCTCGCCAACCTCGGACTCAAGCAACTGGTGACCACCCCCACCCACTACGCCGGACACACTCTCGACCCGATTCTCTCCTCCAGCAAGGACATCGCCTTCAGCCACGCCACGGGGCTCCACTGGACGGACCACAGCTGCGTCCACTTCAGCTTCAGAAGGACCACGCTCCACCATCACCAGCAACAGGCTCCCCGCAGAAGCTGGAACAAGATCACTGCGGACCAGCTCGCTACTTCCGTGAACAAGAACCCTCCCACCAGCACAACAAACCCCAGCCAAGCAGCCACCAACCTCACGAAATGGATCAGCGACTGCGCAGACGACCTCGCCCCGCTGAAGACCCCGCCGAGCAGACCCGGCAGCAAGAAAGCCCCATGGTTTAACTACGACCTCAAGAGCTCCAAGAAGAACTGCAGAGCACTCGAGAAAACCTGGCGTAGAGACCCAACACCGGACAACATGACTGCCCTCAAGCTCGCCACCCGAAAACACCACCAGCTGATCCACGCCACCAAGAAAACCGCATTCAAGGAACGACTGGACAACAACGCACACAACAGCAAGGAACTCTTCAACATCGTGAAAGAGCTCTCCAACCCCAACGCCGGAAACAACGACATCACCCCTTCGCAAGACCTCTGCAACTCCCTTGCCTCCTACTTCCACAACAAAATCGCAGATATACACAACAGCTTCAGCACCCAACCGACGCATGCCACGACCGAACCACCGCCCCCCACCACCACCCTCCGCGCCTGGACCCCGATCAGCACCGAAGACACCATCCGCACGATGAACTCCATCCACTCCGGATCTCCGACAGACCCCTGCCCTCACCACGTCTTCAACAAGGCCGACGCTGTCATCGCACCCCACCTGCGGGACATCATCAACACCTCCTTCAACACCGCCACCTTCCCGGAGAGCTGGAAGCACGCCGAACTCAGCGCTCTACTCAAGAAACCATCAGCAGACCCAACCGACCTCAAGAACTACCGCCCCATCTCGCTGCTCCCGTTTCCAGCCAAAGTCATCGAGAAGACCGTCAACAAGCAACTGGCCGCCTTCCTCGAGACGAACGGATCCCTCGACCTCTCGCAGTCTGGCTTCCGGTCCAACCACAGCACCGAGACCGCCCTGATCGCAGCCACCGACGACATCCGAGCCCTGCTCGACAACGGAGAAACAGCGGCCCTCATCCTCCTGGACCTCTCCGCGGCCTTCGACACTGTCTGCCACCGTACCCTAGTACAGCGCCTCAGTAACGTCGGAATCCAGGAGAAGGCACTGGAGTGGATCACCTCCTTCCTCGCCGGAAGGACACAGAGAGTCCGCCTCCCCCCGTTCAGATCGGAAGCCACCGAAGTCATCTGCGGCGTCCCTCAAGGCTCCTCGCTCAGCCCAACACTCTTCAACGTCTACATGAGCCCCCTCGCAGCCATCGCACGCCAACACAACCTGAACATCATCTCCTACGCCGACGACACCCAGCTGATCCTCTCCCTCACTAACGACCCCGCCACCGCCAGAGCCAACCTGCACGAAGGGATGACAGACGTAGCCAAATGGATGTCGGAAAGCCGCCTGAAACTGAACTCAGACAAGACGGAAGTCCTCATCCTGGCATCCTCACCCTCCGCCTGGGACGACTCCTGGTGGCCCCCCGCCCTGGGCAGCGCACCCAAACCAACAGACCACGCACGCAACCTGGGCTTCATCCTGGACTCCTCCCTCTCCATGACCAGACAAGTCAACGCCGTCTCCTCGTCATGCTTCAACATCCTGCGCATGCTACAAAAGATCTTCCGATGGATCCCCACCGAGACCAGGAAGACGGTCACCCAGGCCCTCGTCACCAGCCGTCTGGACTACGGCAACTCCCTCTACGCTGGAACCACCGCCAAACTCCAGAAAAGACTCCAGCGGATCCAGAACACCTCAGCACGACTCATCCTGGACATCCCCCACCGCAGCCACATCTCCGGACACCTGAGAGACCTGCACTGGCTCCCGGTCAACAAGAGAATCACCTTCCGGCTCCTCACCCACGCACACAAAGCCCTACACAACCAAGGACCAGGATACCTCAACAGCCGCCTCAACTTCTACGCTCCCAAACGCCAGCTTCGATCGACCAGCCACGCCCTCGCCACCATCCCCCGCATCCGAAGAGCCACCACAGGAGGAAGGTCCTTCTCCTACCTGGCTGCCAAGACTTGGAACTCCCTTCCGACCCACCTCCGCCTGACACAGGACCACCTCGCCTTCAGGAAGCAGCTCAAGACCTGGCTGTTCGAGCAGTAGCGGACCCCCCCCCCCCCAGCGCCTTGAGACCCTCCGGGTGAGTAGTGCGCTATATAAATGCCATGATTGATTGATTGATGATTGATTGGGTGGGGCTGCTGCTTCCATTGCCCCACACTGCCCGACCTGACCCTGCACAGAGCTCTCTGAGCACCGCCAGCCGGGCTAGGTGGGGCTGCTGCTTCCATTGCCCCACACTGCCCGCCCTGACCCTGCGCAGAGCTCTCTGAGCACCGCCGGCCGGGCTGGGTGGGGCAGCTGCTTCCTTTGCCCCACACTGCCCGCCCTGACCCTGCACAGAGCTCTCTGAGCACTGCCGGCCGGGCTGGGGAGGGGCTGCTGCTTCCAACGCCCTGCACTGCCCGCCCTGACCCTGGCAGAGCTCTCCGAGCACCGCCGGCCAGGGAGGGGCTGCTGCTTCCAGCACCCAGCACTGCCCGCCCTAACCATGTGCGGAGCTCTCTGAGCACCGCCGGCCGGGCTGGGTGGGCCTGCTGCTTCCATTGCCCCACACTGTCCGCCCTGACCCTGTGCAGAGCTCTCTGAGCACTGCCGGCCGGGCTGGGAGGGCTGCTGCTTCCACCGCCCTGCACTGCCCGCCCTGACCCTGCGCAGAGCTCTCTGAGCACCGCTGCCGGGCTGGGTGGGGCTGCTGCTTCCATTGCCCCACACTGTCCGCCCTGACCCTGTGCAGAGCTCTCTGAGCACTGCCTGCCGGGCTGGGAGGGCTGCTGCTTCCAACGCCCTGCACTGCCCGCCCTGACCCTGCGCAGAGCTCTCTGAGCACCGCTGGCCGGGCTGGGTGGGGCTGCTGCTTCCATTGCGCACACTGCCCGCCCTGACCCTGTACAGAGCTCTCCGAGCACCGCCGGCCGGGCTGGGAGGGGCTGCTGCTTCCATTACCCTGCACTGCCTGCCGTGACCCTGTGCGGAGCTCTCCGAGAACCGCCGGCCGGGCTGGGTGGGGCTGCTGCTTCATTTGCCCCGCACTGTCTGCCCTGACCCTGTGCAGAGCTCTCTGAGCACTGCCGGCCGGGCTGGGAGGGGCTGCTGCTTCCATTGCCCCACACTGCTCGCCCTGACCCTGTGCAGAGCTCTCTGAGCACCGCCGGCCGGGCTGGGTGGGTGAGCCTGCTGCTTCCATTGCCCCACACTGCCCGCCCTGACCCTGCGCAGAGCTCTCTGAGCACCGCCGGCCGGGCTGGGTGAGGCTGCTGCTTCCATTGCCCACACTCCCCGTCCTGACCCTGCACAGAGCTCTCTGAGCACTGCCGGCCAGGCTGGGAAGGGCTGCTGCTTCCATTGCCCCACACTGCCCGCCCTGACCCTGCGCAGAGCTCTCTGAGCACCACCGGCCGGGCTGGGTGTGACTGCTGCTTCCATTGTCCCACAATGCCCGCCCTGACCCTGTACAGAGCTCTCTGAGCACCGCCAGCCGGGCTGGGAGAGGCTGCTGCTTCCAGCACCCAGCACTGCCCACCCTGACCCTGAGCAGAGCTCGCCGAGCACTGCCGGCCAGGCTGGGAGGGGCTGCTGCTTCCATTGCCCCACACTGCCTGCCCTGACCCTGTGCAGAGCTCTCTGAGCACGGCCGGGCTGGGTGGGGCTGCTGCTTCCAGCACTGCCCACCCTGACCATGCGCAGAGCTCTCCGATCACTGCCGGCCGGGCTGGGAGGGGCCCCCGCTTCCATCGCCCCGCACTGTCAACTCCCTGCTTCTCTCTTGTGACATCACCCGCTCCATGCTCGTCTCTGAGTCTTGTGACATCAGTGTCACTCCCTGTTTGTCTCTGGTTTCATTATCTGATCTCTGCTGGTCTCTTGTGACGTCAGTGCCACTCCCTATTTGTCTCCGGTGTCACTGTCTGACATCTGCTTGTCTTTAGTGATGTCAGTACGACTTCCAGTTTGTGTCCGGCGTCATTGTCTGTTCTCTGCTTGTCTCTTGTGACGTCAGTGCCACGCCCTGTTTGTCTCCGGTGTAATTGTTTGCTTTCTGATTGTCTCTTGTGACGTCAATACCTCTCCCTGTTTGTCTCCGGTGTCACTATCTGTTCTCTGCGTGTCTTGTGACGTCAGAGCCTCTCCCTGTTTGTCTCCAATGTCATTGTCTGTTCTTCTCTTGTCTGTTGTGACGTCACTGCCACTCCCTGTTTGTCTCCGTTGTCGTTGTCTGATCTCTGCGTGTCTCTTGTGACGTCAGTGCCACTCCCTGTTTGTCTCTGGTGTCATTGTCTGTTCTCCACTTGTCTCTTGTGAGGTCAGTGTCACTCCCTGTTTGTGTCCTGTGTCATTGTCTGCTCTCTGTTTGTGTCTTGTGACGTCAGTACCTCTCCCTGTTTGTCTCTGATGTCACTATTTGTTATCTGCGTCTGTCTTGTGACGTCAGAGCCTTTCCCTGTTTGTCTCTGATGTCACTGTCTGTTCTCCGCTTGTCTCTTGTGACGTCAGTGCCACTTCCTGTTTGTCTCCGGTGTCACTGTTCTGTTCTCCGATTGTCTCTTGTGACGTCAGTGCCACTTCCTGTTTGTCTCTGGTGTCATTGTCTGTTCTCCACTTGTCTCTTGTGACGTCAGTTATCTCTGGTGTAATCACTGCCCACTCCCCACCTGTTTCTAAACTACCCTTCTTGCACCTGGAACCATCCTACAGATCCGCATAACTTTAACCAACTCACCGGATCTTCCTTGGAGGCGTGGACCCTGCCCCCCCCCCCCCCCCCACACACACACCCCTTTACCAACCCTGCATGTTCTCACCACTTTCAGTTTTACCTCTTTAAGTCTAATTCTATGGCAGGACAGGAGGCTTCAGATTATGCTTTCTCTATTTCTTTACTACTAACAGCAGCCAATAGAAACACAGTAAAGAAACGAAAAAACCACAACTCCCATGAGCCCTTAGGCCAACCATAGAGAGTGCATGCTATATAAGGAACCATAGAAGACAACACTTCCTCTTTCTTTGCTGCTTCGCAGCCAGTTAAGTGCTTTTGACTTTCATTACTTGTTTGTATGTTGCATGGCACTGTTTACTTGCTTGTTTACCTGTATGCCGGTTTCGCTCTAGCGTTTGTTTGACAGCCGCGTTGTGCGTCGCGCTGCTACCGGCGTTTCTTTTGAACGTTTGTGCTTTCGCCGCTTTTGTGCTTTAAGAGCGCGTGTTCGCCTCTTTGGTATTTGTGGGCGCGTTGTGCCTGCGTTACTGTTTTGGTGGAGCGGGACCGGAGCTCGGGGACTCGCGCGCGCGTGTCGCGCGCCGCTCCTCTTCCGGCAATAGGCACGTCGCCGCGCATGCGCATTGGTGGCACTTGTGACGCTCCGTTTGACAGGAGCTTCTGAACGCTGTGAGGCGGCGCGTTTTCAACTTTGCCTCGGCCCACTTTGCCTACCGGAGAGCTCCTCTGACGCCCTCTACCTCTCTGAAGGTTTTGGGCTGCATAACTTTTAGAGGCAGTGCCTAGGGTGTCATTCTTTGCGCAAGCTGGTCCCTCCACGCTTTATTCTGTCTGTTGGGTCGAGTTGTGACTCTGCCTGTCTAGCTTGCGTGGGGCTGTCACCCCCCCTGTCGGAGTCACTTGATTGTGACCTTTTTCATTGCATTTACATTTGCTGTGGGCCTCTAGTTATACTTTGGTATTTCTAGATTTTGTTATTTCTGGGTTTCTACCTCATTCCTCAGTGCATCCCATCATCATGGCAGATTATGTCGATGCTGAGGGATATTTTTATGAGGAGGTTCAGGAGGAATCCTTTGAATTTGATTTGGTCGAGGCCCTTGACCAGGGCGTTCAGCAGTCTGTTAATACTGCGTTGGTCCGTGCCATTGGGCCTCTGAAGCGTCATTTGGCTGACTATGCTCAGCAGCAGGGTTGGATCCCATCCTCTGCCTCTGCGCATTCATCTAAGTCTCCTGGTAATCCTCATAGGTCTGACTTTGCTCGTTTGGCCAGGTCTTTGTCTGCTCCTGCTCCGGACACTGAAGATACCTCTTCATCATCATCTTCTGGTCCCTCTGGTCCCCCTCCGGCGAAGAAATCCCGAAAGGAACATTTTGTGGACGCTTCTCCGCATCCACCAATCTTGACCTTTGAGCCCTCTGATATCGTCCACCCTAACTCCAAGGTTTGGTGCCCAGCCCCAGAGGTCGCGGATTATATTCAAGAGCATATCCGCGATTCTTTTGATCAGGAGGTGCGTGCTCGGTTACGTTCTGAGTGCCCTCGTCCGGAGTTGGCGGACAAATTAGCGGATACTCCGGAGGTCGATCCCACGATTTTGACCTACCTTAAGAAATTTAATAAGGATCCCAAGAAGGGTATCGATCGCTCTTGGCGACTGTGCCAGGACAAGTTACTGGATGTCCTTGGTCCTTTGACAAAAATCCTGGATCTGGCATACCAAGCCCAAGGGGAGGCGTCTGGCATTGATCCCGATGACCTACTTGGCTGGGCCCAAAGGGCTATCTGTCTCTTGGGGAACGCAAACTGTGCCCTTTCAACGGAACGTCGCCGTTCCATTTTAATCAAAATGGATCCGCGTTTGTCAGAGCTGGCTACTTCCGAATCCGGTGCTCTGGCTCAGGGTCTATTGTTTGGTCAGCCGTTTTTAAAGGAACTGACTACGTTTGTAGCGACTTTTAGTGGCCTGGACAGGGCGCAATCTTCTTTGCGTAGGGCGTTCCGCCCGGTTTTTGCCAAGGCCGGACGTTCAGGGGGACGTTCGTTCGGCCGAGGTTCTGGTCAACAACGTGGCCAGCAGTCCCATCAGGGTGGAGGCGGACAGCGCCAGCAGCAGCAGCAGTCCTATTCCGGATCCAAGTCCACCTTCTACCCCTCCCGGAAAGGTCGAGGCCAGGGCAACAAGGGAGGCTACGGTGGTAACCAGGGAGGACGACAGGATTACTCCTCTGCAGGTGAGCCTGATCCCTTTCGACAGTGTTGTTTTGGGGGGCAGGATTCAGTGTTTTCTAGAGAATTGGCGCTCGATCTCCAGCGATGCATGGATCTTGCAAACAGTGCAGGGGTACCACATCGAGTTTTACCATCACCCTCTTCAGGGTCCCGTCCCTTCTCCCCTTGTTTTTTCCCAACGAGATCGCGAGGTGATCTCCAAAGAAGTCGATTCCCTTCTTCTCAAAGGGGCCATAGTGCGAACGAACCGCCATCCACAGGGGTTCGTCAGCAATGTGTTTCTGGTGGAGAAGAAGGGGGGCGGGTCTCGCCTTGTACTCAACCTCAAGGACTTCAACAACGGGGTGATTTATCGTCACTTCAAGATGGAGGGCATCCATCTTCTCAGGGATCTTCTACGCAAAGGCGACTGGATGGTTCGCCTGGATTTGAAGGACGCCTACTTGTCCGTTCCCATCTATCCGCCACATCGCCGTTTTCTGCAGTTCCAATGGCTGGGGAACTGGTTCGAATACACGGTCCTCCCGTTCGGTCTCTCGTCCGCCCCATGGTGCTTCACGAAGCTCCTGCGGCCAGTCATGGAGTTCCTGCGTGCGCGGGGGGTGAGACTTATAGTGTATCTGGACGACATTCTTTTGATGGCTCAGTGTCCTCTACAACTGCGCTCCCATTTGTCTTGGACAATCGATCTACTTCAGTCTCTCGGCTTTCTAGTGAATCCGCAGAAATCTCATTTACTTCCCACTCAATCGATAGAGTTTCTGGGTTTCCTTGTGGATTCGGTCTCTTGCCAACTTCTTTTACCTGCTCAGAAGGTCAGGTCTATCAAGAGGGAGTTGAAGTCACTGTTGTCTGCACCGAACGTATCGTTGCGGTCGATCGCTCGGATTGTCGGGCTGTTGGCTTCTTCCATCCAGGCGATATTTCCGGGTCCTCTGCATTATCGGGCCTTGCAGCGCCTCAAAATCAGACATCTGCAGAAGGGTCTTCGGTATTCCGACCTGGTTCCTCTGTCCCAGGATGCGAAGTCGGAAATGCTGTGGTGGCTTCACCACATGGAGGCTTGGAACGGGAAAGCCCTTTTCGGCTCGACTCCGGATCTGGTTTTGGAATCAGATGCGAGTCTTTGGGGCTGGGGAGCCCGTTGCGGGGACTTGACAACGGGCGGCCGTTGGTCTCAGGACGAATTAGCCCTTCATATCAACTGCCTGGAGCTTCTGGCGGGGTCGTTTGCGATCCGCAGTTTGGCTCCACAAGCCACCAGTTGTTGCATTTTGCTTCGCATGGACAACATCTCGGCGGTGCGATATGTGAACAAATTGGGGGGGACTCGGTCGAAGTTGTTAGCGGAGATTGCGAAGGACTTCTGGCATTTCTGCCTACAGAGAAAGATCACTCTTATTGCAGAGTATCTTCCGGGTCGCCAGAATCAGGTGGCCGACTGGAACTCTCGCCATCTCATGGACTTCAGCGACTGGCGTCTTCACCCTCGGGTCTTTCGCTCCCTGTCTCGCCTGTGGGGTCGTCCCTGGATCGATCTCTTCGCCTCTCGCCTCAATGCTCAGCTACCCAGGTTTTACAGCTGGCGTCCGGATCCGGAGGCCATAGCCACGGATGCCTTTCTCCAGACTTGGCCTCCACAGCTTTGCTATGCCTTTCCCCCGTTCGCAATGATCCCGCGAGTCTTGGCCAGGGCGAAACAGTTTCTGTCGGAGATTGTTCTGATCTCTCCTCTTTGGAGAGCTCAAGCTTGGTTTCCGGACCTTCTGGAAATGAGTTGCTCGACACCATTTCTGCTTCCAGCGAGGTGGAACTTGCTGTTGGATCCTCTGCTCCACCCGCATCCCCTGGTCTTGTCGGGTCAGCTCCGTCTTGTAGCGTGGCGTCTCTCGGGGAACGCTGGAAGGTCCCTGGCTTATCTGGAGACGCTGAGAAATTCATCAGTGAAGCTTGGGCCCCCAACACGCGCAAACGTTATGCGTCAGCTTGGCGTAGGTGGTGTGATTGGTGTTCTGAACGGAATCTGGATCCCACTTCTGCAGATATCTCTCTAGTAGTTAATTTTCTTGCTTCTATAGCTTCTGCTGGTTCTGCTTACAGGACCGTCAATTCTTTCCGTTCCGCTCTCTCTGCGGGCCATGCTTTGGTCGACGGTAAGCCTGTTGGGGAACATCCTCTCGTCTCTGCGTTGTTGCGTGGTGTGCGAATGGCTAAACCACCATGTCCGAAATATGTGGCTCTTTGGGACGTCTCTGTTGTGCTGCGTTTTCTGGAGGCTTGGCCTCCCAACGCTTCTCTGTCCCGTAAGCAATTGTCTGCAAAATTGACAATGCTTTTGTGCTTAGTGTCTTGTAAGCGTGTTTCAGATGTCCGTGCGTTGGACCTCGCTGGTCGGTCTTTTTCTCCGGAAGGGGTTACTTTTACGGTCTCTAGGCGTACCAAGACTAATCTGTCTACTGTCACTTATCCTGCATTTCCTCATCACCCACAATTGTGTGTGGTTCGCTGCATAAAGGATTATGAGGTGAGTACTGCTCCTTTTCGTCAAGATATGTCTGGACAGCTATTGATTGCCTTGTTGAAACCTTTTAAGCCTGTGGCGTCAGCTACTCTTGCTCGTTGGGTACGCTGGCTTATGTCTGAGGCAGGCATTGATACCTCCATCTTTGGAGCTCACTCCGCGAGGGGTGCCATGGCCTCCAAGGCTTTTCGTGTTGGTGTAAGTTTACCTGACATTGTGAAAACAGCTGATTGGTCTTCTGATACAGTGTTTAAAACCTTTTATTTCAAACCCATTGTCGATATTGCCTCTGTTGTGGTGGAACAGCTTTGAACAAGCATAATCTGAAGCCTCCTGTCCTGCCATAGAATTAAAAATTTGCAAACATTCGTGACAAGAATTTTCAATTCTATTAAGGACACGGAGGCGAGGATTATCCCACCCATTGGTATTCTACTGCATTGTTCATGTGCATCTTGGCTTTACTATGATATGCGTTGTTTTGCATTGATATTTTTTCCCCACCCTATGTGATGCGACCTTCAAAGGTTTTTTGGGGATGTGTATTACGGCTCTGTTTTTGTTTCAGGTTCGGACCAGAAGTGATTTGTCATCTTGGTCTTTCCGGCACCGTTTTCCACGCCTTGGATCCTGGAGTTGCTGTGTTTCCTGATGCACCTTCGGCGCTTGTGGAATGGTTGCCTGTTTTCCTGTTGGTTTTCTTGCGCTTCAGCCTTCGGACTTTCCTTTCTGGATGGTTGGCGGTACTTTTTCTTCAAATGACTTTAGACTTTTATGGTTCCTGGACAAAGAAAGAGGAAGTGTTGTCTTCTATGGTTCCTTATATAGCATGCACTCTCTATGGTTGGCCTAAGGGCTCATGGGAGTTGTGGTTTTTTCGTTTCTTTACTGTGTTTCTATTGGCTGCTGTTAGTAGTAAAGAAATAGAGAAAGCATAATCCTCGCCTCCGTGTCCTTAATAGAATTGAAAATTCTTGTCACGAATGTTTGCAAATTTTTAATTTGTTATCATGGTAATGACTGCAGTTCCTCGCTTTTTTCCTCAACATGCTCTTCCCTGTCTCCTGACCCACCTCTTCTGACCAATCTTTCTCCATCGACCATGTGTGACCTTGGCTGCTGGGCTACATCAAAGCCAATGGCCATGATAAATGGCCGAAAGTGGGAATCGGGTGCAAAGCATAATGTCATTAAAACAATAGCAGAAGTCCAAAGGTTTTCATGGGATCTCTGTCAACAAGTTTACCTGGTCTTGATTACACCACCCGTCTCTTTCGTCCACCACACCCCACCTCCTTTCTCTTTATCACATGAATACAGAGGCTGCCTAGTCTTGATTTCATCTCATGCCTCTCTCTTACACCACCATACACTTCCTGTCTCTTTATCTCATGAATACTAAGGCTGCCTAGTCTTGATTTTTACCTCATGCCTCTTTCTTCCACCACCCTACACTTTCTATCTCTTCATCTCATTAGTAGCATGGCTGCCTAGTCCTGATTCCGTCTCATGCCTCTCTCTTACACCACTCGAGACCTCCTGTCCCATTATATCATGAATGATAAGGCTGCCTAGTCTTCAAATCATCTCATATCTCTATCGTACACCACCCTACACTTCTTCCCTCTGTACCTTTTGAACACCAAACCTGCCTATTCTTACTTCCACTTCATGCCTCTTTCTTTTGCAACATACACATCCTGTTTCTTTGTCTCACTCTTCATGTCCTTTGCCAGCCTTGTTTTAATCCTTTGTCACTGTTTTCCTGTCCTTCTCTCCCTTTCTTCCAGTTCTGCCTTTCTCTTCCCCTTTCTCTGGATCAAAGTCTGATGTTGAAAAAAAAGACACAAATTAAGCACTGTTCCAGATACAATAGGTCTGCCTTGGGCTTAGAAAAATCTTTGGACCAATAGCAGTTTCTCCCCTACAAAGTGACGTAATATACTAATAGATGACACCTGCCCACCTCCTAGGCTTTTGACTGGTGATGATTGCTCTGTTACCAATAAAATGTCTTCAGTGAGTCCAGTTCTAAGAAAACTCTTCTTTCTGGGGCATCAACCTCAACATATAGGATCTCTCTTTGTCCAATCCATATTTGCAATTCCACAGCACATGCCTCCTTCCCATTTCCATTCTCTTCTTTCATATTAACTTTCCCACTGTCTTTATTTTTCTTGGTCATTTGGTTCGTTCTGAACAACCCTTTTGATGTCTCCTCCACCCTTCACTATAGCCAATACTTTCTATTAATGTGGGGGTCTTGCTGGGTGCAACATCTCCACAATCTATTGGTTAGAACAGACCAGTAACCGTGACCTCAGCAAGCCCCACTGATGAGTCAATAACCGCAACCTTAGCAAACCCCACTGATGAGTCAATAACTGCGACCTCAGCAAGCCCCACTGATGAGTCAATAACCGCAACCTTAGCAAACCCCACTGATGAGTCAATAACTGCAACCTCAGCAAGCCCCACTGATGAGTCAATATCCGCGACCTCAGAAAACCCCACTGATGAGTCAATAACCATGACTTCAGCAAGTCCCACTGATGAGTCAATATCCGCGACCTCAGCAAGCCCCACTGATGAATGAATAACGTTGACCTCAGCAAGCACACTGTTGAGTCAATAACAGCGACCTCAGCAAGCCCCACTGATGAGTCAATAATGGCAACCTCAGCAAGCCCCACTGATGAGTCAATAACCATGACCTCAGCAAGCCCCACTGATGAGTCAATAACCGTGATCTCAGCAAGCCCCACTGATGAGTCAATAACTGCGACCTCAGCATGCCCTACTGATGAGTCAATAACTGCGAACCTCAGAAAGCCCCACTGAGTCAATAACCATGAACTCAGCAAGCCCCACTGATGAGTCAATAACCACGACCTCAATAAGCACACTGATGAGTCAATAACCACAACCTCAGCAAGACCCACTGATGAGTCAATAACCATGACCTCAGCAAGCCCCACTGATGAGTCAATAACCGCGATCTCAGCAAGCCCCACTAATGAGTCAATAACTGCGACCTCAGCAAGCCATACTGATGAGTCAATAGCTGCGACCTCAGCAAGCCCCACTGAGTCAATAACCATGACCTCAGCAAGCCCCACTGATGAGTCAATAACCGCGATCTCAGCAAGCCCCACTAATGAGTCAATAACTGCGACCTCAGCAAGACCCACTGATGAGTCAATAACCATGACCTCAGCAAGCCCACTGATGAGTCAATAACCATGACTTCAGCAAGTCCCACTGATGAGTCAATAACCACGACCTCAGTAAGCACACTGATGAGTAAATAACCGCGACCTCAGCAAGCCCCACTGATGAGTCAATAACCACAATCTCAGCAAGCCCCACTGATGAGTCAATAACCACAATCTCAGGAAGCCCCACCGATGAGTCAATAACTGTAACCTCAGCAAGTCCCACTGATGAGTCAACAACCACAATCTCAGCAAGCCCCACTGATGAGTCAATAACCACAATCTCAGCAAGCCCCACCGATGAGTCAATAACCGTAACCTCAGCAAGCCCCACTGATGAGTCAATAACCGCGATCTCAGCAAGCCCCACTGATGAGTCAATAACTGTGACCTCAGCAAGCCGCACTGATGAGTCAATAACTGCGACCTCAACAAGCCCCACTGATGAGTCAATAACCATGACCTCAGGAAGCCCCACTGATGAGTCAATAACCATGACTTCAGCAAGTCCCACTGATGAGTCAATAACCACGACCTCAGTAAGCACACTGATGAGTAAATAACCGCGACCTCAGCAAGCCCCACTGATGAGTCAATAACCACAATCTCAGCAAGCCCCACTGATGAGTCAATAACCACAATCTCAGGAAGCCCCACCGATGAGTCAATAACTGTAACCTCAGCAAGTCCCACTGATGAGTCAACAACCACAATCTCAGCAAGCCCCACTGATGAGTCAATAACCACAATCTCAGCAAGCCCCACCGATGAGTCAATAACCGTAACCTCAGCAAGCCCCACTGATGAGTCAATAACTGAGACCTCAGCAAGCCTCACTTATGAGTCAATAACTGCGACCTCAGCAAGCCCCACTAATGAGTCAATAACTGCGACCTCAGCAAGCCATACTGATGAGTCAATAACTGAGACCTCAGCAAGCCCCACTGATGAGTCAATAACCATAACCTCAGCAAGCCCCACTGATGAGTCAATAACTGAGACCTCAGCAAGCCCCACTGATGAGTCAATAACTGAGACCTCAGCAAGCCTCACTTATGAGTCAATAACTGCGACCTCAGCAAGCCCCACTGATGAGTCAATAACCGTGACCTCAGCAAGCCCCACTGATGAGTCAATAACCACGATCTCAGCAAGCCCCACTGATGAATCAATAACCGTGACCTCAGCAAGCCCCACTGATGAGTCAATAACCACAATCTCAGCAAGCCCCAACGATGAGTCAATAACCGTGACCTCAGCAAGCCCCACTGATGAGTCAATAACTGAGACCTCAGCAAGCCCCACTGATGAGTCAATAACTGAGACCTCAGCAAGTCTCACTTATGAGTCAATAACTGCGACCTCAGCATGCCCCACTGATGAGTCAATAACCGTAACCTCAGCAAGCCCCACTGATGAGTCAATAACCACAATCTCAGCAAGCCCCACTGATGAGTCAAAAACCACAATCTCAGCAAGCCCCACCGATGAGTCAATAACTGTAACCTCAGCAAGCCCCACTGATGAGTCAATAACTGAGACCTCAGCAAGCCTCACTTATGAGTCAATAACTGCAACCTCAGCAAGCCCCACTAATGAGTCAATAACTGAGACCTCAGCAAGCCCCACTGATGAGTCAATAACCGTAACCTCAGCAAGCCCCACTGATGAGTCAATAACCGTAACCTCAGCAAGCCCCACTGATGAGTCAATGACTGAGACCTCAGCAAGCCCCACTGATGAGTCAATAACGGAGACCTCAGCAAGCCTCACTTATGAGTCAATAACTGCGACCTCAGCAAGCCCCACTGATGAGTCAATAACTGAAACATCAGCAAGCCTCACTTATGAGTCAATAACTGCGACCTCAGCAAGCCCCACTGATGAGTCAATAACCGTAACCTCAGCAAGCCCCACTGATGAGTCAATAACCACAATCTCAGCAAGCCCCACCTGTTGAAATTGGCAATGTGTATACACATAAGCGGCGTTCATTTGTGTTCACTGTACCCCTTGTTGTAAGCAGAACGGATATCGCTGAAACACTGACTGTGTTATCCCGCTAGCATAGACCCATGCACACACGTACACGACAGCCATTTTAGGTATCATGGTCTCCTAGTTCACGATCGCCCGTCAGCACATTTCCCTGACCCTGCAAGCTTCCCCCATGCACCCTGACCGCACCCGCTCTCACATGCACGAGTCATGAGCCCTCCCCTCCCGCATGACTCTGTCTCTGAGAATCGCACCCCGCGCCTGACCAACACCTCCTGTCCCTCCATGAATACCCCTCCTGTGATGACCTCTTCCTCTGAACCTAATTGTTTGCACGGACCGCTGGTCATCCCTTAGCCTGAGGATACAGTTTATTGCCCACTACTGTATGCACTCGTCTCTCTTGAAAGAAGCCACTATTGATCATGACCACCCCACCCCCTGAGATTCGATCAGGCACACACATTCCAATGGAATCCGCAGAACTCTCAGCTGCGTGACAGCCCCCTCCTATTGCATGAAGGATAAGGGCCCCTACTGTAGCCACGTGTTGGAATATCTTCGTACTTCACAAAGTATTGATTGTAATAAAGGATGCCTGTGTGCCACAAACCTGTGTATAAAAGGCGAAGCCTCAGAGAAACTTGTTAGAGCACCTCCCGAAGACACTATGCGAGTGTCCCAAATGACATGCTCTCCTCTGGAGTAATAAACTCTGTTCTTGTTTTCCTGCCTTCAGCGCCCGTCTCTTTATTTGGTAATTATTCAAGATGGAAACGAAGAGTCGCCCTGCACCAGCAGCCTGGGCATCGGGTGCGATATGGGCTGACTTTTCAACACACCGATGAGTCAATAACCGTGACCTCAGCAAGCCCCACTGATGAGCCAATGCACGTGATCTCAGTAAGCCCCACCGATGAGTCAATAACCGTGACCTCAGCAAGCCCCACTGATGAGTCAATAACCGTAACCTCAGCAAGCCCCACTGATGAGTCAATAACCACAATCTCAGCAAGCCCCACCGATGAGTCAATAACCGTGACCTCAGCAAGCCCCACTGATGAGCCAATGCACGCGATCTCAGCAAGCCCCACCGATGAGTCAATAACCGTGACCTCATCAAGCCCCACTGATGAGCCAATGCACGCGATCTCAGCAAGCCCCACTGATGAGTCAATAACTGCGACCTCAGCAAGCCCTACTGATGAGTCAATAACAACAATCTCAGCAAGCCCCACTGATGAGTCAATAACTGCGACCTCAGCAAGCCCCACTGATGAGTCAATAACTGAGACCTCAGCAAGCCTCACTTATGAGTCAATAACTGCGACCTCAGCAAGCCCCACTGATGAGTCAATAACTGAGACCTCAGCAAGCCTCACTTATGAGTCAATAACTGCGACCTCAGCAAGCCTCACTTATGAGTCAATAACTGCGACCTCAGCAAGCCCCACTGATGAGTCAATAACTGAGACCTCAGCAAGCCTCACTTATGAGTCAATAACTGAGACCTCAGCAAGCCTCACTTATGAGTCAATAACTGAGACCTCAGCAAGCCCCACTGATGAGTCAATAACTGAGACCTCAGCAAGCCTCACTTATGAGTCAATAACTGCGACCTCAGCAAGCCCCACTGATGAGTCAATAATTACAATCTCAGCAAGCCCCACTGATGAGTCAATAACCGTGACCTCAGCAAGCCCCACTGATGAGTCAATAACTACAATCTCAGCAAGCCCCACTGATGAGTCAATAACCGTGACCTCAGCAAGCCCCACTGATGAGTCAATAACTACAATCTCAGCAAGCCCCACTGATGAGTCAATAACCGTGACCTCAGCAAGCCCCACTGATGAGTCAATAACCGTGACCTCAGCAAGCCCCACTGATGAGTCAATAACTACAATCTCAGCAAGCCCCACTGATGAGTCAATAACCGTGACCTCAGCAAGCCCCACTGATGAGTCAATAACCACAATCTCAGCAAGCCCCACTGATGAGTCAATAACCGTGACCTCAGCAAGCCCCACTGATGAGTCAATAACCACAATCTCAGCAAGCCCCACTGATGAGTCAATAACCGTGACCTCAGCAAGCCCCACTGATGAGTCAATGCACGCACAAGAGCTGGGCTTTTCAATGTCCTTGTGGCATCCGCAGAAAATGACACAGTGACAGAAAGGCGCATGTGCGAGGTCAGCACCCGGAAGAGCTCAGCGTAAACTATAAGCACAGATGCTTCTTTCTTGGTGTCAGTGGCGACCACAGATGCTGAGACATGTCAGCCTCTCATAAAAGACCCAAACAAACAGGGAACAACACGCGGCAAAGTGGTGTGCACCAGCACCCTTTGGGGTACCCAGCATCACTGCAGCTAATCCAGTTGAGAAGTGTGGCTCACTGGTTAGAGCGGCAGATTCTGAAGCGGAGATCAGGCCCGGGACCAGGGTTCAAGTCCCGACGCAGCAGGGTCTTGAGCTCAATGTCCGCGGACTCGATAATTCTCGCCTCGGTGCCTACTCTAACCATGGGTCCCACGCTGTAACTCTGGGCAATAGCTTGCTTAATCTCCACAACGGCCCCTACAACACTGGGATGCCTGGCTTCACCTTGGGGGTGCCCAGGAGGGGCTGGGACGCTCAAGGGCAGCCATGCGCTCTATAAATCCAATTCCATTCCATTCCATTCCATTCCATCTCACAGGGAGAGCCAGGAAGGGTTCCACAGCGTTATACAGCGCCGGGACGCCCCGTTGGGGCAGCTGTGCGCTTTAAAATACACTACATTTACATTCAAGCCATGCCACGCAAATCACTTCTTGAGCTGCTGCACAGGAATCTAGCGCATTCGTCTGCATTAATGATAGCGCATTAGTCTGCATCAGTGCATTAGCATGCTGCTGCAATGCTCTGATAACATTAGCAGGAGAAACAATAGGGTGACCTTAGTTCTTGCGAAGAGCTCAAGAACATATTGTTACTGTTCTGTAGTCTCAAAAGCTTCCAAAATCTAGGGAGATCTTCCTCTTTAGATGGGTTTGCCAGGATCTCTTCGCACAGCCTCGCGCCCAGCACAGTTACCGTCCCTCCTTCTGATGTGAACCTTTTAATCATGGCTGGTCTGAAGGAAGGGGCTGAACGAAGACCCCAAGTAGCCTTGCACCGTACCAGCCTCCTCTGAGGTACTCTGGGCTTTACCCATAAACTGCTCTGTGAGCACTCATCAGCACTTTGAACTTTCTAACAAGACATGTTTTGAAAAGGCTCTCTTGAGCCCTTGAGCTGACGAGCTCTTGGAGACGTACCTGTGTGCCTGTGAGAGGTACCTGAAAGAATTGCGGCAGCTTGCTCAGCAACCCCAGATACATTTAGGGCCAGATGTAGGTAAATATCATTTACCGATTCTAAAATACCGAATTTTACCGATTCGGTATTTTAGAATCGGTAAATGATATGTAGCTAATGATTCGGTAAATTTTACCGAATCGGTAAATACCAATTCGGTATTTATCGATTTGATATTCCCCATTCATTCCTACGGGCCTGGAGGCCCATAGGTATGAATGAGAATTACCGATTCGGTAAATACCGAATCGGTAAAAGGGGGTAGACTTCCAAGGGTGGCAGGGTGGCACATTGACACCCTGTTGCACCGCTGTATAGTGCATGGGTGCACATGTGGCACACATATATGCCCTAAGGGCCAAAAAGCACAAAATTGTTTTTTTTAGGGTTTTCGATATTTCCCACTAACTTGTAGTTGGTGGCAAATAACGAATCCTTACAAGTGAAAAGCACTCACTTGAGTGCTTCCTACATTAAGGATTCAGTAATTTACCGAATCGGTATTTAAGAATTCGGTAATTTACCGATTCCTTAAATTACCGATTCGGTAAGTTACCGAATCCTTAAATTAGGCCCCTACATCTGAAAAGCCTAATACCAGTCGGTAACGGCCGAAATTCAATAATTTCGTCCGTTACCGACCAATATTAGGCTTTCTACATCTGGCCCTTAGTTTTTTATCTCTACTGATGAAGGATAAATACAGAAACACATGTCTAGAGATTGACAGCACTAATCTGCACCAACTTTGATGAAACACTTCAGCAAAAAATCATGTAAGCATTTAAAATGAACTGCATTTACCATAATGCTAAAGGGTGAACTGTGCGGGGAGGTGAAGCAGTGTGCTCCCATCCCCCTTATGTTCAAGAAGACGATGGCTGGTAGTGGAGACAGACAAGCTCATGTGGGCCAAGATCTCTTGACTCCAGGTGGTCAAAACAGATGGCTGGAATCTAGCCATGGATCAGGCCCGGAGCACTGTAGACAAGGAGTTGCCATGACCCAGATGCCAGAGTGTGACAGCGCTAATCATGGCTGTCAGAGTTCGAACAAGGAGTGACTAGAGCTGGTATTTCATGTCTTAACCTATTCTGCATTAATTTTTTACCAGAAGCAAGCTTGAGTCAAACCATAGCACACGGTTGAGCCCTGTCTCTGGAAGAAGTCAACCAGCAATTGCACCCAGCCGGTCATCTGACATTGTTTTCCTCTTTTCCCCGTTCGTGTCTCCTTCACTCCCCCTCCCTCTGTGACGGTTGTAACTATGTAATCTGTAACTCGCTGATTTAACTGATATAACTATATATCCTGTAACTTGCTGATCCTCATGTAAAGCGCTCTGATACCTCCGGGTCTAGGCAGCGCTACATAAAAGTTTTCAAATAAATAAATAAATAAATAGGGGATGGTTGGAGAGGGAACAAAAGTCTACTGCACACCATCCCACAGCTCATGTACCATCCCATTACTAACACGCTGTAAGACGGGGGTCAAGGGGGAGCGCAGCAGTAATAGGCAACAACCGTGTTCTGGTTACTTGTGGGTTTATTAGTGAGAACAAATGGTCTGTACAGCTCTTTCGCCTTGAGTGGGACCTCCGTGGTGATCTACTGCGACTCCTTCCCCATCTATGGACCTTCTCTTTCTTCCGGAGTCCTTCAGGGGTTCTTGTGGGCGGCTCTTCCTCGGAGTCCGTCGCTGCTGGCTCTGACACCTCCCCGGTTGGGAAAACAGAAAAGAAAACAGGGACCGAGTGTGAATACTGTACACTCACGAGAATAAAAGGGGCGGGAGTGAGGGAGGAATCACCGGTGCTCGACTATATACAGTGTTCTACGTGGTTGGAGGGTAGTGCACAGGAATAGGGTACCGGGACTTAGGTCTCCCCTGGTTTGGTACCTAGTGTACCTTTACTGCTAGCCCAGCCCCGCAAGCGCTCACGCACCTGAGTGAGCCACGCACCTCCCCTGGGTGAGTGGCTGGGCGGCTCACAGGAACGGTGGCCTCCTGGCTTTCTGTCGTCCTCAGCTGGCGCCGACTCAGCTTCCTTCTGTGGTTTCTCCAACTGCACTCCCCCGGCCTCTGGTGGTTTTCGCCGTTCTCCGTCGTCTTCTGTCTCCTGTGCAGTTTCTTCTGACTTCCCTCGTCTCCCGTCTCCGCCTTCTCCTGTCTCGCTCTTCGTCTTCTCCCACTCGTTCCTCCACGCGTTCCGCTCCTCCGACCTCCAGGTGTACAAGCACACCTTTGTTTCCGGGTTCCGACCTTTTGTCGGAAACGCGTAGTCTGCAGGCTCCTCCCCTTCTGTAAGCGTCCATGAATTAAAGGGCCAGTCCACCTCGGCCGTCTCCGACCGGTTCCAGTCCATGTCCTGAGAGGAGGAGAGAGAGACAGAAGGGGGTGAAGGTAATACAGTGGCAGTCCATTCCCAGCTTGATGTGGTGTCCCGAGGGGTTCTGGGAGTTGTAGGCGGTGAGGACCTCACGTACTCAAGGGACCTCCTATACACCCCGTTACACACGCCCAGCAGTATGGTTTGGAAGTCTTTCACAATTCCAAGGCCCGAGGAACCTCCAAGGTACCTAGAGACTTTCATCGCTTGGTACCCATGCAGTACTCCATTGGCACATCGACTCTGGTCGCCACTGGTCACGACTTAAATGAACTGAAAAGTCTCATAAGGTTCGCCCTCTTCAATGGATTCAGGCACCTTTTGGGATGTTTTCTACGCATATGTCAAATCCCATCCACGTGCAATAAGACGTCTGTGGAGAAAAATATGCGGATATCCTAAATTACACCACCTGGAGAAGCACAAGCCTCCTAACCACTAAAATACACCCTCCTGCCACAGATGTGCATTAGATCAGATGCAACATGTAATTACAGCACAGGCATTTCCTAACAATAACCATTTCCATAATCCGTTCCTGCTATAAACCAGGGACTCTGAAAATTTGCATTAGACTTGCATCTTATGACTTTGCATAGTCTTTGTTAAAACTTCCCCAACTTTTGATTTGTATAACTGGAGAAGTTAAAACAGCAATTTAAAAAATAAAGAGATTATAGTCATGTTTGACAGTTGAAAAATGTTCTCACTGTCACTTAGGGAGCAAGTGGCAGCAGGCAGACTTCTTCTGCATAGCAGCAGCACACCACAATCAGTGGCCACCGGAAGTCCCATCAAGAGGCGGGATTTCCTGTGACTGAGTAGCACTCGTTTGGCGGTTTGGCAGGACTTATTTACCTAATGCCCTCCAGGGTTCAGTCTGGCCCTAAGCAGTAGGTCCTAGGTAGCATCTTTCTCCACAGTCCATGTTATGTTATGTTATGTTAACTGATTTTATATAGCGCACAGCTGCCTCAGCAAAGAGGCGTCCCGGCGCTGCCAGCGTAATAAAAAACAAGAGGCTAAGGGACCAAACCAGAAAACACATACAACATACAGCAAAGCGATGAAAGACTAAACAGAAGGAAAGAGAAACGGTTTGATCACTTTCATGAAATCCAACAGGCGATCCAAGCTACAAATCTGGGGAGGCAAGGAATTCCATAGCTTAGCTGCTAACTAGCGGAAAGAGCGACCACCGTCCCGAAAACGCTTCACTCGTGGGGCTCTAACCAGATGCTGTCCCAAGGAGCGCAGCTGGCGGGTTGGAACATACGGGGATAACAAGTTGACCAAGAGGCCTGGCGAAGCAAGCTTCAAGATCATAAAAGACAGGCAGAGAGCCTTAAATTGGATCCGTTTGGCCATGGGTAGCCAATGCAGTCTCCAGATGGCATCCGTAGAGGGGCACTTACGCGGGAGCCCCAACAGGGCTCTAGTGGCAGCGCTTGGAACACGCTGCAAATGCATTAACTCAGCCTGATAAGCCCCCAGAAGGAGCAAACTAGCATAATCTAGTAGAGATAGAATAGCAGATTGAACAATCAGCTGGTGTGTAGGAGGGTCAAAAAACCTCAGTAACGGCCTAAATCCCCGAAGGAGCCCAACACATTTGACTGCAGTAAAACAGCTTGTGTGGGTGGTGGAGGTAATAGTGGTGAGGGGATTTATTGTGGTGGTGTGTAAGGTAAAGATAATGGCAATTATGGTGATAATAGTAGTGGTGGAAGTAGTGGTGGCTCTTACAATGATGGTGGGAGTGCTGGTAGTAGTGATGGTGCTGGTGGTGGTAATGGTGATGGTAATTGTAAGACATTGGGTTATTAGTTGTGAGAGATTTGAGTCCTTCGCAAGTAATAGGTCCGCAATTACCTTATTACTGGGAACCAATATTCCTATTGTAGCGCATGACTCTTTCAGGGTAGCGAAGCAGAGCAGTCCAAGGTCTATTCAGGGGAGGTGGTTTGGGCTAGTAATCTCCATTCACTGGCATGCAAAAATAACACTGAATAAATTATTGCCCAGTCAGTGCTTTTTGTTTCAAAAAGGAAAGTACATTTATTACACACACATTACTAAATACTATGCATTAAATTACATGTATGCACATCAGAAAGATGAAAATAATGTTGGTGACACCCTTATATCACATTTCCACCCTAGTGGGTCCTCAACCCCATAATCACAAATACCCCCATCTATATCAGATGGAGTTACAAAACTCCATGCACTTCAAGGGATGGGGTGGGATGGGCCGATGAAACAAGGAGGGAGTGGGTGGCAACAATTTGTTGGTCATCACAGAGGGGCAGGCTGTAGGAGGGGTGCAAGGGTCCTGCTCTCCTGGCAGTAACATGCCTTTAGTACTGCATTTGGTTTCACTTTGGAAAACATGTTATGGCGCAAAGTATGACAGAGTGCTCCTTATCTCCACCACAAAGGTCAAGAGATGGAAGTAAACAGCTGCAGACAACAATTGCACCAGTGGACCAAGAGGTAAGTGTACAGTTGAGCTTGTGCATGCATCAGGGGCATTGTCGCCCCTCACTCCCCCACCCCACCTCACCTCACTCCCTGCTTTAGTTCCTATGGGCGGGGTGGGGTTCTTGTTGGGCGTCTTCTGTCTGCAGCTTGGACGACAAAGGGTCATAATTAACTTGAGAGGATGTATGAGTGAAGGGAAGCGTGCATGGATGGATGGATGGACGGGTGGAAGGATGGGCGAAATTGTGGATAGATAGATGCACAAATGAATGAGTGAAAGGACGGACGTAAGAATGGAAGAGTGAAAGGCAGAGAGGGTGTATGAGTGGCAGGGAGGATGGATGGATGGAGTGAAAGATGGGTTGATGGGTGATGAGAGAAAGGATGGATGGATGGTAGAATGAGTGAAAGGATGGATGGAGGATTGGAAGCATAAATGGATGGATGAGTGGATGTAGTGAAGGTTTGGATGGTTGAGTGAAAGGATGGTTGAGTGAAAGGATGTATGTAAAGATGGATGAGTAAAATAATGGATGGATGTCTGAATGAAAGGATGGATGAGTGAAAGGGTGAATTGATGGATGAATGAATAGATGGATAGATGGATGAGCGAGTGAAAGGATGGATGCTGAGTGAAAGGGTAAATGGATGAATAGATGGATGAGATTAATGGATGGATAGATGGATGGGACGAATGGTGGATGGATGTGTGTAAAGATGGATGGCTGAGTGAAAGGCTGGATAGATGGATGAGCCAAATGGAGGATGATGGATGGATTGAGTGGAAGGATGGAGAGATGGAGCAAACGTGTTGAATGATGAGCGAAAGGATGGATGGATGATTGCATGGATGGATGAAAGGGGGCAGATAAGTGAAAGGAAGGATGATTGAGTGGATGGATTGGTTTGATGGATGGGTGTCCCTAGGCCAGTGGAGGCTCTCCTTTATGGGCTCCACATCTACACTAAACCCTCCCTGTTCTCTGGTCCATTTTTATGGAATCAATAGTGAATAATTATTCATTCTTGACATAAAAATAAAATGCAGACTCGCCGGGGGTCCAGGAACAAACTGAGGCAGCTAGTGACATGGTTTAATTGCTGACACAGGTGCATGAAGGTGCCTGTTCCATTCCAGCACTGTGAGCATGTCTGTGTGACTATGTGTGTGAGTTAAAGCAAGAGAGAGCAGGTGAAGGAGTAAGTCCGAGTTAGTGAAAATGAGTGACAGGAAGGACGAGTATGTGTGAGAATGATTGTGAGTGAGTGAGGGAGAATGACAGTGACTGTAACTGAGTGTTACTGTGTGTTAGACTGAGTCACAGCAAGACTGAGTAATTCAGAATGAGTGAGAATGAGTGGGTCTCAGTGAGACAGAGTGAGCCAGAGTCGAATGAGTGAGACTGTGTGGATTAGTGAGACCCAGTAAGACTGAGTGAGTCAGAGTGAGACAATAAACGTAGTGCAAGAAAGTGTGAGAGACCCCTTCAAAAAAAAGCTCTATGGAATTCAAGCTAAAGATTACGCCTCACCACTTTTAAAGGTCACCAGCCACCACTGACGGCACTGAGGTTCCGTGAATTCTGAACCCGTTTCATAAAGGTCATGGTTTCGTTACGAATTTGATATTAGCAAACCGTAACTAGTTAGTACGACAAGTATGAGTGTTTTCATCACGTTAGACCGATGGATTCACTACGTATTTAGGGATTTCGTTCTGAACCCTTGGGTTCCATTTTGTGTATGGCAGCCATTTTTTGGTTGCCCTCACATAGGCCGATGACTACGGCCGAACGAGTCTTTAGCACACGTACACTTTAGCTGACTTCTGAATGACCTGAGCGAACTGACCCTCTTGCCTGAAGCCAACCTTGTTAGGCCAGTTCCTTTCCCAGTAGCTGATCAAGATTTAGGATCAAAGCACAGGACATCGTAAAACTTTATTGCACACAAATATGCCTTATCCTACTCTCACCTGTTTCTGCTCCTTTCTATATGGTCTATTTACGATGGGGTTGTGCCTTTTTTTATTATGGGTTCGTTCGACCTGTCTGAAGAAGAATGTAGGGTTTGACCGATGATTGATCATGGGCTGGGCAACTGAAAAGTGGGTTTTACCGTCATGCGATACCTCTGGTGTGGATACATGTGATTGGACAGTTTGTAAATGTAAGGTATTTGTCTGGAATGTGATTTTTGGCATAAAAAGGGATGACTTGCTTTGTAAAATTGAGCAGTCTCCTGAGAACTCATACCGTGTTGACTTCTAGGACTTCTGTTACTGGCTGCAGCCAATAAATTCGATCTTTGACGCCACCAAGAAGTTTCTGTGTCTCTGTGTTCTAAGACAGGTGATACCCGAAGACTTTGGGCGTGCCCCTGTCGCCGCCGGGTCTTAAATAACCCGGTTCTTCAGTACTGTTAATTTGTCTGTATGAAGAGTTTCTGTAAAGTCCTCAGCTTCACCCCTAGGTGACATCACTGTAAGATCCCTTCCCACCAAATCTTCAAAGGTTCGCCCTTCCTGTTCTGGCTTCAGATGTCTGGGCTGCCTCCTTTGGTCTGTGGCCGTGAGCTCACCCAGCCTAGGTGCAGTGCGACAGCTAATTATCAGATGCATAATTTCCTCCCCAGGAGCTAAGCCAATCACTGATAATTGCTCCTTTTGTGTGGGAAAGCCTTTTTTTTCTCATTGCTGGCGAGCAGATAAATTAACTTGGCTCTGCAGATGAGACCGAGGCCTGGAATCTGATTATGAGCTGCGCCAGAGAAATAGGACACGTCCTGATATCCCGTAAAAGATGAACATGTTTATTATTATATATTTGGACCTGCAAATTAAAGCTCAGTGTGTATGTTTTAACAAAGTTTGAGACCTCCTTGGTGGACTGTGTAGGCCAAACGGGAGCAAAGCTGCACTTTAACCCCTTGGCCGCGGCGGTAATTCCGCCGTGGCGCTGGGGTGGAAGGGGGTCCACGCGGCACCGCCATGCTCGTGACGGAACCACTCCTTCACGAGCCATGGGCGCGCTGTGCTTGTGACGGAGTGGTTCCATCATGGCCCCGCCCGCTCAATAGAACGCTCAGCGCAGGCACGGAATTGATGCCGCGCCGGCACGGCGGCCGGGCCGTGACGGAACCACTCCGTCATTAGCACATCGCGTCCGTGGCTGGTGACGGAGTGGTTCCGTCACCAGCACGCAAAGGGTTAAGGAAGATGTCACCGATATGTATAATGCAGTAATAGCACTTTAGATTTTCTAGTAAACCCCAGTTTCCTATCTAAGAATGACCACTAATATTATAAGGCCTACCCCCAGTCAGCACCTATCCATGCAGAGTCCCTTCTGCTCCATTCTACCTGTTCACTCATGAACACATGTTCATGTAGAGCCAGCCCACAGTCCCCTACCATAGCTGCGCCGCAGCTGCCTTATCCTAGAAGGCGGATATTGACAGTAAACAAACTCAGTCCAATTACTATGAAAGTCCCATGAGTGAGACTCAGGTAGTGAGGCTCATCCAAAGTAAAGAGATAAAAACTGGGTGATCAAAAGTGCAAATGCTGGTTGACTAAAATGGCAGAACCCATTTGCACCAGTATTGATGGTGGTGCTGGTGGTGGTTGTAATGTTTTTTTTTCATAGCATTGGTGGTGATGGTAATGGTAACGGTGGTGGTAACGAAGGGATTGATCGTGGTGGTAGCTGTTTGAGATTGGGCTGAGTGCAACAGCTTGTCATAGCTTGTTGACATAAGCCTTGTGACTCTGGAATATCTTTATGCTTAGAGTCTGGGCATTTCCACATCATACAAAATGGCGGATAGGGCAGCTCTTCTCCAGCACGATGGGCTGCGATGTAGCCCTGATATTAGTTTAGCACCTCATATCAGGGGGGAGTGTATGCCCTCCTGCTCTGGTCTGACCTGAGACCTTAACATCTACCTGTCCAGATGTTCAAGCCTCCTGGAACGCACCTGGTTTGGCATCAGGTTTCTTTAAGGACATCAAACGGAAGGAGGTCCGTGAGTATGGATTTGTCGAAGACACAAGACCATCAAACAAACTGAAGTTTAAACTCTACACACCCATAGTTGTTACCACAAATCTGTCTTACTTCCAGGTGTGCACCCTCACCAGCGGCAGCACCTCCGCTATGGCAGAGGAGCATCACCCATCCCCCTCCACCAGCAACAGCAGCTGCAAAACTTGAAAAATAAAACAATAATAAAACAGGTTTGTTATCATTTCTTTCCTGGCCAAGTCTTGGGGGCGGGGCCTAATCCATGATCGTCATGAAGGAGGAATGGTTGGTGCACAGCTATCACTGAGCATGTGGGTTTGCCCGGAGATCTCAGGACGGTCAAACTGACATGCGCACTGAAGCTGTCTTTAACCCGAGCTGCGTTGCCAGATTGGAGACAAAAGGCACAGGCTCCTAGCCTCTCTGGGAGTGTAAATCGAGGGCTCTCAGCAGCATGAGAGCAGCGTTAGGATTGGTCGAAGGAGAGTCTGGGATCCTGTGCTGCAGCGGAGCCAGAGGAGCAACGCTGTAGCGGGCATTGAGGTAATTTCTTTTTTTTGTGTATATCAAGGAAAGAACAAACAGCAGACCAAGGTCAAGCGCATCCAGTCCATATGTACTACAAATTCAGAGGGTGGTGCAATCTCTTCCCACACCCGCCGTCCAGGGGTGTCAAATAGTAGCCAGGTTCAACAAAGAGGGATGGAAGGTGCACTTGTTGTGAAGTCAGTTCAGAGAAAGTTAAGAATTGTTCCAAAGTTGTTTCTTTTTTATTCAATAAATCTTTTAAAACTGGCACACAGCCAACGCGTTTCGTTCCCGATTCTTTGCCAGAGGGAACTTCGTCAGGGCTGTAGCATTATAGACAAAACACAACATCAATATGACATAAACCAACAATGACAACAAAATATATAACAACATAGATATTGCTAGACGGCCCAAAAAATTCACATGACAAAACTTTCACGTAAATAATAAGAAAATAATATCAGAAGATCCAAAGAATTTACATAACAAATCTACACGTAGATATTACATATTTCTCAAGGTGAAAATGCCACATATTTCTCAAAAGGAACATATAAACAACATATAAAAAACATATAAAAACATATATATACTACAACATTGATAATACATATATTTCCAAACAAATTATTGTATCTAACAATT
The DNA here is from genome assembly GCF_964261635.1 of Lissotriton helveticus. NCBI lineage: Eukaryota > Metazoa > Chordata > Amphibia > Caudata > Salamandridae > Lissotriton > Lissotriton helveticus. The sequence goes on along the minus strand of NC_136073.1, from coordinate 27,869,201 downwards.
GACATAGCATAAAAGCATACCAATATCTAAGGAGGTACCTACCATCAGGGACATATCGATATTATAGAGTCGCACTTTTACCAAGTGTGTGTGCTTTTTGTTGGTGTTGTTATTGTTGTCCCCCCACCTCACCCCGCCTCACCACTTTGCCCCAACACCAGCCGCGACTGACCCTCACCATATCTATTGAAAGAGTTTTCCTGAAACTTTGCTTCGATCAGGTATGCTGGTCAGTGAACGAGGACATTCCCAGCACATCCTGGCGCCCCTCTCTGCTGCATAAGGAACCCCTGAAGATTTTCAGGATATCTGCCCAGGGTTGGAAAAGCAAAGGAGTGGTGTTCGCACCTCTGCTGACCCCTTGAAATCATTTTTAACTGGTGACGCCAGTGCTTGTTTATTGGGTGGTGAAATTTGTTCTAAGCAGCTAATGCACTCCTAATCAGAGCGTATCAGATTTGTCGCAAAATCAATTTAAATGTAAATGTAATTTTTAAAAGGCAGGCAGCACACTATGGGGCTGGGTGGTGATTAATTATCTTTTTGGTTGTTGCGCCGCTGCCAGAGTCATTTCATGACGCGGATGTGATTTTTGCTATTAGGTCTTTCACGCTGTCTGTGCAATGGTACTTACATGTTTGCTTATCTCATCTAACAATTTAGCAGCTGATGAAACCATCACTGGATTTAGTGCTAGAGATTCCCTGGCTCTATTCCTGCAGCTATGGTGGCGGTGGCATTAATATTTATGACTATTTATCCCTTTTTAATATATGCGGTTGAGTAATCAGTTTTAACGTCCTGCTGTTATTTTTTATGTATTTAGTTTTTGCTGTGTTTCGTTCGGTGCCATATTAGTCTGTTTTCCTAAAAATGCAAATAAATAACTACTATGATTACTGCCTTCCAGGGACTGCAGCAACACTCTGTAGACGGATCACAGACCTGCCCATGAGAAGCTCATGCCTCAGAAACCTGGCCTCCGCCCCATCCACCCACACAGAACACGTCAATATTCATGTGTATTACACGCATCCATGGGCACCGAGACCTAGCCTCCTCCCCATCCACCCACACAGAACACGTCAATGTTCACGTGCATTACACACATCCATGGGCACAGAGACCTGGCCTCCTCCCCATCCACCCACATAACACGTCAAGGTTCATGTGCATTACACGCATCCATGGGCACAGAGACCTGGCCTCCTCCCCATCCACCCACGCACACAGCACACGTCAATGTTCATGTGTATTACACACATCCATGGACACAGAGACCTGGCCTCCTCCCCATCCACCCACATAACACGTCAAGGTTCATGTGCATTACACGCATCCATGGACACAGAGACCTGGCCTCCTCCCCATCCACCCACGCACAGCACACGTCAAGGTTCATGTGCATAACACGCATCCATGGGCACAGAGACCTGGCCTCCTCCCCATCCACCCACATAACACGTCAATGTTCATGTGAATTACACGCATCCATGGGAACAGAGACCTGGCCTCCTCCCCATCCACCCACGCACACAGCACACGTCAATGTTCATGTGTATTACACACATCCATGGACACAGAGACCTGGCCTCCTCCCCATCCACCCACATAACACGTCAAGGTTCATGTGCATTACACGCATCCATGGACACAGAGACCTGGCCTCCTCCCCATCCACCCACGCACAGCACACGTCAAGGTTCATGTGCATTACACGCATCCATGGGCACAGAGACCTGGCCTCCTCCCCATCCACCCACATAACACGTCAATGTTCATGTGAATTACACGCATCCATGGGAACAGAGACCTGGCCTCCTCCCCATCCACCCACACAGAACACGTCAATGTTCATGTGCATTACACGCATCCATGGACACAGAGACCTGGCCTCCACTCCATCCACCCACATAACACGTCAATGTTCACGTGCATTACACGCATCCATGGGCACAGAGACCTGGCCTCCTTCCCATCCACCCACACACAGAACACATCAATGTTCAGGTACATTACCCGCATCCATGGGCACAGAGACCTGGCCTCCTTCCCATCCACCCACACACAGAACATGTCAATTTTCATGTGCATTACACACATTAATGGGCACTGAGGCCTGGTCTCCTCCCCATCTACCCACACATAGAACACGTCAATGTTCACATGCATTAAACGCAACCATGGGCACAGAGGCCTGGCCTCCTCCCCATCCATCCACACACAGAACACGTCAATGTTCACGTACATTACACGCATCCATGGGCTCAGAGACCTGGCCTCCTCCCCATCCACCCACACAGGACACGTCAATGTTCACGTACATTACACGCATCCATGGGCACAGAGACCTGGCCTCCTCCCCATCCACCCACATAGCACCTTAATGTTCATGTGCATTACACGCATCCATGGGCACAGAGACCTGGCCTCCTCCCCATCCACCCACATAACACGTCAATGTTCATGTGCATTACACGCATCCATGGGCATAGAGACCTGGCCTCCTCCCCATCCACCCACACAGAACACGTCAATGTTCATGTGCATTACACGCCTCCATGGACACAGAGACCTGGCCTCCACCCCATCCACCCACATAACACGTCAATGTTCACGTGCATTACACGCATCCATGGGCACAGAGACCTGGCCTCCTCCCCATCCATCCACACACAGAACACGTCAATGTTCATGTGAATTACACACATTGATGGGCACAGAGACCTGACCTCCTCCCCATCCACCCACAAACAGTACACGTCAAGGTTCACGTACATTACACGCATCCATGCGCACAGAGACCTGGTCTCCTTCCCATCCACCCACACAGAGAACATGTCAATTTTCATGTGCATTACACACATTGATGGGCACAGAGACCTGGCCTCCTCCCCATCCACTCACATAACACCTCAATGTTCACGTGCATTACACGCATCCATGGGACAGAGACCTGGCCTCCTCCCCATCCACCCACACAGAACACGTCAATGTTCACATGCGTTACACGCATCCATGGGCACAGAGACCTGGCCTCCTCCCCATCCACCCACACAGAACACGTCAATGTTCATGTGCTTTACACGCATCCATGGACACAGACCTGGCCTCCTCCCCATCCACCCACACAGAACACGTCAATGTTCATGTGCATTACACGCATCGATGGACACAGAGACCTGGCCTCCACCCCATCCACCCACATACCACGTCAATGTTCACGTGCATTACACGCATCCATGGGCACAGAGACCTGGCCTCCTCCCCATCCACCCACACACAGAACACGTCAATGTTCATGTGAATTACACACATTGATGGGCACAGAGACTTGGCCTCCTCCCCATCCACCCACACACAGAACACATCAATGTTCACGTGCATTACACACATCCATGGGCACAGAGACCTGGCCTCCTCCACATCCATCCACACACAGAACACATCAATGTTCATGTGAATTACACACATTGATGGGCACAGAGACCTGGCCTCCTCCCCATCCACCCACACACAGAACACGTCAATGTTCAGGTACATTACACGCATCCATGGGCACAGAGACCTGGCCTCCTTCCCATCCACCCACACACAGAACATGTCAATGTTCACGTACATTACACGCATCCATGGGCTCAGAGACCTGGCCTCCTCCCCATCCACCCACACAGGACACGTCAATGTTCACGTACATTACATGCATCCATGGGCACAGAGACTTGGCCTCCTCTCCATCCACCCACATAACACATCAATGTTCATGTGCATTACACGCATCCATGGGCACAGAGACCTGGCCTCCTCCCCATCCACCCACACACAGAACACGTCAATGTTCATGTGCATTAAACGCATCCATGGGCACAGAGACCTGACCTCCTCCCCATCCACCCACACAGGACTCGTCAATGTTCACGTACATTACACGCATCCATGGGCACAGGGACCTGGCCTCCTCCCCATCCACCCACACACAGAACACGTCAATGTTCATGTGCATTACACGCATCCATGGGCACAGAGACCTGGCCTCCTCCCCATCCACCCACACACAGAACACGTCAATGTTCATGTGCATTACACGCATCCATGGGCACAGAGACCTGGCCTCCTCCCCATCCACCCACACACAGAACACGTTAATGTTCATGTGCATTACATGCATCCATGGGCAGAGACCTGGCCTCCTCCCAATCCACTCACACACAGAACACGTCAATGTTCACGTGCATTACACGCATGCATGGGCACAGAGACCTGGCCTCCTCCCCATCCACCCACACACAGAACACGTCAATATTCACGTGCATTACACGCATTTATGGGCACAGAGACCTGGCCTCCTCCCCATCCACCCACACACAGAACACGTCAATGTTCATGTGCATTACACGCATCCATGGGCACAGAGATCTGGCCTCCTCCTCATCCACCCACACACAGAACACGTCAATGTTCATGTGCATTACACGCATCCATGGGCACAGAGACCTGGCCTCCTCCCCATCCATCCACACACAAGACACGTCAATGTTCACGTACATTACACGCATCCATGGGCACAGAGACCTGGCCTCCTCCCTATCCACCCACACACAGAACACGTCAATGTTCATGTGCATTACACGCATCCGTGGGCACAGAGATCTGGCCTCCTCCTCATTAAGCATGGGCGCAAAATCCGTTCCGCTCGCGGATTTTTCGGATTTTCGGTAAATCCGCAATCCGCGAACTCTCGCGGATGTGGCGAAAATACGCAAATCCGCGCGCGGCGGATTTTTTGCTTGTGTTCGCACTGCTCGCGAGCCGCGGCGCGGGCAGCAACAATCTCGCACTCGCGAAATTAAAAAAATTACAATTGGGGAGGGGTGAAGGAAGTGACCCAGTCTCCAACTTCCTCTTCCTGTCCAGCAAGCTCCTCCCATTGCTTAGTCCATTTCCTGGCCACTTTGAATTCGATCTTGACTGGGAAGGATTACTTTTTGTGGATGCTGCTGGAGATTTGGCTTTGAGGCCTTTTGGATTACTTTTTGATTAGAAATTTGATTTACAAGTAAGTTGATAAGTTGATGTTGTTTGTTTGTGGTGATTTTTGTGTGTGTTTTTCGACTTTTTGGGGTGGGTTTGGGGGCTGGCTATGTGTGGGAGGCCATTTTGAGGCATGGTCCTGCAGGTCCTGGCCATGTGGATGGGGTCAATCGGCCATTTTGAAGTCAGGCAGTGTGTTTTGTGCCCTATGCCCACCCAGTCTGCTCTGATTGCTTTCATTATGCCCAGGGGGCCTCGAACTCCCGCGGATTACCCGAAAATCGGATTTTTAAAAAAAAATGTGCCTGTGTTCGCACTGCTCGCGTCCCGCGCAGCAACAATCTCTTGTGGTAAAAACAAAAGTCCACCATGAGTGCTGCACAGGTAGCCTGTTTAGTGGTTGAATCACCAACGACCAGTGATGTTGGCTCATCGCAAGAAAGTAGCAGCACACCATCAACACAGGTTGTAACTCATCTCACAAGTACTATTCAACAACCAAAGCCGCAACAACAACTGCATGGGCTACTAGTACAAGCACAAGTACATGCGCAAGGAGCTATCCGAGAAGGAGCTGTCCGAGAAGGAGCTGTCCGAGAAGGAGAAGGTCGAGAAGGAGCTGGTCGAGAAGGAGAAGGTCGAGAAGGAGCTGGTCGAGAAGGAGAAGGTCGAGAAGGTCGAGAAGGAGAAGGCCGAGAAAGAGAAGGCCGAGAAGGAGAAGGCCGAGAAGGAGAAGGCCGAGAAGGAGAGGTCCATGGAGAGTTGCAAGTAGAGGTCAGTGAAGAGGCCCATGTAGCGGCGCATGGAGCGGTGCAAGTGCCCACAATGGTTCTTCTTCCAGGAGTAGGGGCACAGGAGGAAATTGACTTTGAGGCCGGGGTATCATGTCAGGAAGACGAAGGCACTCCTCCTGATGATTCATTTTCTCCCAGCTCCCCAGCAAGGAAAAGATCAAGGAGTGTGTGTAGAAGTTCCTCTTCAAGCCCCGCTCCATCAGATGATCTGGATCTAGATTGGCAACCATCTCCGACGTCTGAGAGGGAGGCACACCACTCGCTGCGAAAGGTATCAAAAGTTAAAAGGAAGGGCCCCGGAAAGCTCATACTTATGGATCCGAACGCCGGACTTGATGAAGTGGTTCATTCTGATGTTGATGAACAGGATGACAGCAATGACCTAGTCATCACACACGTCATTCCAGCCACACCGGCCATGCAGCAGACAGACATTTATACCCTATCCCGACGTCATGCTGAGCGTGATCCTGGCGACGTGGCACTGGTAGCACCACCAACGCAGTCAAGTAGTACAACAAGTTCAACAAAACCTACAGCTCCCATATTTTCTCCCCAGAGGGGGGCTCCATCCAGCTCGACTCCCTCAAGTAGGGTTGCTGCAATAATTGCACAACCCAGTAGATGTCTGCAAGGCACATCCACCCCTGCTTCATCTGGCATTGGCAGTATCATCTCGTGCGGCAAAACCAGAAGTTTCCAGTCCCCAGTTTGGAACTTTTTTAGTGTCTATGCAAAGTATGATAACATAGCCGTTTTTTGCATTTGTAAGACTAGAGTTAGCCGTGGTAAGACTGGTACCAACTATGGAACCGGAGGCCAGATAGGTCATCTTCAAAGAAGGCACGCTGTCGTATGGTTTGCGCACCTAGCAAACATCAAGGGAAAGCAATCCCAAAGGGCAAGTGGCCAAAATATACCCATACTAGGTGTTTCATCTGAAGATGACGGGGAGGTAGAAGAAGCGTCAGACATTTGTCCGGTTGCACCCAGTACCCCTGGCAGCACCACACCCTCCGGAACACATAGGAGGCACACTGAGAGTCTGGGAGACACACCAATGCGGAAAATGTCAACACTGAGCACAAGTGGGTCGAAGAAGGCATCAGCATCATCCAGTAAATTTGTCCAGCGCACCATTTCAGCCATGTTCTCCTCAGATGCGCAATTTCAACGCAACCACCCAATTGTACGCCTGTATAACACTAAGCTGGCTAAAATGCTAGCGGTGGACCTTCTCCCTTTTTCGTTTGTCGAAAATGTGGGTTTTCTTGAACTCGTGGCAACACTGGCCCCTAAATGGAAGGTTCCTAGCCGGTTCTATTTTGCCAGGGTTGCTGTTCCAGCATTACATAAAGAGGTGCTTGAGTTGGTTGGGGCAGCTTTGCAGAAGAGTGCTGTTCACACTATACACCTGACAACAGACATGTGGACCAGTTGCCAAGCCCTTGATTACATGTGCATCACTGCACACTGGGTCTCTTTTTCAGGGGTTGCAAAACAGATAAATGCAGGTGGTGACTTGGCCGAGATTTTTAAGGGTGCTCGTAAACATGCAACATTAGCCATGTTTGGCATGGAGAAAAGTCATACTGCAGCCAACATTTTGGATGACTTTAACAAAAAGGTCTCGCAATGGCTGCCCCCAAGAAATTGCAAGGTTGGTTATGTTTCTACTGATAATGGCAGCAATGTAGTTAAGGCCATGGAGAACGGTTACTATTTCAGAGTGCCGTGTTTGACGCACTGTATGAACCTTGTCGTGCAAAAGTTCTTGAAAAAAGAACTTGCAGTCGACAAAATACTGACCATCTGCAGAAGAATATGCACACATTTCAACCATTCTTTTAAGGCCCGGAAGGAGCTGAGGCGCCAGCAAAATGTACGTAGAATGCCAGTGAAAGCACTTATCCAGGAGGTGGCAACACGTTGGAACTCAACCTTCTACATGCTTGAGCGTCTGCATGAGCTGTTTCCAGTAGTCAATGAGTATTTCTACAACCTGGGTGGTGATACGACAGAAATGATGCTAGCGGTGGAGCAATGGCAGCTAGTTAAAAGCCTGACAGACATGCTTCGTCCTTTTGAAGTCTTCACGCGTGACGTCAGCAGGGAGGACTGTTCTTTGAGCAAAGCTATCCCATTGTTGCTGAAGCTCGAGCACCAAGTCAAGGTGGTGTCTTCAGAATTAAAAGATGCTGGAAAGAATGAAGCATATGAGTTGGCGCAGAGATTATTACAACGCCTAGTTAGCAATAAACGGCTTGTAAATATCAAGAAACAACAGCACTACATTTGTGCTACTATTCTGGATCCACGTTACAAAAAGCCATTGTTTGGCAAAGTAATAATTCCTTTTGAAACATCAGATGTTACAGAGTACAAAGGTTGGCTAGTTCAGTCAGCCATTCGTTTTGAAAGAGAGCGGAAGGAAACTGTATAAGACAGTACTACTAGTGAATCAGCAGGCCATCAGGCGTCCCAAAAAAACACTTCTGCATCTGTGCCTGTGGCAGAAGTGAGTGACTTTTCCTCTGAGCCGTTAACCACACCAGCAACCGTATCATCTGCACCAGGCCCAGGCGATATGTCTGAAGCGGATTGGCTAAGTGAGCTAGGGTTTCCTTGTCCCAGAAAGGACACAGAAGTGCAAAGTACAGGAATCCGGGAGGACATTCTTTCAATGGTGCAGGCCTATCTGGATGACTCAACAGCGGTCAATATTACTGAGGACCCATTGGCGTATTGGCATGGGAAAAGAAACATATGGCGAGAGCTCACCAACCTGGCTATCAATTACTTGTCTTGCCCACTCGCAAGCGTGTCTTCAGAACGTGTTTTTAGTTCTGCTGGTGGCATTGTGACTTGCAAAAGGTCCCGCCTCTTGCCCGCAAATGTGGAGCGGCTCACCATGATAAAGATGAACCAGCACTTCATACCACCAGATTACAAAGTACGAGAATGCACGCAGGAAGAAGAGGACACCGACCTACCTGAGGAAAGTTCTCCTCAGTTACCAGAAGTACTACCGATTCAATTTGCAGAGTTTGAGGACGAGCTCTGCTTCCCTGACTGCGAGTTCTGAAAATTAGTCAATGATTCATTAACTTTAACATTAGTCCTTATTCACTTTTATTCCTGTGTGTCTGTCTTTCTTTTTTTAGCAAGTGCTTCATCACATTCACAACAAAACTGTAATCAACCAATCAAACCACAAGCCCATCAGCAGAACTGTCTTGATTTTGATGCCGCAGCATTCCTCAGGTTCACAACAGTTAGTTGACAAGAACTCAGTCCTGGTCGTCTATCTTCCTCTTCCAGACTCACCCTATCCATTTCCCGTAATGCTGATGCCTGGAATCTGCACAATGAAGAAACTTACGTTGACGAGTCCCCTAAAGAGGGACTGTCTGGAAGTAGTGAGTCCTCATTTAAATACATTTTGCTAAGTGTGACTTTTTGCGTTTGGGTTTACGGGTCTTGGCTGGGCCATTGCTGGCAAGGTCTATTAAGGGATGAAATTGGTTAGGCATTTACTTTGGAAAACATTTGGCCTATTACACGTGAACGTTTAGGCGTTATTATTGCTCGCTTGCCTGTCTTAGGGGTGCTGTCTGTGGGGCTTCTAGGTTTTTGTGGTGTGTGAGCACCGCTGCCATATTTCTAATGTTGATTGCTTTTGTTTTGCAGAAAATCCACGCCGGGAAACTCCAGTTGAGGCCCTGCTGCAGAACGCTTTAGGACACTGTGAATTCCAAGTGGAGCCAGCCCTCAAACACAAATTACAGGTAAGATAAGCGTTTGGATGGGAGGTAGTATAATGGAGTATTAGGAGAGGCGAGAGAGTGACAGTGGTACTAGTAGTAAAGTCCTAGGACTCTTCAATTAACAAACTCTGTGACAGGCATTTACTTTGGAAAACATTTGGCCAATTACACGTGAACGTTTAGGCGTTATTATTGCTCGCTTGCCTGTCTTAGGGGTGCTGTCTGTGGGGCTTCTAGGATTTTGTGGTGTGTGAGCACCGCTGCCATATTTCTAATGTTGATTGCTTTTGTTTTGCAGAAAATCCACGCCGGGAAACTCCAGTTGGGGCCCTGCTGCAGAACGCTTTAGGACACTGTGAATTCCAAGTGGAGCCAGCCCTCAAACACAAATTACAGGTAAGATAAGCGTTTGGATGGGAGGTAGTATAATGGAGTATTAGGAGAGGCGAGAGAGTGACAGTGGTACTAGTAGTAAAGTCCTAGGACTCTTCAATTAACAAACTCTGTGACAGGCATTTACTTTGGAAAACATTTGGCCAATTACACGTGAACCAACACGATGACAGTGTTCAGTAAAACGAACTTACTGCAAAACCACCACCCACCAGGCTCAAAAGTAGTAAAAAAAAGATATGCTCAGATAAAGTTTGAAAAAGTATATTTTTATATCCCTAACAAAATAATCTCCCACAAGACCCTCCCTAACCCCAACAAATAAATAGTCCATCAAAAGTCCCCAAAAAACCCAACTACCAATTCCCACCCCCCAAAAGTCACTAAAAAAAAGGCAAGGGACACTCTAGGGATGCATGGTGTTGTTAACTTTGGCCTCCAGGGCATCATGCCTTAGGGCCAGGGCATCGTATTGCTCCCGGAGGGTGGCGTGATCTAAACGGAGGCCCTCCACCAAATTTTGGTACTCTTTCCATTTCCGGACATCCGCCTCCAGGTCCGACACTCTGCGGATTGCTCGGCGCAAGCGAGCCTTTACAGTACTGTGAGGTGCAGCCTTTGCTGCTCGGCGGTGGCGTCTGCCAGCACGGCTCCGTTTGGCTGGAGCACTGCGCTGACCGGCAGAACGTGGGGTCACTGAGGAGGATGCAGATGTTATATTGGAAGTACTGGACTGCGTGTCGTCCCCCTCCAGTTCCACCAGCCGCCGATATTGGGCAACAGTTGCATCCAGCCTCCGTTGCCTGGCCAGTACAGCCAGCATACTCCTTGTTGGTTTTGTTTTAGTATGACCAACTATATGAAGAAAGAAAGACATAATCTGTAACAAATGCTCTTTAAGAATATGATTAACACAAAATGATTCAGCAGGAAGTTGTGTCACAGTACAACTAGCAACTAGCCAGCGCAGTACAAAACTATTCAGGCCAATATCATGGGCGTCCGCAGGGATGGGCAAGAGAGGGCGCGATTGCCCCCCCCTGGATCGCAGGTCCATCCAGTGCTGGCCCAGTGACAAATTACAATATGGTAATTACAGCAGGCTGGGACCGACAGACAGATAGAGGCAGAGACAGAGAGAGAGGAAGACAGAAGGAGAGAGAGAGAGAGAGGGAGGGAGCCAGAGGGTGACAGAGGGAGGATGAGGGAGGGAGACAGAGAGAGAGGGAGGGGGAGAGAGAAAGAAAGATGTGTGTAATGTGTATGCCAGGTCTGGTGGCTCAGTGGACGAAGGCATCCGCTGCAGGGGCATGATTTCAATTTCATGGTCATATTTTTTTTTGTTGCTCTAGATACACCCCCCTCCCCCACCGACCCTGCCCCCTTCGGTGCGGCCCTTGGCCACAAACCACACTATCAATCATGTCAGGAGTAGGACTCAGGAGATGGTGATGATGTTGCACCCCCCCCTGGAAACATTTCATAGTATGTTCGTAGTTCATCCAGTGACCGTCTACTCTCTGTAGATACACATCATATGCTATCTAAGAGTCAGATAGTACCATGATCCAGCTTACCTGTACCCGCCACCACCACTGTCTCCTTCCTCACAGTCTGTACTTCTTGGTCCGACTCCTCTTGCGCCGCCTCCTCCCCAGAGTGGTCCTCGGACTCGGAGTCGATCACTATTACCACATCTGAGATGTTCCACCTACAAAGTAGATTTAAGAATGTTAGATTACACCACTCACTAGTAGTTGGTCTAAGTATGAATGAAGAATGTGAAAACAACAGAAAAAGTAATTGACTGTCTACTCTAGTCTAAAGTAAAAATGTCCCTCCTTCCAGGGAAGGCTGTTGTCTTGCTGCATTTTTTTGACATAATTGATGGATGCTTGCTTAATTTTAACACACACCATTTTTCTCTGAACAGACAGAAACTGGACTTCTAAGGACAAGAGCAACATCAACTTCAAACCAGGTGAAAGCTCGGCTCGACCACAAGAAATGTGTTCCATTACTCATCAACTCAGCACCAAGCACTTTTCCATTTCCAACTAACTTTATTTTAATATATGTGTTTACTTTAACTTTTAATAAAGCTTTTAAACTTGAATAGACTCTGTGGTTTTTGGTCCTCCAGACTAGAGTGACTGAGCGAAAGGTTTTGCAATTTTTGCAAGGAGGAGTCCGTGCCGCTGACACTACCAGGTTTATACGGTGTGCCAAACACGCCACTCTGAAATATTATTACTCTGGTCTTTGGTGTCCATAGTTAGGTTTGTGGAGAATTGTCCCTGCAACAGTAGTATTATTGATTTTGCTCCTATCTAAACACTATTTTGAAAAAATTAAATTAGGAACGCTTGACAACAATAGGTCCTCTATATTTAAATGAAAACGTACTGGGGCCAGCAAAGGAGCACTCGCCGCCCTGGCCTGCATCCTCCTCCTTTGGAGCCACTGCATCCGCTTTTTCTGTCCGCTTGCCCCTGGGCGGACCTGACGTACAACATGAAAGAATGAACAGAAAACATTGATGATTGCTGCTTGTCGATGTCCTTGTCAACCAAATCAAACATTTAGAAAGAACAAGAACCAACTATTTCAGTCAAAAAGAGGGCTACAAAGGAAGGACTGCACCTGAGCCTCTACTCTAGGGGCAGATTTACAAGCCCCTTGCAGCTCTTTTGCTCCGTTCTTGCGTCACTTTTGTGACGCAGCGCCACAACAAGAGCGGCGCCATGGTGTGGCGTATATTAACAACGTGACGCATATGGGAGATGCATCCCATTCTAAAGCCCTGCGCCATAAGGGAGCGTTCCAGCGCAAGGGAGGGCGTTCCTGCGCAGGAACGCATGCTAAAAGTGGCTATGGGGAATATATAAAATTTCAATCAGTCATTTAGGACAATGATGCGTCACTGAAACCCTGCGCCTGCATGAAGCAGACTTACGGCTTGACGCAGCATTGCTGGCGCTGCGCCATCGTTGCAACGCAACTCCATCAATGAGCCGCCTTTATGGCACCGATGCGTAACGCTTCGGTGACGTTTTGGGACCATGGTGTGCCGCATTGTAAATACGGCGCACCATGGGTGGTGCTGGCGTGCCGCACACTTTGCAGGGATGCGCAGGTAATTGCTAATCTGACACTTAGGGGCATACTTACGAGTTCTGAGCTGGACACCTCCAGATGTGCACCAGAACAAATGCGTAACGCAAAACTAACCTTACGTCACGGCAGATGCGCCGCAATTACAATGCGGCAAACCCTGGCGCAAGGGTAGGCAGATGCGTGACGCATCTCGTGACGAAAGAGGGGCGCATCTCTAGAGTCGCGTCGCGGGCGCGATGCAACTATAGCAATGCTCAGGGCTGCCCAATACTCAACATACCGCATCAGTCCTTACGCCTGCTTCAAGCAAGCAGGCATAAAGAATTGACGTAGCAGCGTCGCGGAAGTGCCTGCGTTAAATCTTGTAGATTTCACGCAGGCACTTTTGCGAGGCGCACAGCTGCCTGACCGCCACCAACCCCACCCCCCCCCCCTTGCGTGGGAACGCACCCTTTGTGTCTAGCATTACGCAGTTCTGTAAAGTACACTCATACATTACTCAGCCCAATTAACTGAACACAAAATAGAAAACAAATAAGCAGTGGCACCGCCACAGAGAAGGAGAACAGTGCACCTGAAATGCACAGAAGATTTTGAAATATTAATTTACCTCTCCTATGATATCAATGTAATCAGCAGCATTATTGCTCTTTGTAAAAAAGTTAAAGCAAACATTTGCAATATAACACAGTCACACAGAGCAGGAGAAAAAAACGGAGTAGTGAGTGATGAAAAAATTGCTACTACTACTCACCAAGCCCGGGGACCTCCACTCCCAGCAGGTCTAGCAGGTCGCGCTCCCGGTCCAGGATATCGGTCCAGCGGTGGGTCACTTGATTGTAGGTGCGCTGGACCCCTGTGATGTCAAAAAGGGCCCGGCACACCTGCCCCCACCGCTTCCGTCGCTCCTGGCTGTTGGTATAACCAGCAGCGATCCTGCCGCCTGCCGCGATGGTCCTGGGGAGACGGCGCTGCACATAAAAAACGAGTGAGCCCACCTCCTCAGGGCTGAAGATCTCCCTGGGCACCACCATTTCCGCCCTCAAACGGCCACACGGGAGCCGGGCACGGGCTGCGGTGCCCGTCTTGGGCAGCTTGACAGCTGTCTTCACCATTTTCTGGGCAGGTGAAAAAGACAAAATGAAAAAGAATAAGAGTAGGGAAGAAGGAAATAAAAGTTTAAAAAAGTAGTTGAAAAGTAAACAAAAGTAGCCTAAAACACAAAAATATAGATCTAGAAAACTAGAGGGATAGAAAAAAAGTTAAATAGATCAAAAAAATATTAAAACAAGCAAAGGATGGCAGAGATATACAGAGGATAGAAACACCATGCCCAGACACATAGGAATGAATGAAAAACAAGATGGCGGCCCGAACACGTGCGTGTAAGTAAGTTTGCACGCGATTTCTCTCGCGAACTCGTGCGAACTTGCATTCGCAAGGCGCTCATTGCGCGAGATTACACATAGCGGGCGGAAACGGAAATACGTCACGCAAACAAAATGGCGGCGCCCATACTCAACCTTGGGGTAACTCGCACGAGTTCGCGGCTTCCACGGTCGATTTCGCATGACGCCGCGCCTCGCGAATAGGGCGAAATTACCGAAAAACGAGTTTTGCAAAAGCAAAACCAACGAGCAGGTGCAAAAGTTTGAGCTCATCATTTGTAACCATTTCCCTGTAGTGCTTCCTGAAGGGGCCCTCCAGAATCCGGTTGCCTACTTGCAACTATTGTGTGACCCTGCTCTGACAGACACAGAATAGTTACAAGTATGCCATTGCATCCTGTTATTGCAACAAAAAGGAAAGGGAGCAGACAAGCAGGTGCCAGCCTTCATTAATGTCAGTTGGGGCAGGGCAGGTGTTGTTGTTTGCAAAACTTAAAGCACTTAGCAGGTGTGCTTGTCTTTGCCACAATAATGTACACTCACTGGTCAATCAGAGGGTGCTGTGATGACACCGAGGGTGGCATGGGTGTGCCAGCCAGAGGGTGGCATGGGTGAACCAGAGTGCCAGTGTTGACAGAGGATGGCAGTGCTTTGCTTTGCCCCAATAATGTACACTGGTGAACCAGAGGGTGCTGTGTTGACACAGAGGGTGACATGGGTGAGCCAGAGGGTGGCATGGGTGACCAAAGAGAGTGCCAGTGGTGACAGAGGGTGGCAGTGATGAAGAAAGCCTTGCAAACAGGCTGGGCACGTAGAAACAACAAGTTTGCAAAACTGGCGACCCGACAAGTAAGTGCGCAATTTGCGAAATTGTACAAAACCCTCGCGAACTTGCAGAAACCCGTGCGAACACACACCCCCAAAAAAATACGCAAATCCGCGAGAATTCGCGGATTTTGCGTATTGTCGCAAACCGCAAATACGCAAATCCGCAAATTCGCGGATTGCGAATCCGCAATATCCGCCCATGCTTACTCCTCATCCACCCACACACAGAACACGTTAATGTTCATGTGCATTACACGCATCCATGGGCACAGAGACCTGGCCTTCTTCCCATCCACCCACACACAGAACACGTCAGTGTTCACATGCATTACATGCATCCATGGGCACAGAGACCTGACCTCCTCCCCATCCACCCACACACAGAACACGTCAATGTTCACATGCATTGCATGCATCCATGGGCACAGAGACCTGGCCTGATCCCCATCCACCCGCGCACACAGAACACGTCAATGTTCACATGCATTACATGCATCCATGGGCAAGGAGATCTGGTCTCCTCCCCATTCACCCACACACAGAACACGTCAATGTTCACATGCATTACATGCATCCATGGGCACAGAGACCTGGCCTCCTCCCCATCCACCCACACACAGAACACGTCAATGTTCATGTGCATTACACGCATCCATGGGCACAGAGACCGGGCCTCCTCCTCATCCACCCACACACAGATCACGTCAATGTTCATGTGCATTACACGCATCCATGGGCACAGAGACCTGGTCTCCACCCCATCCACACACAGAAGACGTCAATGTTCACATGCATTACACGCATCCATGGGCACAGAGATCTGGCCTCCTCCCCATCCACCCACACACAGAACATGTTAATGTTCACGTACATTACATGCATCCATGGGCACAGAGACCTGGCCTCCTCCCCATCCACCCACAGAACACGTCAATGTTCACGTGTATTACACGCATCCATGGGCACAGAGACCTGGCCTCCTCCCCATCCACCCACAGAACACGTCAATGTTCATGTGCATTACACGCATCCATGGGCACAGAGACCTGGCCTCCTCCCCATCCACCCACGCACACAGCACACGTCAATGTTCATGTGTATTACACACATCCATGGAGACAGAGACCTGGCCTCCTCCCCATCCACCCACATAACACGTCAAGGTTCATGTGCATTACACGCATCCATGGACACAGAGACCTGGCCTCCTCCCCATCCACCCACGCACAGCACATGTCAAGGTTCATGTGCATTACACGCATCCATGGGCACAGAGACCTGGCCTCCTCCCCATCCACCCACATAACACGTCAATGTTCATGTGAATTACACGCATCCATGGGAACAGAGACCTGGCCTCCTCCCCATCCACCCACACAGAACACGTCAATGTTCATGCGCATTACACGCATCCATGGACACAGAGACCTGGCCTCCACCCCATCCACCCACATAACACGTCAAAGTTCACGTGCATTACACGCATCCATGGGCACAGAGACCTGGCCTCCTTCCCATCCACCCACACACAGAACACGTCAATGTTCAGGTACATTACACGCATCCATGGGCACAGAGACCTGGCCTCCTTCCCATCCACCCACACACAGAACATGTCAATTTTCATGTGCATTACACACATTGATGGGCACAGAGGCCTGGCCTCCTCCCCATCTACCCACACATAGAACACGTCAATGTTCACATGCATTAAACGCAACCATGGGCACAGAGGCCTGGCCTCCTCCCCATCCATCCACACACAGAACACGTCAATGTTCACGTACATTACACGCATCCATGGGCTCAGAGACCTGGCCTCCTCCCCATCCACCCACACAGGACACGTCAATGTTCACGTACATTACACGCATCCAAGGGCACAGAGACCTGGCCTCCTCCCCATCCACCCACATAGCACCTCAATGTTCATGTGCATTAAACGCATCCATGGGCACAGAGACCTGGCCTCCTCCCCATCCACCCACATAACACGTCAATGTTCATGTGCATTACACGCATCCATGGGCACAGAGACCTGACCTCCTCCCCATCCACCCACACAGAACACGTCAATGTTCATGTGCATTACACGCATCCATGGACACAGAGACCTGGCCTCCACCCCATCCACCCACATAACACGTCAATGTTCACGTGCATTACACGCATCCATGGGCACAGAGACCTGGCCTCCTCCCCATCCATCCACACACAGAACACGTCAATGTTCATGTGAATTACACACATTGATGGGCACAGAGACCTGGCCTCCTCCCCATCCACCCACACACAGAACACGTCAATGTTCACATGCATTACACGCATCCATGGGCACAGAGACCTGGCCTCCTCCCCATCCATCCACACACAGAACACGTCAATGTTCATGTGAATTACACACATTGATGGGCACAGAGAACTGGCCTCCTCCCCATCCACCCACACACAGAACACGTCAATGTTCACGTACATTACACGCATCCATGGGCACAGAGACCTGGCCTCCTTCCCATCCACCCACACACAGAACATGTCAATTTTCATGTGCATTACACACATTGATGGGCACAGAGACCTGGCCTCCTCCCCATCCACTCACATAACACCTCAATGTTCACGTGCATTACACGCATCCATGGGACAGAGATCTGGCCTCCTCCCCATCCACCCACACAGAACACGTCAATGTTCACATGCGTTACACGCATCCATGGGCACAGAGACCTGGCCTCCTCCCCATCCACCCACACAGAACACGTCAATGTTCATGTGCTTTACACGCATCCATGGACACAGACCTGGCCTCCTCCCCATCCACCCACACAGAACACGTCAATGTTCATGTGCATTACACGCATCGATGGACACAGAGACCTGGCCTCCACCCCATCCACCCACATAACACGTCAATGTACACGTGCATTACACGCATCCATGGGCACAGAGACCTGGCCTCCTCCCCATCCATCCACACACAGAACACGTCAATGTTCATGTGAATTACACACATTGATGGGCACAGAGACTTGGCCTCCTCCCCATCCACCCACACACAGAACACGTCAATGTTCACGTGCATTACACACATCCATGGGCACAGAGACCTGGCCTCCTCCCCATCCATCCACACACAGAACACATCAATGTTCATGTGAATTACACACATTGATGGGCACAGAGACCTGGCCTCCTCCCCATCCACCCACACACAGAACACGTCAATGTTCAGGTACATTACATGCATCCATGGGCACAGAGACCTGGCCTCCTTCCCATCCACCCACACACAGAACATGTCAATTTTCATGTGCATTACACACATTGATGGGCAGAGAGGCCTGGCCTCCTCCCCATCTACCCACACATAGAACACGTCAATGTTCACATGCATTACACGCAACCATGGGCACAGAGGCCTGGCCTCCTCCCCATCCATCCACACACAGAACACGTCAATGTTCACGTACATTACACGCATCCATGGGCTCAGAGACCTGGCCTCCTCCCCATCCACCCACACAGGACACGTCAATGTTCACGTACATTACATGCATCCATGGGCACAGAGACCTGGCCTCCTCCCCATCCACCCACATAACACGTCAATGTTCATGTGCATTACACGCATCCATGGGCACAGAGACCTGGCCTCCTCCCCATCCACCCACACACAGAACACGTCAATGTTCATGTGCATTACACGCATCCATGGGCACAGAGACCTGACCTCCTCCCCATCCACCCACACAGGACTCGTCAATGTTCACATACATTACACGCATCCATGGGCACAGGGACCTGGCCTCCTCCCCATCCACCCAGACACAGAACACGTCAATGTTCATGTGCATTATAGCATCCATGGGCACAGAGACCTGGCCTCCTCCCCATCCACCCACACACAGAACACGTCAATGTTCATGTGTATTACACGCATCCATGGGCACAGAGACCTGGCCTCCTCCCCATCCACCCACACCCCGAACACGTTAATGTTCATGTGCATTACATGCATCCATGGGCACAGAGACCTGGCCTCCTCCCAATCCACTCACACACAGAACACGTCAATGTTCATGTGCATTACACGCATCCATGGGCACAGAGACCTGGCCTCCTCCCCATCCACCCACACACAGAACACGTCAATATTCACGTGCATTACACGCATTCATGGGCACAGAGACCTGGCCTCCTCCCCATCCACCCACACACAGAACGCGTCAATGTTCATGTGCATTACACGCATCCATGGGCACAGAGATCTGGCCTCCTCCTCATCCACCCACACACAGAACACGTCAATGTTCATGTGCATTACACGCATCCATGGGCACAGAGACCTGGCCTCCTCCCCATCCATCCACACACAGGACACGTCAATGTTCACGTACATTACACGCATCCACGGGCACAGAGACCTGGCCTCCTCCCTATCCACCCACACACAGAACACGTCAATGTTCATGTGCATTACACGCATCCGTGGGCACAGAGATCTGGCCTCCTCCTCATCCACCCACACACAGAACACGTTAATGTTCATGTGCATTACACGCATCCATGGGCACAGAGACCTGGCCTTCTTCCCATCCACCCACACACAGAACACGTCAGTGTTCACATGCATTACATGCATCCATGGGCACAGAGACCTGACCTCCTCCCCATCCACCCACACACAGAACACGTCAATGTTCACATGCATTGCATGCATCCATGGGCACAGAGATCTGGCCTGATCCCCATCCACCCGCGCACACAGAACACGTCAATGTTCACATGCATTACATGCATCCATGGGCAAGGAGATCCGGTCTCCTCCCCATTCACCCACACACAGAACACGTCAATGTTCACATGCATTACATGCATCCATGGGCACAGAGACCTGGCCTCCTCCCCATCCACCCACACACAGAACACGTCAATGTTCATGTGCATTACACGCATCCATGGGCACAGAGACCGGGCCTCCTCCCCATCCACCCACACACAGAAAACGTCAATGTTCATGTGCATTACACGCATCCATGGGCACAGAGACCTGGTCTCCTCCCCCTCCACACACAGAAGACGTCAATGTTCACATGCATTACATGCATCCATGGGCACAGAGACCTGGCCTCCTCCCCATCCACCCACACACAGAACACGTCAATGTTCATGTGCATTACACGCATCCATGGGCACAAAGACCGGGCCTCCTCCCCATCCACCCACACACAGAACACGTCAATGTTCATGTGCATTACACGCATCCATGGGCACAGAGACCTGGTCTCCTCCCCATCCACACACAGAACACGTCAATGTTCACATGCATTACATGCATCCATGGGCACAGAGACCTGGCCTCCTCCCCATCCACCCACACACAGAACACGTCAATGTTCATGTGCATTACATGCATCCATGGGCACAGAGACCGGGCCTCCTCCCCATCCACCCACACACAGAACACGTCAATGTTCATGTGCATTACACGCATCCATGGGCACAGAGATCTGGCCTCCTCCCCATCCACCCACACACAGAACACGTTAATGTTCACGTACATTACATGCATCCATGGGCACAGAGACCTGGCCTCCTCCCCATCCACCCACAGAACACGTCAATGTTCACGTGTATTACACGCATCCATGGGCACAGAGACCTGGCCTCCTCCCCATCCACCCACAGAACACGTCAATGTTAATGTGCATTACACGCATCCATGGTCACAGAGACCTGGCCTCCTCCCCATCCACCCACATAACACGTCAATGTTCATGTGCATTACACGCATCCATGGGCACAGAGATCTGGCCTCCTCCCCATCCACCCACACACAGTCAGTCAGTCAGTCAGTCAATTACTTTTATTCGATTAGAAAAAAATCATAAAAAGACACAGGATACATTTCAGAATTACACATGTAAAAGATTAAATGATCACTGGAAGGATATTTACATAATATATATACGTAGTAATTCATCGATCATAACATCAAGGTAATGTAAAGTGGCCTGTGCATAAACAATTGATATATACACTCAAAAAGATTAGATTTAAAAATACATTTAAAAACATATGAGACATCAATATATCTATATTCATATAGAGGTTACATTCAAGAAATTTAGTTTATAATCAATCCATTATTACTTTTACTGCGCTTCTTATTAAGGCGTACTCCTGCTGCTAAAAAATTTGCAACATGAAAAGTGGCATGTGCATTGTGCAAAAGTTGCAGGAATAGAAGTGCAGGCCTCACTTGTAAGAAACGGGCCTCTCTAAGGATGGGGACAAGATATTTCCTCCTGATTTTATCATAATGTTCGCAGAACATGATAAAATGTAAAATGTCCTGTGGTGAAAAATTGTCACAGTCACAAGGTTTGTTGTTATCAGGGGTATCCCATCTATGGTATGTGCCCAATGAAAAGTGAATTAAATTCAAACGAAATCTGATTAAAAGAAAGCGGTGGAAAGAATTATTTACAAATACCAGGTAAGGTTCTGGGCCTGGAACAGTTTTGAGTGTAAAATTCCTTCTGACTGTAATTTTCTTAAGTTCAATTTCCTCTCGCTCTGTGATAAAAAGGTTAATCAGTGATTCCTTGATTAGTTTAACATCTTCCTTCCTTATGTTCTCTGGGGAATTAAAAAGGTCGATACGTCCCACCTGTGCCAACATATTTTTCACATACAACATCCATGGGATCTTAAGTACTCCATCCATGTTTAGACAATCTTCTAGAATTTTGTGATTTAGAGAAATCTCTTCGTTTAGCCAGGTTTTTAACCAAAAGATAACAGGGGCAGATTTTATGGCGTCAGAGACGTACCCAACCCCCAGTTCTGAGTGAATAGAAAAAGTGGGGGTGGACTGGGGAACAGAAAGTAATGATCTTAAAAACCTATTCTCTGCCCTTTGAATAGAGACGGGCTCTATGTATCCCCAGATTGAGGCCCCGTAGTTGGCAATTGCGATGCTCTTAGCATTGTATACTTTGAGAATCGCACTCGTCGGTCTTGAACCCAGTTTTCTAGCAAAATTCAGGATGGCTCCTGCCGATCTACTCAAAGCGTTGGATTTGGCCTTAAACTGGGGACACCACGTGCCTTTGTCGTCAAATAGGACGCCCAAGTAGGTGAAAGAGGGAACCCTCTGAACCTCCTTTCCTGTGCAGACCAGGGTTATGGGTTTCCTCCTTTTCCCTTTATGACCCATAATCATGACGTGGGATTTCTGTGTGTTTACTTTTAGGTCAAGAGAGGTCATAAAATCCCCAAAAGAGGCCAAAAGTTTATTCAGGGCAACGCCAGTTCTTGCCAGGAGAACCGCATCGTCCGCGTACAGGAGGACCGGGATATTAGTCTCTCCTGCACGCGGAACGTCGGTGCCCAGGGCATTAAGTACCGGCTCCAAGTTGTTTATATACAAAGTGAAGAGGAGAGGGGCAAGGATACATCCTTGCCTCACTCCTCTCTCGGAGCTGAAGGATTTGGTGCATCTACCGTCCCTGGTTACTCTAACTGAGGCCTCCAGCCCCTGATGTAGGTCAGCCAGAAACCCAACTAAAGATTTTTCAATACCTATGTCCAGGAGGACCCCCCACAGCCTTGACCTGTTGACCAGGTCAAAGGCTGAGGAGAGATCCATGAAAGCCATGTATAAGGCTCCTTTTTTAACTAGGGTGTATTTAGTAGTTATCAGGTATAAGTTTAAACACTGATCCAATGTGCTTCTTTTAGCCCTGAAGCCATATTGAGCGTTTGAAAGAATTCCCCTGCCCTCCAACCAAGATGTTAATCTCCCCAAAATGACTCTGCCCAAGATTTTAACAGCAGAGTCAATTAGGGAGATAGGTCTGTAACAGGCAGGGTCACTCTTGAGGCCTTTTTTTAAAAATGGGTATGATAACGGATGTAGCCCAAGACTGTGGGATCACACCTGTTCTAGCAGCATTAAACACATTCTTCAATATCTTTGACCAAAATGCGGGTGCTGCTTTGTACAAATCAGCCGGGACCCCATCGGGTCCCGGGGCCTTATTTATGGATGACTTATTTATTGCGTCTTCTATCTCATTTATTAGAAAGGGTTCAATTGGGTCAGTGTTAAGATGGTCAAACCTATCCTGTAGTTGACTAGATGCGGTATGTTTATAGATGTTACCAAAGTGGGATAACCACAAGTCATCGGGAATGACACACTCTACCGAATGGCTATCTCCTTCCGAGAAGTAAGAATGATTAATAACATCCCAGAATTTAGAACTATCCCGGAGGACCTCTGGAGATTGAAGGTCCAACCAGGCCTGCTCTTTAATGTCCTTCTTCCTTTTCCAAATGGCCTGTTTGTACTCCTTCCTTAATTGGATGACCTTGGCTTTGTTTCTTGGTGACTCTTTTAGGGCATTTAACAGGTCAGAATGAGACACACAGAACACGTCAATGTTCACGTGCATTACATGCATCCATGGGCACAGAGACGTGTCCTCCTCCCCATCCACCCGCCACACAGAACACATCAATGTTCACGTGCATTACACACATCCATGGGCACAGAGACCTGGCCTCCTCCCCATCCACCCACATAACACGTCAATGTTCATGTGCATTACATGGATCCATGGGCACAGAGACCTGGCCTCCTCCCCATCCACCCACACACAGAACACGTCAATGTTCACGTGCATTACATGCATCCTTGGGCACAAAGACCTGACCTCCTCCCCACCCACCCACATAACACGTCAATGTTCACGTGCATTACATGCATCCATGGGCACAGAGACCTGGCCTCATCCCCATCCATCTTTAACAAAAAGAGAGAGAGGGTTTTACTAAGGGAATACTCCCAGTCCCCTTGGGATATGAACCATGAACAAATAAAGGAGTATACCGTGAAGATAAAGGATATCAACGAGAAAAAGAGAGGATGAGGAAGGAAAAAGGAAAGAAATTACTTTTTTAAAAAGACCCCTCACTCACCAACGTAGTTGGTGACATTCTTCATCATTGGGGTACCACCCGAGTAGTCGAATTGCCCCCGAGTGTGCTTCAACACCTGATTACAGTGGAGTAGGTTCTTTACAACAGTGGTGGCAGTGAGTGAAATGGTGAGGTTAAAATTGTCTTTATTTAACTCCCTAAGAATTTAATTTTGAGCAATAAGACAAGGTTTAAAAACAAAGTGAGATACCAGGGTAGGTTAAATTGACCTGCGGTATCTATATAAAAGCAAGGTTATTGTGGTCTACATGTTTCAACCTGTATGTGATATTACTAGGTTTTCTTCAGGACCTATCTCAATGACCCGAGCGGAGTACATGCACTAAGGTGCACCCTACTCTGGGTCACTCATACACCACACCGTGTACTTACAGCATGGCAACCTCTCAGTCTTCTGTAAAAGGTTAAAATTAGAGACTAGCTTCTGTCACGCCTCATGGAGACCGCGGGGAGGGGCGCTGGCTCTAGTCACACTTATGTCAAGCCATACCGTCCGCACTTCAACCTGGATGTACGCCCTGCACGGAGACCTGGGCACAGAGACCTGGCCTCCCCCATACACCTGCGCACACAGAACATGTCAATGTTCACATGCATTACACGTATCAATGGGCAAAGACACCTGGCCTGATCCCCATCCACCCGCACACACAGAACACGTCACTGTCACATGCATTACAAGTATCTATGGGTACAGAGACCTGGCCTCCTCCCCATCCACCTGCGCACACAGAGCACGTCAATGTTCACATGCATTACACACATCCAATGGCACAGAGACCTGGCTTGACCCCATCCACCCACATAACACGTCAATCTTCATGTGCATTACACACATCCATGGGCACAGAGACCTGGCCTCCTCCCCATCCACCTGCGCACACAGAACACATTAATGTTCATGTGTATTACATGCATCCATGGGCACAGAGACCTGGCCTGATTCCCATCCACCCTCGCACACAGAACACGTCAATGTCATATGCATTGCAATTATCTACGTGCATAGAGACCTGGCCTCTTCTCCATCCACCTACACACACAGAACATGTCTATGTTCATGTGCATTACATGTATCCATGGGCACAGAGCCTGGCTTGATCCCCATCCCCCCACATAACATGTCAATGTTCATGTGCATTACACGCACCGGTGGGTACAAAGAACTGGCCTCCTCCCCATCCACCCACACACATAACACGTCAATGTTCACGTGAATTTGTAGTGTAGTTCCTATTATCCCAATAGGCTCTGCGCATTGGAATAATACCTTCAATAGTATAGGCCTAGACCAGACGTTAACTAGGTCTACTACTGTCGATATTAGACTTAAAGTTTTGGGTTTGCCAGCTAGCTCAGAGTTCACTAGAAACTTTCTCGACTAGGCAAGGAGGAGTTGAACCTCCCTGGATAGACAAGAAGGGATTTAGTTTCTGACAACCATAGAACATGACAACTTTGCTCTCCCCTAATCAAGAGTGTATCTCTAGAGTCGTGTGAAAACAAAAGACGACTTATTTTACTCAGTCAGTACGTGCATTCTTAGTCTCACCAGATTGTAGAGAAAAGGAAGAGACGGGCGTGTTCAATAAAAGATGTTATTTATTGATCAGTCTCTTTTCTCATACAAGAGAAATGGATCGATATTATTGCAATACTTATGGTTAAGTAAAGTGCGTACATTAAAAGCAGAAGTATAAAATAATACTGTAAAAACATTGATATGGTTTCTAAGCCATATGATGGTTTAAAATGGATAAAATAGATACATACACATATACATTTGACTAATCGTACTCAACTGGTGTTTCTAACTACGCCTACCCCAGATGTACCTGACCTAAGCCTAATACGTGGGCGGGAGTAGAAAGTAGCAGTTTAAGTTAAGTTTGTTTTGCCAAGTGACTGACTCAAGAATTCTCTGTGAGGGGTTATTCAGTTCTGTACCTGTAGTCTAGGATGAATGAGGGATGGTATCTCTCGTCTCTGGTCTCGATATTCCAGGCTGCCTGCGAGGGCTACCCGGAAGCGCCGGAGCTGGATTTCTCGGCAGGAGAAAACAGCGTCTCGTTCTCAGCGCGTCAGGAAGGCGGGGCTGCGCCAGCGGGGTCTGCTCTGCTCTGGGCTTCGGCAAGTCTGGCTGCTCCGATCTCGTCACCACCGCGTGTGTTTGCATAGGGCAATATCGGTAATATTTATACCTTTAAGGTGCCGAGATTGACGTAAGGATGGACATAGATACGTCAATAAGGATGTCATACGACTTGGTCGTTAGCACATTCTTTTGCTGAAGTTCTCGGTGAAATCAAAACAATGGCCGCAGGGTTTTTTCCAGGTCTGTCATAGGTTTGATTTGTTTTGAGAACTCCGTATGCCTTATCAGGGGCTGGAGGAATATCGCTTGTCTAATTAGATGGCAAGCGTTATGACCTAATCAGATAACACGTTCCTGTGCCGTAGTGTGGCTTAATCAGATAACGGTTTCTGCATCATGGGGGTTTTCTGCCTCATGGGATGGCTGCTAGTTAACTTGTTAACCAGAATAGGGTCAGGAATAGGGGGATCGATACAGAACCTATAGGAATACATCACACCCACTCCACACTAACTATGGACATATTTACGAATCTATGCATAGTAAAACATACTGTAGAGTATCGTGTATACCTTACCACCCCAAAATACATAAATGCATTTTGAATTTTATCAAACATACGGAAAAAACAGTCACATGTAATATATGCACTCAAGCTGTAGAATAATGCTAAAGTAATCACGCATATCTATACATTATCACTAATTTGTATATGAGAATTTACACATGAAATGGCTCTTAATACAGAAAAAAGGTTCGAGACCATTCCATCACAGAATAAAATAATTATGAACATACCAGCGGGCAGCTAATGTCTATAAAGTATCTAAAAATAGAAATTTTAGTTCTCTAAGAATAGTTCTTACTTTAAGCAGAAGATAAGTGTCCCGAAAAATTCTTAAAAATATTTTGGGGCTGCTGAAAAAAAAATTGCTGTCCGTGAACTGGAAGGAAAATTGTTCATGGTATTTTGCTATTCTAGCTGAAGGCCAAATTCAGGGAACGCCGTCTGCGAGCTTGCTCAAAAGTCTCTATTTCTGCTCTGGTGAGAACATCATATCATTTAGACTGTCGAAAAAGCTGTCAACAGCTTCCTGGGAGAGTTCCACTAACTCGGAAAAGGATGTAACCATGCATTCGTGCGCATGATTGTCTCCATTGACGTTTTGATTAGAATTGCTGACAGAAGGTCGTACCTGATCAATGCTGCTTTCATCTTGAACTTCACTACCCCTTAATCGTAGTGGTGAAGCTTCCACGAATGCCGTCATCAGGATTGGTAGCCGTTGAGGGCAGCACAAAGCATGAGCCTTTATTGGACTCAACAATGTTTCTGCATCCATTGGCGCATCCGATTGTAGCGTCAGACAGGTGTCTAACACGCATTCTTCTCCGCATAGCAAGCACCTTAATACAGGTAAAACACATCGTTGCCACATTGGTCGAAATGAAAGAAACCAAGTCATGTTCAGGTCTCTAAGCCGGGATAGTCCCAGGATTTTTGATATCCGGTCCCGGTATCCAATGGCTAGGATTGTTTCTTCCCTTGTCGCAGGTGTTTTGTCTGTGACATGGTTTGCCATAACGAAATATGAGGACTAGGAATAGGATTCCTGCAAATAGTCCCAAAATGAGGGGAAGTCCGCCAAAAATCGAATGGACGAAATCTGGAAAAATACCCAGTATGGCTTTGAATGGTGTTAATGCCATTGAAAATACTGTCTTAAATACTTTTGAGACTCCACTGGTATCAGAAATATTTAAGATTTCATTCAGGATTTCTGCGAAATGTATGGGGGAATTAGTTGATAACAATGAGTGAATCTCTGCAGTCGTCCTTGCGACTAGGAGATCATACGTTTCTTTTGATGACGTGAGCCTGGTCGGCGTCTGAAGAAGCACTGTTTTCATTCTGCTTAAAGTATCTATTCGAATAGAAGTAATTTTCAAATTGGGCCATGCCCTTGCCTCCCTGTCTGGAAGGGAGCTGGGGAACAATAAGCGTCCACAGCACTTGACCTTCGCAGTCGTAGTTACGAGATAAGGAGTCCCGGGCATAAGACTACAGCATCTGCGGTCCACAATTAGAACGTAACTCCCATTATAGAGTCTTTGAAAGAATGGTTCTATCTCTGTTGCAGGTGCGCCTAGTTGGTGACATGAAAGGTTATTTGAGTTCCCTTCACAGGCTCCATGCAAACTAATTCCGTTACACAGAAGTGTACCGCTTAGTGACATCGCACAATTATTGCCACTAAGAAACACTTTCTGTCCTTTATTACTGACACATGCATGTGAATAGGGCAAGTTCCATGTTGTTTTAATGTACCTCTTTCCCAATTTTTCGTACATGCCAGCCTGTATATATTTTTGGCAGTATTGAAACTTGAAGGTAGATATTGGAATATTAATTATCCCATGTATTATCCATTCACTGACAGGTCGTTCTGACATTGTCACTGGTAATCTCTCAAGTTTCTCAATGCTCAGGATTGTATAATCAGCACCCTTTTGTGCCATACTGATTTGTTTATCAGTAAGGTTAAAGATATTGAATAGTGACGTTGTGTTGATTAAACGCCAAGGCACATAGCCTGAACGCAGATTTTGTAACGTCCAGCCTAGCTGTACAATAGAACGCAATTGAGACTGACCGTGTTGTAACAACAGTAAGTCTTGCGATAATATGTCGATTGCTGAAGACACAATGCTGTCCAGAGAAAAAATTCTGGAGGACAGAGTCATTAACCCATTGTCCACTACAGAAAGTGATTTTTCCAAATTAATACGGTCAATTTCCCGTATTCTTTCTGCTGTCTCAATTTGAGTCACCTTCCAGGCCTCGTTGTATGCTGCATATACAGAGGCTGCTATGAAACGTTTCTGACGCTGTTTGCGCGGTCCCATAATGAAATCATGCAAGTCAGCACCATCAGTAAGTAAAGTTAGGTGTTGCTTAATTTCTGCCAGTGTGGAAGTTTGTAGCCATTGAAGGCATAATTTGCCCACACTGTAGGTGGTTATTATTCCTGGGTGTTGTCTTTGGGAATATCTAGGGTCTGGCCTGGTCATTTTGAACCCCTGTGTTTTGTTCAGGAATCTGTCTTGACAGTTATTAGTATCTGTGGGCCAGATCAACCACTTTTTCCAATCAGGATGTGTTCTGTTTTGGTTTAATACATAATTTACGTCTATCTCTTCATCTGTAGAGCTATTGCTGTTCATTGTTGGTTTTGGAATAGACGGTTTATTTAAGTCTTTGATTTTGGCTAGGCCAAGACAGGTAGTTTGTTGAACAGTGTCATTTAAAAATATAATTTGTTCTGGGATCATGCAGGCTCTAAACAAAGATTCTATACCCTGTACTTGCCATTCTTTTGTACCCCAAACACTCTTTACTTCAACGTTTTTGTCCCAATAATCAAAACCAAAAGTATTCATTTGTTCAAAGAATGAGTCTGAATATATCAATTTCGTGTTTGTTATCATGGTCTTTGTCCCTGTCTTATTTGACAATTTGAAATCAAATGTTTCAGCATTACTTGTGTTAAAACCTGAAAAGTATGAATATTTGTCATAAACGGTTCTTGAGCTTCCTTTTGGAGGGGTTGCACAATGTTCCCATTGATTATAATTTAAAACATTTCTAGGTTGTGCAGATCTATGTAGAAAATGGTTACCATAGTGGTTATAACAGTACATACTATCATAATTTGTCGAACCCTGCAAATAATCATGTTTGGTAAATTTAGCAGACATCACTAAGTCAGACATCATATTATTTATACTTTCAAAGTCCCAATCATCAGCAAATGAGCTTGGTTTTACAAAGTCACTCAACGAGATCTTAATTTGGTGTGGATATTTCAGGATTTCAACCGGACCATAAATTTCGTAGTCAGTGTTGTCCCATGCTACCCCACCCGGTATATGATTGGCTGTGAAGTTGACTGAAGAAAGTTCTCTTTTCTCGACGTGTGAAGATGTGTGTGGTTTGAGGATCAAGTTGATTTTCTGACTTGCTGTGTCCATTTTAGCATATTTTCCCTCAATGAAGCGTCCCAAAGTTAGTACCATGATGAGCCAAATTATGAGGATAAATGCACCAAAACCCACCCAAAATTCAATCCATGGAGAAATCAGATATGTTTCTTTCAGTTGTTTCAAAAGTACTTTAACTTTATCTTTAAAGGTTTTTGTTGATGGCTGTGTTTTTGATTCAGTGAAGCCTTCAGAGGAATCATCGAAGTTTATGAAGTAGCCGGATGCAGTTCTGTCAATTGTTCCAATTGCTTCAGGATTACTGTTTCTTGCATAGTCGTTTGTTACTTCATTATAGATTGGTGTGTCTCTGCTAAATGTTTTTATTTGGGTTTTCAGAGGTCTAAGTTCCATTGCATTGTTGCATAGTCCTTGTTGTAGTTATGTAGGCGTTTCGAATGTGATTAGCCTCTTAGATTGAACCTCTGTGTTTGTAGCAAATCTTGGTGTTCTACTACTTTTCGGGAGTCCACTTGGCCTACTATTTGTTATCGGCCACATGATTGTGGTTTTACCAGGTCGATGGATACAACTCGGTTCTCCTTTTTACCAGCAAGCGGCGGTAGTACAACTGATCTTGTCCCGTTGATAGACAAGACAGGAACTGCTTTTCTGTAAGAAGGCCCAAATTCCTTCTTTACCGCGATCTTTTCTCTGACTAGATCCCCGACTTTTGGAATCCAGACAGGTCTTGCTGGGACAGGTGGTGGTTCTTCAGTGGTTGTTGGCTGCTGTTTCAACTTTATGTTGCTCAGGTCTTTTCTTGTTTCGTTTAAGTCCTGCAAAATAGCCAAACGATCTTTGATATCAAAGCATTTTTCCTTCACCACTGAAGTCTGACTGTCGAGGTCTAA
Source organism: Lissotriton helveticus (assembly GCF_964261635.1). Lineage (NCBI taxonomy): Eukaryota > Metazoa > Chordata > Amphibia > Caudata > Salamandridae > Lissotriton > Lissotriton helveticus. The sequence continues at coordinate 27,837,884 of NC_136073.1, read as the reverse complement.
GACTAACATCCTAGTTCCAAATAATAATTCGTACGGACTGAATCCCTTCAGAGAATTTCTTGGCAGGTTATTTAGACTACGTTGGACACTTATTAGATGTTTGACCCACCCAGCTCCCGAACCTAATATCCTTTCTGTTATAGATAGCTTTATGCCTTGGTTTTTTCTTTACACCATCCCGTATCCCTCAGGAAGGAAGTGAGAAGAGTCCCGCTGTGCTATGCTCATTTGGCCATATTTCCCCTCAGGCTGGAGGGCTAGAGTGAAAACAATGGTCAAACGTAGCATGCTTCTAGCGTATATGCCAGTTAGACTCGCAAATCTTTGTATAACAGTCCAGACGTCAGCCGAGCGCTGGTGATCTACATTATAAGTGGAAACTAGCCTGTATATGTTAATCGGACGCTTTGCTTTTTACTGTTGATCTTTTCTTTGAGTGAAACGACACGGTATTACACCGTTTCTCTCACCACTGCGATTTCTGTTACAGTTTGGGCTGTTCTTTACAAACATGGTATGATGCAGGCTCATGCCTGGCCACCAGTACCTTGATTGTAATTCTTCCAGAGAATCTTTTAGTTTGAGGTGTCTGAGACCCTCGCCCATATGTGCGTCTGCTATTAACAAGGTTCTCCTGTCCATGTTTGGAATCACTCTATCCCCCACTCCAGGGATTCGAGCAAAAGGGACGGAGTTTGCATCGATTATGTATGTATAATTGAGTGGATAGTTGATCGGTAGCGCTGAGCAGTCGCCTTTTGATGACGTTTTCACCGCCAGCACTGTTTCACCGTCAATATACTTCACTGTACGCTTTTTCCGAGCTACGGAAGCCGATTTAGTTGCTACCGCTGTGGCTGTCTCAGCCAATGAATTCCCTGCAACGTGAACGCCATCACGCTGATGACTCAGTGTATGTATCACGTGAGTCTTTGGTAGTTCTTTTTGTAACAGAACTATTTGTTCCCAAAGCAGTTTTTGCTTTATTGTTGCACCTGTGTCATCTTTGTAACCGTTTTGAATCCATGTCTGCAAATCGTTGTTATATGATTTGACGCAGTAATATGAATCGGACACTATGAGTGTCGGGAATTCGCGATCCGCATTATCTAGCGCCATTTTCAATGCCATTATTTCAGTCTGTTGTTCTGAATTAGTTTCTACTGAGTGTGTTTTTGTTAATAGAGGTCTTAGTTTACCTCCGCGCCACACTTCTTTTGTAATCTCACATGTTGGGTTGTATGCTTGTTCTCCCCAAACGGAGGGTTGAGCATGTCCGTCTGTATAGATTACACAAGCGTATTGTCGTAAGGGCAGAATGTCGATAGGCAGAGGGAATGTTCTTTCATATTCTAGATTTTTCAATTCCTTTAGTTCTGGATCAAAGTAGTAGTATACTTTGTCCGTTGTAATTGAATTCACCCATTGTATCCATTCCGGATTCAATGTTGTTGTTGGTAAATTACACGGTGTTGTTAAAGCCTCAAAGACTGATTCTGCTGTTCTGACTGTGATGTGTCTACCGTCTGCTTGATCTTTTTCTCTAGCTATTGCGGTTTGAACTGCATGAACAATGTTTTCTTTAATGCTGAATTTCTTTTCAGCTTCTGTGTACAAGTGTGATTTGAATGCAATTGGTACCTTTTCTCCCTCATTAGAGGTCAGGTATGTGAATCCGCATCTTCCTGGGATGACTCGAATCACAAGATTGCGTGTGTTATCACGTGTTTCTAATTTTGTTTTAATTAACATGTCTGTTTGTAAGGATCTCAAAATTTCTGTGTGTATTTGAGTCCAATTGGTTCTTTTAAAATCTGGTTTTATTAGATCATAAAGGGGTTTGACCCTTTCTGCGTAATTTGCAATGTATGTTCTTCCGAAATTTAGGAAGCCTAGAATTGACTGTAGGTTTTTTAGTGTTCTAGGTGCTTGGAGTACAGCACATTTCTCTAGGAAATTGTCAGCCAGGCTTTTGCCTTCACTTGATAATTCATATCCTAAGAACAGGACTGTTAGATGGGCAATTCTGGATTTTTTAAAGTTGAATTTGTAACCCTCTGCTGCGAACCCAAGTATTATGGTGTTCACTCTCTTCAAGTGAGTATCCAAGTCATCATCTGTTAGGTATATGTCGTCGACATAAGATAATGCTTCGTCATCATATGTTTGTAGTAACTCTGTTACTCTCGCTGAGAATAATCCTGGGCTGTTCTTGAACCCCTGGGGTAACCGACAGAATTGTTTTTGAGCGCCATTTATTGAGAACGGGGACAAATATCTGCTCTCTGGTGCTATTTTTTGACAAAAGAATCCATTACAGATGTCTAATGTTGTTTTGTATTTTTTGCGCACTATGTTATTCATTAGTGCAGCACTATGCGAGTTTTGCACTGCAAAAGTTTTGCAACATGAGTTAAGGTGTCGGTAATCCAAAACTAGACGATATGAATTGTCTGGTTTGGAGACCGAAAACAAAGGGTTGTTCATTTGTGAGGTGCAAGTTTCAATCACCCCCTGGTATTCTAATTGATCTAGGATTTCTTTTACCTGTTTTTTAGCTTCTTGCTTAATTGGGTACTGTCTTTGTGCAGTAGGTTGTGATTTTAACTGGATTTTGTGAGGAGGAGAGTCCTCATCCCATCCTACATGATTTTGTATATCAAGCAGGAGCTTGAGCTACTGCCCACTTTCTGGCAAGTGTGTATTTTTTATGAATTGGGATATGATTTGAGAAGGCAGGCATAATTATTTCTTCGCCATGAGGGCACTCCCTGACAAACTCTGGTGGCCAGTCTTTTTCAGCTAGAAGGATGTCATAGCCCTTGGAGAGATTATCCCAAAATAGTCCCCTTATTTTTCTAGTCTTATCCCCTTCTATACGTAAAGTTATTTCATATATTTTGTGAGGTTTGCTAACTCTGGTGTCTGCAGTTTCCACTTGAAGATATTCATTCGTGTCCACTGTCTCCAGAAGATTCATAAGGACTTTGCGAGCTATGCTCACTTCTGCTGCGCTGTCTAGCATTGTCTGAGCCCATTCTCCGTTTTTCAGTTGTGTCCTCAGTATTCTCGGCATTGTTTACTACCTTGATACTGGCTACCTTCTTTTTTGGAAATTGTAGTTTCTTTTTTAGATGAGCAGATTCCTTGTCTTTGGACTTGGCGTGCTCTTCTCTTTGTTCTGATCGTCCTCTTCTTTCCGATTTCTGCGAGGAAGTCTGAAAAGATTGAGAGGGACGTGTATCAATGTCTTGATATCTATCAGGCTTCTTTATATTATCCCTATTTCTAAGGTTATATCTTTTCCCAGAGGGGTCACTTTGGGGTGACCTGTGTCTCTGGTTCGGAGATTTTTCTCTCCGCCGAGGAGACCTTCCTCTGGACTGGAATTTCTTTTCTTTAGGATTGGATTGTTTGTTTCCATCCCAGCTCTTTTTTTGTGATGTTGAATTATTATTAAAAAATATTTTTTCAGGACTTTCAATCAGTTGTGGTTTTACTGGTATTCCACCTAAACTATCTCTACCTAGTTCCTCATAGGATTTTTCTATAATTCTGGCAATTTCAGCTGGTTGGTCTGCTATATCTGTCTCCTTTAACCTCTGGCGGATCGCCACGTTTGCTGCTTCTCCCTTTATGTTGGCTAATAATATAGCCGAGACCTGCTTGAAGTCTTTCAGTAATTTCATACCAAGAGTTAAAGCGGGTTCTGGACCGTATTCGTCTTGAATTTGTTTTAGCACATCTGGTATTACCGAAATGGATGGAACACCGTGCGTTTTTGTGTAGATGGAAGCAAAGACTGTACCCCAAGTGTCACAGTCCTCCACGTGTGGTGCGATTCCCATTGGAAGACAGATAGTCAGAATCCTGTGTTTTTCTAACGGGGTGGTGTCTGGAAACACCGCCTCTATTTGGGTGATTTTTTGTGCTAACCAGAATGGTATTTGTTCCCGTTTAGCTGGTACTTTACCTAGGCAGGACTGTATGTTCTGTGGTGTAATTTTATTTGTGTTCCCCTGATCAGGGGTCAGCTGTGGAATTTTAATTGCTGGTTGGATTGTTGAAGTCCGCATTACATATTGGACTAATTGTCTATGTATTTTTATTAATTGTTTTATTTGTATTAAAAGGTTTGCTGCAGACATCCCATCGATGTCTGGATGTGGTGTGTATCCGGCTAGAACCAGCCACGTTGCTCCTGGTCTACCTAATGGACCGAGCCTGGTGATGTGATTATTATGTTTTAGGGCGCCATTAAATAAGAGCAGATGCTCTTGAAATTTAAGTGGTACTTCCACCTCCTCGAAAGGAGTGTACTCATTAGGAGGTTCCTCTGTTTTGTAATAGTGGAAGACCTTTGTTACAGCATTTGCTGCTGGAAAATGTATCCATGAATAGAATACCTCTGTCTGCCGATATTCGTGTGCCTCAATTACGAATATGACCGTTCCACCTCTAGGTGTCAGTCCATTTTCTATAAGTTTTAAAGTTATAGATTTTCTTGTGTTGACCGCGATGAGTATTATCTCCGGGTCAGCGTCTTGCAGTGCATTATCAGCTGCTGCGAGTTCAGTTGCTATTCTAACTGCCTCTCTGTCTCCTTCACCGTCTGACATTGTACTGTCCAGAAGGTTATTTTGTTTGTTTGCAGATCAGGTTCTTATGGAAACAAAGATTAGATGCACAATATTTTGGAACAGTGTATCCTTCAACGTTGACTAAACCAAGGACCATACATAGGAGTTTCCTCCTGCGAGGTTTGGCGGATATTACCTTTCACCCACTCCAGACGTCTTTGGAGTATTATGGGAAAAAGGGGTCTGAGTGAAAAAGCACGACTGAGTTACTCTAAATGTCTTACGTTAGTTTTATCGCCCATCCAAACACGTTGGGCGCCATGTAGTGTAGTTCCTATTATCCCAATAGGCTCTGCGCATTGGAATAATACCTTCAATAGTATAGGCCTAGACCAGACGTTAACTAGGTCTACTACTGTCGATATTAGACTTAAAGTTTTGGGTTTGCCAGCTAGCTCAGAGTTCACTAGAAACTTTCTCGACTGGGCAAGGAGGAGTTGAACCTCCCTGGATAGACAAGAAGGGATTTAGTTTCTGACAACCATAGAACATGACAACTTTGCTCTCCCCTAATCAAGAGTGTATCTCTAGAGTCGTGTGAAAACAAAAGACGACTTATTTTACTCAGTCAGTACGTGCATTCTTAGTCTCACCAGATTGTAGAGAAAAGGAAGAGACGGGCGTGTTCAATAAAAGATGTTATTTATTGATCAGTCTCTTTTCTCATACAAGAGAAATGGATCGATATTATTGCAATACTTATGGTTAAGTAAAGTGCGTACATTAAAAGCAGAAGTATAAAATAATACTGTAAAAACATTGATATGGTTTCTAAGCCATATGATGGTTTAAAATGGATAAAATAGATACATACACATATACATTTGACTAATCGTACTCAACTGGTGTTTCTAACTACGCCTACCCCAGATGTACCTGACCTAAGCCTAATACGTGGGCGGGAGTAGAAAGTAGCAGTTTAAGTTAAGTTTGTTTTGCCAAGTGACTGACTCAAGAATTCTCTGTGAGGGGTTATTCAGTTCTGTACCTGGAGTCTAGGATGAATGAGGGATGGTATCTCTCGTCTCTGGTCTCGATATTCCAGGCTGCCTGCGAGGGCTACCCGGAAGCGCCGGAGCTGGATTTCTCGGCAGGAGAAAACAGCGTCTCGTTCTCAGCGCGTCAGGAAGGCGGGGCTGCGCCAGCGGGGTCTGCTCTGCTCTGGGCTTCGGCAAGTCTGGCTGCTCCGATCTCGTCACCACCGCGTGTGTTTGCATAGGGCAATATCGGTAATATTTATACCTTTAAGGTGCCGAGATTGACGTAAGGATGGACATAGATACGTCAATAAGGATGTCATATGACTTGGTCGTTAGCACATTCTTTTGCTGAAGCTCTCGGTGAAATCAAAACAATGGCCGCAGGGTTTTTCCCAGGTCTGTCATAGGTTTGATTTGTTTTGAGAACTCCGTATGCCTTATCAGGGGCTGGAGGAATATCGCTTGTCTAATTAGATGGCAAGCGTTATGACCTAATCAGATAACACGTTCCTGTGCCGTAGTGTGGCTTAATCAGATAACGGTTTCTGCATCATGGGGGTTTTCTGCCTCATGGGATGGCTGCTAGTTAACTTGTTAACCAGAATAGAGTCAGGAATAGGGGGATCGATACAGAACCTATAGGAATACATCACAAATTACACACATTGATGGGCACAGAGACCTGGCCCTCTCCCCATCTACCCATACACAGAAAACATCACTGTTCACGTGAATTACACACCTCAATGGGCACAAAGAATTAACCTGATCCCCATCCACCCGCACACAGAACACTTCAATGTTCAAATGAATAGCCATGTTATCCAATGGGAGGTGAATAACATGGCTAAGAGCATTTCATCGCTAATGCGTGAATATCGCTGTATTCTCAGCGATATTCACACATTTCGCTGCTATCACCTGGATTTTTATCGCTTTTGAGATAAACCTTGCTAATAGCAAGTTATCTCAGCGATAAAAAACGGTGATGCGCGGCGTTAAAAATATTGCCGCTAAGCCTACTTAGCGATAAATATCGCTATTTGTTGGTAATATGCCCCTCTCTTCCTGACCTATGTGGTCACTTGATAAGCATTTTATACTGTTGGCCACCGACCTTATCTAACATGGGGAATTTTGGGGAATTTCTATTAATTTCCAGACATAACACGTATGCATCAATATGATATTCATAGGACGAACCAGTAACAACCAGTATGACATAAGTGCGTCAATTCAGACTACATTGTTAATGTTGTTTTATGTTTTTTTCACGAAATGACCTTGAAATATAGATTACAAGGAACGTGTCTCATATTGATACATATATATATATATTTTTAGAGTTTTATATAGCACGAACTAGACCCGAAGATATATGGTATCAGAGCGCTTTACATAGCACCAGTTTCATTACACGAGGACACATTCATGTTTGTTAGGCACTGGAAAATTAAGTGAGTTGCCCAGAATCACAGGATGTTGAGCGTCGTTGCCGAGACTGGAACCCGGGGGCATATTACCAAGGGCCCTTATCGCCGCTTTAGCTGGACTTTTTCCCGCTACAGCGGCGATAATTTGATCGCCCTATTACCAAGCTGTCGCTAACACCAGTTAGCGACAGCTAATAGGCGATAGTGGGCATTTTGGGGCCCACTTTGCATGTCAGCGATAATTATCGCTAATGACATGCAAAGTGGGCGTGCCAAGAGGTTAGCGACTGAAAACAGTCGGTAACATCGCTATCTCCTATTACCTACAAAGACGTAGTTTTGGAAATATTTGCGCTAAGTGCGATTATCTCCAAAAGCTAACACCTGCCCAGAGCAGTTCTTAGCCATGTTATCCAATGGGAGGTGGATAACATGGCTAAGAGCATTGTCACGATAATGTGTGAATATCGCTGTATTTCCAGCGATATTCACGCATTTCGAATGATTTTTATCGTTTCTGAGATAAACCTGTGGATAGCAAGGTATCTCAGCGATAAAAATCATCGTATTGCGGCGATAAATTTATTCCCGCTACCCCTGCTTAGCGATAAATATCGCTATTGCTAGGTAATATGCCCCCCGGTTCCTCAACTTCGAGGTCGACCGCTCTAGCCATACGGCTACATCCTCTCTGCTGTTTCTTCGAGGTTATTGCTTAGATGTTTGACACTTTCACAGGTTCTTCAAAAGATAAGGAGAGGCAATTTTTAGGTCAAAGATAGACAGGCCAATAATCCAGCAGAAAATGGAATGTTGGCCTGCACAAAATGGAACGCAATCCTCACTTTGATCACTAATGCCCTCGATCATTCAATCAGAATTTGTATAGCGTGGCTAATCCCCCGTGAGGGTATCAAGGCGCTGAGCACACTGCTGCCGCCGGGTGGTGGGGGCGGTGTGCGTTCAGTTGAACAGCCAGATCTTGAGTCCTTTTCTAAATTCCAGTGGAGAGAATGAGGTCCGGAGGTGAAGCGGGAGGTCATTCCAGGACTTTGCAGTGAGATGGGAAAGTGAGCGTCGTCCACTGTTGCTGCGGCGGACGCTAGGTGTGTGGGTGAGCGAGAGGGAGGCAGAGCGCGTGTGTCTGGAGGGATGGTGGAAGTTCAGGCAGTGGTTGATGTACGCTGATCCCTGATTGTGTAAAACTTTGAAGGTGTGGATAAACATCTCGAACCATTGTCTGGTTACAGTATTTTATCTGTTATGTTTTGTGCACTTACGCTGAGTTTAAATTTGTTTACGCTGTAACTATATTTTGCATATTATGAGATATCATAGCATGTGTTGTGTTCTCATGCAACCTTGGCTGGACATTCAGTTGTGTTACACAGCACCTGAACATAACTCCACACACTACCCTTGAGTTAAGTTCTGGGTGCTCGCTCACTATGTATGCACAGTAGACAAGAAAGATCAGGAGAAGGCCACTGTGTGCTCCAATCCAGGGGCCTCATTTATGAGGCCATGCGTCAATTTTACGTCGCTGGTGCGTCACTTTTTGTGACACACTAGTGCCGTAAAAAATGCGCCTTGTTGCGCCATATTTACAAAGTGACGCATTTAGGTAGATGCGTCACTTTGTAAACCCCTGGGCCACATTATACCGGCGCCAGGTATAATGTATACAAGGGGGCGTATTAACGCAAGAAAGGGTCGTAGAAGTGACGCAGTGAAATCTATATGGTTTCACTGCGCCACTTCTAGGACACAAATGCGTCAATTTCTTACGCCTGCCTCACAGCAGGCGTAAGACTGACGCAAGGATACAGTGCTGGAGTTGCGTCACTTTTGTGACACACTCCAGCAATGCGCCACTTTTGCGCCATACAGATACGTCAGAAATACTGACGTATCTGTAACTCCTTGCGCAATGATGCGTCATACTGTAAATATGACGCATCATTGGTGGTGCAAGGAGGGCGCAGTGAAAAGTGACGTATCGCTGTTTTCACGCAGCGATGCGTCACTTTTCATAAATGAGGCCCCAGGTCCCTATAACACTAGCTATGTGAACTTTCAGCATTTTCCTACTGAGAGACCCCAGTGGCCCCCGGGTGCATCTGGAAACTCAGCCTGACAGTTCCTTAACAGATCATTGTCTCACAGTGTGGAAACACTCACCCACAAAATGTGCCCATCACATCCCAGCCGCTGCCCACTATCCACCTGTGCTGGGACAGAGCCTCCTTTTCTGGTAACAGGAGCCTGATGTGTTCTGCCAAGCATAATAAAAGACTAGTGTTTCATAGTAAGTGAAACATAGAGGGTAATGCAAGACAGACTAGAGTAATCACTGCCTCAGAATTCACACTACTAGTGAATGTGAAGGAGAGAATATTTTCTTCTTTACCTGATTGTAGCGCTTTGAGGTAGAGTGCATTGCAGGCTCTATGAAGACCAAGAGAATATAGAGCCACCCATCAACAGAGCCTAAGCAAAGTGCCCTATTCCATATTAGAACATTGGAATGTTGAGCGCTCTGTTGAGGACAATGGAGTGCTCAGGAATTCTAACGACTGACAGAAGTCAGAGCATCAACATTCCAATGTTTTCCTTTCACAGCTGTTGCTGTGAACAAAGGCTTTATGGAGCCCGAGGGGATTTCAACCGCTAGGGCTCCATGAGGCTTTGTTTTACAAATTAGAATATTCTGCCCTCCAGGGGCGGCATTCTAATAGCCTTAGAGCCCTCAGCAGACCCTCCAGGATTTCGCGATTTCGCGATTTGCCGCGAAATCGGCACTTTTGTAAAAATGCAGCGATTTTTACAAAAGTGCCCGCGAAATCGGCACTTTTGTAGAAATCGCGGCATTTTTACAAAAGCCGCTATATCCTGGGGGGTCTGCCTATACTGTGCCTGCTTCTGTCGGCCAGTCTGCAGAAAGACGACGGAAGGGAGAACTGCTGGGGTCACCTCATCTGCCCCCCAGGATATAGCGGCTTTTGTAAAAATGCCGCGATTTTTACAAAAGTGCCCGCGAAATCGGCACTTTTGTAGAAATCGCTGCATTTTTACAAAAGCAGCTATATCCTGGGGGGTCTGCCTATACTGTGCCTGCTTCTGTCGGCCAGTCTGCAGAAAGACAACGGAAGGGAGAACTGCTGGGGTCACCTCATCTGCTCGCAGCCCCTCTGGATTTGTCGGGACCGCCACGACTAGCTTTAAAATAAAAAACACAGTATCTAAGTGTACCGCTAATAGCTATCACTCACGAAACACAGCAGGTGGGCAGCAGACCCCTCAGTCCGGGATCAACTTTCTTGCGCTGGGCCTCACCTCCCGCTGTTCTGCACTAAACACAAGTCAAGGCGACAGGATTCTTTTAGTCCAAACTGCGATGTTTTACACAGCGAGATAAAGTACTCAGCGAATGGGCGATTTCCCGGGCGTCATTGTGCTGGGTAAATCGGCTCCACTGCTATCTTTCACCTTTTAATGCCACAGGTGGGAGGGACCTCTAGGTAAAATGTCTTTCAATCTGCTGTGCTGCCAATTTTAAAAGCGGCTCAGTTTTAGTTTATAAAAATGGTCTCGAACTTAGAAAATGTATAACAGCTTCCAAACCGTTTCTAAATACCTGTCATATTATTTGTGCATGGTTGTGCGCATATAGTCTTTGGTTGTGTAAAGAAACTTGATGTTTTTAAATTAATAGCTTTTGCATCTATTGATCTAAACATTTTAGAAATGGTTAATACAATCTGCGTCAGTGGTGTGCACCCTTGTACTCCTCCTTAGGTGCTCAAGGTCTCTTCTTAACAGCTCTAAAGTAAAAATGTTTTCAAAAAAGCAAAAACTACAACCCCAGCATGCTGTTGCTAGCAAAACGCCTAGACAGTTCTTTAAGGTGTCATATGTGGCATGGGCCTTTCTGGCAAGGTCTGTTAATTTGCATGTGCAGCACGTAATCACAGTTTTTCAATCTGAGAGACCGTATTCTTGAGGAAACAAAGTGTCTACATTTTAAATAAACCAAATATACATAGCTTCATGTTGTTAAATAACTAAAAAAACTAAGATATCTGTGTTTGTTGTAGGAAAAATGGCCACATAAAATGCCGTAAAATTGCCGCTAAATTTCCATATTTGTGCCGCTAAATTTCCATTTTTGTGCCGCTAAATTTGCTAATCCATGCCGCTATATCCTGGGGGGCCTGCCTCAGTAACGGGCTCTACCAGCCATTAAGGGCCCTCTCCCTTATTAATGTTCCTCTGCCTTTGGCTAGGGCCATTAACGCTGGTGCAGGACTTTATTGGCCGGTAGAGCCTGCTACTTCGGGCTCTAAGGCTATAGTAGAACATTGGAATGTAGGGAGCTCCATTGAAGACAATGGAATAGCCTCAGGCTCATAATGGCCGATAGAAGCCCTGAGCACCAACATTCCAATGTTTGTCTTCATGTTTCCCCCTTTTTAATTAGTGGGTGGAATGTTCTAATAGCCTTATAGCCTTTCTGCCTCGGGCTATACCCATTGTTAAAAACACTCTCCCTCATTATAGACCCAAACTGCACTTGGGTTTAGGGCCTTTAACAACCAGTATAGCCGCAGGCTATAAGGCTACAAAGAAGTTCAGGGTGATGTGAAGGGTTTTACCTGTAGGAGCATTGGAATGGAATACCCAGTACAGCTTTGGAATGGAATGGGATGTCCAGTACTGGTGTGGAATAGAATGTCCAGTTATCTCCCTCCAAGTCATTGCATCATGGTGTGGTGTCACATCGCAATGGACGAGGAGAAAAGCCCAAGAGCAATCCATCAGCTACAAGCCATCCAGATGGGTCAGTGTTTGCCAGATCAGTAGAGCATCCAGCCCGAGGCACACTCATACATGCCCCTACACTTACATCACCCTACAACAACAGTAAACATTAGACACAATTCCTGTCAGCATCATATGTACAATATAGATCAAAGACATACAAACTGTTTGCTCCCTCTGTGACGCATACTTTCAAGTTATGTTGACACATGATAGCCTGTCATCAATCTGTGTATCCATTGTCAGCATTTTAGATTAAACGTACCATATTCACAAACAATTAGAATGGCACCAAAGTTACATAATTTGAAAGGTAGCTCAAATCTTCACAACCATTGAAGCTGAACAATGGACCACTGCATGTCGAAGTAAAACACAACACATGCAATGTCCTTCAGCACGTGCGTCCTCAGATATAATCTTAATATCTTTACATTTGTGGTGCCATTTCTATATTGTCTATTAAAGAGAGACAGAAAGAGGGTGACTAAGTCTTTGCTGTGTCAACCAGTACAGTGGTAAATAGTTTTATGGTCCAGGTAGTTTCAAACTTTCCTTTCCTGGAATTCTAGGTGCCTTGTGCTGCTTGGTATTCTGCACTCTTGGTATGGTGAGCACATATGGCTGGGCTCAAACTGGAATGGCATGGTGAGCAAAAAAACGATCGATTCAGGCCCAGATCGCTGTACTGTGGTGAATGTATGACATTGTTCTGTGTTCTGTCCATCAATTGTTCTTTTTGCATTTGTCACTCCGAGTGGGACAGGTATGCTCAGACGTGAGTCCCCTGCTCTCCATGCCACTGGAATCAAGCTATCCTGGCTGATGAGGCCTGAAAGCAGGAAACCGGTCCTAGGATGCCTGATTCCAGTCCAGGCAGGACCTGGCTTGGCAGTTCGGGCTGGACTGTTCCCATTGAGCGCAGGGTCAAGAAGGATTTGCATATGGCTGGGTCCAAACTGGAATGGCATTGTGAGCCAAAAAACGATGGATTCAGGCCCAGATCTCTGTACTGGGGTGAATGTATGACATTGTTCTGCATTCTGTCCATCAAGTGTTCTTTTTGCATTTGTCACCCCGAGAGGGACGGGTATGCTCAGACGTGGGTCCTGTGCTCTCCATGCCATTGGAGTCATGCTATCCTGGCTGATGAGGGCTAAAAGTCCGAAACCGGTCCTAGGATGCTTGTTTCCAGTCCAGGGAGGACTTGACTTGGCAGTTTGGCCTGGACTGTTCCCATGGGGCACTGGGTCAAGACTGATTTGCATATGGCTGGGTCCCAACTGGAATGGCATGGCGAGCAAAAAAACGATGGATTTAGACCCAGATCTCTGTACTGGGGGAATGTATGACATTGTTCTGCATTCTGTCCATCAACTGTTGTTTTTTCGCTTGGTATTCCGCAGCGTGATTGTTATTCTGCAGCTTTCACCCACCTGATATTCCCGATTCCTTTCTTCTTCCAAGCAAGGCCTGTGACTCGGGCTACTAAAAGCCAGCTTTCACAGCCCATCCCAAGATTGTTTTTTTTTCATGATAGATATGGTCGTATGCTAGCCTCCACTCTTTGGCTTCTCTGTTTCTGTCCTATGTGCTGAGAGGAGAAACTGGGCTACAGTGGACGATGACGTCCAGATGATCTCACCAAGGCCCTATGCTGGCTGGCCGTACCGTTCCAAGTAACTGAAAACTAATACCCCCAACCCTATCCGTTACAACTGCCCACTGGCCACAGCCTGCCCTATCCTTTTTTATTGCATCTCATTGCTTGTTGGGAAATCTCAGACTCACACACTCCTAACATTATTCACGAAGCTATGTCCCTGCTCCCCTCCTGCCCTTGGTCAGCCTCATCCCTAAATCCAACATCAACGTTGACCCCGCCAGATGGTGGGCACTATAAAGACACAGCTTGCCGTATCATGACGCACCCAAGAACTCACCGGCAGCACGTGAAGCCGAAGCAAGAAATAACACAACACCCAAACAGGGGGATAAAGTCTCACTGATATTCACACGAAGACCTAATTTCAACAGCCAAAGCCAACCACAACAAGTCAACGATTCTGAAGCGTTTTTAAAGTCTCTATGGCAATAATCAAAGCCATCAAAGATGGACATGATGCAGCTCTCAACTGGAAATTGCAATACCATCAATGAATTAATAACCAAAAGAATATGTCATGGATTGGATGGAGTGAAGATCTCTTTAGTTTCCTTCGAGATTGCCCAAGGTAAGGGCAACCCCTCCCAGTAACAACGGTACCACACTGCTCTGGGTATACATGGACAAGGTGTTGGTTGGCTTTTCCTGAAGAAGACACCTTTTCGTGTCGAAACGCGCATCGATTTAATTATTGCCACCTATGTAATTTTGAACAAAAATGAGATGTTTTTAATATTGAAATGTTTTTCTGATCATGATAATGTATTTTTATTCAAGATTTCTATACATTTTAAGTTTAATTGAACTCATTTACTTGTTTGACAGTCTCTGCTATATTCATGCTTGTGTAAACTTACTTGGGAAAGATATTTTCTATTGTGTTTATTATCCCTGTCCCAAGAACTAATTTAGTTTTCAGGGGGTCCTTGCTGTTTACATGAAAAGGTGTCAGATCTCTCCATAAAAAGGTCCCAGCTAGAAGGAAAATGCCACAAAGCACAGAAAAAAACCCTTCTTGTCAATATTGGTAATTCCTGATAGCAGCTGATAATTAATGTAGAAATAAAAAAAATAAGACCACTTTGAATTAGGTTTTGGAAAGTGCCCAGCATAAACTCTTCCAGAAGAAAGAATGCGAAGAAATCCTGCAAAAGAAACAGAGAGCAAATATTCAGGGACAAAAAGTTGTATCAGAAAGGACAATTAATGTTTTGAAAAATCAAAGAGCACATCCTTTTCTGACAAAAGCCTCCTTAAAGATGCTCTCAGCAGGAAATGACAAAACAGGAAAAACTGCAACACCATCTTGGATTTTGAATTTAAGGGGCAAAAATAGTAAAACGGGAATACTTTTGGATAGGCAAAGATATAAGGCTAGCCCCACCAACTTTTCCAGGAGATTGGTGTTTCCAAGAAATGGCAGGAGAAGGAAGAGCATTCAAAATTTGATATCATTCATGACTAGTATCCTGCTAGCCACCCGCTCGCCCAGCTCTCCACATCACGCCATGTCTGACCAGCCATGCAGCACTCCTCCAGTTGAGAAGCTGCAACTGGGAAGACACTGGAGCCGGCTGACCGGTGAGGATGAAAACACCATTCTCCCATCCACAATCATTAAACCCATCTCCAGTGAAGCACTCACACCTATCAATATTGCCAATGCAATAAAAGCAGGGAAGATCCCTTACCACTGAAAAAAGCTAACCTCAACCACAAGACTCTGCCACCTTCCAACCCTAGCAAAAGCTTCCATTTCTCAAAATATAATTAGGTGAAGCAGCCATTGCTCAAACACAGACTATACGCCATTTCCATCCTAAAAGACTACTCAGGTAGTTTCAGGCAACGCTACAGCACAACACTTAACAATCAAGCACCCGAGCTATGGGGGGCGCCCTTATCATACAACAGGACCCCTGCTCGGTACCACCGACCATCAACTGCAGACCAATATTCTATTACCAGACATGAAATTGAATGACAGGACACTACAGTGATTCTCTCAACTCTGCAACCAACATCAACTCATCCAGATCAATACTTTCAAATCCCACAGACAACTGATAACCCAAGGACTCCAGGCAGCGCTTCGAGCTCTAAACATACACAAAGCAGGCACAACACTGGCAGAAGCAGGGCAAATCTTTCAGTCACAGAGAATGGGCAAAGTACAGGGGCAAGGATGTGAAGCCCCTGTCCAGGCCGCTGCATGTTTGTGTCAAGGGCCTCAGAGCTGGATTTTGGCGTTGGCGGGGTCTTCTTGAGTCCAAGGTATATCCTGCAGCTCCTAGTAGATTGACGCTGATCCAGGTTGAAAGTAACTGCGGTCAGTAATTTCCAAAAGGCAGCAAACTTTAGTGCGTACCCAGAATTCCATTCTCGGACCTTTCTTGTTTTTCCCCATTTTGGTTTCCTCAGTTTCCCTTCTCCCCAGTTCTTGTACTAATTTTAGGTCTTGGACAGACTTTGGTATTCAACTCGGATATCGTTTTTTCACGGACTCCTGATTTCCCCCGTTATTAGACTTTGGCGACGACAAACCTGCGTTTTGGTCATGGCTTTGAATTTCCTGTTTTTGGTTTAGCGACTACAATTCGATCTACCTGCAGTGAGGTGTGAAACTCACCTTCACTTCTTGGACAAGTTTCCAGGTTTGCGGGGTTGGTAGTTACAGAGAGGCCTCCTCTCCCATCAGTTAAGCCACATTACAGTTGTTTAATCATGTGTACCTAGGGCTTTAAGTGGGCCGGGTCTCACCGGTGCTGAGCACCAGCAGTTTTTTTAAAGGGGACCTCGAAACGGGTCTCTATCAAGCTCTGTTTTGCGCCCTGGCACAGACGGTCCGTTTTTTCCCAGACTGCAGTGACAGCAGTCACATCGATGTGCGCGTGCTCACACTTCTCACTTCTCACTAGTGGAGAAGTTACGGCATGACGTCACGCCAGGTGAGCATTGTAGGGGAAGGGAAATCCTTAACCCCGTTACCGCGGGGCTAATTCCCCCGCGGCACAGGGGGAGTGGAGCCGCGCGCGGCGCCGCGGTGCTCATGACTTGCACGGCTCGTCGTGCAGCGCGGTGGCACTGTGCTCATGACGAGCTGAGCTCATCATGACCACGCCCTTTCCAATGGAATGCCCAGCACAGCAGGGGAATTATCCCTTCGTGGGCGTTCCGCGCCACCGTGCTGCATGAGCTCGTCATGGGCACGCAGGAGGTTAAAGAGAGTCACTCTCTCTCTGGATTTCCCTTCTCTTTTTTAAATTTAGGAGCAGCAACATTGTCGTGGTGTCACCAGGGCCTCAAGTGGAAGCTTTTTCAATATTATATACAACAAGCCATAGTTGCTGTTTATTTATCTTATGCAACTAAAAACCATTGACAAAGCCAATAGTCTTAACTTGTTGTAAATATGATGTTACTGTATGACAGAAACAGCAAAATACAAGTCGGGCGGCACACTATGCTAAGCACAGATTTTTAGCTTACGTGTTTTTAAGCCACGCCCTTAATTACATTGGCCACGCCCCTTTGAGAGACCCCCAGTTTTTCTCATTCCACTCAAAGCCCTGTATGTACCCATTGTAGAGCTCCTCTTTAGTTAATCAATACTCACTGTCTTGTCCCTCTCTTGACAGTGAATCATAGTGTGGCTCCGCAACGCTGCGCCACCCTATACGTCAGGGAGTCCAGTACGGTTCTACACACAACCATCTTGTGGGAAACGAGAATCAAGCTATCTCGCTCTGTAATCCATCACTCCCTATTGCCATTATGAAACAGGTGCTCTCGACTCTCCTGGAGTGCGATGCATGGAGTGGGACCAGCTATAATTGGAAAAGGTGGGACTAAAATCACTATGACGCAGAGCAGATGACAAACTGGAACGAAAAGCGAAGAGTAGAAAACAGTGCAGGCTGGTTCCCTGTGAATAACTAGAAACAATGTTGCAATACAGAGAACCGACATCTTTGTCTGGTTTAAATAGTAAGCAGTGACCTTTGAACCAGGATTCTAGTATCTGCCATGATGGATTGGGTTATTGCCTGGAAAAGAAAAGGGAAGAGGGAAAGTTAACCAAAGGCAAAAACATGGATTGCAATTCCAACTGTGGAATGGCCAGGGACCCGCCACCACACGGCAGCCCGGAAGCGCGAGCAGTAATAGGCAAGACACCCCACAGCAATGGCAGCCGGAAACCAAGTAAGAAACCAGGAATGAGGCTGGACCACCACCATCGTCACCCCCTCAAGAAGTGCAACTGAAAACATGAAAGAAGCGAACAGCACCACTCCCAGGGTAGCGCTTGTTAAGAAAAAGTCCACGGGCCATATTGTCAAGAAAGGGCGATACATTGTCGCCGCTTTTATCGGCAGGAAACTGCAGATAAAGCGGCGATAATGGGCTTGATAATAGGCCCTTGTGAATTCCCATAGAAGCCCAGGTTCTGGTGTGAACCTGGGCTTCTATGGGAATTCACAAGGGCATATTATCAAGCCCATTATCGCCGCTTTAGCTGTAGTTTCCTGCCGATAAAAGCGGCGATAATGTATCGCTCTTTCTTTGCAGCTCAACACCCTACCAGGCACACCCCGTTACTATGACCGGGTTTATCAGGAAACATTCTATGAAACTTTTAATCAAGTGTGGAGCATGAATAGTAGATGCAGGCTGCCAAGACCTTTCAGTAGGAAAATAAACTTGCTAATCTAGTAAATACTTCTGTTTATCTCAGGACATTTTGGAATCACAAATTCCTTTTACAATTAATTCTTCATGACCCTTGACTTGGGCAGTTTTGAGAGAATTGGGAATCTTATAGAATTTAGAGTAAAAGTTTTGCTTTAATAAAGATACATGGCAATAAAGGGTAAATCTGACATGTAGTTGGTAATTCAACTTGGACTGATTTTAAAAGGCTCAAAATAACGAGGGAACAACATGGATTTTAGGCCAGGTTAGAGCCTCCACCACCCTTTTTGAATTTTGCAAGAAGCTGAATATCTAGCTCTTCCAGTAACTCCCCTCAGGGCCAGCCTCACACACCTGCCAAAGATTCAGGATAATGCACTGTAAAAATATATAAAACATAACATAAATTAATATAGTAGTTGAACAAAGGATAGCCAAACTTTGGGTCCGATTTAGAGTTTGGTGGACCGGAAACTCTTTTGTAAACACAACAATGTACCCTGATTGGCAAACTCTCGGTCTTCCTCCTTCATTTAAAGTTGTTTAAAGAGCGGGTGGACCTTAAGCATTCCGTCAACGGAGCACTCATTAGTTCAGTGGATGGAATACTTCCTCCAGTGGCCCAACAGAATATTTGGAGTGGGTGATATAATGGATTTTCTTTTCCCTGTGTTGTTGCCAGAAAAAACCTGGCAGTGATGAACAGGAAAAAACTATAATAACCCCCACACTCTGGTATAAAGCTCTCAGGGTGGGGGGTTATTAGTTTTTGATTTTCAAGAACAAAATTCAGCGTTGGACGTTTGTTTTTAAAAAAACAAATAGAAGCTAAAAGGTTGATGAATGCCCACCAAAAACAACGGTGGCCATCCACCAAACTTTCAGTCCATTGAAATCTACCGCCATAATGGTGGTTACTTTCAGGTGACTGTTGTGCTGGTGGTCATCTCTACATTTTGCAGGTGGTAGTCCATTGCGGTGGGGGAACCAATGTCCTTCATCACCCTGATGGACTGTACTCCTCCCTCCAAACTCTAAATCAGGCTCTTTGCCTCCAATCTTGAATCTTGGAGCTTCTCTTCTCTTCCTGTTTGCCAGCTTGATCTGTCCTCCTTGAGACTTATTTCAATTTAGGAGTACAGATTGTTCAATATCGCTCAGATTTTTTTTAGTACATTTTATACCGCTAGAACTGAAGAGTCTGGGTCAAGAGAAAATGGGGAGGTATGCAGATTAAACCATATTTTGCAAAAACAATTGACCCAATCAGGTACAAGAATGGCTGAAATTATTACAAGCAAGCTCTGCATATGGTAATAATGTCTTCCAATTTGACTGCGCAGAATTGCTAAAACATCATTAGATATTCATCTAGGACCTTATTTGGTCATTCAATGTGCCCATGTATTTGGAGATGATACCCTGAAGAAAGGGTACAATGAACACCCAAATTCTTTCTCATCTGAGAGCAAAATGTGTAGACAAACTGGACTACTCTACCCACGACAATCTTCTTGGGTAATCAATGATACTTGACTGCATCAGAAAAAATATTTCAGCCATCTTAGCAGCAAAAGGAACCTTGTGTAAAAGAGTGAAATAATACTGTATCATAAAAGAGGTACATCCTTCAGAAGGAGCGAGGTCTACAATAAAACCTTTAGAAAGTAACTTCCATGGAGGACTAGAAATGTACAAAGGTTATAAATAACCTGACTTGGGCTGAATAGTTTCTTTTGACTGGGCACAAACTTCACACGCTTACCAAATTTTTGGATATCTTTTATAATGGATAGCCACCAAACTTTCCTAGAACTGAGTTTCTCCGTTATTCTCTGAAACTCAGTGTTCGCCATCTTAAAGTTGTCATTAGTTTACAAGATCATTAGGTGCAGATCATTAGTTGGAATAGAAAACCAGTTACTCACTAGTAAAAGCCCTTCTTTGGACTGAATATTCTGTTTATGTGACCACGTATGGTCTTGAAAATCAAGAGTTCTCTTTCCAACAAGATCTAAGAATGTTTCTGCCTTAGATAGGGATCTTATAACTTCTTTAGACGATAAAATTCTTTCTCCAGAATTTGTTAACACTTCCTTATGATACATTCTTGAAAGGCAGTCTGAACATAGTATTTTGAGAACCTTGAACGTAAGTGATTGTGAAATCGTACTGCTCGAAAAAATCTCATTGGGCATGTCCGCTATTTTGACATTCTGCTTGCTGACAAACTTCAGCTTGTGTGATAGTCTGAACTATAACAGCATGTTGTGTCTAGAGTAAAGAAAATGTCTCCCTTCCTTGAAGGCTGCCTTTGTGGTCAATACTTTCTTTCCAAGGATTGAGTAATTAGATTCAGAAGGAGTTAACTTTCAGGAATAATATAAGCAAGGGTATATTCTTATTGTTCTTGATTTGCTTGGGTCAGTAATGCCCCTATTGCTCAGTCTGAGGGATCTGGTTTGACTGTGAATGGTCAACTAGTATTTGGGGTTGAAGAACTGGAGCTGAAGACAGTCTTTGATTTCCATAATGCCCTGCGCCGCTTTAGGGCACCAAATAAAAGGGTTCCCTTTTCTTAACAGACCTGTTACAGGGAGCAAAATCTTTGAAAAATATTTAATGAACCCCTTGTAATAAATTTACCAGGCCAGCTAAACTGGGTTTCCTTAGGGGTAGTGGGTTCCTTCCATTTGAGGATAGATTGAACTTTTCTATCTTCATTAGCCAGACCTTTATTAGGCAAGGTACACTCAAGGTAGACTACAGACTCTTTTTCAAATTAAGATTTCTCGGGCTTAGCTTGAATATGATTTTGTTTCACGCACTTTAGAACCACCTTAATGTCTTCCTACTTTTTTGGGACATTTTCAGAAAATATCAAAATATCATCTTAAGATGTCGCCATTGATGAAATAGCCAATCACTTTTCTAAAAAAAATAATGACATTTACAAAAAGATCTCTGTCTCCAATGCAAATACTTGCAACAATACGGTCACTGATCCTGCCCAAGCCTTACCAAGCCTCATCACCGTTAAAGAATTCCCCCTTCTCACTATTCACGACACCGAATCCCTGCTAAACTCAGCCAAAGACTGCTAAAGACCTGCTACCAGCCAAAACAGCCCAAAAACTTGCAGCGCCTTTGTGTGGAATTTTGAATAGCTCAATCAACGAAGGTAGGCTCCCCGAAGAATGGAAAGCCGCCCAGATAATGCCCATCAGGAAAAACAACAAATTGTCTCTCGACATAATAGCGAACTATCGACCAATTTCACTTCTCCCCTTGTACAGCAAATTGTTGGAAAAGCATATCAATACACATTTATCCACTTTTATTGAATCCTCCAGCTGTCTTGATCCCTCACAGTCAGGATTCCGCCCCAGATACAGTACCGAATCGGCCCTGGTCAATGTGATTGACGACATTCGTATGCAGGCGGACGCCGGCCGAGCAGCAATTCTCACAATGCTCGACTTGTCTGCCGCATTCAACACCATCTCTCATCAGATCCTGTTAGAAAGACTAGACTCTATAGGCATCCAGGACACTGCAATAGACTGGATGAGGGACTTTCTCAAAGGAAGAACCCAAACAGTGCACCTCGGACCCTTCAGCTCAAAAACAACCCCAGTGACCAAAGGAGTACCGCAGGGCTCCTGTCTTAGCCCTTCGCTTTTCAATATGTATGTAGCCCCACTTGCAGCACTCCTCAGGGAGATCGGGTTTACCAGCACTTCCTACGCAGATGACACGCAGCTCCTCCTCACCTTTGATAAAGACACCCCCAATATCAAAAGCATTTTCTCAGAAGGCATGAGAACCATAACATCATGGAAGAGCATCAATTTCCTGCAGCCTAATGCAGGGAAGACTGAAATAATGCTTTTCAAAGAAACAGTCACCAGCTGGTCTCCTAGCTGGTGGCCGGAAGAACCGGGCCCGGCACCATCTCCTAAGCCAGTAGTCAAAAACTTGGGAGTCCTAATAGACAGCAAACTCAACCTTGATGAACATATAGCCACAACCAAGCGGGCTTGCTTTCACGCACTCAGTCTGCTTCGCAAAGTCTTTCATTTCCTTCCCACTTCCACCCGTAAAACTCTGGTTCATGCATTAGTACTCAGTCGCCTGGATTTCAGTAATGCCCTGCTGATCTCTGCCAAGGAAGCTGCCCTAAACAGCTTACAGGTGGTGCAGAACACAGCAGCCCGCCTGGTAACCAATGCACCTTATCTAACCCAGTCACTGCCCTTGCTACGCAAGCTTCACTGGTTACCCATCCGCAAAAGAATTCAATTTAAAATCTGCTGTTTGGTGTTCAAGGGCCTTAACCAGCTAGGTCTCATATATCTGGCAAACAAACTGTCCAGACATACATCATTGTGCACTCTCCGTTCCGATGGAAAAGGTCTTCTAGACATCCCCCGCATCAAGAAAACCAGATTGGGAGGCAAATCATTCTCCTATCTAGCCCCTTAATTCTGGAACCAGCTTACACTGGACATACGCCTCTGCACCAACTATCTAAGCTTTAGGAAAAAATTAAAAACCTCACTCTTTTAACTCCCACTGCCTCACCGGTATGCATTCTCAGCGCGGAGATACCCCATGTGGGGTGATTCAGGCGCTTTACAAATGACATAAATAAATATAAAAACAAGCATTGGCATAGCCAATAGGTCTTGTCTTTGGGACCATATAAGTGTTTAGTTATCCAGCACAATATTCTTGGAGCAACAACATCAAGTGCTGCATGGCTAAACACTTATAAGGTCCCAAAGGCGAGACCTATTGGCTATGCCAATGCTTGTTTTTCCAGTTTTCAGCTGTGAAGGCAAACATCCATTGGGAAGATGCGGTCGAATTTCCCAAGATTATTTAAAAAAATTACCATAATTTAGCACCCGTGGTGAGGAAGGCATTGTAGTTCCTCAGGATCGGGCTCCTCGATCGCCATTGCCAGCCATATACGCATCGTCCTGACATGGGGGAAGAGGCTTTAGTTGCTCCCAAGCAAGGAGGACAGCATTTAGGAACCAGCGGGCAGGAGTTACAATGCTACTGGGGAAAACAATCCCTTGCCTAGTCTTAGAAATAGCCTGATGGCTGCAAGCCAGCATGCTTTCTAAAAAGTAAACTGGACCAGATTGTGAAAGAGGAGAAGAAACCATGGAGAAATCACAGAAAATTAAAGATGATGGTCTCCATAGATTTTCCAGAGAATCCCAATCTAATCAATCGCTTAAAGACCCTTCTTTAATGTACAGAGTTTTGAGAAAATAAAAAGGAAGCTTAACATATCCTTTGGTCCCTTCAATTGAATTCTCTTTGTTTCGTCAGTTGCAAATAGGTGTGCTTAATCAGAGTGAATGCTCTTTGCAAGTTTTATTCTCTGATGCTAGTTTGTTTGCTTAAGCCCAGTTAGCGTTGTCTGTGTGTTGCAGCAGCTGCCTTTTTTCGTACTGTACATGCATAAACTCATTTGCAGGATGCAGTTCCTAATCATTTGGACCTCTGGTGGTAACCTGTTTAGAGACAGCCTATGAGCAAAAAGGACGTTTATCATATAGTGCAGTAACTGAGTATTTGCAGAGATTGTTACATGCGCTCTCTGCCCCCACACAGTTGCTGGCGCTAGCTCAAATCGCATTGCCCATCTGCTGTGAGATATTAGAAAGTGGCACCCAAGAGGAGTGTCATCACTTCTATGCGCCATTGACATTAATTGCATTTTTATGCTGCAAAAAATTCTAAACTTTTTTTGTCAGTTGCTCGAAGGGCACTTGAAGTCTTCTTCAGAAAGGCCACTGGTGCTGATGTGTTGGGCTGTAGCACGTAACTGAGCAATGATCGTGATCATTTAAGGCGTAGTTTTGGGCTGACAGGTGTCCTAAGTAGTTAAAGAGCTGGAACAGTAATAAAACAGAACACAATAACATAAATTAAAAAAAATAATATCGATAAAAACAAAATAACACATCCTAACAGGACACAATGCAAAAAACAATCACAACACAACACATACTATTACGTACAGTGCAACATAGCAATAATACAGCACAAATAAACTAATTTACAACTACAGAACACATCAAAACCAATAGAACAAATAAGCAGAGATAGTTTTGCCACATATTACCACCTACACAAACCTGCTTTCATGATGTGGTGGTAAAAGACGCTTGCACCTAACCGCAGGGTCTTACCACCAAGGCCATGAAATAGCGTGAGTCGAAATGTTTAGTGATGTGGTTGTTTGTCAGAGAAAAGCAAGCCGTGAGGCCAGCAGCAGCAAGTGACTGAAATGAAACACAATCTTAATGTGCACATTTTGCATCCCAAAAGAACCGTGGACATTCTGCTGCGCCTGAGCAGTCAGATCAGCGGGAGCCAGACAGCGGCGGCCCTCTGATCAGCAATATTACCCTTCATTAGAAAGTACCAACGTTTTTCCAGAGTTTTCAGTGAGCAGCAAAAGGCATTCTGTGTAATGAGGAACGGATTGCTTGATGACTTGGTACATCCCAAAACACACACACGTGGAAAGGCAGACATTTGTTTGACTTTTGGGCCAGGGCTAAGCAGCAGTGAATGCCTCTAATGGACAAGCATTGGCCGCGCGGAATAGTAGATGGGAGCTGCAGTGGGAGAGAGAGGCGGAGGGAGTTGTGTGCACGCGGGCTGAGCGAAAGCACTTAATGAGCCATGACGGCTTAATGAGATAAGAAAGGCAGATGGCGCGCGTGCACTCGAGCGTGCACGTAAGCTTTAGGCCAGGAAAAGCTTGTGGATAGCACTTTTTAAACCCCCTTACTAAAAGTCGAGCAAGCAGCAGTGCATGCGCTGCTCTAGGCTTGACCTAAAAATAAGGATCCCTTAATCAATTCAAAAAACTTTAATGTCCTCTTAAAAGTGATCTTCAATTTATTCCCTTCTCTTATTCTTAATAGGTGACATGCATCCCGAAAATCTAATTTTGTAACACTCCTAGCTTGTCTAACAGCTTCCAGAATATCAGAAATAAGGGTCAAAGGATACATATTCTGGATTTTCATCTGATTTAAACACTTGTATTCGGTACAAGATCAAATCTCATATGTATTCTTCTTTGGCACAAAAAAACAGAGCTGCCGCTGAAGATGGCTTTGATGGAACAATTAGACCATTTTGGATATCTTTATCCAAATACTCTTGAAGTACTTTTTCTTTGTCAGTGACAATGAGCAACGTCCTACCAAATATAATTCTCATATTTGATACGAGGTCAAAGGCACAATAAAAAATTCTGTGAGGTGGCAATTCTTTAATTGTTTTCCAAGAAAAAAATTGGTAATATTCTTTATGCTTCTCAGATACGGATGAAAACGAGACTACCAGGTGGGAGTACCTTGGAGAATTTGAAAGACTGAATTTCCTTGCCTCTTTCTAAAAGAACAAAACAAGATGAGACACAGAATTCGGACCCAAAGAATAGAGTCTTAGCAGTCCATATTACAAATGGGTTTTGGTTGGCTATCCAGTCAAGGACCAAAATTATTGAATATGGAAGGGTGGCTATAATGTCAAATGAAAGCTTTTCTTGATGCCAAGAAATTTGTAAAACCTGAAGATGAGTTGGCCACAGGCTCAAAAGAAACAGAAGTTCCACTACAACTGGTTGATCCTTGTTGTAGGTAGGTACACGGTTTAGTTTATCACATGGGAAATACATTAATTCCAGAATCTCCATTGTCTACCAAGACTGGCAACTGAATCTTCCTGTCTTCAAAAGATAGGGTGACTTGCAGAATTATGAAGCCAATATTGGAGAAGAGTTGAATGAGATGAGGCAAGGAAATTGAGGATTTGCCTGCCATCTTCTTGGGTCTGGCAGGACAATTGCTTAAAATAATTCCTTTCTTGCCACAAAACAAACCAAAGCCCCAATGCCTCCTTCTCAGTTTCTCATCTTGGCATTGGGTGCCCCAAAGAATTAAAGGAGATGGAAGATAGAAATGAAGGGAAATGAGAACATACATCTCGCCTACCTTAAAAATGTGAGGAGCCATGTCTAACAGCACAAACGACTATCTGAAGTGCCTGCAAAACTGATATCTATTAGATATTTGTAGAGAAATTGAGCTGAAAGCCGCTGCATTTTGCTATTATTTCTTCCCATCGAAGCATTAGACTTGTGTGGCACAATATAATAGGCCTGCAATATTTCACAAGTCCATTGGAGATTAGTCTCTAAAACCTATGTTTATTAGCCAATTAATTTGAGATTTCTACTGCAAAATGCACAAAGTGTCACGTTTTTTCGAACTTTTCTTTGGAAAGAGTGACTCTCAAAACTAGGCCTGGGCGGTAAATTCCGTTCCGCTCACGGAATTTGGGTAATTTCGCGTTCCGCGAAGCACCCGAAATTGCCCAAAAATTTTGCGTTCTGTGACTTCGCGAAATTTTTTGCTTGTTCGCGTTCTCAAAATGCGTGTTCGGGAGATATTTCCCCCCGAGCACGCAAACAGCAATTGCGAACAGGAAAAAAGCATAGCGGACAAGCAATTCCGCGTGCTCGCGGAATTTCTGCATGTTCGCAGAGAGTTTTTGCCGTTTCACGGAGATTTGCGTAATGCCATTCCACAAATTCCACCCACCCCTACTCAAAACCCCTCTGTAGACATTCAGCTTCAGGCGGTAGCCCTTGATGTTGTGATCATTTTATGACCAAAGCGTACTGGAAATGCTCTAGCATTATAGACATATTCATTGCAAACCAAGCTGGGAAAGGCACCTTTTATTTTTTTGTGGGGCGTTTCATATGGCGCAAACTCGACCTGAAGGTATCAGAGCACTATACATGAGCAGCAGTTCCATTACATTCATGTTTTTTTTAGAATCCCGGGAGATAAAGTGAATCACAGAATGTTTGAGCCTCCCACCAGTCTCGAACCTGGGGCCATATTATCAAGAAAAGGGCGATACATTATCGCTGCTTTTATCGGCAGGAAACCGCCGCTAAAGCGGCGATAATAGGCTTGATAATATGCCCTTGTGAATTCCCATAGAAGCCCAGGTTCTGGTGTTAACCTGGGCTGCTATGGGAATTCACAAGAGCCTATTATCAATCCCATTATCGCCGCTATAGCGGCAGTTTCCTGCATATAAAAGCGGGGATAATATATCGCCCTTTCTTGATAATATGGCCCATGGTACCCGGGCTTCGAAGTCAGCTGCTCTAGCTGTTAAGCCACATCCTCACCTCTAGCCACATCCTCTCAAGCTAGGGGAACAGTGCTCCAACCATACTAGTGAGTCCTAGGCTAGCTCGCTCTGCACACTCAGAGCCATTCAAGATATGGTTCTAAGTGTGGAGTCTTTTGTTTGTCTTGTCCCTTGGGTGAGGTACATCTCTGGGACCTCCGAGCACACACAGACTATGTGCTGTGCAGCCAGCAGCAGTGGAAGCACAGAACAGCACCAGCATTAACAGCTGTGAATGATTCTTTCCAAAATATTGAAAGTGCCTAGGTGCACAGAACAGCATAGATGTGCCTTGCACTCCACCCCTCTCTCTGACAGATCACATATGTGTCTGCCCATCGAAAGCAAGAATATGTTTGAAATGATGAGTATGCAAATGAATGCCAGTGCTCCTAGAAGGGCTCTTCAGGGAGCGCTTGTGATGTGAGCAGCTGCAGCTTTCATGATGTGAACACACCACAACAAAGAGCCTTTGAGCATCAAAAATCAAATGCAGCACATTAGTATGCAGCCCACATTACTCTGCTCTCAATATTTCCACACCTAATCTGTGGGAGCATGTACCGGTGGATAGTATCCTGACAAATGAAAAACATCAGATTTTGTATTTAAAAAAGAACTGTGTTTACTTAAAATGTGAGGGTTTCTGGTATCCCTGCATGCAGCAGGACATGACAGTCTCAGGGGTCCCTGGGAAGGGTTTTATTCTGGGAGCCCTTAAAATGTGGGTCCCTGTGCAAGTGCCCAATTTGCCCCCTGCCTTACCCAAAACACGCCCCTTCTTTGGAGAGTGACTACTGGCCTTTCTGTTGGCCGACACAGACTGGCAGTGGTGGCAGTGATGGGCGTTTCTGCGTGCCACCCTCAGGGGGAGAGGTGCCCATTGGAGCCTCCTGGTAAACAGGCTGCTACTCTCCATGTATGATGTCCTGTGCTCCACCCATGTGGGACATGGAAGGAGTGTGTGTCCACTTTCCACGTGTGAGGTAGGAGGAAGGGAAGCTGGTATGTGGGTCTTTTTTTTACTGGTTGGGCACAGGAATCCATCTTGGAATTCCTTTATGTGGTTGGCTGCCCAGAATGGAGGGCAGGTGTGATGCTGATCAGGTCCCTTGATTGACCTGATACTGTGGAGAAGTGTGGCTCAATGGTTAGAGTGGCAGACCCTGATGCAGAGGTCTGGCCCGGGACCAGGGTTCAATTCCTGACTCGGCGGGTCTTGGGTCAATTTCCTCGGACCTGATCATTCTCGCCTCGGTGCCTATTCTAATCATGGGTCCCACTCTGCAACTCTGGGCAATAGCTTCACCTTGGGGGTGCCCAGGAGTGGGCACTTCACAGGGAAAAGCCAGGAAAGGTTCCACCGCGGTATGCGTACAAGCTCCTTGAGACCCCTTCGGGGGTGATACGTGCGCTATACAAGTAGTACATTTACATTTTATTTAGCACGTGGACGTTTTCTGAAACTTGCCCTCGGAGCTTTTGTTGCAGCTGGACTGCAGTATCTCATGGGAGGGTTGACATGTCCTCTCGCACGTTGCGTGAGAGCAGACCCTAGACTAGGAGTGGGCGTAGTGTCGCTACTCAAATCTCCGCGAAATGGTAAAAAATCTCAGTTATCACGCAAAAGTTCCGCAAACACGTGGAATTACTTGTTCCACCCGTTCGCGTGCCTTTTTCCTGTTCGTCAACGCTGTTTGAGTGCTCGGGGGGAAATATCTTGCGAACACGCATTTTGAAAGCACAAACAAGCAAAAAATTCTGCGAAGCCACGGATCACGGAATTTTTGGGCAATTCCGCATTCTCCGCGGAACGCGAAATTATCCATATTTTGCAAATTGCGCAAGCGGAACTGAATTTACTTCCCAGGCCTACCCTAGACCCTTACTTCCTCTCACTCAGAGAATTATCACTGTGGTAGGTTTCTGCAGCTGGTCGTTCGGGGATGCATCATCCTTCCCACTGAAGTCAGCATCCTGTTCTGGGTCAGGGATCTCACAGATTTGGCCCATCTCCTGCCTACATCTCTGCAATAAAAGTTCCTGCTGGACCAGAGTGGCTCTAATATGGAAAAAGTCAAGAACAGACCCAATCCAGCTCAAAAGTATGGTCCCTGGAAACAGCATCTGTGTCTGCAGGGTCTAAGAGGTAGGTGTTGGTGAAAACTCATTCATTTTATAGAAGCCATGAAAAGGAGTGGCCAGGACCCGAGAAGATGCCAGAATGACACCCATGCACATGGCTTCAGGTCTGGGGTCTGGAGAGCGCCCCTTAAACATTGCTATGGAGAAAAGCTGATGGGTCCCCTCCGGAAACTTTCTTTCTATGACTGCTGCATGGCGCTGTATGTCCCATGAAGAAGCAAGGTCCCATTCGGGTATCAGCGCCGGCATTCTACGTTCAAAATATTTTATTGACATTTTTTAGTGAATGTCAACTAATAAAGACAGTACGGAAAATAGTATTATTTGGTAAAGCAATACCTATATAACAAAGTATAAATCAGTCATCAATAATAAAAAGTACAATAGGCAATTAGATAAAATACATATATATGGAACAAAAAGGAGGGAATGGAAGGGAAGAGAGGAGGGGATAAATATAACAATTAATCATCATACATACAGACAGCTACTATAATATACAATAAGAATAAACGGTTTGGGATTAATAATCATAAATAAAGTAATAAATTCAACTTTAAGAGGCTAAATATACATCTACTGGTGACCAATTCGTATATCATATACAATTGTTTATGGACACCATCACATTTATGTAAGGCAAAACTTCTCCCTCTGCAGACTGTTGGCATTGTAAATTATATACAGGTACATTGCAACATATGCTTTTTGATTGCCCTTAAGTTCGGAAATTTTGGTCAGAAGTCTGGGACGTTATAAAAAAGATTTTTAACCTACACATTGACGTCTCTTATCAATTAATAATATGTAAATCCATTATTATTTCACTGAATTTACAAGCTTTGGATTGCAAACTTTTCAATGTCCTGATCTCAGCAGTGTTAAAATCCATTACTATTTGTTGGAAAGATATAACCACATTATACGTTAATGCTTGGTGGTCATGGGTTATTTTTACCAGAACAGGTGCTCAATTATCCATGAATGGGATTACTCATAACTCAATTTCTTATCAGTTTTTTTGGTCACCAGTAGCTGTATCAGCGCCGGCATTCTAAATATGGCAGCAACAGTTAGTCCACTCATACGCAATAAAGCATCAACAGCGCTATCAGTGTGGCACTGGGGACCACTGGTGGCCTCACCAAAACCAATGCTCACGGGCTTAAAAGCCACCCTTGGCTGAGCATGGAACGGAGGGCGGAATCCTCATCGCAAAATCAACTGGGAGCGTGGAGGAGGGGCACAGGAACCCAGTGGTCCATGCTGCTTCAGGCCACTTCCATCACGCAAATGATGAGTTCTACCAAGTGAGGCCTCAGAAGAACTGAGAACTACTTCTGCGCAGCCACTCCAGCTGTGGCCAAGGTCCCTTCTGCTGCAGCTGCTATTCACAAGGTGTCCATTGCCTCATCTTTCCAGGAAACCAATATTTGCATCCTGGCAACCTTGTTGTGACACATGAAGACCGATGTTCTGCACTAAAGGATCGAGGATTACTTAGTAAATGTATGACACACAATACCTCCTGGCCCTGGGATTAAACAATGGCATTGGCTTTGCTGGCGTAAGATTAAAAAAAAATTCTCTGCCACCTCTTAGTCCCTGAGCTTCCTCTACTGCCACTACTGTCCAGTACTACTTCCAGCATGCCAGTAAGAGAAAAATACCTGTTTGGGGTCCTAAAATACTGGGGGCCTTATTTACGAGAAGCGTTGCATCGCTGCAACAAAGTAGCGATGCAACACTTCTCCGTACGCCCTTCTTGCGACACCATGGATGCACCATATTAACTATGCGATGCAACATATCATTAGGAGTTACAGATACGTCAGTACTATTAACGTATCTGTAGTTGCAAAAGTGGTGCATTGCTGGAGTATATCTGAAGACAAACGCAACTCTAGCAATGTGTCCTTTCACATGGGGCAAGCCCCATGTGAAAGGGCCTGCGTCACCCTTACGCCTGCCATGGGGCAGGGGTAATGCTTTAATGCAATGGCGTCATAGAAATGGCGCACTGAAATCTTACAGATGCGTCACTTCATAAATATGGCGCAACAAGGCACATTATTTACACCGCCACAGCTGCACAAAGAGCGACGCAACAGTGGCGTAAATGTGATGCAAGGGCTCATAAATAAGGCCGTAGGTACTTTCTCCCACTGAGTCCCTGAGCATGGGACCTACTATGTGATACATATACATTGAGGCCCATTTTCAGCACACCACAGAAACTCTCACATGTCTGTATACTAAAGTTGTTATCACATAACTTCTGATGTCACTGGGAAAAAGACGAGTCTCTTGGTTGATTAGTATTCATGTTTATGGGACAATAACTAAAGGTGTCTACAACCTGATGTAGTCCATATCTAACAGTCTCCATGAGTCAGTCGGAACAGACAATCACATGGCTACCAATCTTACAAACATTACAGAGGGCAAATATAAAGGGAAAGGGTAAAAACAAAATCTTGAAACAAGGAAAGGAGCACATCGAAGGCCAAAATCTCCCATAGAAGATACAAATGACTCTGTACCAACCTAGACCTAATAATGATAGAACTTTCAGTGCTGCAGGACCTTGCACAGAATACAGGAACTAATACTGATCTGATGAAGGGTAAAAAGGCAGAAATTCTTAAAGACATTGAGGACCTTGCAGCACTGAGAGCGTCTGAAACAGAATCGAGGATACGCCTCTTGGAAGCTAGGCCAGGACATAAAAATCTGCTCCGCTCAAAGAATTTGCAAAATTCAGGAACTCCCCATTCCACAGAGAATGCAGAGTTCCTGATAATTTCCACTTTCTGTAATGTAGCAGAATTTATTCCAGTTGCCGCACTCTAGCTGGATTTTTGCGAGCGCCCATAAGTGCCCGAAGACTAGCCAACCCCTGCGAGTGGCAGCAAGGTTTGCTGGCCACCTCCGAGCACCAGCGAGACTGCCCGCGAATGCTCATGAGACTTTGCGGCCCCTAGCATGGCTTTAGGCTGCGCCTGTGACATCCGGTGCCTTTTTATGAAGACAGCGAGCACCAGAGAGCGCTAGTGACCACGACTACGTCTTGGACAGATTTTTTCCTTGTTGTGCCTTTCGCACATGATTTTGAGCACGAGCATGTGTGCAGCAATACCGATAACAAAAATGTAGCACCGACAAGCTAATTGAGGAGGTCGGCCGCCTCGCTGCACTGCACCCAGTCTGGCAGGGTTTTTGGGGTGCTGTGTGGAATTACACATAGCAGAACTCCGTGAGCTCCGCCCAGGGTCGGATTGGGATCCCAATTTGGCCCGGGCACTGACGAAAAAAGTGGCCCACATTCAAGGGGCGTGGCCCACAATTAAGGGGCGTGGCCCACATTCAAGGGGCGGGCCCTTTCATGGAACACCATTTGGTTACTCTTTGAGGTCTAATTTGTAGAGAAATATTTAGTAAATTAAGCCTTTTAAAGCTTACAGAGCAAATAACATTGGTATAGACTAGGAGCACTGCAGTTCTGATAACTGAATACTTACTTGTAGTCTTAACGCCCTGCACAATGCCGTTAGATACTCTTTCCCAACCAGCTATGTCCTAGACTCTAATCATTACATAAATCAGAAATCTAGCACAAAGTCAAAGAGAAAGGGTAAGACTGGAATCTCTGGGAATAGAACATGTAATAACAAAAATAAGAATTCACAAACGAGGAAAAGGCAGTCTGGGGTGTAAAGAATGCTGGAAAATGTAGCTGTACA
This sequence comes from Lissotriton helveticus, assembly GCF_964261635.1. Taxonomy (NCBI): domain Eukaryota; kingdom Metazoa; phylum Chordata; class Amphibia; order Caudata; family Salamandridae; genus Lissotriton; species Lissotriton helveticus. Next base: position 27,804,515 of record NC_136073.1, on the reverse strand, counting down.
ATCTAGTCATAAATGTATTTCACAACCAGCAGGTGATGTCCATATACAAAAATCACAGTTCTATTTATGAGTACCAATTACAGTACACATGATCCGATTTGTTATTTAAGGGCCTGGGTGATGAAGTGATCTGCCCAGAATCACAGGTTGTTGAGCAGACGCTGGGACTCAAACTTGAATCCCGCTCTCTGCAACTCTGGCATCAGGCCACATATGCCTATGCACAGACCAGAGACATTTTAAGGCATGAGCAATGTGGGCTCTGGCCCAGGGCCCCAGCCTTTCAGGGAGCCCCCTGATAGAGCCAGCTCTGTTCTGCAGAGAATCTTGCCCTAATGACCATGCATACTCCTTAAACAGATTGTTTGAAATACCATTTTTTCAAATTTATTTTTAATATGGGCGATGAGTAAGAACCTATCACAGAGATTTTGCAGAAAAATGTGTTTATGTTTCATGCAACATCCATAAAAAATTTTCTTTGAGATCAAACTGGCCATCACATATGAGAAATGGGAGGATGTCACTGAGATTATTTTCAGTAATTTTAGTGAGCTGCTACTGTGTTGTAATATTGAAAACACACGTCAATGTCCTTGAATATTATATGTAAATACATTAAGAATTTGGACAAGTATGGTAGTGCTCTGTCCAGTGACCAGCTGAAAGAGGGCATCAAAGAGCAGAACTTATAATATAAATTCAAATCTGTTCCGAACAGGGGCACAAAAATATTTAAACCCTTAAAATGTTTGGCACAAACAAGGAATGAAAGTGAGAGGATACTCTTCTTGCACAGGACACAGGGCCAAGGTGAAAATGGCCTACATGCTGGGCAACTAAAAAAACAGCAAGTCCCCTTTTTGTCACAAAATTATTATGCAATTAGTAAATTAATCAGCCCTCCCCAGCCCTCTAGGCTTCATGGCAATGTCCTGGCAGGGGAGCACAATACACAGCTGCTGGGTCATCCGCGGTAGCCAGGGGGAGGCTGAGGTGAAGATGGTGCAAGTTCCAAAAATCACCTGGCACCCACAGCGAGACCCATTCTTCCTCGCCCACTGTGCCCTGAATGTGATGGGCTGTGGGCGAGGTGTTAAAACTGACACTGTTTATGTGCTGCGTGGGCCCCTGGGGGGCCGAGGTGAAAATGGCTCAAAGGCTTGAGAAACACCTGGCCCCCAGGGAGGCCGATTTTTGCAATCACCCCCTCCCCAGCCACCTTCAGTGTGATTGCTTCAGCTGATAATCGCTGTACGGCCGCACAGTGAAGCTGCATTCATTTCTCTGTCTCTGTCTCCGTGCCCTCTGTGGGCCGTTTTTTTTTCTCCCCTCTCCTAGTCCACAGAGAGACAGAGACAGAGAAATGAAGGCAGCTTCACTGTGTGGCTGGGAAAGGGGGGAAAAAAACGGCCCACAGAGGGCACGGAGACACCGGCCCTTCGGCCCATGCCCGAATGCCCGCACTGCCAATCCGCCCCTGGAGCCTCCGCCCAGGCCTATTGGAAGCCAATGACCAGCACTTGTGGAAATGAAGCGCAGCAACAAAGTGCATGTCCCGGCACCTTCAGGTCGAGATCTGTGATTTGGAAGACAAGAATTAACAGGGAAATCTGTGCATCTTCGGTACTCCGGAGGGAGCTGAGGGTAATGGTAATGGCTACAACTCATTTCTTTAATCAAAGATTCAGAAAACCCTGGGACTGTTCTCTGATGGAGACTTTGAGAGTGGGAGGGTGCAGAGGACGCCTACACATAAATTAAAAAATCCCCAACAACGCATAGGCCACGGAGCTTCCAATGTCTGTTGCCGCAAGAGGTCTCCTCAGGCATTCTAGCAATGCTCAATGCTAGTCTGGTAGGCTGGTGCTCTACCTCAAACCGCCATTTTGTGCAGCATGTTTGCTGTGGCAATCCAAGATGAATTCCACTGTCCAACCATCACACCGTGCAAACACTCCAGTGGCACATACTACCATCTACTTATACCACATACATGCATTATCTAGACATGCAGGATGCAGCAAGGGACACGCACACATAAGGCTTGGGCACGAAATGAGAAGGAAAAAGCCAGTAAGCCACTTGTCCGGCAGAGACAACAGCTTTGCCAACTACAATTAAAAACACACTGCCAAGCTTATGCCAGCTGACAAGGGGACAGTCGTCCCTCTTAATCAAGAAGGCAGACATGGTAGTCCACCCCAAGACCTCTAAGACACACTTTTGGTCTCACTGACCGATCATGCTCAGTGGTTCTCAGACAACACGCATGATGGGCTTGTGTGCTGATTGCAAAACATTCTAAAACAGAATAGAGACCAGCATTAGGTTAACTCTGGGCATGGGTGCCAGCTCGCGAAACCACCCATGGAACAATGCCATCCCTCAGCTTGCAAGCGCGCGCAGGCTCATGATGCAAGGACACACATCTTGTGTCCACAAAGAGGTACAGAATTGCTTCCTCAATCAATGGTGCTCACAAAGCATATGCCACAATTCTTGCAGCCATTTGGAGCCCTTTCTTTCGAAAGCTTTCCCCCCTGTGCAGACAGGTGCCCTGAATGGCAGGCTCTCCGGTGACAACTGCTCTCTCACTGAAAAAGCACCGCTGGTTACAGCTGTGCTGCTGGACACAAGGCCTCCAGGAAGGTCTCACGGCTGCTCCTGCCTTCCGTGCTGCTCACATTTAAATTTGGCGATCCATCATTTGCATAATTCCGGCGCCTTGTGACGGCCCGTCGCGCGGAGTGACAAGGAACGACGTGTTATCCGTGTCTTTCCAAGTAGGCCAAGGCACCCGGCCGGGATACATATCTATGTCATCCCTGCTGCTTCTTTCAGCAGTTCAGCCGCTGAGAGCTGACAAAGGCTTCTGGGAGTCAAGTTTAGGATTGTCACGTGACACACGAGGTGGCAGATGAGGCAGATGGTATGTTGACTTTTGTTGGTGACGTTGGTGCATCTCTACCCCTTCTACTGGGCGTTGTTACCCACCACGCAAGGCTGGCAGGATGCACGGTAAAGAAAGATAGGTCTGAAAACTGCCCTTGTTTGTTCTCTGCCTTCTGGTCCTCTTTGGGAAGATGAGGGCATATTATCAAGGCAGGCGAAATGAAATTATCGCCACTTTTGCGGTTTCACTGTTTCGGCCGCAATGCGGCGATAATTTCATTGCCCTATTAGCAAGCTGTCGCTAACATCAGTTAGCGACAGCTTTTAGGCGATAGTGAGTGGTTTGGGGCCCGCTTTGCATGTCAGCGATATTAATCGCTAATGACATGCAAAGTGGGCGTACCCAACCTGTTAGCGACGGAAAGCAGTCGCTAACGTCGCTATCGCCTATTACAAGGCAGGCGCAGCGATAAAAAAATTCACGCTAAGCTCGAATATCGCTGAAAACTAACGCCTGCTCAGACCAGTTCTTAACCTGTATATCCAATGGGAGGTGGATATTCAGGTTAAGACCCTATTGGTGTTAATGCCGGAATATCGCTGGTTTTCCAGCGATATTCACGCATTTCGCCGCTATCGCCGGATATTTCATCGCATTGGAGATAAACGTTGCTAATAGCATGTTACCTCTGCGATAAAATCCGGCAATGCATGGCGATAAAAAAAAATTCAATAATCTTCTTTAGCGATAAATATCACTAGTTGTTGATAATATGCCCCATGGTTTTACATTCACAGCCAGTCCTTCAAAGCTATTTAGGTAGAGGGCCTAATGACAACATAGGGGGATCTGCCACCTGAAATGAAAAACGGTTTATTGATACGATCACCCCCTTGATGGAGGACTAGTTCCCTAACTGGATAACCTGGCGTGATTGGATGGAAATTGTCAAAAGGACAGAGCCCCTTTAACATACTTTAACCGGGTCTGTTTTACTTCAGGGAAGAGGGTTATTTCTGTCGGGCCTTAAGTGAGCTATTTTCAACTTACGCGGGGTGTGCAAAAACTCTCTGAAAACATTAAGAAGAATTAACATTAAGGATGTGTGAATATCGCCTTCAAGAAACCGGCCAGGATGTCCCCAATCCGGGAGTGCAGGGCGGTGAAGGGAGTTGTGCAAAAGAGAAAGAGAGAGAAAGATGCACACAGAAGAAACTGGGGGCTGGAGGGGGCCACCACGTCCCACCGGGCCAGAGTGCTCACCTAGGAACGGAAGACATACCTCGGGGAGAGACAGGGGAAGGGGCTTTCTGAGAGTCGGGTGAAGCAGGGGCGCAGCTAGGGTGCCGCGGGCACTGGTGCAAGCAAGGAAAGCACCTCTTGTAACTGCTGCTGGGGGTAGCAAGATAACGCAGTGATCTGTATTCAGTGGACCCCTTCAGGGCTCTGGGCACCGGCGCCACTGCACCCGCTGCACCGATGGTGCCCACGCCCTGGGGCGATGGTGTCAGGAAGTGAGTGGAAATAAGTTGTAAGTGGCAGAAGGTCGATCTGCAGAACAGTCAGTGGGAGACAGGTTCAGTCCGAGACAGACTCAGTAAAAGACAAAGAAGAGACCGATGTAAGTGCTGGGGTCAGACGGCGCCTGCTCGCGTGGGTGAGATTGTGAGGGGAGGGGGAGGGGTTCGAAACAATGGAGGGCAGAGGTGTGAGGGACGGGTCGCTCTGGAAAAAGGTATAGCGCAGCCGCAGAGACAGAGAGAAAGGCGTCGAGAGCAGCCGACATGGCTTAGAAGAGTGCCTCTAGATGAGACTACAGGGAGAGGGGAGAGAGGGAGGCCGAGGTGCTGCAATGAGACAGGTGGAGGGTGAGACCGCTGGAGGCGGGAGAGAGAGCCCCAAACTGCGGAGAGAGGCAGAGACGGTAGAAGGAGAGACTGCGCCGGCAGAGGCACACACAGGCGGCAGGGCCAGTGACAGGCGCTGGAGGGAAGCAGAGCCGGTGGGGGGGGGGGGAGAGCTCCGAGGCCGGGGCTGCCCCCGCCCCTCCCCCGCTCTGAAGGACGCTCCCTCCCCCCGCAGAGCGCAGCCTCCCCCGCACGCACGAGCCGCGGCCCCGCCAAGGACAGGTGGGGAAGCCCCGCTGTTCCGATCCAGACAGAAGACACGGCCCAGCATTCCACCTGAGACCACCCCCCCGCCCCCTCCCCCCGGGATTCCACCTGAGACCACCCCCCCCCGCCCCCTCCCCGCCCCCTCCCCCCGGGATTCCACCTGTGACCCCTCCCTACCTCCAGGGTCTGTCCACTCCTACTACCGCCCTCGGCACTGCTCCGGGGTCCTCCCTACTTCCATACTCTACCATACCTCAAGCCCACTCCTATCTCCATACTTTATACTACCTCCGGGGTCCTCCCTACTTCCATACTCTAGGATACCTCAAGCCCTCCTCTATCTCCATACTTTATACTACCTCCGGGGTCCTCCCTACTTCCATACTCCTGGATACCTCAAGCCCGCTCCTATCTCCATGCTTTACACTACCTCCGGGGTCCTCCCTACTTCCATACTCTAGGATACCTCAAGCCCTCCTCTATCTCCATACTTTATACTACCTCCGGGGTCCTCCCTACTTCCATACTCTAGGATACCTCAAGCCCTCCTCTACATCCATACTTTACACTACCTCCGGGGTCCTCCCTACTTCCATACTCTAGGATACCTCAAGCCCTCGTCTATCTCCATGCTTTATACTACCTCCGGGGTCCTCCCTACTTCCATACTCTAGGATACCTCAAGCCCTCTCCTATCTCCATACTTTATACTACCTCCGGGGTCCTCCCTACTTCCATACTCCAGGATACCTCAAGCCCTCTCCTATCTCCATACTTTATACTACCTCCGGGGTCCTCCCTACTTCCATACTCCAGGATACCTCAAGCCCTCTCCTATCTCCATACTTTATACTACCTCCGGGGTCCTCCCTACTTCCATACTCCTGGATACCTCAAGCCCTCGTCTATCTCCATGCTTTATACTACCTCCGGGGTCCTCCCTACTTCCATACTCTACCATACCTCAAGCCCTCTCCTATCTCCATACTTTATACTACCTCCGGGGTCCTCCCTACTTCCATACTCTAGGATACCCCAAGCCTGCTCCTATCTCCATACTTTATACTACCTCCGGGGTCCTCCCTACTTCCATACTCCTGGATACCCCAAGCCCGCTCCTATCTCCATACTTTATACTACCTCCGGGGTCCTCCCTACTTCCATACTCCTGGATACCCCAAGCCTGCTCCTATCTCCATACTTTATACTACCTCCGGGGTCCTCCCTACTTCCATACTTCTGGATACCTCAAGCCCTCTCCTATCTCCATACTTTACACTACCTCCGGGGTCCTCCCTACTTCCATACTCAAGGATACCTCAAGCCCTCTCCTATCTCCATACTTTACACTACCTCCGGGGTCCTCCCTACTTCCATACTCCTGGATACCTCAAGCCCTCGTCTATCTCCATGCTTTATACTACCTCCGGGGTCCTCCCTACTTCCATACTCCTGGATACCCCAAGCCTGCTCCTATCTCCATACTTTATACTACCTCCGGGGTCCTCCCTACTTCCATACTCTAGGATACCTCAAGCCTGCTCCTATCTCCATACTTTATACTACCTCCGGGGTCCTCCCTACTTCCATACTCTAGGATACCTCAAGCCCTCTCCTATCTCCATACTTTATACTACCTCCGGGGTCCTCCCTACTTCCATACTCCAGGATACCTCAAGCCCTCTCCTATCTCCATACTTTATACTACCTCCGGGGTCCTCCCTACTTCCATACTCCTGGATACCCCAAGCCTGCTCCTATCTCCATACTTTATACTACCTCCGGGGTCCTCCCTACTTCCATACTCCTGGATACCCCAAGCCCGCTCCTATCTCCATACTTTATACTACCTCCGGGGTCCTCCCTACTTCCATACTCCTGGATACCCCAAGCCTGCTCCTATCTCCATACTTTATACTACCTCCGGGGTCCTCCCTACTTCCATACTTCTGGATACCTCAAGCCCTCTCCTATCTCCATACTTTACACTACCTCCGGGGTCCTCCCTACTTCCATACTCCTGGATACCTCAAGCCCTCTCCTATCTCCATACTTTATACTACCTCCGGGGTCCTCCCTACTTCCATACTCCAGGATACCTCAAGCCCTCTCCTATCTCCATACTTTATACTACCTCCGGGGTCCTCCCTACTTCCATACTCCTGGATACCCCAAGCCTGCTCCTATCTCCATACTTTATACTACCTCCGGGGTCCTCCCTACTTCCATACTCCTGGATACCCCAAGCCCGCTCCTATCTCCATACTTTATACTACCTCCGGGGTCCTCCCTACTTCCATACTCCTGGATACCCCAAGCCTGCTCCTATCTCCATACTTTATACTACCTCCGGGGTCCTCCCTACTTCCATACTTCTGGATACCTCAAGCCCTCTCCTATCTCCATACTTTACACTACCTCCGGGGTCCTCCCTACTTCCATACTCAAGGATACCTCAAGCCCTCTCCTATCTCCATACTTTACACTACCTCCGGGGTCCTCCCTACTTCCATACTTCTGGATACCTCAAGCCCTCTCCTATCTCCATACTTTATACTACCTCCAGGGTCCTCCCTACTTCCATACTCCTGGATACCTCAAGCCCTTGTCTATCTCCATGCTTTATACTACCTCCGGGGTCCTCCCTACTTCCATACTCCTGGATACCTCAAGCCCTCTCCTATCTCCATACTTTATACTACCTCCGGGGTCCTCCCTACTTCCATACTCCTGGATACCTCAAGCCCTCGTCTATCTCCATGCTTTATACTACCTCCGGGGTCCTCCCTACTTCCATACTCTACCATACCTCAAGCCCGCTCCTATCTCCATACTTTATACTACCTCCGGGGTCCTCCCTACTTCCATACTCTAGGATACCTCAAGCCCGCTCCTATCTCCATACTTTATACTACCTCCGGGGTCCTCCCTACTTCCATACTCTAGGATACCTCAAGCCCGCTCCTATCTCCATACTTTATACTACCTCCGGGGTCCTCCCTACTTCCATACTCTACCATACCTCAAGCCCGCTCCTATCTCCATACTTTATACTACCTCCGGGGTCCTCCCTACTTCCATACTCTAGGATACCTCAAGCCCTCCTCTATCTCCATACTTTATACTACCTCCGGGGTCCTCCCTTCCTCCATACTCTACCATACCTCAAGCCCGCTCCTATCTTCATACTTTATACTACCTCCGGGGTCCTCCCTACTTCCATACTCTAGGATACCCCAAGCCTGCTCCTATCTCCATACTTTATACTACCTCCGGGGTCCTCCCTACTTCCATATGCTAGGATACCTCAAGCCCTCCTCTATCTCCATATTTTATACTACCTCCGGGGTCCTCCCTACTTCCATACTCTAGGATACCTCAAGCCCTCCTCTATCTCCATACTTTATACTACCTCTGTGGTCCTCCCTACTTCCATGCTCTAGGATACCTCAATCCCTCTCTTATCTCCATGCTTTATACTACCTCCGGGGTCCTCCCTACTTCTGAGGTTCCGTGAATTCTGAACCCGTTCCATAAAGGTCATGGTTTCGTTACGAATTTGATATTAGCTAACCGTAACTAGTTAGTCCGGCAAGTATGAGTGTTTTCATCATGTTAGACCGATGGATTCACTACGTATTTAAGGATTTCGTTCTGAACCCTTGGGTTCCATTTTGTGTATGGCAGCCATTTTGTGGTTGCCCTCACATAGGCTGATGACTGTGGCTGAACTAGTCTTTTTAAGGACATGTACACCTTAGCTCGAGTTTGTGCTGACTCCTGTTTGACCTGAGTGAACTGACCCTGTTGCCTGAAGCTGACCTTGTAAAACCAGTTCCTGCCCTTTAGCTGATCAAGATTAAGGATCAGAGCACAGGACATCATAAACTTTTACTGCACACAAATATGCCTTATCCTACTCTCACCTGTTTCTGCTCCTTTCTTTATGGTCTATTTATGATTGGGTTGTGGCCTTTTTTATTATGGGTTCGTTCGACCTGTCTAAAGAAGAATGTTGGGTTTGACCGATGATTGATCATGGGCTGGGCAACTGAAAAGTGGGTTTTACCGTCATGCGATACCTTTGGTGTGAATACATGTGATTGGACAGTTTGTAAATGTTAGGTATTTGCTTGGAATGTGATTTTTGGCATAAAAAGGGATGACTTGCTTTGTAAAATTGAGTAGTCTCCTGAGAACTCATACCGTGATGATTTCTAGGACTTCTGTTACTGGCTGCAGCCAATAAATTTGATCTTTGACGCCACCACGAAGTATCCCGTGTCTCTGTATTCTAAGACACGTGAACCAGAAGACTTTGGGCGTGACCCTGGCGCCGCTGGGTCTGAAGCAACCCGGTTCTTCAGTTGGCGCTTCCAACGTGGGGCGACTTCAGCGGTACCGGTCCAAGCCTGAAGATCGTGAGGAGCTTCGTGAGGAAATTCTGGAGAACGGCCACCACTTCATCGACCCCGGCATGTCGAACGTGGACTGAAGGTCTTTTCTGCGAGGCTTCCCGCTTTCCTGACGGCTACTAAGTACTGCTGCCCTGACTGTCGCCCTGTCTTGGACCCATTTGTGATGCTTTGTACAGCGAGACGATAGACGGGTCTTCTGGTGGCGTGACTGATACCTCAGTTAAGTATAAGTGGGTCGCTCCCAGTCCTTAGTTTTTGGTTCTTTGGTTCTTAGTTTGTTTGGTCCTTAGTTTTGATTTGAAAATTGCAATTTCCAAAGCCAAGGGACTCGTATATTTGCAAGACTATCTTTGTAGATAATCCCTTGAAGTTTGAAGCTAGATTAGTGAGCAAAGATGCCTAGTCTTAGCAAAATTGGGAGAATATTCTGTTGTGGTTGCAACAGGGATTCCCGATTGGAGGATTCATGTCCGATACCTCCAGTTGGAACTCCGACGAGCTCTATTCTAAACACGGCGTGGGCCCCATTACGTTTAATGAAGTATGGGTCCACTATACTAGGAAAGATGGGGTTTTACGATGGCCCCAATATGGTAGTTTTGATACCGAGATTTTAGATAATTTAGAACAAAATTGTTTAAAAAGAAAGCCCGGCCGCCAATGTTTGACTCCTTTCGCCTTTGGCATAAAGAAGCCAGACAACAAGAAATTAAACAAGCTAAAAGAGATAAAAGAGAAAAGGATGTATCAATAATGCAAGCTGCTAGGCAGTTTAAAGAAAACGAAGAAGATAAAGCAATTGAGGTGTCAGATAGGCAACATAATATGGCTATTGATAAATGTTATCCAGCTTTGCCATTTCTTCTTGAGAATGCAACGAAGGACCCTGAGAAGGATCATTTGATGTCACATTTGTTGAGATTACCACCCCCTTATGCACAGAGTGCTACGGCACCTCCGCAACCTCCAGTTGCACAACCTCTTGTTGCTGTTCGGCCACCGGCTCCTCCTCAGCTGGTTCTTCCTCCTACGGCGCAGCCTCCTCTGGGGCCGCCGACTTTGCTATCGGTTTTGTCTGGAACTACTTTGCCTTATTCTCCTGTACCTTCAACTTCTCTTGCTACTAACCCTACGCTTCTATCACCTCAAAATACTTTGTCTCCTGTCCTTATGACAGCTTCTCCTTCTGCTTGACAACGAATGACTGATACTGTTACTGGTCTTTTGTCTCCTTTCTTTGGGTCATTGAGTATGACCCCTGTTTCTGCACGTAAACAAATGCGTAGTCAGTTACCTGGTCCCGAAGAACGGGCAGTGTTAGATCTCTTGGCTCGCAGATGGGTTTCGAATATTTCGAGGTATAATTTAGAGTCAGTTATGGATGTTTTCCTGCAGTGGGAAGCACCCAAGCAAAGATATGTGTTTGATGTAATGTGTACTTTCCTCCGTGAGGAATGGGAAGATAATGATTTGGGTTCAGTCCCAGTGGAGTTGCTAAATGTACAGTCCGAGTTTGCGAAAGGGACGATAGTAGGTCCCGGAATTGAGAAAGCAGTTGCGATGGTACTTGCGTTTAGGAGCGATTTCCCTTCTCAGCGACTGTTTGAGCCTGATTCCGCAGTTAGGAGAAAGGTGCAACAATATCCAATGAGAGAGGTTCCCCCAGTTTGGAGAGAAGGGGGCGCAGCCGCTAATCCACCTGTCCTGCCTCATTTTCAGAGAGTATGGGTACATGTTCCATGGAAGAGAGTAGAAGTTTTGGCCCTTAAACAGTCTTTACCTGATCCCCGTAAGAATCCAGGTGGTTATTACAAGGAGTTGTCCCAGACAGTTGACGCATGCATCATGAATTTGGCAGATATAGATATGCTGTTGGGTAATTTAGTACCTCAACCTCTATGGGCAAAGATTCGTCATGAGGATCATGCGTTTGAATTAGGTTTTAGATCGAGAGAGCTGTTGTAGAAATGAACTTTAAGACGAGACTGTGTAAACTAATGAGTAGGAAATGTTTTTTGATAACATGTCTTTTAATGTTACTTAGCATAACGATGTTCTTAGTGGGATATCTTGTTTTTTCTTTCCAAGTGACTTTTGCACCCACCATACAACCTATGTCTTTTCCTACTACTACTTCTTCGCATTCTTTTCATCCTTTGCCTGAACATGAATCTATCAGAAGATTGGAATTCGTTAATAATTCCTTTGTGCAGCTTCTGCATCAGCATCAGTGTTAGACCCGGCTTCCTGGGCACCAGAGCACTCAGGGGTAACTGCGCTCCAATCGCATCAACTGGAGTGTTCCCTCACTGGTGTCCTGGGGCCTCAGTACTAAGGGACCCAAAACTGGATAACCAAGTACTCCTCTCCAGCACTTGACTCTCTCAGGGTAGCGAGACAGAGCAATCCAAGGCTTACTCAAGGAAGTGAGGTGGGGTTTAGACATTCAGAATACAGTGTAAACCGTACCACCAGCTAATAAACTCAATGTCCAGTCAGTGCTTTACTTTTTATAAAAGAAAAGTACTTTAATACACATAAGATAATTATACTACACATAAAACTAGGATAAACAGTGAAAACAAGAAGTCTCTACAACCCTCTGGGACAGAGTTCTGACCCCAAACAGTATTATAGCACCTAGACGCCAAGCACTATAAAAACACAGTTAACATGAAAACACACAGTAAGCATTGCATATTACAGATCATGTTACACAGGGCTGTTCTCATTCACTAGAGCCTTGATACCAAACTTTGTATTGAAAGGATATAGTTTCAGCATATGATGTGAAGTCAAATGTTCATGATCAGCCCCATAACCCCCCACCCAAAGCAACAGAAGTGCCCTCCCATTGTGAGTGAGGACACCGCTCTAGTGGTGTCAGGGATCTGATCAAAGGTGCCGGATGTCTTGGCACAGTTTACTGGAGTCCCACTAGTCCAGTAGCCACTGGCTAGCTGAAGAAGGGTAGTGGCTGGATAGAGTGCCAGTTCACCCTGATACCCTCAGAGATCACAAAAAGAAAGGTGGGGGTCTGCTTCACTGGCCTCTATTCCCAGTTACTGCGTGTACAGGCTCCCACAGCGCAAGGGAGGAGCCTAGAGGGGATTTGATCTCACCTTCAAAGACTAGAATCAAGCATCATCCTCTCTGGCTCTCGTCATGTGCTGCAAGCTTCTTTCCACCAGCCTCTGTGATGTGCTGTAAGCTTCCTTTCCACACCTTTGGTGATGTGCCGCAAGCTTCCTTCCCACACCTTGGGCAGCTGTCTGTAATTTCCTTGCTCCTCCAAGCCTCACAAACAGCTGGTCCTTAATGATGCCTTTCTTCCAGACCGCAGTGAACAGTCTTATCTCCTGTCTTCACACCGCGGGGTCGCGGCTGGTTACCGTCCGAGGGCTTTGGTGTGGCCGCTCGTCAGTCATAGACCAGTCTTTGAACAACAGCTGACCACTCAGGCCAGACTTTTATCACCTCTGATTGATAGGCTCATCCAATCAGAGGGTCTGCCACTCTTTGCATTCTGAATACACCTCCAATCACAGACCATTCACTGCGTGTTCAATGCATGGGTAAAGCAGGTAGCAGGTCCTGTTCTGGTATCAGGCTGTGCAACCCTCTATAGAGGAATTTTAATTAACTCCAGGCCATGAGGGCCTGACCAGTGGGGGAGGGTTCTCTCCACAAAGTTAGTGCAGCTAAACCCAGATAAGAGCAGAGTGTCTACCCCAGCCCACCAGGCCTTTCTAAGGAAATAGGGAGGGGCACGGGGGGACCTGGGATGTCCAGCAGAACAGCTCGCATTCCTCACACTGGCTCAAATCACCATTCTTCCCCTGTACACCCACGGGCTCTCAAACACACATCAGTCAGACAAAGGCAACAGGCCCACAGGCATGGCAAACTGCACAGACTTGGTCAGGAGGGTGCCTAGGGACTCACCCCTCCTGACTATAGATTTATTGCTGCCACCACTGTCAGTCTACCACAGCCTTAATAGAGAGGGCAGTAGCCACTCTCTGAAAAATAGGGGTGCACTAGGCATGCCCCCTCGACCTCAGAGCCAAGCTCTAGGGTCTCAATCCATGTAAACAGGGAGACCTTCAGTGGACATGTATGATTGTCATAATCACTGAGGAAGGGATCTAGAAACTATACAGTAGCTTTTGAGTGACTTGCCTGGAGATTAGCATAAGGCAGGGGAAGCACTCTCTCCAGAGACATGCAGGAGACTTCCCGTCCCAACAATCAGTTAGTAGTGAACACCACTAATTGCTGGGTGTGTGGTCTTATGCCTCATACCACGGATAAGGGTATTCCTTACCTGGTTCTACCATTCAGCTATAATGGATCTGTATGGGCATATAGGACGATGTTTAGTCTGAGTGAAAAGCAGCGAAGGGAAAAATCATCCCCGATTTGGATCGTGCCCCATCGTGGTTATTTTTGTCTGCAAGGTAATGGCAAGAATCCGAGAGCTCAGCTAGGGAAGAGTGTTTGTACTGAGACGTATGTTTTTGCGTCCCAGACTTCCTCACCGTTTTTAGCAGCTAAGGGTACGTATTTTGTGTGCTATGATAGAGCATATACATGGTTGCCCCCTGATTTTTCGGGAACATGTTATGTTTCGTATCTGTTGCCCCCTACGTATACTGCAGCGGCAGATTACCACAGAACTAGAGTAGTTAGAGGTGTCTTCAGTAAGGAAGATACTTCAGGACAAGAATTGGGAGATTTTCTTAAGGGTTTCCTGCCGTTTTGGGGACCTATGGTTAATAGTAGGAACATACAGCAATTGACGAGAGTGGTTGAGTCTACCATAGTTGAGACTGCCGGTGCCCTTAGTAATTTGACTGCTGAGCTCCAATCGGATCGTCTTATGACGTTGCAGAATCGAGTTGCGTTAGACGTCATACTTGCAGACAGAGGAGGGGTATGTAAATTGATTCAATCGAGCTGCTGCATTTTTATTTCAGACAATGCTCCTACAGTGTACCAGGCCATTTCAAAGCTACATAAGATCTCCGAGTCTGAAGAAATGAAAATCTTCATTCTCAGGGAATACTTACTAATAAAAAAGAACTTGGCACAGAAGCTGAAAATATGAAAAGACAGCTTTATTACATTTTAATAAGTGAGGCTACGTCACCCAGCTGCCTTAGCAACTGAATGAGGCAGTCTGAGGAATACAGAGGACAGAGGCCTTTTATATGTTTTAGGGTTACATGACTCAGCACAAAAGTAAGGGGCAGTCCTAGCTTTTGCAAGCATGCAAAAAACCCAACATTCCTTCTTACAAAAGCTGAACAAACCCATAATAAAAGACCACAACCCATATCGTAAACAGGTCATAAAAAGAAGGAACAGAAACAGATGAGAAGCAAGATAGAAGGGTGTGTGCATGTACCATAAACTCAGCAATGTCCTGCTCTTTGATCTCTATCTTGATCAGCTAAAGGGCAAAAACTGGTTTGGCAAGGTCAGCTTCAGGCAACAGGGTCAGTTCACTCAGGTCATCTAAGAGTCAGCTAAAGTCATCGGCCTATGTGAGGGCAACTACAAAATGGCTGCCATGCACAAAATGGAACCCAAGGATTCAGAACCAAATCTTCAAATACACAGTGAATCCATCGGTGTAACATGATGAAAACACTCATACTTGCTGAGCTCACTGTTTACGGTTCGCTGTTACCAAAATCGTAACAGAACCACGACCTTTATGACCCAGGTTCAGAATTCACGGAACCTCAGACCCTCCTTTTGCCCTTACATAGGCAATAACCTAAACTCACGTCAATCTGAATCCAGGTCTATATTCATCAGATCATCAAGATGTTGCTGGAGCATAATCCTATTACTTAGTAACTCTCTTGGGACAGGTCTCCTTACCCACGTAGTAGCACAAAGGCCGCATATGGCAGGACCAAATAGGGAATACCTCTATCTGTAGTATGTGGCATAAGACCACACCCAACAATTAGTGATGTTCACTACTAACTGGTGTTGATGTAGAAACTGTACAAAAGGAATTATTAGTAAACTCTGACCTCCTAACCAGTTCATGTTCAGGTAAAGTATGGAAAGAATGCAAAGAAGTAGTAGTAGGAAGAGACATAGGTTGGGAGGTGGGTACAGATGTCAATTGGGTAGCAAAAAACAATCACACCCATAAAAGACAATTTCATGTTTAAAAACACTAGAAAACACGTTGTTAAGAACATATAGACAACAGGGGAAAGTAGTGACCACTATTACAAACGAAATTATAATTTTTCACAACCCTAAGCAGTAAGCAAATCCTAGAATTATCTAATAAAATTTTTATGGCTCCTATGCATTTCAGTAATTTATCATATGTTCAGGTGAAACAGTGGTGATCCTTATCAATGCTCTCAGATGAAAAGGGATACTCTTCCACAGAGAATGGACTTCATTCTGCTTTTACTAAACAGAATACTACTTTAAAACAATGCCAGCAAAGCAGCAAAAATTAGTCTCCTAACACCTATTATATGCAATCGCACGGAAACCACTTGTGAAACCAACTATGCCCAGAGTCCGTTCAAAAAGCCTCTCTGGCAGGCTTCTATTGTCCATCAAATCTTCTTTTGTTGTTTTCTTCCGCATGGACCTCTTCATTCAAGCCTTTCATGTAAATCGTGCTTCTCAGTATCCGTTGGAGTGCCCTCCTGGCAAACACTCAATGCTCACTTAAAAGTCTCAATGTCTCAATGCAGTGCACCAGTATCTCTCCTCTGCGGCAGACACTACAGATAGCATTATCTTCATTGATCATGGGCACAAATCATCTCGTGCAGACCCGGGACCATTCTCAGACTCCAACACTCATCATTCAGTGTCAGAGGACGCTCAGGCTGCTCTTTCATGGGCACCAGAATGGAGTGCCTTTTGCCAATTTTGGATCCTCCGGTGCACTGCACTTCCGTTGAAGCAAAGGAAAAGGGGGGTGTGTGTGGCAAAAACTCAGGCCAAGGGGCTCAAGGGACTGCACACTGTCAGAGGTTACCAGTACATGACAGGCGCTCTTTTGCACTGAAATTCTGGTTCTGTGATGTCCAATGCCGTCTGATGGAGCAAGTACGATGCTTTAAACAGTTCATTGTATAACAAAAGGACTGAAAACAGGTGGCCTGCAATCTTCAAAGGAGTGGCCATACGCCATGGGACAATTCTGCGTTGAAATACACTGTCATTCTCAAAGGCAATACAAAAACAAAGGCAGTAGGCAAAACAGTGCCTCTAGGTTCTTCAATTGGGTTTCCGTGTGAGAGCATATCCTTCACCATCTAAGGGTAGATAGCGACATGGGAATTCTATCTGAATGGATGTCCTCACACATAGTGGCATGTCTAATGGGGCAAACATATTTTATTTCAATGATTACATATAGGTGTTCCTAAATTCCTCATCTAGAACATCTCAAAAGAAAAATCGCATAATTCAGATTATCAGGGAAAACAGTCTGGTTATGCAAAAGGGAATTATACATAAGATGGGGGTCCATGGTACATTACTGCAATCTGAAAGTGTGAACCCGAACAATACACTAATAATAATAAAAGCTGACTGGTGAAAGGAATACGGAAAAGAGAAATGGGACTAGGACACAGCTAAAATCCCCAATAACTAGGCACGATGCACTTGGGTGATAGTCAGGCATGTGACACAATACCAAGAGTATGGGTGATACACAAAAAAATCACAATAGTTTACAAATTTAAACTCTACCGCTCGCCGCTACACCATATACGGTAATCTCAGCTAATGTTCCAGTTTCTTCTTCAGGGAAAAATGAAACCTGGTTTCCTGTATAGTACAAAGCCATATACTACGTAGGAAGCAGAATAAAACTGACTAATGTAATATAGAAATTAGGTCACCATGTACAAGAGTCACAAATCTATAATTTATCCTTACGTCCAATCAGGACACATAATTTTAGGGCTGCCTGTTCCTTACAGGAAAGGGGGCAGTAATGTGACTGTAGGTGAAACCTTGTTTCCTGTATATCTTTTTTATTTTCCTTCAAATACCATTAAAGCCAAATTTGACATACACTGATGAAGTGTCTGTCTTTCTGTGAAATTTAGTGTCAAAGCAAATCTACCCAACTGTTTGCAGGATACACATCGTCATGTATATCCCTTCACAACACAGGTACACTTGTAATAGTATCATAAGCAGCAACATAAAACATAAAACATGCAAAAAAATGCACAAAACGGACATGTCAAGCCATCAGATATACTCGCTGTAAAACAATAGCATATATAAATGAGTGGTGACGCATAATACCGTGTCAGGTTTAAAATCCTTACCCTCCTTTTTGACAGTAGATCACCAATTAGTGGATATCTGCTGTCAAATACAACTTTCAGACACACAGAACCAGCAAGAACAATTCATAATAGAACGAAATACACAAATATGAAAAACGCATGGACATTTCTTTCCAAAGGAGTTACGCAAAAAAACCCATCTCATTTCAACCAACCAAACTCAAGTGTCTTGACTTCCTTAAAATCCCCCAGAGCAATCCATGGATGATCTGTGAGCAGAAGCAGAAAAATACACAACACACAAAAGAGAGACATTTCTCATAGCAAACAGACATTAATTATAACTTTTAATCAGAAGACAAAACATAATACATATGAACAGACACAAAAATAAATTTCCATTACTTAACTGTTGCCATCTTGTCGGTCACCTTGCAACATGAAGCCCTTTTAACTTTCCAAAAGTACAATTCTTTCACTGACACTCCATGTTAGCCTTGCCCCACAATTCGTTCTCACTTGGGCATGTAGCCTTTAACATTTGAATAAAGAGCTTCCTCTTATTTTTTGTCTAAAACTTAATGCAGTGCCTCATGTTCTGTCAAATAAAAGCAACTAGCGGACATCATTTTTTGGAGCAGAAATACAAATGTATCATTTCTGCAGAGCATTTAGCATGTGTTGGGACTTTCAAAGAAACCTTTTTCATATTTTTCCCTTTGGAATTAAGTTCTTTAATTTTGTGGAGACACCAGAAACCCTTCCTTTTAGAGGCCTGTTTAGCAAGGTCATTCTGCATTTCACAGAGACCAAGCCCTAATTTAAAAGGTCGCAAATGTCAACATGACAGCCTCCTTCCATTGTTTACAGGAAAACTAAAAGACAGCATCTTAGCGCAACTTGAACAGCCTGTTTTCCTAGCCCAGAGCTTCTTCTAGCCCCCACTCTCTGCTCATTCTGAGGCTGACAAAGGCAAAAGGCCTACTACATTTACTGTGAATGATTCACAAAACCTAATAACACACATACCAGTTTTTAGAACAAATGCTTGTTGCAATGGTACTCATTTCAGCAACTTTAATTGGATCTCACTGGGCCATTTAAAAGTAAACCCAAATGGGGACAACCTGCAAATTTGTATTATACCTAAATGTATGCATTTACTGAAGCCTAAAGCACTTTAAAGCTATTAAAAATGGCAAGAATGCTGTTTTAAATGGTCTGTTTTACACAAATTCGACTTTGTTATTAGGGGCACTTAAAAATAAATATCCTATAATTATGTTACATATTAATCATCTTCAGAATGTTCTTTAGAAATTACAGAGATTTTTAATCAGACATATCCCATGTAAATCTTTAGAAAAATGAGTTTTTTACGCCTGCGCTAAGTGAAATTCTATATGCTAATGTTCTCATTATGCGGTATAGCACAACTTAAATTAAATTTTAATGCTAGGATGTCATAGTATGAGCACTAAGCTTCATGAATAGTAAAAAACGAATTTTGTAGCACTTAATTTTAATAATTATTTTTCATAATTTAATAATTATTTTTAATCAACCCAATTATTTTTGATAATTCCACATATAAAAGCGAGCTGCATCCCTTGCCTATCATTTTAGACGCATTCATTTATAAGCCGAAGCACAGACGCCTAACTTGTAACATGACAAAAAAAAATTGCGCCATTTTTTTTTTCTAAAACGGACAATTTTATTTAGCAACAGACCCAAGAATATGCTTACAAAATGTTGCTTAATAGACTGAAAACATCAAGAAAAACCACGAACAGACATTGAGATCATTTGAGACATAAACAGAAAGGGGTCAAAACACTCAGGACACACAATACAGCGCGCTTTTAGGCATGCATCTCGTGAATAGCGCCATCACTATGTACTTACAGAAGTTTCACTAATGGGAAACCCACATAGACATTTAAACCCACAAATCCATACTCAGGACAGAAACCAAGGACATCCCACAGACTGTACTTAAACCAAACCATTTGTAAATACTAGTTGTAAGTCATATTTACAAGAAACCCTTTTCAATTGTGTTTCAAAAGACTGCAAAAACAGCCCAACAGACTGATGTATGTCCAAGAAGCGAAAATACATTCAATTCACTAGCTTTGGCTAGCAGAACACCACACAAAATCGTTCTGCATATCTATGTTCATAAAACTGCGCAGAACAAAGGATCCTTGTTTTGTATTATGTCATATTTTAATTCCCTGGGGATACAAAATCACCAAGGAAGAAATAAGTTTGTAAATCTAAACCTATTTAGGTATTCCCTTTAGGGGGGGGGGGGCTAATTTACTTCACATCACACTATGGTACCTTCCAAAAACGCAACACATTTTTCCATGTGAGCTTACAAACAGGCATGCCAAAAATACTGCGGAAAACGCAAGTATTATAATCAAAGTGGTGCTTAAGGTACTTTTCGTACGTGCACCGTTCAACTAAACCAAATGGAGAAATATCTCCTCATTACCTGCCTACACAAATTGCAATTTGCATATCCAAACCTATACAAATCAAAAGTTGGCCAACACAAATTCC
The DNA here is from genome assembly GCF_964261635.1 of Lissotriton helveticus. NCBI lineage: Eukaryota > Metazoa > Chordata > Amphibia > Caudata > Salamandridae > Lissotriton > Lissotriton helveticus. Next base: position 27,784,210 of record NC_136073.1, on the reverse strand, counting down.
AAAGTTCCAAAGCTACATTTCCAAATTTGCTAAGATCAGGCATCTTATAGCTCACTAATCTAGCTTCAAACTTTATCTCTACCAATACACTCGCAAATATACGAGACCCTCGGCTATGGTAATTGCAATGACCAAATCAAAAACCAAGAAACCAACCCCTCGGCTTTGGTAATTGCGATAACCAAATAGAGGCCCAAAGAACCAAAGGACTGGGAGCGACCCACTTATACTTAACTCTTACTTTTACTAATCAAAAGGTTATCCAAATTCTAACTGTCAAGTTCTACATGACCTAACGGTCTTTTTTAAAATACTCACGCCAAAAAGGTTCTCAGTCAGGAGTGACATCCTGTAAGATCAGAAATATACTGGGCTGCAGAATCAAAGAATCTCCAGAATCCCTGTGCACAGAGTACCTTCTTAGTAGAATCCTGTTCTGTCCTCCTCAGTAGATTTCAGTCCCCTGACAAGATCACTCCCACAGAAAGCCACTTCTCTGACGAGCCCCCCGTTGGCTGCGCCATTTGAAGAAATGAAAATCTTCATTCTCAGGGAATACTTACTAATAAAAAAGAACTTGGCACAGAAGCTGAAAATATGAAAAGACAGCTTTATTACATTTTAATAAGTAAGGCTACGTCACCCAGCTGCCTTAGCAACTGAATGAGGCAGTCTGAGGAATACAGAGGACAGAGGCCTTTTATATGTTTTAGGGTTACATGACTCAGCACAAAAGTAAGGGGCAGTCCTAGCTTTTGCAAGCATGCAAAAAAAACAACATTCCTTCTTACACAAGCTGAACAAACCCATAATAAAAGACCACAACCCATATCGTAAACAGGTCATAAAGAGAAGAAACAGAAACAGATGAGAAGCAAGATAGAAGGGTGTGTGCATGTACCATAAACTCAGCAATGTCCTGCTCTTTGATCTCTATCTTGATCAGCTAAAGGGAAAAAACTGGTTTGGCAAGGTCAGCTTCAGGCAACAGGGTCAGTTCATTCAGGTCATCTAAGAGTCAGCTAAAGTCATCGGCCTATGTGAGGGCAACTACAAAATGGCTACCATGCACAAAATGGAACCCAAGGATTCAGAACGAAATCTTCAAATACACAGTGAATCCATCGGTGTAACATGATGAAAACACTCATACTTGCTGAGCTCACTGTTTACGGTAACCAAAATCGTAACAGAACCACGACCTTTATGACCCAGGTTCAGAATTCACGGAACCTCAAGTCTGTACACATGGACGAAGGAGATTGGTCGTTGATGGGATGGTTTTGGGGATTGTTATCCACTTGGGGATGGAAGATTCTGATGATCATTGGGATGGCTTTAGCGATTCTTTTCCGGTTCTGTCTTTGTGTGCAGTGCGCTCCTGCTATATGTGGCCTCTGTGCTACTACGTGTGCAAGGAGACCTGCCCAAAGAGAGGTACTAAGTAATAGGATTATGCTCCAGCAACATCTTGATGATCTGATGAATATAGACCTGGACTCAGATTGACGTGAGTTTAGGTTACTGCCTATGTAAGGGCAAAAGGAGGGTGTGAGGTTCCGTGAATTCTGAACCCGTTTCATAAAGGTCATGGTTTCGTTACGAATTTGATATTAGCGAACCATAACTAGTTAGTGCGGCAAGTATGAGTGTTTTCGTCATGTTAGACCGATGGACTCACTACGTATTTAGGGATTTCGTTCTGAACCCTTGGGTTCCATTTTGTGTATGGCAGCCATTTTGTGGTTGCCCTCACATAGGCCGATGACTGTGGCTGAACTAGTCTTTTTAAGGACATGTACACCTTAGCTCCAGTTCGTGCTGACTTCTGTTTGACCTGAGTGAACTGACCCTGTTGCCTGAAGCTGACCTTGTTAAACCAGTTCCTGCCCTTTAGCTGATCAAGATTAAGGATCAGAGCACAGGACATCATAAAGTTTTACTGCACACAAATATGCCTTATCCTATTCTCACCTGTTTCTGCTCCTTTCTTTATGGTCTATTTATGATTGGGTTGTGGCCTTTTTTATTATGGGTTCGTTCGACCTGTCTAAAGAGGAATGTTGGGTTTGACCGATGATTGATCATGGGCTGGGCAACTGAAAAATGGGTTTATCGTCATGCAATACTTTTGTTGTAGAAACATGTGATTGGTTAAACTGTAAACAAGGAATGTTTGCCTGAAGCATAATGTTTGGCATAAAAAGGGATGACTTGCTTTGTAAAATTGAGCAGTCTCCTGAGAACTCATACCGTGATGATTTCTAGGACTTCTGTTACTGGCTGCAGCCAATAAATTTGATCTTTGACGCCACCACGAAGAGTCCCGTGTCTCTGTAGACAGGTGAACCCGAAGACTTTGGGTGTGCCCCTGGCGACCCTGAGTTCTAAAACCCGGTTCTTCACAACCCACCTCCATGCTAGCTCCAGGACCTCATGCCCTCCCCACCTCCACACTAGCTCCAGGACCTCATTCCCTCCCCGCCTCAAGACTAGCTCCAGGACCTCATGCCCTCGAAACTAGCTCCAGGTCCTCATACCCTCCCCACCTCCACACTAGCTCCAGGGCCTCATGCCCTCCCCCACCTCCACACTAGCTCCAGGGCCTCATGCCCTCCTGCCTCCACACTAGCTCCAGGGCCTCATGCCCCCCCCGCCTCCACACTAGCTTCAGGACCTCATGCCCTCCCTACCTCCACACTAGCTCCAGGGGCTCATGCCCTCCCCCACCTCCACACTAGCTCCAGGACCTCCTGCCCTCCCCCCCTCCACACTAGCTTCAGGACCTCATGCCTTCCCCGCCTCCACACTAGCCCCAGGACCTTATACCCTCCCCCTCCTCAGCTCTAGCTACAGGACCTCATGTCCTCCCCCCTCCACTCCAGCTCCAGGACCTCATGCCCTCCCCCCTCCACACTAGCTCCATGACCTCATGCCCTCCCCCACCTCCACTCTAGCTGCAGGACCTCATGCCCTCCCCACCTCCACACAAGCTCCAGGACCTCATGCCCTCCCCCACCTCCACACTAGCTCCATGACCTCATGCCCTCCCGGCCTCCACACTAGCTCCAGGGCCTCATGCCCTCCCCACCTCCACACTAGCTCAAGGACCTCATGCCCTCCCCACCTCCACACTAGCTCCAGGACCTCATGCCCTCCCCCACCTCCACACTAACTCCAGGACCTCCTGCCCCCCGCCTCCACACTAGCTTCAGGACCTCATGCCCTCCCCGCCTCCACACTAGCTCCAGGACCTCATGCCCCTCCCCGCCTCTAGACTAGCTCCAGGAGCTCATGCCATCAACCCACCTCCACACTAGCTCCAAGACCTCATGCCCTCCCCCGCCTCTAGACTAGCTCCAGGAGCTCATGCCCTCCACGCCTCCACACTAGCTCCAGGACCTCATGCCCTCCCCCGCCTCCACACTAGCTCCAAGACCTCATGCCCTCCCTGCCTCCACCATAGCTCCAGGACCGCGTGCCCTCCCCGCCTCCACACTAGCTCCAGGACCTCATGCCCTCCCTGCCTCCACCATAGCTCCAGGACCTCATGCCCTCCCCCACCTCCACACTAGCTCCAGGACTTCATGCCCTCCCCCGCCTCTAGACTAGCTCCAGGAGCTCATGCCCTCCCCGCCTCCACACTAGCTCCAGGACCTCATGCCCTCCCCGCCTCCACACTAGCCCCAGGACCTTATACCCTCCCCTCCTCAGCTCTAGCTAGAGGACCTCATGTCCTCCCCCCTCCACTCTAGCTCCAGGACCTCATGCCCTCCCCCCTCCACACTAGCTCCATGACCTCATGCCCTCCCCCACCTCCACACTAGCTGCAGGACCTCATGCCCTCCCCACCTCCACACAAGCTCCAGGACCTCATGCCCTCCCCCACCTCCACACTAGCTCCATGACCTCATGCCCTCCCCGCCTCCACACTAGCTCCAGGGCCTCATGCCCTCCCCACCTCCACACTAGCTCAAGGACCTCATGCCCTCCCCACCTCCACACTAGCTCCAGGACCTCATGCCCTCCCCCACCTCCACACTAACTCCAGGACCTCCTGCCCCCCGCCTCCACACTAGCTTCAGGACCTCATGCCCTCCCCGCCTCCACACTAGCTCCAGGACCTCATGCCCCTCCCCGCCTCTAGACTAGCTCCAGGAGCTCATGCCATCTGTGGAAAAGTAAATTTTGCCATGTTCTGTGTCCCTACGCGTCCTCCATCATATATTATCTGTGCATGATTAATATGCATATGTATTCCCCATGTTTGATTAAAGACGCAATTACAGTTGTGTCCACCTCTAGTATGTCAGTTTCCAGTTCTCGTGAATACTACGAATATCAGGCCTATGTAAAGCTACGTTGCCACGTTTCTCAGTGTGCACGTTAATGCATTGTAAAGTCCCCGTTTCTAGGCCTCAAAAGGGCCCGGACACCAGATTCAGCTCCTGTCTCCTGAAGCCCTCGCTGAGGAGCGATACAGCCCCCACCTGTATCCTCGACCCTTCACTTACTTCCAGCCTCACAGTGCCCAGTTCAGCCTGGCTCTGCCTCTGAGTCTGCCAAGAGTATGTTATGATTCGAGTTATCAGTTCAGTCCTCCTTCTCTGCATTCCTAAAGCTACTGAATCGCATCAATAGTTTCCGTCATTGTCTAGCCTTTACGTCTCCATGTAAGAGAAATACTGCATTTAATGGTCATTTAATATTCTTCATCACGCACTACATGTAGAATAATGCATGTTCTAGTCTTAGAGTCTGTTCGCCTTTACCCCGATAACTTTTGGATTCTATCAACATGTTCTCTAAACATCAGATACTAGATACTGTTTAGGTACATGTCGCCCTGACTCTCCAGACTTCAGTCTCTGCTCCTAGCACAGAGTTCGTAGCCCCCAGCTTCTCCTAGTAACACGTCATTGCTAGTTTGCGCGCACCATCAGGTTAGAGGTCCCGGCTCCTTAGGTAGCCCCCTCCATGGTTTCCACCCCATTCATGACATATTCTGTTATGTTTGCATCACATGTCTATGTATACGCCCTGTTACACCTCTTTTCACCCTTATCTTTCGCGACTGCTACGCGTCACGCCTATTGCTCCACCCACTGCTACGCCTATTGCAATGTAATGCTATGTGTTTGCGTTATGTATATATGCTCATGTACTGTTATTAAATACCACGCTAGCCATTCCAGATCCTGACCCCCGGCAGCGCTGCCAGGGCTTGCCATCCTATTCCTGTGCAGGTTGTCCTGTTCCTGTCCTTATGCTGTATTAAACCTGCAAAACTCCTACTACCTCGAATCTTGACTCTTATTTATTGAGCTATCTGTTATTCATTTATGCATTCAAAAAGAGAGGTATTATTTATTTATTTACCACATAATGGCGCCCGAACAGGGACTTGCCCTTTCCCCACGCGCCGGTGAAGCCACGCCGGCCCCCTGACCCTCTGCAGCCGTGACGGAACCATACCGTGCACGTGCAGATATTTCTGCTTCAAGTATCCCTCAGGCCCACGGAGGAGACGGAGGAGGCGGTCCAGCATCCAGACGAGGCGGTGGAGGAACGCGGCGAGTCCCGACCAGAGCCCAAGCCGAGAGTCCAAGGTCCGAGGTATCTGGAGGTCCACCCGTAACTGAAGTCCGAAGTTCGTCGTCCGTCGTCGTAGCAGTCCAGTCCAGTCCGAGGCCTTCCGTTCTTGCTGCCCGGTGAGTACCGTTACTGGGGTAGTATCTAGACAGGGTCAATTTAATTGACTCTGGTCCGTGGGTTGGTAGTACACAGACCCACAAACGAAGTGTCCACTTCGGTGGATGCGGGTCCTGACGTGTCTCTTTATGAGACCGGTAAGTTTCGTACTGTTTCAGCAGTGCATCTAGTTTCTGTTCTAGTCAGTTCTGTTTCTCGAGAAAATTCATGTATTCTGTGTTCCGTATTCCAGGTAGTATTCTGTTCGAACTGTTATTCTAAATGTTCTTCATGTATTTTGATGTTGTGGTATGAGTGTGAAGTAATTATCGTGTTTATTGTGTAATTACGTATTGTGTCTCAGTTACAGTTCAGTCATGCCCTTGTTTTCTAAGTTACGTCAGTTAAAAACTAGAAAGGGTCTGCTGGAAGCAGCAGTTCCAGTCCCGCCTAGGGACAGTCCAGGTCATTTTATGTATCAGAAGCATGGCATAAGTGCCATATTATATCTAGATTTATGGGTCGAGTATACCAAACAGTTAGAGGAAAAGTATAGATGGCCTGTGTCAGGCACATGGGATGCCAAGTGCATCATGCGAGTAGAAGAGGCATTATGGAAAAAGAAAGCCAGACAGTCACAGAAAGATGCCATCGAGTTATGGCGCAAAGAATCTCATAAAAGAACCGAAAAAGAAATCAGAAAGTCAGAATTAAGTAGAGAATCCTTAGAACGAGCCCAAGAAAAAGAACTAATCGAGATAGGTGAACAAGTTAAAGCCGAACAGTCAGACAGACAGAGGAATGCCCTTATTAAGGGTATGTATCCTCTTCTTGCCGAGGGTTTGCCAAAAGCGACCCCAGAGGCATCCAGTAATTTCCCGCCACCATTAGTTCCGACCAAGCTACGTCACAAACCGACCGCAGCTGATATTTTCATTTCGTCCTATTTGGACGACACAGTCCCAGAATATGCAAATCCTGTTCGCGCTCCGTCAGTCCCTGTAAATCAGGCACTTCCCGCTCCTCCAGACACCGGAGTACCTGTTACGGTACCCCCGGTCCAGCCCGCCATACAAGTCCAGTCTGCATTTCCATTTCCCACTCTGCCAGGACGAAGAGCATCAGTAGACGACTCTAGTTTAGGGGCCGCAGGAGGAGGTCCTCCTCAAACCCCGCCGCCACACAAGCGTCTAACGTTAGCCGAATTACATGCACAAGCGTCACAGCGTACGCCCAGATATCAGTCTGTTGCAGAAATAAGAAAAGCCCTTAACGAATGTGGCTATGATCCAGTCCCAGGCGAGGATAATATGGTTTTATATTCATTACGCGTGAGAAAGGTGACCGAGTATCTAGTCACCCTACCAGATATGAAAGAAGATCTAGACAGAATATATCGTTTCATCCGTACAGGGAATGATCCAGAAAGTATTAGTGACGTCATGTGCCAAAGAAAAGTTGAAGTCCAGCTCATGCTATTAAAGTTTCTGATTAATTGTCTAATACGAGAACAAGATTATCCGACCAAAGATCGAGCCGAAATGAAAGTCCTGACAAGGTGGAGTGATAATATAGCCGAGGGTAAGCACAAGACCATCAGTAGTATAGAGAGCATGTACAAGAAAATTCGTAAAGAAATAATAAGGTTACACGATCAACGGAAAGCAGCACAAGTAAGCGAGAAAGAAAATGACTCTTCTACAGAAGAGGTAGAGGACGAGAATCCCGACAGAATAGCGTATGTAGGAAAATCTAGATTTCCAGATCGCCATTTACGCCTAGAACACAAGTCAACTTTCCATCATCCAGCACCAGAACAAGGTTCTCTAGAACAAGTGTTTCAAGCTACCGATCACATTCTGAAATCACGGATCGGTTACAGTGAGTTAAGTACTATGCATGAACAAGAACTAGCCCGATCAGCAGTCCGATGGATTACTGATTCTACCACTTTTCCAGACGAAATAGTGGCACAAATGTTTCTGAAACTACCCCCAGCCGAGCAGCGACTGGTGGGTATGTATATGATCCAGCACCTCATTACATTGTATGAGGGTCAGCACTCTGATCCAGGCCCGTTACATGATGTCCTGAACGAGTTACTCCAGTATAGATGGAAAGGTTTAGGTACTGATTTAATTAGTGTCATTCTAGAACAGCGCCACAAATATAGTATGTTTTTGAACCCGCAATTTGTTCATGTCTCACCCCCAGAAAGTAAACCCTTTCACATAGACAGACAGAATCCGTTACGAGAAGTGCATCCAATTAAGACAGACGGTGGTGAAATGCAACGAGTGTTTGTTTACACCCCTATCACAAAGATGGAACTCTTAGAGATGAAAAAGTTAATTCCCTGTCATGATAAAGATCCAGCAGGGTTCCACCGAGAATTAAAAGACATGCTCCGTATGGGAGAATACACGTATCCAGATATTATTAAAATGTTAAAAGTCCTGTTGCCCGCAGGGGTATATGAGAAACTCAAGGAAAAAGAATGGGAGGTGGGAGAGAAAAAGATAGATTGGGCAGTTCTAGAAGCTGAAGACAAGGCACGAGTACCAGGTACCGGTCTTGGAGCGAAATGTAAAGAATTACCTGAATTATTGATTCAAGTTTTACCCAGATTGTTAACAACGAAAAAGGAAGACTGGGATGCAATCTCAGCCTGTAAACAGAAACAAGACGAAGACATTAGTGATTTTTATTCTAGATTTGAGAAATGTTTTAGCATCAACAGTGGCCTCAAGACAAGTAGTGAGTCATACCCTCACCTTTTTGTTACTAAATTAGTCGAGAATTCAAGTCCACCAATTAAAAATCGAGTTTTGAAAGTCGAAAGTACCTGGCAAGCTAATACCCCGTCCCAGATGTTACAGATGCTCCAATACCACCAGAATAGAATCAGGGAAGAACAAGAACACGAGAGAAAGCGTATGAAAGACACGAAAATGAAAGTACTAGTTGCACAATCTATTCCACAAGACAGTCAGAAGAGGGGTCCGAATCAAGCCAGTCATCCTGCAGCTCCCGTTAAAGGGAACTGCAATTATTGTAAACAGCCAGGTCATTTTATAAACGAGTGTGCAGTTCTGAAACACAACATAGCTACTGGTAAGACTAAAGAAAGACCACGTCCACCTAGACAAGAACAAGTTTCACAGACTCCTCAGCCACAGAATGCACCACAGACAGTTACTGTACCGCAGCCTATCGCTGCAACACAGCATGTTACACAGCAGATGTATCAGTATGCACAGTCCGAGTATCCAGAGTATCAGCCGTATTCATGAAACAGCCTAGAGAGGGAGGTAGGCTTGCCTCTCATCGAGATACCTGTAGATCAAGAAGGTCCCTATGTTCACAGTCAAGTATTAGGGAAAGACAGAAAGTTTTTGATTGATACAGGGGCAAGTAGGACCACAATTAGCCACGCCGAAGTTCCAGGGGCTCCGCTCTCAGGCTCAAGAAATGTTTCCCTTGGATTTTCAGGAAAACCCATTGTAAATGAAATATCAAAGCCAGTTACTCTAGAAGTAGGTCCATTGTCCCGTACTACTGATCTGTTACTTACTAAGTCATGTCCAGAAAATCTATTAGGCATTAAAACACTGAAAGAATTAGGTGCAGTTATATGCTGTTCCCCAGAGGGAATACGTCTGTTCCTGCGTGACTTTAAGGGTCACTATGTATTACGAGATTTTGATCCCAGATTGTCTAATGTTCCGCAGCATCTATGGGCGCAAGGTCCAACTGATGTAGGTTACATGCAAATCACACCCCATCGTGTGACTCTCAAGCCAGGTGTAGTCCTGCCACGAATCAGACAGTACAGATTGCCACCTGAGGCTGTAGCAGCCTTATCCAAAATTATTGACGAGCTCATCGCTCAAGGAGTAGTTGTAGAAACTGACTCCAATGTATGTAATTCTCCGATCATTCCTGTTATGAAACGTACTGATCCAAATGCACCTCCAGTATATCGATTAGTGATTGATCTCCGAGAACTTAATAAATGTATTATTCCCCAGTACCCAGTGGTCCCAGATATCTCTTCCCTATTAACAGCCATTGATTCCGAAGCCATGTTCTTTACTGTAATCGACCTCAAGAACGCGTTTTTCAGTGTTCCCATTCATCCAGACAGCCAGTTTCTTTTCGGATTCTGTTTAAATGGAAGGAGCTATATGTTCACACGAGCTCCTCAAGGTTTCACAGAAAGCCCTAGTATTTACAGTCAAGCACTTAAGAGACAACTTGATAATGTTCACATGCCAACTGACACTGCCCTGCTCCAGTATGTCGATGATCTATTGATCACAGCCCGTTCTGAACGTGCTTGCGAGCGAGCATCCCTCACAGTTCTGTATTTCCTAGCCGAGATGGGGCACAAGGTGTCCCCTTCGAAGCTTCAATTCTGTGTCCAGCAAGTGGTCTACTTAGGACACTTACTGTCCAAGAGGGGTAGGCAGTTGACACCTGACCGTATTCAGTTAATAGCGAGTCTTCCTCAGCCCAAGACCCAGAAGGAGGTACGTGCTTTTATCGGCCTTACTTCTTATTGTAGACAATGGATTCCTCAGTATGCATTTCTAGCCAAGCCACTGATACAGTTAACGACACAGGAGGCAGGCGTATCGACTGTTCTCCCTTGGACATCTGAACATACACTTAGCTTCAATGAGTTAAAGAAAGCTTTATGCCAAGCTCCAGTTCTAGCTACACCAAACTACAGTAAGCCTTTTACACTTTTCGTCACAGAACGCGAAGGTACAGCATTATCTGTTCTCACACAAGATCAAGCAGGACAATACAAGCCTTGTGCCTATTTTTCGAGCACATTAGATCCTGTAGCCCAGGCTCTGCCTGCGTGCCTCAAGTCAGTTGCAGCCACAGCACTAGCTATCAGACAAAGTGATTCCATAGTATTAGGACACTCCCTGACAGTACAAGTTCCACACTCCGTGGAAGTTCTTTTAAATCGAACACAGACCCAGCACTTGACAATTGCACGTTTAACAGGTTATGAATTGACACTGTTCCAGCCACACATAGAAATCAGACGCTGCAACGTTTTAAATCCTGCTACATTGTTACCATCAGCTAATCCAAATCCTGCCACACATGACTGTGTGGAAGTAGTCAACATTACGACAAAGCCAAGACAAGACCTGACCGATATTCCGTTACCAGACCCTGACCTGACACTTTATGTGGATGGTTCATGCATGAGAACAAGTACAGGAGAACTAGTCGCCGCGTATGCAGTGACCACTGACACTGAAGTTATAGAGACACACCGTATTGACACCCTGTCCGCTCAAGCAGCAGAGCTAGTTGCTCTGACTCAAGCCTGCATACACGCCAAGAACCTGAAAGTTAATGTTTACACCGATTCACGTTACGCATTTGGAGTCGTACACGACTTTGGAGTGCTCTGGCAGGAGAGAGGTTTCATGACTTCTCATGGAACCAAGATTCAGCATGGTCTCCTTATTCAAGCTATGTTAGATGCCATACATTTACCGACATCCATTGCTATCATGAAGTGCAAAGCACATACGAAAGTTACTGACACTATTTCCCAAGGTAATGATCTAGCAGATCGCACAGCCAAGCTTACAGCTCAGACTCCAGACATTCCAGTTAATAAGACACCGACCTACACTCCAGATCTGACTACCTGTATGACAGTTAAGGACCCTACTCAAGATGTCATAGATATCCAGTTACATGCTACTCCCGAAGAAATCAAGAAATGGTCCGAACAAGGAGGGGTCCAGACAGATCAAGGATGGGTGACGAAGGGAAAAGCCACATGGTTTCTCCCCGACTCTATGGTTCAAGTCATTATCAATACCGCACATAGTCCAGCACATTTAGGAGAAAAAGCTATGTTAGACAGTATCCAGAACATTTGGTTCAACAAGCATTTACGAGCTGCAGCCAAGCAGAAAGTCCGTACCTGTATGATATGTTGTCAGTTTAATCCAGGTAAAAGTGTCCCGGTGGAACAAGGTGGATTCCAACCTCCTGACCACCCTTTTGAAGTCCTCCAGATGGATTATATTCAGATGGAGCGATGTCGAGGTTTCAAGTATGTCCTTGTAGTTGTATGCGCTTTGTCCAGGTGGACGGAAGCATATCCAGTCCCAGATTACACAGCCGCGACCACTGCCAAGCAGTTGGTTCGTGAGTTCTTCCCCGTTATGGACTCCCTAGGGTCGTATATTCTGATAACGGCCAGCCATTCTCCTCAGAGTTAATGAAGCATGTTTCCCTTTTGTTAGGGTACCAGTGGAAGTTCCATTGTGTACGCCACCCTGAAGCAGCAGGTCTCGTAGAGAGACATAACCAGACCCTGAAAATCCGCATCGCCAAAGTATGTAAAGAGAAAGGTGTGGACTGGCTAGTAGCTCTGCCAGTCGCTTTGTTCTATATGCGCATGGTCGCACATTCCAGATCAGGTCTGTCCCCGTATGAGGTCGTTTTCGGCCGCCCCCCTAACATGTGGGGTACACCCAGACCCCGAAGTATTACCGATGTTTCAAGTAATATGCTGACAGATCACCTAGCTTCCTGGATGTCTGCCCTCAACTCTTGTCGTTCACAGGTTGCCGCCGCATTTCCAGACAATACCGAGGTGGCACCACATGAAATCGTTCCCGGATCCATGGTCCTAGTGCGAAATTTCGATCGCTCAAGTCCACTGGAGCCTCGCTGGAAGGAGCCCCGACAGGTCCTCCTCGCCACCCGTACAGCCGTGAAGTTGGAGGGACGCAAAGGCTGGGTGCATCTTTCGCATATTAAAAAATTTTATGGATTGAAGCCAGTCTCAAAGAACATTTCCCAGGATTCTAAAGACTGCCAAAGTACTATTCTTAAGGACTGTCCCGCAAAAGACATTGCTACGAACCCTTCCCAGTTAGAGACAACTCCGCAACAGGAGTATAAGCTCAAGTTAAGGTCTAGTAAAATAAGTCAGCCAGTTTGATTGTCTAAGTCCTCCCCTAGGTGAAACGGTTAGACCGGTTTCTGACATGTATAAAATAGACCCCCATAGTGAGAGAGTTAGTCAAAACTCAATCCGATGTATCGTTTTTCTATGTTTCATATTATTTCTCAGTATTATGATTTCCTGCACCAGTTATGCATTTTACCTGTATTTTCCAGTTTCTCATGTAAATAAGTCTGCCAATGCTACAGTAGAGCATACGTTTAGTGATCTGCCTCCTCATGAACTCTCTTACCGCCTCGCTATGCGTAATAATTCTTTTATCCGCATGTTACATTATTCACACCAGACCAGCAATGCCACTAATTGTTGGGTGTGTGGTCGACTCCCCCCTTTTCAGACACCGAAGGGAGTTCTGCCACTCTTTCCTTATCCATTTTCACATAATGGTTCGTGTGGAGCATGGTCCACGTTAACGTCATCCTCAACAGATATGTCTTTTCTTAACAGTACATGTTTCCCAGACAAGCAAGGTCTTCCCCACAGAACAGGGTTAGATCTAGAAAACGAAGTTTACAATTTAGGTAATTATTCTTCGAATTTCATGGTCCTGAATGTTCAGTCTGATACTACTCCAGACTTACCTGCTATTTCAGTACTACCAGTCAAAGGTGAATTATGTGTCCGAAATAATGGTTCCGTACATGTAGGACATAGTGATTGTACTACTATTGTCAAGTATAGTGACAGTGGGAAATCTATTTTCAAAGCTTCACGTCATTCTTATTTTATTTGTGGTCAGACCGCATATGTTCGTCTGCCCCTCGATTGGGAGGGAACCTGTTACATTGCCTTCCTACTACCACCGGTTTTTCTAGCCCCACCCGACTACCATAGGAATTCCCACCTAGTACATACTAGACACATGAGAAACCTCCCGATTGTCGATTATACTGAAACTGCTCTAGAACAATATATAGATATCAATAAAGGTGTCTTCCCTTATTTAGGTACGGTCGTGAATAGTAAACTGATACGTAGATTAACCAGAACACTCGAAGCAGTAGTAATTGAGACTACTTCTGCTCTAAGTAATTTAACCGAAGAACAATCCTTTATGAGAATTGTCGTGCTCCAGAATCGTCTCGTCCTTGACGTCATATTGGCCGATAGGGGCGGGGCCTGTAGAGTCATCGGATCTAGTTGCTGCATTTTCATTCCAAATAACGCGCCGTCTGTTTATTCAGCTATAACCAGACTTCATAAAATTGCCCATCTGTTACACCAAAATCCAGGCACCTGGACATGGTCCGGTTGGTTCTGGAATATAGTTTCCGCCTGGGGATGGAAAGTCTTGTCCTTTCTAGGTATTACAGTAGCGATCATATTCAGCTGCTGCCTCTGTATACAATGTGGCCCTGCGATTTGCGGCATTTGTGCTACCTCTTGTATTCCTAGTCCCCAGCCCCGTTCTAAAACCCGTTCCAAGAAAATTCGAGACGAGCAAATGATACTGTATGAAATGATAGATGGTATCATGAATATTGATGTTTCCTGAAGGAAACGTAGTGACAAGGAGGGAATGTGGAAAAGTAAATTTTGCCATGTTCTGTGTCCCTACGCGTCCTCCATCATATATTATCTGTGCATGATTAATATGCATATGTATTCCCCATGTTTGATTAAAGACGCAATTACAGTTGTGTCCACCTCTAGTATGTCAGTTTCCAGTTCTCGTGAATACTACGAATATCAGGCCTATGTAAAGCTACGTTGCCACGTTTCTCAGTGTGCACGTTAATGCATTGTAAAGTCCCCGTTTCTAGGCCTCAAAAGGGCCCGGACACCAGATTCAGCTCCTGTCTCCTGAAGCCCTCGCTGAGGAGCGATACAGCCCCCACCTGTATCCTCGACCCTTCACTTACTTCCAGCCTCACAGTGCCCGGTTCAGCCTGGCTCTGCCTCTGAGTCTGCCAAGAGTATGTTATGATTCGAGTTATCAGTTCAGTCCTCCTTCTCTGCATTCCTAAAGCTACTGAATCGCATCAATAGTTTCCGTCATTGTCTAGCCTTTACGTCTCCATGTAAGAGAAATACTGCATTTAATGGTCATTTAATATTCTTCATCACGCACTACATGTAGAATAATGCATGTTCTAGTCTTAGAGTCTGTTCGCCTTTACCCCGATAACTTTTGGATTCTATCAACATGTTCTCTAAACATCAGATACTAGATACTGTTTAGGTACATGTCGCCCTGACTCTCCAGACTTCAGTCTCTGCTCCTAGCACAGAGTTCGTAGCCCCCAGCTTCTCCTAGTAACACGTCATTGCTAGTTTGCGCGCACCATCAGGTTAGAGGTCCCGGCTCCTTAGGTAGCCCCCTCCATGGTTTCCACCCCATTCATGACATATTCTGTTACGTTTGCATCACATGTCTATGTATACGCCCTGTTACACCTCTTTTCACCCTTATCTTTCGCGACTGCTACGCGTCACGCCTATTGCTCCACCCACTGCTACGCCTATTGCAATGTAATGCTATGTGTTTGCGTTATGTATATATGCTCATGTACTGTTATTAAATACCACGCTAGCCATTCCAGATCCTGACCCCCGGCAGCGCTGCCAGGGCTTGCCATCCTATTCCTGTGCAGGTTGTCCTGTTCCTGTCCTTATGCTGTATTAAACCTGCAAAACTCCTACTACCTCGAATCTTGACTCTTATTTATTGAGCTATCTGTTATTCATTTATGCATTCAAAAAGAGAGGTATTATTTATTTATTTACCACACATCAACCCACCTCCACACTAGCTCCAAGACCTCATGCCCTCCCCCGCCTCTAGACTAGCTCCAGGAGCTCATGCCCTCCACGCCTCCACACTAGCTCCAGGACCTCATGCCCTCCCCCGCCTCCACACTAGCTCCAAGACCTCATGCCCTCCCTGCCTCCACCATAGCTCCAGGACCGCGTGCCCTCCCCGCCTCCACACTAGCTCCAGGACCTCATGCCCTCCCTGCCTCCACCATAGCTCCAGGACCTCATGCCCTCCCCCACCTCCACACTAGCTCCAGGACTTCATGCCCTCCTCCGCCTCTAGACTAGCTCCAGGAGCTCATGCCCTCCCCGCCTCCACACTAGCTCCAGGACCTTATGCCCTCCCCCGCCTCCACACTAGCTCCAAGACCACATGCCCTCCCTGCCTCCACCATAGCTCCAAGACCTCATGTCCTCCCTGCCTCCACCATAGCACCAGGACCTCATGCCCACCCCCACCTCCACACTAGCTCCAGGACTTCATGCCCTCCCCCGCCTCTAGACTAGCTCCAGGAGCTCATGCCCTCCCCGCCTCCACACTAGCTCCAGGACCTTATGCCCTCCCCCGCCTCCACACTAGCTCCAAGACCACATGCCCTCCCTGCCTCCACCATAGCTCCAAGACCTCATGCCCTCCCTGCCTCCACCATAGCACCAGGACCTCATGCCCACCCCCACCTCCACACTAGCTCCAGAACCTCATGCCCTCCCCCACCTCCACACTAGCTCCAGGACCTCATGCCCTCCCCGCCTCCACACTAGCTCCAGGACCTCATGCCCTCCCCACATCCACACTAGCTCCAGGACCTCATGCTCTCCCCGCCTCCACACTCGCTCCAGGACCTCATTCCCTCCCCACCTCCACACTAGCTCCAGGACCTCATGCCCTCCCCCACCCCACACTAGCTCCATGACCTCATGCCCTCCTCACCTCCACACTAGCTCCAGGACCTCATGCCCTCCCCCACCTCCACACTAGCTCCAGGACCTCATGCCCTCCTCACCTCCACACTAGCTCCAGGACCTCATGCCCTCCCTGCCTCCACACTAGCCCAGGACCTCATTCCCTCCCCACCTCCACACTAGCTCCAGGACCTCATTCCCTCCCCACCTAAACACTAGCTCCAGGACCTCATGCCCTCCCCGCCTCCACACTAGCTCCAGGACCTCATGCCCTCCTCACCTCCACACTAGCCCCAGGACCACATGCCCTCCCCCACCTCCACACTAGCCCCAGGTCCTCATGCCCTCCCCACCTCCACACTCGCTCCAGGACCTCATGCCCTCCCTGCCTCCACACTAGCTCCAGGACATCATTCCCTCCCCGCCCACACACTAGTTCTAGTACCTCATGCCCTCCCCAACTCCACACTAGCTCCAGGGCCTCATGCCCTCCCCGCCTCCACACTAGGTCAAGGACCTCATGCCCTCCCGCCTCCACACTAGCTCCAGGGCCTCATGCCCTCCCCGCCTCCACACTAGCTCCAGGACCTCATGCCCTCCCACCTCCACACTAGCTCCAGGACCTCATGCCCTCCACCGCCTCCACACTAGCTCCAGCACCTCATTCCCTCCCCACCTCCACACTAGCTCCCGGCCCTCATGCCCTCCCCGCCTCCACACTAGCTCCAGGACCTCATGCCCTCCCCTCCTCCACACTAGCTCCAGAACCTCATTCCCTCCCCACCTCCACACTAGCTCCAGGACCAAAGACCTCCACACTAGCCCCAGGACCTCATGCCGTCCGCCACCTCCACACTAACTCCAGGACCTCCTGCCCTCCCCGCCTCCACACTAGCTTCAGAACCTCATGCCCTCCCCGCCTCCACACTAGTTCCAAGACCTCATGCCCTCCCCGCCTCCACACTAGCTCCAGGACCTCATGCCCTCCCACCTGCACACTAGCTCCAGGACCTCATACCCTCCCCACCTCCACACTAGCTCCAGGACCTCATGCCCTCCCGCCTGCACACTAGCTCCAGGACCTCATTCCCTCCCCACCTCCATACTAGCTCCAGGACTTCAAGCCCTCCCCCACCTCCACACTAGCTCCAGGACCTCATGCCCTCCCCCACCTCCACATTAGCTCCAGGACCTCATGCTCTCTCCACCTCCACACTAGCTCCAGGACCTCATACCCTCCCCACCTCCACACTAGCTCCAGGACCTCATACCCTCCCCACCTTCATACTAGCTCCAAGACCTCATGCCCTCCCCCACCTCCACACTAGCTCCAGGACCTCATGCCCTCCCCGCCTCCACACTAGCTCCAGGACCTCATGCCCTCTTCGCCTCCACACTAGCTCCAGGACCTCATGCCCTCCCCGCCTCCACACTAGATCTAGCACTTCATACCCTCCCCACCTCCACACTAGCTCCAGGACCTCATACCCTCCCCCACCTCCACACTAGCTCCAGGACCTCATACCCTCCCCCACCTCCACACTAGCTCCAGGACCTCATACCCTCCCCCACCTCCACACTAGCTCCAGGGCCTCATGCCCTCCCCGCCTCCACACTAGCTCCAGGACCTCATGCCCTCCCCCGCCTCCACACTAGCTCCAGCACCTCATGCCCTCCCACCTGCACACTAGCTCCAGGACCTCATACCCTCCCCACCTCCACACTAGCTCCAGGACCTCATGCCCTCCCGCCTGCACACTAGCTCCAGGACCTCATTTCCTCCCCACCTCCACACTAGCTCCAGGACCTCAAGCCCTCCCCCACCTCCACACTAGCTCCAGGACCTCATGCCCTCCCCCACCTCCACATTAGCTCCAGGACCTCATGCTCTCTCCACCTCCACACTAGCTCCAGGACCTCATACCCTCCCCACCTCCACACTAGCTCCAGGACCTCATACCCTCTCCACCTCCACACTAGCTCCAGGACCTCATACCCTCCCCCACCTCCACACTAGCTCCAGAACCTCAAGACCTCCAAACTAGCTCAGGACCTCATGCCCTCTCCACCTCCACACTAGCTCCAGGACCTCATACCCTCCCCCACCTCCACACTAGCTCCAGGACCTCAATACCTCCACACTAGCTCCAGGACCTCATGCCTTCTCCACCTCCACACTAGCTCCAGGACCTCATACCCTCCCCCACCTCCACACTAGCTCCAGGACCTCAAGACCTCCACACTAGCTCCAGGACCTCATGCCCTCCCCGCCTCCACACTAGCGCCAGGACCACATGCCCTCCCCGCCTCCACACTAGCCCCAGGACCTCATGCCCTCCCCCGCCTCCACACTAGATCCAGCATCTCATACCCTCCCCACCTCCACACTAGCTCCAGGACCTCATACCCTTCCCCACCTCCACACTAGCTCCAGGGCCTCATGCCCTCCCCGCCTCCACACTAGCTCCAGGACCTCATACCCTCCCCACCTCCACACTAGCTCCAGGACCTCATACCCTCCCCCACCTCCACACTAGCTCCAGGACCTCATACCCTCCCCCACCTCCACACTAGCTCCAGGGCCTCATGCCCTCCCCGCCTCCACACTAGCTCCAGGACCTCATGCCCTCCCCCGCCTCCACACTAGCTCCAGCACCTCATGCCCTCCCACCTGCACACTAGCTCCAGGACCTCATACCCTCCCCACCTCCACACTAGCTCCAGGACCTCATGCCCTCCCGCCTGCACACTAGCTCCAGGACCTCATTCCCTCCCCACCTCCACACTAGCTCCAGGACCTCAAGCCCTCCCCCACCTCCACACTAGCTCCAGGACCTCATGCCCTCCCCCACCTCCACATTAGCTCCAGGACCTCATGCTCTCTCCACCTCCACACTAGCTCCAGGACCTCATACCCTCCCCACCTCCACACTAGCTCCAGGACCTCATACCCTCTCCACCTCCACACTAGCTCCAGGACCTCATACCCTCCCCCACCTCCACACTAGCTCCAGAACCTCAAGACCTCCACACTAGCTCAGGACCTCATGCCCTCTCCACCTCCACACTAGCTCCAGGACCTCATACCCTCCCCCACCTCCACACTAGCTCCAGGACCTCAAGACCTCCACACTAGCTCCAGGACCTCATGCCTTCTCCACCTCCACACTAGCTCCAGGACCTCATACCCTCCCCCACCTCCACACTAGCTCCAGGACCTCAAGACCTCCACACTAGCTCCAGGACCTCATGCCCTCCCCGCCTCCACACTAGCGCCAGGACCACATGCCCTCCCCGCCTCCACACTAGCCCCAGGACCTCATGCCCTCCCCCGCCTCCACACTAGATCCAGCATCTCATACCCTCCCCACCTCCACACTAGCTCCAGGACCTCATACCCTTCCCCACCTCCACACTAGCTCCAGGGCCTCATGCCCTCCCCGCCTCCACACTAGCTCCAGGACCTCATACCCTCCCCACCTCCACACTAGCTCCAGGGCCTCATGCCCTCCCCCACCTCCACACTAGCTCCAGGGCCTCATGCCCTCCCCTGCCTCCACACCAGCTCCAGGACCTCATGCCCTCCCCGCCTCCACACTAGCTCCAGGACCTCCTGCCCTCTTCGCCTCCACACTATCTCCAGGACCTCATACCCTCCCCACCTTCATACTAGCTCCAGGACCTCATACCCTCGCCCACCTCCACACTAGCTCCAGGACCTCATACCCTCCCCCACCTCCACACTAGCTCCAGGGCCTCATGCCCTCCCCTGCCTCCACACCAGCTCCAGGACCTCATGCCCTCCCCGCCTCCACACTAGCTCCAGGACCTCCTGCCCTCTTCGCCTCCACACTATCTCCAGGACCTCATACCCTCCCCACCTTCATACTAGCTCCAGGACCTCATACCCTCGCCCACCTCCACACTAGCTCCAGGACCTCATACCCTCCCCCACCTCCACACTAGCTCCAGGGCCTCATGCCCTCCCCGCCTCCACACTAGCTCCAGGACCTCATGCCCTCCCCCGCCTCCACACTAGCTCCAGCACCTCATGCCCTCCCACCTGCACACTAGCTCCAGGACCTCATACCCTCCCCACCTCCACACTAGCTCCAGGACCTCATGCCCTCCCGCCTGCACACTAGCTCCAGGACCTCATTCCCTCCCCACCTCCACACTAGCTCCAGGACCTCAAGCCCTCCCCCACCTCCACACTAGCTCCAGGACCTCATGCCCTCCCCCACCTCCACATTAGCTCCAGGACCTCATGCTCTCTCCACCTCCACACTAGCTCCAGGACCTCATACCCTCTCCACCTCCACACTAGCTCCAGGACCTCATACCCTCCCCCACCTCCACACTAGCTCCAGAACCTCAAGACCTCCACACTAGCTCAGGACCTCATGCCCTCTCCACCTCCACACTAGCTCCAGGACCTCATACCCTCCCCACCTCCACACTAGCTCCAGGACCTCAAGACCTCCACACTAGCTCCAGGACCTCATGCCTTCTCCACCTCCACACTAGCTCCAGGACCTCATACCCTCCCCCACCTCCACACTAGCTCCAGGACCTCAAGACCTCCACACTAGCTCCAGGACCTCATGCCCTCCCCGGCTCCACACTAGCGCCAGGACCACATGCCCTCCCCGCCTCCACACTAGCCCCAGGACCTCATGCCCTCCCCCGCCTCCACACTAGATCCAGCATCTCATACCCTCCCCAGCTCCACACTAGCTCCAGGACCTCATACCCTTCCCCACCTCCACACTAGCTCCAGGGCCTCATGCCCTCCCCGCCTCCACACTAGCTCCAGGACCTCATACCCTCCCCACCTCCACACTAGCTCCAGGGCCTCATGCCCTCCCCCACCTCCACACTAGCTCCAGGGCCTCATGCCCTCCCCTGCCTCCACACCAGCTCCAGGACCTCATGCCCTCCCCGCCTCCACACTAGCTCCAGGACCTCCTGCCCTCTTCGCCTCCACACTATCTCCAGGACCTCATACCCTCCCCACCTTCATACTAGCTCCAGGACCTCATACCCTCGCCCACCTCCACACTAGCTCCAGGACCTCATACCCTCCCCACCTTCATACTAGCTCCAGGACCTCATGCCCTCCCCCACCTCCACACTAGCTCCAGGACCTCATGCCCTCCCCGCCTCCACACTAGCTCCAGGACCTCATGCCCTCTTCGCCTCCACACTAGCTCCAGGACCTCATGCCCTCCCCGCCTCTACACTAGATCTAGCACCTCATACCCTCCCCACCTCCACACTAGCTCCAGGACCTCAAGACCTCCACACTAGCCCCAGGACCTCATGCCGTCCCCTGCCTCCACACTAGCGCCAGGACCTCATGCCCTCCCCCACCTCCACACTAACTCCAGGACCTCCTGCCCTCCCCGCCTCCACACTAGATCTAGCACCTCATACCCTCCCCACCTCCACACTAGCTCCAGGACCTCAAGACCTCCACACTAGCCCCAGGACCTCATGCCGTCCCCTGCCTCCACACTAGCGCCAGGACCTCATACCCTCCCCCACCTCCACACTAGCTCCAGGACCTCATTCCTTCCCCCACCTCCACACTAGCTCCAGGACCTCATACCCTCCCCCACCTCCACACTAGTTCCAGGACCTCATACCCTCCCCCGCCTCCACACTAGCTCCAGGGCCTCATGCCCTCCCCGCCTCCACACTAGCCCCAGGACCTCATGCCCTCCGCCGCCTCCACACTAGCTCCAGCACCCCATGCCCTCCCCGCCTCCACACTAGCTCCAGGACCTCATACCCTCTCCACCTCCACACTAGCTCCAGGACCTCATACCCTCCCCACCTCCACACTAGATCCAGCACCTGATACCCTCCCCGCCTCCACACTAGCTCCAGGACCTCATGCCCCCTTCGCCTCCACACTAGCGCCAGGACCTCATACCCTCCCCGCCTCCACACTAGCTCCAGGACCTCATACCCTCTCCACCTCCACACTAGCTCCGGGACATCATACCCTCCCCACCTCCACACTAGATCCAGCACCTCATACCCTCCCTACATCCACACTAGCTCCAGGACCTCAAGACCTCCACACTAGCCCCAGGACCTCATGCCGTCCCCTGCCTCCACACTAGCGCCAGGACCTCATGCCCTCCCCCACCTCCACACTAGCTCCAGGACCTCAAGACCTCCACACTAGCCCCAGGACCTCATGCCGTCCCCTGCCTCCACACTAGTCCCAGGACCTCATGCTGTCCCCTGCCTCCACACTAGCTCCAGGACCTCCTGCCCTCCCCCCCTCCACACTAGCTTCAGGACCTCATGCCCTCCCCCCTCCACACTAGCTCCATGACCTCATGCCCTCCCCCACCTCCCCACAAGCTCCAGGACCTCATGCCCTCCCCCACCTCCACACTTGCTCCAGGACCTCATGCCCTCCCCGCCTCCACACTAGCTCCAGGACCTCATGCCCTCCCCACCTCCCCACAAGCTCCAGGACCTCATGCCCTCCCCCACCTCCACACTGGCTCCATGACCTCATGCCCTCCCCGCCTCCACACTAGCTCCAGGGCCTCATGCCCTTTCCACCTCCACACTAGCTCAAGGACCTCATGCCCTCCCCACCTCCACACTAGCTCCAGGACCTCATGCCCTCCCCAACCTCCACACTAACTCCAGGACCTCCTGCCCCCCGCCTCCACACTAGCTTCAGGACCTCATGCCCTCCCCGCCTCCAGACTAGCTCCAGGACCTCATGCCCTCCCCCGCCTCCACACTAGCTCCAGGACCTCATGCCATCCCTCGCCTCCACACTAGCTCCAGGACCTCATGCCCTCCCCCGCCTCTAGACTAGCTCCAGGAGCTCATGCCCTCCCCACCTCCACACTAGCTCCAGGACCTCATGCCCTCCCCCGCCTCCACACTAGCTCCAAGACCTCATGCCCTCCCTGCCTCCACCATAGCTCCAGGACCGCGTTCCCTCCCCGCCTCCACACTAGCTCCAGGACCTCATGCCCTCCCCGCCTCCACACTAGCTCCAGGACCTCATGCCCTCCCCCGCCTCTAGACTAGCTCCAGGAGCTCATGCCTTCAACCCACCTCCACACTAGTTCCAAGACCTCATGCCATCCCCACCTCCACACTAGCTCCAGGACCTCATGCCCTCCCCCTCCACTCTAGCTCCAAGACCTCATCCCCTTCCTGCCTCCACCATAGCTCCAAGACCTCATGCCCTCCCTGCCTCCAACATAGCTCCAGGACCTCATGCCCTCCCCCACCTCCACACTAGCTCCAGGACCTCATGCCCTCCCCCGCCTCTAGACTAGCTCCAGGAGCTCATGCCCTCCCCGCCTCCACACTAGCTCCAGGACCTCATGCCCTCCCCCGCCTCCACACTAGCTCCAAGACCTCATGCCCTCCCTGCCTCCACCATAGCTCCAAGACCTCATGCCCTCCCCCACCTCCACACTAGCTCCAGAACCTCATGCCCTCCCCCACCTCCACACTAGCTCCAGGACCTCATGCCCTCCCCGCCTCCACACAAGCTCCAGGACCTCATGCCCTCCCCACATCCACACTAGCTCCAGGACCTCATGCTCTCCGCGCCTCCACACTCGCTCCAGGACCTCATGCCCTCCCCACCTCCACACTAGCTCCAGAACCTCATGCCCTCCCCCACCCCACACTAGCTCCATGACCTCATGCCCTCCTCACCTCCACACTAGCTCCAGGACCTCATGCCCTCCCACGCTTCCACACTAGCTCCATGACCTCATGCGCTCCTCACCTCCACACTAGCTCCAGGATCTCATGCCCTCCCTGCCTCCACACTAGCCCAGGACCTCATTCCCTCCCCGCCTCCACACTAGCTCCAGGACCTCATGCCCTCCCCCACCTCCACACTAGCTCCAGGACCTCATTCCCTCCCCACCTCCACACTAGCTCCAGGACCTCATGCCCTCCCCGCCTCCACACTAGCTCCAGGACCTCATGCCCTCCTCACTTCCACACTAGCTCCAGGACCACATGCCCTCCCCCACCTCCACACTAGCCCCAGGTCCTCATGCCCTCCCCACCTCCAGACTCGCTCCAGGACCTCATGCCCTCCCTGCCTCCACACTAGCTCCAGGACATCATTCCCTCCCCGCCTCCACACTAGCTCTAGTACCTCATGCCCTCCCCACCTCCACACTAGCTCCAGGGCCTCATGCCCTCCCCGCCTCCACACTAGGTCAAGGACCTCATGCCCTCCCCGACTCCACACTAGCTCCAGGACCTCATGCCCTCCCCACCTCCACACTAGCTCCAGGACCTCATGCCCTCCCACCTCCACACTAGCTCCAGGACCTCATGCCCTCCACCGTCTCCACACTAGCTCCAGCACCTCATACCCTTCCCACCTCCACACTAGCTCCTGGACCTCAAGACCTCCACACTAGCCCCAGGACCTCATGCCGTCCCCGCCTCCACACTAGCTCCAGGACCTCATGCCCTCCCCCACCTCCACACTAGCTCCAGGGTCTCATGCCCTCCCACCTGCACACTAGCTCCAGGACCTCATGCCCTCCCCACCTCCACACTAGCTCCAGGGCCTCATGCCCTCCCCGCCTCCACACTAGGTCAAGGACCTCATGCCCTCCCCGACTCCACACTAGCTCCAGGACCTCATGCCCTCCCCACCTCCACACTAGCTCCAGGACCTCATGCCCTCCCACCTCCACACTAGCTCCAGGACCTCATGCCCTCCACCGTCTCCACACTAGCTCCAGCACCTCATACCCTTCCCACCTCCACACTAGCTCCTGGACCTCAAGACCTCCACACTAGCCCCAGGACCTCATGCCGTCCCCGCCTCCACACTAGCTCCAGGACCTCATGCCCTCCCCCACCTCCACACTAGCTCCAGGACCTCATGCCCTCCCCACCTCCACACTAGCTCCAGGACCTCATGCCCTCCCGCCTGCACACTAGTTCCAAGACCTCATGCCCTCCCCGCCTCCACACTAGCTCCAGGACCTCATGCCCTCCCCCACCTCCACACTAGCTCCAGGACCTCATGCCCTCCCCACCTCCACACTAGCTCCAGGACCTCATGCCCTCCCGCCTGCACACTAGTTCCAAGACCTCATGCCCTCCCCGCCTCCACACTAGCTCCAGGACCTCATGCCCTCCCCACCTCCACACTAGCTCCAGGACCTCATGCCCTCCCGCCTGCACATTAGCTCCAGGACCTCATTCCCTCCCCCACCTCCACACTAGCTCCAGGACCTCATGCCCTCCCCCACCTCCACACTAGCTCCAGGACCTCATGCCCTCCCCCACCTCCACATTAGCTCCAGGACCTCATGCTCTCTCCACCTCCACACTAGCTCCAGGACCTCATACCCTCCCCACCTCCACACTAGCTCCAGGACCTCATACCCTCCCCCACCTCCACACTAGCTCCAGGACCTCAAGACCTCCACACTAGCTCTAGGGCCTCATGCCCTCCCCGCCTCCACACTAGCTCCATGACCTCATGCCCTCCCCGCCTCCACACTAGCTCCAGGACCTCATGCCCTCCCGCCTGCACACTAGCTCCAGGACCTCATTCCCTCCCCACCTCCACACTAGCTCCAGGACCTCAAGCCCTCCCCCACCTCCACACTAGCTCCAGGACCTCATGCCCTCCCCCACCTCCACATTAGCTCCAGGACCTCATGCTCTCTCCACCTCCACACTAGCTCCAGGACCTCATACCCTCTCCACCTCCACACTAGCTCCAGGACCTCATACCCTCTCCACCTCCACACTAGCTCCAGGACCTCATACCCTCCCCCACCTCCACACTAGCTCCAGGACCTCAAGACCTCCACACTAGCTCCAGGACCTCATACCCTCCCCCACCTCCACACTAGCTCCAGGACCTCAAGACCTCCACACTAGCTCCAGGACCTCATGCCCTCCCCACATCCACACTAGCTCCAGGACCTCATACCCTCCCCACCTCCACACTAGCTCCAGGGCCTCATGCCCTCCACTGCCTCCACACTAGCTCCAGGGCCTCATGCCCTCCCCGCCTCCACACTAGCTCCAGGACCTCATACCCTCCCCACCTTCACACTAGCTCCAGGACCTCATACCCTCCCCCACCTCCACACTAGCTCCAGGACCTAATACCCTCCCCACCTCCACACTAGCTCCAGGACCTCATACCCTTCCCCACCTCCACACTAGCTCCAGGACCTCATACCCTCCCCGGCCTCCACACTAGCTCCAGGACCTCATGTACTCCCCGCCTCCACACTAGCTCCAGAACCTCAAGACCTCCACACTAGCTCAGGACCTCATGCCCTCTCCACCTCCACACTAGCTCCAGGACCTCATACCCTCCCCACCTCCACACTAATTCCAGGACCTCATACCCTCCCCCACCTCCACACTAGCTCCAGGACCTCAAGACCTCCACACTAGCTCCAGGGTCTCATGCCCTCTCCACCTCCACACTAGCTCCAGGACCTCATACCCTCCCCACCTCCACACTAGCTTCAGGACCTCATACCCTCCCCCACCTCCACACTAGCTCCAGGACCTCAAGACCTCCACACTAGCTCCAGGGTCTCATGCCCTCCCACCTGCACACTAGCTCCAGGACCTCATACCCCCCCCACCTCCACACTAGCTCCAGGACCTCAAGCCCTTCCCCACCTCCACACTAGCTCCAGGACCTCATGCCCTCCCCCACCTCCACATTAGCTCCAGGTCCTCATGCTCTCTCCACCTCCACACTAGCTCCAGGACCTCAAGCCCTCCCCCACCTCCACACTAGCTCCAGGACCTCATGCCCTCCTCCACCTCCACATTAGCTCCAGGACCTCATGCTCTCTCCACCTCCACACTAGCTCCAGGACCTCATGCCCTCCCGCCTCCACACTAGCTCCAGCACCTCATACCCTCTCCACCTCCACACTAGCTCCAGGACCTCATGCCCTCCCCCACCTTCACACTAGCTCCAGAACCTCAAGACCTCCACACTAGCTCCAGGACCTCATACCCTCTCCACCTCCACACTAGCTCCAGGACCTCATACCCTTCCCCACCTCCACACTAGCTCCAGAACCTCAAGACCTCCACACTAGCTCCAGGACCTCATGCCCTCCCCCACCTCCACACTAGCTCCAGAACCTCAAGACCTCCACACTAGCTCCAGCACCTCATACCATCTCCACCTCCACACTAGCTCCAGGACCTCATGCCCTCCCCCACCTCCACACTAGCTCCAGAACCTCAAGACCTCCACACTAGCTCCAGGACCTCATGCCCTCTCCACCTCCACACTAGCTCCAGGACCTCATACCCTCCTCCACCTCCACACTAGCCCCAGGACCTCAAGACCTCCACACTAGCTCCAGGACCTCATGCCCTCTCCGCCTCCACACTAGCTCCAGGACCTCATGCCCTCCCCGCCTCCACACTAGCCCCAGGACCACATGCCCTCCCCCACCCCCACACTAGCTCCAGGACCTCAAGACCTCCACACTAGCTCCAGGACCTCATGCCCTCCACCGTCTCCACACTAGCTCCAGCACCTCATTCTCTTCCCACCTCCACACTAGCTCCTGGACCTCAAGACCTCCACACTAGCCCCAGGACCTCATGCCGTCCCCGCCTCCACACTAGCTCCAGGACCTCATGCCCTCCCCCACCTCCACACTAGCTCCAGGACCTCATGCCCTCCCCACCTCCACACTAGCTCCAGGACCTCATGCCCTCCCGCCTGCACACTAGTTCCAAGACCTCATGCCCTCCCCACCTCCACACTAGCTCCAGGACCTCATACCCTCCCCCACCTCCACACTAGCTCCAGGACCTCAAGACCTCCACACTAGCTCCAGGGTCTCATGCCCTCCCACCTGCACACTAGCTCCAGGACCTCATACCCTCCCCACCTCCACACTAGCTCCAGGACCTCAAGCCCTCCCCCACCTCCACACTAGCTCCAGGACCTCATGCCCTCCCCCACCTCCACATTAGCTCCAGGACCTCATGCTCTCTCCACCTCCACACTAGCTCCAGGACCTCAAGCCCTCCCCCACCTCCACACTAGCTCCAGGACCTCATGCCCTCCCCCACCTCCACATTAGCTCCAGGACCTCATGCTCTCTCCACCTCCACACTAGCTCCAGGACCTCATGCCCTCCCGCCTCCACACTAGCTCCAGCACCTCATACCCTCTCCACCTCCACACTAGCTCCAAGACCTCATGCCCTCCCCCACCTCCACACTAGCTCCAGAACCTCAAGACCTCCACACTAGCTCCAGGACCTCATACCCTCTCCACCTCCACACTAGCTCCAGGACCTCATACCCTTCCCCACCTCCACACTAGCTCCAGAACCTCAAGACCTCCACACTAGCTCCAAGACCTCATGCCCTCCCCCACCTCCACACTAGCTCCAGAACCTCAAGACCTCCACACTAGCTCCAGCACCTCATACCCTCTCCACCTCCAGTCTAGCTCCAGGACCTCATGCCCTCCCCCACCTCCACACTAGCTCCAGAACCTCAAGACCTCCACACTAGCTCCAGGACCTCATGCCCTCTCCACCTCCACACTAGCTCCAGGACCTCATACCCTCCCCCACCTCCACACTAGCCCCAGGACCTCAAGACCTCCACACTAGCTCCAGGACCTCATGCCCTCCCCGCCTCCACACTAGCCCCAGGACCACATGCCCTCCCCCACCTCCACACTAGCTCCAGGACCTCAAGACCTCCACACTAGCTCCAGGACCTCATGCCCTCCACCGTCTCCACACTAGCTCCAGCACCTCATTCCCTTCCCACCTCCACACTAGCTCCTGGACCTCAAGACCTCCACGCTAGCCCCAGGACCTCATGCCGTCCCCGCCTCCACACTAGCTCCAGGACCGCATGCCCTCCCCCACCTCCACACTAGCTCCAGGACCTCATGCCCTCCCCACCTCCACACTAGCTCCAGGACCTCATGCCCTCCCGCCTGCACACTAGTTCCAAGACCTCATGCCCTCCCCGCCTCCACACTAGCTCCAGGACCTCATGCCCTCCCCCACCTCCACACTAGCTCCAGGACCTCATGCCCTCCCCACCTCCACACTAGCTCCAGGACCTCATGCCCTCCCGCCTGCACACTAGTTCCAAGACCTCATGCCCTCCCCGCCTCCACACTAGCTCCAGGACCTCATGCCCTCCCCACCTCCACACTAGCTCCAGGACCTCATGCCCTCCCGCCTGCACACTAGCTCCAGGACCTCATTCCCTCCCCCACCTCCACACTAGCTCCAGGACCTCATGCCCTCCCCCACCTCCACACTAGCTCCAGGACCTCATGCCCTCCCCCACCTCCACATTAGCTCCAGGACCTCATGCTCTCTCCACCTCCACACTAGCTCCAGGACCTCATACCCTCCCCACCTCCACACTAGCTCCAGGACCTCATACCCTCCCCCACCTCCACACTAGCTCCAGGACCTCAAGACCTCTACACTAGCTCCAGGGCCTCATGCCCTCCCGCCTGCACACTAGCTCCAGGACCTCATTCCCTCCCCACCTCCACACTAGCTCCAGGACCTCAAGCCCTCCCCCACCTCCACACTAGCTCCAGGACCTCATGCCCTCCCCCACCTCCACATTAGCTCCAGGACCTCATGCTCTCTCCACCTCCACACTAGCTCCAGGACCTCATACCCTCTCCACCTCCACACTAGCTCCAGGACCTCATACCCTCTCCACCTCCACACTAGCTCCAGGACCTCATACCCTCCCCCACCTCCACACTAGCTCCAGGACCTCAAGACCTCCACACTAGCTCCAGGACCTCATACCCTCCCCCACCTCCACACTAGCTCCAGGACCTCAAGACCTCCACACTAGCTCCAGGACCTCATGCCCTCCCCACATCCACACTAGGTCCAGGACCTCATACCCTCCCCACCTCCACACTAGCTCCAGGGCCTCATGCCCTCCACTGCCTCCACACTAGCTCCAGGGCCTCATGCCCTCCCCGCCTCCACACTAGCTCCAGGACCTCATACCCTCCCCATCTTCACACTAGCTCCAGGACCTCATACCCTCCCCCACCTCCACACTAGCTCCAGGACCTCATACCCTCCCCACCTCCACACTAGCTCCAGGACCTCATACCCTTCCCCACCTCCACACTAGCTCCAGGACCTCATACCCTCCCCCGCCTCCACACTAGCTCCAGGACCTCATGTCCTCCCCGCCTCCACACTAGCTCCAGAACCTCAAGACCTCCACACTAGCTCAGGACCTCATGCCCTCTCCACCTCCACACTAGCTCCAGGACCTCATACCCTCCCCACCTCCACACTAGCTCCAGGACCTCATACCCTCCCCCACCTCCACACTAGCTCCAGGACCTCAAGACCTCCACACTAGCTCCAGGGTCTCATGCCCTCCCACCTGCACACTAGCTCCAGGACCTCATACCCTCCCCACCTCCACACTAGCTCCAGGACCTCAAGCCCTCCCCCACCTCCACACTAGCTCCAGGACCTCATGCCCTCCCCCACCTCCACATTAGCTCCAGGACCTCATGCTCTCTCCACCTCCACACTAGCTCCAGGACCTCAAGCCCTCCCCCACCTCCACACTAGCTCCAGGACCTCATGCCCTCCCCCACCTCCACATTAGCTCCAGGACCTCATGCTCTCTCCACCTCCACACTAGCTCCAGGACCTCATGCCCTCCCGCCTCCACACTAGCTCCAGCACCTCATACCCTCTCCACCTCCACACTAGCTCCAGGACCTCATGCCCTCCCCCACCTCCACACTAGCTCCAGAACCTCAAGACCTCCACACTAGCTCCAGGACCTCATACCCTCTCCACCTCCACACTAGCTCCAGGACCTCATACCCTTCCCCACCTCCACACTAGCTCCAGAACCTCAAGACCTCCACACTAGCTCCAGGACCTCATGCCCTCCCCCACCTCCACACTAGCTCCAGAACCTCAAGACCTCCACACTAGCTCCAGCACCTCATACCCTCTCCACCTCCACACTAGCTCCAGGACCTCATGCCCTCCCCCACCTCCACACTAGCTCCAGAACCTCAAGACCTCCACACTAGCTCCAGGACCTCATGCCCTCTCCACCTCCACACTAGCTCCAGGACCTCATACCCTCCCCCACCTCCACACTAGCCCCAGGACCTCAAGACCTCCACACTAGCTCCAGGACCTCATGCCCTTTCCGCCTCCACACTAGCTCCAGGACCTCATGCCCTCCCCGCCTCCACACTAGCCCCAGGACCGCATGCCCTCCCCCACCTCCACGCTAGCTCCAGGACCTCAAGACCTCCACACTAGCTCCAGGACCTCATGCCCTCTCCGCCTCCACACTAGCCCCAGGACCTCATGCCCTCCCCCACCTCACACTAGCTCCAGGACCTCATACACTTCCCCACCTCCACACTAGCTCCAGGACCTCATACCCTCCCCCGCCTCCACACTAGCTCCAGGGCCTCATGCCCTCTCCGCCTCCACACTAGCTCCAGGACCTCATACCCTTCCCCACCTCCACACTAGCTCCAGGACCTCATGCCCTCCCCGCCTCCACACTAGCTCCAGGACCTCATGCCCTCCCCACATCCACACTAGCTCCAGGACCTCATACCCTCCCCACCTCCACACTAGCTCCAGGACCTCATACCCTCCCCCACCTCACACTAGCTCCAGGACCTCATGCCCTCCCCCACCTCACACTAGCTCCAGGACCTCATGCCCTCCCCCACCTCACACTAGCTCCAGGACCTCATACCCTTCCCCACCTCCACACTAGCTCCAGGACCTCATACCCTCCCCCACCTCACACTAGCTCCAGGACCTCATGCCCTCCCGCCTCCACACTAGCCCCAGGACCTCATACCCTCTCCACCTCCACACTAGCTCCAGGACCTCATGCTCTCTCCACCTCCACACTAGCTCCAGGACCTCATACCCTCCCCACCTCCACACTAGCTCCAGGACCTCATTCCCTCCCCGCCTCCACACTAGCTCCAGGACCTCATTCCCTCCCCGCCTCCACACTAGCTCCAGGACCTCATGCCCTCTCCACCTCCACACTAGCACCAGGACCTCATACCCTCCCCCACCTCACACTAGCTCCAGGACCTCATGCCCTCCCCCACCTCACACTAGCTCCAGGACCTCATGCCCTCCCCACCTCCACACTAGCTCCAGGACCTCATGCCCTCCCCCGCCTCCACACTAGCTCCAAGACCTCATGCCCTCCCCACCTCCACACTAGCTCCAGGACCTCATTCCCTCCCCGCCTCCACACTAGCTCCAGGACCTCATTCCCTCCCCGCCTCCACACTAGCTCCAGGACCTCATGCCCTCTCCACCTCCACACTAGCACCAGGACCTCATACCCTCCCCCACCTCACACTAGCTCCAGGACCTCATGCCCTCCCCCACCTCACACTAGCTCCAGGACCTCATGCCCTCCCCACCTCCACACTAGCTCCAGGACCTCATGCCCTCCCCCGCCTCCACACTAGCTCCAAGACCTCATGCCCTCCCTGCCTCCACACTAGCTCCAGGACCTCAAGCCCTCCTCACCTCCACACTAGCTCCAGGACCTCATGCCCTCCCCCACCTCACACTAGCTCCAGGACCTCATGCCCTCCCCGCTTCCACACTAGCTCCAGGACCTCATGCTCTCCCCGCCTCCACACTAGCTCCCGGCCCTCATGCCCTCCCCCACCTCCACACTAGCTCCAGGACCTCATGCCCTCCCCCACCTCCACACTAGCTCCAGGACCTCATGCCCTCCCCGCCTCCACACTAGCCCCAGGACCTCATGCCCTCTCCGCCTCCACACTAGCCCCAGGACCTCATGCCCTCCCCCACCTAAACACTAGCTCCAGGACCTCATGCCCTCTCCGCCTCCACACTAGCTCCAGGACCTCATGCCCTCTCCGCCTCCACACTAGCCCCAGGACCTCATGCCCTCCCCGCCTCCACACTAGCTCCAGGACCTCATGCCCTCCCCACATCCACACTAGCTCCAGGACCTCAGGCCCTCCCCACCTCCACACTAGCTCCAGGACCTCATGCCCTCCCCCACCTCCACACTAGCTCCAGGACCTCATGCCCTCCCCCACCTCCACACTAGCTCCAGGACCTCATGCCCTCTCCGCCTCCACACTAGCCCCAGGACCTCATGCCCTCCCCCACCTCCACACTAGCTCCAGGACCTCATGCCCTCCCCACATCCACACTAGCTCCAGGACCTCATACCCTCCCCCACCTCCACACTAGCTCCAGGACCTCATACCCTCTCCACCTCCACACTAGCTCCAGGACCTCATGCCCTCTCCACCTCCACACTAGCTCCAGGACCTCATGCCCTCCCCACATCCACACTAGCTCCAGGACCTCATACCCTCCCCCACCTCCACACTAGCTCCAGGACCTCATGCCCTCCCCACATCCACACTAGCTCCAGGACCTCATGCCCTCTCCGCCTCCACACTAGCCCCAGGACCTCATGCCCTCCCCCACCTCCACACTAGCTCCAGGACCTCATGCCCTCCCCACATCCACACTAGCTCCAGGACCTCATACCCTCCCCCACCTCCACACTAGCTCCAGGACCTCATGCCCTCCCCACATCCACACTAGCCCAGGACCTCATGCCCTCCCTGCCTCCACACTAGCTCCAGGACCTCATACCCTCCCCCACCTCCACACTAGCTCCAGGACCTCATGCCCTCCCCACATCCACACTAGCTCCAGGACCTCATGCTCTCTCCACCTCCACACTAGCTCCAGGACCTCATGCCCTCCCGCCTGCACACTAGCTCCAGAACCTCATACCCTCCCCCACCTCCACACTAGCTCCAGGACCTCATGCCCTCCCCCACCTCCACACTAGCCCCAGGTCCTCATGCTCTCTCCACCTCCACACTAGCTCCAGGACCTCATACCCTCTCCGCCTCCACACTAGCTCCAGGACCTCATACCCTTCCCCACCTCCACACTAGCTCCAGGACCTCATGCCCTCTCCGCCTCCACACTAGCTCCAGGACCTCATGCCCTCCCCACATCCACACTAGCTCCAGGACCTCATGCCCTCCCTGCCTCCACACTAGCCCAGGACCTCATTCCCTCCCCGCCTCCACACTAGCTCCAGGACCTCATGCCCTCCCCCACCTCCACACTATCTCCAGGACCTCAGGCCCTCTCCGCCTCCACACTAGCCCCAGGACCTCATGCCCTCCCCACATCCACACTAGCCCCAGGACCTCATGCCCTCCCCACATCCACACTAGCCCCAGGACCTCATGCCCTCCCCCACCTCCACACTAGCTCCAGGACCTCATGCCCTCCCCGCCTCCACACTAGCCCCAGGACCTCATGCCCTCCCCCACCTCCACACTAGCTCCAGGACCTTGAGGTTCCGTGACAATTGTAAGTGATGTTTTCGACTCGCACGAATATGGTCGAGTCTGGTATCTAAGAACCGCAAATGACGAGTTTAGTAAGTGTGCGCAGTTTCGCTGTGCTAACTTAAACCGTTCGTTTAATATGTGGGTTTTTCATCTGTACCCACGGGTTCCATCTTAGATACGGCATCCATTTTGTCTCTTGCCCTCAAGTAGCCAGCGAACGGACGCTGTCCGCTTCGTTACCCTGGGACTCTCAAGATATTTGTGGAAGACACATGTTCTTTGTAAATATCTTTTACGATGAGGGGGATGATACTGTAAGGCAGATGGCCCCGCTTGAGGCTCATCTTGCCGTGCCGGTTTATTGTCTCAGCCGTGCATCTCATTAGGCACGTCCCTTTGATGCCTTTATCTCATGTTTCCCGATACCTCCCCTTTTACACCCTTTTCGATCTCCCCACTGTCTCCATCTTCCTCTGCACCTGTCTTTGTCCCTATTTTCGATCTGTTTTACTGCCGATTGGAATTCACTAATGTTGGGAAGATGGGTTTTTACAGTTGGGAACCGCCAAATGTTTCCGCACTTATGTTCCGGACCTTATGTGTACCAAAGTGACCAAAGCGACCCCTCTGAGGGATAATTATGGGAACCAGGTTGTAAACTTTTGTGTACCATGTTGTCCTATGAGTAAATTCTGTATAAAAGGAGCGCTCCACAGAACCAATTTGAAGCAGTCTCCCCAAGTTGCACGTGTTGTACTTGTTGTGACTTCTGTGTTCCCTGCAGTAAATAAACCTTGAATCTTTGACGCCGAAGGAAGTGTCCCGTGTCTCTGTAGTTTGTGCGCCGAAACAGGTATCCCATGAAGGTTATAGGTGTTGTTCCCTGGCACCGCTGGTACTGTTAAAAGTCCAGTCCTTCAGTTGGCGCCCAACGTGGGGCGACTTCAGCGGTACCGGTCCAAAGCCTGATGATCGTGAGGAACTTCGTGTGAAATCTCCGAGGGAAGGTGCACCCCGCTTCATCGATCCTGTTGTCGAAATAAGTGGCCCGAAGTTTTTCCCTGCGAAGATTCCCGCCTCCTGACGGCTGCGACGGACCGATGCCCTGACTGTCGACCTGTCTTCGACGCCCGGCGTAGACCTTATGTACAAGCGAGACGATAGACGGGCCTTCCTGGTGACGCCATTGAAGTTCTGAGTTAAGTATTTGTGGGTCGCTCCCAGTCCTTAGTGGTTGATCTAGCTTCTTGGAAGCTTCGTTGTTAGCCTTTAAGGCTTTGTTGTAATAGCTCACTGAGCTTTGTAATAGCCTCCTCAGGCTTTGTGGTTAGCTCTCCGAGCTTTGTAATAGCCTTAAGGCTTTGTTGTATTGCATGGTTCCATTGCATTTGTGGTTCTTAGTATTGGTTCTTAGTATTATTTGACAGTTGCAATTGCCAAAAACCGAGGGTTTTGACTTACACGAGGTTTCATTGCTTCGATAATCCTTGAAGTTTGATACTAGGTTAGTGTGCACGATGCCTAGCCATAGTGGTTTGTTTCGTATTTTCAAATGTTGCGCAATGGATTCCCGGTTGGAGGACTCGTGTCCGATACCTCCAGTTGGAACTCCGATACATGATCTTTATAGTCGACATGGGGTGGGTCCTATAATATATAATGATTACTGGATCCGTTATACAAAGAAAGACGGTGACCTTAGATGGCCACCACATGGAACTTTTGAACTTTCGATTTTAGATAATCTTGAGGCTAAATTATTTTTAAAGAAATCTAGGCCAGCTATGTTTGATTCCTTTCGGATATGGCGTAAAGAGGCCAAGCAGAAAGAAATCAAACAACTTAAAAAGGATCAAAAGCAAGAGTTCGTTCCTGTAATGCAAGCTATAAAAGAATGTAAACAAGACAAAGAAGAAAAGGACATGGAAATCTCTACTAGATTGCATCACATGAAAATAGATAAATGTTACCCAGTTTTACCGAATAAATCAGAAAAGAAAGAAGAAGATTTGAAGGAGGATTCCTTGTTATCATATTTGATGAAATCACCACCTCCTTATGTACAGGGTGCTACTGCTCCTGTAGTTGCTCCTGTAGTACCTCCTGTTATACCTCTTGTTGCTCCAGCGGCTGCGGGTCAGCCCGCTGTTAACCCTACGTTTGTTTCACCACCTGTTCTCGTTCCTACTGCTCCTGTACCTGTACCTTCGCAGACTGTTGTTTCTGCTACTCCGACTACCTTGTCTGTTCCTACTATGCCTTCTTTCACTTCCAGTGTTGTTGCCCCTGTTTTTCTTTCCCCTTCTGTTCGTAAGCGTGTTCCTAACTCTGTTGCTACCCTTTATTCACCTCTTTCTGGTCCGTTATTTTCGTCTGATTCATCTGAAACTCCTCAGAGACGGAGTCAGATCCCTAGTGGTAGGGAGAAAGAGACGTTAGTAACAATGGCACATAGGTGGATAAGACATCCTGCTAATTACACTCCACGTGTAGTCTTTGATACGTTTTCTCAGTTTAATGAGCCTACGCAGAGATTCGTATTTGAGGAGATGTGTAACTTTTTGAGAGAAGAGTGGTATAATGATGATGTAGATAATGTACCGTCCGACATAATTGAACTTCAAAGTCACTTTTCGAACGGTATGATTATAGGAGACGATGTACGACGTGCCGTGGAACGCTTATTAGCATTCAGACCCACAGCACATTCCCGGGTGTCATTAGATGATACCACTGAGAACTGGAAAGCGGTTCCTGGTCAGTATCCCATGAGAGAGGTTCCGCCACTGTGGGTGCCCGGTGATCCTAATGCAAACCCTCCGGTGCTACCGCATTTTCGAAGAGTGTGGATACATCTTCCATGGAAACGATCAGAAGTTTTGCAAGTGAAGCAATCCTTGCCTGATCCGCGTAAAAATCCGGCTGGTTATTATAAGGAGTTATCACAACTGATAGAAGCTTCTATTATGAACCTTGCCGACATCGACATGTTGTTTGGCAACGTTGTACCGCAACCAGTTTGGGCTAAAATTCGTCAAGCCAATCACGCAGTTGAATTAGGGGGTGATTGGGCTGCACTGCTAGCAGCTGATGCATTACAAGTCGGTGGGGCCAAGCCTGAACAGTTGATCTTGGATTTGCCTCAGAAAATAATTACGCTCATGAAAACTCTCATGCCAGCGATGAAGGTGAACTGGGATAAGTTATCAGCTTGTAAGCAGAAGAAAGACGAGAGTGTCTCAGATTTCTTTACAAGGTTTGAGGAAGCGTTTGTCGACCACAGCGGCCAGGACATGGGCGCTGAGGGAGGCCAGCGGTTATTCGTTGACAAATTCGTGTCGAATTTGTTGCCTGAGCTATGCAACAAATTGAAGAATTCAGAAAGTGCGTGGGCAGTTTCAACCCCTGCGCAAATACTAGCAACGGCCCAGTATTATGAGAATAGGGAAAAGGAAGAAAGTGATCGTGTAGAAAAGAAAACGAAAGAACTCAAAACGAAGGTTTTGTTGCAGCAAGCATACCCTCCACGATCAAACCAAAATGATTCACAACAGCAGTATCGACCACGAGCACAGCTCGATAGAATACAGCCGCGCTCTGACAACTTTGATTACAGATCTTCACTTGGGTATAATCAGTGCGCATATTGTAGGAAAGAGGGACACCTAAAATATGATTGTCTAGCCTTACGAGACCGTCTGAATGGTGTGTCAGCACGAGGAAATCGTGGCGGTGGTCCCCAACAAGCACCACGTGGTAGAGGTCGTGGTTCATCACACAATCAGAGTGATCGTTATCAAAATCAATCGGATGCAAATAATTGTTTTGACCAGCGAAATGCGGGGTCAGTTCGATCTGCACAGTATAATGTGGATGATTATTATGCAGAGTATGAGACTGTTGTAAATGACCACTACTAGGACAGCCAACGACAAAGAGAGGGAGTAGTGTCAGTTCCGGTCGATCAGAGTGGGCCTTACGTTGCAGTGACTACATCGGGTGTAGTTGAGCCTTTTCTGTTAGACACTGGTGCGACGAAAAGTTCCATCATGCATTCAAAACTCCCTGGCGCACCTTTGTCTGGCTTAATGAATGTTTCCGTTGGATTCTCTGGCGCCCCTGTTAGTAACCCAGTCTCTAACCCTTTGCCTCTTATGATTGGACCTCGTGAGCTAACGGCTCCACTGATTCTATCTACAGGCTGTGGTGAAAATCTTTTGGGCCTGGATTTGTTGAAACGATTATATGCAACATTGTATTGTTCCCCCGAAGGAGTGGAGCTTACATTAGGACGGAGAGTGATCTCTCCCATGTATTTGTCAGTCGATAAATTCCCACCGGAATTGAGTTCTCTCCCTGCGTCTCTATGGGCCACAGGTCCCAATGACGTGGGCCTGTTAGACATTCCACCCTATGTGATTCAATTGAAACCAAATGCGCGATTACCGCGTTTGCCTCAATATCGTATTTCTCTTGAGGGCGAACGAGCGCTGTTAGCAATCGTTCATGATCTCATTGGAAAAGGTGTTGTTGAAGAAACTCGTGGAAATGTATGTAATAGCCCTGTATTGCCGATTCTGAAACGAACTGACCCAACTAAACCTCCTGTGTATCGCTTTGTTATAGATTTGAGAGAGGTAAACAAAATAGTGGTTCCGCAATTTCCTGTGGTTCCCGACATTACGGCCTTACTAACAATGATTCCGACAACTGCCTCCTGGTTCACAGTGATCGATTTAAAGAATGCTTTCTTTAGCATCCCAATTGCAGAGGAAAGCAGAGACCTATTCGGATTCTCATTAGGTGGTCGCAGCTTTAGGCTAAAACGCGCTCCACAGGGCTACTGTGAGAGTCCGTCAATCTACAGCCAAGCACTTAAAGGTCAACTTGATGCCTTTGCATTACCAACGGGTGCAGCTTTGATTGAATACGTGGATGATCTTTTAGTGGCAGCTGATACAGAAGCTATTTGCAAAACGGCTACAGTATCACTGTTACGCTATCTACATGATTTACACCACAAGGTGTCGCCTTCAAAGCTACAGTATTGTTGTCAAGAAGTTACCTATCTAGGTCACTTATTGTCAAAAGAAGGGAGAAGGTTGACCCCAGAAAGAATTGCAGCGATTTCCCGAATGACTGTGCCAAAAACTCAGAGAGATGTTCGCGCCTTTTTAGGTATTACGTCCTACTGCAGACAATGGATTCCAAATTTTTCATTGTTGGCGAAACCATTGATAGCCCTTACGTGCAAGGATGTGTCATCCCCAGTACCTTGGTCTGAAGAATGTCAGAAAAGTTTTTCGGAATTACGTGATGCGTTGTGTTCGGCTCCTGTGTTGGGTACCCCTGACTACAGTAAGCCGTTTACACTATACGTTCACGAGAGGGATGGTTGCGCGTTGAGTGTTTTAACACAACCTTTTGGTGGTAAGCAACGCCCATGTGCCTATTTTTCTTCGACTTTAGACCCAGTAGCAAGAGCTCTGCCAAGTTGTTTAAGGGCAACAGCGGCAGCTGTGGCGTCCATTCGACAGTCCGCAGGTCTAGTCATGGATAATATGCTCACGGTAATGGTTCCGCATGCAGTCGACACTCTATTGAACCGAACGAAAACTCAACATCTGACAAGTGCAAGATTGTCTGGATATGAGTTGACGTTGCTGGCCAGTCACATACGGATAAAACGATGTAATGTGTTGAATCCAGCAACATTGCTGCCGATCGACACAGAATCAAGTGATGAAGCAGTACATGACTGCTATCTCAAAACTGAAGAGGAAACTAAGGGTCGCATTGACCTAAAAGATACTCCATTGACAGACCCCGATGGTACTTTGTATGTGGATGGTTCTTGTTTCAAGTTGCCGAATGGTGATGTGACAACTGCGTATGCTGTAGTTACATTGAGAACGATTGTGGAAAGCGCAAGGTTAAGTCAAAATTCGGCTCAGGCTGCTGAGTTAATTGCTTTGACGAGAGCGTGTGTGTTGTCTAAAGACAAACGGGTGAATGTGTTTACGGATAGTCAGTATGCGTTTGGTGTGGCACATAGTTTTGGACGACTGTGGAGAGAGAGAGGATTCCTTACGTCACATGGCACGAAGATTCAGCATGGCCAGCTCGTGAATGATCTTTTGGATGCACTTACGTTGCCTAAGCAAGTGGCGATTGTTAAATGTAGTGCGCATCGTAAGGTGACGGATGATGTTGGTCGTGGTAATGCGTTTGCGGATGAGACTGCTAAGGAGACTGCCCGGAACCTTAGCACTCGAATGTATGTGACGAGTTCGGTTAGGTGGCCTGCAGAATCAAGTATGTGTGAAAACACTATCGAGAGTGTGAAAGCAATTCAGAATGAGGCTACCGAGACTGAAAAGACGAAGTGGAAAGAAAGTACGGGAAAGTTGGATGCGAATGGTTGTTGGATTGACTTATCGGAACAGAAAAGATGGATGTTGCCTGATGCGTATGTGCTGGCTGTTGTGACTATGGCACATGGGTTAGCACATATTAGCGCGAAAGGTATCTGTAAATTGCTGTTTCCTGTGTGGAAGAATGATGGTATTACGAAATGTGCTGAACGCTTGGTTAAGAATTGTATGATATGTATGTTGTACAATCCTGGTAAGGGAACCCCAACTCTTTCTGGTAGTTTTGCTCCCCCTTCATGTCCCTTTGAGGTGATCCAATTGGACTTCATCCATATGGAGCGATGCAATAACCTGAAATACGATTTAGTTGTTGTTTGCGCATTCTCCCGATGGATTGAGGCCTATCCTCTCAAAGACAATACTGCTTTGTCCACTGCGAAAGTCCTACTGAAGGAATACTTCCCTCGGTATGGAATGCCTAGAATTGTGTGGTCAGATAACGGAAGTGAGTTTGTGGGGAGTGTGATGAAGAGTGTGTGCAAGGGCCTTGGAATTAATCAGAAATTCCATAGTGCCAATCATCCTCAGTCAGCTGGTTTGGTTGAAAAGTACAATGGCACCCTTAAACTAAAACTAGCAAAGATTCAGGCTATGACAGGTCTTTCGTGGCCTGACGCTTTACCCTTAGCATTGCTGTCAACAAGGGCAACTGTACACTCCCGAGTAGGGCTCAGTCCCTATGAAATAGTGTTCGGTCGTCCTGCCAATGTTTGGGGGGTCCCTAGACCGGGTGCTTTTTGTGATCTTGAGTATCCAATGTTGATCGATTATCTTCATGACTTGACTGCTAAACTGAGGTTAATTCACCAACAGGTTCACGAAGCATTGCCGACGCAGACGGAGGGTCCAGGCCACCAGCTCCAGCCCGGAGATTGGGTGGTAACGCGAAATTTTTCGCGCAAGAACAATTTGGATCCCAGGTTCACTGGACCCTATCAGGTCCTCCTTGCCACGAGAACTGCAGTTCGTCTCGAGGGGCGGAAAAATTGGGTGCATGCCACCCATACCAAGAAAGTCCCCATCCCGTTGCCAGCAGACTCGTGGGTGAGGAAAGGCATTGCATCAACTGAAACCGAAGGATTGCCGACGTTTGTACCTTTCAGCGACGCACAACCTGTCGGAGAATCCTCAGTGCAGCAAAAAGGCATTGTTGAACACTTGTCATCAGAAGACTCAAGACCAGAACATTCAGCTGATCAACAGGGCGTTGTCCCTTCAACGGATCTTTTGTTTAACGAACAGACACGTCCTGGGAAAACCCGATATTTTTTGCGATCCAGCACTAAAGACTAATAAAAAACCCCGTTCTGTCCCTTGACAAGTGCATTATCCTGTTTTCCATGATCAGTTTGAACACTCATACTATTGTAATTATTTTGTACATATTCATTGAGCTTCGTTCCTTACACTTTTTGTTTCCACAGCTGAGAGACATTGATTTCGCATATATATATATATTTGTGAAATAAAGGCCGTAGGGCCGCGCGCGTACTTCCTTCTGGTTAGTAGGTCTTGACGCTAGGTGAAAGACCGTCGGTTCCTGGGAACTCCTAGGAATTGACTATTGCTACACAGAACGAAGTGCGTCAAGAAACGTTGCGGACGGTCATAGGGAATGGCATTTTCGAAGCTGATGGACTTGGAAAGAGCTCAAGCACAAAGATTCAAGCTGCAGCAACTCAGTCGTACCAAATGTTTTGTGTTCCAAATATTCGTACTGTTTGTGACTGTTTCTGCGTTATAGGCGGGTGGAGTATATTACACGATGTCTTACTTCTTGCCTTCTACCATACCTACTCCTACCCCTGACCTTAAACTCATCTCCACTGTTTCTCCTCATTCTTTTCACATTTTACCTGAACACGAGCAGGCTAGACGTGCAGAATTCCGCAACAATTCCTTTATTCAGCTCCTTCATCAGCATCAGTTAGTGGTTAACACTACTAATTGTTGGGTGTGTGGGTTGATGCCGCATACTACGGATAAGGGAATTCCATATCTGGTGTTACCGTATAGCTCCCAAGGGTCTGCTCGAGCATTTCAAACAATGTTTCGAAGCGCACTGGGTTTCCACCCCATTCGAGAACCACGTTCCCCCTACTCTGGTCCTACCTCGTACCAAAAATCTTTGTCTATAGCAATAGAGGATTTAGATAGTGATATCTATAATCCCTCACTTATCCCTGAAGAAGAGGTACAAGCCTATAGGGT
Organism: Lissotriton helveticus; assembly: GCF_964261635.1. NCBI lineage: Eukaryota > Metazoa > Chordata > Amphibia > Caudata > Salamandridae > Lissotriton > Lissotriton helveticus. The sequence continues at coordinate 27,740,760 of NC_136073.1, read as the reverse complement.
CCTAAGTAGAGGCGAATATAGTGTGTTCACTGGTGAAAAACAGCTTAAAAGCTCGCCTCCGATATGGGTCGTACCCCACATTGGCAATTTTTGTTTAATAGGTCGCGGCCGTAGATCGAAAGCCCGACTTGGAGAGAGTGCTTGCACTGAAAATTATATTTTGCCAATGGTCTCGTCCCCTGTGTTTTTGGCTGCCAAGGGTACATACTTTATTTGTCATGATCGTGCGTATGCATGGTTGCCCTCTGACTTCATGGGCTCATGTTTTATCGCAAACTTGTTGCCTCCGACGTTTACTGTAGATGCAGATTATCACAAAACTAGAGTTGTGAGAGGCGTAATTAGCGAAGAAGATACTGCCGGTCAAGAGGCAGGAGACTTTTTCAAGGGTTTCCTCCCATTTTGGGGACCTATGGTTAATAGTAGGAACCTGAGACAGTTGACTCGAGTGGTAGAATCGACAGCTAATATTACTGCCAGTGCCCTTGGTAATATCACCACAGAACTTCAGGCGGATAGACTTATGACGTTACAAAACCGTATGGTTTTAGACGTGATCTTAGCAGATCGAGGTGGGGTATGTAAGGTGATCCATTCGAGCTGCTGTATTTTCATTCCTGATAACGCTCCGACTGTCTATCAAGCCATCTCGAAGTTGCATAAGATCTCCGAATCCATACACGTGGATGTAGGGGATTGGACGCTACTTGGATGGATTTGGGGCCTGATGTCGACTTGGGGTTGGAAGATTCTGATGATCATTGGAGTTGTTGTAGCGTTCCTGTTCACGTGTTGCCTTTGCGTGCAGTGTGGTCCTGCCTTATGTGGCCTCTGTGCTACAACGTGTATGAGACAGACACCTGTTACCAAGGGGTCTCGATTGGACAGAGCTATGCTACAGCAACATCTCGAGGGTCTGATGAATATCGAATATGATTCCGACTAGTGCTTGCCTACATGAGGGCAAAAGGAGCGTCTGAGGTTCCGTGACAATTGTAAGTGATGTTTTCGACTCGCACGAATATGGTCGAGTCTGGTATCTAAGAACCGCAAATGACGAGTTTAGTAAGTGTGCGCAGTTTCGCTGTGCTAACTTAAACCGTTCGTTTAATATGTGGGTTTTTCATCTGTACCCACGGGTTCCATCTTAGATACGGCATCCATTTTGTCTCTTGCCCTCAAGTAGCCAGCGAACGGACACTGTCCGCTTCGTTACCCTGGGACTCTCAAGATATTTGTGGAAGACACATGTTCTTTGTAAATATCTTTTACGATGAGGGGGATGATACAGTAAGGCAGATGGCCCCGCTTGAGGCTCATCTTGCCGTGCCGGTTTATTGTCTCAGCCGTGCATCTCATTAGGCACGTCCCTTTGATGCCTGTATCTCATGTTTCCCGATACCTCCCCTTTTACACCCTTTTCGATCTCCCCACTGTCTCCATCTTCCTCTGCACCTGTCTTTGTCCCTACTTTCGATCTGTTTTACTGCCGATTGGAATTCACTAATGTTGGGAAGATGGGTTTTTACAGTTGGGAACCGCCAAATGTTTCCGCACTTATGTTCCGGACCTTATGTGTACCAAAGTGACCAAAGCGACCCATCTGAGGGATAATTATGGGAACCAGGTTGTAAACTTTTGTGTACCATGTTGTCCTATGAGTAAATTCTGTATAAAAGGAGCGCTCCACAGAACCAATTTGAAGCAGTCTCCCCAAGTTGCACGTGTTGTACTTGTTGTGACTTCTGTGTTCCCTGCAGTAAATAAACCTTGAATCTTTGACGCCGAAGGAAGTGTCCCGTGTCTCTGTAGTTTGTGCGCCGAAACAGGTATCCCATGAAGGTTATAGGTGTTGTTCCCTGGCACCGCTGGTACTGTTAAAAGTCCAGTCCTTCAACCTCATGCCCTCCCCGCCTCCACACTAGCCCCAGGACCTCATGCCCTCTCCGCCTCCACACTAGCTCCAGGACCTCATGCCCTCTCCACCTCCACACTAGCTCCAGGACCTCATGCCCTCCCCCGCCTCCACACTAGCCCCAGGACCTCATGCCCTCCCCCACCTCCACACTAGCTCCAGGACCTCATGCCCTCCCCGCCTCCACACTAGCCCCAGGACCTCATGCCCTCTCCGCCTCCACACTAGCTCCAGGACCTCATGCCCTCTCCACCTCCACACTAGCTCCAGGACCTCATGCCCTCTCCGCCTCCACACTAGCCCCAGGACCTCATACCCTTCCCCACCTCCACACTAGCTCCAAGACCTCATGCCCTCTCCGCCTCCACATTAGCCCCAGGACCTCATACCCTCCCCACCTCCACACTAGCCCCAGGACCTCATGCCCTCCCCACCTCCACACTAGCTCCAGGACCTCATGCCCTCCCTACCTCCACACTAGCCCCAGGACCTCATGCCCTCCCCCGCATCCACACTAGCTCCAGCACCCCATGCCCTCCCCGCCTCCACACTAGCTCCAGCACCTCATGCCCTCCCCGCCTCCACACTAGCCCCAGCACCTCATGCCCTCCCCGCCTCCACACTAGCCCCAGGACCTCATGCCCTCTCCGCCTCCACACTAGCTCCAGGACCTCGTGCCCTCCCCCGCCTCCACACTAGCTCCAGGACCTCATACCCTCCCCGCCTCCACACTAGCCCCAGGACCGTATACCCTCCCCCACCTCCACACTAGCTCCAGCACCCCATGCCCTCCCCGCCTCCACACTAGCTCCAGCACCTCATGCCCTCCCCGCCTCCACACTAGCCCCAGCACCTCATGCCCTCCCCGCCTCCACACTAGCCCCAGGACCTCATGCCCTCCCCACCTCCACACTAGCTCCAGGGCCTCATGCCCTCCCCTGCCTCCACACGAGCCCCAGCACCTCATGCCCTCCCCGCCTCCACACTAGCCCCAGGACCTCATGCCCTCTCCGCCTCCACACTAGCTCCAGGACCTCATGCTCTCTCCGCCTCCACACTAGCTCCAGCACCTCATGCCCTCCCCGCCTCCACACTAGCCCCAGGACCTCATGCCCTCCCCACCTCCACACTAGCTCCAGGGCCTCATGCCCTCCCCTGCCTCCACACGAGCCCCAGCACCTCATGCACTCCCCGCCTCCACACTAGCCCCAGGACCTCATGCCCTCTCCGCCTCCACACTAGCTCCAGCACCCCATGCCCTCTCCGCCTCCACACTAGCTCCAGCACCCCATGCCCTCCCCGCCTCCACACTAGCCCCAGGACCTCATGCCCTCTCCGCCTCCACACTAGCTCCAGCACCCCATGCCCTCTCCGCCTCCACACTAGCTCCAGCACCCCATGCCCTCCCCGCCTCCACACTAGCTCCAGGACCTCATACCCTCCCCGCCTCCACACTAGCCCCAGGACCGTATACCCTCCCCCACCTCCACACTAGCTCCAGCACCCCATGCCCTCCCCGCCTCCACACTAGCTCCAGCACCTCATGCCCTCCCCGCCTCCACACTAGCTCCAGCACCTCATGCCCTCCCCGCCTCCACACTAGCCCCAGCACCTCATGCCCTCCCCGCCTCCACACTAGCTCCAGGACCTCGTGCCCTCCCCCGCCTCCACACTAGCTCCAGGACCTCGTGCCCTCCCCTAGATACACTTTCTACTCTACCTCCCTCGTTTCTTCCCTCCTTCCACCCTCTGCTCTACCCCAGGGTCACTAGTCTCCCTGTGACCTCTACACTCCGCCCAGGGTCAGACCCCTGCCTCCACCCTCTGCCGCATCTCACCCCCTCACCTCATTCCAGGCTCCCTCGTCCTTACCTGCAGGATCCGTGCCCGGCTGCTGCGGGCGACCCCCGGAGTGCGCGGCTCACCCTCTCTGCCCCTGGCGAGCCCGTGATCTTGCTCAATACTCACGTCGTTGAGTCGGTTCCGGCATCCCTCGCGGACTCCAGGGTGATCCTGCAGGAAAGGCGGCGGAGCTCGCGTCTCCAGGGCAGAATCCGTGCCGCCGCCTCCCTGTCACGGCGGCCCCCCCCCCTGCCCCCGCCCCTCCCGGGCAGGGCGTGTTGGGATACTGTTCTGCATCCCTACTCTCTCGCATCAGCTGCGAGTGCACCTGGCAGGAACCGCATCGTCCCGCAGATCGGTGTGCGGGGCGCTGCTGGGCGAAGCTGGCATCACAACCGCACGCCACCACCGGGTGCCTCTAGGCGCTTTCAGTAATAGCTGTTGACGGTGCCCAGCTCGACGCTATTCATGTTGTGAACCTTGGAAGGGTTGGGTGGGCATGAGTCTGCACCTGGCACCCAGGCCCTGGCGCTGCCTCTCCGCCAGGATGGAAGTAGGCATGAGTGCCATGCAGCCTCCGTGCCCATCTCTGCCGCAGGGGCCGTAGCGTCTGGAGATGCGGTGCCACCTGGGAGCTGCTGCGGCCCCTGGAAGGCTGAAGGTGCGAGCCACCTGCAACCTCGACACAGACGTCTGCGCCAGGCGCCTGAACCTTAGGAGCTGCTTCCGCCCTTCGAAGGGTGGTGCCATGAAACAGCAGGAGCTTCCAGGCAGGTCTCTGTAGCAGGCGCATTATCGTCCGGGGCTGCTTCGACCCAAGAAGGATGGAGGCATGAGACAGCAGGAGCTTGCAGTCTCCTGTCTGTAGCAGGCGTATTAACGCCTGGGGCTGCATCGACCCAAGAAGGATGGAGGCATGAGACAGCAGGAGCTTGCACACAGACTTTTTTAGCAGGCGCTTCGACCCAGGAAGGATGGAGGCATAAGACAACAGGAGCTTGCAGGCAGATCTCTGTAGCAGGCGCATTAACGCTAGGGACTGCTTCGACCCAGGAAGGATGGAGGCATAAGACAACGAGAGCTTGCACACAGACTTTTGTAGCAGACTCATTGCCTCTGCTTTGACCCAGGAAGGATGGAGGCATGAGACAGCAGGAGGTTACAGACAGGTCTCTGTACTGTAGCAGGCGCATTAACACGTGGAGCTGCTTTGACCTAGGAAGGGTGGAGGCATAAGGCACCAACACTTGGAGATGCTTCTGCCCACAGAAGTATGAAGCCGTGAGCAGCAGGCGCTTCGACCCTCCGCGCTGCCTCTCCCGGGCTCGGAAGATGAAGGTGTGAGCAGCCCTCTGCAGCTGGCGCTTCGACCCTCCGCGCTGCCTCCCGGGCTCTGAAGGATGCTGCAGCCCCCGGAGCTCCGCGGATCTGACCCGGGCATGTAGTCGCAGCTCCGCGTCCCCCGGCCGGTAGGGGGTCTCTCGCCGCTCCGCCGGCGCCTGGATGGCGCAGCCATGGCCGCCCTCGCCAGCACCTTGATCCGCCAGAAGCGTGAGACCCGAGAGGTCGTGGTGAGAGGCCCGCTGCCCCCCCAGCGCAAGGTCTGCCCCCGGGGCACCAAGTCCCTGTGCCAGAAGCACCTGCTGCTGCTCGTCTCCAAGGTGCGCCTGTGCGGGAGCCGCGGAGCGCGCGTGGACAAGGCCCCAGGTGAGGGCTGGGGGCTGGGGGGCTGAGGGCTGGGGACGAGGGGTGAGGGCTGGGATTGAGGGTTGAGGGCAGGGGGGCTGAGGGCTGGGGGCTGGGGGCTGGGGACGAGGGGTGAGGGCTGGGATTGAGGGTTGGGGGCTGGGGACGAGGGGTGAGGGCTGGGATTGAGGGTTGAGGGCTGGGGGGCTGGGGGCTGAGGGCGAGGGCTGGGACTGAGGGTTGAGGGCTGGGGGGCTGGGGGCTGAGGGCGAGGGCTGGGATTGAGGGTTGAGGGCTGGGGCTGGGATTGAGGGTTGAGGGCTGGGGGCTGAGGGCGAGGGCTGGGACTGAGGGGTGAGGGCTGGGGGGCTGGTGCTGGGGGGCTGAGGGCTGGGGTGCTGGGACTGAGGGGTGAGGGCAGTGGGGCTGAGGGGTGAGGGCAGTAGGGCTGAGGGCTGAGGGCAGTGGGGCTGAGGGCAGTGGGGCTGAGGCTGGGGTGCTGGGACTGAGGGGTGAGGGCTGCGGGCAGTGAGGCTCAGGGGTAGAGGGCTGCGGGCAGGAATGTGCCGGGAACAGGGTCGTTCTATAGGAAAGTTTCTCCCCTGCACCGGGGCCATTTACTTCCTACGGTGCCCTGTAGAAGCGCAGTGACTTTTATTATTATTATCACTAATAATCATATTGCCTTGCGAGTTGTGATCCCCATTCTTACATGTGTTTTACAACCACAATTGTTAATTTTATAGACATTATTTATTTATTATTATTTAGGATGACTATTATTATTATCGTTATTGTCATCTAATAATAATAATATTTTACTGAAGGTTTCCAGAAGCAGAGACACCACATGTCAGGGGGAGCGTAGAGGAGGGCAGGAGGAGGGAGGAGCGAGAGGAGGGCACGGGAGGGCGATGAAGGGAATGGAACAGAGAAGAACCAAACACAACTTAAAAACAAGCATTGGCATAGCCAATAGGTCTCGCCTTTGGGACCTTATAAGTGTTTAGTCATCCAGCACAATATCCTTGGTGCAGCAACATCAACTGTTGCATGGCTAAACACTTGTAAGGTCCCAAAGGAGAGACCTTATTGGTATGCCAATGCTTGTTTCTATATAGCGCTCAGCACTGCAGTTTTGAGTTTTCCAAGTGCTGTAAATCATGGTTGTTGTTATCCCCCATTTCAATGGCACTGGCATTATGAACCCTGGAAGAATGAACAGCTGAGATGAACCTGTCAGGATGTGAGCACGTGATCAGCAGCTCCTACAGACATACATCCGACTGATTCTAGCGCTTAACTCACTGAGCCAACTTGCTGGCCCTGTTAGCCCAGATGTAAAGTTTGGGTGGAGGGCATTGTGGGGGCGGGGATAAACTTCTGGGCTGGCTCCTGGGAACTCACTATTGACACAGTTTGTCCTGCCCATTGGAGTATTGTGCAACATGGTAATTAGCTGTGTAATTAAGCAGTTCTATTTAAAGCTTCGGAAAGAATGGCCAAATTATATGTTACAATTTATAAACAGCAAAGGTGACCTGCTGTGCGGCACTGGGCTTGCCCGTCTGGGGTACACTGAAGCATTGTGGTTCTGGGGGTGACTGGTTGAGATAAAGGGGACCATGGCTGGCACCGGCAGGTGTGATCTGCATTTTGCCCACTGCTGGGGCACATGCACCATTCAGACGTAGCCTTACCAAGAAAGTAGTTGGGAGATTGATGACAGGCACATGGCTCTAAGCAGTCGAAATAGAGGGTTGGGGCAGAGTCACTCGCAGGCCAGGTGGGACAGAAGATAACATCTAAATGTTAAAAGTAACTGCCTGGTACACTCGTGAAACAACAGTTACAGGCCGACCAGGAGAAGGAAGGAATTAAGGGGCATATTACCAAGGGCATTATCGCCGCTTTAGCGGGAATTTTTTCCGCTAAAGCGGCGATAATTTTATCGCCCTATTACCTAGCTGTCGCCAACACCAGTTAGCGACAGCTAATAGGCGATAGCGGGCATTTAGGGGCCCACTCTGCATGTCAGCGATGATTATCGCTAATGACATGCAAAGTGGGCGTGCCAAGATGTTAGCGACTGGAAACAGTCGCTAGCATCGCTATCCCCTATTACCAACTTTTGGAAATAATCGCGCTAAGCGCGATTATCTCCAAAAGCTAACGCCTGCCCAGAGCAGTTCTTAGCCATGTTATCCAATGGAAGGTGGATAACATGGCTAAGAGCATTGTCACGATAATGCATGAATATCGCTGATTTTACAGCAATATTCATGCATTTCCCACGTTTTTACCGCTTTTGAGATAAACCTTGAAAATATCAAGGTATCTCAGCGGTAAAAATCGTCGGAGCGCGGCGATATTTTAATGCCTGCTAACCAAGCTTAGCGATAATTATCGCTATAGCTTGGTAATATGCCCCTAAGACTGGTACCTAAGTTCTGCAATTAGAAACTAGGAGACGTGGCCTCTCTTTGGTAAACCTATGAAGGCCAAAAAATTGTTTATGTAAATATAAAATTCTCACGTGGAATTGTGCACTGACATTCTCACTGACCAATCAGTTCAATGGTAACATTTGCTCCAACGGACCAGTGCGACATTTTCTTGAGTGACGAAGCCCGGAGTTTATGCATTGGTCGATGAATGCTCTTTCTCCAATGGTTGTAAAAATCGGACTGTGCCATTGGAATGTTACCTCATCAGGACCCACAAGTTAAAAGTGCAATTCAGGTACCTGGCACAACATGTGATCCCTGGCACTTCATAGCGTTTTTCTGCGATTTTGTTTGTCTGCTCGGGTCGGCAGGTCCAAGATGAACATTACAGAGGTGTAGGAAGAAGATGAAAAGCGAGATCCATGGTATATAAATCAGGAAACTGAAAGGAAACAAAAAGGAGTACATTGGGAAAAAAACAAAAAAAAACATCTGACAGAAAGAATGAAAAGTACATGATAGAAAAATTCAAAAGCAAGAAATGCGAGGAAAATGAAAGCAACAGATACCAAGGGACTGTGTGTTGGCGTAATTTATTGCTCGCTCTCGATGGCTTTCTGCTGGGGTGTAGAGGGTTAAAGAGGGCTCTGACACCGAAGTCTGGCCGGAGCATACAATACTAAATGATAAGGTGGCCGTAAAGCGCGCAACAGCGCTGGAAGGCCTAATGAGCCATGACAGAAAGGCAGATGGCGGCTGTGCGCGTGCATGTTCACGTGCACACAAGCTTTAAGCCACCAAAAGCCTCTGGTGGCACTTTTAAAAGCCACATACTAAATGTCTCGAAGAGACAGCATGCGCTGTCTCAAGCGAGACCTAAAAAGGAGGAAGCAGTGCAAAAGAAACAATAGAAAAGAATATATAAATATCAAAGCAAAAAAATCCCAGAACATAGTAACAGAAATAGAGGCAGCGTTCTTTTGTTTCTATTGTACTTTCAAAATAGTAGTTTAACATTGCCAATTCTCCACGTTCAGGGAACAGTTGGGGTTCAGCAGCTAGGCTGACTGGAAGGAAGTTGGACCATGTCTGTCTCCGAGGGTCGGCATCCCCGGCCTACATCTGAGGCGACCCTTCCTTCCTAAATTTGCTTTTCCCCTCTGCTTCACATACATACCAGGTTAAACAGTTAACCCCTTCGACGCTGATGACGAGCTGGGCTCGTCATGAGGTAGCCTCCTCGCACGCTCATGACGAGCCCAGCTCGTCATGTAAAGTGCGAATCCCTAAAACCCAGCGTACGGGCGGAAATCCTACCGCACGCATGCGGTTAAACGCCAGCAAACTCAGCGGAGCCCTGTGGGAAATGATCTATTTACTGTAATCCGCTGGATTTAGAGGCGGACAATCACAACACCGGGGCTGGGGTCTCACCTCAGATCCGGGGTTTGCAATCTCTGCCCTCCTGGAATGAGTAAGGGAGGCTTCTCCGGCAGGCCCAGCTGGATAAATACCTGCATGATGAGACTGCTTTGGGGAGTGAGGGGGGTCTCGAGGGGGAGATCGGAGGCACGGGTCAGGCGCCGAGGATGCAATCACTTCCGTCCTGGAATACATTTTTTGTAGGTGTTTGATATAGTGCAGACTTCGCTCCAAAGAGAAGCCCAACATTTTTTACGGAGAATATTTTTATTGTAGCCGGATTGCCTTGATCCTGAGTTGTTGTGCACAGAATGTTTGGGTGTAGGGGGTTGCACGATTACAGAAACCAGTGTATGATGAGAGTTTGGGGGCAACAGGTAACCGGGGCAGCGGACTACGCTTTATCTTATGCATTTGCAGTTTGGGGTAACAGGAGAATAATTGATTTGCCACCAATCACACGATTTTCAGTCAAGTGTTATGACGCTGGGATTGGATCCTTAAATGCACATTACAGAAATGTAGTGCGTTGTTGAATTGAAAACTGGGCAACTGCTTTAATCCATTTTTTTCAGCTTCTGTTGTATGGACTGTTGATGCACCGAGCGAAGTGGTGCAAATCGACTTCGCGCTGGTTTTGCCGTTGCTGACACAAGGAGAAAGAACCCAAATATTGTCTCCACCTTTCAAATGTGAACGATAAACCTACGAGGACAAATCAATTAATTTAGATGCTTCTCAAATAATAACAAGCATTCGCCGCGCGGCCGAAAAAGTAACAGCGGCTGTGAAAGCGAAAGTGATCGCGGGGAAGCACGCAAGTGGTGCGCACGCAGCAGTACTCACGCCATATGGCGTCTCTACGCAAGCGCGCACTCGCGCACATGCACTGCAAGCTGTAGCCGGTGGTAGCATTTTTTGAAGCCCTTACTTAAAGTCTCACCAGAGCGGCACAAGTGCTGGTTCAGGCGAGACCTATAGAAGGAAAGAGTCAGTTGGGCAAACAACAGCTGAGGGTAGAGAGATGGAAAGAGGAGAAGAGAGGGATGGAAAAGGGAGGGACTAGGCACTGGGTGTCCAATTGGAAGAACCCCGCCACCCGCCCCCCTTCCAGGCTCCCGCCCTGTGGAGAAGGGGCAGAGGGGAGTCGGCTCTGTAAACTCCTGTCAGACTCCTAATCTGCCACCAAATTGTGAGGTCACACTCGCCACAGGGAGAGGTGACCCCACAAACCTGGCCTAGGGGGCGGGCGGGAGGTCACACGCACCACAGGGAGAGGTGACCCCACGAGCCGCTGCCTGACCTAGGGGGTGAGCGTGAGGTCACACGTGCCACAGGGAGAGGTTACCTCACAAGCCTGACCCAGGGGGTGAGCGTGAGGTCACACTCGCCACAGAGAGCAATGACCCCACAATACTCAGCCGGACCTAGGGGGTGAGCGTGAGGTCACACTCGCCACAGGGAGCGGTGATCCCACAAGCTACAGCCTAACCCATGGGGTGAGCGTGAGGTCACAGTCGCCACACGGAGAGGTGAGCCCACGAGACGCAGCCTGACCCAGGGGGTGAGCGTGAGGTCACACTCGCCACAGGGAGGGGTGACCCCACGAGCCGCAGCCTGACCCAGGGGGTGAGCGTGAGGTCACTCTCGCCACAGGGTGAGGTGATCCCACAAGCAGCAGCCTGACCCAGGGGGTGAGCGTGAGGTCACTCTCGCCACAGGGTGAGGTGATCCCACAAGCAGCAGCCTGGCCTAGGGGGTGAGTGTGAGGTCACTCTCGCCACAGGGAGGGGTGACCCAAAAACCTGGCCTAGGGGATGAGAGTGAGGTCACTCTCGCCACAGGGAGGGGTGACCCAAAAACCTGGCCTAGGGGATGAGAGTGAGGTCATACTCGCTACAGGGAGAGGTGACCCCACGAGCCGCAGCCTGACCCTGGGGGTGAGCGCGAGGTCACACTCGCCACAGGGAGGGGTGACCCCACGAGCCGCAGCCTGACCCTGGGGGTGAGCGCGAGGTCACACTCGCCACAGGGAGAGGTGACCCCACAAGCCACAGCCTGACCTAGGGGGTGAGCGGAGATCACATTCGCCACAGGGAGGGGTGACCCCACGAGCCGCAGCCTGACCAAGGGGTGAGCGTGAGGTCACACGCGCCACAGGGAGAGGTGACCCCACAAGCCACAGCCTGACCTAGGGGGTGAGCGGAGATCACATTCGCCACAGGGAGGGGTGACCCCACGAGCCGCAGCCTGACCAAGGGGTGAGCGTGAGGTCACACTCGCCACAGGGAGAGGTGACTCCACAAGCCACAGCCTGACCTAGGGGGTGAGCGTGAGGTCACACGCGCCACAGAGAGAGGTGACCCCCACAAACCTGACCTAGGGGTGAGCGTGAGGTCACACTCGCCACAGAGAGAGGTGATCCAAACACCTGGCCTAGGGGATGAGAGTGAGGTCATACTCGCTACAGGGAGAGGTGACCCCACGAGCCGCAGCCTGACCCTGGGGGTGAGCGCGAGGTCACACTCGCCACAGGGAGAGGTGACCCCACAAGCCACAGCCTGACCCAGGGGGTGAGCGGAGATCACATTCGCCACAGGGAGGGGTGACCCCACGAGCCGCAGCCTGACCAAGGGGTGAGCGTGAGGTCACACGCGCCACAGGGAGAGGTGACCCCACGAGCCGCAGCCTGACCAAGGGGTGAGCGTGAGGTCACACTCGCCACAGGGAGAGGTGACTCCACAAGCCACAGCCTGACCTACGGGGTGAGCGGAGATCACATTCGCCACAGGGAGGGGTGACCCCACGAGCCGCAGCCTGACCAAGGGGTGAGCGTGAGGTCACACGCGCCACAGGGAGAGGTGACCCCACGAGCCGCAGCCTGACCAAGGGGTGAGCGTGAGGTCACACTCGCCACAGGGAGGGGTGACCCCACGAGCCGCAGCCTGACCCAGGGGTGAGCGTGAGGTCACACTCGCCACAGGGAGAGGTGACTCCACAAGCCACAGCCTGACCTAGGGGGTGAGCGTGAGGTCACACGCGCCACAGAGAGAGGTGACCCCCACAAACCTGACCTAGGGGTGAGCGTGAGGTCAAACGCGCCACAGAGACAGTTCACAGGCACCACAAACAGAGGTGATCCTGCAAGCTACAGCCTGCCCTAGCAGGTGGACCACGCCATAGAGATAGGTCACTGGCACCACAGGGAGAGGTGACCCCACAAGCTGCCACCTGGCCTTAGAGTAGTTATTTTAAGTGGGAAGTGAGAGGGCCCCAAGGATCACGTGATCACACTTGGGCCAAGGTGGCGGCCTCCACCAAGGGTCTTTTGGATGCACATGGTTAGGCTGTGCTCTGACATATGTCACACAGACGTACGGGTGGGTAGGGGGTGGCATGGCATCATAGGACCCAGCATGGCACAAGATGGCTGCCCATCCCTACACTCAGGCCAAGTCACTGCTGTGAGCTGCAGTCGAACAGACTCCACACTGAGTCATTGCTTGGAGATGCCAGACAGTGAAGCTTGACTCCTTACAAAAGAAACTGAGGAGCCATGGGGTCCAGTTTGGTGCACGATCGGCCTGTCTCTTTTAGGGTGGCCAACCTTCCATTACCATGTTCCGTGACACTTTGCAGACATGGAGACACTTTGCACATGCAGGGGCTTTGTATGCATGGAGACGCTTTGCAGGCATGGAGACACTTTGCAGACATGGAGACAATTTCGCATGAAGAGACTTTGCAGACATGGAGACACTTTGCACGCATGAAGATGGCTTGAAGGCATGGAGACACTTTGCAGACATGGAGACACTTTGCAGACATGGAGTCACTTTGCAGACAAGGAGTCACTTTGCAGGCATGGAGACACTTTGCAGACATGGATACACTTTGCAGGCATGGAGACACTTTGCAGACATGGAGACACTTTGCAGACAAGGAGTCACTTTGCATTGCAGGCATGGAGACACTTTGCAGACATGGAGACACTTTGCAGACATGGAGTCACTTTGCAGACAAGGAGTCACTTTGCATTGCAGGCATGGAGACACTTTGCAGACATGGAGACACTTTGCAGACATGGAGTCACTTTGCAGACAAGGAGTCACTTTGCAGGCATGGAGACACTTTGCAGACATGGATACACTTTGCAGGCATGGAGACACTTTGCAGACATGGAGACACTTTGCAGACAAGGAGTCACTTTGCAGACATGGAGACACTTTGCAGACAAGGAGTCACTTTGCAGGCATGGAGACACTTTGCAGGCATGGAGACACTTTGCAGACATGGAGTCACTTTGCAGACATGGAGTCACTTTGCAGACATGGAGACACTTTGCAGACAAGGAGTCACTTTGCAGGCATGGAGACACTTTGCAGACATGGAGTCACTTTGCAGACATGGAGACACTTTGCAGACAAGGAGTCACTTTGCAGACATGGAGACACTTTGCAGACAAGGAGTCACTTTGCAGGCATGGAGACACTTTGCAGGCATGGAGACACTTTGCAGACATGGAGTCACTTTGCAGACATGGAGACACTTTGCAGACAAGGAGTCACTTTGCAGGCATGGAGACACTTTGCAGGCATGGAGACACTTTGCAGACATGGAGTCACTTTGCAGACATGGAGTCACTTTGCAGACATGGAGACACTTTGCAGACAAGGAGTCACTTTGCAGGCATGGAGACACTTTGCAGGTATGGAGACACTTTGCAGACAAGGAGTCACTTTGCAGACATGGGGACACTTTGCAGACATGGAGACACTTTGCAGGCATGGAGACACTTTGCAGGCATGGAGACACTTTGCAGACATGGAGACACTTTGCAGACATGGAGACACTTTGCAGGCATGGAGACACTTTGCAGGCAGGGAGACACTTTGCAGGCATGGAGACACTTTGCAGACTGGAGTCACTTTGCAGACATGGAGACACTTTGCAGGCATGGAGACACTTTGCAGACATGGAGACACTTTGCAGACATGGAGACACTTTGCAGGCAGGGAGACACTTTGCAGGCATGGAGACACTTTGCAGACTGGAGTCACTTTGCACGCATGAAGATGGCTTGAAGGCATGGAGACACTTTGCAGACATGGAGACACTTTGCAGACATGGAGTCAATTTGCAGACAAGGAGTCACTTTGCAGGCATGGAGACACTTTGCAGACATGGATACACTTTGCAGGCATGGAGACACTTTGCAGACATGGAGACACTTTGCAGACAAGGAGTCACTTTGCATTGCAGGCATGGAGACACTTTGCAGACATGGAGACACTTTGCAGACATGGAGTCACTTTGCAGACAAGGAGTCACTTTGCATTGCAGGCATGGAGACACTTTGCAGACATGGAGACACTTTGCAGACATGGAGTCACTTTGCAGACAAGGAGTCACTTTGCAGGCATGGAGACACTTTGCAGACATGGATACACTTTGCAGGCATGGAGACACTTTGCAGACATGGAGACACTTTGCAGACAAGGAGTCACTTTGCAGACATGGAGACACTTTGCAGACAAGGAGTCACTTTGCAGGCATGGAGACACTTTGCAGGCATGGAGACACTTTGCAGACATGGAGTCACTTTGCAGACATGGAGTCACTTTGCAGACATGGAGACACTTTGCAGACAAGGAGTCACTTTGCAGGCATGGAGACACTTTGCAGACATGGAGTCACTTTGCAGACATGGAGACACTTTGCAGACAAGGAGTCACTTTGCAGACATGGAGACACTTTGCAGACAAGGAGTCACTTTGCAGGCATGGAGACACTTTGCAGGCATGGAGACACTTTGCAGACATGGAGTCACTTTGCAGACATGGAGACACTTTGCAGACAAGGAGTCACTTTGCAGGCATGGAGACACTTTGCAGGCATGGAGACACTTTGCAGACATGGAGTCACTTTGCAGACATGGAGTCACTTTGCAGACATGGAGACACTTTGCAGACAAGGAGTCACTTTGCAGGCATGGAGACACTTTGCAGGTATGGAGACACTTTGCAGACAAGGAGTCACTTTGCAGACATGGGGACACTTTGCAGGCATGGAGACACTTTGCAGGCATGGAGACACTTTGCAGACATGGAGACACTTTGCAGACATGGAGACACTTTGCAGGCATGGAGACACTTTGCAGGCAGGGAGACACTTTGCAGGCATGGAGACACTTTGCAGACTGGAGTCACTTTGCAGACATGGAGACACTTTGCAGGCATGGAGACACTTTGCAGACATGGAGACACTTTGCAGACATGGAGACACTTTGCAGGCATGGAGACACTTTGCAGGCAGGGAGACACTTTGCAGGCATGGAGACACTTTGCAGACTGGAGTCACTTTGCAGACATGGAGACACTTTGCAGGCATGGAGACACTTTGCAGGCATGGAGACACTTTGCAGGCAGGGAGACACTTTGCAGGCATGGAGACACTTTGCAGGCAGGGAGACACTTTGCAGACATGAAGACACTTTGCAGACATGGAGACACTTTGCAGACAAGGAGTCACTTTGCAGGCATGGAGACACTTTGCAGACAAGGAGTCACTTTGCAGGTATGGAGACACTTTGCAGACAAGGAGTCACTTTGCAGACATGGAGTCACTTTGCAGACATGGAGACATTTTGCAAACAAGGAGTCACTTTGCAGGCATGGAGACACTTTGCAGGTATGGAGACACTTTGCAGACAAGGAGTTACTTTGCAGGCATGGAGACACTTTGCAGGCATGGAGACACTTTGCAGACATGGAGACACTTTGCAGACATGTTGACACTTTGCAGGCATGGAGACACTTTGCAGGCAGGGAGACACTTTGCAGGCAGGGAGACACTTTGCAGGCATGGAGACACTTTGCAGGCAGGGAGACACTTTGAAGACATGGAGACACTTTGCAGACATGGAGACACTTTGCAGACAAGGAGTCACTTTGCAGGCATGGAGACACTTTGCAGACAAGGAGTCACTTTGCAGGTATGGAGACACTTTGCAGACAAGGAGTCACTTTGCAGACATGGAGTCACTTTGCAGACATGGAGACATTTTGCAAACAAGGAGTCACTTTGCAGGCATGGAGACACTTTGCAGGTATGGAGACACTTTGCAGACAAGGAGTCACTTTGCAGGCATGGAGACACTTTGCAGGCATGGAGACACTTTGCAGACATGGAGACACTTTGCAGACATGGAGACACTTTGCAGGCATGGAGACACTTTGCAGGCAGGGAGACACTTTGCAGGCATGGAGACACTTTGCAGACATGGAGACACTTTGCAGACATGGAGACACTTTGCAGGCATGGAGACACTTTGCAGGCAGGGAGACACTTTGCAGGCATGGAGACACTTTGCAGACTGGAGTCACTTTGCAGACATGGAGTCACTTTGCAGACATGGAGACACTTTGCAGACAAGGAGTCACTTTGTAGGCATGGAGACACTTTGCAGACATGGAGACACTTTGCAGGCATGGAGAAACTTTGCAGGCAGGGAGACACTTTGCAGGCATGGAGACACTTTGCAGACTGGAGTCACTTTGCAGACATGGAGTCACTTTGCAGACATGGAGACACTTTGCAGACATGGATACACTTTGCAGGCATGGAGACACTTTGCAGACATGGAGACACTTTGCAGGCATGGAGACACTTTGCAGGCAGGGAGACACTTTGCAGGCATGGAGACACTTTGCAGACTGGAGTCACTTTGCAGACATGGAGACACTTTGCAGGCATGGAGACACTTTGCAGACATGGAGACACTTTGCAGACATGGAGACACTTTGCAGGCATGGAGACACTTTGCAGGCAGGGAGACACTTTGCAGGCATGGAGACACTTTGCAGACTGGAGTCACTTTGCAGACATGGAGACACTTTGCAGGCATGGAGACACTTTGCAGACATGGAGACACTTTGCAGACATGGAGATACTTTGCAGGCATGGAGACACTTTGCAGGCAGGGAGACACTTTGCAGGCATGGAGACACTTTGCAGGCAGGGAGACACTTTGCAGACATGGAGACACTTTGCAGACATGGAGACACTTTGCAGACAAGGAGTCACTTTGC
Source organism: Lissotriton helveticus (assembly GCF_964261635.1). Lineage (NCBI taxonomy): Eukaryota > Metazoa > Chordata > Amphibia > Caudata > Salamandridae > Lissotriton > Lissotriton helveticus. Next base: position 27,723,358 of record NC_136073.1, on the reverse strand, counting down.
AGGCATGGAGACACTTTGCAGACATGGAGTCACTTTGCAGACATGGAGACACTTTGCAGACATGGAGACACCTTGCAGACATGGAGTCCCTTTGCAGACATGGAGACACTTTGCAGGCATGGAGACACTTTGCAGACATGGAGACACTTTGCAGACATGGAGACACTTTGCAGGCATGGAGACACTTTGCAGGCAGGGAGACACTTTGCAGGCATGGAGACACTTTGCAGACTGGAGTCACTTTGCAGACATGGAGTCACTTTGCAGACATGGAGACACTTTGCAGACAAGGAGTCACTTTGTAGGCATGGAGACACTTTGCAGACATGGAGACACTTTGCAGGCATGGAGACATTTTGCAGGTATGGAGACACTTTGCAGACAAGGAGTCACTTTGCAGACATGGAGTCTCTTTGCAGACATGGAGACATTTTGCAAACAAGGAGTCACTTTGCAGGCATGGAGACACTTTGCAGGTATGGAGACACTTTGCAGACAAGGAGTCACTTTGCAGGCATGGAGACACTTTGCAGGCATGGAGTCACTTTGCAGACATGGAGTCACTTTGCAGACATGGAGACACTTTGCAGACATGGAGACACCTTGCAGACATGGAGTCCCTTTGCAGACATGGAGACACTTTGCAGGCATGGAGACACTTTGCAGACATGGAGACACTTTGCAGACATGGAGACACTTTGCAGGCATGGAGACACTTTGCAGGCAGGGAGACACTTTGCAGGCATGGAGACACTTTGCAGACTGGAGTCACTTTGCAGACATGGAGTCACTTTGAAGACATGGAGACACTTTGCAGACAAGGAGTCACTTTGTAGGCATGGAGACACTTTGCAGACATGGAGACACTTTGCAGGCATGGAGACACTTTGCAGGCAGGGAGACACTTTGCAGGCATGGAGACACTTTGCAGACTGGAGTCACTTTGCAGACATGGAGTCACTTTGCAGACATGGAGACACTTTGCAGACATGGATACACTTTGCAGGCATGGAGACACTTTGCAGACATGGAGACACTTTGCAGACATGGAGACACTTTGCAGGCATGGAGACACTTTGCAGGCATGGAGACACTTTGCAGGCATGGAGTCACTTTGCAGACATGGAGACACTTTGCAGACATGGAGTCACTTTGCAGGCATGGAGTCACTTTGCAGGCATGGAGACACTTTGCAGACATGGAGTCACTTTGCAGACATGGAGTCACTTTGCAGACATGGAGACACTTTGCAGACAAGGAGTCACTTTTCAGGCATGGAGACACTTTGCAGGTATGGAGACACTTTGCAGACAAGGAGTCACTTTGCAGGCACGGAGACACTTTGCAGGCATGGAGACACTTTGCAGACATGGAGACACCTTGCAGACATGGAGTCCCTTTGCAGACATGGAGACACTTTGCAGGCATGGAGACACTTTGCAGACATGGAGACACTTTGCAGACATGGAGACACTTTGCAGGCATGGAGACACTTTGCAGGCAGGGAGACACTTTGCAGGCATGGAGACACTTGCAGACTGGAGTCACTTTGCAGACATGGAGTCACTTTGCAGACATGGAGACACTTTGCAGACAAGGAGTCACTTTGTAGGCATGGAGACACTTTGCAGACATGGAGACACTTTGCAGGCATGGAGACACTTTGCAGGCATGGAGACACTTTGCAGGCAGGGAGACACTTTGCAGGCATGGAGACACTTTGCAGACTGGAGTCACTTTGCAGACATGGAGTCACTTTGCAGACATGGAGACACTTTGCAGGCAGGGAGACACTTTGCAGGCATGGAGACACTTTGCAGACTGGAGTCACTTTGCAGACATGGAGACACTTTGCAGGTATGGAGACACTTTGCAGACATGGAGACACTTTGCAGACATGGAGACACTTTGCAGGCATGGAGACACTTTGCAGGCAGGGAGACACTTTGCAGGCATGGAGACACTTTGCAGACTGGAGTCACTTTGCAGACATGGAGTCACTTTGCAGACATGGAGACACTTTGCAGACAAGGAGTCACTTTGCAGGCATGGAGACACTTTGCAGACAAGGAGTCACTTTGCAGGCATGGAGACACCTTGAAGACATGGAGTCCCTTTGCAGACATGGAGAACTTTGCAGGCATGGAGACACTTTGCAGACAAGGAGTCACTTTGCAGGCATGGAGACACTTTGCAGGTATGGAGACACTTTGCAGACAAGGAGTCACTTTGCAGGTATGGAGACACTTTGCAGACAAGGAGTCACTTTGCGGGCATGGAGACACTTTGCAGACAAGGAGTCACTTTGCAGGCATGGAGACACTTTGCAGGTATGGAGACACTTTGCAGACAAGGAGTCACTTTGCAGGCATGGAGACACTTTGCAGGCATGGAGACACTTTGCAGACATGGAGACACCTTGCAGACATGGAGTCCCTTTGCAGACATGGAGTCACTTTCCAGGCATGGAGACACTTTTCAGACATGGAGACACTTTGCAGACAAGGAGTCACTTTGCAGGCATGGAGACACTTTGCAGACAAGGAGTCACTTTGCAGGCATGGAGACACTTTGCAGGTATGGAGACACTTTGCAGACAAGGAGTCACTTTGCAGGCATGGAGACACTTTGCAGGCATGGAGACACTTTGCAGACATGGAGACACCTTGCAGACATGGAGTCCCTTTGCAGGCATGGAGACACTTTGCAGACAAGGAGTCACTTTGCAGGCATGGAGACACTTTGCAGGCATGGAGACACTTTGCAGACAAGGAGTCACTTTGCAGGCATGGAGTCACTTTGCAGGTATGGAGACACTTTGCATACAAGGAGTCACTTTGCAGGCATGGAGACACTTTGCAGACAAGGAGTCACTTTGTAGACATGGAGACACTTTGCAGGTATGGAGACACTTTGCAGACAAGGAGTCACTTTGCAGGCATGGAGACACTTGGCAGGCATGGAGACACTTTGCAGACATGGAGACACTTTGCAGGCATGGAGACACTTTGCAGGCATGGAGACACTTTGCAGGCATGGAGTCACTTTGCAGACATGGAGACACTTTGCAGACAAGGAGTCACTTTGCAGGCATGGAGACACTTTGCAGGTATGGAGACACTTTGCAGACATGGAGACACTTTGCAGCCAAGGAGTCACTTTGTAGACATGGAGACACTTTGTAGGCATGGAGACACTTTGTAGGCATGGAGACACTTTGCAGACATGGAGTCACCTTGCAGATATGGAGTCACTTTGCAGACATGGAGTCACTTTGCAGGCATGGAGACACTTGCAGACAAGGAGTCACTTTGCAGGCATGGAGACACTTTGCAGGCATGGAGACACTTTGCAGACATGGAGACACCTTGCAGACATGGAGTCCCTTTGCAGACATGGAGACACTTTGCAGACATGGAGACACTTTGCAGATGTGGAGACACTTTGCAGGCATGGAGACACTTTGCAGGCATGGAGACACTTTCCAGACAGGGAGACACTTTGTAGGCATGGAGACACTTTGCAGACATGGAGACACTTTGCAGGCATGGAGACACTTTGCAGGCAGGGAGACACTTTGCAGGCATTGAGACACTTTGCAGACTGGAGTCACTTTGCAGACATGGAGTCACTTTGCAGACATGGAGACACTTTGCAGGCATGGAGACACTTTGCAGGCAGGGAGACACTTTGCAGGCATGGAGACACTTTGCAGACTGGAGTCACTTTGCAGACATGGAGACACTTTGCAGGTATGGAGACACTTTGCAGACATGGAGACACTTTGCAGACATGGAGACACTTTGCAGGCATGGAGACACTTTGCAGGCAGGGAGACACTTTGCAGGCATGGAGACACTTTGCAGACTGGAGTCACTTTGCAGACATGGAGTCACTTTGCAGACATGGAGACACTTTGCAGACAAGGAGTCACTTTGCAGGCATGGAAACACTTTGCAGACAAGGAGTCACTTTGCAGGCATGGAGACACCTTGCAGACATGGAGTCCCTTTGCAGACATGGAGACACTTTGCAGGCATGGAGACACTTTGCAGACAAGGAGTCACTTTGCAGGCATGGAGACACTTTGCAGACAAGGAGTCACTTTGCAGGTATGGAGACACTTTGCAGACAAGGAGTCACTTTGCAGGCATGGAGACACTTTGCAGACAAGGAGTCACTTTGCAGGCATGGAGACACTTTGCAGGTATGGAGACACTTTGCAGACAAGGAGTCACTTTGCAGGCATGGAGACACTTTGCAGGCATGGAGACACTTTGCAGACATGGAGACACCTTGCAGACATGGAGTCCCTTTGCAGACATGGAGTCACTTTCCAGGCATGGAGACACTTTGCAGACATGGAGACACTTTGCAGACAAGGAGTCACTTTGCAGGCATGGAGACACTTTGCAGACAAGGAGTCACTTTGCAGGCATGGAGACACTTTGCAGGTATGGAGACACTTTGCAGACAAGGAGTCACTTTGCAGGCATGGAGACACTTTGCAGGCATGGAGACACTTTGCAGACATGGAGACACCTTGCAGACATGGAGTCCCTTTGCAGGCATGGAGACACTTTGCAGACAAGGAGTCACTTTGCAGGCATGGAGACACTTTGCAGGCATGGAGACACTTTGCAGACAAGGAGTCACTTTGCAGGCATGGAGTCACTTTGCAGGTATGGAGACACTTTGCATACAAGGAGTCACTTTGCAGGCATGGAGACACTTTGCAGACAAGGAGTCACTTTGTAGACATGGAGACACTTTGCAGGTATGGAGACACTTTGCAGACAAGGAGTCACTTTGCAGGCATGGAGACACTTTGCAGGCATGGAGACACTTTGCAGACATGGAGACACTTTGCAGGCATGGAGACACTATGCAGGCATGGAGACACTTTGCAGGCATGTAGTCACTTTGCAGACATGGAGACACTTTGCAGACAAGGAGTCCCTTTGCAGGCATGGAGACACTTTGCAGGTATGGAGACACTTTGCAGACATGGAGACACTTTGCAGACATGGAGACACTTTGCAGACAAGGAGTCACTTTGTAGACATGGAGACACTTTGTAGGCATGGAGACACTTTGTAGGCATGGAGACACTTTGCAGACATGGAGTCACCTTGCAGACATGGAGTCACTTTGCAGACATGGAGTCACTTTGCAGGCATGGAGACACTTTGCAGACAAGGAGTCACTTTGCAGGCATGGAGACACTTTGCAGGCATGGAGACACTTTGCAGACATGGAGACACCTTGCAGACATGGAGTCCCTTTGCAGACATGGAGATACTTTGCAGACATGGAGACACTTTGCAGATGTGGAGACACTTTGCAGGCATGGAGACACTTTGCAGGCATGGAGACACTTTCCAGACAGGGAGACACTTTGTAGGCATGGAGACACTTTGCATAAGTGAAGACACTTTGCAAGCATGGAGACACTTTGCAGACATGGAGACACTTTGCAGACATGGAGACACTTTGCAGATGTGGAGACACTTTGCAGACATGGAGACACGTTGTAGATGTGGAGACACTTTGCAGACATGGAGACACTTTGCAGACATGGAGACACTTTGTAGATGTGGAGACACTTTGCAGACATGGAGACACTTTGCAGACATGGAGACACTTTGCAGGCAGGGAGACACTTTGTAGGCATGGAGACACTTTGTAGGCATGGAGACACTTTGCAGATGTGGAGACACTTTGCAGGCATGGAGTCACTTTCCAGACATGAAGACACTTTGTAGGCATGGAGACACTTTGCAGATGTGGAGACATTTTGCAGACATGGAGACACTTTGCAGGCATGGAGACAATTTACAGACACGGAGACACTTTGCAGAGATGGAGTCACTTTGCAGACATGGAGACATTTTGCAAACAAGGAGTCACTTTGCAGGCATGGAGTCACTTTGCAGGCATAGAGACACTTTGCAGACATGGAGACACTTTGCAGACAAGGAGTCACTTTTCAGGCATGGAGACACTTTGCAGGTATGGAGACACTTTGCAGACAAGGTGTCACTTTGCAGACATGGAGACACTTTGCAGACATGGAGACACTTTGCAGGCATGGAGACACTTTGCAGGCATGGAGACACTTTGCAGACATGGAGACACTTTGCAGACATGGAGACACTTTGCAGGCATGGAGACACTTTGCAGGCAGGGAGACACTTTGCAGGCATGGAGACACTTTGCAGACTGGAGTCACTTTGCAGACAAGGAGTCACTTTGCAGGCATGGAGACACTTTGCAGACAAGGAGTCACTTTGCAGACATGGATACACTTTGCAGACATGGAGTCACTTTGCAGACAAGGAGTCACTTTGCAGGCAGGGAGACACTTTGCAGGCATGGAGACACTTTGCAGACTGGAGTCACTTTGCAGACATGGAGTCACTTTGCAGACATGGAGACACTTTGCAGACAAGGAGTCACTTTGCAGGCATGGAGACACTTTGCAGGTATGGAGACACTTTGCAGCATGGAGACACCTTGCAGACATGGAGTCACTTTGCAGACATGGAGACACTTTGCAGACATGGAGTCACTTTGCAGGCATGGAGACACTTTGCAGATGTGGAAACATTTTGCAGGCATGGAGACACTTTGCAGGCATGGAGACAATTTACAGACATGGAGACACTTTGCAGAGATGGAGTCACTTTGCAGACATGGAGACACTTTGCAGACAAGGAGTCACTTTACAGGCATGGAGTCACTTTGCAGGCATGGAGACACTTTGCAGATGTGGAGACATTTTTCAGGCATGGAGACACTTTGCAGGCATGGAGACAATTTACAGACATGGAGACACTTTGCAGACATGGAGTCACTTTGCAGACATGGAGACATTTTGTAAACAAGGAGTCACTTTGCAGGCATGGAGTAACTTTGCAGGCATGGAGACACTTTGCAGACATGGAGTCACTTTGCAGGCATGGAGACACTTTGCAGACATGGAGTCACTTTGCAGACATGGAGTCACTTCGCAGACATGGAGTCACTTTGCAGACATGGAGACACTTTGCAGGCATGGAGACACTTTGCAGATGTGGAGACACTTTACAGGCATGGAGTCACTTTGCAGACATGGAGAAACTTTGCAGACATGGAGTCACTTTGCAGGCATGGAGACACTTTGCAGGCATGGAGACACTTTGCAGATGTGGAGACACTTTGCAGGCATGGAGTCACTTTCCAGACATGAAGACACTTTGTAGGCATGGAGACACTTTGCAGATGTGGAGACATTTTGCAGGCATGGAGACACTTTGCAGGCATGGAGACAATTTACAGACACGGAGACACTTTGCAGAGATGGAGTCACTTTGCAGACATGGAGACATTTTGCAAACAAGGAGTCACTTTGCAGGCATGGAGTCACTTTGCAGGCATGGAGACACTTTGCAGACATGGAGTCACTTTACAGGCATGGAGACACTTTGCAGACATGGAGTCACTTTGCAGACATGGAGTCACTTTGCAGACATGGAGTCACTTTGCAGGCATGGAGACACTTTGCAGGCATGGAGACACTTTACAGGCATGGAGTCACTTTGCAATCATGGAGAAACTTTGCAGACATGGATACACTTTGCAGACATGGAGTCACTTTGCAGACATGGAGACATTTTGCAGACATGGAGACACTTTGCAGATGTGGAGACACTTTGCAGGCATGGAGTCACTTTCCAGACATGGAGACACTTTGTAGGCATGGAGACACTTTGTAGGCATGGAGACACTTTGCAGACATGGAGTCACTTTGCAGATGTGGAGACACTTTGCAGACATGGAGTCACTTTGCAGACATGGAGTCACTTTGCAGACACTGAGTCACTTTGCAGACATGGAGACACTTTGCAGGCATGGAGACACTTTGCAGATGTGGAGACACTTTGCAGACATGGAGTCACTTTGCAGACATGGAGTCACTTTGTAGACATGGAGACACTTTGCAGACATGGAGACACTTGCAGGCATGGAGACACTTTGCAGGCATGGAGTCACTTTGCAGACATGGAGTCACTTTGCAGACATGGAGACACTTGCAGGCATGGAGACACTTTGCAGACATGGAGTCACTTTGCAGACAAGGAGTAACTTTGCAGGCATGGAGACACTTTGCAGACATGGAGTCACTTTGCAGACAAGGAGTCTCTTTGCAGGCATGGAGACACTTTGCAGACATGGAGTCACTTTGCAGACAAGGAGTCACTTTGCAGGCATGGAGACACTTTGCAGACATGGAGTCACTTTGCAGACAAGGAGTCACTTTGCAGGCATGGAGACACTTTGCAGACATGGAGTCACTTTGCAGACAAGGAGTCACTTTGCAGGCATGGAGACACTTTGCAGACATGGAGTCACTTTGCAGACAAGGAGTCACTTTGCACGTGAGCAGGAACACTAGATGCGTAGAGACCCTTAGCAAGAGGTAAGATATCAGAGGACATTTGTTGGGGAGCATGTCAGACCATGAGTCACGGAGTGCAGTTTTGGGGTCCTATTCTACAGCCCCTTGCTCTAATAAGAGGTTACGTGGATAGATCAGAGCTCATTGAGTGAGATTTCAGTGCCAGGCTGTGTCTGAGTTCCAAGCCCTTTACCACCTCCTGGAGCACCTGCACCCCTTTCTGCCGCCTCATTTGGAGATAAGTTTACAAACCCAAGTGTCTAAGTGAACCCTTCCTTTTCTGAGTGAGTGCTTTCTTCTCAAGGGTTGTGTACACCTGAGAGTAGTGCCAAGACCTGGTTTTAGTAGAAGTAGCTGGGCTTTTTACCTGTCACCTTCAGTAGGAGAGTTACCTACTACCTTCCCTCTCCTACTTACAAGGTCTGCTTGACCCTTTCACCGGGGTCCTCCGCATGATGCCTGCATACTGGATCTGTATGTATGAAGCTGCGGTCGCGGAGTATGTGCGATTCGCTTTACTGTATGCAGGCAGGATCCATTTTGGAACTCTTGTTCATGACAAGATGGAGGCAGTGGATGCTCCTGCCAGACAGGGATGCTATGGAACATTCCCAGGCCCTCTTGAAGTGAGTCAGCTCCAATGAATGGAGGTGGGTGACAGAAGCTCTAGCTGAAGTCCATGGACCGCCCCTATTCCTTCCCTGCTTCCCTCAGGCAGCATCAGGTAGTTGTATTTAGTAGGACGTCAGGGGTGACCCTCTCCTTTCACTCCCCTTCTTGCCAAATCTGGAGATCGAAGGAAAAGTGGTCCACTTCCCAGAAACTAGAGAGTTCCCAAAAACATAGGTGGGCTCTGGGCTGGAGACCCCAGGACTAGGGGTGAGTGTAATTTGCGTAATTGCGTTACGCAAATCTCCGCAAATCAGTAGAAGATCTCAGCGAACACAAAGAAATTCCACGGACACACAGAATTGCTTGTTCGCAATGTTTTTTCCTGTTCTCAATCGCTGTTTGCGTGCTCGGGGGAAATATCTCACGAACACGCATTTTGAGAACGTGAACAAGCAAAAAATAAGCGAAGTCGCGAAACGTAGACGTTTCTGCAATTTTGCGTTATCCGCGGAATGCGAAATTACCCAAATTCCCTGAGCGGAACGGAATTTACCGCCCAGGCCTACCTTGGACCCTGATCCCTGGCTCCTGCATGGGTGGCGGCGCCCTCTCTGGTCACCGGTCCAAGAGCTGGAAGGAGCTGCCCTCTCTATGGCAGGCTCGCGCACTGGCCCAGCTTGTCGTGCATTGGAAGTGAACAAGCATGTCTGTAAGGAATCCCAGAAGTATGTGCAGCACCAGAGCGGATCAGGAGCCAGAGCAGGGCTTGCTGGTGGGGACCCCAGAGTGATAACTCTCAGACCCCCCAGACTTATATCCCCGACGTCTACTAAGACTGACATTAATTGCCCCTTCAGGTTGGTGACCTGGTGACTCTATATCATGACAGATGCTGTATTCAAGTTCAGAGTTTCCTTCTGCAGGCCACAGCAGCCTAGAACCATCAGGCAGTTGTTTCACTTGCAATAAACATGGGGCCTCATTTATGAGGGCGTGCATCACTTTTACGCCGCTGGTGCTTCACTTTTTGTGACGCACCAGCAGCGTAAATAATGTGCCTTGTTGCACCATATTTACAAAGTGACGCATCTAGGTAGATGCGTCACTTTCTAAACCCCTGCGCCACATTATACCTGCGCCAGGTATAATGTATGCAGGGGGGGCGTTCCCCCTCAAAAAGCCTCGTAGTAGTGACGCAGTGAAATCTGTGAGATTTCACTGCGTGCGTCACTTCTAGGACGGCGTTGCGTCAAAATCTTGCGCCTGCCTCACAGCAGGCGTAAGACTGACACATGACACAAGCCCTTTCACATGGGGCTTGCCCCATGTGAAAGGACGCATTGCTGGAGTTGCGTCACTTTTGTGACACACTCCAGCAATGCGTCACTTTTGCGCCATACAGATACATCAGAAATACTGACGTATCTGTAACTCCTTGCGACATGATGCGTCATACTGTAAATATGACGCATCAGGTATGTCTCAAGGAATGCGCACTGAGAAGTGACGCATCGCTGTTTTCACGCAGCGATGCGTCACTTTTCATAAATGAGGCCCTAGGGGTGGATATAACTGGAATACTTCTCTCTAGCGTAATTACTCGTAATGACTGCAAAATGATTTGTATATATGTGTAATTGTGTAAGAAGCGCAATACAGCATTTCGCACTATTTTTTTATTGCAAATTTCACCCTCATGTCTAAAATGGACCCGAGGATGCATTTTGCACTTTAAAAATGGAACCAAATGCTCCAGGAATGAACAGTAGAAGCCAGCAGCCGCTCACTCTTAGTCCGTTTTTCCTGAGCTCATGCCGTAGGACTTTTACTCCAAATTTTTTTTAAAGAGCTTTATTGAAGAAAGTAAAATGTAGAGCTACAAAATACAACAATACTTATATGGAGAGTGGCGAAAAAAACAGTTAACTGAATATATAATGAAGAGAAATGAAAACGTGCAAAATATCTACCAATAATATAAAAATACACCATAAGAATAAAGCCATAATCAAAAATTGTACCTAAAAACAGAATAGCATTTTAAGTTTTCCAGAAAGGGGGGAGGCTAGAGATAGGCAGGTAGACGAAAAGAAGAAAAAGAAGAAGAGAGGAAAAAGGAAAAGGAAAGAAGAAGAAGGAAGAAAAAGGGAAAAGAAAAAAGAAAATAGGGTAATATCCTTACCTCATATCATATTTGAAGCTACTACAATACAATAATTACATTGGTTTCTAAATGTAAACTGAGAACGTTACTCAAATCTACTCTTGATTACTCAACATGGTGTAATCAAGTAATTTTTGGTAATTTTGCATCACAAGAGTAATGCGTAATTACTGAATTTGCTCCAATTACTCTGGCGTAATTAAAATGTCTCCCAGGCCAACGTTAAACCAGGACTACAACTCCCAGGATGCCCTGGGTTGGTAACCAAAAGCCTGGGACTGGAGCAGGAGGTCACGGATTGTCATGGAGTCACCTGGTAGCTGTAGTATGATAGTGAATCCCTTCCAACACAGATCAGTACAGTGCAGAGAGCATGTGGCCCTCTGTCGAGGATGGGGGTAGTCCCTTGTAGACACTGGAGCAGAAGGGGACTCCTTGGTAGCGCAGACAGACTGTGGAACAGGCTTCCTTAAAGGGTGGTCTCTGGAGTCCCCGCCATTGTTTTTAGGAGCTGGGTGGATGCGTGGGTGGATGAGTGGATGGAGGTGCCTGCTATTGCTGGGTCTTCACTAGAACAGCAGAAGCTTCCATGGCATTATTACGTTCCTTCCTAGAGGCCAGAGTAGATGCACATGTCCCGGAAATGGACGGCATTCGAGTTGGGAGGGGCGCGTGCATTCTTCTAGGTTGACCACGCCATTGCATATCAGCATCAATGCATACATGCATTCTTTCGGTTGCCCTCTGCAGACCCTGCGCTCACAGGACCCTAGCTGGAATAGTTTATGAGGGAAACAACCTTTACAACGCAACTTTTACAACGCACTAACATTACAACGAAACTTTTACAACGCAACATCCATTACAACGCATGCAATTACAACGCAACCATTACAACGCATGACACTACAACGCACACCACTACAACGCATGTCATTACAACTCAGTCATTACAACGCATACCATTACAACGCATAACATTACCATCCAACACTTACCCTACTGTTGCGCCCCCTGGAGTTAGAATAGTAATTTTTACCCCTACACTATCCAACATTTACCCTCCTGTTGCACCCCCTGGAGTTAGAATAGTAATTGTTACCCCTACACTATCCAATACTTACCAAACATGCAATGTAATGTTATGCGTTGTAATGGTATGCGTTGTAAAGGTATTATGCCTTGTAATGGAATGTGTTGTAAATGTAGTTTTTAAAATTTCGTTGTAATGGCATGCGTTGTAATGAAATGCGTTGTAATGGATGTTGCGTTGTAAAAAATGCTTTGTAAAGATATGCGTTGTAAAAGAGTGCATTGTAACATCATACATCCGTTTTTGATATTTCTACTATTGAACATTCTATATTAGTATATGTAATCGAGTGTGGAGCAAATTCCAAAGAGTAATCGAGCGCTGTACAGAGTTAATCGCAGTAGGGACATCCCATACACCCCATCCTTTGATGCAAAGTAGCTCAGCAGCTAGAGAGATGCTACATGCGTTGACCAAGAGAGCAGGAAAGCACCACATCTACTAAGATATAACAGCGTTTCTCTCGTCCTCTGCGTTGGCGCACCGTAGCACAACGCACTGGTGCGCAACGCACACAGCCTTCCACACATAGCACAAACCCTAAGAAAGTTAGTGGGAGAGACTAATTAGCATATGTATTCCATAAAGACATCACAGGAAGTGACGACTCAATAAGTATTGTTATTCCCTTATAATGTCCCTCTCTTAAAGTGGAACTGGTCTATTTTACAAACACATGTTAACCTATTGAAGCAGAAAAGTGAAAAGAACAGCCTTTTTAGTATGTTTTACTTTTTATAAATCACATGAATATTTTCCACACATCAATGTGTATTGAGCTCAGAAATGGCTGAAAGGGAGCCTATTTTTAAAAGATGTGTTGAACTTGGTGCCGCATTTATAAAAAGTGGTAGGTGTCTTTTTGAATAGTCAGGTGTGTTGTTTAGACATATTTATTTTCTACTTGTAATCTTTATCCGACTTCAAAGCATGAAAGTGCTGCACTTTGATTAGACCGATAGGGCTAGTGTTGTAAAGTTCTGTGTTGCTTTTCTGATAAACAGTCACTGATACAGTCTACTGGCCTTTCTCATAAATAAAGGGGGTGCTGCCACTGTGATGAATTGTAAAAGCACCCTCAGCTCAGATTAAACGCATAAAATGTTTGGAAAGGGAACCATCTGCATTCATGGGGCACAAGTTGGCACCTCTCAGTCTCCTTTGGCCCCCAGTAAGGGGAAGTACACCAGCTAGCACCCCTAACATGTGCCCCCTTGGCACCATAGTGCAAGGTCAAGACTGTGATGCCCAGCATGGCTCTTGTACTGGAAAGGTACCCTTGCACAATACTATTCATGGGCATACTTTAAAACTTTTCCAAGGGTGTATGTGTGCTGTGCAGTATAGCACACATGTACAGTTTTTTAAAAGCCTGGAGAAAAGAAAAGTTTTCTCCAACATTACAGCTGCCTTGAGAAAGTGTGAATTTTTGGCACAAAGCTGTGTCTACCATTTTTAGTATATAGGACTTTGCATCAAACTCTGGATGTGGTTGCACTGGAACACCCATGCACCACCCATGATACACCCCCGTGATGCAAAGTAGCGCATTGAGCCACTTTGTGATACTTGACGGTTAATCAGTTTGTGACACTTTCGTGACCCAAACCCAGTGTCAGGTGTTGGTAAATCTGCCCCTTGTTTTTACACTTTTACATAACTCATCGATCCGCACTGAAGCAGGAATCTTAGTTTGCAAGGGGGTGGAACACCATGTGCATTAACCTATCACGCAATGTGACCCGCCACACCCCTAAAAAACCTGTCTCTAGTTAAAGGCACAGGCTCGGTTTTTGTGCTCTTGGTACGAGGGTGGGCACTTTTACTCTAATAGTGCCAACGTTTTAGGCAGAAGATGAAACCAAGTAATTTATTCAGGATCGCACAATTTGGTGAAGTGAAGGAAGTAAGTAACCCTGGGCAGTGAACTCCGCTCTGCTCGTGGAGTTTGCAGAGTTTTCTGCACTCAACGTTACACGGAACTCGTTGAGTAGCGGAGTTTTTTTCCTCACTCGCGTTCGTCAACGTCAAGTTGGCAAGTGCGAGCGAGGAAAATCCACCTCCCAGTGAGATTTTTCCTCGTTTGCGATCGTTAACATCAAGTTGCCGAGCGTGGATAATCAACCTCCCGTCGAGATTTCTCATTGCGAGGGGTCGCCTATGCTCACGACCGCTCGCTTTGAGAAACTTCCGGTCTTGTTGAGAAAGCTGCCGCTCCAATAAATATCTACTCGAGCAGCAGAAAGGAGGCAGCACCTGCTTGCACTGTGCATGGTGCCGTTTGCGGTGATTGCACAGTGCGGACAAGCATATGACACTGAAAATCACAGCGAAACATCATTTATCTAAAGCACTCCGCCTCTTGCGGAGCCCACGTAGCGCAGCAGAGTTTCTTTTTGCATTTTACGGAGTTCTGTGAACTCCGCCCAGGCTAAGAAGCAAGGACTTTTCTCATTCCACTGCCAACAAATTTCCTATTGGCCACACCTCCTCAATGGCTACCTCTTCAGTAACCCTGGGCCCATCCAAAAGGACCAGTGCCCCAAACATGCAGCTACTCTCATTAAAAGTCATTCGATTCTTGTCACTACAACAGCAGCCAGATAATCGTGACAGTCGGAAGAAAGGGTAAGCGTGGGAGAGCATCAAGCCCTAATTAAATTCTGCTCAGGACAAGAGAGGGCCTGCTGGGCCAGCCATCCCTGCCAGCAAGCCCCAATTAGGGGTGGGCGAAACTTGCAGAGTTTCACTCTCCGGAATTCCACAGAGTTACATGAAAACTCAGCAAGATTCTGCAGAGTTCAACGAGTGGGCAGATTCAGCACGTTGTGCTGATATTTAGAGCTAGGAGCTTGTTCGGCTCTGCAAAATCAGCGCTAATGGCGCCAGCCAGTGCACCAGAGGGAGCTGCTTCTTTGCTGCCTTTCAAGTAAATTTTCTACTCGAGTGGCAGCTTTCTCACAGCGAACGGTTGCGACCATTCTCGACTGAATGCCCGCATTTAGTAAATCTCGCCGGCTGCCATCCTAGCATCTTATAATTGTGCTAGAAGATACCAATTCTCAGCTGTGCTTGCCAACTTACTATTGGCCAGCCATATGCGAGAAAAACTATGCCATGTGGCAGATGGCAGAGTTTTGCCGGAATTCAGTGTTACAAACATAGCGTGGAATGGGAACACTCTGTGAACTCTGCTGATGGAGTGTAATTTACTGCCCGCCCCGAGTCCCAATGTGGTATAATGTGCCCAGGTAACTGTCTCTTAGGAGTGGGAGTTGAATGGCGCATTATCAATCAAAAGATGCCCAGTGCCCTTAGACCCTCACAATAGCACACCTTGGAGCCTGCACAGTCGGTGTAGGATCTCTGACCACCCGCAACATTCCCTCACTATGACCCTTTGATGACCTATGACCTCAAAGATAACAGCATTGTATGACAGGGACTCAAAGAGTGCCTGGGAATCCCACTGCAGCCCATGTGGTCAGTTGTTCCTTGTCATTATCTAGCACATTTCATCCTCCAGTCGGAGGCTTTCATGAGGCAGAACCCTAGGGCTCAGCCATGCCTACAGACAGCACCCTATGTAGATGTCTACTAGCTATAGAAATGATTCACCACCACTGGTAACTCTAGATGGATGCTGAGGCCACTGGCCAATCACCACCACCGGTAACTCCCAATTCATGTGAGGCCATTGGCCAATCACTGGCACCACCACCGGTAACTCCCGATGTTTGTGATGTTTGTGGAGGCCACTGGCCAATCACCCACACCACCACAAGTAACGCTTGATGCATACCAAGGCCGCTGGCCAATCACCCACACAACCACCGGTTTCTCCCAATGCATGCAAAGGGCGTTGGCCAATCACCACCACCACTGGTAACCTCTGATGCATGCCGATGCCGCTGGCCAATCAGTGACACCACCAGTGGTAACTTCCAATGCATGCCGAGGCCGCTGGCCAATCACCGACACCACCACCGGTAACTCCTGATGTTATGTTATGTTATGTTATTAAGCTTTTGTATAGCGTACAGCTACTCACAAGGAGTGTCCCGACGCTTTCCACCATCAACTCATAATGAAATAACACAACACAGCTAAAAACAGACAACAGAACAAAGCAAAAACAGTAGGCAGTTAAAACAGACTAGGAGTTAAAAAGCCAGGTCTTCAGGCCCCTCCTAAACTGGAGCAGGTTGGCAGTACTCCGAAGAGAAAATGGAAGCAGATTCCAAAGCTGGGGGGCTCTGCAGCCAAAAGACCGCCCTCCCGCACGGGCCTTCCTCACCCGTGGAACCACCGCTTTACAAAGAGCTTCCGAGCGGAGGGAACGAGCTGGACGATAAAAAGTCAGTCTCCGCTGCAGATATCCCGCTCCTGATCCATGCAGAGCTTTATGCATCAGGGTCAAGGATTTAAACTGGATCCGCTTCCTAATGGGGAGCCAGTGAAGCGTCTGGAGCAGCCCGGAAGCTCGAGCTCGTCTCCCTAAGCCAAAGATTGCCCGGGCAGCAGAGTTCTGCACCACCTGAAGGCGCTGGACCAGATAATCGGGAAGGCCGAGAAAAAGAGCATTGGCGTAGTCTAGCCTCGAACCGACCAGAGCCTGCACAGTAATCCTCCTGTGCTCCTCAGATAACAAAGGCAAAAATTTGCGGAGCATTTTCAGTAATCCGTAGCAGGTGCCGGCCAGGCCAAGAATGTGAATTCGGAGCGACAGCTGATTGTCTAGCTTGACGCCCAAATTTTTGGCCACCACGGAGGACTGTGCGGGAGGACTCATGTCGGACGGCCACCAATGCTGCCACTCCGGATCGGCAACGCAACCAAAAAATAAAATCTCGGACTTGCCCGAGTTGGCCCTCAGACCGTTCCGCTGGAACCAGTCGAAGACCAGCGCAAGGCAGTCCCGGATTCTCTCTCCCACAAACTCTTGATCTTTCCCGCATGTGAAGAGGAGTTGCGTGACGTCGGCATAGGAGACGATCTGGGCCCCATATGCCTCCACCAAGGCCGCCAGAGGGGACATAAAGATGTTAAATAATGTGGGGCTCAACACAGAACCCTGTGGAACCCCAACTCCCAAAGGCGGCATCTCGGCGGAGCTCTGGGAAACCCAGACCGTCTGGCGGCGGCCTTCCAGGAAAGAAGTAAACCACCTGAGCACCGTCCCCCTCAGGCCGATGTCATAAAGCCTAGTTTGAAGCGCCTTATGGGGGACGGTGTCGAAAGCCGCCGAAAGATCTAACATGACCAGCATGGCCCTGCCGCCGGCATCCAGAGTCTCCCTGATGATCTCAGTCACCTC
Source organism: Lissotriton helveticus (assembly GCF_964261635.1). NCBI lineage: Eukaryota > Metazoa > Chordata > Amphibia > Caudata > Salamandridae > Lissotriton > Lissotriton helveticus. The sequence goes on along the minus strand of NC_136073.1, from coordinate 27,705,732 downwards.
TATCAAAGCTGTTTCCGTACTAAAATTAGGACGGAAGCCCGATTGAGATGGATGGAGCAGATTATTGGCTTCCAAAAAACTAGACAGAACACCGTGGGCATGTTTTTCCGTCAGCTTCGCTAGTGCTGGTAACAGCGAGATTGGCCTGTAGTTTGCCAAGACTTCGGTGTCAAGGCCCGGTTTTTTTAGGAGGGGGATCACCATCGCTCTTTTCCAAGAGCTGGGGACCCGTCCCTCCCTCAGGGAGGCATTAAGGATGGAGTTGACCAAAGGGTTCACCACTGCCGCCATCCCGGCCAAAAATTTGGCACGGCAGGGGTCAAGTGGCGAGCCAGATTTAAGGTTGGCCAACAACGTATGAGAGGCCTCGCTGGAAACAGTAGGGAAGTCGGACAGCACTGCCGCAGAAATCTGCGGCAGTCTACAGTCCACCCTCGCACCGCTGCCTCCATCCGGTTCCTCCACGAAGGTGGCCTGAATGGCCTTGATCTTATTTGTGAAGAAACCAGCGAGATCGCATGCCCAAGCATCCGCCGAAGCTGGTGGGGGCGGATGGGAGCTGGGGATCGTAAACTCCTTCACAATATTAAAGATCTCCTTACAGGAGTTCGCAGATGCCTCTATCCTCCTAGCCAGATAAACCCTCTTGGCACCGAGAATGTCCTGATGGTAAGCCTTCAACACCGCCTTGTAGGCAAGTTTAGCCTCCCCATCGTACACAAGGCGCCAGGCCCTCTCGGCCACCTTGCACTGCCTACGAGCCACACGGAGCGCCTCCGTAAACCACGGGGCAGAGTGCCGAACCACCGAGGACCGGGGGACAACCTTGGGGGCAAGATCATCCAGCCGATCGGTAAGCCAACGCTGCAGAGTCTCCGTGTCGCTATCCAGGTCACCCGAGAGAAGACAAGGGTGCTCCAGCAGCGCCTGCTCGAGCAAGTCGGGAGTTACTCTATGAAGCGCTCTCGAGGCCGGTCTGAGCGAGGTAGGCGCTCTGTAATCCGGACGCGCACATTCCAGCACCAAAAAACTAATCAACCGGTGATCAGTCCAGAGCATCTGCAGGGTAGCAACCTCCATAAGTGGAACAGATGAAAACACCTGATCCAGGGTGTGCCCCTTCTCATGTGTTGGCCCTGACACGCATGGAATAAGACCAAGCGGAGATGTAACATCCAGCAGTTTGGCCGCATCAGGGTCATCCGCCACATCCAGGTGGAAATTGAAATCACCGGCCACAATGCAGTGCTGGGTGGACAGCGCCAACTCAGAGACGACAGTCTGTAGATCCTCCAAAAAGGAACCCACAGGACCTGGTGGTCTATAGACCAGCAACCCCTTCAGGGCCTGACCCGGGGACAATCTGATCGTAAAAGCAAGCGACTCGGCATTCCCAATAGGGTTCAAGGGAAGCACTGAGCAGGAGACGCTCTTTTTCACCACAACCGCTACTCCCCCTCCCCTACCCTTCGCTCTGTCCTGACGGAAGATGTTATATTCCGGCGGGATGGCAGAGAAGACGTCCGGATGGGAAGCCTCTCCGAGCCAGGTTTCCGTCAGTAGCAGGCACAGGGGATTTTCCCTGACCAAAAGGTCGTGAATGTGCAGGGCATGACGACCTACCGACCTTGTGTTCAGCAGCATACAAAGATGCCTCGCATCAGCAGTTGCCTGGCGGGAAACTGTAGCACAAGACAAGGCAGGCGTCCAGCCACAGGACGGGCAGCAACGTTTGCCCCTAAACCGCCCCGGGAAAACGGAGCGGCAAGAGCTAGAATGGCCCCGCATGTCCCGCAGTGACGCAGAAGAATAGCAAATCATCGCAGCCAGAGTAGTGCCGGTCAAGGTCCCCCGCCGCCCCGACGCCTCCGGGACGCTGACGGGCAGGACTCCGGCACGACTCAGGCACAGCGAGGGCGTCAACCTGCGCGTCACGCTGCGCGTATGAGAGCGACTTTAAATAGGCTCTCACGTCACCCTGCGCGCGCGAAGTCCGCTCTAAGATGGCGGCCGCCGCAGGATGA